>NC_066320.1:22217500-23417500 GCF_022539315.1 Serinus canaria | reverse complement strand
TGCATTTGAAATTAATGTATTATTGCACTCAACTAACAGAACAGTGCACTAGTGTCTGGCTGTCTCTTTGCTTTTTCTCCTACTGTTTCTTGGAGATCAAAGTACAGAATTCTTTCTACTTTGGCTCTTCTTGGAAGCCCATGTAGTGGATTGACAACCCTAATATGGATCTGATCAAATCCTGCTGAAATAAATCTTACTGGTGTCATCTGCAGTGTTAGGAATGCATATTAATAGAATGGAGAAAGGAAAGCTTGATGTAAAAGTTAAAAACTCTGATGTCTGTGGAACAAGCCCATCTATACAGACAGATAATTCATACTTATATTTAACAATCCCATGACAGGTGGTACAAATGGTCCCAACTGGAATGTAGAAGGCAGCTCTCACTTTGGAGAGGTGATGATCTGGCACAGCTCTCAAAAAAAAAAAAAAAAAAAAAGAGAGAGACACGCAATCAAATCAGTTTTTTTGAGGAAGTTAAATAAGGAACTTAGATGCATTAAAAGGAATTGCATGATATACTGCTTGAAATAGAATGAGGACCAAGAGTGCTTTTCAGCCTTCTTTTCTTATTTTACATATACATTAGTAGTGCTTGGATGGATACTATGCTAAGAATTGCAATTAATTCATTTGTACCTGCTAAAGAAAGCTCTTAGGGGGCACAAGAAACTTTCTTCCAGCGTTTTGTAATTGTGATGAGGGGTACTTGGAGCAATAATCAGGTTTTAAGTTATGAAGGATTTACTGTCCTACAAAGCTGTGTTATGTAAATGTGATGTTCTGTCAAGTTGCATTCACCTCAATTTCATTCACCCCAGTGTAGACATCAAATTGCATCACATGAATGCTTTGGCCCCACCTCAGATGACTCATTCTTTTGTATAAAAAGTTCAGCTAACCTTTCTTTTCCCCTCTCATCCATCTTAGCATGAATGCATCAAAAAATGCCTAAATAATTTCAAATTTTTATTTCAATTTTGCAACCCATCTATGACATTTTCAGTGGTAAATCAGTATCTTCTCCCTTTTATGCTTCCCCCAGATGAACAATTTTAATAAGTATAACACAGTAAACTAATTTTGTCACTCAGAAGTTTTCCTACCCAGAACACATGGTGCCTGGCACCTTACCCTTTTTTAGTGATATGACTGCTGTGGTGCTTAGGTGGATGAATGCAAAAGGACAATTAATGCATTGGCTTTAGTGCCTGACTCCCTTTCCCTCACTTCTTGCAGGTCATCCAAGCACACCCAGCAGTCTCAGTGTGTTTGAACAGCTGAAGAAACTCCAAGAAACAGTGGGCCAGAAAACCAAGCTGGAGATTGGAGATGTTGTCAGGGTCAGAGGTCACATCCGAACCTATAGGCAACAAAGAGAAATTCAGGCTTCATGTTTTTGTGAGTGTTATGCATCTGTGATATATGTAACTAGGATGTCTGAATCTGTGAAAATATCTGAGCTGTATGTAATTAATTGAATATTTTCCACATTTTTTTTCTGGCATCTCATTTTTCTAAGGATTCTCATCTGTATATTTTTATTTCAATTGTAGCAGCATAAGGTTAGAAGACACACTATGTAATGTGTGAGATTAGACTGCCTGTAAACGAGGCATTCCTGGAAAAACTGTAAAAGCTGATTAGCATGCATACAAGAATACCACACAGACACTGTGGTTGGGTGTCTGCAAGAGTGACTTGCTCTTCAGATTTCTCTGTGTTGAAGTAGAGCAGCCACAGCCTGTGGGAAGGGAGCTGCTGACCTTCTGAGTCCCACTTCACCAAGGGTACTGAGGGCTTTGGAGAGGTGGCTGCTGTTTGCCACAGCAAATCCATTCCGTGGGCAAGCAGCAGCTTAGGGGCAGGGTCCCACTGAAGCCTGGCTTCTCCTCAGCTCCCTGGCTCTGCAGGATGAGGGAGAAGTGTTCCTCAGGCACAGATCTGCATGCAGGTGCTGCCTCTGTGTCTGACAGCTCTTGGAGCAGCAGGGCTCTGCAGCCCACAGCTCTGGGAGCTTCCAGTTACGTAACTTCTTCTCAGTTCCAGCTCTGTGCTGTTGTGTAAGAGGTTTTCTCCAGTGAGATCTTACAGAGATAATGCTAAAATAATTTCTTTAGTGAAGAAAATCCTGCCTTTTAAAAACCCTAAATAAGTCAGATAAAAAGTCTACGTTTTTCAGCTGTAGCTTAAGGTTGCAAGGGAGTTCAGCATCCATTTCCAGACAGAAGATTTATGAGTATATACAATCCATTCATAATACCAAAGAGAGCCATGCAATTCAAATAGCCTCTAAATGCTTTCACTTTGGCCCAAATAAAGCTCCTTACTATGTCTTAACTTCATTTAATGGATAAAGGCTGCTGAAAGGTAAAATAGAGATCATAAATTCTGGTTAAAAAAGTTGTCAGACAAAAGCATAATCTGTAATGCACCACAACAGGCCATTTTACCTCCTTGTAAACTGTAAAAGAAGGTTTGGCCTTTGTGGTTTGTTTTTATAAAAACCACAGTGAACAAATTTTGCCAATTTAATACTGGCTGTGAAGCTCTGTTGTGCTGCCTCAGGTTTTCATGCTTAAAAAATTGTGTGGGAGTCCTGGCCAGGTCTGCATGTTCTCATTGCCTTTCCAGATAAAGTGGATGATCCTGTGTGTGATGTGCAGATTTCGAGAATGCTGGAGCTCCCCTCTCTCTATAGAGAAGTTTATGATAAACCTTTCAAGAGGCCTGAGGAAATACAGAGGTAAATGCAGTATGCAGAACTGCTCTTGAGGCAAAGTATGGGATATTATGATTGTTTACTTGTTGTAATAACTCTGGAAAAAAATAGAACAGGACCTGACTGTGATTCAGCCTGCATTCATATACAGCAGCAGTGCTTTTCTCCCAAATAATTGGTGATATATACAGATGTATGTATCACCATGTACCTGTCCATAATCTTAGGAAAGAAATATAATGCTGACTAAAGTGAATATTAGGAAGGAATTAAAATACTGTGTACAGACCTCTTTCATCTAGTGAAAAAACGTGGGATTTAGAGCAAGATTTGGGAATGAGATCAGCAGAGAGGATGGAGATGTATCCTTGACTGATGTTGTTTTATGTGTGAGGTTAAAGAGCTATTCCACTGAAGTGCTCTCCTGCCCTTGTCTTTGTCAAATCACAAATACATAACCTCAATAAGCTGAGTCAAACACCCACTCCTGTACTCAGGTTCAGGGTAGCTGGATGCTTATTGGGAGGCCTGGTGCATGTTGTGTTGCTTCAGAGGCTGCAGATCTTAAATTCACAAAACCCTAACAGCAAATGATTGAAGAAGAAGAGTTGAAAGTTTATACTTCTAAAAATGATCTGTTTTAATTAAGGATTTAAATTCAAATTATTTAAGGACAGTAAAACATCCTTTGACCTTTGAAATCAGTCCAGTGGACGTATTTATGTAATTGTTCTAAAACACATTTCTTACCTTTTGACATGTTCTGTGTATCCTTGTAGTGGCCCAGAGGGTCAGAATTTCTCAATCCACATGCTGCATGAGAAAGTGCAAGGCTTTCTATTAGAAAACAAAATTCAGACCTTTTACCAGCAGGAGTTGGAGGCAGTTGATTCTCTGGTGTCTCTGATGGGTGTGCATCTACCCAGCCCCAGCTGTGAGGAGGTGAGTGAATCCACCTGTTCCAAGCTTTTAGTGGGGGGGGAGATAATACCATGTACTTTTTTAAAGCAAAAACAGATAAGAGACTGGTGTCTTCAGAGGATTTAAAAACTACTAGTGCTTGAGCTTTACACATAAATTATTTACAGAGCTTGAAGAAATCTTGTTACTTTCGACATATAAAACTGGGCTGGAAAAAGTAATGTAAGAACATTCTGTTATTAGGGGTAATCTTGTGTTAGGGCTGAGCAATCTTAGAGCCTGTAACAATCACTACTGTGTTTAGATTTGTAATTAGTAGCTGTGTCAGAAAAAGAGATCCCTTTAAGGTGCTTGAGTTTTTTGGGACAGAGGTTTGAGATCCTGGATCGAATCAGGAGAAGGGAGCACAAAATCTTTGTCTTGTTTCTCATTTGAAGTTCAATATATTAATAGAGAAGCAGCTTTCAAGAGGAGGTTATGATGAGTGGATGAATAGTGCTCCCTGCTACATGTTTCTCACATTGGAAGTCCCTAACTGTGAAAGGATGAGAAGGTGGGATTAAATTGAAATCAGTTTACAGGCAGTTGCATGTAACCAAATTATGAAGAAATTTTCCAATGAGTTAGTAACCTCTTGATCAGCTGCAGAATGGGAAACAGAACAACACTCATTTTGTAAAATGGCTTTATATTATTCTGTATTAGTTGGATAAATTACAAACCAGATTTTCAACTTGTATGAAGTGATAATTTTCTGCAAAGCTTACAGTTACATCTTTTATCATGAAAGCAGTGGCAGTTGGAACTTAAGCTGGAGTGTTGTGATTCATTTGTTTACTTTTTGGTTTTCTGTAGAGAAATAAATCCCTGGCAATCATTTTCACCCTGATTTTGAAGTGCACTGTAATGTTAAATGCTAAGTTATGTTGAATTCTAATGTTTGTTAAATTCTTAAAAAAAAAAAATAAAAAAAACCCCAAAACAAACAAACAAACAAAAAAAACCAAAAAACCACAATCTCTTGCAGATGAGGTCAAATACTAATGAAAAGTAGCTCTTTTCTTGTTGGCCTTGTTGAACTGCTGCTGATAGCTGTTCTTGATAGCTGCGTTGGGGTTTTTTGTTTGTTTTTTTCATTTAAGGCATTTTTTTCTGGTTTGCTTTAAAACAAACATGGATATTGGCACTAACAGGAGCTATTCTCATTTCAGACAGAAAAGTTTGCTAGTAGATTATCCAACATGGCACCTGGTACTTTCTAAACTAGCTGGAACAGTGTTAAAAGTTCCCAAACGCTTTATATTAAAGGAAGTAGTGGCCATTGTGTCCAATACTGGAAACTTAAATGCTTCAGCATTTATAGAAAGACCAAGATAAATAATTTACAAAGCCATTTAAAGTAGGAACTGGTGCAGAACAAACATAGAAAGACTGAAAAAATCCCCCAAGAAAACTCAACCCAAACAAAACTCCAACCAACCAAAAGAAAAACAACTCAAAAACCCCAATCCAAGAAAAATACTGTAGCATCAGTGTTGTTAGCAGTCATGAAGAGCTATCATAATGATTAGTAGTTGCTCCTGACCCTGATGCAAGGATGTGAGTATATGTCCCAGGAATTTGGGCCCACAGATGCTTATTTAGAAATTGCAGCTCTCCTTATTGTCCTTTACTATTAATTTCTTGCAAAGAAGGTTATCTGTTCTTGAATAAAAAAAGGACCTGCAGTTGTCAAGTGGCATGAATGCCTTAGGAGGAGCTCCTAGTAATGCTCTAGAAATGTATTTCCTTGTTCCTCTACTCCCTCTCTAGAAGGTGTCACCTTTCATAGTTGGCAAAGGGTCAAGTACCCAGTTCCTTTTCTATCCACAAAAGGAAGTGTAATAGATCTGATTTCTGTCCCTCTTCATTTCTTTTCTCTTCAATAGTCTTTTGTTTTGCACTGCCCTCAAACCAACAGGATAAAAGGTGCTGCTGATGTGGAACAATGTTATTTTGAGCCTATTTGGCAAGGCAGGAGCTGCAGAGCCAGCTCAGATAGTTAGGCCGTGCCTCAATAAACACACTTGTTCACTTCTTGCACTTTTCCTGGATGTAAAAGGATGGGTTATTTGGATGTGTAGGTAATTTTTTTATCTTGATTCCAGTGTTCTAGAGCACAAGTTGCTGTTAAACTATTTGTTTCCTTTCTCTTCCTTTCCCCCTTTCCCATTCATCTCTTTCCCAACTTTTAAAGTTCTTGCATGGTGTTCATCATAATGGAAGGGTGTCTCCCCATGGAATATTTTCTCCAGGGAGGTGATGAACTGCTGTGGAGTCACTGCAGTAGAGTTGAGCAGAGGGTGAAGTTGGAAGGAGTTAGCTGGGATAGTTTGAGGCAGCATCTCTGTGTTCCTTTTCAGCAGTACTGTGTAGCTGAGTCCTGTCCACATCCCATACGTGTCCTACAATAAATACCTCATTCCAGTCCTGATGCCTCCCTGGCAGTGCAGTCTTCTGTCTGTCTGGAATAAATTTCCCTCTAGCAGATGCATCTGACAGAACTGAAATAATTTCCTCTTCTCAGCCATATACTAGGGAAAGTTTAATTTTATAGTCTATGGATGATGAGGAAGAGAATTTAACTGCTTTTAAAAATAGTTAAAAATTAACAAAATTTTTATGAGTTTTAAAGCCATTGGAGCTTTAATTTGCATAACCAGTTCCCCATCTATCCCAAAGGTGCAGCCTTTTCCCTATCCCTTAAAACAAATGACTTGTGAGTCTGGAGGGGTGGGTACCAGAAGGAAGACTACAAGTAAAACAAGAAAAAGTAACTTTGTGCTTAGAGAACCTCCAGAGTGTACTTACTGGACTAAGGCAATTATGTTTGGCAAATGGACAAGCCTTTGGTTCCATTTTTAAAGAAAGGTACATCTTAAGTGGATCCATCCAATTGCTCAACTGAAATGCTTTAAACCAGCCAGTCCTGATTAATAATATTTCTGCCCTTCTGCCATGCATAGTGTGTGCTATTTTAGTGTTGCCATTCCAGTTTGTGCATGTCACTGCCTTGGACACGGAGCTTGAGTTGTGCTTTCCAGAGTGTGCTGTTTGTACTCCTCTTGATTTGAATGTTATCTCAAGGTCACCAACAAGAAGTAGTTAAAGCAGGAAGTTTTGCAGTGTTGCTCACACTGTCTGTGTCTACCCTGTTCATTGTACTGTAGGTGTAACACAGTTCACTGAAAGTTCTTGATGCAGGGTCTTTGTCTTTCTACTTCTCGAGGAAGTATCACCACTGCTTTCAACATTATTTAAATTTTTTTAAATCTTGTTTAAACATTTAAAATATTATTTTAAATATTGTTTGCTATAATAAGCTGCAAAGCTTGTTACAGGACTTCAGGACTGACACGTCCAGGATCACTATTACTAAAATTGTCACCTGCCTAAGCCTAGGATTAAACATTACATGAGAAAATGCAAAAGGTGATTCCCTGAGTAGAATCACATGTGTGGTTATACCAGGAAACTTTAACACCATCAGGGTGTGATTCATAATGAGTCAAAGTTTACATAGTTCCAGTGTTTTGAACAGACTCACTAATTCCTGTGCCACTTCATTTCTTTGAGCTATTATTGATTGTACAGAGAATTTGTCTTGTTTTAAAGATCTGAGAATAACTGGTTGCACAGCACCAGCCCACTAAACTGTGTGAAGCCTATCAGATGGAATATATTGATTAAAGTACTGACTTAATTGTGGATACATAGATTCTTCTGTAGGCTTTGCTACAGAGCCCTTGGCCATTCTTGGGAGTGAGGGTAATGATAGTAAAATTATTATTTAATAGCTGCTTCTGTGTCAGGTTACACACATACACACACATACAACATGTTTTACAAAAGAGATGACTGGTTCTTGAAAGCTCCTGTGTTTTGGATATACAGCTTAATTTATTTGAAAAGAACCTGATTTGGAAGAGAAGGGGAAGACCCTGCTGTTACTGCTTCAGAGAATCTGAAATGGTGCACCCTGAAACTAAGGCATGCCCAAGGGGGGCACTTTGCAAAAGGAGGTGTGAACATTGTGAGAGGTACTGGGGAGAAATACTACTGACTTGTGCATTTGCAGGATGAGATGCTGGAGTTGCTTTGGGTGAACCAAAAGAGCAGAATAAGCAATTTCAGACTGTTTTGACAAAGAAGCTGAATTGCTGCCTTACCCAGAGGAATGGAGAGGATGGAGAGGAGGAAGCATGTTCTAGAGCACACAAATTAAAAACACCAAATTTTTCCTGTCATTTTATGGTACTATCAAACACCAATAATACGTAATATTTTTGTATTAATAAATAGTATAGTATTACTAAAGTGGTTACTATTTTGGTTTTCAGAAACAGTCCTTCTGCCATGAAGCCCTTTTCCATGGATTCTGCAGCACATATGAGAGAGTGCTGATATGGAGCAGCTGCTTACTTATAATAAGGCCTCGCTGCTTTCACTCTGTCAATGCCTTGACTTGCATTCTTAGTGATTCTGTTTCAGTATCCATCCAGGCTGAGCTGTGTGTCAGTTCACACAGAGTCTGTTTTTAATTATCTCTCTTTTCTGACAGGATTTCAGTGGTAAGCCAAACGGAATAATCATTGTGCTTCTTTGGAAATATTTTTATCTTTTTTTCTCCCCAAATGTTTGCTTTCACATTAAAAATTGATCAGAGTCTTGAGTTGGTTGCTTTGCTAGCAATTTCTTACATTCTTGAGGATTTATTACTGCATTTGAGTGAGAGGCAAAGTCTCTTCATTTTACATATGGCTATGAGAAAATATTCTTCATTTTACATATGGCTGTGAGCAAATATTACTCTTCACTTAATCCTTCCTGCTGCAATTTATCTTTGTTTCTTCAGTTCATCAGAAGAGGCATAATGAAGATAAATACCTTAGTGGTATTAATGCTGTGACTGGAACAGTGTCCAGATGTATGGCCAAGTCTGTAATTAGAACAGAGTCTGTTGTTATCCAGATTGATGCTGTGATGGACAGGAGGACAGACAAGGTTCAGGCACTGAATCCTTCAGCCTGAAACAGAGGAAACTGAACTGAGAATAAGAGCCATTGTTCTGTGTTAATTATCTTCAAGTATTCAGCAATTCTTTTTACTGGTGATTTGAGAGGAAAAAGAGAGTTAGCTGTTGTGGGACAGAGAGAGAGATGTGATTATGGCCTTTTGAAATCCTGCGGGTTATCTGGCGGAACAGGAGGGAGAAACTTGTGACACATGCTAACACCAATATCCCTTTTGGATCTCAGAACTATTCCCAGTTAGGTACATCAGTTTCAGGCACTGTTGGAGTGTCACTTGAGAACTGCAAATGCATTGAATGAATGTTTTGTGAGAAGATCTTCTTCCTTTGCTCCTGTGGTGTCCGTTTTGCATATTCACGTACTTTCCAGTTCATGATGATTGCCTGCTTCACTCCCAAGGCTCTGAGCTGCTCCTGCTGAGTGAAGTAGGATATATGAGGTCTATATTTTTGTTCAGAACAGGGTGGGAGCATTTATGGTGATAGTTCAAGGAATGGCTTGGCAAATCTTGCTCTGGTTGCTCTGGTGTGTTTCTAGTTACCACATGGTTGTTTGTGGGAAGCAGTTTAGCTCCCTACTTAAAGAAAACAACAGGGAGCACAGTGTGCTCCCAACAGATGAGAAAACAGCAATTGGGGAACTGAAGCAGTCTGTGTAGATAAATGGGAGGTTGAAGGACACAGTAGGACAGCTGGAGATGGAGAAGAGTAAATCATAGACTTGTTCTTATCTACACATACTTTCCCTTCTCCACAACTAATTATTGCCTTCTACTTCCCTAGCTGTCATTCCACTCTCTTAGCTCTGCTCTATTTCCAAACAAACCCTGCTTTTCCCTGGTGTTTTTTTTTTCCCTCCCCTTCCTTCCTTCTACTCTGTTAGATGTGTCCCAAACACAGAACCCTGTGTTCTAAATAATTTCAGTTATGGACGTCCAGACACATTGTTCTCCTTTCACAGAAATTTAATTTCCCACCCTTAAAACTGAATCCTTTGTTTCCTTATTTTGTATGCTCATCTTAATTTATTGGATGCTCTTTATCCTTTTACTTCATTAGGCTGTGGAGAAGCTCCTGAGAGCATGACCAGAATGTTTGTAAAAATTTGGAAACAAAGGGGGCAAGAAACAAATACTGGTTTTGTCTGTTTTCTCCTTTCCCTGGAATCAGGAGATGGGAATCCAGTCCTCAGCCCTTGGATTCGTCCTGAATATCACCTTACAAAATATTGATACTCCTGCCTTCCTACCCTTATTACCAGGAAAACTGTGAAAGGGAACAAAGCTTGATTAACAAAAAAGTCACATGAACTGCAACCATCACAAGAATATTGCAAAAAAAGATTTCTTGGTACATCACCAAATAACTGCTAATCACAAAGAAGGCAGTTTAGAGATTGTGGTTCCTCAAGATTGGTACAAGCTTCTGGTGTTTGGGTTTTGTTAAAAGCTCAGCCATATTGATTATTTCATATATAACAGATATGATTTGTGAATTACTAAATGAAGAAAAATGTGTAACAAAATTCATGTTAAAGAGGATCTGAAGTAATTTTCTTCTTGAAAGTATCTGGAGCTTTTGCTGGTAACTTTGGTTGAGCTGAGATTTCTCACCATCTGCTTCATTCCTTTCTTTCCATCCAGGTGAAATCAGAAAGTAGCTCCAGTTCCAAAAAGATTCACGGTGTTTTTAAGGAAGCAATAAAGATGCTACAAGAAAAAGGAGTGGTTTTCCAGAAACCTAGCAGCTCCAAGGACTTATACTATGTAAGGCACTGAGCAGTGGTTGCAAACAAGTTCAGTGGTATGACTTTCATAATCAGCAAAAACAATAAAAATATTGCAGAAATAGTAGAAATGTTTCAGAAGGAGCAGCAGGACATCCAGGTGCTCTCAGTTTAC
Source organism: Serinus canaria (assembly GCF_022539315.1). NCBI lineage: Eukaryota > Metazoa > Chordata > Aves > Passeriformes > Fringillidae > Serinus > Serinus canaria. The sequence continues at coordinate 23,406,882 of NC_066320.1, read as the reverse complement.
TCAGAAGTATTTTCTGCAGCTTACTTCACAGCTGGTTGTACTGTGTATCACCCACTAAGTTGTTCTAAGTTGTGTCTGTGTTCACTGGGCTGCCAAACTGCTCTGATCCAGCTGAGCTCACTGAAACCTGGGGCCTGGGACACTTCTCCTTATCCAGCTGGGGTCAAGCTTGCTGTTCTGCTGAGGCAGTCACCCTCCTTTGGGTGAAAATTAGTTGTGTCATGTTCTTCACCTAACTCATGGATGCTGCTAATAGTAGTAAAAATATTGCCTGCAGATTTGATGTCCATTATTAGTCTTGGAGGTAGCATAAAATGCAGAGTGTAATTATGACAGTTTTAGCTTAGAATACACCGTGTCAGTGGATTGTTTTTCAAGAGCAAGGCCAGTTTCTTCTGTTTTCTTCAGGTGACTGACCATGATAAGGAGCTGTTTAAAGTGACCCTTGATGTGATTAAAGAAGACTGTCGAAAACCCAGGCGTAAGTAGCAGAGTGATCAAGCTCTGATGAGCTGGTGCTGATATACTGATGACAATATCTCCTCCTGCTGCTGGATTGGATATGCTGCCTGTCCTCACCCTCGAACTCGAGCTGTTGCTGGTGTAGCTAATCAGTACAGCTAAGAGCAGGAGTGCAGGGACAGCTTCCTGTGAGCATGGAGAGAGAAAGAGCAGGTGTGCCCAGCGGGAAGCAAACCTCTCCAATCTGAAATAAGCAGCCATTATCTTAGATCTGTATCTTTTGAGACTACTTGGATTTTGGAAGGAACCAAATGTAATGAAGTCAGGTCACCACCTAGCAGGTGTTGCTTTGCACTCTGAAGAAGTAGCAAATCTTGCTGGTTCAGTTTCTACAGGAGAGTTGACACAAAAGTGACCATGCAGAAAGGTGAAATCGCTGCCTCCTTTAAGTCAGCAATAAAACTTGCTTAAGTCAGTAGGATATTTTCTGGAGATTTTAAGCTTAGGTAGAGCTCAGATGGTATTTCTTTGTAGTTAAGGATTTCAGTCAAACAAAGTCTATTTCTTTTCAGATAAAGTGCCTCAGGTGGCTTCTGAGTTGTCCCTGTCCCTCAAACTACTGTGTGTTATTGCCAGAGTGATAACTTGTGCTTGACTTGAATGTGTTCTAATTACACAGGTACATTGTTACAGAGTGTCTTTCAGTTCATGGGATAGAATGTGTCAGCAGGGATCACTTGCTGCCTGAGTGCAGCTATTTGTGGGACAGAATGTGCTTTAGTACAGAATAAATGACTGACTGGAACATAAGGCATAAAATCTTATATTGCTCATATCCCTATACTATCATAACTACAATAGCACTTGTAGGACCTGGAGTATGATGGTTATCCTGCAGTGAAAAAAAGGCTAAGTGAGGCAAAATCAAGTTTGAGTTTTAACTGTCACTCTTAAGAAGTGGTAGAATTGTAGACAGGGCTTGGGAGAAGAGGTTACTACTGGGCATGCAGGTTAATATGGGCTTGTTTGCCTGAGGGTGTTTCAGTGCAACAAATTGCTGTATCACATTGTTTTATTGTCTTTTGTCCAATTAACAAACACAATTTCTCTAAGAGTCGTTCCTTTGCTCATTTTATACATCAGTTAGTTCTCCTAGTAACCTGCTTGTTTTAATTCTATGCCACTATCAAGGCCAGAACCTCTATACAGTTGACAGAGGCGCTGAGTGATTGCCTCCTATTTGTTCCCTTCTTGTGCATTGGCACACTGGCCAAGTACTCTGTGATCCATGGGAAGTTGGGAAGTTCTTTCGGTCAGGAAAGTCAACAGCAGAGAGTAATTTGTAGATCAGTCACAGAAAAGTCTTTGAAGAGTCCTGCGTCCTCAAAGCCATGTTTTCCATAATAAGCAGTTTAAAATTAGCAACTGTTTTACAAACCCTCTAGTTCTCCTTGAAGCTTTCCCCCTACTTAGTTTCCCGCTGCAAAGAGGACAATTTCCAGGTCAGTGTCCCTTTGCTGGTTTCCAGAAGGACCATTTCAATGTCCTGGTCATGGGCAGTAGAAGCAAAGCCAAGAAGCTTCGATCGAAACCAGCAGGCACGGCGGTGTTTGTTGTCTGGGGATGATGCAAGAGCGCGGAGCTGAGCGCGGCTGCCGGCCCCCCTCTGCTGGCGGGAGCTCCAGCGAGAAAACAGGGACATGGCCGTTCACCTCTAGGGCTTTTTTTTGTTTGTTGCAAGAAATTCCTACCCGTTTTCCTCCAAGAGTAACAGTAATCTTCCATGACAAGAGGGATGATTTATGATAAATCAAACTCTTCTCTCCAATGAGTTACTTCTCTGCCAGTTTTCCAGGCAACGCCTTGCCCCGTTGCTATAGTTGTGACACATTCCCAGGCCCAACCCAGCTGAAACTATTGTACAAATTTAAAAAAAAATCTTGCCAGCCTATTCAGAGCTGCACAAGCCCTGATCTGTAATGTGCCTACCTGACATCCTAGTCCTTGGCTCCACTTATAATTCCTGATCTTAAATGCACTCATGAGAGACCACCGTGGGTTCATCTAGAAACTTAATATAGCCAGATAGCACATTTTGACTCCAGACTGAACTGCAAAATGGATTTTGGTTTGTTTCTTTCTTTGTTTTACAAATTTGCTCTGTTTCTCTGTTTTATAAATTTTAGTCTTAGATCAGGCTAATGGTAGAGAGGACAAAAACCAGAACCACTTGAAGTTAAATTTAATATGTCAGAATGTACCCTGTGTGAGACATCTGCAGTGAGCAAATGGTAGTTCTAAAACTCTGTCCTCTCTGATGTTGGTTGTCCGGCAGGACAGTTAATCACAGCCTGGCTTCCTTCAGCTGCTGGATAAAAACAAGAACCCAGGATCTCATTGAAAGAGGAACAGGAATGTTTTGGGGTTACTTGATTATTGTACACACCTGCAGCTTTCCCAGAATGCTGTTTTCTACCAGCATCTAGGGGGAAAGTACACATTGTACTGTTACGTAACACTTGAGTCATTAATGTAATTCATTGAGATTTAAGTTACTCTGGATCAGGGAAGGGCAATTTGACCTTCCTATGACAAACCTATGACAAATGCAAAGGGCAGCTACCCATTTTGTTTGCAACAACAATCACTATGACTAGGTAGAGGCATTGTTCTGTTCTCTGCAGTTATCTCTCCCAGGGTAGTGGACATATTTTTGGCTCTTGGCCACAAAGGCCTTTTTATCATGCTGGATACTTCTGAGGAAGTATTTCAGCCTGATTCACAGCCTAATCAGAATCAGGCTGAACTGTTTATTTACTGCTATCTACCAGTGACTTCTCTCAGCAGGTTCTAAGGCAGCTCTGGGGCTCAGCAGATTCTAGAGTAGAAAATTAATTAAAGAAACAAAAACCAACAAAATACAGTGCCCTCCCTGGCCCATGGCAGTTTCTTAGTAGCCTTATCAAACTTGCCTTGCATCACGTGAGCTAAGGAGGCAGAAAATAATTTGTGCTGATAAATCTGATTTATGTCTGTTTTCCATTGTCAGCTGCTGTGGAGAAATATGCTGTGGAATTCAGCACTTGGGGGACTGGGAGCTTGCAGCACTGATGATTAGTGGAGGAAATTATGACTGGGACAGCTTCAAACAATGCCCCACCTGGCACAGAATAGATGTGTGCAGCCATGAAGGACCTCTGTGCTTGCCCCTACCAAAGGGGGTTATTTTAAACTTCTGTTCTCTTGCACATTGTAGGGCTAATTCCACTTAAAAGGAGATAAAATCTGATACTGATGGTTCCATGACTTTCTACTCCCATAATCGTACGGGTGGTCTGCAGGGCAGGGATGAGATAGCATTGCGAAGTGAACGCAGTTGCAGTGCAGCAATTTTTCCACAAGATGCCAGCGTCGGGCCAGCGGTTACAGGCCCTGGCCACGCACCTCCCTGTTGTGCTTGAGGGCTGTGAAGTTGGGTCTCAGAAAAATGACTTCCATTTGGTTCCTTCTGAAATTGCAAAAACTGGATGGCCTTCACAGGTGCACAGTGGAGGTACCCTTACATTATTAAAGTCCTCATCAAGTTGTACTGAGCCATGTATGTTAAGAGTTGTCAAGACTGAGTTATCTTTCACCCTCATTACTACTGTTACAGCTCTGACACTTCCCAGAAAAGTCACTGGGAACAGCTGATAACTGGAGAACTGTAGGAACAGACAGGATCTCTTTCTTCTGAATACACGTCTGTTTCTGTATCTAGGACTCTGGGATTTTCATGATTGATCTGTATTATGATAGTTCAAAAGAGACAAGCTGAAATATTTCTTCCATGCCTGGCTGCATTTTCCTTTTTTTCTGCAGATGCTGAGAAAGGCTGCCATTTCCTTCATGTCCTGAGTTGTGTTCGGCAGAGCTACAACCCCTCTCTGCCTGAAGTGGTGATGCACCGTGTCTTGGAACTACTGGAGAGTAACAGTGATGTTGTCAGCACTATGGAAGGATATTTTATGGTATTTTAAAAAGAAAATATAAGAAAGAGAGGTTGAGAGACTGTGAGAAGCTGTAATTATCTGGTATTATCTAGATAGTAGATAAAAAAGAGCCTTTTGATTCTCCAAATGCTGTTTTTGTGCAGCTTCAGAGAAATTGTTCAAATACTTGTTTTAATATTCTTCCTGACTTCCTTGCTATTCCTAGTGAAAGTGGTATCAAACTGATTCTGGACATTGTAATCTAGCAGGGAAACTGGAAAAGAAACTGTGCTCTTGGAGAAGGATGAGATATTCACCATCCTCACATCTGCATCCAGTGGGCCTAAAGAAAAGTCACTGCTAAAAATCACTGTTTACAGCAGTGGTCATCTCAGGAGATATTTTTCTGGCTTAAAGACTGATCTTGCTAGGATGCTGGTGCATCTTTGTCTGTGAATATGTGTTCCTCAATCTGGACAGCTTTCCCACTACTAAAGCAATCCTCACCATTCTCTGAAAGTAATATTCAGGAATGGGGTCCTGCATCCTTTGCCCCCTGGTTGTCAAGCATGTCTGCATTACTCTGCATTCCCATCTGTGCTACTGATGTCTGTTGTTGCAGTTTCTCTTCAGACCAGAATTCTCAAAATCATCTAGTTTTGCTGTTTCAGTAAATGGTAGAACATAAATTCAATGCTTTGGAAAAGAAAATACAGAAGCCATTGAAACCCACTGTAATCTCCTCTGCCTGTTGCTTTTTGTGTCTTTTATTCTTTGTCACTTTTGGGGTAAAATACTACCCATATCTGTGCTTGCAGAAGAACACAAGGCATAGGTGAAACAACATTAGCCTAAAGAAGGTCACCATGCAAGATGTTTGATCTGGAATAATTATATCTCTGTTATGTGCAACAGTTAAAAAGCAAAGTTGTTCAATATTTATGCTTAGAGAGGGCTGGCTGCTGCAGGGGCTTGTCTGTTTAATTAATCTGTTTAATTTATGGTGTGGAGGTGAGACCTTTAACATGAAAAGGTACAGAAAAGAAAAGAGTACAAAAGATTGAATTTATCCTTTTTTCCTCTGCACCTTCCCTGTAACAGTTGAAACAGCAGACTCCCAGGAGGCAGCTGTAGTGGTAAAGCCCTATATAAGGATTGACATAGCAGGGAAAAATAAACCATATGCATGAGGAAAGCCAGTGAGTAGCCCCATGTGTGCCAGCTCTCTGGTTTGTTATATTATCTGCCTCACTCCAAGCCCTGGCTGCAGTGAGATATAGGCTAAGAGAAAGGCTTGACAAAATATTTGGCATTTGCATTCAGAGGCCCTGGAAAACTCTGGCCTTAAAGAGATGGTGAGTTTGTTCCTATTAGAGAACTATGGATGAATCATTCATGTGCTGTGTGTTCCCTACTTGCTGCAGGACTCAGTAGTTGGTTTCCTCATAGATTTCCCTACTCCTCACATTGCTGCTCTGCTCTGAGTCAGGTACCTTCTAGTCAGACCTTAATATGGGTTCTGAATGATGCTAAAGGGATATACCTATGCAGAAGAAAATAGAAGAGGATTAAGGAAGAATTGTAGTGTTTGTTCCCCACTCCCTCCTCATACCCTGAATATCTCTGTAAGTCAGGGAAAGAAGGCAGATTCTGAGTGTAGTGCTACTGAAGGGAATTGAAACTTTAATTTATGCCTATGAGAAGATCTGGTTGGCTACTGGGGAGATTTGCTTTTAAATTCCTGTTCTGATTGTTGATGAGTTTGAAGTGATGCTTAAAAATAAGGCTATCTGTGGAAGAAGTAGCTTGGAATATTGATTCCTAAATTCAAATTCACTTCAGGAATTGCCCACAAGCACACAGTACATATGGTTAAGTTGCTTATTTGGCATGAATTGGAGGATATTTTAAAGGAAAGTATGAGGTGTTTCAGATCACTTGGAAGAGCATGGCATCTAATTTACAAGACTGTCTTGGTCATTTTCTTGAAATGTTCTGTATTAGCAGAAGCTTATTTTGCTGGGAAAGGGTTAAAGGAACACTGCTAGCTCAATGGGAAAGGTGATCTCCTCTCTGAAGTTAGAAGAAAGACCCTGGTTCTCCTGAGGATGACAGCTGAGTGTGTGGGCTGGATGAGTTTGGGGAGAAAAAGAGAGTTTGGAGATCATGTTGCTCTTTAGGATCTCTTTAAAATAAATTCATACCAAAATAGGATTACATCTTCAGCTTTGCAGTTTGTATAGTTACATGTGCAAATTCTGTTGCCTCCAAATCTGAGGCTGCACTTACTGTGTTTTAGGTATTTTTCTATGTGTAAAGTTTGCCTAAAATCCCTGTCCACTGATTTTCTATGCTTGGAGGTAGAAAGGGCAGGCACTTGTATCTGCTTCAGTCGTGTTGCAGTTTGAAAGCACTGAATAACTGCAAAGCCTTGGAGATGAGGTGGAAGGAACTTATCTCAGGAAACACGGGTAAGTTATTCTGGAAAAAACCTGTCCCTGGAAGTTTTTAAGTTGAACCTTGCTGGGAGTGCTCAACTCTTGTGATGGAGGGTGTGTTCTGATGGTGTTTGTTCCCTAAGAACAGGAAAAAGGGATTTTTTCTCAGATGAGTTGTCTCAGGGAAGTAAGATGGATAAACACAAGGGAGCCTATAGTTTTTACAAGAGTGAAAGGTTAAGCTAAAGTTAATGGAGGAGCCTAGATTTAAGCTACACAGATTCTGACTATTTCTACAGAATAGTTGTGTCTTAAGCTTGCATGCTTTATTTTTTCCACAGTAGCCACCCAGCCCAGGTTAACACTTTCTCTGGTTGAGAGCATTCCCTTTTGCACCTACAGGGAATGCATGTGCCTGCACAGCAGTGCCCCAGGAGCTGTGGGAGCACAGAGCTCACTGTAGGCTGATTTACCCATTCACTCAGTATCTCTACAGTGTGCTTCTGTGACAGCAGTCTAGACATACCCATGTTGGTATAAGTCACCTTTATGTAAGTCAAACTACACACACTAGGGCTTTTACTGCAAATAAACTGTCTCTCTGTTTAAAGATCATATCCTTAACCAACAGAGTCATATCATGCACACTGTTAAAATTCTTAGACCACACCTATGAAATATTGTGCAGAGCATTCAGTGAAAGCATGCTTTCTTGTTTTGTTTAATTTGAAAACTCATTAGGCAGCACCATTATTACTAGTTTATTAAAGAACTTAGAAAACGGCACTTTAAAGTAAGACTAAGAAGCGAGAATTCATGTTGTAGAACTGCTTCATGGCCAGTTCCAGTTTCCATAGCAACAGTTACGGCAGTAAAAGGTAGGTAAGGAAAATGGAATTTTTAAAAGCAGTCAGCATATCTACGTTACCTTTAAAAGGTAAGTTTCCATAGAAATGCAGCACCTGAGAACAAAAATTACCTAAGAATCTCAATATTCTGTTCTAGAAAAATGCACAGTGATTGCTTTTCTGGTGAGGAAACAAAGGAACAGCTTTACCTTCAGTCCCTGCCCCTGCTTATGTGAGAGAAGAGATGAGGTTGCTTCATACCTCAGTTTCCTCCTTCTGTAAATTGGGAATAATATAACTCTGTGTGTAGGTCATAAGCCTCAATTTCTTTTGTAATCATAGTCACTAAAAGCTCTATGGGAGCTATTGGAGAAAAACAGTATGGCTGTGTGGGAGAGAGTGAATGGATAGATGCTGGAGTGGGACTTAGGAAAAGTTGTTCTTCTACTAGTACTAATAGCTTTGGTTTTTTCTGCCTCTCTTGCCATGCGTATTGCTTTGCTTGTCTTGTCATCTTTTTCTCCAAGGCCCATGAGGCAATGATAGTCTCCCTGGTTTTATTTGTATCATTCTTTTTCTGGAATCCTGTTTCCTCTTATGACTTCTTGGATGACTTCATAAAAATGGAAATCCAGATAAATGAGTTCTGAGTATTCTTGCTCTGAAATTGTTGAATTGTAAATTTGGACCCACGAGGACAAGCATTTTACACAACCTGCCTGGGAAATGAAGCTTTACTTTCAAAATAATAAATGACCAAGTTAAATATTGGTGACATGACTAAAAGCTGTTACTGTTTTGGATCTGTGTATACTTATGTATTCCAGCGATGAACAACATAAATAGGACTTGCTAATTCATTATTCAAAGTGGGAATTCATCAATGAGCAGCCAGTGAGGCACGGAGTCACACAGAGAATTACGAGACCAAGTACTGGAAATCTGTTTGTCAAAGAAATGCTGTTTGGTTTACTTTGAGAGTAAGCTGATCCTGTGGGGAAAAGATATGCCTAGCAAAGATTTGTATCTTTATACTTACCTCTAAATGGGAAAGGGAGCAAGTTCAGATCCCATGGGCACCCTGAATTTTGAAACTTCCTGTCAGAGCAGCGCTATGTTCTTCATTGCTGTCTTTCAGCACAGTCTCCAGTCCTCCTGCCCCAACCCTCCAGGCTAGAGCAAAAAAAATGTTCAGCCACAAAGATAAAAGAATAGTTATAATAATTGGTTACCATCCTCCAGGAGTCCCAGCATTACAGCAACATTTTTGTGAATCCTTGTGGGCAGCAGGGAAATGCTGAGCCAAGGATCTTGGGTTTCATTCCCAGCAATATACCCTGTCAGGCACAGAGACTTTCCCCCTAATTTCTTTCATCTATTCCTGAACTCCACTCTCCCCTCTGACTCAATTCTCGGGCCCTTCATTTCATTCACAGTCACAGATCCTGTCAAAATCCCTTCCTGTATTTCGTTCCCTTTACCTTTCCTAACTCAAATATCCTTGTCAAGATTTGGCAATTGAAACTTCCAGAATAATCTCCTTGCCTAACTGACTTGACACTGTTCACAGCCCATTGTGATTCCAGCAGGCTGTCCTTTGCTCCTTGTCTAGGCACCAGGAGAGGCAACTTTCTTCCCAATGTAGTTTGCAGCAGGAAAGAGCTGCGATTTCAGGAAAACAACACTCTTTCCACCCCACCCTCCTGAACATTTAGTAGCACCCTAAATATTCTGGTGGTTTTTGGGTTGGTTTTGTTTTTGGGTTTTTTTTTTTAGGCACAAAAAAACCCACCAAAACCAAAAAACAAAACAAAGCAAAAAAAAAAAAAAAATCCTCACAACTGAAAAATAAGAGTTGTGTCTTGCCCAAACCTGAACAAGCAGAAGTCACACCCTGATAGAAGCTATCTGCCTCTCCCTGCCACTTTCATGTCCTTGCAGATCTCATTGCAGACATGATCTGTAAAGTTGATGTGGACTTCTAGGTTGTGTGTCTCCCAGTTAGTGTGTCTCTTTTTAGCCTGGTTTTTTCTGAGAAATTGTGACTCAATTCTGATGTGATTATAGTGTGTGTCTGGGCATTTGTCAACCTCTGTCCCACCACACCAAGTGACTTTGGCTAGTTAAGATGTGTGAAGGACCCTGAACTGTTATGGTCTGGCACATTTGTAGGAAATGGATGCACTGATAGAAGAGAGAAGCCCAAATCAGTGCCTCCGTGAAAGGGAAGGAAGAAAGTCAGAAAACACCAGAGAAACCACACACAGGACAATCCCAAAGAACCTGTTCCTGTAACTTCAGCTGCCACAAGAAGTACTTGTTCTGCAAGTGCTCTTTTAAGAAATGATTGGGCAGTTTTTGCAGAAGTTTCCTCACAGATATTGCCCTAAGACAGTCATGATGGCAAACTGCAAATCCATTAAAATCTGGTAAAGCTGCATTGGGGTGCAAAGTCGAGCAACTGATTGTTAATGCTGCCACCAGCCCATTTCCACTAATATCTTTAAATGTGCAATGGAGGCTATACTAATCTAGTCACAGCAATTTACAAGTTGAAACCAGCCCAGATTAACAAGACTGCCTGAGAATAAAACAGCCAGGAATTTGCCAGTGAAAGAAATAACCTGAAGGAATGATTTTCAGTAAGTGTTAACTACTCAACACTGCAGTGCCAATTAACCTGGCACAGCATGTCCTACAGCTCTTGTTTTAGCTTGCTTTTTTGTTATTCACTGGAAGAAGGCACACTCCTTCCCTACCAGCTAGAACTGGAGCTCTCTGCCACCTTCACAGGGCTCTGCTGGAAACAAGGTAAGATAAATAGCAAATGTTTGTCACTGCATAGCAACATGATTAAAGACAGTATGTGCCAAGTCTGTTATTGGCCTGAAAGTTCATGGTTCCTCCCAGGAGTGGAGACTTCAACCAAATTTTACAGTGATACTTGGAAATAGGAGGGAGGAATCTATTCCCTCAAATGTCTTCCCCAACAATAGAGTCCTGCAAGTCCTGCAGGCCTAACAGATTTTAACATGTGCTCTTCTTGGCAAGGAACAAAGGTGGTACAGAAATTAAAGAGTGCTTGGGGCTGTGTTTTTCTCTTGTTGACAATATTGGTCATTTGCTTTGATAGTGCGGGGTCTGTCCTTGTGTTCATGTAAAACTCTTTGCTATATTGTCCACAAAAGAACCTCTGAGCTGTAACAAGCCAGCTGGTATTCTGAACTCCTGCCTACACTGCTGACTAATCTCTCTCATTGTTTTCTGTCCTCACCTTGTCTTTTTTCACCTCAATAAAATCTCTTGAACTTAATTCCTGATTCAAAGTTATGGTCTCTGTCCTCTTGTTAGTACAGTGGTCCAGGACAAACATAACAAGAGCAAACTGATATAGAGAGGAGTTTTTGTTGGAACCCTGAATTTAGGAAAGGATGAGAAATACAGAGGAAGCTGAAGGAGGAGGATTTAGCACAAAGATGTTTGAAATGAGTCCTACTGAAAAAGGCTAAAGAAATAATTGCCTAATGATGCTGTAGACATCTGTTTCAGAACAAGCAGCAGGTGTTGCATGTAATGAAAGCAAGGACTTGTACTGTTTTATTTTCTGCAATTAGAAAGCAGAGAAGGAAATGAGCTCAGGAAAAATGGAGTAAGAGAACATTTAGCATAAACAGCTGGGCAAATTTCCATAGAGCTCTTATATATGCTCTTCCTCTGCCTTTCTTACACTATCCTTGAACAGGTCTGTTCTGCAGAGTATTTTGTCCTTCCTATGAGACCAATGCCTTGGGTACTCAAAGTTAGATGCTAATGTGAAAGTTGGTCACCACATGCCTTTGAGGACCAAAATGTTCAGGATAATGTAATTATCACACAGATGTTGTCATGAACTGATGAGAATGATCCTGAAGGTAAAGCTGCCCTTGTCTCACAGGTGGTTTGTGTGCCTCAGTCACCAGAAAAGTGGCTGAGAAAGAATCCACTGGTGAAATGGTTCCTTAGCTTGCATTCCTGGTGCTGCATGGCCAGGACTCAACACATCTGGATCCAAATAAACACCTGGAATTATGTGGATGGTGTGTCCACTGCTCCAAGCTGAAAAGCACACTTGCACCAGGCCCAGCTAGAGAAACTGTAACTTTGCTTTCCACAGGGCATTTTTTGTTTTGGGATGATCTCATTTCTTGTTACAATCAATTAACATCCTACAGGGCATTTTATTTTTCAAGCATCTCCACTACCACCCTACAAAGTCTAACCCCAGTCTAATGACTGGGAATAAAAACCAAACTCTTTGTGTCTACCCATGGGATGATGTTGGTGTTATGGAGATCCAAAAGTGCTTTTCCCACAGAAGTCTATCAGTTGGGAAAACACTTTGCTTTTGCATGAAGATAACAAAACAGAAAAGTTAATGCACTCCACTGCTGAGTGGTAGAGGTTGGATGTCACATATTCTTCTTACAGTGCCAAGCTTGTGTGCTCATCACCTGTGTTCAAACTGCAGTTCCACAAGCAACTTTTCCTAAGGTTTTATTTGTACATTTTTATAGTTCACAGTCTGTCAGTCAAATGTTTTCTGGTCTGGATAATGGCAGATAAATTCCTCTACTTTCTCTAGGGACTGTGCAGCCAAATAAGATTACTGTTTGGTTTCAGAAAGGGTTGAATGAGTAAAAATAATGAACAAAGAAATTCAAATTTCAAAAGGGGTTGGTAGAATTTCTAAATCTCGGTGTCCATGTATGTATCCATAGAGGTAACATGGGAAGAAAATGCAAAGAAACACTATTTCTTCCTAGACTGACTTTATTTTAACAAGCCCATGTTATCAATAATGGAGACTACCATGTTTTTTTTCAGAGGATAAAGCAGGAACCAGACTCAAAATGTGCTATTTCGAGAACAGTGAGCGTGCTGAAGTCAGGGATAGCATCCAGGAAGAAACTTGAGGAATCCAAATCCAAACCTGTGATCAGTTTGGTAAACTTCAGCTGTCTCAAATGTAAGCCTGACACATATATTATAAATAAGGAAAAGTGTGGCTTGGGCTTGCTTTATTTTTTTAAGCGCTTCAAGAGATATCTACAAAGCCTCTGTAAAAATGGTAAAGTACAAGGTGTATATGCATGAAAAGCAGTGTGCAATGTGCTGCTACCACCCTAAACGCTGTGCAGAGCACACACACAGTGGGAAATTCTTCATCCACAACTGCTAAGATGGGATTGAAAAATATCATTAGTCATGAACGGGTTAAACTGTAAGATAGCTGCTTCAAGGAAAGGATAATCTATAATTTAACTCCAGAGGGTGAAGCAGCTCTTTCATAATGTAAGTAAAAGCTGTTATGCTGATGGAAAAGCATGTACACTGCCTGCAGAAGGAATGATTATTTTGGTTTTTCCATTATACTAGATTGCACAGAGGGGCTGACAAAGCAGCACTCTCTGCTGAGAAGGCTGGGAGGGGAAGGGGCACAAGGATACTGTGCTAGAGGCGGGGGGATTTGATCTGCCAGCACTGCTGCTGGTTCCTTTGGCTGCCTTCTACCATATTAGCTGGGCCTATTCATCTCCAGAGCCAATTTCATTTGAAGAGCAGTAATCTCCCAAGAAGATGAAATGTAATTGGCTTTTAAAAAAATAAGAAAAAAGATCACATCGTGCTTTGTTTCAGAGTTTGAGATTTGAATGCCAGACAGGCTCTACCATTCCTGTCATTCCTATCAAAGGCCGTGTATGTTGAAATGCTGAAGTGGAAGGACTGCATGGAAAGCAGCCTTTTTAAGAAGCTGAGGTTTTGTAAGTACAGAAGCTGAGATGGGAGTGTAACAAAGGCTCTGTGTTGTGCTGCTGCACATCAGAGCCAATAAAACCCTAAGGGGCACATCTCTAGTACCATGTCTAGCAGATTATGCATGCAACTCCAGTTGCCAGTAATGAGTTGTGTGGCTAATCTGTCATGCAGAGCACTGCACAGTTCCCCTTCCCCCAAGGGGCTGAGCTCATGGCATTTTATTTCCCCCCCAGGGTGCTGAGCACCGTTAGAGTCTCTTCAGTTAGTGGGACAGGAAAACATTGTGTTCCACCTGGCTGCCCAGTCAGAAAACAGAAAGGAAAATCATCTTTAACAACAAGTCCAGCCATCACAGACAGGACTGCTAGACCCCAGCATGGTTAACATTCAGGGGCAGTTACCTATCTACAGTGACATGCCATGAATTAATAAGAGGCATTAGAAATGGCCCTAATGGAGCACAGAAAAACCTGACCCTTGCTTTATTTTCTCACTGATTTAACGATCCAAATGTTTTCAATTTACAACTCAAATGCTTATTTACAAAAAATTGCCAGTTCCCTTGAAATATGAAAACTCAAGTCATGCTCCAGCTCTGACAACATCATACACACACATTCTGTCACGGATCAGCTTTTGCTGTAATTGGAGCAGAGTCCAGGCTGCTGGGCTGTAGCTGCACTAGGTCTGTGAGGCTAATGTGATTACCTGCTTGTTCAAAAAAAAAGTGAAGGAAGAATCTTTACCCCAATACCCACCTTGCAAAAGGTTTTAAAAATGGCTGGTTTATTTCAGCCTTCAGAAGCTGAATTTCCCAGGGTGTTCCTCAGGTGAATTTTATCAGAAGCATGAATCTTTGAAGGTGAGTTATTAAATCAGCAGTTAATATTTATACTAATATATGTGTTAAAATTGTTTTAATAGCTGTGATATTCCCATGCAATGGTAGGATTTCAGCAATGGGGGCTTTAAGGAAAAAAAAAAGTAAACACTAGGAGTTTTAGCACTAAAATCTCCAGTTATTTTCCTACAAATTAACAGTGTCTCAGCCTTGTGTTCATGACCCTGGTCAGGTACAGGCTGTTCTGCACCCAGCCTGCTGTGCTCCTCGCTGTGTACCAAGGCTCACTTTCATTCAGCCCCAGCAGCTGGAGCCCAGCTCTCCAACACAAGGCTGGGAAGTGCCATCAGCTTCAATTTCCCAGCTGCTGCCTAAGACAGGAGCAGATTTTCCCAAGCCTGCAGCATAATAAGGGGTTTTGGTTATTCTTCTGCCAGCTTTGCAATAGTTGGAGATTGGACTCCCACTAGACTGGGTGTTGTACATGTTTTAAAAGAACTATCCATGCCCCTGGCAACACACATTTTTCCTACATGCATGGACAATGTAGCAAGAAAACAAGGAGAGCAGGAGGTGGCTGTGAGCACAAACCCACCAGATAATAGAAGAGGAGGGGGACAGAGGTCCAAAGGCTGGCCAGGCTTCACAGGTGGGATGGGTTGTGTGGAGCAGAGGAGAATTAAATTGTGTTGAATAGAGGGAAGGGGAACAGTGGAGCAGATGAACAGGGTAGACACCAAAGGGCCGCAAACCCCAAGGCACAGGTTTCAGGTTTGGTTGAAAACAGAAACTCCTTCCTTATGAGAGCAGATGAGAAGAGTATCAGTAAAAAGATGCCAATCAGTAAGAATGTCAGGTTGGGGGAGGGTGTTTGGAGAATGATGTATTTTCTCTCTCCCTCACAACGACATGTTTTGAAAGCTGTTTTAAAACAAACCCTGAATGTTCAACAGGGGACAGAACCCTTGATTTTTTTTTTTTTTTTTGGACAGGGTGATAGGAGAAGGGGATGGAATGTGTGATGTGTATTATAATGGTTCACAGGGAAGAGGCATCCGAGACCCAAAACACACTGGCCACATCAGGAATATTTTTATCAATGGGTTATTTGAATATTTACATTTTGAAGAAAGAATCTTCTTTGTTTGCTCGGCACACCAGGGACTTCTTGTCCAGTCTAAACAGCAAAGGTTTCTAATGTAAATAATTGTTCTTCTGCCTTGTGTCATGCATGGGATTAGAGGTGGGAAGTCCCTCAAAGAAGAGAAGAGGGTGCCTTGAAGAAGATAAGCCTCAAAACTGCCTATGGAAGTGGGTACATGAGGTTTTCCCCTCTGTTGCCCTCCTTGTCTCATGTATACCTGTGCAGCTCCTGGGGAGGGATGCTGGGATTTTAGCATTTTATGTCAGGTCACTTATTTTGGTAAACCGTGTATAGTAGCTGAGGAGGGAGGAGAAGGCTGGCTCAGAGCATCTGTCCTTGTCACTATGCCAGCAGATACCTGGTTCCCACCTGGAAGTAGCTGGTATCTTGTGCACTAATGGGCTGCTGCTGTCTTTTTTTTTTTTTTTTTTTTTTTTTTTCTCCCTTAAGCTGCTTGTGGAAACCTGCTATGTTCTGAAAACAGCCACTTTTTTATACCAGCCTTCTGGCCCAAATACCTAAGGCTTTGTGACTGTGGTGTCTGTCTCATGATTATTGTTTCAGGGCCAGTAACATTGTAAAAGTTCTGTTTCAGAAATTGTGACTAGAGCACGTCAAAGGAAATCACATTGAGATGGAATCTTCTGACTGTAAATGAGAAGCTTATTTTGTCAGGAGCAGGTCCTCTTTGCACTCCTGGGCTGGCAGGTCTTGAGCCATCAGCAGCACTCTGGAATCTTACTGGAAAATCTGCACGGGCTGCTCTTCAAGAGACTTCAGAGGAAGGAGAGATCTTAGTAACTTCAGTTAATTTGGTGAATAGCTAATGCATGTCATAAAACAAGCCGAGGGCTGGAAGATCGCATTGAAGTTCCCATTTCTGACATAATTTTAAAATAATCATATGCAAATTAATGATGGATTATTGAAAAGGAAAAACCCCTACACCTGAAATTTCTGGAGTAAGCTCTTCTTGGCGTGGGACTGAGGAAGATGATAACCATTTACCTGTGCATGTACATACAAAGAGCTGAAATAGCTCTAAAAAGCCCTCATAATAGCGGGTCTGTGCAACCTTCCTCCGGCTGTGATGCCTGTGTGTCCCGGCGGGACGGGGCAGGGGGGACCTTCCCAAACGGTGGCTGACCTTGAGCTCCCAGCTGGAGCCCGGTGCGAGCGGGCTCGGTCCTTCACTCGCGGGTTTCCGGCGTGGCCTTGGCAGCTCGGGGAGGGCATTTCGGACCTTTCTGCAGCCATGGAACGCCTTGGGGCTCCCCCTGCCCCGGGCCGCCCCTTCCCCCGGGCTCTCCTCGAGGCCCGCGGTGTCTCGGCAGGGAGCGGGGGCTCTGCCCGGACCCGGAGGCGCTCCAGGAGGGAGAGCAGCCCCGAGGGCAGCCGCCCGCCCTCCCCGGCACTGGGGGGCGGTGGCTCCCGTCCCCTCCCGCCCCGTCCCGCCAGAGCCCCCCGCTGCCACCCGGGGGCGGAGCCGCTGGCCCGGCCCGGCCCCTCCCGCCGCCGCCGCCGCCGCAGTGGCCGCGCAGCCCCGGGGCAGCGGGCAGGGAGCGGAGCCGGGCTGGGCTGGGCTGCGCTGCGCTGCTGTGAGCGGGGAGACGCCGCCGCCGCCGCCGCCGCGGCAGGGGCGGAGCCGGCACCGGGGCATCCTCCCTTGGCTGTCTCCCTGCCGCCCGCCCGGCAGCGCGGCGGAGGGTGCTGCCAGCGCCGGCAGGGAGCGGCGGAGCCCCGCCGGGCTGCGCGAAGATGCTGTCCTACAGCGTGCTGGACGCCAACGTGGTGGACGTGGAGAAGCGGAGGAACCCCTCGAAACACTACGTGAGTGCCGGCGGGGCCCGGGGGGACGCGGGGTGCGCACGTGTGAGGGGGGACGGGACGGGCTGGGCGTGGAGAGGTGTCCGGAGCAGTGCCCGGAGCGGTGCCCGGAGCCCAGAGCGGTGCTCGGAGCCGTCCCTCGCCTCATGTGGGCGAAACGCCGGCCCCAGGTGAGGCGCCCGCGGGGCTGCCCGCGGCCTCTTGCTCTGGAGGTGCGACTGCTCTTCCTCACCCTCTTTCACCCCGTTTGGTTCTTGGCTTGTTTCAAGGTTACCATTCTGACGTTTCCTTCTTTTCGTCCTCACTAGTCCCAGGGCAGGATGGGGCCGGTCTCCCGGATCCCCAGGCTGTCCCCGTCTCGGCCAGGGTGCGCGGTGGGGAGCGGAGCAAGGTTCGGCTGCGGCCGGGTCGTGCAGCCGGCGGTGCTGAGCGCATCTTCGCTCGTTCTCACCTCTAAGTTACATTCAGACCTTTTTTGAGGGGGCAGTCTGTCTGCATGCTTCCCAAGGCAGACTCAGCGTTTGGATCTCTTTTATCTCTCTTTCACCTTCTTCCTTTCACACCTTGCTGCCAACAGCACAGCATTAGAGAAGAGTTTTTAACAATTTTCCCAGACTCTTGTATTGCAGCCTGTCATGTGGAGGTGTCTTTGCCTGAAGGAGTTCGCAGCATACAGTCAGTATCTTTTCTCTCTCCAAATTAGTAGAGAAGTATCTTTGCTTCTCTCTGTCTCGCTGTTTCTGGGTTTTAGTTGCACCAAATCCTTTAACTGTTTCTCAAGATACAACATGTATTTTAAAACACAGAAAGTTGGATTTCGTCTATAGAGATGGTAAACCTTCCAGCTTTGGTAAGGAAAAGCCTGAGGGAGTATTGCATCTGGTGTGAAATTGCTCTGAGTATACTGTGTTTCCTGGCATTGTGTGTCTGCCAGATTTCTCCAGAGCTGATCAGCAGCTGAATGGATTGTTGAAAAGATAAGGCCAAAGATTGGACATAAACCTTTATATTAGTGTTGCATATCACTGAGGTTTTTCCTCTGAGGCTTAAACCATAATCCCATTTAAGGCTAGAGGGCACTATGTTGCTGCACTCCTGTAAGGCTGAAGCTCTCATCTACCATGGAATCAAGCATCTTGCGACCAATTCATAAACTGGAAGTTTTAGGTCTTAAATCCTCTCAGGTTGCAGCTGGACCTGTGAGTTCAGTCTATTATGCACTCACTGCTTCCAGGTGGGAAAGGTGGGAAAGGCTTCTTTGGTTTTTGCAGACTCTGCTGTGGACTGTGGCTGACACAGCTGCAGGGTGTTATCTCACATGAAAGGTGGCAGCAGTTCAGCATCAGAAAAGTACATCTGCCAAGCACCGAAATATACAAAAGAACTGGTAACAATATCTTCCAGTCTCTTGGATTGCTGAGAGAAATCGACACCGTTCATTTCTTGTTTGCTGGAAAATGACCAGAAAACAAGGATTTAAACCCTGTGATTACAGGATTTGGAAAAAAAAAATCCTGTGTTTACCTGTAAAATACATCTTTTTCCTTGATGATCGTTGTCATTGCATGCTAATAAACAGTAACCTAGCCTATTCCAAGAAAGTCTCTTCAATGCTTCTAGTGGCAAATTTGTTTCTTTCCCATCACCCTTCTCACTGCACACCTGAACTGATACACTCTTCTGTACAATAGTTCACACCTCTGTGTGCCCAGTTCTTGGCCCAAACCCCACAAGCTTTGTTTGGGTGATGAATGGTGTGTCTGCCTTTTGTACCACTTAGTTTCCATCTGTGGCTGTACAGTATTCAGCACAATGGGGTCACTCTGTCATCTGTCACTGAGTGTGGACCCATGCTTTCAAAGACTTTAATTCCCTGGGTCTGACCCATTGGTTGCTGTTACTTTGGTTCTGTGCTCTTTTTCTAACATAAAATGAGTATTTTCTCCTAAGGTTAATATAAGCATCACTTAGGATTTATTTCTCTCTATTGCCTGTGGATAGTTGGAGAGTGCAAAGCTTTATGTTCTTTGCTGTATGTGGCTTTGAAATATCAAAAAGCTTTTCTATCTCCAGCATCCACAAATGTCTTCATGCCAAGCCTTCAGGCCATGCAAACGTGCCTTGGCATCAGATTAATGATGTGTTTCTCTGGTGGATGGTGACCTAAGTATTGCAGGTGTTTTAACATGACTCTCTCTCCTTTTAATTGTGATCTTTCAGGACCATAGTGGAACCTGGAGAGATGAAGGCACACCTTAGGCATTGTGAGCACGTGGAGAGGGCTAAATGTGAGTAGCACATAAGCCCCTGCACTGCTTGGCTTAGCTGCCAGGAGTCATTGCCTGGAGCAAGTGTCTTTCATGACATGAGCACAGCTTTTGTGGCTTTGAATAAAGAAAGCTAAAGAAAGAAGACAGCTTTACATATCCTCTGCTATGATCCCGTGTGTGTGAAAGTTCTGGAGAGTTTAATACCTCACTGGAAGTTGAACAAGGCTCTGCCTGTGGGAATAGATTAAAATCTTGGCTGCAATGCTCCTTGATAGGAACCCAGCCAGCTCTCTACCCTCTTCTGGGAAATCCTTACTGGGGAAGGAGTCTGCAGTGCTTCCCTCTGCATCCTTCTCAGCAACTGGGTTGTACAACACCACCTGGCTGGCTGGGGGCCCTGGCATGTGGAAGGATAAACAGAAGGTTGGATCAATAACCACATGCCTCTTGTATGGTATATCCCCAACACAAGCTACTGCTGCTCTTAGAGCTTTTGACTTTCCAAATTAGTTTCCTATTTCTCCATACTGATGATCTTTTAAAAATTGATTTGCACTTGCTAATACTTTAAAAAATGTTAAATCTCCTTGCTTTCTCCCTTCCCTTTTCTTTTTACAAGAACAATATCAGGAAGGTCAAGTCTGGGTTTGTTGGAAAGACCCCTGATGCAACAGGGGTCACACATTGGCTGAGCAGTGCTGCAGTGAAGCTGGGTGGGTTAGGACAGTGCAGTTAGTGGTTGAAGGTGCCAGTCATTAATTCTGAAGAGAAAAAGGTAGTAGCAAAATCCAAATCCCTTTTCCAGCCCCTGCTGAGCATTAAATAGTCAGAAACCCTCTTTTCTCAGTTGATGAGGTTTGATCTGTTTATGGGGTAGCTTCTCTGGCTTTTGGTCTGAAATTGTGATTGTCTGAAGCATGAAATGATCCCAAACCAGAAGTGCATTCTGTATTTCAAAGGATCCACTGTTGATGCTTACCTCCTTCAGCCATCCATCGTGGAGGTTAAAGAGGACACCTCTCCTCCCCTCCCCTCCCCTCTCTCTGCTCCCAGCTTATCTTCAGGCAGATAGCTTACCCTTTACCCAAATGTCTATCTCCTTTAGCAGCCCTGCAGGGAGCCTCTGCCTACCAGATGTGCTTGATCTTGCTCCCAGGGAGAGGAGATTGGGTTTGCACCTTCACCTGTTCACTGCTTTGCAGACCTGTGATAGCAAACATTCATTAGAAGCCAGATGAAGAGGATCCCCCACCCCCTCTCTTACCATTTGCTTTTCTGCTGGGGACCGAGCACTTACTAATGTGCATTATCTCGCCAGACATTTATATGCTTGAGGTAATTTCTGAGGTCTCTTAAGTGTGCCTGTGTTATCCCAAGGGCAGGGATGGATACATCAGTAGAGATTTTCTCTTTCAGCACTGCTCTACTCGTGTTTCAGCTGGACTTTGTGTGTTTTTCAGCTTTGTCTAGCACAGAAGTAAAGTAAAATGCTCTTGGCTTACAAGTGGCTGCTCTGCCTCCTTCCAGTTAGACTGAGGTGCACTGCTGATTTCAGTCATCTGAGATGCCTGTACACTGTCCCAGTTCCTCCCCAGGGTAATTGTTTCCTAATGCCACCTCTGAATGCCTCGAGATCTCTTGTAGGAATGTCCCTGCTGCATGGATATGGTTGCTGACCTCCTCGGGGTACTGGCATTGCTGACTTCTAAGGGACTGAGTTCTGCTGTGTAGGGTTTCAGCGCTGCTCCCAGGAGAACATGAGTGTGTTTGTCACAAATGACCTGTTGTAAAATGTCAGCATGCTTTGAAGAAAAATCTTGTGCTGCTAGGGTCAAGCTCTGCTCCTTGTCTCTTGGCTGCTCCTGCTTTTACTGGTCAGACTCGAGCAACTCTGACATGATCAGGCATCTTCATGGCTTTATTCTCTTTGCAGCAAGCTGCTGTTTATACCATGGCCTGCACTGATGGGGAGTCTGGACATGGTTTAGTGGCAAGGATCTTTGTTCCTGTGTTAGAATACCCTGGAGAAGGAATTGCTACCCTGGGAGAAGGAGCTGAATTTCCCCTGCTTGGCTCATCAAATGAGTTGTCCCGTGCAACTTGAGGCTGCTTCAATGCATTCAGGGAGCTCAGCAGATCAAGGAGCACTCCCAGTTCTTTCTTCCAGCAGAGCTTTGGGTTGGTAACATTCAGCCAAGAGACAGTGGTATCTAAATTCAACACTTTGCAAAGCAAATGGCTGTCTCCGGCCTTTGGAATAGATTATCTACCAATAGACAGACAAGGTAGTTGTCCTGATGTGTGGTGGTCAGGGCAGGAGGAAATAATCCAGAGGCCTTATGTCCCAGCAGGCTGCCTGCACTGGCTCCCCTGTGGCTGAGTCTGCTGGGAGGGCAGCTAAATGAAAGTTCAGGGAAAAACCATTTTAAAAACTATGAAGATGCTACTATTGACTTTCACTGGGATTTGGCTGCCAGGGAGAAGATGTCCTAAGAGACAGCACAAATGCTGTTGGCTGCTGCAGCTGAAAGTGGCCTCTGGCTTCACGAGAGCCCTGCCTGGGGTCAGTGTGTGGGTGCTGGAGCCCACTGGTGCAATTCAGCTCAATGGCTTGTAGTCAAAATTACACCAGTCTGACTGCTTTGAGTTAAAAGCGAGAGGAACTGAGACACCAAATCATGGAGAGAGAGGTGTACAGACATCCTAAGGAAGCAATTGTTGGAATTAGAAAGGGAGCCCAGACTTCCTGCATCCCAGAGCAGCTTGTCTGTTCATCTCACCCACACCCCTAGCCCTTAGAGAGCAGTTCCAAGGCATTGCCTCCTCCTGTCCCTGCAAGGTAGGATATGTGCTGGTATCCTCACTGGAAACACGAGGCAAGAAGTTAAGTGGTTGAGCCAAAGCCATCCGTGAAGTGTGTGTGGCATTTCATGTTATTTTCTTTGGCTTTCAAAGCAGTCTTGCAATTACCTGATAAAAAGTACACAATCTGAAAAAATATTACTCTCTTATTCATTGTCTTCCTCAAAACCCATTTCCCATTTTATATGGATTAAACAGGAAGAGGGATTCAATGTGACCCTACCTGAGGCAGGAGGTGACGTACAAGCTCTCTAATTTAGTCATTTGGGAGGAAGCAGCTGGACCTTCTAATGTGAAGTGGTTTTCTTTTTTTTGATCTTCCTTTTTCATGCTGTATCCTCTTAATCTGTGCCTGCTCACGCAAAGGGAACTGGTCCCCAAATCCACGGGGAAGAGCAGGATCATGAGGGGGGCTGGCAGCACCGTGTGCTGTGTGACATTGTGAGGCTGAATGCTTTCATGTAGCCAGAGCAGACACCTCGCCTGGAGCGTGCTGTGTAAATACTGCAAGGAGAAGGCAGAGAGCAGCACAGTAGCATACTGTTTGAAATTGGTGGTGTCTGCTGTTTAATCAGGTAGTGTCAAAGCCAAATACAGTCAAGTTGATGGAAAAAACCCTCCTAGTAACTTTCCTGGGCTTTGGTTCACACCTCTAGAGAGGCTTTATTGAAACTTTTACTGAGAAGTTTGTAATTACTAACTTTTTTTATATAGTTCATTTTCCTTTGTCTTTACTTTAAAAGGAAAAATTCAGTCCCCAGGATCTGTTTGTTATTCTCTTCTGGGCAAGGACATCATCACATTTCAGGTGTGGGGGGTAAAGCAAAAGGAAACCAGGTGATTTTCTTCACCGCACAGGATTTTAAAGTGGAATATCTTTCAGCTTAGTTAGCCTTCCCACTTTAGAGCTCTCACTCTTTGCTACACCTTCAAGATAAATATACAGTAATAATAATAGTAGTAGTAATTTACTCCTTCAAACATACATTCACTAGATGTCAGTTATATGATATTCTCATTGTATGTATTTATAAATGTGGGGCAAGGGTTGGAATGCATAAGAGCATTTATTACAAGGTAAGGATGCTTTTGCAGTAAAACGTGTGCAGACAGACCTGAGAGATGGTGTCTTTATTGGGCTGTTAGGGACAGGTGGTGACAGCCAGGGACAGGCAGGTGGGAGCTGTGAGACAACCTTAACCAGCTGAGCAGGTGGTTGTCTGGGCATAGTGGTAACCCAAGCTACTGTCTGGCCAGCATTGAGCCTTGTTGCAAAAAATGGGTGCAAGAAAGGATAATGACCTTTAGACTACACAGGGGTGAAGGTAGAGCAAATAAATATTTTATTCATTGTAGTAGTACCCATAAGTGCTTGAGTGTAGTGATGGTCTTAATTGGTGCTCTCATGCTTTTTGATTTTGACAAAGTTCCTTCTTATTCCAGTTCTTGGAAGAGGAGCTCAATGTGTAGCCAGCCAAGTCCTTGGACTGGGAGTGTTCTCCTTTTGTGGGCAGAGCACACATCCCCAACTTTGTGTCTCCATTAGGATATCACAGGTTGCACTGGTTTGCTGAGTGTATTCCTAATTGGTCATGGCAGACACTGACTGCTCTGGGTGTACCATGGCTTCACAGCAAAGCTCTAATTCTGTATTGATATAATGCAACTTCTTCCGTTTCTTTGAGTTGACTCACTGGATAGAATAAAATATTCCTAGACTCCAAGTGTCCATGAATGTGTGTGTGGTCTCACACATAGCGTGTTTGAAGCCTGACTGGCAGTGATAATGTTTTGATACATTGCTGGCACTGTTTCTCTGACCAATGGGGTGTGTTTTGTTTTTCCTGTAAACCACGCTGACTAAACTCAGGGATGCACTGGGCTCTGATGCTCTCAGAGTCAGCAGCATGGTTTTATGGGCTTGATGCAAACTTGTTTACAAGGAAAACACCCCTATCTCTGTTCATGGGGAGAAACATGCCAAATCTCTACTAACCATAGCTGTGTTTAAACACAGGAGCTCCACACTGCCATTCTGTCTCCTTTACAGCTGTCTTCCAAGCTGCCCCAGAAATACTGGAAGCCTGGTTCTCCACTGTCCAGGACATGCCTGTAAATGCAAACTTTTACACATGAAGTTCATAAATCACCCAGAGAGGTTTGAACAAACATCCAGTGTGATACACACAGGACATTGTGCAGTGTGGTAGAAGAGCCTTTAACCAGTCTGGCCTTTAGGCTCTCTGGATCTCAGTGTGCTCTGCTGCAAAACCAATAAGATTTACTCACCTTTTATAAAGTGTAGAGATGCAGGTGTTACCTCAGGCCTGACTGCTGGCATCAGTTTTGAAAACCCCAAGTTTGGGTCATCTTCCTCTGTGGGCAGGGCTGCCCTGGGAGCAGAGGCTGTGGGATGGCCAAGGTCAGGCCGTTATCCAGAAATGAGAGTGGGGCCGAGCTTCCCTGGCAGTGCTCAGGTGGTGAATGGGATGACATAAGAACTGCATTCCCCTCTGAGGAAACACACATTTAGGATGCCAGCCATGCTTGCTGACTCTGAGCCTGTTCCCCATGGGCTTTCCTCCCTGTCTTGGAGTCCCCGGGTCTGTGGAAGTGTTTGAGGTGAAATATGGAGTGTGGTCTTTCTGGGAGTAGCCCTTGGCAGTGGGCTGCTGGCTGCTGCTCTCTGCTCTCTCTGGTGTCTCCACATCACCTGTGCCAGGGAGCTTTCCTGACAGGTAAAGTTTTATTTCCAGGCATTCTTGTACCCTAGGGGCTTGATGCAGCAGAGAACATCTCAATTACTGCTTTCCTAGCTCTGTGAAGATGAGATTTCTAATTGTTCCCTCAGCATCCTGTGAGATTTTCCTACTCTTTGACTAAGGTTATTTATTATTTATACATTAACTCATGCATGTATTTTTTTGTGCCTAGAATGTTATTCCTGATTTTCCCCTCTCCAGCAGGTGCAAGCATGCCAGTAAACCCCCCTCACCCCAAGCAAAATACTTAAAAAATCAGTTTTAAGTGTTTTCCAATTCCCATGCCTTGCAAGTGCTTTGCTTCTTTGAGCTCAGTATATTCCCTTTGCCTGAAAATTTGATGCTTTGACACCTGCCTCGTCTTGAGCAGCCTGAGCTGAGCTTTCCTGTGGTGGATGATGGAAGAGGCAGCTAAGCTCCTGCTCTCCTGCAGAATCAGGGCAGCTGGCACAGCCCCTGCTCATGCCTAAGTGGGAGGCCTGCAGTTTCCCAGAGCTATCACTCCAGCTACTTTCACTGGCATCAAAGTCACTTAGAATTTAAAAACAAACAAACAAGGATATGTGAAGTATTTTTCTGGAAGAAAGCCATGGAAAGCAGATTAAGGGCATGTCCCTCCTCCCATCTCCCAGACATGTCACAGGAAGACAGTTCAGCATTTTCCTCAGTGGGATTAAAACAGGCTCTGGAGGTGGCTTCTGGGATGGGACAGAGGAAAGCCAGCAACAGGAAGGAAGCTCTGTGTGTGTGTGTGTATGTTTTATAAATATGTCTCTATCAGGTGATAGTAATATGGCTTTTTATTAACCAGAAGGCTGCTTATTTTCAGTTAATAACAAGATATTGTTAGAGAAGAATAAAAAAGTGACAGGTTCTAGAGGAACATCCATGCTGGTTTTCCATGTACCAGAAAGTAGCAATCCTATACCTTATGCATTTTAGAAGCCCTGGATGTCCTGAACAAGTTCTTTTTTCCCCCTGCCCCCTCAAATTCAGTTAAATTTTCCTCTAAAATTTCAGCAGAAATGTTTTATAAAGGTAACCCAGGATGTTTTACTCAAGAGTAATCTAGCAGTAGCCACCTCTGGAATGCTCTCACTTGAAGCATATGGAGGGGTGTTTTGGCTGTTACTGTTCAAGAAGAAATTTTCTGTTTAAACTTTTGCTGCTGTCTTTGTGATTGTAGCAGCCTGTGTCAAAACTCTGCACTGTTCTGAAGAAGCAGCTTTCCACCTGTTTCTGAGCTGGGCAGCTGTAGCTTGCATTTCATCATTTAATACAGACATCCACAGTATAAATAGTTCCATTTAAACTAAAAATATTGTCAGTGAATTTTCCATGGGTAACAACCCTTGGAAATTGCAGGCGTGGTCTGTGCAGCAGAGTCCATCTGTCTGTCCTTAAACCTCCCTCTGGCTGTAAGGACCAGAGGCCTTTTGAGCAGCAAAGGCAATTTGCTGGTGGCACTGGAGGGTGACTGTGTACAGGTGTGTGAGGCACTGCTGTCTGGGTGGGATCTCCTGTTCTGAAATAATTGGGGCTCTGGCCTGAGGAGCAGGGTCAGAGGACTCACAGCTGGGGGTGGGAGCAGGCACTGCTGCTCAGCCCCTTGGCCTCCCTGCTGGTGGTGTTGGCCAGACTGCTTGGCTGTGAAGGTGCTGGGTTTTCTACCACCCCCTGAGCTGTAAGACTGTTCATCTGCACACCCTGGTGTTGGCCAGAAGGACCATTGAGGTTGCTGTTTTACAGAATTCTTCTCTTGGTATGCTGAGGGAGTGTGCAGGTGTTTGGTAGGGATTGGGGTTTTGATGTGAGATCTTTGTCTGTGTGTACACACATGTGCTTTGCTTTGTTTTGACTTCTGTATTGCTCTGCACAGGGTATGGTCAAAGAAATGCGGTGGAAAGGAGAGGTTTGCCATTAGAGCTGATGCCACAGTCCTAGCCAGATGCTAGGAATATTCTTTTATTCCAATTTTTTCCCTTCCTTATGGCAAGCTCTAACACTGCCCACAGCATGGGGTTATTTCCCATTGTCAGTTCTGGTGTTTGAGGTGCTCTGCCAAATGCAGTCATGCTGGACTGAAGAGCATCTTATGGGCAATCACCAGATCCTTCCTCTGGGATCTGAGGGTCTGTGGAAGACTGAGAGCATAGCGCTGATCTTTTCACCACTCCTGAGGAAAGGTTACCCAACACTTTCCCTGTGTGCCAAGGGCTTTGAGGGCTCTGCCCATCATGTTATCCCTGCAGTGATTCTGAGCCATCAGGGCCCTGATCTGTCTGATAAGAGTGAGATTGTTCTCTACCAGGCTCTGGCATTCATGGGATTCCAGGTATCCTTAGTTGGGATCTTGTCTGGAGCTAAAACTTCCTGGCTGTTGTCTTTCTGTGTGTGAGAGGTGTTGGCTGGGTTATGATAAAAGGTTTTGACTCAGATGAGGGTGAGGGTGCAACTGGCCATGTGATTTGGTTCACGGGTGACTTGCAATGACCCTAAGGAGTCAAATGAAGAAACAATGTCCAGTGTTTGTATTTGTGGAGAGAGAGAGTCTTTAGTTAGTACTAGTAAAGGTCTGACAGTGAAATGTGTGTTTTATCTGCCAGCAGCCTGTCCTGCCTGGCCCTTCATCAACCTTCTGCATCTGGGCAGCATGAGCTGTAGCAATCTCTGTCAAACTTCTATTGCCAAAAGGCCAGGATGTTCCCTACTGTACATTGTGGCAGAAAGGGTTAAAGAGAACTGCAGAAATGCTGAGATGACATGGGAACACTTTTCAGCTGACGTCCTTGTGAGCCTCTCAGTGATATCAAACTCCTGGACCATTTCCAGTGCAGTTTGGCCTTGCCCCAGTGACAATAGATGGTAATCTGTTGGCTTGTCAAAAAAACGTGTTAGTGGTTTTTTACAGATCCATTTCCAACCCTCAGATTTCCCTGCTAGTAAACACAGCATTATGTCATTGTTTTACCAGGAGCCAAGCACCAAAGCCAACTGTACAGTGCTCTCATCAGCAAGTGTCCATTCATGTTGGGGCTTCATCTGAGTTCTCAGGCTTTTTTCCCACTGTTGCCCATGTTCTGGTCTCTGTGTCCAGCAAACACCTCTGATGTTTTATGGGAAATGTGTAGGGTCTAGCAGTTGTGGGTAGCACTTTCCAGTGTATTTGTGTCAGATGAGGCTTCTGGACCTTCTTAGCAAAAATGCCTTGGTTTGTAAACCTTGATCTCCTAGTTATGTTAGCCTAAACAAACTCTTGGATTCTACATATAAAACAAGGTGAAGGGTTTTGCAGCCCAGCCTTGCTTCTAGTTGATAAAATAATAGCCAAGTCATAGTCACAGGCAAGACCCTGCCCATGCTAGATCCTGTTTGTTTCAAAACACAATAGCTGAGTTCCTACCAAAAAAACTGGTTGTCAAATTGCTAACATTATAAATTAACTTCCATAGCTTTCAGAAACAACACTCATCACAGATCAAAAAAAACCCATTTATAATGTTCTTGTAACTCTTGTTCCTTGGTTTGCCCCTAGACTTATTTCCAGCTGTTTCTGTGAAGGATATGGAAGAATTTGTAAAGTTACCTTCAGTGGTCAGAATCCAATCTGCTTAAAACAGACAAGCCTCCCATCCATATCCTGCTTGGTCTTTCTGGGGCTGGGAGTACTCCAAGTTTTCTCTTACCAAACCTGTCTGAATTCATATACATCAGCTGAAGTAGTATAGAAGCAGAGGAAAGAGGAGAGGGAGTTGCTCCTCTGAATGCAGAGCATGAATTTTTCTGGTACAGGCACAGGTGGATGATGAACAGGTTCAGACTCTTGACAATAGTGAGGAATTACAGCATTCTCGGGTATGACGTGGAATACAATTAAAAACCCAATTGCATAGATAAAATTTAACACTTTGTTGACAAGTGATACTAAGACTGAAAGGACAAGTGGTTCTAACAAGGAATTGACAAATTTCTGGGCTAAAGACTGCTATTAGACACAGCAGTCAAGTCGTGTCTTTGAGTCAGGAAGTCTGTTACCTGCCAGCTGCTTAAGACTAAGTACACTGAATTATCTGTGCTGCTGTTAAGCAGTTACCATCTAAGTTTATTAAAAACATAATGCTGAGCTTAGGTACAGCTTCATTCTGGCCCAGCCTGTATTTTCTGCTGCCTTCCCAGCTGTCCCTTAGGTGTATGGCAGTAGCTCAGGCTGCTGAGCCTTGCTCTGTGTTGTTCACAGCAGTGAGAGCTGTTGAGTCTTGATCAGATGAAGTCAGGAAGCACAGTGAGGAAGCGACCCTCCCATCATCACTTCCAGCTCCCTCCTCTGCTCCATGCACTTCTTTCTGGATCCCATCACATGTTTATAGGCTACTGTTGCATATCTGGGCTTGGCAGATCACTTTCTGTTTCCCAGCCTTGGGTCAAGTGGCAGTTTATTTTATTAGAGATACCTTGTCTGGTATTACTATTAATATAGATTCAGGCTTTGTACTTACATAATACTTTTCATCCACAGGTCCCCCAACACTCTGTACATCAGCACCTCTTTTCAAGGTGGGCAGATCAGACAGGGAGAGCATTGTGTTTGCAGCAGTATGTCTGTCTCCTCCAGAAGTGCCTTCTCAGAGCTGTCACAAGACTAGTGGATAATGTGGGCTGATGGAAAAAAGTGTGTCTTTTATGGCTGAAAGTACTGAGTAGGTCATGGAACTGCAGAGCACAGACCTGGGACAGATCTAGGCCATTAATGCTCTACAAGCATATAAGAACCTTCAGGGTTGGGTTAGCTTGAGTGGAAGCTTCAAATTTCTTCTGATGGTTAATGACTTCCAGTGCAGACCTTTTATTATTCACAAGCATCCTGTTCTCACACCAGTTCTGTCCTTTTGCATAAACAGGTTTCTTCACTCTGTTTGATTTGACCTCCTGTCTCTCTTCTTTCCACTACTTTCTACAGAATATTCATGTTCCTTCTTAACCTTCATTCTGCCAAGCTGCTCTGGCTTCCACCCTCAAAGGCAGAGAGCAAACTGCTTTTCCTGCCTCTCACTCTTGCAGTCACTGCAGACCGAATGCAGATGAGCTGTTTAGCCCAGGCAGTGGCAACAGTTCAGTGTGTGGGGGGTTATTGGCACTGCTGGGCACAGCCTTGCTCATGCTGGCAGGGGCCAGATGCAGACACCAAGAGTAAGGTTGGCCTTGATGGGGTCAACTCCCTTGATGGGGGTTTCCAGATGTAGCCAGGTGTGGTTTGGAGTGGATACACTCCAGGGGCTGTCCCATCCCTGAGCTGTGTGCTGTGTCAGCATGAGGGAGGATGCCTGTAACTTGTGGTTCTGTCACAGTTTCATTTTCCTCCCTCAGGGAGTTTCAGAGCTAGTCCCAAATCTGTGCAAGCGACACTCCACTCAGAAAAGCAGAGGAGGGAAAATGTGGCTGATGATGTTGTCATGTGAGCTTTAATGAAGGTAATTTTATGCAGATGGTGTCTATTTAATGTCCTGATAGCACTGATAAACTGGTTTTCAGCAGGTCTTGGGAGTAGATTAGGAGAGAAGGGCATGGTTGTAGAGGGCAGCAGGTTGTAGAGGGCAGCCTGATGAGATTCTTGGCAGGGTTGCTGGAGCACTTGGTTGAAGCTGCCTCTCACTTGGACAAGCTCTGCACATCCTGCTTGGGTGAGAGGAGAGGTGGCCTGTGGTTTCTGTCTGAGCTTCAACAGCAGTAAATAATTCCAGATTGATGCTGTGGAAGCATGCTGTTTTTGTGGAGGGATGACAAGGGGAGAGCCAAACATAACATGAGTTTCTCAGTGCTTGGGGAAGGGAACCAGGGTCACATTTGGAGCTTGTAGTGTTGGCAGACACAGAAGTAATGTGCCACATCTTACGTGTGTCGGCAGAGATAGCTGGGGCGATTATCAGCAGGCTCCTTTGTTGGCTGGTTTGTGATGCTGATGAACCAAAAATGGTGCTGGGATGTGTCAGACAAACACACTCTCTTTTCATCTTCCATATCTGCTATTTTTTAGTATTTTTGGCATTTGTCTCTGGGGTAAGGACAAGGCCATAGCAACCCCTGGGATTTCAGTCCTCGTGAGTCTTAGTTGTGAGGTTATAGACCTACTGCCATTAAATTTAATGTCACTTGAAGCTGTCCCCTTTACAAAGCTGGGTGCTGACTCTATTCCAAAGGGCTGAGCTCCTTGTCCAAAGCTGTCCTTGACCCTGGCTGTTTGGCCAGCTATCCTGCTGGCTGGTGTCTCTCCATCTCCCTGTGTTGGGGAACATTCCCAGGACCTGACATGAAGATTGCTCACTGTCCTCTCTGGCAAGCTCAGTGCCTGTTTTTTTAACAAATCAGTCCTACAAGATGTGTCAGTGAACTAAGGAGGCTTTAGGATGGCTGCAGCCTATTTCATCAAAGCAGCCTGAGACTCATTTGCCCTTCAGATGTTGAACTCTGTCGAAGAGGCTGTTTTCTTTGGGAGACCCAGAGGGGAACATGGTCCCTTATGTTTTAAGGCAGTTTTCACACTGAGCTTTGTGGTCTGTTTCAGAAGTGCTGGCAGAAGTAACATAGGCTGTTTTGGACTTAAATTCACTGTAGAGTGGAGGAAAAACGTGCAGAGACCACTTGTTAAAGTGATAGTTGGTATCTTTGCACTTTACACAAGCATCAGTCAAACTACAGAAGCACTTAGGAGCCTGTGCTTAGTGTGACAGAGTCACCAATAGGGAGCAGCGTGGGGATCATGAGGGAAGCTCTTGCAGCTCTTGAATGTAATTTGCTAAAGGCAAAACCAGAAGGTTGCAAACCATCTTTCTGCATTGAGGGGAGCATTTGGTCTGGATAGTGATGGTTGTTCGTTGTTAGGGTTCATGTGTAGAGGGACTGAAAATGGGTGGTGGGGAGGAACCAGGGCTGGTGAGAGTGCAGTGATGTTTGTGCCTCCAGCTAGCTGCTTCTCCAAGATTTGTGAAACACTCATATACCCCTGGTGAAACGATGTGGTCCTGCATGGAAATGGTGTGGATCTTAGTGGGTGTTTTTTATTCCTGCAAGGTAGGAGATCTGGCACAACTTGCCTGTTGTCACTGAGCGGATCTTAAGAAAGAGTGGCCACAAGAGAGTGGATTTGGGATTTGTTTGGGGTTTTGTAGGCCTGCCTGAGACTCTTTTCTTGGGAGATGGTGAGTACCTGTGTGTTAGAAACGGCACTGTTTCTGGAGGTTTTTGAGCTGCCCACACCATCATCCCCTCAGGTGGTGCTGGCCAGTATCAGGGGTGGCTCTAGTTTTCCACTGCTGCTCTGGCTGCTTGCATATGTTCTGGGGCAAGAAAAAGGATTGGTCTTAGTAGTGTCTTAGGTGATTGCTGAACACATCAAGGAGCTCTTTGTTCTAGCTGCTGGCCTGAGGAACCGGGGTCAGCACTCTGCACTGGTCAGGGAGGTAAAAAAGCATCTCCTGGGCATTGCATGGTTGGGACCCTTGAGTGTAGAATGAGCCATTTCTTGTCAGGTGCAGCTGCAAGCACCTGGGTCAAACAGCAGATGCCTGGCTCTCTCTCCAGCCTCCCCAGAGATGTTGTGTCTGTGAAGGAACAGGAGCAAATTGTAAAGTAGGAAGGTGGGACACTGTTAATGATAACGTGCCTGAGATACTGGGTCTGTTTCCTGAGGTCACATTGCCTCATGGGCAGATGGGGATTAGCAGGAGTTGGGCTGGAGGGATTGCCAACAGCTGTCACTCAGATAAAGGGAGGCTAACACTTAGCAGTGCTACTCTGGCTATGAAATGCTTACTAGACCTTTGTTACCCTAATACATAAAGATTATACAAGGGGCATTAAAATTAAGAACATTTATTGCAAAACTCTTTCCTCTGAAGTTTTTTCTCTGATGTGAGTTTTAAAAAAAATGGCTAATTCTCTTACCCTGGGAGTGTGCAGCTGAGGAAGAAAACAATTGACTCTCACCAGGTAACTCTGCCACATCTGAATTCCTCCTTGCGTTCATGGAGGTTCGCTGGGCAGAGGAATTGAGGTTCCTCATGCTTGAGCAGTGAACTATAATAATGATTTTGACTCCACATGCTCAAAACTGATCTTGCAAAGAGATGCTGTTGCCAAAATTGCAGGGGCAGGATTTGGTCTCCCTTTGATCTCTGTTTAAATCTCATGGACCATTTACTACAACTTAATAAGTAACAGTGCATGAGTAGTGGGGTGCTCACCCTGCCTCAAACTCAGCCTCCTTGAATACATGGCAGAGCAAACTTGCTTTCTTTGTAGATAAACTGAGTCAAATGGTCTTGCAGTGCAGGTCAAGGTTTATGCAAAGATGTCATGAATTAACTAATGCATGTAACAAGGTAAATCGTGGCACTTTGGCAATGTGTGTGATCAATGTTGCATGGTTTAGTGAGCCAGCTGAAGTGGCTTCAGGGATTGGGAGGTTTTGGTTGTATCTCTCCAGTGTGGTTTGATGTTTGCTCAATAAGAAATTATTCATCTGGTGAATTAAGGGTGAATCAAAGGCCTCTTTTGCAACTCCCACTGCTTCACTGTTTTCTGTGGTGGGGAGATCTTTTCATTTCTGTCCTGGTTAAATAGATCTTTGTAAATTAACATGCTAGTGATGATTCTGGCCATGGAGTGCTATGGATTTGCCAGCAGGAGAGTCTGTTATCACAATGTGAGATGCCTCCCTCTCTCAAATTACGTCTTCTAATTTGATTTATTTTAAGTGTCTTCATATTTCTACAATCTGTGGTTTTATTATCCTGTGTTAGTTGCTGTTGTCTTAGACTCTAAGAGTTTTCCTTCATGCTGGCAGGAGGAGAAACAGGATATAAAAACTATTATCATTACTGTTGCTGAAAATAGGCCAAAATACAAACATACTAAGTGACTTTCAATCTTATTTAGAGATACAGTAATATTCCTTGGGATGCCCTAAAACTCCTCTAGTGAAATATATCCTTAACCCACTAGAAATGTGATTTCCTAATAATTTTGAATTTTTAAATCAAATTCAGCTGCATGCTCAGCATTCCCTAGGTAGCACAGACCCCTGGTGATAGAAATTACTTGGGCTGTCCTGTGCTGGGGGAGAGTTGTAGGTGTAGGGGTAAGAAACTGAAGTCCCTGCAGCAGCTGTTGCTGACATTTTTGCAGAATGCACTGGCTCAGTTTTTGGTGGCCTTGCAGCTGTGAGGGCTCCTTTGGCACATCCCAGCTCCTGGGTGGCTCAGCTGTCAAGGGACAGCACTGAGACAGGGAGCAGCCCCTTACTGGCTCTGTGAATGTAGGGGGCTGCCCCAGCAACAAAAGTCAGTCTGTTTTTATTTTTGGAAACTGGCTGGGT
The DNA here is from genome assembly GCF_022539315.1 of Serinus canaria. NCBI lineage: Eukaryota > Metazoa > Chordata > Aves > Passeriformes > Fringillidae > Serinus > Serinus canaria. The sequence goes on along the minus strand of NC_066320.1, from coordinate 23,372,291 downwards.
AGAATTCTGCTCTGTGCAGTGCTGAATTAGGGAATGAAACTGTGGCTGAGGGGTGTGTGTCTCTCTGCTCCTGGCAAGGAGGACAGTGGAGGGCCAGGCCTTGTCTGCCCATCATTCCTCTAAGGGCAGGATGAGTGTGTCACCCCCAGGCAGTGCCTTCCCCTCCCTCCCACTGGCTTGGCTGGCATTAATGCTGATCCCTGAACTTCTCCACTCCTGGGACCTCACTGGAGAAAGGCCAGTTGAGCATGGGAGGCCTCTGTCACCTGGTCAGGAATCTGGGCTGGCTTTTGGACTGCCCTCACGCTGGGACTGCCTCTGCAGCACTCTGAAGTGGAATAGAAGGTTCTTTTGAATATCAAAGTGAGCAGCTTTTGGAAGCTGCTCTGCACTGGGGCAAATACAAGGACAGGGGTGTTAGGGAATGTGTTTGTGTCCCTGTTCTTTCCCATGGGCTGGTGGTATGAGTGGTTTCAGGTTGTTACTGCGTGTCTGGGTGCATGGTGTACATCCCCTTTTCTAATACCCCATTGCAGCTCCCGCCAGAGGAACAGATGGGTCTGAGTCCCAGAGCCAGTCAGACTCCTGCTCTGTAGGGTGACAGTGCTCCTGAGCCAGGGGCAGCCCTGATCCTCTTCCTTGCAACCTCTTTGTCTTTAACCTCTCAGATTCTCTGAGACTGTGGTTAGCCAATTCAGGGAGCCAAAAGAGTCCCAAATTATTTCCTTTTTTGGAAGAGTAGCTCTGATGTCGGTTGGAAGGCAGGAGCTGTGGTCAGGGATGCTATCCTGTGCTGGGGTAAAGTGTCATCTCTTCCAGCTACTCCCAACCACAGGTCACATCCTCCTCCCAGACCAGTGGGGATTAACTACAGCCCACTTCCTGTAGGGTTTTCCTCTTCTGTACTTTCAAGGGGTGGCACACCTGGTCCTTCTGGCAGATGTGTGCTGGTGCTAACCACAGGAGGGAAGGGACAGCACCAGGCCATGGGGAGCAGTGACCAGCTGCCTCCCACATCTGCCCAGCTGCAGCTCGAAGCAGGTCTGAGCCCCTCAGCTGGGCAGTGGTTGTGCCTCTGACTCACCAGTCTCAGTGACACACACGATGTTCAAAGTGCTTTTTCACATAGGAAGTCGTTTAACCATAGCTTTGCTCACTGTTTCAGCAAATTCGACCAGAGTCTGCATTGTTAAGTGTAAATGTCACACACACAAATATAAAAACATCTGGTTTCAAGTGAAAAGAGTGAGGAAATGGGTGTTGTGCTTAAAGTCAAGTCTGTATCCTGAAGTCACTCCTCCACAGCCAGGTTTTGTTTAGATAGATTCAGTGTAACCTGTAATACCAAGACTCAGATTGTACATAGAGAATTAGAGCAAAGGCTGAGTTTTTGCCATAACCCTGTCCTTTCTGCCCAGGTCATAAGCATTTTGGAGACATTTTTCCTGCCGCTGAACATCTTTTTAGTGAGTTCTCCTGCATGCTTTACTACCATTTACTCTGGTGTGCAGTCTGTTGGGGATATCCCTACTGACTTCAGATTCTGATTTACAGTTAGGGTAAATTGACTCTCAGCCCATTTCTTAAGGAAGGACCTTCTAACTGCAGGCAGCTGTAGAAAGTTGCTGTCCCAGCACTTGTGGCCAGCTGCCTCTCAAGGAATTCAGTGCCATGTACATGTAGCTGGGTCATCCTCCAGCTTTTCCTGTTACTGCAGCACTGCGTGAAGGAACATGCAAATATATTTTCTATAGATCACTGCAACTCTCACAGAACTCCATCCTGTTCTTGGCAGCTTTCAAAACTGTGTGCTTGCTCCAGATTTTTGGCCCTCTCTGGTGTTTGTGGGAAGTGGGAGAGAGTTTTTGATTATGTATTCTCTGCAGCAGTGGATATGCTGTCACACTGTGTGAAGGATTAATGTCATTTTCATATGGCCTAGAAATTTTAACTTTGAAAACTAAAATGAGAAACAACTAAACTTCTTTCCCTGCCTTTAAGACAAGAAACTTTTGGGTGCTTGCATCTTCCTTATTAGAAACCATTTGATATCACTTTAAAGGATGCTGGACATGTACACCAATTACGTATTTATCATTTGATAGAAACCTTGCACTGCCCTGTGGGCCTTTTAAACTCAGCATTAATTTGAAAACACAATATGTGAAGCCCTATCAGTGTAGCCTATCAGGATAACTAAATGTTATGCATGGAGCAAAATATTTCCCTTTCATTATGAAAATAAGTCTTCTCTGCAGTGTTATGCTTCAAGCATGTTGTTCAAAAGATGTGATCAAGACATCAAAGAGAGGAAAATGATTAAGATAGCAGGAACTGAACCAGCTGCCTTTCCTTTGGTAATTAACAGACCATCTCATGCATTGCCCTGCTGAAATTGCTAACTTTCTTTTTTCCCCTTGAGAGCTGTGTTCTGAAGTGGGAGTCATTTTATTGCTTTTAAAATGAGCTGTTTAATTCTATATTCAACTAGAATTAGCAAGAAGTAAAAGTCAGCTTCAGCACTGTGCTATAACCTGGATCTTTAGGCATCAGAACAATTGCAAGGATCAGTACTGTTTTCTCCTCTGTTTTAGATGGGAGGATGGGACAAGTGGTGGGTGCCCTCAGTCTGTCTGACATGGCCAAGGTGTGCACACAGGTTTGTCCCACTGGCTGCTCTGAGTCTCTGTGAGAGATGTCTAGTGCCAAAAGTGTGATTGCAGATCTCACCTGCAGTCCCCACACTCTCTCTGTTAGGAGAGTTGAGCTACCAGAGGTGCTGACCCATCCTGTTGTGGTTCTCAGGGTCTGCCTGGGAGCTGCTTCTTTATAGCTTGCCTTCTTCTGCATTGCTCCTGCTACAAACTCCATAGATGTGGTCCAAGAGGCAAGAAAGGAAAGTAAGTGCAAGTCCTGCAAGGACAGTAATTCAGTGCATCCCTCAGGTTTGGAGGTCTCTGCCTTGGCACATTTGTGGGGTGACCTTAAGCAGCTTTTTGGACTCTCACATCTCACTTTGTGAATGCTAAGTGTAAAAAATGACAACAAACATGAGAAAGAACAATCTGCTTTCAATTTTTTTTTTTTACTTTTTTTTTTTCTTCTCCCTACATTTTTTCTTATAAAGAAAGCAGGTCTGTGCCATCACAGAACCTTGTGCAGGTGTGCTGGAGCTGCCTGTAGCCCTTGGTTTGTGTAGCTGGGACAGCACAGAGCTTGGGGTATTTACCTAATTTCTCATCCTGGATGTTGGGGTTTGCACTGCAGTGTCTACCCTGCCCCTTAAAGCCAGCTGGGATCTGTTTGTCTGAGTGTCTGGGCTGTGTGTCCCCATGCCATGTCACTAAGGTATTGCAGTCCTTCTTTCTCCAGGATATACAAACTGGTCCACAGAACCAGATCTCTGTGCTCAAAGCCTGCAGCTGGGCCAGCAGGCCAAAATATGTTGGCTTTCCCAGAGTTTGGTCCGCTATGGGCTCATGAAACTGGTTTGGTCCATGTCTTTGGTTTGATAATGTCCCCATTTTATAATGTTAAGATAGGAGCAGAACCATCTCCTTCAGGCAGCAAGGAGAACAACATGAGGATGGCGTTTCATGGAAGGGCTCATCTGCTTTGAAATTTCAGCCCCTTGAAGTGAGGGATATTTGAACTGCAGCTTCAGTGAGAGGAGTTTCTCAAGGGAAAAAGCTGTGGTGAAACATCTCTCACAGCAACTCAAGTATCAGGAGACACAGGTTCTGTCCTCACCCTGGCTGCACACTGCTGTTGGCAAATCATTCTTCATCTGAGGTTTTTCTCCCTCCTTTTTTTTCCTATCTTATTAAAATCAGAGTTTTAGAATTACCTTAATGAAGGCCACGGTGGCCACTGGTGTTTTTTACCTTGATGCAAGCCACTGTCTTTTGCTTGTCTTTTCCCTACTTCAGTTTTGGGGGACATAGGGGTGTTTTTCTGTCTCTCAATTTTTTCAGCTTAGCAAATGCCAGATCCCTCTATAGGGTGGTACAAGTGATCTGTGCAGTCACAAGGAGAGACAGTGCTTGCAAGTTTAGCTCTGTTCCCTGCCCAGCTGTCCTTGACTGGGGATGTGACAGCAGTGACACCAGGGTTCTGGAGTGTTAAACAGTTAAACTAGATATGAAGTATATTTAAAGTATATTCTGGGGTAAGGCTACACCTCCTTTTTGGAGTGTGGTCAGACCTGTGTTCTTCCTGCTGATACCAGTTTCACATGAGGCAGAAGGTCAGAAAAATCTTGGTGGTTTTTGTTTTTAATTGCTTCATCAGACAAGTTGTAGCTGTAAACAAGGAAATTATTGCATATGCTGTTTGTGACAGATTGTTGATTTATTCCTGGAAAAAAGTACCTCTTGGCATTTTCTTGTCCAGAATTGCTGTCAGCTTTTGTGCAAAGGCATGATACAGCCCCATCATCTCTCAGAGAGCCACATTGCATCAGAAGAGGTGTGTTATTGTATGATGTTCTTTGAGCCTGGCCCCAGCCAAGCCTTGCAGGTCAGACAGTGTCAGGAAGGAGGGAAGACAACACCGTTAACTCTTTAAAAATCTGATGAAGGGGGCAGATAGATCAAAAGAAAAATTTGAGTGGGAGCTGAGACTGCTTGGGGGAGCTAAAATTCTTCTTTAATCAAAATTACAGCTTGCCCAGGGCAGTCTAGAAGTGATGTTTGGTGCCATCTCGCTGTGTTTTTGGGGCTGAGTGGCAGCCCCAAATCCACCCAGCCTTGATGATGGAGAGAGGTGTGTGGGAGTAGAGCATGCTCAGCACTTTGTGGGATGAGAGCTTTTTGTCAGCTTGTGTGAAATAAAGTCAGAGCTTAGGAACAGAAGTGATGGATGGTAAACAGCTTGAACAAGGGAGATCAGACTTTTCTCTTTCTGTTCGCAGTCATTTCCTCCCTCAATGCTTTCCTCCACCTGCAATTTTGTCATTGTGTACAAATTGGTCACAATGACATGTACTTACCAAAACCCTCCATTGTGCATATGTAGACCCCAAAGTGTCCTTAATTCCTTTTGTAAGAGAGCTTCTGTCTGCAATGGAAGCAACTGGCTAGAATTGTGTATTTTAAACTGTCGTTTCAGTGAAATAGCACAAACTTGAGAATTGTCATTGCAGTTAGTGCTCAATAAAAAAAGGATGTTTTTCCTGCTGAAAGGTAGAAAAAGGCTTTTATTTGAATTTTCATCCTCTGGAATAAAATACTGCATCTTGTGCAGAAACTAAAAGCACTGTTGAAAAATGCTGAATGCCATAAATGAGTAATTTTATTTAGTTAAAAAGCTTTTTTGAAAGGAAATCGCTCCCAGTTTTGCCCTAGAAAAGCAGGAATTATCTCTATGTGTAACATAAAAGGGAGACTAACCAGTGGACAAAATAACCAAGCCATCCAGTGTTTAAAGCAAACACAGTGTTTAAGCTTCTCTCTGATCTATTACATTAAAATTCACTCTTAGAGATGATTCGATAGGGAAGGCTCCTGTCTCCTGAATAAGAGAAATTCAGCTGGAAGTGAAGGTCTCTGTTGGATGCCCTGGCTCTGTGGCCATGCAGAAGGAGGCTGCAGTGAGGGCATGTGGCACCATGTCCTACTGGATCCATTCAGCTCCTGCTGGCAGCTGGGGACATGCCACCACCCCAGCATCACATCCCTCTCCTGGCTCACTCCTTATCAGGACAAAGGTGAGGGAGGCACAGAGTACTGATACCCACAGGATGAGAGGTTGTCTCTGATGGGTTTGGATTCCAAGCATTTCAGCTCAGAGCCGCTGCAAATCCTTTGTTCTCTGAGCTGCAGCAGTGCCAGCGAGTAGCATCCATATGTAAAACCATCTTGGTCTGGAGTGACCATGCTGGCTTTTGGAAAAGCAGCCACAGTTTAAACAGGGCTCCCAAGTGGCTCCTTCAGTCTCATTTGCTGGCAGTCGTGGACACAATTTCCATGGGCTGGGATCTCCTGCTCTGCAATTAATTCCCTTTCTCAACCTGCAGTTTCTGACCTAGCATGAAAGGACCCTTTGGTCTTTGAGAATGTTTGATGCAGCGTCTTCTGTTAAATCCCTCAGCACAAGTTGGCTGATTCCTTATTCTGAATAAACTAAAAATATTTCATCCTCCTTGTAAGAACTTGAGGTCTACTCAGAAGGGAGCAATGCTCTTCTCCTGATGCTTGCAGGCTTCACCTGTGAGCATGTCATACCATTAGTGCCTAATGCAGGGATATCTGGAAATATTCCACTGCTGGGGGGGGCAGTCCTGACAGGGGCAAGTGTCTGCATTAGAGGACTGGAATAGCGATGAGGGAAGGGCCTGGACAGTGTGCTCTGCTGGGTGATGTACGTGACTCCAGACAGCTGCAGGCTCTGCTGCTGCTTGTTGGTGGGGATGGTTTAGAGATTTTGCACAAGGCCCTCCCCACCTGAATGGGCTGAAGGGGAGGAATTTGGCACACAGGTTTCAGGCATGGCTGCTGTCCATATGAACGTGTTTTAAGTGATCAGAGGATCCTGTTCAGACCTGGTATCATGCTATTCACTTCAGCTGGTTACTAATCCTGGCACTGAGTTTGACCCTTCAGCTCTTTGTTTTTATCATGTGCTTTGATACAGTCATAAAAATACTGACTGGCTGGCAGAGCTCCGGGGCTTGGCTTTATATTCTAGCAACTGCGAAACGAATGTGCTTCTCGTGGTTTTATGCTTAAGGATATTGTCCTTTCCCCCTGCCTGCCCCCTCAAGATTATTTTAAACCTCACATTCCTTGTTCTGGGGACAACTATGTTGCCCTCTGCACATTGTGCAGGGCAGGTTCATCCCAGGACTGCCTTTGCTCTTGGCCTCAGACCTGGGTCTGTGGAAACACAGGGCTTCAGTGGAAATACTGCCCCAGGCACCATGGGAGAGGAGATGGAGCTGGAGGTGGGCTGGGGCCTTGGAGGCCCTCCTTCTCTGTGGTGCTGAAGCCTGTGCTCTCTCTCCACCAGCCACACCTGGTGTTTGAGCTTTCTGAAGCATTTGGTGCTGGGATATCCCATCCCTGCTGGGCTGGGGGCTGTGTGTGTCTGTGCCTGCACACGGAGTGAGATGAGAAGTGTTCCAAGAGAAAATCCCTGTGCGTGACTGAGCTGCTGTGCCCCCTGCCAACGAGTCAGCAGGCTTTTTATATCCCACAGGAATATCCCATAGGACTCGAGTGTGCCCCAGAGAGACTCCAGGGAGTTTATTCTGCTGTTGGGAGGGGCAGCTTTGGTTGCATGGGGTGCACTGTACTACTGCATTTCAGCAACATGCCCTTCATATTTGTTATGAATTTAAATATAAATGTGTCTTTGATTCTTGCTTCACAAAAGTCTTCCCTTCATTTCTGTGAATAACTGCCTTCCAACTCCTGAATTTTAATCTCTGCTCGACAGTGCCCCTAGAATGGATTTTATCTGGGTTTAACCAGACCTTCCCTTACCATGCTGCTTCCCTATGGGCTGCAGAGCAGTTCAGTCTGCCAGGTACAGCATCCAGATTATATCTTACAGTTGCTGATAAAGAAATGGAAGGAATATTCTTTTTGTTTGCTTTATATGGGGACAGTACAGCTACTACTCTTCCCCATTCCTGCCAAAGGGCAGTTTCATCATTACAGAGGGACGTTGCACCCTGTAGAGCAAACTTGCCTAAGCTGACATGGACAGACAGGACTACTCCTTGAAGGGCGAGTACCCAAGAGAGCATCTTTCCTAGGCCAAGGTACAGTTGAGTCAGAGGTTATTGACCTTGGGATACATCATTCCTTAGAGCAGGCAGCTCCCCTGCATGCTCCCAATAGACTTCTGCTTATTCTGCTGTCCAGGATGGGGAGCTGAGATGGAGATCTCAGTCCTGTCCCTCTCAGGCAGTGCATGAACAGCTGCTGGGCAGGGACTGAATCCTCCTGGATTCTGCCTGTGCTCTCTGATTTGTTCCAAGTGCTGCTAATAATTAGTCAAATAAAATGATTACTAAGAAGAGGAATTTGGTTTATTGGAAGAATGTTCCAGGAGGGTTTTATTGCTCTGGAATAGTATCTTGCCAATCAAATAAGTATCACAGAGTGAAGAGAAACACAGTAGCCAGCTTGGCAGTCAGTAGGCCAGCACTGCCTGTAGCACAAGGCTTGACATAAACTTGGTATGAAAAGGCATTATTTTATAGCCACGTTGCTCTTTTTTCCTGGATAAAAAACATTGCCTCCAAAATATTTTATTCTTCTGTCTTGTGTCTGGCACTGTCAAGTTTACGTGTCCCAGCTGTGTCCCAGCTGTGTGTGCAGGTACTGGTATTCTCAAGCTTGTGAGTTTCCTCTGCATTTCACCTCCCTGTTTCATAGGTCTTTAAAACCAAAGCACAAGATTTTCTCAAAAAGCATTTCTTCTCTTGTTGGAAAAGCCTCTCCTACTGCCCTCACCTCCAGATGCCATCCTCTCAGCTTTGAGCCAGTGACAAGGTTGAGTTGGTTCTTGGACTGGAGCTTCCAAAAAAGGCTCCCTCTCAGTCATGTAGCTTCAATTCTATTTTCCTCTGGAAACACTGTGGTCCTTTTTAAGGCCATATTCTAATGTTTGGGAAACAACTCTTCAGTGTTTCACAGTTCAGACTGGGCTTCTCCAAGCTCCATCCTCACATCAATCCCACTGGCATCAGTGGCCCTTGGCCCTGTGCTCACTTGAGGGTAGGAGCTAAAGTCATTTTGCTGTTTGGTCTGAGTCCTACCTGGTTTTGTCATGAGGAGTTTGGTCAGGTTGCTGGAGCTATGATAGATATCCAAGCCCATTTCCACTGCTCCTTGGTGAAAAGATGGTTTCTTGGCAGCTGAAAGAATTCACAACAACATGAAGCTGGAAGAGAATTTCAGCTCATGTCAACCAAAAAACAGGAGAGGCTGCACAAATATTTTCCACTGTTACCAGGTTTGTTGCCTGCTAGGACAGAACATTTGATGGGAGCACAAGAGCTGCAGCCCTCACACTGTGAAACTGAAATCAGTGTTTGCTTCACCAGAGCAGTCCTGAAATTGCTTTTCTAAAGGGGTTACAAAGGTACATGCAAGAGCCTGGATGTGGAGGAAGCTTTGCTTGAGTTAGTTTTAGGAACAGATTTACAGACTGTTACTATTAATAGAGATGTCCAGCCTGAGACACTTGTTTCTGGAGGGTTTTTCTATGGCAGATAAGAGAGATGCTTTACCTTCTTAAAGGGGGTTATAGGTTCATTGCAATCTGTCAGTGTCAGCTGCTGATTTTTATGCAGCAGAGACAGGAATGGTATTTCCATCCCCTTCCCAGCTACAGGCTGATTGTAACAGCTGTGTTCCTCCATGGAAGAGGGGAATGGGAGTCCAACCAGCTAGTTGGAAAAATGTTAGGAGCCATGCATTAACTGACTGCATCCCTTCCACTCCCTGGGTAGGGAAAAGAGACCTCTGGAAAATGTGGCTGTTGGTTTTTCTGGGATGAGGGAAAACCTAAGGCTTGCATGCCAGATGTCCTTTCAAGGGAAAAAAAGAATAAAATGACATGGCTGGGCTATTATTTGCGTTGTTTTTTAATGTCACACCTCGATGGAGTCTGAGGTTGTTAACTAGGGGATTGACTCTCAATATTGTGGCCAGATGCAGGGGTTGGCTGAGCTCCCTTGCTTCAGAGCTCACTTTTAAATCATGCTTCGATAATTTACCCTGCCAAGGAGATTTGTAGTTCATTGGTGCTTTGGAGTTGGGTTTTGAGCTAAGGAGGGCTCCCATGTCAGTGAGAAGGTGGCTAGGTCTCCAGTCAGCCTCTCAGGTGTTTCCAGGTGTGTTGGTGGACCTATTTGAGAGGCCACATCTGCAGATGGGAATTAGTACCCCTTTCCCATAGATGGGATTTCTCTGAACTCCTGAAAAAAACTTCAGCCTGTTTTCACTGTCCTGCTTCTTAAATCCATGGGCCTGCAATGGGGCTAATCAGGTAGAAGTGTGACATTTTTCTGTGACAGTGATTTGCTGACCTGGAGAGCTGGTGGCATGCTTGCTGACTGTGGCTTTTCATGGTTTCAAGCTAAGAGGCAGTGCAGTTGACACCAAAGCCTTGTGGCAGCCTCTCCACAGAGTTCTGGCTGCTGAGTGACTGCAGCCATGGCTTGGCTTTCTTGCCACCATGGAGGGGCTGCTTCAGATCCCTCCCCAGGCTGCACTACTGTCAGGATGGCATCCACAGCTAGTGAGGTTTAACAAGGGTTGGAAGCTTGTCAAGGCTGCTGCAGCTGTGGCAAGAAGTGAGCCAATATGGAGAGGATTCAGTCATCTCCAGCTGAAAGTTGGCAGGTTGTAAGTGATGTGTGAAAATAGGGTATGGGAGCAATTTGTGTGTGCTGGAGTTGTGGAGATGTAGGGCTGGAGGGTTCCTGCTCATCTCTGCAAGGCTGGAAAAGCACTGTTGGTCAGGGTTTTGTAGACTAACTGCACGGACTGCTTTTGGGAAAGCCCAGAATTATAGTAGAAGGATGATACTCAGCAAGTTAGGACTTTCACAGAGCCCCCAAATCAGCAGTTGTAGAAGTCCAGGCACTGTAATTTGTCACTTCTCGGGACAAAGGGACAGAGAGGAAGGCCTTGATGGTCACAGGCTGCAGATCAGTGACAAGAGTTAAGAGCAGGCTTAAATCCCATTGAAATCTCTGGAATTACAGCCCTTTCTTGAAGTTTACTGTGTCCTTCAGTGCCCTGGCAGGCTGAGTCTCCAAGGGATTGCTGTTGTGATCTCCACGGGCTGTTCAGTCTCTGCCCAACACTTTCTAGGAAGATTTCCTGTCCTGAGGAGATGACATTTATCCATGGGACCAAAGCAAATCACTCATCTCAGTGTTCAGAAAAGGGGTTTTTTTGTGACCATGAAGAACAGGAAAAATCTTACCATCAGGTGAGGTGTGCCTCCTTATTTACAAGCCCTGAGGAACATTTTGGCTGTCCTTGTGTTGCTGGTGGAGAAGCCTCCCAGGCAGCTGGGGGAGCAGAAGTCATGTCCTCTGGAGCACAGACAGCATGGGACACAGCCATGCAGCCCAGGCTGTCCTCTCGTCTGTCCCATCCAGGGCAGTCCTGGGCTGTCTGAGACACTCCTGGAGAATGCTGATGGGGCTGTGATTTTGCCCTGTGGTCAGCCACGTCTCAGGGCTGGTGGTTATCCTCCACTGAAACTACCAGTCTGTTCTCCAACTGGCCTCCTTTGCTTACCCTCAAGAGCAATTTGGATGGTTAAAGGGAGGAGAGAGACTGTGGGAGCCTAGTGGTGTCTCTCTGGCACCCAAGCCTGTGGCTTTCTCATCTGGTAGAGCTCCTGCCATCATTTTCTCTGACTTTGTCCCTTCCATCAAGTGAGGGCAGCCACAGTGGCTGTGTCAGACAGGATTTGGGATGCCTTGTGGAACACTTACTCCATATTTGCTGCTTCCAGTGAAATTTGGTTGACTTGTGAGCACATTTTTGCCCCAGATTTACTCTTTTTATCCCTTTTTTTTTTAACCATGGAATCTATTCTCCTGGCCCTGGAGTGGTGGATCACCCTGCTGCTCCACCTGGGGGATGTCCATTCCTTCTTCCTGAGGCAGACCAGGGCAAATCCTAGAGCTAGTGGCCCAGTGGAATTGCTGAAGGCAGGCCCTCACATTTGACAGTCTACATCTGCTGGTGAGTGGGCAAGGATTTATTTTTACCTGTGAGCATGCAGGTGGAGAGCCAGCTCCCATCAGCAGCCTGCAAACAGAGCTGGGCCCATGGAAAATGAGGCTCTGACCCCGAGAGCTTTCCTTGCCCTTCGTGGCAGCCCATCTGTTCCTCCACAGAGGGTGGGTGGGAGAGGGAAAGGGAGGCATTCTGCTAGAGCCTGGGATGCTTTCCCTTTCAGCAGAGCCCACCCATAGCACCCATCTGTGAATCCAGTGACTTTACATCCATCTTTGCGTTGTTCCAAGGCAACAAGTGTTTTATATTTAAAGAGCATTAATTTAATATTGCTGAAGCCTTAAGAAAAGGCAGAGTGGGCCAAGTCCTGCTAGTTTTGCTTGCATTTCACAGGGCTGAGGAGGGTGAGATTTGATCCTCTTTGGATGTACCTCTACTGGAGGGGCGGTTGTGGGGGAGAGGGAAGAGACAGGGGAATTACAACATTGGAAATAAAAAATCCTACCCCTGCCAGAAGCCCTTTTGCAATAAGACACTTCAGGGTGTGAGTTAAGATGCTGTAATTCACACCTCCTGCATTTTGTGGCATTCAGCCCACTGCTTCATGCCCTGCACACGAGGGTGAGGGATTTCAGCTCAGCTTGCCCCCTGGCCAGCCAGCCCTGGAGCAGAGATGGCTGCAGGGCTTGTCTCTCCCTGTTCTTTGCCTATCTGCCTCCTGGTAAATTACAGTGGTGCCTCCAGCTCCTTCCTGTTTAGCGCTTCATAAATTAGAATTTAGAATCACTCTGGGGACCCAGGTTAAAAACTTTGAATCTTTTGAGTGAGGATTGGAATCAAATCCTTGTTTTTTTAAAAGGGTCAGGCATGTGGAAGTGTTCCATCACTACCAGTGATGCTGGGCCAGAGCTCATGTGCCCAGCAAAGATTTGGGGCTCTTTGTGTGAGTGAGCTGACTCAGCCAAGCTGCTGTGTTGACCACCATGGGCTGAGAGTGCTACATCATAGAGGAGACACAGGTCAGTGTCAGTTTGGGCATCTCTGCACCATGTGGGCCTTTCCTTTTCCTTACATCCACCTTAACTCCAGCTTGTAGGCATTTGATGTCTGCCTGGATTTGTCTCTCCCTGCAGGCAGAGGAAGAGGCACCTCTGGAGATGGATGCGTACCCTTGCCACCTACCTAGAGAAGGACCTGAGATGAGTAGCTTTGGCCAGTTTGAGATCCCAGTGTAGGGTTGATAAAAGCTAGGACTTTTTCTCCAAATTCTGCCTAGCAAATTCCTCCTGTCTCCAGGTGCTGATGTGTTGAGTGCAGCTGTATTAGTTCTTGAAAGCCTGCTGTTACAGTCAGTGATCTTTCTAGGCTTTGGGTGGACATTTCAGCAGATTTAATAGAGTTTCTGTCTGTGCAACATATATAATTCCCTTTAAGTGGCTAAGAGTGGGAGAACATTCAGGCTTGGGAATGAAAGGAAGAGGTTTGTTTATTGTTCTAAAGCACTGTAAGCCCTGAATTTGACAGAAATGTAAACTTATAAGTCATTTTGCTGATTCATGTTTTATTAGTGATTTTGATAGAACATATAATATGGGCATGGCCCTAAAAGGCTTATTTCTAATGGGGCACATGCTGACTTGCAGCCACATACCTTCCTTCCAAAAATGAGTAATTCCCAGGGCATGTGAGGCTTGTGCCTGAGCTGTGAAACAAGAAGGAATTAGTGTAGCCACTGCCACCCTGGCATCTCTGACTGAAGCTGCATTTCCAAACAGCAGTGCACGTCTCCGGAGAAGATGTGGAGTTTTTTATGGGAAGATGATGTGCAAGTGGCAAAGCCAGCTTAAAATGACTGAAAATCCCTGGTAGTGTTGTTCACCCCTACTCTGAAAGAGTCCAGGCTCACAGCAGGAGCTCAAGTGGTGGCTTGTGCCAGGACATGAAGCAGGTATGGCTGGATTTGGTGATTAGATCCTTTGGCAGTATTATCAGGTGCTGATAATCACCACCTACCCTAATTTAGCATTCTTTTAGGGGCCCATCTCCTTTGTACCCCATGTACAAACTGCAGAGAAGCAGGTTGGGTTGGTGGGCAGTGGTCAATAGGACAGCTTTCTCCTCTGGCTGCAGTACAGGCTGGAGACTCATCTCCCAGCTCCTCAGCAGGGGGTGAAGCAAGGCAGTGGGACTGTCCTGCCCAGCAGCCATCCCTGTGCCCAGCAGTAAAAGAGCTTTTCCTACCATCAGATCCTTATATTTGCAGGGTTTAAAGGGAGGAACATTTTGAGCAGAAATACTCAAAGCCCAGTATTGCTCTGGGCTGAACAAAGCAGATCTCCCATAATCTCTCCCATCTCTGTGTGTCCCGGCAGGGTGGAGCAGTGCTCGATCCTCCCAGAGTGCCAGCTAAAGGCAGTCTGGAAGCTGCTGGGCACGGCTCAGTGTCCCTGTGCCTGTCCCTGTGCCTGTGTGTGGCCCAGGTTGCAGAGCTGGAGAGGGATGGGTTTGCACTGCCTGTGACAGTCCTGCACGGCTGGGGCTGGAGAGGGTGTTCCTGCAAGTGGGGAGGCAGGAAGCCAAGCGTGGGAAAAGGAGGGAAAAGGAGGATGATTGTGAGAAGAGTAGGAGGGAAGGAAAGGGCAGAGACAATAGTTCAGCTTAGCAAAGAGGCAGTGATTGAGGGTGTGAGGATTTGGCACAGCATCTTCCTGTAAACCCTGAAGGTCCCCAGGAAGAAGGTAATTTTGGGTTTAATTGAGTGCCGTGCCCTGCCAGGAGGGAATCCATTCTGCACAGGACTCTTGCATCAGTTTTCCTGGTTTGGCCAGAAGGCCAGGGGTGAGGGCTGGAATAAGGAGGGTGCTCCATGTTTGCCTCTTAGGCATTTTGCAGCGCAATTCAGACATTGTTTGCAAGACTAAGACACAAAATCATTTTCTTCTTTCACTCTTCTCCCCACAAGAAACAGATTTCTCTAAAGCCTGAAGTCAAAGGGCACTACAGTGAAAGACATTTTTCCAGTGACTTCAGCATTGAGTCTTTCAGGGGCTGTGGAAATTTGTTCCCTTTTTTCCAGGAATTGGTTTTACATTGTCAGGATTGTTCTGTAGAGAACAAGTACATTCATTCTTTTATATTTCTATAGATATATATAGATATAGTCATGCAGTATAATTAAAGATCTATGTGCATTGAACGTTTGCAGAACAGTGTTTATGTTTTGAGGATAGCTCCTTTTTTCCGTTGCTCTTCTATCATTTTGCACTTAAAATGCAAATAGAGTTTCCCTGCTCATGGCAGGGGGGTTGCAACTAGATCATCTTCAAGGCCCTTTCCAATCCATACCACTCTGTGATCTGTCAGCGTGTTATGCTGGCAGTTCTGGAATGCTCTGCTGGTTTATGTTGATTTCACCTCAAGTTTTATCCTTTAGTCATGCATGAAAAACATAGTTGCACAAACAGGATAGAAACTAGAAGAGTTTGTTTCAGAGTTGTTTTTTTTCACACTTAGAGTACTGTGCCCCTCAGGTCTGGCTTTGTGAATCTGAGGGTCTCTTGGTTTACATGAACTTTTTATTTCCCTCTACTCCAAATGAGAAGAAAAAAAAATCCCACTATTCTGTGGCAAAATCCCAGGAGATTTCCATTATTTGGACTAAGAATGTCCCAGAGCTTTGTCATTGTTCTGGAAGTGCCTGGAGGAGTTTTGCTCGTTTTCCCAGGCCCTTGCTTTGCTTTTCCAACCGCTGCATTTGGGGGTCATACGTAAGGTTACAAATCAAAGCCAGAAGATTTGCATGCTAATATAAACTACATGCAAGTGTTGCTGCAGAGCAGGAATCCTGGCTGTTGGGAGCCAGAAGGGAGGCTGGGCTGTAGCAACAATGCCTCTTTGCAGCCACAAGGCAGCCTGGGCAGGGAGCATTCACCATTTGGGCAAGTGAGTGTCTGTAGCTGCAGCTGGGGCCGTGTGTGAAAGGGGCTGGGCAGCACCATGGTGTGCTGTGTCTGCACTGGCCACAAGCTGTGCCTGCTCCAGCACTGAGCATGAGCTCCACAGATGGGGAAATGCAGCAGCCCAGGCCTGCTGGTACAATGCAGAATCACAGAATTTCTAGGTTGGAAGAGACCTTTAAGATCAAGGAGGGCCCTTGTTGTCAGAGAAGAAAGGTGCTCCAAGAGAACTCCCACAGGCACAAATAACTCGGTGCAGAGGTGGTTGAGACATGTAGAAAACAGCAATTTCCAGGTTGTATTTTGTCTCTCTGCCTTGTCAATCTAGATGCACTTAACAGTAGCAAGCAGGTTTTTGTTAGTTCTTATTTGACCAAGCTATTCCTGTATCTCTGGCCCCAGGGAACTCGATGACAAAGATCCCTTTGCCTGAAATATGAGCAGAGCTCTGCTTGTCCTATTTTGAACATCCCTCAAGTCAATTCCTCTTATGCCAAAATTAATTCAGCTCCTTCTCTCATAGCCTCTTTGATTTGCCAGCATCCTTCTGATACTTTACCAATCTTGCTTTCATGTGAGGTTTGATCCAGCACCGTGAAGGGAATTAAACTCTTCTTGTTGGCTTCTGTGAGTCTAATGATGCTGTAATGTCAGTCAAAATCAGATGCAGGTTGTACCCATTTGGACCAGGATTGGATTTAATATACAAACATTGCCCACATCTGAATGATCATCATTGCTGATGACAGCAGAGTGATCTCTTACAGCTGAACATTGCAAGATGTGTTGTAAACTGAGGAGAGATTTTAAAAATGCTCATGTCTGCCTCAATAGTTTCCTGTTAAAACTCATTTCAGTTGAAGGAGGATGAAGCCAGTTTTAAGTCAGTTTTTAAGATTTGTTCCTTTTTAGAGCAGAAGGACAGGGGAATGAAGTCATTTCATATTGGAAAGTAATTTTTTTTAAGTGCTGTTTCCCCTTGGTGTCTGTCCTTTTCCTTGCACCTGACATGATGATGCAGGACCTGAGAAGTGATTGGCTTAGAGGGACCTCCACCTCACTTCCCCATCCAGCACTGGCCCCAAGGACTTCCACATTAAGCTGTACTTTTTGGGGGTGATAGGTTTTCTTTCAGAACAACTTCAGTTGCAAATCATTCCCTAAAACCAGTTTAGTGAAATTCATGTAATTCCTGTATTCAAAATTGCTCAGTGGAACTTGGAGGATTTAAAATTCAGAGTCTGTTTTGTCTGTTGATTGTTTCTTTTTCCAATTCTCTTTTCTTGAATGGATATTTTCTTCTTCCACCTGGAAATGCTCATATTTTAGGGTTGTCATGAAACACCAGCCATCTGCTGAGGAGAGGGACACAAGTGTTCAGTTAAAATAGTTTAAAAGTCAGAAGGCATCCAGATTTAAGAGGCAGTAAGCTGAAAAATCTTTACCTCCATGTGCAGCTGTATGATTTTTGTTTGCTTGCCTTGCACAGCCTCTTTCAGACCTGGGTAGGGTATTTGAGAAGGCCTCGAGGGAGGCAGGTTTCACAGAGAGCCTGTTCTTGTTTCCATTTTACATTTGTCACTCTAAGAATCTTATGCTCTGTAGGCTTAGATGTTCTGTTTTCTAATAACCTGACAACTCTTAAATGGCAGAAACTGAGTCTAGTGGTTATTCTGCTTCACAAATGGTTCCATCACATGTGGAAAGTAAATGTAGGTGGATTGAGACAGACTGGAAACAGAAATATGAGTCCTCATTGTGCTCCTCAAAGATGCTCCCTCTCCCTCATGCACATGTGTAAATGTAATGGGTGGATGTTGTCCACTTTTTTTTGTCTCCTCCCCTTGCAGGGAAGCTGCTCATCTGCTCCCAGAAGCTGGAAAGTGGTAGTGGAGAAGAGACCAGTCATTACTAGTTCTGTTTCTTTTTCTCTTTCTGTAAGCTGTAGTTGTTGGATATGCTGGAGTTAAGATAGCCTTGACAGGTCTTTGACATGACCCAGGATATCAGTAAAGAACAAACAAAACCCTGCTATGCAGTACAGATACTGCATGTCTGCAAGAATCAGACACATCATATTCTGCTCACACACCCCCAAGAATGAACTTAAATGAAGTAATCAAACAAGCCTGGCAAGAGGCTCGGAGGTGGTTTGTAACCGAGCTACAGCTGTTCCAGTTCTGCAGCTCTCTGGTCAAGTTACTGCCACAAATCATGGGTGCAGATTCCACTTTTTACCTTTTTATGCCTTTCATGGTCATTTGCCTGGCTGTGCAGAGAAATACAGCAGGGAGGTTTTTTGCTTTTGGCTTATTGCTCTGATTGTGTGGGACAACTCAGCATCTTCTTAGCAGGAAGATGCTGGAAAGGCCTGAAGGCTGTTTAAAACTCAAGCTGGCAAATGCCAAAGACCTGAGGGGTGAAGTGGAGACTAAATCAGAATTTGAACTGTGGGCTTTAAAACCTCATCAGTGCATGAGAAAAATATGGGAGGGTGAGTACTGTCTTATTGTGCCTGTAACACAACGAGCTGGATTCGTCATTCAGACACAGCTCTGTTCTGTGTCTGGTCTGTCCCCCTGGAGCTAGGAAACCAGCAAAGTCATCCAGCCAGGTGCCTCCATACTCCAGTGAGTTCCTCTTCCTGTGTTCCAGGGATGTCTGCTGGCTGGCTTGAGGCAGTTGTTTGCTATTCTCATTTGTTTTTAAGTACTGGGATTTGGCAAAGAGAAACACATTTCACCCTGGTTACTGCTCCACCAAGAGGAAGATCTGTGCCTATATAGGTTGCAGTAGTGGTGTGGTTTTCCATACTAGAATGGACCCAGTTTGATTCTTGAGAGTATGACTAGATTAGGAGCTGGAAAGGAGTTTGTTTTTTGTGTACTCACAACAGATTTGTTGTGGTATGGCTGAAGAGAGAGGTAGCATTAATCCTTTTACACTGTAATGTAGAGGTGAAACAAGATGCACAAAAGAAATGTGGAGAGAGGAAAACTCTTATATCCCCCCTCCCTGTTTTTTTTCTTTCCCCTCACTTGTATGTTTATTTTGACTGTAAATTAGCTTGCAAATTATGATGGAAACTGGAATTGCTGCGTCCTGCTTTAGTTGCCTGTGTGGTGGCTGCTCACAGATGAGAACTGGCAAATGCCAGAACTGTTCAGAGCTCTCTCCCAGCATGCTGTAACTCTGCTTTGCTTCCAAGACTTAGGTACGTGCAACATTTGTCCATGAGACCCCTGGGTCATTTTGTCTTTTTCTCAGTTACATTTTCCCCATTGGTAATGGAAACACGAGCTGGGTAGAGGGGTGTCGGTGAAAGCACATCTGGTGCATGAGAAAGCCAGATGCCCCACACCTGCATGCAGCCCACATCACCCCCTCCTTGGGACTGCTCTGAGGCATCCTGCCCTGGCAGCAGCCACCCTGCAAGGACCTTTCCTGTCTGGGGCTCCCTGGGTCTCATATTTCTTCCAAGTCTCATCTCTGTTTCTCAGCTCAGTCTTCAAAATCCTGGAGTGAGAACAGCTCTTGAAAATAGCTCTTCCTTGGCCCAGCCCCGGCTGAGCTGAGGTACCTCGGAGACCATCGTGCTGAAAGGTGACCTCATTGCATGGCACAAGAGATGGACTTACCACTGGCGTGGGGCTGAGGGTCTGACTTCACCTCTGTGGGAATTTACCAGGTCTCACAGTGATTTTTAGGGCTTTTTGGATGTTAGTGAGCTGGGGAAGAAGCCCGTGCTGTGCTCACTGAATCCAGAGTCAGATGTGATCCAAGCCAAGTGAAGGCACAGGTGATGTGTGCATGAGAAGGGCTTGCATTCTCTGTGTTTATTCCTGGAGCATTCCACTCTTCCTGTTGCCACACTGGCCCTTGTATAGGGCAGAAACTGAGGACACTAGGGCCTCTTATCCCAGGGAAACCCCAGCTGCCTGTGTCTTACAGGATGGAGAAAGATACCTAAAATCAACCAAACTGCATCAAGAAACTGAACAGCTTTGCTGCTTTGGTCTTGTGGGTACCAAAATTGCTGTCCCTTGGCTGATATCACTTCAAATCTGGATCTGGGCCAGCACCAATTTGTGCTCATCAGCACACCTTTGACGTTAAGGTTATGCAAACAGTGAGTTGGTGCAGTGGCTGTGCTCTGGTAATTTAGGGCACAGATGAATGTTGACTTTGCTGCAGTTTAAGTTGTTTTAATGCAAACTCCACCTGGTAAATGAAGCAGCTGAAATTGCTGCAGGCCTTGCAGGAGCTGAGTTGACTTTGCATGGAAGTGGAGCAGAGAGCATTCACATGCTGAGCTCTGCTGGTGGAAAGCTTCCAGCTCACAGGCAGTGATAGCATCTGACTACAGGGGAGAAGGTGCAGGTTTCCTGATTCTCCTCCTATGAATCAGGAAACCTGATTCATAGGAGGAGAAACATCCAACACCTAAACAAGAGTCAT
The DNA here is from genome assembly GCF_022539315.1 of Serinus canaria. Lineage (NCBI taxonomy): Eukaryota > Metazoa > Chordata > Aves > Passeriformes > Fringillidae > Serinus > Serinus canaria. Next base: position 23,352,163 of record NC_066320.1, on the reverse strand, counting down.
TGAAGAAGCTGACATTTTCCAGGATAAAAGGAGATATTGTGCTGGTATCTGCACACAAACTGCACCATAGTGGTGTGCTTTGCATTCACAGAACTCTCTTAATAGCTGGTGTTTACTGTAATTACTTATTAGAGGTTAACAACACCCTCTCTAATGTGTGCATTACAGGGATATTTCTGGTTTCTGCTTTTCAATCTTCCCTTTGCCAATCGCTCCTGTATTTGTGTATGTTCTAATCTTGGTCCCATCAGATGACCAGTTTCAGACATTTGACTTCCAGTCCAGCTCATCTGGCTGTAGAGAACAAGATGTCAACCTCTGTAAAAACAATTGAAAAATAGGTCACATGAGAATAACCTGAATATGTTACCTCTGGGGTTTGTGCTGGCTAGAACTGGATATTTTCCAGTGAAAACAACACAGTCAATGATAAGGTCATGCCCAGTGACGTTAGAGTGGATGTGGTCTGTAGTAGGAAGTCATCTCTCCTCATTGCTTGTATAGGCAGTAAAGGGAGAGCAATGACTTCAGTTTATAGTAAATTTTCTGCTCTCTGGTGGGTAAAGAAGAAGTTTTCCAGAGCTAGAATTAAACAACAATAATTAGCAGCTGATAAAATCCCCCTGGCACCCTGTAGGCACACAGTTTGTGGTGACTGGGAGTGGGGCTGTGGCAGAGCCTCATCCCCAATGGGTACAGCTGTGAGAAGCAGGTGAGCAGTATCAAAGATAATGAGCCATGGAGTGCCCAGGTGCCTTCACCAACCACCAAAGGGAGCAGAGGGCACAAGGTGCAATGCTTGAACACGAGGGGTATAAAAGGTTGGGCTAAACCTTGTTTCAGAAGCCATGAATATTAAGAGCTACTTATTAAACTCAGTTCCTGATTAATATTGTACAGTCTTTCAAGTCAGCTTCTTGTTTCTCTGAAGAAGGATTTATTTTAAATTACAGTAATACATCAAAAAAAGACTGGACTTGGGAAATTAAAATGTGAACATTCTTAGTGGCTGGAGCACTCAGTGATTGTGCAGTGAGTTGTTTGTTATTTCTACTTCAATTTTCATTCATTGCTAAGGACCTTTTGTTAAAGATTTTTAAGGTGAAGCATTTGAATAGCATCTGTGTTTTGACTCCTTTATGGTTATAAACATGGCAGATACATAAAGCAAGTCTCTTTGCCTTTAGTAATTAATTACTGTAGTAATTTGGAATCTCAATTACAGTTTAGTTGTGTGTAGGAAAACACTGTAGTTACATGAAAGAGCTTGCGCCTAGACTTGTAAGGTACTTTGATTTTATCTTCTTTTATCAAGACAGAATGTGCCAAGGAGCCAAGACTCTCTTGTGGGCAGGACCAGCTGCATGTTGGAGTGGCTTGTGTGGCTCAGTTTTGGGCAGTTGCTGGGTGCCCCAGAAAGCCTTCCCTTGGCTCTGCAGGTGGCTGTGAGAGCGACGCTGGCTCTGCTGGGCGTTGCCGTAGGATGACTCTCCCTATTTACCTGATATTTCCTGCTGCCTCCTTGCCCCCTTGAATTTGCATGACCCTGGGCTCCCCCAAGACTGTTTTTCTCCCTCTCTCTTGGGACACTGTTGATCACTTTCACAGCAACCCATTTTAAGATCTGAGGAAAAAAAATATGGTGAGGTAAGCTTATGTAGTGTTTGCTGCTCATGAAAATGTTATGCATCTGACCAAGGCAGCAGAAGCAAATAACTTCCAAATTCAGATCCCTAAGGGAGAGAAATGTGATATCTAAGGCTTCTGAAACCTCTAGACCTTGCAATTATAAGCTGTCATTTTACAAATCTTTTTCAACCAAATCCCATTATTTTAAATGGTGGCTTTTGGGAAGCAATTTGATTTGGGCAAATGAGAAAAAAAGATCAATAGCTGGTTTAGGTTTTGCACCTGTCTCCCACCAAGCAGATTTTGAGCCCACTGGTTTCTCACTTCACATAGCACCAGGTTATGATTAAAGGCTTTTCTTGCCTCTGCTGTAATCTTTCCTTGAAATAGAAGTCAGTGTATCTGCATGTTGCTCCATCCATCACATACTGAGCTTGAGGAGACCTTAGGCTCAAAAAGATGTAATTGCTGTCCTAAATGTGCTGAAAAATCCCGGCTTGACTGAAGTCAGTGGCGGCTTCATTCCCACGGAGCCTGAGTTTCAGATCTGGGAATGTATGTGCACCGTGCAGTGGGGTGCTGCTCCTACACCTGTTCCCTGCACCAAATAAATCCAGCCTCTTGCCCAGAATATCTCTGTACACCCAACTCTGCCCCTCCTTGTGTCATGGAGGCGTTGTGCCACTTACTGCACCACCAAACTGGAATCTTAAAGCAGGATTGACTTTGCCTGGATTAGGTTTTGAACAAGCAGACTTGTAGGTTGTTAAAAATTTCAGGAACTCACAGTTTTTGTGGGTTCTGAAGAACAGCACAGAGAAGCCTGAAGTGCCATGAAATTCAAAGTGCCTGGATGTCTGTGGCATATGTCTTTTGTTTCTAGTTTCTGAAGAAAAGATGCATAATGAACGAAAAATTAAAATCTTTATTTACATGTGCAATATGTTTCTCCTCCTGTCTCATTCCCTTTGTGAGAACTCAGGGCCAGAATTTCAGTATCTGAAGTTGGTTTTGGAGCCTATTCAGCTCCCATCTGTCAAGATCTGTTTTTAATCCAATGGGTTTTCCATCTGAAAGTAGCTGTTGGATAGAGGATGAGTAGAAATATTTGTGTGTGAATTAGCTCAGAGTGAGGCTACAAACTTTTTTTTCCCACAACAAACACATGGAAAAATATTCTTCAGTGTAGTGTGGCCGGCCTGAAAATTGGCAACAGCAGCTTCCTTCCCAGGCTCTGAGTCCTCTGCCTCGACCGCGTGGTAAGATCTTTAAAGGGGACCTGAAATCTTCATTTTACACAGGCTTATCTCCCCTCCATGCAGCAGGGCAGGGCTGATGTCACCATGTGTATCTGGGCTTTGCAGGAAGGAGGTTGGATGGTTTGGTTTTCCAGGAGAATTATGAGATGCAGCAGAGTAACCTGGGTCTGCTGAGAGTCAAGCTCTTACCTTTGTCAGCCTTGATGGTCTCTGCCTTGGTGGGAAGAGCAGATATGTTTGATACAATCATGATAAAGGCCCCAGATCTCCTTAACAGCCTGTGCTCAGCATCTCCAGTTATTGAATGCCATGAAACTGGGCTGCAGGAGATAGGAGGCAGAATGCCTTGGGGACTGAATGTGGTTGCAACAAGCAGAGAGGAAAGTATGGCTGCAGGATCTCTGTGGTTTCTGGGAGGATACCTCTCCTGCTGGGAAAGAAGATGAAAAAAGCATCCATTGGTGGTCCTTGGAAAAGTGTTGTCAAGCCCAATATTCAACACCCCTGCAGGGATTTTTATGCAGTAATTGTTATTGGTAAAAGTACCGAAGCAATTGAATCAGTAGCTTGGAAGATGGTCTGGTGTCTTGGGGGAGGTGGAGAAGAGGGTGATGCTTATGCATCCCCTGTTGCTGGAGAGAGAGAGCTTCACTTTAGCATCCATGGCAAAAGGGACATCTTCTGCTGCAGTGCTGTGGCTGAGGGAGGAGGAATGCTTTCCTGTTTCCTCTGCCAGATCATTATCTCAGTCCATATGTGAAACCTGGGAATTGCTTTAAAGGCCCAGGAGCTCTCCTAGCTGTGATTTTCATTATATTGATGTCTGTGGTCACCCTTGATAGCTCCATCCTGTGTTTGTTGAAGTCTTGTTGTGGATCTGTCATCAAGGCAGCAGGACCAACATTGGCCTGAGGGCAAGTGTATGAGAGAGCAGAACCTGGCCCACTTTTAACTTTCTAAAAAAATATTTTGGAGGTACCAGGGACAAAAGGCAACATTTTTGTGTTTTGTATTTATATGTGTATGTGTACAAGTTCCTGTTTGTGTGCGTGTGAATAATTTTTATCACAGCTTCTGGCAAAACAGTGTTTCTGTAAGAGGATTGTTTTGGGGATGGACTAGGGTTGGGCAAGGGAAATCCTGGGCTTATTCCAGGTTTCTGTTGCTGTTTCCATCAATGTAAGGAAGCAGTGTCGCTCTCACTGTCCAGTTTTACATCCCCTGATGTGACTCAGCAAGAGCAGTGTGCCATGGCAGGGCTTGGTTTCTGTCACACACGTATGGGTGTGAGTAAGCAGTGGTGTTGCATGGCTGTAATTCCACAGCACCTGGGGAGCTGCGTTTCCTTTGGATTTCCTGTTGAACCAGAGCCACTCCTTGCTTGGGAAGGGTGGCAGCCACATCTCCATACACAAAGACAGCCTGCAGTGTGGGGCTGGAGATCAGCACCCCATGAGGAGCTATTGCTTTGGGGGTGGAATAGCTCACCCAGCCATGCCTGTAGCTGGCCCTGGGACCCTCCAAAGAGGGCAGAAGGCGGGGTGTGCTACCACAGACCAGAAAATGTGGCGTCGCTCAATTAGAGCTTTTATCCCTGGCAGAGCAAAGTCGGTGGGAGCTGCTGATGGGGATGTGTGGGAGAGCACTGAGTGCTCCCCCAAGACTTCTGTTGGAGGCTGCAACAGGCTTTAATTTAGGCTAGTCCTGCTCCCAGGGCTATATTCCTCACTGTGAGTGGGAACAGCCAGTGAGATCTGAAATTAACCTCTGTTGGCTGTTCTGCCTTTGCACATATCCTGTGCTTCCTGGCCCAGGCTGATTTGTGTTTTCTTTTCCCTGAACAGGTCTATATCATCAATGTGACATGGTCTGACCTGACTTCCCAGATCATCTACAGGAGATACAGCAAGTTCTTTGACCTGCAGGTAAGTCTGTCCTGTCTAACATAAAATATTATTTCTATTCATGTTTCCAGCTGGGTTAATAGTGCCTTTAAATAAGGCTTTGTGCTTGTTTGGTCTGTTACATGTCATGATCTCTGAAACTTTTCAGACTCTGCCCTTGTAGGGTATAAGATAAGTGGGTGGTATGCTCACAGTGAGTAACTTGCAGTGTAAAGACGTTTAAAGCTGACATTTTCATGAATGATTCCTATTAAAGAGGGGATCTAATTTTAAATACTTCAGATGCACTTAAAACAGAGAGAGCACTACATTTTGGGCCCCCAGAAACTGCTTACCCAAGTAACTGAAAACAACAGAGCTTTTGCACACTCCCACAGCAGTTCAGTAACAGAGATTGCAGTGGAAACTTTCCAGTCTCCCTTCCTAACCATCTACCCAGCCAGCCAGTCCTGGCTCCTGCTGTTTTGTACAGCTCCTGTCCTCTCTTCTGTGCCTGTATGTTTAGATTCCATCAAAAGCTTTCTTGCTGGATAGCTGCTGATCAGAGTTTGAAACCAGGAATCAGCTGCTTCATTTCTGGTAGTGCTCCCAGGCACCTGCATGGGTAGTGGGGGCTTTGGGGCTGGTTTGGCAGTAATCCAGATCTGCTGATATTTTTGTATCATTGTAGCTTTGTAGGCAGCACAACTAATTGCCTGGGGTAAAAATAAAAGCTGTGGTTTGAGACACTCTGGAACTTTGGGGGAAAGGTTGATTTTTGGACTGGAGCTTGTGTTTGGAGCTGGGCTGAGGTTACAATACCAAGTGAGTTCTCACAGTCAGTATTGAGGATGTATATTACTGTGCTGTGTGCTGAAAAGTATAGCACTGAGCCTTTTCGTATGATAAATTAGGAAAAAAAGGGTTCTTGTTTGGGGTATCTTAAAGAGCTCTAGTTTCATCTTTGCTCCTCTTTGTTTCATTTCTTGGAAACCTGAAGTCTCGAGGCTGTTTTGTAAGCTGTATCAGCTATTAAGGCCTCCTGGCCTTTTGGCTGAAATGTGACCATTTCTACAGCCAGTCCTAATTTCTTTTTGCCCTGTGGCAGGAAGACAAGAGAGGGATGTTCTTAAGCTTCCTCTTATGCCCATCTCCATTTCTAATTGGGCTGAAGTGCCAGGCCTGCCAGTCCCACTGCTGTAAGAGAATGTCAGCATCTTCTCTGTGTCTGCTGTACCTGCTAAAGATGCGCAGCTCTGTGGTCACAAACATTTCTTGTCAGCTTGCAAACTGTGGCCAAAACTGTTTCTTTCTTTTTCCTCTTTTCACCCCAGTTCTGTTTTCATGTATATGTTGTTCTGGGTCTCCCGGCCTTTCCTGGTAGGTTTGAAAAGTTCCCATCAAGTGTGGAGTTATCAATGGGGTTAGTGTGTTGGACAGGAAATGATGTCTCAATCAGGGAGTGAGTCCTGAAAGGTCCCATTGATAAGTGCAAGGGGGCCTAGCCAGTGGAAAACTCCTGCTTGCATGACGCTTCTCCCCCCACGAGAAAATACGACAAGAAAGTAACAAAATTCCCTTCTTTAACCCTTTTCCCTCCCAGGGATCTCTGTCAGGGCCAACACTGCATGAGCAGTGTCAGCCCCCTACAACAGCCTCTTTAGCTTTTGCAGTGTGAGGTGCAGAGTTACAGAAATTGAGGTTACTTGAGATTTCCACAGTCCTGCCATGTCTCTGTACTCTGTCACTGTGTCCATCTGTGCCTCAGTTTCCCAGCTGTGAGATGGGGACAAGGCCCTGTTTGCTCAGCCTGCCATAGTGTGCTTTTGGACTCCTGAAGGTGATAGGTGTTTTTTTATTTATCCCCTCCTATTACTCTTTCTGGATTTTTGATTATGCCTGAGCATCTCTTAGATGAGGCAAAGGAAACTGCTTTGGATCTTGAATAGAAATTTGTGTTTCCAGCTCTAATGAAACCTGCAAAGAGAATTGGAAAAGTAAATGAATGCTAAGGGGACTTTGGGTAACCCTTGCATTTTGGGAAATCTATGGCTTGATGTGCAGAGATTCTTGCTCAAAGAGAAATTAGCTCCAGATCTTGGGATGACTTGTGCTTTCCAGATTTTTGCTGGAGGCTTGAACTTCTAACCCAGCACTGGTTGAACGTGGGGTTTGCAATCTGATACCATGCATGGTAAGGTGGTCTTAGCATAATCAATCTTCTTTGATAATATCCCTGCGTATCCCCATGAGGCACTTCTAGGAGAGAACCAAGCAAATTCTCAGGGAGTGATGCTCAGCCAACTCACGGGCACCACTCATGTCCAAACCAGCTGGAGTCCACAGGTCTCTGCCAACTCCACTCACCCTGCTGTGTCAACGACAGAGCTGCACTTCAGGGCTTCTGAAGCCTGCACGTGTCTCCTTTGCTCTTGACTGGAAGTGGAGGAACAAGGGCTGACTTGTAATGACTTAATCAGGGCTGCAGTGGCTGGCATTGACAGTGACACTGGATCCGACCCATGGGGAAACCCGGGGGGCTGCCCAGGAGCTAGGAGGGAGGAATACAGATAATTAATTTCACTACTCCATTTTCATATTTCTTTAAAAAAGAGCCCACCCTTCCCCAGATGGCTGTCTCTGTGGGAAGTGGCTCAGTGGTTTTTAGAGCTGCAGCATTAGTAGAAACTGCATTTTTTAAAATACTTCCTTGCAAATTCTATGAGGTACTGCAGGCGGTAAGAGGCTGCTCTGTCCCAGGGATTCAAATCCAAGGAGAGTTTGGCTGTGCTATTTCAGCAGTGCATATGCTTGAATTGGGAGTCAGGTTGTTTTTCAGTTTAGTAATAGGGCAGTAAGGCTGATCACACCATAGGGTTTGTTTGCCCCACAAAGGTGTAAGAAGCACAGCAAACAGAACCCAAACAGCACGGCAAGTGTCAGCCCTGTTCTGCTTCAGTGAAGGCTGGATATCTGTAAACACAGGTTTTAAATTAAATCAGGGTATTGCTGCATCATTTAATTGTGCAACCAATCACATCTGTTCCTGAGCACGGGTCAAATGATGGCAGCAGAATACATGTGAGTGCCAGTGTTTCACTAAATAGGATTGAAAAGATTGAATTAACTCTGCACAGATGAAAGCATTACTATAAATTGCCTGTCAAATCCAATTATCTGTTGTCTTTCACCCTGGGGAGACATTTGCACCTGAGCACCATGTGGGGTCAAAGCTACCTCCTAATGTAATATTTTGAGTGTAGTTTTCTTGCCCTCGTCTGCAGTGCAGAATGGAGGAGCATGAGGAGAGTGATGTGAACATCACCTGTCAGTAGTGCTGACCCTTGTGACAGGCACCACTGGGGCACATTCCCTGGATGCTGTTTGAGGTCTTCCATCATCATTGATGGATTTGCTGGTGGTGGTTGCAGGATCCTGTCCTGAGGGGATAGTTCAGTAATGCTGCTGCTGTCCCCAAAGGAGCTGAGAAAAGACACTCCTTTATTGGGACAGCAGGATAACTCCTGGCATTTCCACTGTGCAGTAAAAGACATCTACTGATGGAAAGTGCTTTTGGAGGCTGTTAGCAGAATGGGGATTTGCAGTTGATTGTGTGTATAAATAATTGCCCAAAGCATCAGGTGGGGAAGTGTGGAGATGCAGACAGCTCTCACCCTTGCAGTGGCCATGCTGGGCTGGAAAGCAACCACCAAGTTTGCAGCTGGCAAGCATGAAGGATGTGTCTTTCCCCTCTCCCCATATCACCCTTGCAGTAGCCCACCTTGGGCTGTTATGACCCCAGCTGGCTGCTGGCCCCACTGCTAAGAACCCCCCTCCCCTGCAAAGTGAGCAGGGAAAATGGGACCAAGGATCTGTGCCTGGTCTCTCAGCTTCAATCACCAATGGTCATCTGCTGCATTTTATCCAGGTGTTCTCCTCTGATTCCAAGCTTATGCTACTTGGTGCCTGCAGTCAGAGCATGAACAGGACCAGTGCCTCAGCAGAGGGACCAGACCTTGGGCTCTGTGAGGATGGCTGGGTCTCTGTGTGCAGAGCTGGGGGAGGATCCTTTCTCACAGCAGGTGTAATGCAGCTTTCTCCAGGGCAGAGCACAGCAGCTGGATTTAGCAGCATGCCCCCATCCCAGCCTGTGTGTTTGGCTGTGCAGCAGCAGCACCGCCGGAGCTGCGGCAGGAGTGTTGGGCAGGCAGATCTCAGCCTCTCCACACAATGACACACACAGGCGGTTTGGCTGAAGGAGATGTCTGAAATGTCACAATATTGAAAAGGCAAATAAACAAAGCTCTGTTCAAGCACTGGCTCTGTGTATCAACAGAATATTATCTGCCCAACGTGGTTTGCTGATCTAAGCAGGTTTTCTTCAAAGTGGCGCAGAAAGAGGAACTCACTAGCAGCCAGTTAGAAGATTAAAAAAGTAAAGACTTTCAAGAATTTTATTAGAAGAGGAAAGACCTGTAAGTTGTTTTCATCCAGATGATAAAACATCAAGAGCTCCATTTGTTATTTCTTGGGTCACCCTGATTGTTTATAGTGCTATAATGGAGTATTGGAGCACTCGAGATGACATTAAACAAAAATGGTAATATAAAAACTAGTAATTGCAGTTTGTATCTCTGCTTTTCTTACTCAGGCTGGAGTTCATGTAAAAGCTGCTGCTATTGATCGTTCTCCTGTTACAATATTCTGTAACAACATCCCTTTCTCCATTACTCCAAGCTGTATCAAATAGGGTAATGTCCACTCTCATTCCCAGTTTGATTGTAACTGTGCCACGTGCCTGGGAACCCTGGATTTCACTGGGTCACTGTGATTTGAAACAGGACCTGGTAGCTTTGGCATGCAGGCTTTCTGGGGCAGAGCAAAGAGGGAATTCTGTGATTCTGATGGAATTGTGTACGTTCACTCCAGTAGTTAGTCTGGGTTAATTGCCCAAGTGGAGACCTACAGCCCTATTTCTGGTGGTCCAGTGCAGTCTAACTCAGTAATGATTGTTTTTGTAGGGCCTCTGATATTTCATGTTGTTCGTGCTTTTAGCTCTGCAGGAGCAGTAAGTGGACAAGTTCAAGCATGCATGAAGTTTAGCAGTGGTGAAGAGTGTAGGTAAGAATGCAATGGGGCAAGTGTTCTCCTGTGTTTGCAAATGCTGACTCCTAACCCCAACCCACCAGGCCTCTTTAGCAGGGTGAGCAGTCTCCCACTGGTCTTCCCAGGCCCCCAGAGCAGCAGGGTCACTCTGCAGTGGGTGACCCTCTCTTCTGTAGGTGCCACCCTGTGCAGAGCTCCTGCTGGCACTGTGGGAAGGGCAGGGCAGGCAGGGAAGGAGGGCTGCTGCTGTGGCTCCATGCGAGATGCAGCTTGTCCCTCTCGCAGCGTGGGAGGTTTGTGCTGAAAGGATTCCCAGCCTCTGACAAGCTCAGGGAGTGTTTGTGTTGGGCTGAGTTGTGCATCTGAGGGTGCCCAAGGAAACGGGTAGGCAAGCTGGGGGAGAAGGTGGGGTTGAATGGGACAGGGTGGAACAGCATGGCAGATGTTGCTGCATCCAGCTGTGGTGCAAGTGCACAGTGAAACTGGGGTTTGTCCTGCTGGGCTCTACATGTGCCTCTCTCTGTTCTGGGCTGTCCTGGCCTTGGCCAGCATGGTCTGGGTTGCAAGAATTACATTTCCCCTGTTCCCATTCCCTTGGTGTTCAGCGTCCTGGCCCTCCTGTAGATGTGGAGAGCTTCTGTGAAATCCTTCTCCAGACCAGGGGCCTCCTGGCTCCATATCTGACCCATTAGGTTCAGACCCATTGGTTAGCTTCAGGGACATCCCTGATAATCTTGGAAATGTGGGGATGGAGTTACTGCAACAGCTGTAGGGTTTCATTTATAAACAGCTTCCTTAAGAGCATTATTGAAACTGAAACAAGACTGGGAAAATTCAGAGGAAATCTGAACATGAGTCTGTCAACACATCTGTTCCCAAAGGTCAGTGCTGGCTCCTTGGGGAGAAATGGCACATCCTTTCTTCTGAGTAAACAGAGGGCAGTTGTTTGCTGTTGTTATCCCAGACAGTGCATGGAGAAACTTGCAGTGCAAGGTTTGCAGGGGATGCAGAAAACCAGACTTCCAGGAGGAGCCCTGCACCGTCTGTGAGGACTGACTGTGCCTCCTGTGTTTTAGCAGCTCTGCTGGAGCTCCCGGTGCAGCCACGCTTGCAAGACTTGGCTTCAGTAGGAGACACCCCTCAATGCCTGCTCTCAGAAAAATAGCCCAGCAGCAAGCTTGTAACAGGCCTTCCCAGGGGAACTGAGATGCCTCTGGGAAAAAATTAGTAGCTGACATGGTTATTGAGCTGAGAATGGTTGTCTCCACTGGTTTTAAAGCTATCTAAATACCATTTGTTCTTCTAACGCTCAGTGCTTTAGGATACCAGCTGGCTTGGGGCAGTATCTTTGTGTTCAATGAATAAATAGAATTGTTTATAATTCTAATTTCCATCATTTTTTAAATGTTTGCTTGGCAAAACAATCTGTTCAGCTTCCAGTATTTGTTTTTAAAGAGACTTTACACGTCAGATGAAGATGAGGGCCATGATGAGGAAATGCAAAGTGCCTGCTAACCTACAATAGAGGTGCATTGAATGACCATGGCAAAGAACCCACAGCTGAGAAGGTGACCCAGCCTATGGGAACCCTCCCTCTTGTACTTCTTCATTTGGGTTCTGTTGGAGCATAAAGCTGATGCTTGAATATTGCCCCTAATCTGCAGCATGGGAATCTCCTGCAGGGTGGCTGCAGGGAAATATTTGCTGCTCAGCATCAATCCACATCTCTGGCCAGGACATGGGTGACCTTAGAAAGTGAGATGGTGGCTTAGCCAGCTCCTCAGGGTGTGACAGCAGCAAGGCAAGAACAGAGGTGATAGCTATGCACTGTCTCTGTGGGCTGGGCTCTATATATAGCTAGGCAAATGAGTTTTGTTTGTTTGGGTTTTTTTAAGAAATATTGGGAGCATCACAAAGAAGTTGTTGACTTCTTAGCTGTGTCATTTTTACTTTGGTCTGCCTCTAACAGGTACTGAAAACAGTGAAATTGGTCAAAACTGTTATTTTCTGGAGTTATTCCCTTGCTTTCTGGAGTTTTGGTTTGTGTAAGGTGCTCTTACCATCCCCCACTAATCTCTGGCTTGGAGACAGTGAGGTTGTTGGAGGACCTGTGCTGTGGTAAGAGCTCTCCTGGATACAGCCACAGAGAAGAAAAGCAGCAAGTTCTTCCTAATGAACTGAATTGACTTCTATCAGTTGTGGAGAACTCTGACTTATTTTCATGGCTGTTGGTTGCTTTACATGTTAAAAATGCAATGTATCGGGAGTGTGAGTCCCTGCAAGGTTGTGGTGCTAATGGAAATCTAAAAACATGCCTGAAATTGCCAAAAATTCTGAACCATGGTGGAAGGCTTTGAAATGGGGCCCAGATGTGCTGGTTTTGTGTCTGGACCATGTCTCACAGAAGGGATTATGAAGAATCATGATAAAAACTGGGCTAAAAGCCTTTCTTCATCAGAGTGCATAAAGGCTCAGTGTATACCTCCTGTGTTTTCCCTCCTCTATCTCCATTATTTTGCTGTTGGAAGCTCTCCTCATAGACCTCCACAGCAGGACTTGTCGCTCAGCCTTGGGAGCAGCCCTGTTTGTTACCCTTGTTCCAGGTTTTGTTTGCTGGAACAATAAAACACAGGAGAGTGGTTTGGCTGTGGGACCAGCCCCAGCCAAAGCTACAGCTCTGGGGCTGCTGGCCTCACACAGGCAGAAAATTCTCCAAGTGCCACTTTATTAGCATATTTCCTCTTACCAGAGATCAAGAACAACCTTTTATTTTTTTGGTTTTTTTTTCCCTGGAACATCTGTGTGAAAATTAAATTCCTTGGCAGGATTTTTCCATGGCCTTTATTTCCCTGAAGCACCCAAGCCCCGAAAGCTCAGGCATGACAATTCCACCCCCTGCACTATGTTGTCACTCTCCCCTAATGGTAGTCAGCTTTCAATTATTTATACTGCCAGAAAGTTGCATGGAGTTCACACCCCCAGCCCTGAAACACAATTCTGCTTTTGTGCAGGGAATACAATCCTTCACTTTCATTAAGTGTGTGGAGACCAAGATGAGAAGTGCCTGTTGTGTTCGCATCCCTTGGCTCGCGATGAGAGGAGCTGGTTGTTTTCGCAAACGTCCTAAATAGCCCTGGAAGGGTTACGGGGAGTTTATTTACATTATTGCATTTAAGTGCAAATAGAAAATTGCCCAGCCATAATGGAAAGTTTATGCAGGGCTCTGTCAGGGTTCTTTTCCATGTCACCTCACTCCTCTCGGCTTTCTGCTCTGACAGGCTCAGCTGTGGGAAGGCCCAGTCTAGAAGGAGCAGTAGCTCTTGGTCCTGTTACACCATGGTTTGCTTACAGGACACAGAAAAGCATTAGCTGGCATCTCTTCCACTCTGGGCTGTGTAGAGTCCTGCCTGCCATAGGGAAGGCTCCTAAGCAGGCTCACCCCAGCCTGATTTATGAGCACTGGGTGCTATTTGCTTCTTCTCCATAGCATCTGAATGACTGATCTTTCCACCATCAACGTATAGACTATGAAGTCGGGAGTTTGTTTGCCCTGTTCCCTTCCTGCTTGCCTAGAATCACAGCATGGTTCTCCTTTTCTGCAACCACAGCAGTTTCATGTCTCGTGCAAATGCAAGTATTCCCACTGCAGAACTGCCTTTTGCAATTTCCACTTCCCTCCCTTCAGGGGAAGCATTGAAGTGGGGCGGTCAGGGCAGTAAAACCCACAGAGCTGAGAACACACACGTGAAGTCACGCAAAAAGCAGGACTAGTGATGCTCTGGGGAAGCACAGCTTTGAGCACACTTCTTTCTGGGTGCCCTATTTGAACAGCATTCAGGCAAGCTGAGGCTTTTTTATCCATCTTTTACTTTTTCATTTAAAAGGAGAGTTCTGGTCTGTCGGATCTGTGCAGGAAAGGAAGGACTTGAATTCTTACAGCACATCAGATCCTTTGGCACTGACCTGGCTGGCAGCCTGCTGAGTCCACACCTGCTGTTGAGCATCGACTCCTACAAGCGGCCATAACTAAAGATTTTTTAAACTATCCCATCTGGGACCTTCTGAGGGTACAAAGACAGCAGAGCAAGGAGTTGCAGTCCAGCAAGGAGGTTTGCACTTCAGTAAGTTGCTGACAAGTTCTTGATGGCAGGAGCTGTGAACCACCTCGCAAAGGACTAAGCAGAGACTCAGAAAAGCATCACAGTGTGTTTAAGATATTTTCTGTAATTCTGTAGTACAAGCAGAGCTCTCTACTAAAGCCATTCTTGAGGCATCAATGTCAATGCAGGGATGCCTCTGATTCACCAGGTCAGTCAAGGGCAGATCCTAATCGATTTAGTGGTGCTTTTGCAAACAGAGGTAACATCAGAGCCATGTGTCTGGGTCTTGATGCATTTGTTTTTTAAAGGGTGTGTTAAGAAAACCAGTGAGACTTGCTAAGCAGCTCCCTTCAGCCAGGTGTTTTGAGAGAGGTGAAGGACAAACCACGAAAACACTGTGAAAGAGAGGGGAAAATGCCAAATGAGAAGAAATTAAAAAGCAAACCAGGCAAGGCCGAAGTAAAATGATGATAGGGAAAAAAATTATTTCAAAGGGCTAGGTTGAGTTTTAATGATCAAAGTTTTATCTAAGAATATTTTATCTTACCTTATCCACCTGGACAAAAAAATATTTCACAGGCTTTTCCTTTTATCTGGCTAAACTCTGCCTTTTGACAGCTCAGTGAGTGGGAGTGTTATGTCCTCTCTGTCATCTGGGAATTTTTGACATCCAAGTCCAGGCTTTTCCTGGTCACTGCAGTGATGTGCTGCTGCTTGAACAAAACTGGCATGTGTCTTCCTGGTGATGAAAGTCCATCGTGGGATGGCACACGCTGAACACCTGTGTCCTTGTAACAGTTCCAGGTTGTCTGGTAGTTTTCTGGTGTGTTGGTAACTGGTGGTGCAGCTTTACAAAAACCTCTGTTGCCTTGTGCACTGCTCACTGTGTTACTGTGCTGAGGGTCAGAGGGTGCTGGTTGCTTGCATGTAAGGGTAGGATTCAGCGTTTGGTGCTTCAGGAGGTGGTAGAGATTAATTTGGAATTGGATTCTGGGAATAAGGTAGATGGAGCAAGTGATGTGCTTCATGAAGGTGGTCCCTGGCTATCCTTATGTGAAAAGTTTGCAAAAGGTGCTTCTAAGGTAGACAGGAGGCCTATGAAGTTTCAGGTTGGTTCTGGGTGTGGGAGAGCCCTGGATTATCCAGCTGAGCAGGGTGTGCTGTGAGCTGCAGGAGCACTAGGGCTGTCAGTTCCTGCCTGTTGTTGTTAGGAAACCTCATGCTGAATCCTGTTCCACTCTTAGGTCAAAATATGTTTCATTGCCTTAATGTGGAAATGTTTTTTGTGTAATTAGGAGCTTGGAGTCTGTGGTGTGGAAGAAGGAACTTCTGGTGTGGCAGGAAGGTTATCTGGAAATATCCACCCATAGAATGGGGGCTATAATCAGCCCTCCTGGAGAAAGTTTTTTCATTAATATTTGTGAAATGCTTTGTAGTCTATGGTTTGGAGTGTTTTTAACAGAGCCAAATGTTGGCTGTATTACAGTAGCTAAGCCAGACCGTAATGACCACGTTCCCTCTCCTTCCATTGAGCCCCCAGCCATTTCTGAAAGAGTTTGGTGAAGAAGTGAAACATCAGCAGAGGGACCAAACAGAAGTTAAGTGCTCAGCAGAAATATAAATAGTGCTTTTCGTTCTTGGGATTATGTCCTGGATCTATGGAGTCTTGTGGTCAGAAATGGAATTTGTAGAAGGGATGAGGAATTTATTTCTAAGCTTATACCATGTTATCCCAGTTGGTAACTGGTTTAGGGTCCCCCTGAGTTAGGATGCACTGGTGGCCTTTGGGTGGTTACAGTTACCCTGTCTTGTCTCCATGGGAAGTCACCTGGGTGAGACTGGCATGCTGGGAAGGGAGGAAGATGTGGCTGTTGGTGGAGTGCATGGTGAGCAGGGCAAAGCCTGCACTGGGGAAAAACAGGGAGGCCCTAGAGCAGGATGCAGGAAGAGCTGGTTTGATGGGCTGCTCAGCTCTGGGTGCCCCTAAATGCCCCTTGCTCCATGCCTGTCCATTTCTTAACAGCACTGTGTCTGCCCTGTCAATAACAGAACAGCATTTGCCTTCCATTTTGCTTGATTTCTGGTCTCAGGAGGTGAAGCTTGGTGATGGCATTGATGGCAGCAAGGATCATTCTTTTTCATGTGAAAGGACTGGGGGGGATTCAGTCCGTGCTGTGTCCCCAGAGTACCTTGTGGATGAGATTGCAGCACAGAGGCAGCAGGTAAATGGATGTGCCAGGAGTCATGGGGTAAGGACACATCCCAAAGAGTGAGTTACTCTTACAAAATTGTTCTCTGGGCTTGCAGGCATTTGCTCTGTGGGGCAACTAGGAGCATCTCATTAGCATGACCTGGTGTGTCATGTGTTCAGACACAACCCATAGCTCTCCTGGCCAGCTCTGACACTCTGGCTTGTGATACATCCATTCCCTAGCCTCACCCAGGGCTAGGCTGGGATGGCTTCCTGCCTCAGGGACTGTGTTGCTAATCGTTGCTTGAAGATTTGAGGTGCCCAGACATGCCTTGGTATGGGGGAGGCTGCTCATAACCATTGTTATGATGGTTCTCAGCTGGGTGACAAAGGAGATGTCTCCAGCCCAGAGGCAGAGCACACACTGTTGTGTGCTAGCAGGGATGCTGGGAAGGTGGCTTGGCTAAACAGAGGTGCCAGCACCTCACTCAGAGCCCTGCTGTTTCTAGAGATCTGTCGTCCTTCGAAAGCACCCTCTGATCGTGGAGCTCACAGCCAAAGACTGACCCAGCCCTTGCCTCTAATCTCATCTTCCCTCCAAGAGTCCAGTCCCTGGAAAGATGCAGCTCTCCAAGAAGACATTCCAGGGGGGTTTAATCACTACACTCCCTTCCAGCCCTGCTGCGCTTGTGGTCTAAGCACCTGCTGTTTCATTTAATTAGCAGCAAATGGGAGGCGTGGGTTGGGGGAAGAGAGAGCAGCACCCTGGTGAAATATTTGCTGCCATGTAATGTATTTTATTTTGGGTCCGGAATGGAGGCCATGAGGAACATTTTCCAGAGGGCTCCATAAACCACCTCTGTTCACAGGGTGATTATTTGAGGAGGGAGGGGATTTAAATCGGTGCTGCTAATTTCTGCAAACAACCACATTATTTTTAATTCATACTCCAGACTCCCTCCACCCATGGTTTGATATTGGGAGCTGTGAATTTTCCACATCATTACAAAGTCCCTCTATAAAAGAGAGCACTTTAAATATATTTCAACAAATTGATTTCAAATACACCAGGCTCTCAGATAAGTCAATATTCAGAATGGAAAACTAACTCTTTCCTTCCCTCATAGTGGCCTGCTCATTTATTTGTATTTCAGTAGCACATAGGAGCTCTGAGCAGAGCTGCATCTGTCTGGTGTTAGGGGCAAGAAAAGGCACAAGAAGCTGCAAGATAAGTTGAAAGATCTAATACATTTGTTCATCATGATTAGTTGAGTTTGGGAGCTCTCTGTTGAAATCAGGGTGTTGTGTTGCCAGCAGTATTTTACCAATGTAAGGAAGGGAGATGGGGACAGCTGGGAAGGCAGACATCTCCCATGGATTTGAGAGGGTAATTTAACCTGTGGCTGTCAGGTATCCAGATGCCAGGGTGTCTGTGGTCATGTCAAGAACTCTGACTGATCCTTTTGTGCTCATGTGGAGTTTTAAACTCAGCCCTGGGTATTGGGTTCTGCTCCAAGGACAGTAAAAGTTCACAGAAAATTCTCATCTTCTGAGATTGTCATAATCTTGAAATAGAGAAACTCTTGCTGTATGTCCATGCTATGGGCCTTCATTATTAGAACGGAATATTCCAGTTGGAAGGGACATTAAATTACCATGTAGTCCAGCTGCCTGGGCACTTCTGGGCTGACCAAAAATTAAAGCAAATTAAGGGCATTGACTAAATGCCTCTGAACTCCTGGGAGACTTGGGGCATCAACCACTCCTCTAGGTAGCCAGTTCCAGTGTTTGACCACCTTCTCAGCAAAGAATAAGCCAGTTTGTAGGTATTGCTTAACTTACATAATCATTGTATGCTCACTGCTATCAGTGGGGAACCATAATGGCTCCTGGAGACTTCCCAGCTGGGGAAGCAGGTGTAAGAGAGGTTTTCCTGGGAAGGGAATTCAGTTGTGCCTGAAAATTCAGTGGCATCATGAAAAAAACCTCACCTTTACATGAGTGCCAAACCATGGAAAAGTGGCCTCTGCATCCTAGAAATCATTGATTTTGCAGAAATTGGTTCTTTCTCTTGCTTTTTGGGGTAGTTATATATTGATTTTTTTATCTGTTTGTAGGCACACAGGGCACCTGCACATGTCCCAGAACTGTCAGACTCCTGCAAGTCAGCATTATACTCAGAATCAACCCCATAATTCTCCAGCAGTATCTCTTCCTCATCTCACTTTTCCCTTCTTTCTCCGTGTTCCTATCTGATGATAGAAATAGGTTCTTTCTGCATGGATCAAATATGGAAGCAATACCTCGAGGGACTCATTCAGAGTCAGGATATGAAGTCTGGAGTTCTTTTTCTACCTCTGACATTTGAGAGATGCTTTTAAGTAGATGAGATTCTATTACAGTGTCAGCCCATCTGTTAGCAGAATTGGTGTTTGAATCCTATTCCTTTGCTCAGTTTTAGCAGAAAGGCAAGTGAAGCTGTCTGGCACTTTACCTTGTTGCATGTCTCAGTATTGTTATGAAGGGAAATCTGTTTTTGCTTTCAAGTCTCTATTGTACTTGCAGTGCTTAATTTGCTGTTCACATTCAGGCAAGGGGATCACCTGCCCAAGCTGCTCTTGCACTTTCTCTGGTAATGGAGAGCAGCCCCTTTGCCTCCCCTTTCCCCTGCTGGCGCTTGCTTTCGAAACATGAGCATCTTCCTCTGGCTTCAAATCCTTCTCCAGGCTGATACTGATCTGCAGGGTTCAAAGCAGGGGTGGGATTTCAAAGCCTCCTTGACCATTTTGAATCTGCAGTGTGACGCTCAGGCCGTGCTGAAAGCCTGAGTTTTGAGGCACATTTAATCACATCTCTGCACCTGTTAGGGTGGAAAAAATGTTGTCTGAGTTTTGTTTCTCTTGTTCCTCTGCCACTCTCAGGTTTTCCTTCGTTCTTGGCCAGTGCAATGTTCTCTGGCATCTGACCTCATGCAGAGACATGCACCAGTCCCAGATGAAGGGCTAGAAACAATTGTCTGCACCTGGCTCAGCAAAATAATTATTTGTGTGTGTCTGGTAGTGTAATTTATTTGGTCAGTTACTTGAGACAAAGGAAGCCCTAATTAAGCAAGATAACTTTGCATCTGGGTTGCTGGCACAGAGTGTTCTCTGTGCTGGCCATGGGAGTGTAGTTGATGCCCTCCCAGCCTTTTCTGCCCATGTTTGATGACAAAGGGAGGTTGGCAGTAGCTGTGCTTTGATGAAGCTGGTGTCTTGCTTTCTGATGGAAAATGGGTCATTCTGTGCTCTGATATTTTTCTTGCTTTCAGCAGGGTGCATATGTGGAACTCAATTTTTGAAGTTGCTTGTGCCTGGTAGAAAGCAGTTGGTGTGTCATTCCTCTTCCCACCTCCTCCTCACTTCACTTCTTTCTTGGTAGCTTTTTCTTTTATTTGTTTAATTGAATTTCTAGTGCTGTGTTCTGCAGATGGCAGTTCTCTAGACCTGATTCCTTACAGCCATAATGCTGAGCTGCTAAAGATGGATAACCCTATGGAAGACACAAGGATCATGTGGGCTTTCAGAACTAGCAGCCAGGTCTCATAGGGCAATGCCATCAGACAGCTTGACTGCTGCTCATAGGGGAATTACAGGCCTGGTTATGGGTTGAATAGCTTTGATGCAAGTTAGTGTCTTCCTGGATACTTTCTGTGACAAAATATCTCAAGTTTCAGAGGAGTCTGTGAAATGTTAATTTTCTACCTGAGGCAGGGGCTAGGGCAGAAGAGAGCTGTGTGGTACCTGCAGCTTGTTGGCTATGCTTGGACTTTTCAACACGTTTTTGAGGATGTTTTCACAGTCTGGACATCTTTCTGATGTTCCTTTATTGTGGCTTTGTGTGATGGATAGGAGGAGAGAACAGACAAGTGCAAATCCACAGGGAGGATGAGAAATAGTCCTGGATGCCTGCACAGTGCCCAGCAGGGCACAAATGACTGTCGTGCTGGTTTGCCCTGCCTGTCTGCCCCATCCAGCTTCTAAAGCTGGTCACAAGATGTGGAAAGGCATAGAAATCTGCATCATCACTGCTGGATGTCCTGGATGGTCATCAGCCTGCCCATCAAAGTAGTTTGTAGGTCACCTTCTTCCTCTCAGAAATATTTGGAAAGGAGCTGCTGGATGTGATGAGTTGTTGTGGCTACAACTTCCTGTGGCTTGCTTTTCCCAGCACCCTTTCCTTGACTCACCCAAGCACATCTCACATCACTGTACACGCAGAGTGTACCCTTCAGCTGGCCACCATGGTTTGCATGTGTGGCCAGGCAGGCTGGAGAACACTTGTGTTTTTGTTTTATGACTGAGTACATGCCTAGTTAAGGACAAATTGTTCCTGGTGCTGCACTGCTCCTCGTGTTACTGGAAGAGCATCTGCCAGAGGAGAGCAGGCATAAAAGCTCACTGACAAGCTGGACATGCACCCAACTGCCTCTGAACCCA
Source organism: Serinus canaria (assembly GCF_022539315.1). Classification (NCBI taxonomy): domain Eukaryota; kingdom Metazoa; phylum Chordata; class Aves; order Passeriformes; family Fringillidae; genus Serinus; species Serinus canaria. Next base: position 23,331,517 of record NC_066320.1, on the reverse strand, counting down.
TGGGTGCTGGTGCTCAGCCCACATGGCCCTGTGGCCACCCTTGGCTTAAAGCTCTGCTGCTGCCCCGACAGGGATGGGCACAACAGTTCTGGCTTTCAAGGCAGCACTGTGCTGCCTGTGGTGGCTAACAATGTGCTGGGTGCCTCTTGCTCCTGGTACTGCTGACCGTGCTCTCACCATCAGGTCTTGCAAATGCCACCAGGCAGGGATACAGGCAGGAAACCTCCTGTGGAAGGACAGAGCTGGAAGGAGTCTCTCTCCTCCTGGATGCAAGCATCTGCCTCCATGTGCTCTTTCTCCCTCACAACTTGTAGCTGTTGTCTCATCAGCAAGTTTGGAAAAGTCACAGCCCTGACAGTATTTCTTGACAATGTGCCTGTGCCACTTAAAAGCTACTGAGATAAAAAAAGACCAAAATAGCCCCTAGCACTGTCAAAGGCCTCCATCAATGCTTTTCAAACTCTGCCAAGCATTACATGTGATTAGTTGGTATGATACACAGAACAGCATCTGGTCCACGAGGAATGAGTCCAGGGATGGATGATTTTTATCTGAGTGGAAATCCCAGGGCAGGGCTGGAGCGTGCAGAGCGTAACACAGAGCCCTGTAAACACTTGGAGTGCCCACCCAGCTCTGAGCAGCTGCCATGGCCACCAGCCAGGCCTATCTCCTTCCCCAGGGTTTGCTTTTGGTCTCAATTAAATTGATGAAACTCCTCAGGCAGACTTGTAGTTAGAAAAATAAGATTGCAGTCCTAGCCTCCCTTTTTAGGGTGCTGAGTCCTTTGGGACAGCTCTGGTCCTAAGTCACCTGAGATTCTCCTTCTGGGCATGGACTTGATGAACTCAGATGTTACCCAAATTCCCCTTTTGCTTTTAAAAAAAGTTGTCCGTGCTGATGTTGGGGCAGGGGTCAGAAGGAACTGGTGTGGGTCTGACTGTGCAGCTCAGGTGCCTGTACTGTGTAGTTGTGCTAGTGATGGGAGGGCTTATTAAAACAGATTTTTGATACCAGGAACTTAGTACCCCTCTCCAGAAATAAATCTACAGAGAGAAGCCAATCTCTGAGATGCCATTATAGTAGGCACCAGTAAAGACAGATTATTGCAAACCTAGGTTTGGTCTCACATTGTATTCTAGTGTGTAAATCCTTTCCTCCTGCATTGCAAGCCCAACTGGACAGCCAGTGCTTTTGAAGTCTGCCCTTCCCGTGCACTGGCCACCTCTGCTGTCCCTACATGCCATGTGAGCATCCTGGGGAGATGCCAGCACAGTACCCAAGGCTGGGCAGTGCCTGAGCTGAAGGGCCCTTGCTGGGGTGGGGTGTAAAGCTGGCAGCTGCCTCTGAGCTCTTGGAGACCTGTCCTGCTGGCTGCTTGTTACCTCCCTGGAGACTGCAGCAAGGTCTCTGTTACATCAGCTCCCTCTGCCTGCTCAGGTGGTGGGATTTGTTGTCTGAACTCTTTCTAAATCCCCCCAAAGACGAGATGCACATGTGTTTGGAACCAGATACTCAGGCAAAACATCTTGGGGTTTGGAGGTGGGGAGAGAGGAAGAAAAGAAGACAAAGGAATCTCTTCCCAGCATGGAGTTAAAACCTGTGGTTGTGTTGTGCTTGGCACAGATTCCCCATTGTGCTGCGCTGGGCGGTCGCTCTCCTCTGGCAGATGCTCTCCCCAGAGCTATGAGAAGTGTCCTACAGAGATGAGTAGATACCATTTCAGATGGAGTTTGTGAAGTAAAATGTGCCATTGTGTTCGGAGCTATTGTTTCTGTTTTCAATATTGAAGTTACTCATGGTTTCCAGGGGACAATATGTCAAGCAAAGCTAACAGGCTGTAGAGAAGATGTAGATTATGAAAACAGAGGGATTAAGTTTCATACATTTGGAGCTAAAGTCTCATCTCTCTTAGCAGTGGGAGAAGGGAAACACTCTTGCAGACTCATAAAAGTCTACCAATTTAAATGAGGGTGTGTTTTTAACAGGGTTTAGTTAAAACTATGGTCAGCGCTGTGTGAGTAACTTAGAAGACTCTCTAAGGATGGATTCTGTGGGTACAAGTTCAATGACCATCCAATGCATAAATTTGGTTTCAGAGAGTTTCTGTGCCAGGCTTTGCACCAGTTCAAACAAAATCAGTTTGCAAAGATGGGGTCTGGCTGTCTGGGTAGTCACCACATAAAACACCCATGAAAATCCACTGTCCTCTCTTTTTCAGAGAGGAGTAAGGAAGGATAGAAGAGGGCATTGCATGACCAATGTGATTCTCCAGTTGACATGACTTTTGGGGACTGCCTGAACCCAGGAGTCATGCTGAAAAACAAGGGGACCCATTAATGAGGGGCCAGCCCCCGTTCCCACAAGGTGCCATCCTAAATCTCTGATGTTGCAGAGCAGAGCGGGAGTTTGGTTCCCTGGATGATCTGACAGCACTGAACAAAACAATGGTAAAACCAAAACAGCCTGTGAATCATGCTGACAATATTTGGTGTGTGTCCTAACAGTAAGGATGCAATTGGTACCAGCACTCTGCTCATGGCCCTTGTGCTGCTTTTGGGATACCTCCTCAAGCACCCTGCTTGCAGCTGCAATGCAGTGTTTGATGATGCTGCCCGAGGTTTTTTAAAAGACCCAAAGGTTTTTTCAAACCCCTGCAACCTCCTACCAGTCTGTCCAGCTTTTGTGCTGGGCTAAGCTGAGTTGAGCTGCTCCTACTTGCACAAATTAAGGGCAGGCACTCTCAGTTTTTGCATTTTGAGGCCTTTCGAGTGGTTTGGTACAGTTAGTGAACTGATAAACCCTAAAGTCTTAGTGGGGCTACCATGTATTTCAGTCATTGGCTTGAAAGGGTTGAAGTTTAAAGAAGGATGGAGAATAAATACTGTTTAAATGCCCAAGTGATGTAGGAAGCAGTGATTAATGGAAATGACCTTGGTGCTTTGCTCCCTTTCAATGAGGCTCTCAGACTTGCCATTGTGTTTAAAACTGGAGCCTCTGCTGTGGCAGTGCTGTCAGATGCAGTTCTGCTGTCTGAAGGCCAGAGCTGAGTGTCCAAGGGCACTATTGCTGCAGTGTCTCTCACTGGGGCACGCTGCTCCCTTGCTGCTTATGTGCAATCTGAAAGAATGCTTAAAGCCTGTGGGTTTTGTAAGGATAAAAAATTGCAGGATGTAAGGAAAAGTGCTCTGCTTTTGAAGTTAGCTCTTCCAGACAGGATTTTTACTTTGACCTGCAGTGATCCTTTTAGAAGATGCCTAAGGTGTGCAGCCTGAGCACCTGGGCTGACTCTGGAAGTGCCAGCTCCAGAAAAAAATCCAACAAATTTCTTGCATCCCATCACAAAATTATGAGCCTTCCCTAGAAGCTGATTGACCTGATGGGGCAGGGCATCAGCATGGCTCTCACAGCTCTGTGGTGCCACATAACTGCAGCATTCATCTCTCTAAAACAGGCATTGTGGTATGGCCTTACTTCCCAGGGATGCTGTTGGGACAAGTCCTCTGTGGATACCAGAGAAACAGGGGATGTGTAATCACCATGGATAGATGGAAAAGTATGAAGTAGCCTTTGTCCAAGCATCTTCCAGTGTGGTTAAGTTGGATGAGGCCAGTTTAATTTAGCACAGGGGAAAGAAAATGCTTCTGGCAGGAGACTTCAATAGCTGCTCTGTGAAAGGACAGTGTGGGCTTTCTGAGAAGCTCTTCAGAGATGCACCAAGTGCCTCTGCCATCCCCAGCCAGCACCTCAGAATGTTTTGCCAGGCCGTGTTAGCCACAAACGCCGGGCTCGTTCTGCAGAGCCTTTAGAGAAAGCTGCATTTCTTTATGAAAAGTACCAAATGTCTCAGCTGGGAAACAGCATTCCCTCTTTGGATGGGTCGTGTTGGGGAAAGACCCCCAGTCTCTGCTCCCTGCCTTCTCCTCCCCTGGCTGTTTTATTTGGATACTGTGAGGTTTGTAAGATTTCCAAGATTTCTTGTGGAAATTTTCAGACCTGAGAAAGGCATTTTCCCTTTGAGGATTACACCATGCTGTAAATGTCTGTTCTCTTTATTTTATATGCATTTTCCTGCTTTTGTTTGACTTTCTCATGGATTGCACTACATTTAATTCAGAACATATCCTATAATGCTGTAATTGTCAGGCACGTCAGCTGGTTATCCGGATGACTTTTTGCTGTATCTTTTTTTTTTCTTTAAAAATAAAAGGAAAGCAGTTGCTGCTGCTTCTCAGGGACTGAATTATTGCACTTCTCTTGCATGCTGTAGCATCATGTAACACCACAAGGGAGCCAGTGTCACTTGCTGCCTGATAAAGTTATTCCTGCTGCATTGTGGAACCCGTTACTGCTTTAGGAAGAGATGGAGTTCCACCTCCTTCTGCTGTGTAAGATGTCAGTTCTGCGTGTGAGTGGCTAACAGATGAGCTCCCCCGGGCTCAGTCTGTTCCATGTCCTCACCCAAAGATCTTTTGCAAACTTTTCCTAGTTGTTCTTATGCTCAGGAACAGCTCTGCTCTGGCCAATTTTGAAGGTGTGGGAGTTAAGCAGGACTCCTGCTGCCTTGTGTCTGTGGCAGTGAACTGGTTTGTTGTTCCTGTGAGACAGTGAAGGAGAGGAGAAATAAAAAGAAGCTCAGAGAAATCCAGGGAAAGTTGTCTGACAGCTGTTTGCTGTGGAGGGATCTGCCCCAGCAGCAGAGGTTTCATTCCCTGCCATGTATCTCCTTCTGTCATTGATCTCAGCTGGTGTGGTCCTGAGCTGGAGTAAATGAGGTTCTCCCACTCACATCATGGGTGCTCCACTGACTCACCTTAGCAGAACTCCTATTCTAAAACCAAACAATTGAAGAAATTGAGAGCAGTATGTAGAAGGTGAATCTGTGGAGACAGTCTCTTGTGTTCTCCACTCTCTCGCTTGTTTTCACCTGCTGACATTTGAATGTTGATGTGTTACCTCACAGCATGAGATCCATTCTCTGGAAATGGGGGCCAACCATCTTCCTTAAGTGAAAGACTCCTTTGGATTCCCTGGTTAACCAGGATTTGGAATATGCTATGGATGGACAAGCCATCAAATGAGAGGATAATTGTATCTGAAAGCCATCAATAATATTTATTCCATTTGCTTCTGCCCTGCTGGGTTTAGATGAGTGTAGTTCCTCTGAATTCAGTCTCTGTCTCCTGCTCTGCAGCTTAAGGCTCAGAGCCTTTGAAGGCTCTTGATTACATCTCACGCCACCTACCTGAAATCTGTCTCACATTTTGCAAGTGCAAAACCAGAGACAGGACCAGAGAGGTTCACCCACCTGAAAACTCTGGCAGATGACAGAATTCAAACCCATCCTGGCCGTTCCCTTTCTTGCAGATCACATGGTTTATAATTCAAAATATAGCTGATGATGCTGAAACCATCAATCCCCTCAGCAAGCAGCACAGCTGGTTTCCAGCTTCAAAATGAAAGGAAATTACTGCAGCTCCTCAGGGGTTTAATTAATAGCTCCTATTCTGGTATCTTACCTTTCCTTCTCATCTAAACTTGTGTTATCTGCATTAGAGATTTTCAGTCTTTTCTGATTTGCAGATGCCTTTAACCCCTCTTGCTGAGGTGTGAGTTCCATCATCACTAGTTTCAGGTCTCTGGCAGAATCTTTGCTTTTCTTCCAGTTTCTTTGTCAGACTCTCTCAGAAGTGTGCACAAAGCCCCATACACACACAGATGCCTCCTCTCCTCTTCCTTGTCTCCCAGTTGGCTGTAGCTCTTCTTTCCTTCTTGGGACTCTGATCATATAGTGTATTGTATTTCATTTTTAATGAAAAATGCATTATCTGATGAACACTTGGGAAAAGGTAAGCTGATGTGCCTCTTGGCATTCAGTGTAGGAAGAAATGTAGTCTTGGGACCAGCTGAGTGGCTAAGAGTAAGGGGCCAGCTGGGATTTCTAGAGGCACCTCGCAAAAACTGTGCTGCTCTTGGTCATGGTTTGATTTTCAACTGCTCTTTCTCTGGGACACAAGTAAATTGTGCCCTGGAAAGGGAGAGAGGCCTCATCTCTCTCTGTAGAAGGTCAGAGTCCTTTATCATTTTACAGCAGTGAATGTTGTTTTGCTTGCCAAAGTAAGGGGCTTGCATGAAAGTCACCCTCAGGATCTCTGTCTTATAAATAAATGTCCCCATGACTGCAGTGCTGACCTCCTTCAGAGCTTTGATTTTTATCTGTGCACATGGCAAACCTGCATCCACTTGAAAAGGAACCAGAAAGATTTCCACACTAAGAGGTTATGTGGGTGTCTTCATTTGCTCATTTTAAAAGGAGAACTTAATTCTTCTAACCAGAGGAATTAAAACTGCTGCAGGGAAGGAAGGGGAGGAACCAACAGCCCAGCAGGAACCCATCTGCAGTCTGTGGTATAAGGCATAGGTGGAGGTCAGGTAGCTGTCTCAGTGGAGTAAGTTTAGGGAGTTACTTTTGGACTCAAGCTTCCAAAACCTCAAAACCAAAGAAGGAACAAAGTTCCTGCTGGCAAATGCCACAGGGTCAAGGCACTGATCAGTTTATATGTTCATGTCCCCTGCACTGGTTGGCTTGTAGCAGAGTACAAGCCTCTCCTTCCTAAGAGAAGTTGTCTCTTAGTCTTGGATGCTGTAAGTCCTTATGTGTGCAGCAGAAAGAAATGTTGTTTCATGAAAATTTAACCCAGATAGGTAAAATGTAGTAAGAAAATTATCAGGAAGCTGCTTGGCTTCTCATCCTCAGAGATGCTGCTTGTAGCATCTCAAAGGGTGCTTTTTTTTTTTTTTTATTAAGGTTTTAAAGCAGGTATTACCATTGCAAGGCAGACAGGGGCAGAATCTTATTTTTACAGCCAAGCTGATGTGAGATGAACAAAGATGCTGTTATGTGGCAAACCCAAATGGTTCTTGTGTGCAGGAGAGGCTCTTCCTTCATGATATGTTTGCATTTTAACTAAAGATGGTCTGAAGCAGAAGACATGAGAAGGAAGATGCCTGGGGAAGGGGCTGAGTTGATACTTTGAAATCTTCCTATTTCATTTTTGCAAGTCAAGTGATTTCATACTTATGTACAAATAGAAAGGAGTGGAGCAGGCCAGTGCTCTTGAGTCTGCTCTCTTTTTAATAAGCAGCAACTCACATGAGTAATTCCTGTGATTTTTATGAGATTAATTGATGATCATGTGGTGACTCCTGCAAGAATCTGGACCACAAAGTTTTATAGCAGGTCTCCTAAAGGAGTTTTAGTCAGAAGCAAGAAGGAAGGTGCTTGGAACAGAAGGCAGGACTGTGCAGGACTTCAGCAGGAAAGATGTCAGCAAACCCAGAGCAGTCTGGAGAGGCAGTTTTGGTGGTGAGTTATTCATACATCTGTTGTGCCACAAGTGAGAGTGGGGTGTGTTTGTTCAGCCTGACTCCAGACATGCTGCCTGGATGGATGGATGGATGGATGCTCACTTCCTGGTTTCCATATACCCTCCCTGTTTGCAAAGGGATCCTCCACCCTGTGATACAGGGACATGTAACGTGTTTCTTTCTGCTCACTACACCAGTCATGCAATTGGAGGCTCCTCGTCCTTGCAAGCAGATGAACTGAGCTTTGCCAAAATGCACTGCCCAGCTGTGTTTTCCTGTCTGTTCAAAGCCAGCTACATCCCTAATTAATTCTTTGGGACTCTTCATCTTCCCTTCTTTGCCTTCATACTGGGATAATTTTACTCCAGGCAACAGAATTGCTTTCTGATTTAGCAAACTTTGTCCCTAAGTTAACTGTCACACATCAAAGATGTGAGCAACAACTTGTGGCGACTGCCCATGTCTGAGCAGAATAACCTGGGGCATTAAGTGCAGGGCTTTTTCCATCAGTCATATGTGTATTTGCAGTTATAACAAGAATAACTTCCTTTAATGGAAAAACATTTGTCACAGACAAAAGAGTTTTCGACTTTCAGATGCTCTGCAGACATGTAATTAAGAGAACTGAAAATCTGTTTATTGGTCTTTGTCTGTTAATCATGTGAGGGAAGGGCTGTGCCTACCAGGATGGTTTTGGTAGTTCAGCCCTTAACTTTTTTCATTCCCAGCTATTCCCTTTGTCCCCTCTTACTGTAGCTGGGCTGAGTGGGGATGTTAGGCATTGGCTCAGGGTGCTCCATCATCTTTGGAAGATTTGGGATGTTTAATTCGAGTCCAATGGTGCTTTTTTTCTCCTGTATGCATCTCCTCCTCATCTTCCACTTTTCAGCCCTCTCTGTGGGTGGGAGGATACAGAATCCTGCCTTTCTAGGACTTTAGCTCTAACTCGCACTGGCTTTGAATGGCAGAACGGGGAGCAGGAAAGTGCTGAGGAATGCTCCCTGCTTCTGCTGCACTTTGAATTTAACATCCTGAAGGTTCTGTGGCTTCTGGAGTGCCCCTGCCTCCCCCCAGCTGCCCCAGACCTTCGAGTGGAGGCAAGAGCTGGGGTGGAAAGTGTAGTCTAGGAAAGTTTAGCCAAACTCTTCCAGCTTCAGTTTATTGTATCTATTTTGCTGATATCCACCCTTTAGATAAATAGCACTAAGTTACACACGTTGTGGCTCTCTTGATGTGGTTAAAAAGGCTTGTATTAGCCAAGCTAATCTAACTCCAAGAATAACCCTGGGAATTTGACTGTATCAGTTCCAGCTTCAATCAGTCACCATGTAGTCAAGTGAGAATTGCCTTCCTGGCTAAAAGTGTAGCAACAGTGAAATTTGAAGTCAGTAGGTGGGGATTCCCTCCCCCTCTTTTTTTTCCCCCCTCTTCTTTGAAAGAAGCTCCTGCCCATGTCTGACCTCAGACACCCAGAGCTCTACCTACAAGAAAACAACATTTCCCATTTTCAATAAAAAATCTGTCTCTGTCGGCAGAAAAGCGAGTTAGCTAACAATCCGCAAAGCCACGGTCTATTTATTTACCAGGCTGACTCCCTGATGGGGAAACATGTGGGATCTTTTAAGTCCTTCTTCTGCACAGATGTTGCTTCTACTGCCGAATTTCCTCTTGATCTTTGGTTTGCTGTGCCATATGGTGAAAATGCTGGAGATGTTGTGTGCGGTGGAAGGCGAGAAGGATTCTGCGTGCTTAAAACAAAACCAGTAAAAAATAATATAAAAAAAAATTCTGACTCTTTTTCCCCAAGTTAGCAAAAAAATATTTTTAAAAGGAAATCTGTCAAGCTAGCAAAACCCTTTTAACTTGCACAGCCTCCCTGTTGGACACGTAGCACTGGTGAGATTAAATGCTGATTGACGAGTGTCCCCTCCCTTCCCCCAGCTATTGCTGCCACTTTGCGTATTTGTGTTGAGCTGTAGATCCTGTTGAGGTGAGGAGATAGGGGTTCTGCAAGGGCAAGTAACACTGCTGCTTGCTTTTCCTTCCTTGCCTTCCTCAGAGATCACAGGAGATGTGGACTGTGAGTTGAAAGATGTCTCTCCTGGTCTGTTGGAAAGGAGCCCTGGGGCTGGCAGGAGCCTTGGAGCTCCCCTGCCCGAGGGAGTCAGGGCTTCTGAGGCAGGGGGGGACATTGGGCAGCATAGAGACATCATGCATAGGGAACACGGGGAGAAATGAAACTCAGTGTGAAGATTTGGGTCTCTGTTTTGATAGCACCACTGCTGAATGAGAGCAAAAGGTTGCAGAGGGTGAAGATGGGAGAGATGAGAGGCTCTGGCATTTTTCTGGGCTGGAGTTGGTCTTCTTTGGGCAAGTCCATTAAGGTGTCACTAGAGGAGGTGCATCTTTCTGCCTGAGGCCTTTCAGCTGGTCTTCAGCCTCAGTGGCACTGGTCCATCAGGTCTCATCATCCAAGGATACATCATACAGCTCCTTTAGGAATGTCAGATCAGCATGCAGCTTTCCTAGGCTAGGAAACCATGTGCTAAGGGCTGCTGGGCTGGGAGCACACCCACCCTGAGCTGTGCTTTCAGGTCATTTGTGGGGCTGGTGTTCTGTGGGATGCTTTGCTCTCTGAGGCCTCCTTGCCTGTTGTCCTCCATGTAGGGACTGAAGTGGAAGATATTCCCCAAAACCCCATCTCTGTCTCCTTAGGAGAGCAAGAGCTCTTTCTTACTGGACCAGGGAAGTGGGTCTTTCTGGCACTGCCATAAAAGCAGAGCAGATGTTTTATTAGATATGTTTTCATCTGGTTCCTTGAACAGCATTTTTAGCCAGGAGAGTGGTCTTTAGATGGACAGGTAAAACCTGTTGCTACACCAGCACAGACAGACTGTGTATTAGAGACCAGGCGTGTGTGTAGCAAAAACTGGGAGCCTAATTTTAGAATGAGAGCAAGGCCAGGCTCAGCTGTCTGCCTGGGCCCTATCCCAGCTCCTTTGTGCTGCCAGAAACCTGCCCTCCCTTTCTTGGAGTGAACTGCTTCATACCTTTTTAAGTACAGGCTCCCCTCCAACAAGACAAAGTAATTCCTGCAGTTGCTTTTGTCTTAAACCACACACAAACCAAGAGGTCCCTTGGTCCCTATGCAAATGGTCCATGTTTCCCCCTAAGAAGTTTGTTGTGCTTCCTTTGCAGATGCAGCTTCTGGACAAGTTCCCTATTGAAGGAGGCCAGAAGGATCCCAAGCAAAGAATCATTCCTTTTCTACCAGGTAATGCTGTGGGGAAAGCCCTAAATAAGATGGCTGAGAGCAGCTGGAGACTGCAGTTCCCTGGCTACTGTCTCTAGTACTTTTTGTGACTATTTTTATAAATGCCTTTTCCCTGGGAGCTCATACACCCAGCCTTGTGATACCAGACCTGCATCTCCTGCTAAAATAGCTGGCATGGTGTTTAGGGCTCTCAGGGGATCTTTCATCAGCTATTCAGAGTCAGGTTGGCTCATGCCCTGTTACACAAAGGGATTTGAGGGCTTCTGAGGGGCTGTGTCTTTGGGGTGCAACCAGGCAGCCTGAGCTCCAGGCACCATTGGGGAGACCTCTGGGGACCAGAGTCAGTCTTTGTAATTTCTGGATGCTGTAGCTCTGCAGACACTGTTACTGTACAAAAAGGAATGAATAACTGGAGTTGTCCCTGTGACAGAAAGGAAACAGAAGGAAGGTTAAATGCAAATAGGGATTTCTGCAATGCTGAGCCACTGTCCCTCTGACACCTTTTGCAGAGTGTGTGAACATGATGGATATGCTGTCCTGAGGGTAACAGCACACCCTTCTACATAGCTTCTTCCAGCAGCAGCTGCAGGGATGGCATGGGGGAGATGAGCCAGACCACAGCGTGCTCTTGGCAGTGCAGGCTCTGGCCAGTTCCCTATTGTCTGGCTGCATGATTCTGGCTGTTGGCTCTAAGTTTGGCTCGCTGCACTGCCTGCTAGGATAAGTGAAGTGTTTTCAGCCTGTTAAAAGGTCTCTTCTGTCTCTCTCTATAAAAAGGAGATCCCAGCTCTTCCCTTAAGGTCTGTGAAGAGAAGCTGGGATGGGAGGGCTTAGTCCTCTCCAGGAGCATGCTGCAGTCCCTAACGCTATTTTCAGGCAAAGCAGCTGCTCCAGATGTGTGGTGAGCACAGCTCCAAGGTTATTGGGGAGTAGGGAATTAAAAACCAACAGCACAAATACACAAAACAGCATCAGAGCCACAGCAGGGCAGCAAGCTGCCTGGCAGTGTCTTGGCAGCCTCCATAGCCCTTGTGGAAGGCAGTCCCAGGTTCGGGGTTTGCTCTCTGCAGCGTTCTGTGCTGCTTAGACTCTGTAGCCAGAGGAAGGTGGTGTTGCTGTCCATTTCCCATCTGGGATGAGGAGAAAAGTCTAAGAGTGGGCTCTCTTTGTAGCTGTACCACCAACAAACTCATCGCCAAATCACTTTATGAAACCTCTTTGTGATAAGAATGGATACTGCTGGCCTGCTTTTCTTGCTGAAAAGCATTCTGAGCTCCTTGAGAGCACTGTACAGCAGTGCAGATGGCTTCACATGAGGTGCTGTAGGAAAATCCTGTCTGCAGGTAGCATTTGTTCCTCCTGTATTGACTGTCACTGGCCTATCTGTTCTGTTTTCTCCTAGAAAAATGTTGGCTGACTGCAGGTGGCTGCTCCTCAGCCTTTGTGCAGATCCTAGATTGGATGTCCTGATATATGTATGCGTGATATTTGCAGAGGGTGAGATAAACCCCATATGCCCATTACAACATTTCCTACCCTTCCCACCCTCCAGACACATGAGGGAGATGGTAGTGCCACATGTCCTTGAGGGGAAGAGTTATATCTGGAAAACATTTGGGTTGACTTAGTGTCCCAAAGAGAGAAGCTGCCAGTACAGAATAGACCTCAGCTGTATTTAATTTAAAATTTCTGTGATATATGTTCTACTTTTGATATTGAATCTCTGCCTCTTTCTTGTTGAACTGCTGAACAGCCCTTGTTGCTTTACCCAGGAACAAGGTGACTCAGCTAAATGTCAAACAATGTCAAACTCCGTTAAATAAACTGGCTGCCAAAATTAGAATACGCATGGCATTTCTGCAGCTGGAGCCCTGCATTACGGAAACGAATATCTAGCTATAAACTCCCTTAATTAAAAAATGGCAAGGCAGATGTTTGTACTTAAATCCTGCTTTATGAAGATGTTATGGTCCTGCTTGCTTATTGTGGGCCTGATTCAGCCAAGCTGGAGTGGCTTGCATGCTGTGTTTTGAGTGCCCAGGGTATGCTGTGCCACTTGCAGGGTAGGACAAATCCCCCCATCAGCTCTAGCTTAGGAAGTTAGCATATTCCATCCTGGAACTCCTGTTTGTTGGTGCTCTCCTGAAATAATAATTTGTGCTTGACTGTGATGGAAATGTTTTACCTGTAAAACCAAGTAAAATGTAATGGTGTTCAGAGCCTTGCCCCCCAAGGAGAGACTGGGTTCAGCAGCAGGAAAGTGCAGTTCTTCTTTCCTCCAGCCACCGTCATCTTATTTTCATCAATTTCTTTCTTCAAATATATTTACCCTCACTTCTCCCTTACATAAATAAGGACTTTCAGTGCCATGAAGAGGTGCAAGGAAATTATAAACAGTGTCACGTAGTCCTGTAGAAAATGTCCTGTGGACAATTTTGTAGTTTTGTTTTACTTTTTAAGAGTAAAAAAAAAAAACAACTTGCCTTCAGTTTTTTTGTGATTTTTTTTAACCATACTGAGAGGGCAAAAGTGATATTTTCATCTCCTTTCCTCATTTTATCTTCTTCCCATGAGTTTTTCCATTTTTCTATCTGATTTCTCTTTTCAATGTTGGAAAATCCTGCATCAGGAGGGGTTGTGCAAAAGAAAACTGCATTAGAAACTCTGTGGATTGGCCAGAGAGCATTTTTGTAGCTGGTGGTAGGAATTTTTTTCTTTGGAGGGAGACTGTGGAAGAATGAGAATAAAATTTGCTGCAAAAAAACCCCTCTAGAGCAAAGACAGTTTGTTGCTCTAAGAAGACATGGATGGAAACTGCTGTTTGCATGTACCAGTGTGGCTGTTGGTTGAGCTCGTTTGCAATACACTGATTTCTCCATCACCCCTCCTGCTGCATATCTGAAGAATGATCTTTGGATCTCCCTCCCTGTCAGGTACTTTTACATCTCCATCAGCAGAGAAAAGGGGATATGGATTTGGGCTCCCTTTTCCAGGGATCTTGAGCTAATTAATGAAGGAATTTCAGCTGGAAGGAGAAGACTCATCTGCTGAGCTTCTGGAGACCACAGTGGCAAATGAAATGGCAGAGACAGGGAGATGCAACTCTGGGATTAACAGTTTTGCAGTGGTTGACCCAAGACTCCAGGGCTTGCATTGTTTTTCCTTTCTCTTGGCACTAAGTGGGGGAGCCATCTGGAGACAAAGCTGGAGGGATGTCAGCTCTTCTTGCTCCACTGTGTCTTCCAAAGTGCAGCCCTGGGGAAAACACTCTGCATGGCATGAACTCATTGTGCCATGCTGGCTGCAGATCCCTGCCTTGGAGAGAGGCTTGGGCTTGCCATGGCATGGAGGCCTGGCCATTGGTGATGAGAGCCCCTTGCACTTCCCACGCAGATTCCAGCTTGATCCTTGCTGGAGTTCAAACCACTTTTCACCCCCACTGAAGAATCAGGAGGTTTTTGCATAGGATGTGCCAGAAGGGGAAGATCCTCAGTGGGTGTCTGCTCTGCAAGTTCTGTGCTGCCTGGAGAGGGAGACGTCCTGTTTGAGGAGACTGCTTTGTGTGCCTGGTTTTCCTAACTCTTGGGAAGCTGAGTCCTATCCCAGGGGAGCAGGATCATCACTGCAGGCTGCCCTACCAGTTTGGTCAAGCAGCTGGAGGAACAAGGCTCCAATCCTGGCCTCCAGTGCTTGGAGCCTCTACCAGAGAGGCACCTTCTCTCTTCCTTTTTTTCCCACTCAGGTTTTCCTCCTCCCTTGACTAGGACAAGGAGAGAGGAAATTGTTCATTTTGAGGTGCGTGCTGCCAGTGTAGCTCGATGGCTCTGTCCCAGGGCACTGGAGGGATGCCAGCATGGGGGATGAGATGTCACCCAGCTGCTGTCACCTCACTGTGTCCTGCTGACCTGCTTTATCCCTGAGAAGAGAAACGCTCTGGCACAATCTCAGAGGGTCTCTGGGACTTTCTCCCCCGTGGCTAGTGGGAGCACACCGTGTGCCTGCTGGGGCGTTTTATGGACAGGCAGCAGATTCAGGGTGGCAGAGATCCCTCCCTGCTGCCAGTGCGAGTTTGGCCCTGTTTTCTGCTCCTGCTGACGAGCTGCTCCTGCCGGGAACAGCAGGTGGGAGTGGGGTGAGCTGACACCTGCCTGGAGGCTTTGCCTGGCTGCCTCATCTCTGGGCAGGGCTCCCGGTTCCCCAGAGCAGCCCCAGCGACTCGCAGCCGGGTTTGCTGGAGGCTGTTCCTGCAGTACAGGGGAGTCGGAGGAGCGAGCCCAGCCGAGGGCAGAGCCGTGTGTGAGTCAGGAGGCTGCGGGAAGGGAGAGGTTGGCTCGCAGAGGGCGCGGGCGGCTGTGCCAGCACCGCCCAGATACCTGGGGGTGCTGCCGGGAGCCTCCCCTTGGCACAGTGCGGGAGGATGGGGAACAACCTCTTGCCAATGCCGGCTGGGACCTTCCTCACCTCCGCTTCTGCCACTCCCGGGCTGCAGTGGGGAAGGAGATCTGCCGATGAACTGCATCCCAGGTGCTGATGTCTGCTTCTTGGTTTCGGTTTGAGGTGTTGGGTTTGGATTTTTCCCCTCCCCTTTCCAGTGCTGTCTTTTGGGTAAGACGCAGCTGCGGAAAAGGGCTTCAGTAGGTTTGCAACAGCAGAATTTTGTCCACGGTGATGAGAACAGGGTTGGTTTGTTTGGTTTTTTCCCTCTCACCTTAGTACATTCCATCTTTTCGCCCTTTGTTGTGCTCCGGGCTGGAGGAGAAGCAGGGTTTGTTCAGAGATCGTGTGCGGGAGCAGAGGTGATGGGCTCATCCTCACGCAGCCAGCAGCGCAGGGACCCTCGGATCCAGCCATTCATGTCCTACCTGTGTAAATCGGGACCAGCTCCAGTGAAATTGGGATTTGGCCATGTGTGATTTTGTCCAAGGTGCTGCATTTCAGCAGGGTCAGTGCATGGAAAGTGCCTTCAACATTTATTCTGCCCACCTTGGGAGGCAGTGGGATGATACTGTAAGGCACACACTGGCCAAGGAGGCGCATTTGAACTTTTAGAGGTATTTTTATTGCAGGCTATTTCCTCACTTGGAGAGCTGGTTGCTAACAGAGCATTTAAAAGGAAATGCATTCCCTATCCTAATTCTTAGCTGCATTTTATGTGCAAATTTCAGATTTTTGATTATTCTGTCCTTCATCAGTCTGACCAAGGGCAGCAAGTTATTAATAAGTGATTTAAACTTTTTTTTTCTTGAGTAATTTTGAATTGCTCAGAATTTTATCTCTGACCTTCTCAGAAATGAACACTGTTGCAGCAGTTCAAAACCAGTCAAAAAGTAGCATAAAGATTAAAAAACCCAAGAGAGATCAGATAAAATTCTCTTTATCAATGCACATCTTATGTTTTAGATTAAAGTATAAATTAAGTTATTTGAAACAGTGTTCCTTTAATATGCAGGGGTAGTTTTACAGGCGTGATGGGCATAGACACACATACACTACAGATGTCTGGTTTGCTGAGCTTTACCTGAGTAACATCAATAACCAAGATGTTCTGCTGTGCTTTTCTGAATATGAGGCAACAAACTCCCAGAAGAAAGAGGGCTCTGCCCCCATCCCCTTCCACCACCTGCAATAAGTGAGCATAGCAGTCCCCTGTCCCCATCTCTGAGGAGAGGTGACCCATGGCACTGTGGCATGAGATGCTGTGGGCTTGAAGAGCTATGGACTACGGAAATCTTTCAGGGGGCCATTCTATAATGCAGTTCCATTTCATTTTAATACATGTATTTTACATTTTCCTGCCTGTTCTCTGAAATCTAGGTTTAAAACCAACTTGTGTTTGAGCCTGGATATTGTGTTAGGAAGACAGCTAACAGGTCCTTGGCTTCTTTCCACTCCAGCTTATTTAGGACTTGGGTGATGCTGAGCTTCTGGTGAGCTGCCCTTCAGCAGCTCCTATTGTTTGAGTTCACAGTTTCTATTGTGTCTTTCTATTTTCTGCCTTGCTAGGAGAGCTATTGTGGAAAATCCATCTCCTGTCTCTCACAAGAGGAGAATGGATTTCCTGTCGGCTCTGGGCTTGAAGGGAAAGCAGGGGCTGCCGGGAGGAAGCGGCTGTTCCTCAGCCGGGCGGCCAGAGGATTGATGGGTTTGAGGGGAACAGGCCTATTCTTTTCTGTAGGCTCTGTGGAGATATTTTTAGGGTTTAAGTGTTTACTGGTTGAAAGACAAGTCGTCAAGTGTGAGGTCATAGGATGCCCTAAGGCTGCTGCCTATTGAAAAAGCTGTGGAAGAGGCAGAGCTGCCCACTGAGGAGGGAGCTGTAAGGAGTTCCCTGGACTGGAGTGCAGGGGGCTGCTGGCTTTGCATGCTGAGTCTGTTTCACAGGCTGGGCCTTCTTGAAGGTCTGTGGGCATTAACAGGGTATGAATCAAGGGTTCGTACCCTATTAGTGCCTGAAGGGTTCATACCCTGTTAATGTCTGGTTCTGATTCCATTACAAAAGGAAGAAGTGGGAAAAATAATGCTGAAATCTTCCCAAGTACCTGGTCCTCTTCCCTCTGTCTCTTCTGAGTCCTTTCTCTGCATACAGATCCAAAACCCACCAGCTGACAGCTGAAATGAAGGGCTGGAATAGAAAAAAGCCACTGAATCTTTTTCTAGGGCTTGTATAAACCCAGTCTTCTCACACAGGTTAAGAACTCATGTTTTGCTCAGCCAAAAACTACCTCCGGGCATAAATCAGCATATGCAAAACATGATATGCCTCTCATTAGACTACTCGAATCTCCTGATGAGGATTTTGTAATGATCAAGCCACAGTTTCTAGGGAAAACAAAGAATGCAAAGGGATTTGGGTCTGGGTTTCCTTGAAGCCAGAGCTAATGGGGGTTATTTATTTTTATTTTGTAGCTCTGGATGCTAGACTGAAAGGCCAGGGAAGGTTTTCAGTATAGTCTAGCTGCCTGGACTCCTTGGGGAAATATACAGACGTTTTTACTCAGAAGTTAGTTGGATTTTGATTCTTGTTTTAAAAGGCAATAAATAAACACGATTATAGACTTGAAAAGCAGTTTGGGCTGCATTGGGCTCGTCGTTTCCTCAGGCAGCCATTCCATATGAGTGTGCCCTCTACTACTATAATTACTTTTTAAAAATAACTCTGCAAGTCTGTAATCTAAAGTGGGTGGTATGTAGCAAGTCTGAGAGCATTCTGCATTCAACCCACAGACTGGGGAGAGGGTGACTTTATATAAGGGCTTGCTTGTCTTCCTCTCTGGTCTGAAATCTGACTTTTTCCCACAATCCATCAACAAATGGCCCATACAATGAAAGTGCTTTTTAACACAGTAGTCAAGCTTGCCAGGGACTCAGATGTCTTTGCAGCCCCACAGGCTCTAGATATTCCCTCTGGATATTACTTATCTACCTAATCTTGTCTTTGTTGTGTTCAAATTTAAGTTGCCTAGGCAATACAGGAGAGAAGAGCCCAGCTGAGATTCGCAGCTAAATAATAGTCTAGACCTATGTTTGAGTCTGTTTTCAGCCCACTTTGCCTTTTGGCTGGGCCAGCTGATTTATTTATATACTCACATGCTTAAAATAGGTTGTGATTATTTTTTTTCCTGTAGATTGGAAACAATGAACCTGGGAATTTGCTGCTGGATTCCTCCTGCTTTATTTTCTCTATCTATTGAGCTTTTTAGGTGGTGATGTTCTGTGGTGTGGTGTGTTTGCAGACCTCCCTGCTCCACAATGCAACTTTTTCCAGGCTCTCATGAACATTGTTGTTACTCATAAGGGGATCTTTATACTCAGGAGCAGAGTGAGGGGATACTGCAGCCAGGGATTTGCCAAAGTTAATCTATTTTCACTATAATGAAATAACCCATGGCCATGTCTACTCCCCTGTGGGGTTTCTTTTTTAGAGTTTAGTCCAATTTAAAGGGAAAGCTGACGTAGAGAGAAGGAAATAACGTGGGAATAAGAAAGGGGAAACCAGGGGTAGGTAGAGGAGGAAAGTCCTAGAAGTGGGAAATTTTATCCTCTTGAGCTTATCCCATTCTGAGAGGTGCTAATACAGGCCTCAGGCTTGTAGGCAAGATTGAGGTAATTAATGTTTGCCCTCAAATTTCAGTGGGTCTGAAGTTAAGCACTTGCACCGTGTCATTTTCTATCAGGGTTTTGCCACCTCTAAATAAAGAGCAGAAAGTTACATTCCTTCTGCTTTTACATCCTAAGCATTGGCAAGTTCAGGCTTGCAGGGAGCTTCTTGTATTCCGGGCTCTGAACAGTACAGGGCTGACCTGGAATGAGCAAAACATTTACAATCTGGTTTGCCCATGATGGGATTTTATGGTGTTCAGGCTGGTGGGCACACTTCATTTTTTCACTGAGTGCACTGTTAGATGTGATTCCCACCAAATTCTTCCAACTCTTCTCACCAAATGCTGGGTACTTTGGTATCATCTCAGGCAAGGAGTAAAACCATCAGACTGGAGTACAGGGGAAAGGCATTTGGGCCTATTCCCAGTGGGCAGTGTCGTCATGGCTGGTCTATTTAAGTTGTTAGATGTGGAGAGCAGAAGGAAGAATGTTCCTGTATTAATCCCGCCTCCTACAAAACGCAGCAAATGCAGATTTGTGTGTTTAGCAGATTTCCTCTTGGGAAAAGAAGTCTCCTATAGATAATAATCCTTGCAGCAACATCTCCAGTGAACGAGGCTTTGTCTGAAGAACAAAGAAGAAGTCGCAAGCTTGAAATGTGCCTGAATTTCCTGAGTGTGCTCGCCGCTGTGTACAGGCAGGAAACTCTGTCAGTCTGCTTTGGATGTTTGCTCTGAAGTGGCATAAACAGAGTGTCAGGTCTCCTGGGATCCTGATCTGACCCGTGGACCAGGGAATAGGGGTTCCTCTAAGCTCCTGTGAGAAGGACTGCCACAGTCACAGGCAGCTCTGTGGCCACATCCCTGACTGTCCCATTTCCCCTCTGGCCATATCCTCCGAAGATTTTGGGTGGATGCAGGGGCCAGCAGCAGAGGTGAGTGGTGCAGCTACAGGAGACCCAGCACACGTGAGTGTTAAGCTGCCAGCCAGCAGGGAACTCATTTCCTGCACAATTATGGAAACAGCTGATCTGTGACATTTTAAGAAGAGGAGAAAATACAGGGCGGGGGAAGGAAGGCCCTGGCTACGTAAATATTTACTCATGCACCGTCTTCTTCCAGGGTCTGGGACAAGAAAGGGTTGCTTGCTGCTGGCTCTGGCACATGGTGACAGGCGCTGGGGGAGCCACCAGTGGGCTGCCTGCAGCTGGAAGCAGGACACTGTCTGCCAAGCAAAAGCTGCTCTGCTGGAGTGTGATACTGCCCTGCTTGACCCACCCGCTCCCTGCAGCTCCCACAGCCAGGGATGTGCTGCTCAGCCACTAAGAGCTTGCTTGAATCACCTGCCTGGGCCTTCTTTTCCATTTCTTGGTCTAACAAAGTCTAACAAAGCCAAGGTAGTGAGATACCCCTGATGGTGAGGTAAATAGTACCCTTGCTCCTTCCCAAAGAGCAGAGCAGCCATGGAAAGGGTGTTTGGGAAATGAAGGCAGGGTAATGCTGCTGCAGGCAGTTGAGGTGTCCAGGATCAGAGGACTGCAGCATCTTGTGTGATGCCATCCCACGTCACATACCCACCACCAGCCAGGTCTGAAGCAGACATGAACTCTGTTGTGAGCAGAGGAGGCACATTGCTAGATCTCATTGAAAAGACCCTTGGACACAAGTCAAAGGAAAGACCCTCAGAGATAGGAAAAAGCTTTTCTTATGGTCATGGCACATTGTTCAACCTGCTATAATTGTTTTCAATTTCTTTCGCTAACCCTAGACAAAAATGTTGTTTTTTCCATTCCTGTCAAAGAGAAGGTGAATTGACTCTCTTTGGTCTGTAAATACTGCTGAGTTGTCCTTGCATTAGCCCCCCTTGTCTGTGGTGGTGGCTGCAGTGGTGTCTGACCACTCAGATATTTCTGAAGTCCCTCTTTTGTGTACCCAGCAGGTCAAGGGAAGGCTGTGGCATGCTTTGCTTTGTCCAGTTTGTGTTTATAGCCAGGATTGCATAGTCTAAGCCATGCTTCTGTACTGCAGCAGCCTGAGGTGACTGTCAGCATGTGTGTGAGGAGATTCAGTGAGTCTGAGTAGGAGTGACCAGTCCACTGGTGAGTCTTGCTGTATTCTGCTCCCAGAGCTGTCTGTGAGACCAGAAGAATTGGAATAGGTGAGATTCAAAGACTTGTTTCATGGAAGTAGTTGATGTGGTAGGAGAGGTAACTCCAGCCTGTTGCCCTCCACCCCTTTCATCAAGGAAATACTGGCTAAGCTCACTCCCCAGAACATGCACCGTCACTCAGTGAATAAACACAAGGGATTTGTTGTGGGTTAATTCTGCTGCTGGAAATCAAACCCTGTTCGTGGTCAGATGACATCTTTTCTCTTGGAAAGGGACCAAGGTTAAGAAGACAAGGAAGGCAGGTTAGTTAAAATATGTCAAAGTCTCTTGGGTGTAAGTAAAGACTATAAATAAAAGCCTTTTAACTTGGAAAAGAACTTTGGAGTGATATGATCAGGCTCAATTTACTCCAAATATTGCTTTATGCCATTAAGCTGTTATCAGGTTTTGGTTCAACTGCAATAGTTTTACGGCTTCACTTCAGTGGGAACAGTTGCAGCCTTTATGCAAGTGAAGCATTTCCCCCGAAACGTTTGCAGGGAAGACTGCTGTATTGTGCAGGAACCTGGGAGTGAAACTGCCTGGAAACGAATAGCTGGGAAGGTCACCTCCTCTAAATCTTTTTTTTTTTTCCCCTCTCATTCCAGTGTAACTACACAATCTAAGGATTTATATAGTGAACAATGAGGAGATTTAAATGAAGTTTAGTTTTACATTCCTGTAAATGAATCCTCAAACTTAGTAATAGAAGCTGAACATTTTTACTTATTTCCTCTTAAGCTGCAAGCATGTCTGATTCAGCAGTGTCTTGAGATGATTTGTCAGGATGAGAAAATAAGTCACACTGCTCTTCCTCTTGGATTAATAGAGAACAAGAATAATCCTGTACCCATAATATTATTTCAGTTGGGCTTGCATAATAGCCTGGAATTGGTTATACTCAATGCAATGCTTTGTAATAATGATGTTTCATCCTTTGAAGTTAGGTTAGTTCATGTTACAATGTCAGATCTGCACAAATAGTAAAACACACACTCCTCCAGTTTTTCTTGACTAGTCTTCATTTTCTGGTCCAAGTTTTGCTACAGTCAATTAGAAGATAGTGGATTTTGATGCTGGTATCCGGCACCATCACAGCCCAAATATCCCATCTCACATTTGGTGTGTTTGCATGTCAGTGTGTGGCTGAGGGTTTAGGAAGATCATGGTGTTTCTAAGAAGTCTTGCTGTGTGCTCAAGTCTCTCCAGAGCATGAGTAATTCCATCCAAATCATTGTAACTGACCCTCTCTGTGAGCCAAGGTTTTCCACGCATCTGGGCCCTTATTCCTGGCTTTCATTAAAAAAAGTGAGAGAAATCAGGCCTCCCATAATTACTTACAATCTGTGAGCTAGGCACATATGTAAATATTTTCAGGGTCACAACTTAGCTCTTTACTTTTAATATACTATGTTATTAGTAATGGGTTTTGAAGAGATTGAAAATCCCACCCATAAGTTTCTGTAGTGTCAAGCCTGCTCTGCCTTGACCTCTGCTCCCAGTGGTATCATTGGATTTACTGCTGACTTCAGGAGGAGCAGTCACAGCGGGTCTGAGTGCTTTTGAAAACCTTTTCCCTGTGTTTTTCTGTGTAAAACCCATCACTGTAGCTGCCAGATTATGATACTAGGGTTTAAAATGACTTGAGAATGAAATCAAACTGATAATAAAGCTAAGCAAAGTTAAACTTGCTTTCTTTCTAAGACAAAGCAGCTTTCAGAAGGTTTTAATTTTCTCTGGCCCAAGTGGAAAAGCAATGAGTTTGGTTCATTGTGTGCATGTGTGTGTCAACACTGCTGCCGCAAAGCCCAGGTGACATCCTGCACCCACTACTGTGCAGCCTTACCTGTGCACGTGGGACCAGGTGAGCAGGGCTGGAGCCCACTTTGGGGCTTGGTTTCAATTTCTCTCTGCCCCTCTACTACAGGGTGTGAACTTGGGAATCACCAGTTAAGCCCACATTTAGTTACTAATTCTGCCCAAGATGTGTCACTAGTTTTCTGTGCTTCCAGAAGTTCTTTACAAATAGGAAATGGAAAATCTTGGGGCTCAAGTAGAGTAAATGGGGCTCAAATCTACCCCCAGACTCTCTGCACATATTGTGCTGGGGAAGAAGAGAGACAAAGTAGAATTGCTCTGTCTCCCAGTGTAATAGAAGAATAAATTCATTGAACATTGTATAGCACTCAAATACTGCAGCAGTAAAGTCCTTCTGCAGTTACCTATGCCCTGAGTGGTGCTGTTGCTGTGTTAAAAGCTTCCTTGCTCACATCTGTTTGCAGAGGTCCTCTGGAGCAGGGTGGTCTCTTGCTGTAAGAGTGATGATAAATACTTAGCTTTTATGGATTAGATTATTCCACACAACTTGTTCTCTGCTTCACTGGAGGTCAACCCTACTCATCATCTATTTGGACATTCTCCCCTAGGCCCACTTTTGTTTTTTTGCAATTAAACCCGATCCTTTTTTCTGTGGTGTCAGCAGATAGGAGTATTCCTCCAGGCAGCCATGAAGACAGAAATGTGTGGGCAAGGCTGTTGCCTCTCTGTAGCCTTCTGCTCCTCCTCTCCCATCAACAGCTCCCTATGCACGATACTCACTTCAAGGGTGGTTGTGTCCTCTACACATCCTTTTCTTGGTTTACCTCCCCTTGAAAAGAGAGTCCAGATGTTATAATCCTCTTGTAAGCCCTAAAACTGGCAGGATTTTTGTGTTTGTTTCCATCCTCCTGTTTTGTTTTCATAAGCCTATAGATTGACTTTATTTCTTTAAAAGGTCTCTGGGCTGAGAGATTGCTATTCATCCACTTTTAATTAAAGCAATATAGGGAATTAGGCCTTTCACAGGGGTGGTTCTGGTGATGCCTCTGACTGTTTTTGTTAGTTTTTCTCCCATCTGGGCAAATGCTTGGAAGTGTGAGTTGGCACGTAAGCTTTTTAATTACCAGAGAGTGAAATTACTACGTTATGGTGAATCGATTCCTTTGCAAAGGAAAAACTGTTTCTTGGCTGCTGCTGTGTGCACTAGTGTAACAAAGAGAGGAGGGTTCACTGCTGCAGCCTCAGAGGATGGGAAGGTGGTGGGTGCAAGGAGGGAGTAAGGCTTTGGGCATTAGAACACTGAGACGTTTGGTGACCTGTGATTTTTGCAGTAGGATTTTGAAGGGGTGGAGGTGGTGGGAGCCCACTCCTTCACCTGGCAGTATCTAGCTGTTTCCCACAGGAGTCTGTTTTAGATTAGGCTGCCAAAGGGACAGGTTTTTTTGACACTGGTACTGCTAGAAGAGTATGGGTGTAGGACTGAGGGTGTCTGGAGAGCCAAGTGCTTCTTTTCTTTTCCCAAGTGATTTATAGTACCTCATTCCCATTCTGTCCTCCTTCTAAGCAATATTCTCAGGCTTATAAAACAGAGCTTCATGTAAGCAGAGGCTGGTGCAGGCAGGGAACCTCCCATTGGCATGTGGGGGTCACAAACTGGTCTTTTTCTGTATCTTGGGGAAAGCGGTGAAATCATCCTCCCCAGGAACATGATTGTTTGGGTGAGCAAGTGGAAGATCTCAAGAGCAGGTCTCAGACCGACCTAGGAAGCAGCTGGCTTTTCCGCCTGGAGTGTTCAAATTATTGCAGGGTAGTTTTACAGTGTGAAAGGCTACAGCAGGAAATTTTCAGAAGAGCCCAAGTGTTATCTGACCCTGACTCCTGTTTTCTGAAGTGTCAATGTGTTCCTGGTGTGTGTTTGTCCATGTGTTTGGAAATTTGACTTCTGTTTCAAATTGGTTCGCTGTTTTAATACAATGGAAGGAAAGCTATCACCCCAAGTGGCAGTATGCTTGCAGGAAAACCTGTATTTACCCATGGACCCTTGGGGAGAGGGGATAATCCTCTTCAGTCTCATTAACTTCTGTCTCTTGCTTCTGTCCTTGCACGCAGCTTATTTCCAGCACAAGGCCGCAGCTTCCCTTGGCTTCCTCAGCCCCGTGAGCCGCACACAGGTTCTTGTGGTGCTGCAGAGCAGCCGGTGTGGTGTCTGTGTCCCTTTCTGGAGTTCATCTCAATGCCAGCACGTGATGAAGGGACTGTCAGGCTGTGCCTTCCGCACTCATCTCTTTTTTTGCTGTCCCCAGGGGCACACTGATGCTCCATGTGTTTCTGATCTCGTGGTGCACCCAGGCTGGTTTCTCCCTCGAGGCGGAGACGCCGCCTCCTCCGATGTCACTCACTCACTTTGGGTCTGATCCGTGCGAGTCCTGGGGCCAGACTCTGTTCTCATTAATGGCTTCTCCATTTGCAAATACCTGCTTCCCTTTCCACAGTGTTTCCCTATTGCAATGTCTGGAAAGGGCCAAGAAAAATTTTTTCTTTTCCCCATTTGCAATGGCTGGTGTTTGCTGGGGGCTCTGGGTTTATGCTGTGGTTCCTTACTGATGCAGGTTTCCTGGGGGTTATATGATGATCTAAAGCAATCTGACTGGTTGAGCTGACTCAGAAGTGACCCTCCTGAATCACTCCCAGGGAGCTGAGCTGTCTCAGGATTTGACTGCAGGAAACTGATCTGCTTGTCATGAAAAATAATATATTCTGTATATCCTCAAATTATCAGAAATTTGTGAAATTCTTTGCTTTTGTATTTCTAAAAAGCTCACGTCAGTGCCCTCTTTTTCAAGTAATAGTTATTAAATTAATCTCCAGTGCAGTATCTGAAATGCACCTGACTTTCCCTCTTGGCACAGGAACAAAAATTTATAAAATATGAGCTAAAATAAGCAATGTGGAAAACAGTCATCCAGAGAAAAATTTTAAAAACCTGCCTCCTGAACAAGACAAACACCTGTGAAAAGGATTCATCTGGTACTTTTTCTGGATAAAAAGCATAACAAATAAGGTGCCAAGTAAGACCTAAACTTTTCCTCGTGTCCTAAATGTACTGAATGTGGATCCTCCTTTCTTGTCATGGTGCACTGGAGAGGTGATTTTGGATGGCCTCCGGAACTGAGGATTCTCCACTTTGGAGGTCTGTACCTACAGGTTAAACAGACTTCCCCAGCAGTGCCATGGGTGGAGCTGATTGTACCATGAATCAGGGTAATGGATTTGCTGGTCTCTTGAGCTCTCATGCTGTGTTTCTGTGATTTGGTTCTTTGGAGCCACACGCTGAAAAGATTGTGATGAAGATTAATTCAGAGTGTGTAGCAACTGGACGTGAAGGGGTTGTAAGACTAGTTTGTGGATGTAAGACCTCAGCCTCAAAAAGAGGGATTTTAGTCTACCCAGTAATAGAAACTTGTCAAAATGTAATTTTTTTCCTAAGCTGCTTCTGGTTTTTAATCAAAACTTCATGATTTCTGGACAGCACCACTCTGATTTGTAAGTGGCACCAGTATAATTTGTGTCACCACACCACCAGTCCCTCAGCTGCATGTGCTCTTTCAAGTGTACCTGTATGAATACTGCATTCAGAAAGCCTCCTGTCACAGAGCAATCATTGTAGCAGTTGCAAGAAATAGTTTTATTTCCTCCTTCTTGTAAGTCTAAAGGAAAAAGCCCAATCTTTCAAATCCATTTGCAGCCACATGGCTTTATGTAACTCAGCAGGAAATACTCTTTTGTCTGTCTTGCAGACGAGTACAGTGGAAGGTTCTGCTTCATCCTGTGGGCTTTTGAGTGCCTGAAAAATTTCTTTCCTGGTCTCCACTGGTCCCACTTTTCTTCTTTTTCCATACCCATCCCTGAATTCACAGGATCTTAGTAGAAGTTGAATCTGGCCCATCATTGCTATGTCAAGTATAGCATCACCAAGCTGCTGAGCAGGCAGCCTCTGTATTTCTCACAGTCAGGTAATTTTGTGGTATGACCTGGATTTTGTTTTGCACTGGTACCCAGTGTTAATTCAGGTGCTTGGCACTTTCCTGCTATTTATTAACTTGTTCAAAAGCCACAGTGGCATTTTGGTTGTGAACAGGTTGATCTTGGGGACTGTTTTGTGTTTGTACTGTGTCTGGGACCGGGGTTTTCTGCTCTGGGAATAAATACTTTGGAAAATATCTTCTGATTCTTTGCAAGAGAACCACTCCTCCAGCTATCTCCTCTACCCTCACACTGCTGGTTGGGAAGTGGCATTTCCACCATGTTGATCCCAAGAAGGAGACCTACTCTTACCCTGCGCAGGGAAAAAGTGAGGGCTGGTTCTGCCTAAATCAGCATGGAAAAATATTATGCGGGGTGAGGCTGAATTCCATCCAAACATAAATAGAGTAGCATGCCCCAGAATATCTTCTTGGTCTAAATCTTGCTCAGAAGTCGAAAGTCCCAAGTACCAATGAAGTCACTGACTAATGAACATTACTCAGTTCCTTTGGGTGCTTGGCTAGGGGCACTCATAGTTTCCAGTCATACGATTACTCCTTTTTTACTTTAAGCCATCCTGTTTTCCTTTAGTCTTTCAGCATTAAAGAAATATTGAGTAACACTGGGTTCTGCCTCTTAATGGCAAAGTCAAGGGATTCCAGAGACATGGATCTTTTCCTGCTACCTGGAAACACCTTCTTTATCTCGGTGCCAGCTGATGTGTTAGTTTCCTGGTTTATTTTCCGTCACCTTTTCCAAGTCTCTCTTTCTCACCCCTTTTCCACTGGAACCATAAACAAGTCGGGATTTTCCAAGAAGTAGAGATGAATCGGCACCAGGGCATCTGCTCTGCACAATGGGTTTTTGATGATGAGAAAGGGAGAGATTAAAATCTAAACCTGAAGTTTAGCAAATTATTTCAGTAAAAGCTTTAGTGAAGGCCAGCCCCAGTTTCTGGACAGCTCATTCTTGACTGCCAGTGGAGGTACAAAGAACAGCCAGCTTCCAGACGAGTCATTAGCCTGGCACATGAGGAACCTTCAATTCCTTGTGGTGTCTTGCAGGAGTTTACCTGCAGGAATAAATGTCTACATGGTACATGAGACCTGTGAGTCCTCAAGCTGCCATTGACAGCTCCTCCTGGGTCATTCAGAGCTGCAGCACTGCACCAGCATTTACTGTCTTGCAGCATCTGGTGTCATCTCCCAGCACCTCATGCCAGGGTTGTCTTTGGATGGGCAGTGACCCTGCTTAGAGGTCTTGCACTTCTGTACCAAACGGAGCTTCTGGTGTTGTGATTTCACGTATGCAAACATTGTCTCAGCTAAATTCACTCCTGTTGTACCTGAGATACTGGTGCACATCTGAGGACATGACTCTTTTAGGAAGTTGTGTGATTTGGAAACTTGTTTCACACATTCAAGTCAGAATGTGGGTTCATGGTGGCTTGAGTCTCTGAGAGCAGTCCTGAGTGGCAGATGAGCCATTTCACCTGACCCGGGTCCGGGTGATCTGTGTTGGCTGGAGAAGGGATATGGGCTGCCTGCTTCCTAAATCAAATTACTTATTTTTCCCAGAACTAACACCACTGTGTGGACTATACAGCAGCTGCCACTGAAATTTATGGGAATGTAGTTTCTGCAACAATTATCTGCAATTCCTGACACCTGCCACAATCCCATTCTGTGGCTGTGCCATGCTGGTATATTTGACTTATGTCATTGTGGGAATTGCATACAAGTATCACCCACTAGTGAAATATCTTCATATGTGGAATCTAGCACAGTGAATCTTGGATGGCAACACTACACCTCAGATTGTCAGTAGGGATAAAGAGGAATCCCACATCCAATTGACCATGGCAAATCCAATTCAAACTGCAAAGGGATATTTTTCCTCCCATTAGGCAGAATGTGATTGATTTCCCATGTGGAAAATTGTTCAAGACAGAAGTGCTCGTAAATTATGGCTTAAGAGATCCTATTACTTCCAGATCCATCAAAACCTAGCATGCCTCCCAAAATAGCAATAAGAAGATAATTATATTAACAGCCTTTCTTGTTATTTGATGTATGACTGATATAGGCTGTAAGGTTATTTTCTACCAGTTAGGAGCCTTCATTTAATGCTTTGGCTTTGTGGACATTACCATAATCTTGATGTTTGAGATTTGAAATAAAAGTTTTATAGACGAGTTTTTAAAGTAAGGGATTGAAAGCTAATAGGTGTCAATGAGCCTACATTTTAAAACAGTGCATCCTCTGAGGATGAGGATTTAAAAACTTCCTATCTGAAAAGATACACGGATTTACTGGCGGGGATTCTTGAATGATTTGGTCTAGGAGGTGTTAGTGACATAACTAACTTGGCTGGTCATGAAATTCACTTAGGATACTCAAATTTGGAGCTGATTGAAAAACAGAGGGGGAGGATCTCCTAATATAAATGGTAAAAAGGCAGTTTGGTAGCGGTAAGCAGTGGGGAGGGCGTGGGGGAAAAGAACCATTGCAATCTAGGAAGGTGATTTCTGTAGCTCTGAGGGGGTTTCCCTGAAAACTGCAGCTTAACAGTCAGCAGCAGTCAGAAAGCCAAAGGTGGTGTTAAAAAAAAAAAAATAGGTAAAGAATGGGGAACAAAACCCAGAGCTTCAGTTGTGAAAATCCAAGATTTCCCCACATTGTGAATACTGTATGCAGGTCTGTGTTGCCTCTCAGAAAATGTACATAATAAAGTAAGGTGCTGAGAAGAATGACAGAGGTGATTACAGAGGGGAATTGGCTTTTGTAGAACAGGAGTAAATAGACTAAAAATCTTCAGTCTTGAACAGTGGGATGGTTGGGATAGAGTAGAAGTTTGTGAAATCACCAAAAATTTGGGAGTGAGGAAAACATGATTTATTTTATTTCTCAGAATGCAAAAACCAGGTGCAGCCTTTGAAATCTGAAAAGCAAGCTTAAAGTGAACAAAAGGAAGTATGAAATCACAAGCTATGTGATTAAATTATGAAATTCTTTTCCAGAGGATTCTACAGGGACCACAATATCTGTAGGTTCAAGAATGCATTAGAGCAGTTTCTGTAGGATGAAGCCAACATTGGTTGCTAAAAGTTATTTTCTAATTCCCAAAATGTCTAAGCTCTGCTGTGCAGGAATAGGAATTGTGTATCAGGAGAAGGATCCCATTACATGTACCCTGATCTTGCCTGTCTTCCACTGTCCAATCTTGTAGAGAGGGAGCTGGATGACAGAGATCTTTGTCCCAACCAAATCCAGCACTCCTACACTTCTGCAACAAAGTGGTTTAAATCTTCCATCCGTTTTTAGTGTGTAATAACCACTAGTGGAGCTGCATTCTTGAACTGAGCTGAACACATAGATAGTGATCCTCCATCTAGAGCTGGAGGAGATGGCATCTGTCCATTCTTGACCTTCTACTGGGAGACCACAAGTCTGCAGGCTGGACCACCTCAGAGGGGTTACCTGAGGTGCCCACAGTGTGACTTTGTAACTCCATCCAGACCTGAATAGCACTGCACACCAGGACACAAAGGCAGACAACATTTGGGGAGCTGCCATTCCTGTGTGGTGGCACAGGGAGAGAAAGACAGGTTTGTTTGTGGGGTGGATTTTGTTAGCAGCCAGTCCCGTTTGGCGGCTCAGTGTCTCTGTGGCTTCAAATGCAATTAATCAGGGCCCAAAAGGGTAATTACCAGTTCACATTCCTAATTCAGATTTCTGTGCCTATTTATGTTAGTGTTTTTTCTTTAATTTAGCAATAAAGTTGGGGTTGTTTTCATGTTTTCATGCTGCTTGGCAAGCGATCCTCATTAAAAATATGAAAATAGCAAAATATTAGTTTCCAGTCCACCTTTTTTCCTTCTCCCTGGGAAATGAGAAGCCTATATTAACTGTGAAAGGGAAACAAAAGTGTGCATGGTCCTAGGGTCCTGGTGTCACCTTGGCTGAAGACACTTTTTCTTTCATGGGGTGAGTAATTGCTCAGAGCATTAATCTCTGAAAGAGGCTTTTTATTCTGCAGTGGGCAAAGCTGTTGACATCTGACAGTGCTGTTTCCTCCTTTGATCACACATAAGCACCTTGCTGAACCCAGGAGAAGGCAGCCAGGGAAAGCTGGGGTTGCTCAGCATCCTGAGGTGCAGGGCAGCAGCTCTGTCCTCTTAACACTGCATTTACTTGCACGTGGAGGAACTGAGAGGAATTTTTCAGATTGTCGTCTGCTGTCTTCTGGCAGCAGCAGGCACTGCTGGTGCCAAGTCACACTTGAGCGTAGTTTGCATGAAGTGGCCTGAGCTGGGAGCAGCTGACGTGCTCACTCACGGAGGAGCTGGCTGTGAAGGAGGCTGGTTATCAGATAAGTAATTATAAAATCATTTCCCTGTTCCTGTGCATCGGCTGAGCTGTGATAAGTGCTGGTGTGAGCACTTGGAGCCGTGCAATGTGAGTGAGCTTTGCTGTCCCTAGGAAGCCAAGTGACCAACACTGGCTCGTGTTGGTCCAGGCTGCTTGTGCCACATGGACCATGGTGTCCCCTGCCTGCCACAGGAGTGGGTTACCCTGCATGCATCAGCAGGGAGGCTGGGGCAGTAAGGGTGGCTTTGTGGTCAGGAGTTAGAGAGGAGGTGCTGCTGGGTGGCCTGGCCACAGACCTGACCCAAAGGCTGTTTCATCAGGCAGTGTGATGTGGTGGGCTGACCTTGGCTGGACATCAGGAGCCCATAAAGCTGCTGTATCACTCTCCTTTTCAGCAGGACAGGCAGGGGGGAAACAAGATGGGAAAAAACAACTTGTGGGTCAAGATAAAGGCAGTTTGATAAAGTGAAAGCAAAGGTCACATGTGGAAGTAAAGGAAAATGAAAGATTTATTCTCTACTTCCCATCAGCAGGCCATGTCTGGCCGCTTCCGTGGAAGTGGAGCTTCATTATGTGTAGTGGTTACTCTGGAAGACAAGTGTCAGAAATAATGAATGCCCCTCCTTTCTCCTTCTTTCTCTCAGCTCCGACTGCTGGGTTGCTGTCATACAGTTTGGAATATGCCTTTGGTCAGTTTGGGTCAGTTGTCCTGGCTATGTCTCCTCCCAAGATTTTGCCCACCCCAGCATTCTGATGGTGGTGATGGCAATGTCAGGCAGCTGTGAGGCTGTGTGAGCACTGCTTCTGGAGCACCAAAACATGGGGTGTTATCAACACCTTTCTAGCTTCAGATCCAAAGCACAGCACTGTGCTCTGCTGCTATGGGAAAATCATCTCCATCTTAGCCAGATCCAATCAATACCTGTAGGCACAAGTCCCAGGTGGTTATTGCACTGCAGGCTCAGAGGAGGCAGGGCAAGGGGTGCAGGTCTGGCTTTGAAGATGGCAGAGGTTGGTGCAAAAGTGACTGCACCAGTCAGAGCCCCAATGTGTGCCTATTTCCCTTCTCCTGAAGCACAGAAACTGGTCATCCCTGCTTTAAAGTGTATGCTTGTGAGCCTTTGAAGCAGCAATAACTTTATCAGGTATCAGAGCAGGCAGAGAGGAAATCTGTACCAGAGATTGCCTTAATAACGCTTAACAATAAGATATATTGAAGAGATGTGTCTGGAACCAGAGGATGATGTCTGTGGTTTGAGAGGGTGTCTTGCTTGGTCTGTGATGAGCTTCTTGACTCAGGGGCCAGCCAGTTTTGGTCTGGTTGTTGTTCAGCAGCTTCTTCTGTACCTGCTGTTATCTAGTGAAAATTCAGCTTAAAACTAGTCAGCAGTTTCACCTGGAGGACTCCAGGAGAGCACTTTGATTTAGGAAACAAGAACAGTGCTCTGTTTTGTGAAGCACTGGGGATTTAATTTCTTACTACAGCTCTCTGGAATCCTAGCTGGTGAGTTCCAGCCTCTGAGTAGCACAGACACCTAGTTTGTTTGCTGACATATTGTTTCTTTGTTTAATTTCCGTGTTAATTGGTACCTTCCAAAAATCCCAGCTGCTCTGTGGAGCACTGTCCCTGCCAATCTGACTGCTGAATTTCACCTCCTACAATATGGGACATGTGTAAACTGGCAGCTGACTTGATCAAGGTCTTCCACTGAAAAGAGTTTTACCTCTTTCATGGCAGAAATTTAGAATTTGTTTTCAATTAAAATAAATGAACAGGAAGATTTTTCTGGCCCTAGATAGCAATGTAGGTGTATTTTCATGCTACATGTGATCAGCAGAGGGATCTAGGGGCTGGCTCTATGGCTTTCATTAGTGTGTGCTCATTTTGTGACCTTGTGAAGCCACTTTGCATCCCTACCCCTCAATTTGCAGTGTTCCTGTAAGAACACACGCTGTGGCACCGCGTTACTGCATGGCCACCCTCCCTGTAATAATAACTTTGATCTACGTGGTATGAGTGGAAATATTATTTTATTCACAGCTTCAGTTCTCAACCAGCTTAAGGGTGGAGTCTCCCAAGCACTGTTATTGCCCATCACGCCAGAGGATGTGGCTGGGGCCTTACTGTGCTTTTCCAGTGTAGTTTGGCAGGCGTGTGGTGCACATCCATCTCTCTGCAGTGACCCTGCTGCAGGGTCTCTTATCCCAGTGGATGTAGCCCCAAGGCTCCCTGCTGGCAAGGCTGGTGCTGGCCCAGGGCCTCTGACGGAGTGTCTCAGGCTTAGTGTCACACCAGCTCCTGCACGAATGACAGGTCTCACAAGACAGCGTAAATGTTTTAATAGGCTCTGTTCCTTAAGGCTCCTGCTGCAAAACACTGAGGAGGTGTTGCAGGAGGGGCCATATGGTCCTTTCCTGAGGGTCCATACTACTCAATGTCAGTAGGAAGACACCTGGTGACTTTACCAGACCTCAGTGAGCAATGTGGTACTTGATATGGGTTTGGAAAGAACAGAGGAAGAGTTTTGTTAGTGTAGCTGCAGGGATGGGGTCTTGCCCTTTAGGAAGAGTATTTTTTATGGTTAAGGTGGCACAAAGGCATTTGAGAGGCTCTTTCCTTGTCTTACTCAGGAGTCAGGCACTGAAGTAGCTCAGGTGAAACAACCATTTTCACCAGCAAATGCGTAATACCCACAGGAACTGCTCCTTCCCAAAACTGTTGGGCCAACATGCAGCGATCCATGTCATTGCAACACTGCCCAGGGAGTGAAAGGTACTCTGGAACATAGCTCTGCAGACCTCTAGAGCCCTAATGATTTGGAAATCACAGGTTAGGAGCCACTAACTACCTTGGTGAAGGCAGGATGGTGGCGCCAGCTGATACAGGAGGAAAACCAAGTGTTTCAGCAATGAGATGCAGTGGTTGATGTTTCTGTTTGGTGCAGGGTCCAGATAGTCTGATCACTATTAAAGCCTTGGTGGTTTTGCACGTTAAATTTGCAAAACTTGGTCCTGGATATTTGGAAATGGATCTTTTTGGAGGATGTTCAACAAAAGTGTGCAAAGAGTGCAGTGGGTGTGATTCTTATCTTAGGGAGAAGCATGCAGAGGTAAGGACGATGCTTTGGATCTGCATAGGCTTTCCTGGTTTTCTGTGCCTTTTGCTCCCAGCGTAGCAAAGGTTATGCTAAGAGCAGGACACTCCTGCATCCTCCGTATGAGAAAGCCCTGCTGTTTCCTAAGGCATCATTTCTCAGGTGTTTTGAAAATCTGACCCTCTTTGGGCTCCTTTTCTCTATGGGACTGGGAATTGCCATGGTGTTGGTTCCTCCAGGTGAGGGTGTGCTAGTTGCTGGCTGCAGGTGCGAACACACTCCTCCCTCTGCCCTCAGACACACTGACTGCTTTCTGCAATTAAGTGCTCTTGGCTGTTTGCAGGATAATGTAGCTCTTGCAACCAGCAATTACACACGAGTTCACTTTCCCCCTTGGAGAAGCTGAGCTGTGTAGTTTGAGGAGGCACCGATTTCACTGCAGAAATTGAAGACCTGACCCACTGAATCAACAATTTTATGACCACCCACAGACTGGGAAGTTCAGTTTTAAGGGTTCTGGGGACTTGGCTTATACTGAGATCATCTTGTGCAGGGTAGATGCTTTACTTTGCTGTGATCTGGTGGTAAAGTTGTTTTAAGTGAAGTGCTGATGGATCTCTGTGTTTGCTGGTGCTCACAGACCAATGCACAGGGATCTGCCCCACAGTGAAAAAATTGAAAGGACAATTTTGTGCAACTTCTGCCTGCCCTTTCCAGAACAAACTCTGTATCATTTGCCTACACTGTGATTCCTGCTTTGCTTTGGAGAGGTGAGAGATTTGTAACTGGGACATCTGAAGAGGAGATTACAGCAGCAATGGGTTGTTTGGGTAATAGCAGCAGGACACAGAGCAATGTGAAGTAGCTCTTGGCCTATGCAAAATATTCTACAAACATAGCTTGAGATTTGCACCCTATGGTCCCCATCTGTCACTCCTGAATTTTGGTGTCAGTGCTCATGGCTTTTCTCCTTCCAGCTGTGCCTGATGCTTCAATTCACAAAGTGTGTACTAGTAAAGCTGCTCTGGAGCTGATGCTGTTGTCCCTGGAGGATAATAGCCACCCCTCCAGACACTGCAAAACAGCCAGGTTCAGAGGTGGGAGCTCTTTGGAAGGGAATCTGGCCTTGCCACTTGCCTGTCTTTGGTTCCCCTTTCTAATTATCCACAAAAGGGCATATTCTGCTTATCACTTCTAATGGAGGAAGACTTCTCTTCCTGGTGATACTCTTTTTATACAAGCCATGTTACTTCCCATGCTTTATTGCTTCTCAGTGATTTTCTTTAACATTGCAGCTTATGCACATTAAAAACAGGATCCAAGGGCAGGAGGACACTGTTCCCACCATCCCCCACATCTCAGGGCAATATTGTTATTGCTTGTGTGGCTTTTCTGGCTGCCCCATCTGTCTCTATCACCTCTTGTCACCTTCCATAGTAATTCCTGCTGATTAGCAAAGGCCTTTATCAGCTGAGGCTCTTTGGCAAGACAAGTTCAGCCAACAGTTCTGACTCTGTCACGAGTTTCTGCTTATTAAAAAAGTCCTTCCCCCTCCCACCGGTGGAAACACTATGAATCATTTCCCTCCCCTTTCTTTGTCAGGAGCAAATGCCATCAGTGTTAGGACCCTGGCATTGACTTTCTGACTCCAGGAAATCATGGGTGAAACAATCCATGGAAACTGGAATCCCCATTTAAAAGTAAGATATTATTTTGTAAGGAACACACCTCCTTTCTGGCTGCTATCAGATTGCCATCTGATTGACAATCACATGTACTTCCATGAGAAAAAGAATCTTTTGTTCTATTCCATATCATTGTGCTGTTGATTTGTCTGTTTTGCAGGGCAAGGTGGCAGTGCATGTTTAAATGCCCCATTTTGCAGATAGATTGTGTGTCAGGTGCCTGAGAGTTTTGGCAGGACCCTGAGGTGGATGTCACAGCTTAAAAGGGTTGAGGGGAATTTGTGTCATATTTGATTGCAGGCCTGTGCTTATTTGGTGTATAAAAATAATTCAAACAGCCATGTGTAAGAATTAAAAGCCTTCATAAAAATACTTGAACAGCAAAATAGTTTGTTACACTGTAAGAAGCTTCTTAACTCAAAAGGAGAACCTGTAACTGCACGAGGGCTAAATTCTTTATTTTTGTTTACTGATGTAACTGATGTAGTGTAACTGCAAGAAGAGTCTGTCTGACCTCATCTCCCAGGTACCTCTGAGAAGCTGATCTTGGGTTAGACATATTACTTGGCAATACATACAGACCTGGTGCCTCCCAGGTTTTCAGGTAACAAAGGCAGAGAATCAACAGCCCAGGACAAGAACAACATGAAGAGGCAGGAGCAGGAGCTCTTTCCTGCTCCTGGGAGAGAGAACTGACAGAACCTCTCCAGCTGGAGCTTCTGTAGTCAGGGCAGCACATGTCTCTTTTAAACGTAAATCAGATGGACATTAGAGTACTTTTAATGCCCCCATTAGTCTTCAGGCTGTCCACTGTAGAATATCTATCATATGGCTTGCTTCACTTACTGCATTCTGAAGTGTGGTGATGGTGCTTGAAATTGAAGATTAAATGTCGGTATGCATTTGTCCATCATTCCTTTGATGGTGTGTTTGGTCTCTGGCAGAGGCTCTTTGCATCAAACAGTTGGTGTCCTTAGGCCAATTCATCACCCAGACATACCTGGAAATGAGACTCGAGCTCAGCAATCAGAGAGTAAGACCAAGAGATGAATCTGTTCTCTGTCAGATTTGGAAGGGAGCTAAAAACAATTTCCCTGCTCCCTGTTGGCCCTGCAGCAGTTGCCTCTCACTGTCTGGCTCCAAGGGAGCAGCAGAGCTGGCAGCTCGGGACTGAGCCACTGCCACAAAGGTGAGAGGTCACAAAGGCATCCCTAGAAGGTCTCAAGGCCTGGATATGCGGCAGCTCTCCTTGGCAGTGGAAGGTGTGATCAGGAGATTTGTTTTAGAGACTGTCTTAGAGCTTACAAATCACCAGTCAGGGGCAGTGGCTGCTGACAGCTGGCACCTGCTGTAATTGCAGGGACTGTGTACCATATGTCCCCCTTCTTGAAGAGGAAAGACAGGATTCTCCTGCTAGGCATCCCCTCAGGGACTTGTGCTGCTTCTTTGCCTGGTGGTTCCTGGTGCTGTCCTGCCTTGGTGCTCCACAGTGTCACCAAGCCCCACCGGAGCTGGGCATCTTTCCTTTACAAAACACATCCTTGGCTATTACAAACCATTAGGCTGTGGACTCTTCTGGTGTACTCAGCAAAGGTCTGTGGGCTAATGGGAGCACCAGAAAGTTTGGATGCATTTAAACCAGTTTGCTCTTGGGCCTCGTGGCACTCGTTAAAAATCTATATTACTCCAAGTATGAGGTGATGCAGGAATAAAGTGATATTCTGAGGATACTTTTAAGCTTACAGAATCAGCAGCTGCCAGATAGACAATCTCCTGCACAGCTTTATTATTCCCACTTTGTGCACCCACTGTGTATACAGGAGGAAACTTAGGTCTTATAAGAGAAGAGGTGTGTGGTCGTGAAATTAAAGACTCTGTCTATATATATATATATATATATATATATACACACACACACATACACACAGAGATGAAGGGATAGCTTAAGATGTCCTCTACTATGTTAAACATGATACTTTGCCTCTTATCCATATTAATTTCCTAGGAATAATATTTTCTTTAAAGAAAAAATGATAAAAATAAATACTGTTATCCTGCATTAGCAGAAGGGCTGGAGCCCTGTCTTTCCCACGTCTCTCTTTCCAGTTGCTGCTGTCTTCAGAGCCCTTCCTAACATGTGCCAGACCTCCCTTGGCCCTGTCCAAGCCTGGCACACCAGTGAATGAAATATTTGCATGAGGCATCATCATGTCGTGTAACCTTTGACTTCCCATCTGAATTGAGACAGACTTCCTGTTCACTTCCTAGCTGGGCTGCAGCGTGGTGAAAAGCCACTCATCCTTCTGTAAAATGGGGCTGTAGTGCCTGAGGAGGCTTAAAATAGCTGCAGTAAAATTCAGGAGGGAGAAAGCAGCGTTCTATGTACTCACAGAGAAGAGATGCCTTCCTTATATTCCTAGAGGAAAAGCCAAGTGGCACATAAACCACTGCTCCACCCTCACCAGGAAATTGTCTCGGCTGTTCTGCATTTACCAGCCACCCTGGAACCTTCCCACTTGATGTTGGTGCTGGGCAAAAGTCTCCCTTCCAGTGCCATCCAGAGGGCTCCTTGCTGGCTGATGTGCTCCTGCTTTTCTGCTCTCTGCCTTCCCTGGATTTATGGTGAACCTATCTCCCTTGTTAGGCAAAGCTTTCCAATGATGGGGTCTGCACTCACTTGGAGAAGGTAAAGAGTGTACAACATGGGTCTCTCACATTCCCTTTTCCAGTCTTGTGGGACCTCCCTTGCTTTCAGAGGAAGACCAGGAGAAAAGGGGGAGCTGGAGAGAGCAGTAGTAACCGGCAGTAGCCTGGCACCAGTTCCTGCTGGTTGGTTGTGGTGGCTTTGAGCCTTTATCAGCACGGTCTGTCTTCCCAGACAATGGAAGAAGCTGGGCCCTTGGGAAGCTGTCCCTCCCTAGGTCACTCTGTCAATGAGACTTCTCTGCCTAAAGACCTCCAGAATTTGTTGGGGGCTCCCCTCCTTGCTGCCCATCAGAACTGGATGTGTTTGCAGAGTGTCCTTGTTTTTCTTCTTGTTTTTCTTTGTGGACTGCCATTCCATGGTGCTCTAAAATACCCAGTCTTCTCCAGATCTCAGCTTTGAATGCCATACTGGGCTGTGCAGCTACAGATCTTCCCCACTGGCCTCTTGGAGTCTTTCCAGTTTCCAATAGGAGGAGGAAAATCTTCCTTTTGCTGATGGGATTAAAATGGAAGCACCTTCTGGGCTTTGCTTTGTCCTAACACCACAGTTGCCTTGATATTTTCCATCTCCATTTAAGGACTGAATTAAGGTTCACCATATCCTGGGGTCTTTTTTGTACTCTGTTTAATATAACATTCTTTATTATTACTTTTAGAAAAGCTGAGTTGCATTTACAGGAGATCTTTCATGTGTTTAAATCTTTGGTTCCTTTATGTTTTTATATGGTCACCCGTTCAACTTTCAACTCATGGCTTGAACTGAAAACAGGAAAGCCAGAAAGTGAGAATGTTTCCAAAATGTCGTTTTCTCTTTGCAGTATATTTATAAAGTTGCAAAAAAATACCAAGGTCTCCCACACCAGCATTTCTGGAGCACTGAGAAAGGAACTGTTCCTTTCTCTATAACTACCCCTACCTCTTTCCACACCAAAAAACCAGTTTATTGCAGTTATGCAGTGTGATCCTCAGGGCAGGTAATTCTCACCATTTATCAGACAGAGAAGCAGGAAATCAAGAATCTTTCAGTGTGTCCAGTGTGGGTCAGTGCAGGAGGATGGAAGGGTCACTTTCCTTCTCCAGCTGCTTTTGACTAAATTGCTCAAGCTGATGCAATTTGACTAAATTGCTCAAGATGATGCAATGTCTCAGACACGCATTGAAGATTTCCCAGTGACCACAAGGCATCACATCCTACAGGGATGGCTCAGCATCAGCATAGTAATGAGATAACCACAGGGAACCCAGGAGAGAGAAACTGATGGCACCAGGAAATGGCTTTACCTCACAGCACAAACTGTTTTGTTGCCAGAACTGGGGATAAAGATAAACCACTTTCTCCTGTCTAAAACAAAAGGCTTTAACACCTTCCAGATTAGCAGCTATGGAGGAAAAGGCAGCCAAAAGGGTCTGGGGGAGGCTTAGAGCCTTTGCTACTGGACTGTCAAAGGCTGCTGTTTCATTAACCTCTCAGATTATGCAATCAGATGAAGTCAAAGCCACATATTCAGATTTTGGATCTGATTTGATTTCTTAGTCCAGTTTCTTATCTCACAGTCTATGGATGAGTATCTTATTTGCCTGTTGGTAGAAGAAGTCTGGAGCAGGGTGTAGTATAGATGTGGTTTTTTTACAGATATTTCATGGACTAAATAATGCTGGCTGATACTGTTTTCTTCTACCACAAGGAGAACATACAATTTATTCTTGTCTGATTATATTAAAAGAAATACAGCACAAAACGAAAAGGGAAGAAAACCACCAAAAAAGGATATGAAGATATAATCCCTTCTAGCCAAAAATTACCAACTCTATGACATCCTTGTGTGTGGGGAAACTCAGTTCCTAGATTATTTTGATAAACTTTGTTACAATCAGTTTCACACAAAACCCGGTTGTTTATTTAATCTTAACTGCTTGCAGAAATGTCATCCAGTAAGGACATGGAGGTTATTATTTTTCTTTTAGTTTAAAAAAAAAGAGTTTGTTTATTTTTCTTCTGTTATATGGTTTCTCCGTGTAGATTTATGAGGGCTCTGTCACCAACAGTCTTGTATTTGCTTGTGAGCAGGGTGTGTGGCTTGTCTGCCTGGAAGGGCAGGAGCATCCACAGTGGGAGGCAGCTGAGTGGGGAGCAGATGGAGCCCCTGATGCTTCCTGCACAGCCAGCATGGCCATGCCAAAGTGACCCTGAATTGGGAGCAAGTCATAACATAGTGTCAGTCCATTCCAGGGTAGTGCCATCACTATGAGGG
This sequence comes from Serinus canaria, assembly GCF_022539315.1. Classification (NCBI taxonomy): domain Eukaryota; kingdom Metazoa; phylum Chordata; class Aves; order Passeriformes; family Fringillidae; genus Serinus; species Serinus canaria. The sequence continues at coordinate 23,290,681 of NC_066320.1, read as the reverse complement.
AACCAGAACCTTTTGTGTTACCTAGGGGTGAAATCAGAACCCCCCTCTGTCCCCCTGAGACCCCTTCTGGAGGCTCACACAGGCAGGACTGTGGTGGCAGTCATCCAGGTTTCATGCTGACAGCCGTGGTTGGAGCCAGGGATGAAACTCTCTCTGCTTGGTGCTGCTGTGCTGTCCCACGTGGCTGGTGATGCCCCTAACCCTCCTTTTCCTGTGTTCTCTCCACAGGCAAGATCCTGTTCCGGAGGAGCCATGTCCGAGACGTAGCAGTGAAGAGGCTGAAGCCCATCGACGAGTACTGCAGGGTAAGGCTCTGGGGAGCACAGCCCTCCTGCCTGGGGGCTCAGGGCACCACCAGGGCTGGCATTTCCCTGCTGGAGAGTGCTGACATCCATCACAGGGAAGGATGGTCCTTCCCAAACACCACCAAGACTAACAGGGCAGGTGGAAACAGGCTGCTGTTTGCTCCCAGCATTTTCCCTGGCACACTTACTGTACTGGTTTGGTGCCTCATTTACTCAGTAAAGGCTCTAAGCCTCACCTGCCCTATTGTGGGGTTTTTTTCTGCATCAGCCTTGATGATTCAGGAGTTGAGCAGGCAGAGTGGCACAACTAAGGTGGTGTTTTCTTCTGTTTTCTGCCTGTCTGTGCCCTGGTGCCACATGAGGGACAGTGGTGGCTGGTGCAGCACTGAGGGTGGACCTGTGTCTTCCAGGAATGCTTCTCCTCATGACTGAAAGCCTAGAAATTTATTGCTGGACAGAAAAGCTTGACTCTGCTGAGAAGAATATTAAGCCACCTAATCTTTTATTTCTAAACTAGAGTTTATGATTTGATGATAATTAATTCTCTGTTAGTAGAATAAAAGTTGTTTGCTTAGGCAAGTCCTACTTGCTTAGGCAAGTAGGATTCCCAGTTTTTGCAGAGGTATTGAGTCCATCAGCACATTATTTAAACCCCAGACTTCCTCTCTTATTTCCCTTGAGGTTTTCTTTCCATTTTTAGAAAGTCAGAGGAGCAGGTGGAGGGGGAAAAAAGCATTCCCAAGAACTTCTCCAGTCAGACATTTGCTCATCCAAAATTGGAAGCAGATTGCCAAAGTGCCTGAGGCGTGCTGGGTGAGGGGTGGTAGTGGTGAAACCCATGCCATCTGCACCCCCGGGGTGGAGGAAGCTGCAGTTAAAGTCTTCTCTCATGAGATCAGGCTTTCTTGTGTGACAATTAGTGTACTGTCTTCATGCTGGCAGCCAAATGGCTCTTTCTGAAACATGTAGGGTCTCAGTGGGTCCCCAGCCACCCTCCTTCAGGCAGGAACTGCCGGCGACAGGAGCAGCGAGGCTGGCTGATGTCAGGGTTCACCCAGCAGATGCTGGTGGGGAAAGCAAGGACTTTGTCACCCAGCAGTGAAAGCAGTGACCAAGGGCAGCTGGTTCTCTGGGGCTCCATTGTTTGTGTCCCAGACAGACCTGACCTGACCCAGCCAGGCCTGCAGGGGCTCTGCTGGTCGTGGCCAAGGGGTGTGTTGTGGCTGATGCACATTCGTTGACACTGTGGTGCTGTGATTCCTGCTCTCCACATTTCCTTTTTTCTCTCTTGGAGAAGTCTGGCTCAGGTCATAGAATCACAGAATGGTTTCACTTTGGTTCAGATCTGCTGCTGCTGCCCAGACATGACTGGATATGTCCCTGAAGCCAATCTGTTTACTTAATCCATGTATTGATAGACCCTGCAGTGTTGGATTAGCCCAGTTTCCCCCAGCCCAGTGTTTCCTCTCCCCAGCAGCAGCCACAGTGGTTCTCAGCACTGAGTATCACAAACCTTTAGTGACTTCTCCAGAATATTATTCCAGTGGTCTCTGGCACATATGTTTCTTGTGCTTGATGTAGTGTCTTTTGATTTTGTTTGCAGTTTACTGTAATTTGTATTTAATTTGCCTTCGTACCCATTTCCTGCTTTTCTACCCTTCTCCAGTGGATATTTTGACTCTTTAGAGAATTGTATGGAACTGTAGAGCAAGAGCATAATTTTGACAAGTTCAGTTCTACTTCTGTAAAAGTTCAAAGTTTATGTCCATATTAATCCTCAAATGGGTAGGCTGACAAATTTGAAAAAATTAGAGAATTATGCTGGAATGATGTGGGTGAAGCTGGTGGAATAAATGTGACATGGGATAATAAAATGAATAAACAGAACAATAGACCTCTGTCCCCTGGCATCTGTGTGGCAGCAGAGGGGGAGGCAGGTTCAAATGCAAAGTCCATGGCATTTTTTTTTTTTTTTTGCAAGATAAGAGTTTACCATCCATTTCACCTGCCCTGGAAAGCTGAAGCACAAATGGGGGATGCAAATGTTTGACCATTTGTTGTCTTGTTTTTGCAGACTGTCTCTCAGTGTGGAAATTTGCATGGCTGAGAAACAGGTCTTACTCCTGCTGTGTGGAAGTGTTTGTGGTTTCTGTGCCAGGAACAGGCAGAGGCTGTCCTAGAGTTTGTGGGAATACTTGGCAGTAAGGGGAGGTCTGCAGAAGATTCTGTATCAGGAGCATGATCCCTCTGGACCCTACAGCTTCCATCTCTGTATCCCTCATGCCTGGGTTATTCCCAGTGCATTGTAGCAGCTTAGAGAAATGCCATCACAGAGGTGACTGGGCCAGTGGTTTTGCTAAGGCTGCAAGAAACTTTGAAGTTGCAATGAAAACGAGAGGAGTGGGATACATGGGAAGATTTCCAGGAGTTTTCTCATCTGTAAACATGAAAGTGCAGAGTCTGGATGTCCTTACTGGTAACCTGAGTGAGTTACCAAACAAACTGTGTTTTGCCAGTAAATGTGTGCTGCCCACTGGAATTAGTCTCTCTGGATGATTTCCCTCTTAACTGTAGGCTTGGAATTAGTTTAGTGTGATTTAAGGTCTTCTGGGCTCATTGGGCCAGATTTTCTAAATTTGTTTAAGAATTTTTGCCAATGTGAAAGAAAGAGCAACTTCATAGAGCTCCCTTCCCGAGGGGCATTTTATTTATGAGGCTTTTGATCTCTCAAACACACCTCTGGCGAGTGTTTGTCCAGTGTGTACCATCCTGTCTTCAAGAAAGACCTTTCAGGTCAGTGGTTCACAAAACCATCGCTCTGTCCTTTCACAGCCCTCTGGAAGACTGGGGCCAGAATTTGCTGACTTCCATATTTGTGTGTGCTGATCCTAATTGAGGGAAACATCTTTGTGCAGGCAAGACCTTAAGATGTAACATCCCATTGTCATAAACCTGGGTTTGTCACATGCCTTTGTGCTGTCCCATAAAGCTGGATATGGTATTAAGTAGAAGCTTAGGAGCTTTTCTGTAGTGAGGCTTGGCTATCCAAATGGACACCACCTAAACAGAAATTAAATGAGCAAGTCACATCAGTGACAGCCAGGAAGTACTTTTATTAATGTCATTCTGTTATTAATGTTCACTTTTTGAGAGACCATACTTCCCAAACATAATTACCTCCCCCTTGGTCCCTCAGTCCTGCCTCTCTTTCAAGGTTTAATCCTTGAACCTGTTAAGACAGGTACACAGACATTTCTCTCTCTATCTGTTGTACAACTAAGCTAGTTTTATTGAAGAAGGAATAGTAGTCCTGGTCAAGAATGGGAGTTTAACTGAAATACTTTCAAAATTTATCTGCTGTTAGTGAAATACTTTCAAAATTGATCTGACATTTTTTATCCACGTTTCAGAGTCCCAATGTATTTTGACTAGCTGCAGTAATGAGAGTTAATTTTTTGCAAAACTCCTCTCAGCACCTGGAGCAGAGCCTTCCTTTCCATTGTGTTATGGTGCTTCCATGCCAGAAGCTCTACAATGTTCCATTTACTCCCAAAACTGCATCCTGAGGAATCCTTTTCTTTGTTTATTCCCACTTCTTCTCCACTCTGAACCACCACCATGCATTTTCATCCACTTCTCTGCCTGCCTGTCAGTGTTTGCCATCCACCACTTCAGTGCTTTAGTTCAAGCTTGAGGTTCTCAGTCAAACAGAAGGTGTTTTCATATACATGAAACAATTTATTTCTTTGTTCTCAGAAATTATCTATTTTAATTGCACCTTCCCCCTTGTTGGGCTCATGGCCATTCCCAAACATCTGGCTCTAGTGACTAATGTTAATGAAAATGATAAACAATTAGAAGAAAACTAAGGGAGTAATAACTGTGCAGCATTGTGAACTGGCACTGTGTATTTGTATGCAGAGCTGGGGATAAGCCCACGGGACATTAGGGATTTAAAAGTTGTGCATCTGAAGTGTCTCTTGAGGCTGTGTGGAGACAATCAGTGATTCCCCCCTTCCAGAGCCAGACACCCATGGCAGGGGGCAGACAAAGCACCGTCTGAGGATGCTGCTCTTTCTCTAGAAGTGATACAAGTTGATAGACAAGTGTGGCCAGTCTCCCATTGAAGACACATGAAGTTCAGTGGGGTGAATGCCATTCTGTGCGTATACACACACATGTGCTGTGCATCTCCGCATATACACATCTCTGCATCAGCTTTTTATAAATGTATCTGCAAAAAAGCAACCCACAGCACTCAATGCATCGTTAGGAGTGCCTGCAGGGTTTTATTCCATGTATTCCATGAAGCCTTTGAGCTGTGATACAGTCCCACAGAGCAGTTTCCAGTTCATGTAACCTTAAGCAGTGAACCCCTGCCTGCACTCTGTGCTCTGCTGCCTTTGATTGCTGTGTGTGGCCACAGCAGCTTTCCACTTTCCACCGGAGGGCTGGGGCTCTGAGAGTAGCTGGCCATCCCCAGCACCAAGGGCTGCCTGCTCACACCCTGCCTAATGTTTCAGCTTTTCAATAGCCTTTTGAGTCACCTGCTCTGCAAGACTGTAAGCTGTACCATGGAGCCAGACATGATTACAGGCTGGAAGGACACATAAAAGCCTATCTCCTGAGGGATGTGTGAGGGCTGAGCAGTGCACGTCCTCCTGTGCATGCCAAGCAAGGAAACATGCTATTACTGATCGTTCTCGATGCTTGTGCAAGGCTGAGTTCTGCTTGCTGGCTCTTTTTATCTCTCACCTTTCCTGTGCAAGTTCCTTGCTGTTCCTGGATGCTTGCTGTTTGTAGCTGTGTGTGTTTACCTCTGGTTTCCACACCCCCAGAAGAATGTCACTTCCCTGTCCTTTCTTTCCTTTGTGTTTTTCTTTGTCTTTACGCTTCTTCCCTTGACCCTGCAGTCTTTCCCTAAGGCTGTTGCAGCTCTTCCCTGGAACTGTCTTGCTGGAGATGCCAGAAGCTTGCATTTTCCCCTTGCAGAGTGACAGTGTGTCCCTGATCTCCTCAGTGCACTTTTTGTTTGCTCACCAGGATCATGTTGGCTTTGACTTGTTCATGTGAATGTTGTGTATTTGCTGTAAGAGACACTTATCTCGCTAAACAGTGTCACTGCTCCCTGCTGCTATTCAGAATTTAATAGAAGGATCCTGATTGGTTTTATACCCTTGGTTGCACTTTTTTTTTACCGTTTCTTAGAGTTTCTTACCATTTCTTTGGGTTTTGTTCCTTTAAAAATATAAAAAAAAGTAAAAGTTGACTAGTTTGACTTTACACCTGAGCTTCCCAAAAAGCATGCAATGGCAGGTTACTATGGGCTGCATTTCAGTCCATCTCTGTGCATAAGGCTGGAAATTGCAGCACGCTGGGAGATGATTCAGAAGCAGAAGAGCCAGCCCTGCCCCAGGGTGGGAAGGTGGATGGCTGGGTGTGGAAATGACTGGCTGATTTTTATCCACTCCCTGCCAAAGCCTGGAGTCAGAGGGGTGCTTTTCAGTCATCCCCCTTCAGCTCAGCAGGACCACAGTGCTTCTGGGGATTTCCAGGCAGCCAACCACTGGTTCAGGGGGTTCGGATTTCCCAAAGCTTCCCTCGATTTAGAAACAAAAATCTCCACAGCAGCTTTGCATTCTTCCATCACTGAAAACCCAGTCTGTGCTCCAGCTCAGTATTGACATCTGGAGCCTGGTTCTTGGAAGGGTGAGCACCTGTGACCTGCAGGGAAGTGGGGACTCTTTGGGAAGGCGTCTGATGCCCGAGACCCCCCGCGCCGGGTGTGACTCGGCTGTTTGTGTTTCTCTAGTAATGATACGTATCGTTTGCACTGCTTGCTCCTGCCCCATTGACTGTGCAAGACTGAGCCCTTTGGGATTTCTAAACACACTCTAGATATTGAATATCTGAGCCTCCTAACCTTTCTGCAGATTAGGTAAGTGTTATTGCTCAGCATTGTAAGGGGGTAACTGAAGATATATCCCAGCTGAATTTGATGAAAAGAGGTTAAGTAACCTGCCCTAACCAAAAAGGGTGTGAGTAGTAGAGCCAGTGCTAAATACCAGCTCCATCCACTGTTGGTTAGACAGCATTGCTTTGCTGTCTCTTGCTTGGGGTGCAGATGAATAAATGTTGTTTATGTTCTTGTTAGCCAGTGCTGGTGAGGCATGGCTCTTTCAACATGCTGTGATCATTACTATTTCTGAGCACTTCCTGACTTCCCAGTGTTATCCCTGGTTTGCCAGCTGGATGCATGTATTTATGTACAGTAGGAAAAAAGGCAGAGCTCACACCTTTGTTACACTTTTAGACGAGTTTGAACAAACAGAGGTGGAGACCAGGGCATCCTTTGTTCCTGTAAAAGTGCTTGAGCTTTCCAGCTGTTCTGTTTCATCCTGCCTTAGTGCAGCAGCCAGTGGTGCTTACCCTGGCACTTGGACCCACCAAGCTCTTTCCCAGCTCCTGCATCTCATGCTGCTTCCTTTGCAGAGCATCTTTTTCAGCTCTGTGGTGCAACTCCACATGACCAAAGGCCAGAGCCTCATTTTTCACAGGCCTAGTGATACCAAATGGATTTTCCTAATGTTCTTTTAATATCCCTTCACAAAGGAGAGGAGAGCTGTAGGTGTGGAAGCATTTGGCTTTGAATTTATGAACACCTCAAAACAAGACCCGATCATCTAATACTGGAGACTGCAGTTCATAGCAGGCTTTTCCCAACTCTTTTCCTTCACATCCCCAAGCAGATGTGGTCTTGGAAACAAATCTGGCCACTTCTAAAGCCTGGTTAAAAAGAGCTGTGATGGTAACCAACTGCCCTGTCCTGCCTTTGTGCTTTGGTTGGACCTTCTGGCGTGTCTGACCAAGATCAGTCAGATGTCTCATGGTTAATATAACCTGTTCACCTAATGCATCTTCATTTAGTTCTGGTGCAATTTTTCATCCATCTTTCAAGATTGTTTGTCCTACTTTCAACTAGGAAAAGAGCCAGACAATCTCATTTTGTCAAACAGGTTTACAGCAACTCTAAGAAGCTTGGTCTATATTTAACCTGTGGCCTATTTTCAGCGTAACTTAGTGCAAGAGGAGGTGAAGTCCAGCCTCTTTTCCTCTCCTGCTTGTCATTTCTGGAGGCAGTCTCCCCATAATGTCACTGAGAGCTGCTGCCCCAACTCTGTGGGCGGGGGACAACTCTTTAACTTCTTTTGGCACCATAAAGCTCTAGATTCTGAACAGCAAATTCATAGCATGTTTCTGCCTTGTGTGCTTGTCTTATTTTAGCTCTTGCTTTCCACTACACTTCAGCTTAATGTGGTTGATGCTCAGACTGTACTTAGCTATTGCTGAATGTGACAAGTGCTGTGTCCCTCTGCCAAGGCGAGTGCACAGACACTGCTAGCCAGGATGTGCTGTGCAACCTTCTTCATGCTGAAAAAGCCTCTCTGTGTTTTGGTTGGGTTTGATTTGTTTTTTTCAGACACTAAATCAAACTTCCTTTCCTGTTAACCTAGGAGCAAATTGTTGTTTGGTTTGGTTTGATTGTGGGGTATTTTAGTGAACTCTGCTTTTTGTGTGGACAGCGCTTCATGGAAAGCCTTATGAGCACATGAATCTGTTGTCTGAGTGGGTGCTGAATTTGTGTGCATTGACACAAGGCCTGTAAGCCCTAACCTCAGCATGTGAGGTGCCGTGCAAGCCCATGTCACAGACTGTCCCAGCCACAGAGCAATTATCTATGCAGTTCCACGGTTTTGCACTTATGCATCAAACTCTGCTCTTGAGCACATGGCAAAATAAATTACATTGCCTGATTCTAAGAACTGTTGCTTGTCTGAATTCATTGCTTCCTACCTGACATTTGCAGTCAAGGCTTGCTGTTTCCTTTCTTCTCAGGTAAGTAGCCAGGTGTGATGCTGTTTTTCAGTATTCCTTTCCCCCTGCCAGGACTGTTTTGCCTCCTCGTGCTTGGCAGTTTAGATGTTTGAGGCCATGTTTCAAACTTGGCTTATGTCTAAGTGCCTCTCACTCTCTGTTTTGTTTTGCAGGCACTGGTTCGGCTTCCTCCCCATATTTCACAGTGTGATGAAGTCTTCAGGTTCTTCGAGGCTCGCCCAGAAGACCTCAACCCTCCAAAAGAGTAAGTGTAGTGATGGTTTTCCAGTGCTGCTCAGTACATTTTGATTAGCTGGAAGGAAAAGGTCATTTGTTTTCATTACTGCTGTAGACATGGGAACACATTTTGTAGCTTTCATTACTACCTAGAAAATGCCCAGCAGTTACACACAACCACTGTGGGTGAATGGAGGACAGGGAAGTCAAACAACCCTCAGACACAATTTTCTGCCATCCTCCACCCACCTTTGCATTGTTTCTTTCTCATGGTTCTAATGAGGGAACCTCCCCTGGTTTGTAAGTTTTACCTGATAGTTATCACCAAAGGGTCATTTAGTTCCCAAAAAGCATTGGCTCAGTAGCAGGGGGAAATCCTGCCAGTAAGCACTTGGCTCATAATTACCAGCTGCTTCTTTAAATGTACTCCTGCCCAGAGATACTTAGTTATCGGTAGGGAGCAAGATTGTGGTCCAGATCCAAAATTGTCTCTGGAGAGTCTATTCTTTCTGAGCAGGAAGCCAAGAAAAGGAGGAGGGAAAGAGCTCCCATTAAACATGAGACAGAATTGTAGCCTTTACCTTGGAGCAGACAGGCTGATTCATGCTGATGCACTCAGGGTCCATAGGACTCATTTATCCAGGGAAAGCCTTGGCAGGAGGGTATTTACAAGCACCAGCGCTGCCTTGCCTGGTATTTCGTTTTCTCTTTCATCCCAAACAGGATATATTTTATTGTACTCTGCAATAAGATTTTGACTTGGTCCCATTGTGTTTTGTGCTGCTTTGTTGCATGATTTGAATCCTGATTGCAGGCAGTGTTACCGTAATTTGCTTTCTCTCATGTTTGCACAGCCGACTGGATAAGGGCAAATGGATGCAAAGCTTATGGGCTTTGGGCACTTCAGCACATGCAAACCTGTAGTTATTGGAAAGATTTGTATTGGCTTCAGCTGTCTGCTCCCATGCTGGTGAAAAAGACAGGAGGACCTTTGCAATTTGTTTTCCCAGACTTTGTTCCTTGCACATGCACGGGTTTGTACAAGGAGATGTGTTAACATGTGTACTAAAGAAAACACTACTAGCATCACTGAGAGCAAAGTCTTTGTTTTATGAATGAAGGAAAGAGCAGTTTTAAATCAAAAGTCTGGATAAAGAGCTGCTTTTTTATTTCCTATCTAGTCTTGTTTTAGGAAAATGTCTGGTGAGAATAAATATAGTTGCTTGTTCATTGTTAAACACGTATTGCAAACTTAGAAAACATTGCAACAAAATAAGCCTGTTATGCTCTGAGACCTGCTGATTATCCCAGTTTCATTTAGGGACTGTAAGTAGGTTTGCAAAGGTTGCTTGATCCCACAACACCCCATTTGCAATGCAAAGACACATCCCCCTGTGCCAGGCAGAAACAGACACCCAGGAGAGGGGTTAGGTCCTAAGAGTTATGGAAGAGTTCACATGGAGGATCTCAAATGAAGGTTATGAGTCTGCTTGAACTCCCCTCTGCTTTCTGTACTGATGCAGACCCTACAGCACCTCTGCAAGGCAGGGCCCACCCCCAGGTGTACACTAACCATTATGGCTTGTATCCCTTGTCCCTGCTCAGAGTTGTAGAGGGCCTGTTTGACAGCCTTGCAGGAATTTTCAAGTTATCCCTTTACTCCCTTCTGGAAAAACAAAAAAGACTAAATGTTCTCAGCCCAAGCCTTGCATCCTATTCCAACCTAGTAATAAGTGTGATTTATTTCCCTGGAAATTGTAGAGCAATAACCTGATTAAATCTTACTTCACTAATGTCTGCAAGACATTAATCTAGCTGGGTTTAAACAAATCCTACCTCGTCTTCTGTAAGCAAACAGATCTTAGGGAAGGTGTCTAAGGTTTCTGCTGGGAGTGCTTCACAAAAGATGTATTGTTGAAACTGAAGATTAGTCTCTACAAAAAGATGATGTAAAAGCCAACGGAAACATCTTAGTGTTTTTCTTTTGTGAACTGAGGGGGAAGGGAGGAGATCTGAGGCTCACTGGACCACAGTGTAGGGTCTGGGGGAAGAACACCTCCAGGGCGATTCTGAACCTCAGCAGGCACTGCAGGAAGGAGCATGATTCCAGAGAAATCCCAGTGTATTCCCTTGTTTTCTTACTCTGCCAAGCCCCATCAGAAACAGTGAGCCAGTGGTGCCAAAGCCCTGTGAATTCAGTCTTCCCCGGACCTCATGGTTCATCATTCCTCTCACTGGAGGTAGGGCTGTAGCCTGGAGGCATCATCTAGACTATCCTAATTATGTTATCTATTTCTTCAGCTGCTTTTTTTAGCCCTCAGCACGGAGGTGGTTTGTATGTTGCTCTGTCAGCATAGACATTGGCATGCAGCTTGCTGGGTTAAAGAACAATAAGCAAGTGACTCGGCCACCAAGGGGCAGAGAACAGAATTGCTTGTGCTGCCTGCATGTCTCCTCTCTGTGCTCAATGAGATGATCTTTAGTTTCATGTTCACCTGCTCAGTTTTTATGCAGCAGCTTGGCCTCATAAGACAAAGCCTGACCTAGGGTTTAATTAACTAATTTTCAGGAGTGTAACCTTAATCCCGTGGGCATTTGGGTTGTTGAGCCCAGAGAGTCAATTGAGGTATTGCATGTCAGTGACTAAACCTGTGCTTCCAGACAGAAATACATGGGAGTTTAAACTTTGAGGGAGGAGACACAAAAATGTCTGGTTTACCTGGCATCTGGGATGTGCAGAGAGATATCCATGCCTTTACCTGCTGAGCCATGGCTTGCAATGGTGCCCTAATCCATGTAGTGCTGCATTAATTCAGCCACAAAGCTGAGCTCTTCACTTCTGTTCCTACTGTCCTGAAAGACACCAGAATTCCCCTGCAGCTCCTTAGGCACTTTTACAAATGTGTTGCTGGCTTCTTCCTTACAACCCTTCATCTGCCCTGCCCTTGCCTCCTCCCTGCTTCTCTGTGGGGTCCTGTCCAGGTTGTGCCGTGTTGGGCTGGCTGGCTGCTCCCTGCAGAGTCATTTCCTACTGCTGCCCTGCTGAGTGCCCCCAGTGCTGAGCAGCTCCCAGTCCAGCTGCAGGGAAAGCTGGCCTTTCCCAGTGCTCTCAGAATCTGGCCACTTTGTTCACTTGAATTCACAGCTTAGGTTTTCTGTTTCCTGTTTTGGTGATGGTCTAGGCTTTCGAGTCCTGTGACAATAGGCAGAAGGTATTTCTTCCAGCCCATTAAATCTCTCCTAGGTACAGCAGCTCACAGGCAGAGAGCTGGAGAGATGTCTCAAGAAATCTCAGCATTTGCAGTGGCTGAGAGTCTCCTCCTAGGCTGCCCCTGCTGGTGGAGATAGCTCCAGGCCAGATAGCTCCCACCACCAGGTTTCCTTCATGTGGCATGGGAGACACCATAGGAGGACACTGGATTCCAGTGAGGAATGGTCTGGGAGCATTCTCAGGCTGTTCCACATGGTGAAAGCATGGCTCTTGCAAGGGAGCTCTGGGTCCCAGGGAGCAGTGATGTGCCAGGCAGGGTTGGAGCTCCAGTGACTGTTCCCAGGGCAGCTGTTGGACTGCTCTCACTCCACCCCCTGGGTTAGCTGCAGGGAAAGCAAGCTTCAAACCATCAGCCCTGGTACAGGAGGAGCAGTTCTCAACTGCTTCTGTTTCCAGTATGTGACATTTCAGTGTTTGGGCAATTGCCTCTGTCTGTAGGCACAGGGCTTGTGTTCTTTACCATGCCTGTGAAAGGGCCAGATCCTGCACTGCCATGGGAAAAGACACTGTGGGTAAGAAGGAAATGTGTTTTTCTTTATCCTTTGTTCTAAGTAAATACCATGTCACTAAACCCCCATTCATTTACTGGATACTTCTGTTAATAATTATAATTACTGATAACTAAACCAGAGGTAGATTAATTTCAGATTTCTGTTGGGGGTTTAAATTCAAGGCTGAGGTCAGGCCAGGGCTCACAGTCAACAAACAAAATCTCAGAAGCCAATTTTTTTAATGATTCTATTTTACTAGAAATAACAGAAATAGCCAAAAAGTAGGATTAATCAATTAGACATTGCATATGGTTTACTGGTCTTGAGGCTTTTTTGCAGTGAGTTTCAAAGTATCAGAGCTAGACCACTCTTGTGAGAGTTCGTTTTTTCTTTACGTCTAGAGCCAGTCTAAAGAGCAGATTAAGAGCCAAGAATTCAGTTCTCCAATACTTCCCTCTATAGAAATGCATACAGTTTCAGACATGATTTCTGTTTAAACCACCACTAACAATATTATCAGCTGAATTTAAAGCAGTGTTCAGTATCTGAGAATAATTTTCCTGTAAGAATCATAAAGCGATTTTCAAATAATGTGCAAATCCAGAAAAGCTAGGGAACTTAGAGGTATATGACATATTATGAGGGTTCATGCAGAAAATGCAGTTAATGCTGAAGGTGCCTTTACTAAAGAACAGAAATGCTCTATTGTGGTCTGTAGCCAGGAGCTTTACTGATCATATCTCTGTCAAATAAATACTGTTGTAACACTCGGATGCTCTGATGTCAGGCAGCCACTGTAAAATGGAAGCTGGATTCTCCTCTTATTCTTCATGTGTTACAAATTCCTGATAAGGATGCTGAACAGAAATAGCCAGGGCAATGGAGGGACCATGTTAAGGAAGCTGCTTTAGTTTATGAGTGTATTGGTGCTAAAGCACAGCTCCCTAATACACTATTTTCTTTTCATAAACATGATTGTGTCAATATACAATTATTTCTGTTTTCCAGATCTCCTCTGTAATAACAATTCAATTACCTATTGGTAGAGGAGGAAAACTTTTCATGTGCGAAATATCTGATTTTGCAGATATTTTGTATTTATTCTGATTTGTTTGATATTATGAAAATATTTTCTCTTACATTTAATCCCTTATATTTCATTGCTTCTATTTCACTTACATTTTATTGCTTTTGAATTGTGTTTCCCCATACTTGGACAGCTGAGTCTCTGAGCAGATGTGCTATGAGGAAAGCTGGAATTCTTTTTTGTGATTGCCCTTTCTTACAGGACTTGCAGTACTGATAATTTCCACATCATTTAGGAATGTGCTCAGCACCAGTTGATGACAATTGGCATTGGAGTCTGAACTTGGCACTGTTACTGTGACTGATCAATGCACACATTTTATTTAGGAAATCTGTTTCATTTGAGAGAGGCAGAATGTAAATTAATTTCCCTAAGAAATGCAAAATCAGAAAAGAGAGCTTTTATTTTTCTTTGATTTTTTTTTTACCTGAGAAGTAAATTATGAAGCACAGAGTGGAAAAAGTTCTGATTAAAAACTGTGACAGGATAAGACAGTTAAAACCCACTGTCCTGAAGGAAGAAAAATTTAATATTCTCAAAGAATTATTTATTCACTGAGGTTTAGGTAGCTATGGATGCAATAATGCTGTTACTGCCAAGGCTGTTACTGCCAAGAGCCTTGCTTGGCCACTCCTAATTAGTCACCCAGCTCTCACTGATTTCACTGGGAATTAGGTACCACAGCTCTTTGAGCTTCTCCAGTGTAGTAGAGCACCTGTGTTTGTTTTCAGAAATATGCTTGGTTTAGGGCTGTATTTATTAGTAATATTTGGCCTCAGCACCTCAATTTATGGAAAAAAAAGTCTCTTCAGCTCTTATCTCTCAGAAGTTCTTTACAGTGTCCTGCTCACAGCGTGGGACTGTCACAGTCTTTGGCTGAGAGCTCAGGCAGCCCAGGGACAGAGCAGGCAAGTGTGGCCAATCCCCAGTGGTGACCCCAAGAGCAGGAGCTCAGTCTCTGGGCCACGGTCAGGTGAGGCTGTGCCCCCTCCTGTGCTGCCTTTCATCAGTGCTCCTGATCTCTGGAAGGCTTGGAGATTGTTATCTTAAATAAACTAAGCCAATGCAGGAATGGAAAAAAGGAAATAACAGATTCATTACTCGTTCTCTTCTTTAGTTTCACATGGGACTTTCCCTTTTGTTTGTAGCATATAAACTGATTTGGACTGGAATATCAAATGGAGGGTATTGAAATTTACTGCTGGCTGCAGCATTGGTGATACCAGCAAATAACTCAGAATTCTCTTCCTGAGAAAAGACTGGAATTTTTTTTGCTACTCTTTCAGAAAATGAAAAAAGAAAGGACACATAGATAAATATAAAATAATAAACCTGGGGGAAAACTGAAAGCATATTGAATGAAATATGTTAAGCAACCAGAAAAAAAAAAACTATAACAAAATGGCAGCTGGAGGAACATGAGCTTTTATCCCTTGCCTTGGGTATCACATTTGGGTTGGCTCATGCTTTTAGGCCTGACTGTGAAAGTACACAGAGCTGGGAGGAGCAAAAGCAATTTAATGTACTGACACTTGGCACTGGCAGCCAAGTGTACAGAAATAGCTTTTGCCTGGATTGGTTATGAGCAGGCTGCAGGGTTTAAAAGTGGGATGCTGTCATGGGCACAGGATGGATTAAGAATAAACAGACTTACTCGAAATTCATCAGTATGAGAATGAGATTAGAGCTCTGCCAACTCCCAGCAGCTTCAGCAGTGGCACTGGACACTGCCTTGCTGGGGTGAAACACAGGAGAGTGTCAGTGCTGGTTAAATTTCACTGTTTATGAGCACAAATTAAAAAAAAATAATTTTCTTTCACTGTAGAAGAGTAGTGACTCAGGTGTTTTGAAATGCAGAGATGTTGCCTTTAGAAAAACTAAATGCCAAACATGTTGTCTCAAGATCTTTCTTCCTGTCCAGTAATTTTACTCGTATCCTAAAGGAGCAATCACTGCTGAAGATTTGCCAGTGCCTATTTTGTAGATTAGAAAGTAATAGTTTGCTATCTGTTTAACTTAAACCATAAAATTTCTTCTTTCTGGAGAAGCTGAGTGATTAATGCAGGGCACTGGGAAGTTTGCTCCTTACTGTCTCACTGATTTATTTTGTGATGTTGGAAAGGCTCCTTGCATCTCCTGGCTCTACCTGCAGAATGATTACAGAGTTTAGGTTTCAGAGATTTGCTAAGAGGATTTGATTCTGGTAAGGAAACCCCATTCTTTCCATAATACAGTTTTAGAAATGATCAGTTATAAAAATATTTTGTTTTAAAAAATCATCACTCAATGTTGGAAGAAACATTACTTCCAAAATCTGTCAGGAAAGCTTGTTCTGTGGTGCTCCTAGATGCCAAACCAGTTAGAAAGTTAAAACAGTAAATTTATTTGTTTATGGCAATGGGGGAAACCTGGCCTAATGAGGCAGGATTGGATCAGAATGAAAATAACTGGATTCAGAGATTATCAAGTTTGTTGTTAAGGATTTGAGGTGCCAGTTATCCTTGAGCACTCATTTCTAGAGAGGTTGGGCTCAATGCCATGGGATCTCCTGGAGTTCTCTGTTTAAAGGCAGGTGATGCTTGGTTTGCAGCCCACAGGGTTGAATTGCCCGTGCTGATAGACACAAAAGAGATCTTTATCTCCATACAGAAGAGATGTGTCTGGTCCTCATCTTCCTTGTGGATAAGCCTGGAACTGAGGAGAGGACGAGGGACTTCCTTTTTTTATCTGGGTTTCTTGCTCTGGTGAGCCCCTGCTGGCAGGTTAATTGCACACTGTCACCATTGACTCATCACCTGCCAGGCAGGAGGAGCTGGGGTGGAGTTTTCTATTCACTAACATGACAGGTGAGTATAGCCTGTCTTGTCCTGTGTGTGTCACATCTCTGGAAAGCAAGAACAGGCAGCTTACATTGCAGAAATGATTGTACCACAGAGAACTCAGTCATGCCTGTGTCTATAACATGATTGCACTATTGTTTAATGAAGATCTTTCACTCTGAAGAGGAGGGTTCTAGGGACAGACAGGCTTAATGGGGTGTTTGCTGCCAGGGTGATAAGTTATCCCCCAGTGGTGCCTGGGGTCAGATGGAATTTTGCAGTGGTCTGCTCTCTCTGTTGTTGATTGCAGTGTAATTTTGACATTGCTTGTCTGGAGAGTCCCTTTGTTTTCAGCACTGTTGAGGATCAGTAGCCTCACTGGTTATAAAAATCTTGTGTACACATGCCTAGTGTGACCCTGTGTGTGATTTTGAACTGTTTGGGGGCAAGGTAAGACATCCCATTGCCTTTGATAGGATTTTATCAGGCTGTGCTATATGTGACAAGGGAAGGTGTTGCTTACAATGTACTTTATAACTCTTTACCATCACAGGCCAGGTGGAGTTGAAATCTCACATTTATTTAAGGTGAAGCATTGCTGTCTAAACACCAGTAAGCAGAGGTGATGTTCCTCAGTAAGCAGGACTTTGAGAGTCTCTGGCACTGCCCTTTTCATCTAGCACTTGCCTCTGAAGAGAGAGGAGGAAGCCTTAGCAATCAAAGGGTGGTGAACAACAGGTAAAGCAAGTCATGTCTGTCTGGAGAGCTGCTGCCTCTCTTGCATTTTGTTGAGATGAGAGCTAGGTTTTGGTTCTGGCTTGGTTGAATCATATGATTATTTTTCAGTGTACCTGTCTTTACCTGTTCATCTCAGGCACCCAAAGAGTTTGTGCTAGAAATCCATTCCATTGCATACTCAGGGCTCAGTGTTTTGTGTCTGTCACAGAGGTTTGCATTCAGCTCCCAATGCTGTTGCAGGTAAAAATCTTGTTTACAGCAAGCCTGGGTAAAAACCCAGCTTTTGTGGCAGCAGGGAGCCATCCCCTGGAGTGCTGCACCAGTCCCAGGTGATCTCTTTTGCTCTGTCTTCTCTCTCTTGAGAAATGGGGTACCTTTAGGACTCTGTATATATAAAAAAATACCAGACCTGAAGGGGCTCTGGCTGAAGGAGACACAGTGATCTATTAGTAGATTCATTTCCACCCTTTCTATCTTCCTGACTGGTCTGCTGCTGACTGTCTTTCATGCGTGCTGTTCCCAGAAACACAAGCAGAGGATCAAATAACAATGTGTTTTGACTCCAAACTCTGGAATGACTTATCATGTTATCAAAGCTTTTGATTTAATTGAAATTTCACAGATAACCCTAGACCTGCTTTTAAGTGCAGACTCAAGAGGCAGTGGGAATTCAATTAACCACCCCCTTCCCCCCTGCCCCATCACTCCACCACCCTCTCTTTTAATGCTTGCAACTTGCTGGGGAGTTTTATGGAAGGGATTTGCTACTGCTTATCTCCAGCTAGAGCTGTGTGTCTGGGTTCAAAGATATCCTTTGTTTTTGGGCCTTTTTCCAGTTACGAATAGTTTGATTGGAATGACCCTGCTGACAGTAATGGACAATTTGAGATGGACAGTGATGTAAGGCTTGCAGAATTTGCTGTGTTAGAAGTAGAATTCTTTCCTTGTTTCCTTGTCCATCTCTTAAAACAATTGGCCTAAGCTCAGGAAGATGTTCATTTAAACAGACCTTAGATATATAGTGAAGAGAGGATTGACTGTGGCTTTGCAATACTTTAGTATAATCTAATAAATGTTGGTTATTTGCTGGATTCTTGCAAGCTGTATTTCTTCCCAGCTCCATGGAGTTTTAACAGCCACTCCAGTAATGCTGACTGCAGTGCACTGTGGTGAACCTCAGAACATTGTGTATGTCTGATTACATTTGCTTTCAATTACAGTCTTGTGGGTTTGAAAAATCAGAGCAGTTCAGGCTCGTTTAGGAACTACCACAAAAAATGACCAGTAACCTGAGATAGCTAGTACTTGAAAATATAAAAGAATAAAATCTTGAATGGTGGGGACCAAAAAAGTATATTTTGCTGTATGAGAAGCCAACCATGGCAACAACTGTTGGATTAGAACAGCTGGGGCACCATATCTAAGAGATAAACCTTTTCCTGTCCCATCCAAGCATGCCAGGAGTGAGGTGTGAGTGACTCATGCCAGAGACAGTGTTCATCAGAGGCTTGAAGTTCTCCTGGTGCACTAGTGAATTAGCAGTGCTGCTGTCTCTGCTGCTCCCCATTGGATAGATTGCTGGTCCTTTTCCTAAGGATTAGAAGGAAATCCTTACCAACAGTCCTCACCAACATCGTCCTTTCTTTCAAGGGAAGCTGCATAGTTCTTGAGGATGCTAAAATTTCAAAACACAGTATTTTGTGGAGATGTCAATTATCCTCTAAGTCTGACTAAAAGAGGAGTTTTCTTTTCATGAGAACATTTAACCAAAAATGAACCTCTCAGTCCCTGTTGAAATGTGGTCCCAAATCCCTGAGATCAAATAGTTTTCATTGGCCCTACTGAGGAGCAGGATGGCTGTGGAGTGAACAAACATGTACAGAGACATCTGGCACACAGCTTTGCAGGTGACCCCTTCTGCAGTGGTGCCCAGGTCTCTGGGCTGGGACTTGATCTGCCTCTGGCAGTCCTGAGGTGTGTCTGGTGCTGCCTACATAATTCCTCAACTCTTCCAGCAGGCAGCTCTGGGACAGCATCAGCCATGTGCATGATCCCTTTCTCCTGTGCCAGCCTCCGGCAAGCAGAAAAAGAACTCATGAATGTATTGAAGTGTAAGCCCTGGTGCAACCCTTGGTTGGGGCACTGGGAATATTTGGGAAGTAAAGGAGGAGCAGGAAGGGTTTTGCTGTGAAAAAGCCCAGCCACAGCACTGTGACACTGGTAGTGGTGGTGTGAATTTTCACCCCAAGTCAGGAGAATTAGTCCAGCTGCTCAGAACACAGGAGCAGAAAGTGGGGAGTAAAGCTGTCATCAACCCCTGAAAGTAAGGGCAAATGCAGAATGAGTAGTAACTGGGGCAGCTTTTACTCTTGTAGTGGGAACTGGTACACCTTGCCAGTGTTCTACATTCCTTCCTACAAGATGGGACATTTAAGCAACACAGCTCCTAAATTTGGGTGGCACATGAGTAAGAGAACTGAGCACTTACTGTAGCCCCACTGCCAAGGTTCTTCAGCTTGCACATAACCTCTGCAGCCCCTGCAGCTGACCTGGATGCTGAGGCATCTTCCAGGGTCTGGCTTGGTTCCTTCACCTCCACACACACCTCTGCAGTGAGGCTAAGGGCCAGGCTGCTGCCGGCACGCTGCACACAGCTGTAAACTCTTGCAGCAGAGGTCAGTGGAACGCTCTCTTGTTGTTTGTCTCAATGCACAAAGCCGGGCTCTGTGGGACGGGCACTAGCTGGGGATGCTCCCGGTGCACCAGTGTCATCCCCTGGGGGAGGAGCAGCCCCGTGGCCGAGCTGCGCTGGCCATCCCAGCTAATGAGAGGCTTTTCTTGGCAGCCCTGATAAATAAGCTTCTGTTAATGTTCATTGTTACCGTGCTCCTGCTCCTCTGAGTGTTCAGGGAGGGGTTGTGTTACAGATGCTTGGCGAGGGAGGACAGGGTGACCTGTGCTGGCCAGTGAGAGAGTTCCAAAGGTGAGCCTGGGGTTTTAATGAGAGGCAGACATCCAGCAGATGAGCAGAGAGCCTTGAATCCCTTCAATAAAGTAGTGTGTCAGAGTGAGGAGTTGCAAGAAGTAGGAGTTCTGAGGAGAATGGAGATAAAAGGAGGCTTTCAGGCAGGAGAGGGGATTACTGCTTTTTCCAGATGTAGAATTTGCATTTGGAGGAGAACAGCCAAAAGGCCAGGCTGATGAAGGATGCTTTGTGGTGCTTCCAGCCTGTGAAAAAATGCAGTTCTTTGAAAGTTATGTGCCTTTGGATTGTTAGGCAAGGGATGAAATAGGCATCATAGGAGCAGTTCCTTTCCCCCTCTTCTTATGGAAGGCTGGTCTCCAGTGATTTATATAATTAGTACTCTTTTCTTCTTCCTTTTTTTGCCTGCTTTCTCTTCAGGCTTTTTGTTTTGGTTTGGTTTTTTTTTTTTAATACAGTCTTGGCTCAATCATTCGACATCCTCATAAATCAGATAATTTTGTCCTTGCAGATTCCTGACAAGTAGTTTATATTTAGTGTTTATGTGGATAGGCATATAAACTACTGAGCCCTGGTTTATTGCCCAATACATCCTGATCTCTGGCAGGATATGCAGTGTTTGAGAGAAGATTGAATTAATATCAGCAAACAGAGAATTTTGGGCTTTAACAAACAAACATTGCTTTCTGACATGATTTTGTCTATATGAATATATGCTCAGAAAAATCTCTAGTCTTATTTCCACTTCAGATTCATTCAGCTCAGATATACTCACTGGCCACAGAACCATGTAAGTAGAATATGTGATGATCAGTTTAAAAGAGGACTTACCCAAAACAGACAAAAATAAACCCATTTAACAGCTTACAGCTCTAGTGGTCCTTTGCTAGTTTCCTGAAAAAGTTTTGCCACTCACGTCTGTTTCTTCTTTTAAGGCTTTATTTTCAAAACATCAAAGCAAATTCCTGGTTTTGAATGAAGTAGGACACAGCCCAACAGAGACCCGTGTCAAAAACATTTCACCTCAAGAGTAATGCAACTAGATAACATTAAACTTGCTGTCAGCCTCATCCCCAGAGCAGCCTCCTCCTCCCCCAGGCATTAATGCACCTGGGTAGTTTTCTACACAGTGAGTAACTGTATTGAATTCAACAGGAGCACATGTGCACCCAGAGCTATTTGTGTGTGTATGCATGTGTATGTTTGTAAAAATTCTGGAGAGGGTTGGGATACAAAGGAGGTTTATTCATCAGTACCCCCCTCTACAAATCATGTTAATTCTTCCTTCTTGCCTGGAGATGGGCAGGTATGGAGTATGTGCACACAGGCTTTGGGGCCAACACAGCAATTTTAACTGGAATAAGTCACCAGCTTACAAAGGAGGAGGGTAGGTAACATCTACTTGTGGAGACTCTTAAACACACATATCACAAAATAGGAGAAAGGCTTAATTGGCCTGATTGTTTAGAGGTTTGATATAGCAAATAATTTGTGTGTGCCCTGGGTGCTGTTTTTATGCATTTATTTTTACAACCTTTTCGTTTAAAATATTCCAAAACCCGACTAAAAAGGGCATGAAAGCAATTAGATATGTATCTTCATCTGTATCCTTGAGGGGGCCTTTTAATTCTGTAGCTGTAAAATCAGTGAAGCATCAATACAGTCTCCATAAGGGAAAGCAGCCACTCTGAGAGAAAGCCATGAGCACAAGGCTGTGTGGAGCACCTTTGTTTGGTTGTGCTTGCTGTAACATCCTGTCAGATACCATTTCCACTGGGGTCTGTTCACTTCAGCCAGCGCTTGCTCCGTGAGCAGAGGGAATTCATCCATCAAACAGGGCTTGGCAGGTCTCATTCCAGCATAATGGACTAGGTCATTGGAAGGTGTCTATAGTGTGTGTTGTAGGCAATTTGCTTATTGTCTCCTATTCCACACATATACCTAAATCTTTTACATGACATTTTTACACTGTGCTTTGTTCTTATCTCTTGCTTTCTTTTTGCTTTCTTACCTGGCTGCTTTATCTCTGACTGCATCAGCTTCTCTGCCTCATGCTGGCATATCTTTTCTTGTGTCATTTTTAACTGTCTCTGTTTTGTTGGGTTTTTTTTCCTTACCCTTATATCCCTTGGATATTGTTTTCTTCTTTCTCAATATGTTCTATGCTGTTTCCCCCAGCATTGCAACACTCACTTCTATTTGTCCCTCTGCTACTCTGTTCATTGATTTTATTTGCTCTCGGATGGATTTCTTCTGTCACTTTCTCCCTTCCCCATATCTTTTCATCTGCAATACCACATATGAGGTAACAGAGGGATGACAGAAGGTACACAATTTGCCTCATTGCTGGGTTAGCTCTTTGCATAGAGTACAGCCAGGATGAGCTGGTCTGGAGCTGGAACAGAAACTGGGAGCAAACCCTGTGCCAGCCTCAAAGGTGTCAGTGGCCCTGATAACTGACCCTCAGCAATGTGGGGACACCTGCTCTTTTGCCTTGCTAAAGGTATCTCTTAGGGAGAAAAGGAGAAGTCATGGAAAGCTAACTTGGCAGAAATAAAATCACCAAGGTTTTTGGCTCTTTTGTAACCTGTAATTTTTGTAGAAGTTGTCTCTGTGGCCTGCCAAACAGAAATTCATCATCACCAGCCTGGAGTTCCTGGGTAATTAATCTTCTGTGGTGGATAAAGCAGGCTGGATTTTCAGTCTGCAGGCGTGGAGAGCCAGGAGCTAACCTGCAGCACTGCTGAACCTTTTCTCTCTCCCCTACTTCTCCATTTTCCCATGACCTTAGGAAAAAAAAAAAAAAGGAGAGAAATCCCCACTTCATAGCTCTTTTTTTTTTACTAAATCACACTTTATGGAACACAGTTTTAATGCTGTATGGTGCGTGTTTAATGATGTCCATATGTGTTTGTGGGTACAGGAATTAAATACATAACGGTTCACGATGACATAACACGGAAATGCAACTCCTGCCGTGCTGGTGTGGAGGCTGTAAAGGGTTATTAATAAAAATGAAGGTTTTAAATAGAAAACAAGCTTAGCAGCACCGTTTTGGCCTCAGGCCCATCTCTGAGTGATGGAAAAAAAAAGAGACTGGAATATATGGTCTTTCCTCAATACATGAAAATAAATACATTTTACCACCATCCCCTGCTAAACATTTCAGAGAGAAAGCTGCAGGCCTGATGCATGGCATCTCTCTTCAATCAGAGCTTGAGCTCAGGGAGGTCTGGAGGGGATATTTCAGCAGGGTGCAGGACACATCAAACAAATACTAAAGGGGAGATTGATGCCTTAGATTATTAAAACGGGGTATGGCCACAATGTTTTGATTGGCAAAACCTTTCAACAGTTGGACATTAGTATTTCAGAAGAGCAAGCCATTCTGTTTGTGGGTGAGCCAGGAAAATAACAACTCACACAGTTTGGGGGAATGACCTCAAGGAAATCCCATCTTGTCTTGTAACTAGAGTTGCTGGATCAGTAAGCCAAGGAAATTACAGAATATGCCTATTAATATTAGAGACAAAGAAAAGCAAGTTTACTTTTCTATGTCCAGCCTTGTTCTCTCTGTAGTTGCCCCAATATTTTGTTTTAAGTGTTTGGAATAAATGAGACAGCAGTGGATGATGTGCTGAGCATCTCCCTCTGAATGCTGTGTCTGAGACATCTCTCACTGACTTCCCACTGATTGTTAGTGACAGGAACTGTATGGGCAGCACCAGCACTAATGGAACGTGTCCTTCTGTCTTTACCAATCTTTTTGCTGCAGTTTTAGCTGGTACCCAGAGCAAAACACAAACTAGCTCTAGAATCTGTGACTTGGGATTTTCCACTTTGTGGACATCTCTAAATTACTTCCAGTTTGTAGACCAGGACAAGATCAATGCTTCACAGCAATTGCATAAGGGTCAGCACATATCTGAACCAAAAGTGATTTGGGAAGTCCGTGTACTCACAGCTGTGTCCCCCTGCTCAGTCTGCTCACATTCTCCAGCTCCAGCCCCACGCTCACCTCAGCCCATCATTGCACACCTGGGTTCCAGCAGACAGCTCAGCAGATGGCCATGGAGGATGCAGAAGGAATGCAGGAGGAATAAGACTTTCTTGCTTTATCTCGTGCTGTCTGGGGCAAATTCCCACTTTCTGCCAATTTCTTGGTGCCTCCAACTGTTGTTCGTTGTGAGGCACAGATGTTGTTAGCTCAGTGGCTTCTGTCCAGCCACCAAATACTCCAGCAGAAGAGAACTCAGCCCATTATTTGGAAGTGGAATTCAGGCTGAACAGAAGGCACTGCTTTTTTTCCCACCTGACCGTTCACTGGGACAGTGAACAGAAATGTGGGAACGTGGCTCAAAGTACTCTCCCTATGCACCAAGCCCTGTGCTGCTCCATTCACCCTTCAACCTCCTGGCTTGAAACCAAGATCCTCCTCTAAAACTTGGTTAGAAAAACTGCTCCCTGCTTGTGTTCTGACAGAAGAGATGGCTGGGCTCTGTTGCACAGGGCATGCTTCCACCCGCTTGCTGCTGTACTGTGGGTCATCTCAGGCACAGCTAAAGTTTCTGGAAAATGGTATTAAGTCTATTTTTCCAAATTTCTTCATGCTGACAGATGTCAGTGGTCTGTCTTCTGAAACTGGTCTTTTCAAGAATAGGTATTATGTCCCTTTAAATAGCACAAACCACATGGGAACAGATTATTTTTGTCCCTAGCAGTCTATAATCTGTCTTATTTCTTTTTTTAGTGAAACTAAAATCTTCCCAGGGATTGTTCCTAATAATAATACTGAAAAGAAAGAATCATGTAAGTCATCAAGTATCAGCAATGGCAATAGTACTGCATTGCCCTTCTATAGACTTATCTCACTCTACACCTCGAGGTATGGCCCAAACATGAACCCTCTCAGCTAGACTGTGAAATACAGGTTTTATTTTAGAACCAGGGAAGCAAAAGTATGAAAGTGGTTTTGAAAGGTCACCAAGGATAGAACAGGAGCCAGAAGGTCTGGATTTTAGCCTCATGTTGAGACTCTTGGCATACTTTCTGCCATTTGCCTCTGCAAACACCCCTAGCATGCCAGCAGTTTGACTTGCTGATATATAACTTCAGGATCTACTGGAGTAGGTCAGTGTCAAGGTCAATTTTTGCAAAATTCTATATTTGAGGAAAATGTGCTAAAGAAACATTGAACTTGTTTGCCCTAGGTTTCAGGGGGACTGGTGTTCAGGATGCCCTTGAATTCTCTGCTTCAACCACTGGTCTCACAATCCTATAAAAACCACACAATCGCCCCCTGCTCATCAGCATGTGAAGGGGGATCTTTAGCTCAAGACTGACCTCATCCTGTTATCTTCTTCCCCAAACTGTGGTGAACTGCCTGATCTGAAGTCCCTCCCCTGAGATGAACATCAGGTACCCGTGCAGAAGCAACAACAACCAGTCCACATGTCTTTATATGGCAGGACAGCAGAGAGAGCAGGGTGGGCTGGAGCTGTGATGTGGAAGAAGAACCCACATTTGTGCCCAGCTGCCCCATGGCAGTGGTGCTGCAGACAGACCTTGTCCTAAGCAAAGCTGTCCCTGAGTGTGCCCGTGCCAGTGGGTGAGAGAATGTGCCTTTGCATGTGGCTTTTGTTCTCAGCACAGCCCACCTCCCAGAGCAGCAGACAAACACAAACAGCCTCTTTCTGCAGTTCAATGAGCAAAGCAGAGCAGTGCTTCTGAGCTGGTCCTTTGACAGCGAGGACACCATCACGTCCTGAGCCTTATGTGAGTAAATCTGTCATTAAGTTTTAGTCTTTCTTTTGTATAACTTTATGTAGCAGCTCATCTTAGACTTGTAAAAACTTTTTGTGGGAAATAATGCGTGGGAGGTGGGCAACTCCTTCCATGTATTGCCAGCTAATCCGTAATGCTCTCCTTTATCATAACAAATGAGGCAGGTTTCTCAAAAGCAGTATCTTGTGTTGTTCTTTTATCTCTTTCCTTTTGCTTTAAGTCTGGGGATGGGGTTCTGCCCTGGATGAGGGCACAAAACATGGCTCCAGAGCTCCTGGCTTCTGTCTTGAGCTCTGGATGCTCACGACTGTGCTAAATCCTGCTTGGGAAGTATCTCTGTGAACTGGAAGGGGGTGTAGGTACTCAAAATATTGTGTTTAGCCATAGATGTTATTAAATGTAAAACAGGTAAAAAACCCCAGTGCCATAAAAAGCCCAAGAAGCCAAGAAACTGAAACTCTTTCATCTGTTCTTAAGCTTGGTAAATAGAGAAACTTGTACATCCCACTGGTGCCTTGCTCTCCCACTATCCCAAAGTCGTTTATCCTCAAAGCTCAAGGTTTTTGCAGTTCCTTGAGTAAAAATGTTTTGCATACCCTGGGATCTGTCATCATTTCACACGTTTTCTGTTCTGCTGAGCCATCACCCCCTTCCTCCAAACTGGTAGGTGGCACAGGAGGTATCACATCATCCCTGTGGAGGAAACTTTGTACAAAAGTATCTTGGAATTTGGCAAAGCACAGCTCTTTTTCTACAGCAGGACTCATCTCCCCTTCAGTGGAAATTAAGTGTCTAAATCTTTTTGTCTTTCCTTCTCTGTCAGTTTTACAGTGTGCTCTGGGCTGAAGTTTTGTTGTGCTACATTTATTTCTCCTCGCCAAGACCTTCTTTATGGCTTTGATTTAAACAAAGTCCAATCAGATGCAGTGAAAGGTCGTCATGTTCCAGTGCTGGGGATGGGCTTTGGGGGCTGTTTATCTTTTTTTCCAAGGATAACAGCACATTTGTGTTTGTGTTGTGTGTATGTCTTGGACTTACACAAAAACTTAAGGATCTGATTCTGGTGGGTCATGCTGGCAGGTATCCAGACCTATAAATCTGGTCACTGTGCTTTTCCAAATGTTTATTGTGCTGTTTAAGCTTTTATGGGCTCTTATGTGTATTACATATGGTCTGAATAAATGTAAGGCAGTATTACTGTGCTTAGCTGAGAGGCAGAAGAGCCTCCAAGGGGATCATTAGAGCTGGGGCAGCCATTGCCAGCATTTGGAGATGAGTTTCTTGGTTGAGCTTTGCAGGTTGTAAGGACCTTCAGCCTTGTTCTGTTGGTTTCTAAATGCCACTTGATCTAAGGTTGCAGAGGTAGAAGTAAGAAGCAGAGTTGGAATTTCTTGGATTCAGTACAGGATTCGTGCAGCAATTCTCTCCTTTCTGTAACACTAATAGAAAGGACTGGACTTGCTATGTATTTCCTCCTTGCTGCTGCCTGTGGCAAGGTCTGCTCTGAATGCCAGTGGGGCTCAGGACAAGACTTTGAGGAATCAGTGGATGCGTAGCAGGGCGAAAGTCACCTGGGTCACCGTAAGTGAGCAACCACCTGCAGACTCTGTCTGAGTCAAGGCTGCATTGCTCCTTCAGACAGATGGCAAAGAGGAGCCATCCCTCCATGCCTACAGCTCCTCTGTGATCCTGGACATCTCCCTGTGCTCTGCTGCAAGGACTTTCCTTAAACTGCAGTGAGGGACAGAGAGGCAGGGAACCACCTCCCCACAGGTTGCCAGCAAAGTCCAGCACCTGGGGAAGATCCTGCAACAAACTCTTGGTTCTTGCTGCAAGGGCAGACACGGTGTTTGGCACAGTGAGCAGCCTCGTAGGGGTTGTGTAACTTTGCTGGGCAGACACCATGTGCGATAATGCTGTTGATATGACAGTTACCCTGAGGATACATCAATCCCTAGGCATTTTTGGAGGTGTGTGGTGAGGCACTTCATTACTCAGCTCTGCACCACGGTGCATCCTGCTTCTGCTGCTGCACCTGGTGGGTTCTGCTGCTTTGACTTGGAGGAAGGGCTGGAACCTGCCTGTGTAGAACTCACAGAAGCAGAGGCATTGCAAAGTGCTGACTTGGGAGCTGAGAAACATTCTGCCTCCTCTCATTCAACCCAGTGACCCGAATGAGAAAGAATGGAAATGTTAATTTGTTGCTCTTCAGCATGGAGAGGAGTGAGCATCAGGGGATGCAGAGGATCCACTTTGTGGGGAGATGTGTTTGCAGAGGAGCTCTCAAAGTGGAGAGAAGTTATTTTTGACAGCAGAGTCCTGTGTCAAGCATGGGCAGCTCTGGGGCTCCCACCTCTTCCCCTCTATTGCTGGATGTTGAATTAGCTGTTTGTACTGCCCAGGACAGTGCCAGGGACAAACTCTCTGGCAGAAGGGTGGGGAAACAGAATGGAATAAAGAAAGGATTTATAATGGGGAGGGCTTGTTTGTCCACAAACAGCCTGCTGCAGGCCTGTGCTCAGAAGGCAACCAAATCCCCAGGGCTGCTCTTAGGCTTTCCCCTCTGAAAACACATTGCTGCAGGGCTCTGCCTCAGGCACTGGGGGCCAGCTAGGGAGAGGGTGGCAGAGACAGCCTGCTCCTGTGTCCCTTCTTCCTCTGCACATTCCAGGGCTGCGACCTCCTCAACCTGCAGAGAGAGGGGAGGGAGGTGGGAAATGGGGTGACAGGAACAAACTTCCTGCAGCAGAGCTGAGCTGGGGGATGGTTCTTATCACAGGAGAACAGCCCTGCTGGGAGCAGCTGGAGAGGACCCCATCCCACTCTCCTGAGCCCCCACCCTGCTCACCCTGCAGCTCACCCCCAGCACAGGAGCCCCCCTCACCCCAGCACATGGCCCTGCCAGCCCTGCCTGCAGGTACTTGTGAGTCCCAGAAAGAGCAGGGCTCATGCCTTGGATGAGGGAAATGCCATCCAAGCCACGTGAGAGGGAGCACCAGGCTGCCTGGGAGCACGGCTGCGTGGAGCAGCTCCCACTGCTGCAGGTATTGTGTGGGAAAAGCTGATCTGTGCCCACCAGTGAAGTGCCAGGCTGTGTGTGTGCCACAGAGAGCAGCTTTGTGCCCTGCCTGGGCTCCAGCCACTGCACACTGGCCAGGTTTTGCTCATGGCAGCTTTTTGGGCAGGACCTGCTCTCTTCCACAAACCAGAGGCCAACATGTAGGGCCAACCCTTCTCAGATTTTGTCTCAACCCAGTTCAGTCCTCATTCTTGTCTCCACTGTGAGGTGGAAGGAAATGGGAGAGTAAGCCCAGCACGTGTCCCTGCAGCCCCTCTGCCTGAGGAGCAGGTTACATGGGAGCTGGAAAGAGAATTGTGCTGGCCTGGAAGTTTCTGCTGAAGGCAGAGCAGTCCTTTCATTGCACTGTCCTGTGTCACTGATCTAGGGATGGATTCCCAAAAGCCTCCTTAGCTCTAAAAGCAGAGCAGGGTGGCACAGATACAGCATGCAGGAGCAACCTCAGTGTGAGACTGGCAACACCTGGGACACCTGGGCAAGGGAGTGCTATTACTGCCTGTATGTCACTGCTCCCCGGGCCTAGGGAGCAGTGGATTGTCCATAGGTCCTCTGAGCTTTGCTGTCTGAAATGGCTTGTGAATCCAAGGTCTGTAACATTTATTGAACTAACACTGCTTGAAGGTAAATGCTGTGATACCTGATGGGACTCACCTGCTGCTCTTCTGCCCCCCCCACCCTTGATGAACACCTTGTCTCTTCTGCTGCCTTTTTTTATTGTCCCCTCAATCCAACAGTTGTTCTTGTCAGTGGTGACATCACTCCTAGATCTGCCAGCAGATCCAGCAGTGTAGGGCCACACGTGGGGCCAGCTCACCAGCCTGAGTGTTCTGCAGGAGCACACTGGGGAGAGGACTGATCTTGTGAATGCCACTGCAGGAGGCTTATGAGGAGAGCAGCATGAAGTTAAAGTCAGTAAAGGCTGTGTTCATGGAGACCAGGTGTCAGGGGATGAATTGGACCCTTTATGTCAGCAGAAGGACCCACCAGTAGGGAGGGAACAGCTTCCTATCCCAGGCTTGCACAAGCTCCTCCTGTGTGTCCTGTCCTTCATTCTTGCAGACCACAGTGAGACTGCTGTGAAACTGACTTGGTGTGCAGTGTCCCCCTCCCTGGCATGTTTTACAAAGAGCTTCACCTGGGAGAGGCCACTTCAGTCTGACATCTCTCACCAGCTTTAGCTGGTACAGCAAACCCAGTAGGGCAGGCAGGGTTTCACCTGCCCAGTGTCCTTCCCTTCCCAGAAAGCCAGGAGAGGGACTTCCTCAGCTGGAGGGCAGCCAGGGACATTAACAGGCACATCTATCCCCTGTCCACATCTATCCCCTGAATGCTCTGAGTTCAGCATTGCCCCAGAGGGCAGGGATTTCTGGCAGGTTTTCACACAAAACTTGACCAAAAGTCCTTCATGTATCAAGAGCTGTTTGATACAGGAAATAATATTTTGCTCTGGTGTGCATGTGTATGGATGTGATGTGTACAGTCCTTCTACCACAGCCATGGTTCACTGTCCCTTTGTCTGATGATAACTTAAATTTTTAAGGTTTGCACTTGGTGTTTTTTTCAGAACTCTCCAACCCTCTTGCAAAACCATATTTGTTGCACAGCTTGTAGCATGCAGTATAAACAGCTCCACTTGATGGCAAGGGTCGGAATTGGGAAGGCTCGGAGTCACAGGCTCTGCAGGCAGCTACTGCCACGTCGTGGGGAGATGATGCTTTACATGCATTTACTGTGCAACAAAAAACACTAGCTGAGCTGGAAAAAAATGCATTTGGTTTACTTGGATTTTGGACATGGTGGTGTGTGTGTTCTGCTCTCTCCAGGGATATGCTCTGCCTCACCCCTTGCCATGCTCACCTGGTGAAGCTGACTCTCTCTTGGCTCCAGAGAGCAGAAATTCCTCTAGACAGCAGTGGCAAAGCTGTGACATATTGCTATGAACAGATATGAAATGGCTTTTCCACCTGGCTTCTTATTAGGTGTTACAGCCCTATCTTTTTCCATCAGTCGTATGATAGTAATTTTTTGGTATTTAATACCATTACATCTAAGACTTGATGAGGGAATGGGAAAAAATCAGACCTGCAGTCTTGGACATCAATACTAACAACTCCAGAAGCACACCTGGATCAGACATTTGTAAGCATATGGAAGAGATTGAAGATTATCTAATTGTCTCCTTAATACTTGGTACTAGACTGAATCATCTCTGCAGGCCTGGGAAGCTGTGCAGATCACCAGGCTCTCCTTGCTCCCGCTCCACTGAGCTAAAGAGCCAACTTGGAAAGGAAAAGCTTTCTCATCTCCAGCTTTGGCTGTGCCAGGACACTCGGCAGAGCTTCAGTGTGGAAGGTGTCACTGGCTTGCTCATGGTTTTGGCTGTGATAGTCAGTGACAGCTCTTCTGGCCAGATTTCCTGCGTGATCCTGTTAGGGGAGTTGTCAACACCTAATCTGGGTGTTTGTTTCCAAATAGTATTGCCAGGGCATTGCATGTGCAGCCTGACACACTGTACATTAATCTAGGTTTTGGCCTCCTTGCTTGACCCAGGAAGGATTGAACCCCACCCCACATCTGCTGCAGCTCCTTTGGACTGCTGCCTCATCACACTGATGCTCCTTAGCAAAGCTCAAGACCTGTCTTTCCCCCCACAGCTCCCCAGACAAGGACTGCCTCTGCTTTCCCTGTACTATCCATCCATCCATCCATCCATCCATCCATCCATCCATCCATCCATCCATCCATCCATCCATCCATCCATCCATCCATCCATCCATCCATCCATCCATCCATCCATCCATCCATCCATCCATCCATCCATCCATCCATCCATCCATCCATCCATCCATCCATCCATCTCCAGCACACTGGTACCCACAGACCACATGCAGTCCGTACAGGAATTTGTCAGCCAGGCTGAACTGTTCCCTGCCAGCCCCTGCTCCTGCCTTGCAGTAAGACCATTATCCATGTTGCTCCATTTAACCTGAAGCAGGGAGCAGGTTGGAACACAAAACTTTTGAAAAATGATGGAACAAGGGCAAATTTCCAATCAAAGCTCTTCAAATGCTGCCCTGAAGGAAAATTACTTTTCATTTGCAGATGAAATGGAAGACTCTGTGCAAGGGCAGGAGCTGTGCAGAATAGAGATTTAAACAAGAGTAAAGGAAAGAATGACTACGACTGGGGGAGTGGGAAAGGGTCCTGGGACCTCACTAACCTGATTTAATCAAGCAACTTCGGATGTTTTACAATTGCAAGCAACAATCTGACCTAGAGCTGGGCAATTTGGAAGCCACAGAGTCAAAAACTGTTTGTAAAATGGTCTTAAGAGGAAAATATATTTGTAATTATGAGCTGAAAACCTATGAACTGAAAAATTATGAAGTGAGCAGCAATGCTCTTGGTTTTGGAGCCGTGTCCAGCTGCTGTTGGGACAGCTGGGGTCTCTGCCCTTCCTATGTCCTCCCACCATCCAGCAGCACCCAGAGCAGTTCCCAGCTGAGCTCTTGGGGGCAGCAGCTTACCTTGGCTACAGGATGTCTCTTTACAGGAGAGGCTGCACATGAGCAAAGTGCCTCCTTACTCTGCACAGGTGAGTCAGTGTCCTTGGAAGGGAGGGAAAAGCTGGGAACACCCCCCAGCAGGGGAGCTGCTGACCCAGCCTGCAGAGCTATGGGCTGACAAGGCTCTGATATGAGCTAGCTGCCTGTGGTCCCCCAGCTCTGGGAAGAAAAAATTCCTCAAAGCTTCTCAGAAGAGGCACCAGTCTCAGTCCACTGACTTGAATTGATGAAATTTGTACCAAGTGGTGTGTCCTCACAGGTGCTGAGCATTCCTGGCTGTGGCAGTGCCATCTTCAAATGGGATGTCCCTGGGCTAATTGTTGCTGGATTTGGACAAATGATGTTTTTTCTTTCCTGGGAAACTGACTGGTTTTGTAGAGTGCTGACAAACCCCCCCCCCCCCCCCACCTTATTCTCAATACTGCCTGTCTGCTAAAGGTGGTGTTCCTTGGAGATGTGCTTTTCCCCTTTCAAGGCTTTTGATGTGCTTTCCCATGTTAGAAAATTCAAGAAGGCAGCATGTGAAGCTGGCTGGGGCTGCTGAGTGTTGCTGGGCGCGGCAGCTTTGATCCTCGGCGGGAGCTTTGCCATAAACTCGATCATGCATTTTTCATCCCTTGCTCTGTGTGTGTGTGCTGTGCAGGGGCTGCAGGCACTAATCCTGAAGCTGCACTCAGCACCGGGGTGAGACTCACTTGCAGTTCATCGCTGATGCAAACCCTTCCCATCCCCAGGGTAACTCCACCACGAGTTACCCTATACGAAATTTGACCCTGACATCTAATAGCTAGGGAGCTGCTCCTGTCTTTAATCTCTCTGACAGTGCCTAGTCAGGGCTTTTTGAAGAATTTTGTTGGTCTTTTCTATCATTTAATCACTAGTTTTCTTTATCTGGAGTTTTGTACTGCTATCTGACCCATTTACTTGGAAGCCTCCAAGGAGAGCTTGAGTTGAAAGAGAGCTGGGTTTGTGTTCCAAGTATGAGTCTTTCACTGTTAATTGTATTAGCATTCATAATTGCATGCACATTTCTAAACTGTCAGGATTGCCACATCCTTTTAAAATATGGATGAGACATCAAAAGGGCTATGACTGCTTGGAGATTAGCAAGAAATTAAACTGCCTGATTCCTCAAAAACAATGATGTGAGCTGTTTTGTTCCCATTATATTAAAAGTGACATAGGAAAAGTAAGTCAGGAATTAGGCTTTTAAAGCCCATTAGCTGGCACAATGTAATTAGCAGGAACAGGCTGTTTGATGCAGGTTTGAGGTGCCCTGTGCCTGCTGTTGCTATTGGATGGGCAGGGTCTCTGCCTAGTGGGAGCCTTGTTGGATAGGACTGTGTGTGACAGAACTCATGGGATGAATGGGAGGAAAGGGTGGAGAAATCCTAAATTCACATCCTCTCTTTGGTGCAGATTTGCTTTTAGGGAGCTGCTTGGTCTCCCTGTTCATGGCTTAGGCTCTATTTTAGTTCTCAAGGCAACCCCCAGTAGAGGGCACTTGTGGCTGATGGGTAACACAGTGATTCTGCTCTCTCATTTGGACTTCCTGAAGTCCTGCTGGGAAGTGTCACCGAGCCTGTCCTTTGGAAATACATATTTTACAAACATGAAATACGTCAGCATACATAACATGCATGTGCCATCCCAGATCCTTGCCAGCTGCATGGATCTGTTTACATTTGTATTTTCAGGTATCAACAGTTTTGCCATGTCATCATCAAGCATATTGAGACAAATACATTTCACCTCATGACCTCTTGGAAGGTAGATGGCTGTTTTGGAGCTGTTATGGAGCCCTGCTTGTCCAGGGATATTGGAAAAAAGTTGTCAGGGCAAGGGAAACAAAGGTGTTGTTGCCTGTAACAGCAATACAAACCTCTTGGTTCCCAGACTGCTTCCCACCCACTGAACCCAACGTGCCTTGTTGCGTGCTTTGTGCATGGCGATGGATTTGGTCTCACGGAGGTGACAGCAGTGACTTCTCAGTCCCAGCTGGGAAGAGTTTCTCCACAGCCCTGTGCAGCCACAGCGCAGCACCTCTCACACAGGCGCTGTCGCTTTTGTTCTTTATCAGTGTAAATCCTGACAGGGCTGGTCTCGCTTCACGGGCGGTGCCTGCACAGATGTGCCAGAAGGAATTGATGGAGCCTGGCCTCGGTGGGAGCAAGCGGCATCCCGGCAGATGCGGGGAGCGAGCAGCATCCCGGCGGATGCGGGGAGTGAGCAGCATCCCGGTGGATGCGGAGAGTGAGCAGCATCCCGGCGGATGCAGGGAGTGAGCAGCATCCCGGCGGATGCGGGGAGTGAGCAGCATCCCGGCGGATGCGGGGAGTGAGCAGCATCCCGGCGGATGCGGGGAGTGAGCAGCATCCCGGCGGATGCGGGGCGCGGCCGGCAGATGGAGCGCGGCTCCTTCCCCGCGCACGCTGCTCGCTGGGAGCAGAGCAGCGCGATAACGGATTGTTTATTATGGAAACACGCCACTTTTAGCTGATTTACAAGCAGCTTTGTGGAGCTCCTGATCGCCCCGTATTTTTGTTTTTAGCCCGTTACTCATCTTGATCCATCGCTGGTACATGTCTAAGCAGGGCTGTAAATGCGCTGGCGGGGACACGGTGGGGCCAAAGCACGGGGGATAGAAAGCAGCTGTCAGGCAGCATTTCTTCCAGGGGTTTGAGGAGTACCAGCAGGCTGTGTCAGCCCGGCAGTGACTGCTCCTCAGTGCCTGACTTTACAGTCAGACTGTTCTGTAGTTCCTTCAAGGCCCTGTGGTTTAGTGGCTGCACAGATGGCTGCAGTGCGTTTAGAGCAAAGTGAAATAACACTAGTTCCTTCCATCCTCTGCTGCCTCACCCTGAGAAATTAGCAGCCTCTTTTGGGAGCTACTAGTCAATATTCCAGATTCAAACACCTCCGGACTTTCAGCAAAGTTTGAAACAATTCAGGAGCTGAGTTTCAAGTCCACTTTTCCTGTGCCAAAATCCGCAGAGCTGAATACCTGGGAATTATGGAGGTGGGTTAAGTCACGGACCAAATACACTCTGAGCTTTTCATTGTCTACTTCTAATGCATCAGCTCTCCCAAAATAATATGTCTAGCATGGTTCATACCACAATCACTACTGTAATCACCACTGAAACCTGCATAGGTTAGAAATCCATATGTGGTTCTGCGTCTGGGTGAATTTGGCAGACATAAAGCAGTCCCCAAAAGGCAATTTCTTCCTATCAAATCATCTGCCAATTTTACACAGTTTTGATTTATGCTTTTTAAGGTTACTGAGCTCTTTGCTGAAAGAGTTGAAGGCCATCTGCACTGGCAGTGAATGAGCCTCTTCAGGATAAAGGCTGGCTTCCAGATGACAGAGTAGCTGAGAGCTTGTATCTTTTACACATGAGGCTTCTCTGCCTGTCCTGTTGGTCCCCTGCACCTCCTTAGCTAGAGTAAGTGCTTCCTATTACAGAAGAATATATGTGACATACATCAGGCAGGTTTTGTGCATTGCAGTTTTAAGGGAGGTAGAGGTGTTACACTTCTGCTCCTTTACCTGCTATTCCAACCAAGGGTAGAGAAGAAATGTGCCTTGAGGGTACGTAGCTCTCCTGGTTTCTCTAATGAAACTTTGTTTGTGGTGTTGCTTTTTCTGTCTTTTTTTATTTTTATCTGAAAAGGGAAATTAATTAGGCCAGTTGGAAGTATATGAGGGCTGTTTTGCACAGGGAAAAACAGCAGGTGAGCAGTTGTTGGAATAACTTGGACAGTAGACAAGAGCATGGAATAAGAGACCGACAAGAGGGTAGTTAATTTAGTTAGAAAGACTGGCTGAGCACAGCAGTCTGGAAAACAGATCATCTTTCTGAAAGGCACAAATAAGAAAAATAATGGCTCCAGATTCATCCCTTGTGTAAATCTTTTGAAGTTGGTGACTTGCACCAAGATGATTTAACCCCATTACTTTTAATGGGTCACTGCAGTGTCCCAAGAGTTGTTTTTTGCTGCGCTCTGTTCTGAGGCAGAGATAAAGCAGAGCCTTGGTGTCTAGGCTTCAACCCAAGCTTGGTGTCCCCATGGGGCTGGCTTGGGCCTCTCCACATTGTGGCTGACTCCAGTTGGAGAGGGAAAAGGATGGAGGAGATGATGATGTGTCTGAGCTTTTGTCCCATGACAGCTGGGTGCTGCCAGGACTTTGTTGTGAGCCATAACATGCCTGGAAAATGATATCTGGTCTGAAAAGCAAGGCTAGGCAGGCTTAGAGGGCTCACTGGAGTCAGCACCTACCCTCACACCGCTCTGGGTCTGCTGATCCAAAGTGATAACAACACATTAACCAGAGACAAGGAGCTGTGGAGCAGTGTGGCAAAGAAAGGAGCCTGAAATTGAGCATAAATTGACCAGATGAGTCCTGTTGGGACTCAGTGGGCAGAGAGCAAAGGTCAGTGCCCTTGACACATGAGAGGGACTCAGGGCTGTAGCTGTGGACAGGGATAAATCACATTTACCACGTATCATTCAAAGCAAGCTGGTCATAGCAGGAGTTGGCCACACGTAGTTAAAAAGCCTGTGTATCACAGCAGGGAAAATGTAATCTAGTGCCAGGAGGGGGGATGCATCTTTGTCACCAGTTGTCAAACAGGTGAAAACGTGGTGGCAGACACAGCTGTAGTGCTTGGGCAGAAATACTGATCAAGCCCCAGTCTCATCAGGCAGCAGCATGTGGTGGGCTGTGCTGTGCCCCTGCTCCTTGGGGACCTCAGGGCCCACCTTGTGCCTCAGCTCTGTTTTCTGCCTGCCTCTCCTCCTGTGCCTTGCTCCTAGGGCCTGACTCGCTGTCCTTCATTTTACAAATGATTCAAGTTGTTCTGAAGTATTGACCAGACAAGAGGAAATGAGCCAGGAGGAGCAGATGGGTCAAAATGAAATTATAAATCTGAATGCAAATGTTCTGTTGATACTGAGGAGGGGAAAGCTGCCTTTGGTGAAGTTTGGGTGTGAAATCATCCCTAAGCAGCCTGGGTTTGTCAAGGTATCAGCTGCTCTTCAGCATCATGCAGAAGGAAGGGAAGATGAGCATCACTGTGTCTCTGGGCATTTATCTCTTGACAGACTTAACATGACTGCACAATGAGTCCAGGGGGAGAGTCCAGACATGGGCCCCGGGAGGGAAGGATGTAGCACATGCTGAAATAAAAGTTTCTCAGTAAACTTTGTTGCCTAACTTCTTCTAATACTGCCATTTAATCTCATTGGTCTGTAGTCTTCTCCCAGTCACATGCTGTAAGACAAACTCTGTTAAATCACTCCATAGCTAGAGCAGATCAGAAAATCCATCTGGATTGGCAAGCTGATCTGTAAAATGCTTTATAAAGCTTGTATCAGCAATAGTGTGGCCAGCAAGCCAGGCTGGTGATCATCCCCCTGTGCTGGGCTCTGGTGAAACTGCACCTCAAGTGTTATGTCCAGTTTTGGGCCTCTTACTACAAGAAAGACATTGGGGTGCTGAGTAGAATCCAGGGAAGGGTAATGGAGCTGTTTAAAAGACAGGTAGATGTGGTGCTTATGGACATGGATTACTGATGGCAGTGCTGGGCTAACAGTTGGACTTGTTGATCTTAAGGGTCTTTTCTAACCTTAATGATTCTGTGATTCTGTAAATATCAAAAGTTGTTCTTGTGAGCATGTGAGCTTTGGAAGGACCATGTGTGCTGGTACCCAACATATCCCAGTGTAATATTTAAATGTGAATGCATCCAGTACGTCTTTCTGTCTTTTGGTGAGAGAAGTGTCAGATGTAAAGGGTGAAACTCAATTTTTGCCCAAGATATGGTCACAATTCACCCCAGGTGCTAGAAAACGTGCTGCTGCTGCTCTCTAGTACCCCAGGAGGAGGAATTTCAACCATGGCCATCCACAGACAGGTGGGAGAGTCCCAGCAGAGCCTCATTTCTGTGTCAGTTTATTTTAAGTAACAACAGCAATTCCCTTCACATCAAACAGGGCTGCCTGCATGGTCCTTGTGCAGCCTCTTCAAGGGTAGCACAGGCTGGCAGCATGAGGGAGTCTGAGTGCCACAGGATTCTCTGAGAAATTAATCCTTTTCCTTTAGCAGAAGAAATGATTGAAAAGTTCAGGTGCTGCTGAAATC
Source organism: Serinus canaria (assembly GCF_022539315.1). NCBI lineage: Eukaryota > Metazoa > Chordata > Aves > Passeriformes > Fringillidae > Serinus > Serinus canaria. The sequence goes on along the minus strand of NC_066320.1, from coordinate 23,252,298 downwards.
CTGCCTGCATGTCCTGATCCACGGAGCAGCATCACCAGCCCAAGTCTGCACTGCAGTGACTCAGCACAGATTGGTACCACACACACACCTCTGAGCCCCTGCAATTGCATCCTCAGAGCACAGTCTTATTCTGGCTTATTTCCCCAGAACATGTAGCAAAAAATTTTAAGTAAAGAGGAACTCTGAAAATTATAAATTTTTTATTAAATGAAGGAATATAAGAAAAGTATTTGTTACTGCTCAACATTAAATGTGAACAGACCTCAGCAGGTGTGAAGGGATGTGATACAGGCTTGAAAACCCTGGAGCAAGCCAAGGGAAGGCCTGTGAGAAGGAAAGAAAAATGCAACATGATGATGAGATGCAAATTTTTCTGCGGCTGTGTTTAAGTGCAGGATCAGGGGCCATCCAGCTGTCTGTGGGCTGTTTTCAGCCAAAGGACAACAGAAGGCAATGGGTGATCTCATCCTGCCCCTCTAAAATGGACAAATCTCCTCCACAGTTGTTTAAGTATCAGTTTTTCTAAGGTTATTCTTTGCCAGCTGTTTGGCAAAGCCTGATGTGGGCTGAACATTTTCTTCTCTCTCACTGCTGCCTCATATGGAGGAAAAAAGCTCAGGTGGTTGAGGTGGCCATGGCTGGGAGGTGGCAGAGCCCAGATGTATTTCAGAGGGTTGAAGGTGTCAGCAGAAGAACCTTCAGTGTGAGGGCAGCTCTTGGGATGGTAGTGTGGAAGCATGGCTTGTGGGGATGAAAGCCCAGGAGAAACTCCAACAGGGCTGTCTTTGAAATGCTGGGTCCTGCAGGTATAATGTGCTGGTTTTATCTGACCTGTGAACATCTCTGATAAGGCATCAGATCATTAGTCCTGTGCTTGTTATTGTACCATTTGCTGGAATGAAACACTAGCATTTTTAAATCACTGCTCTCAAAGCAAATCATAAATTGTTAGCAGTTTCTTTTCCTTTGAGTATATCCCTCTGCCAAATTGTTCAGTGCTCATATCTTCCAAACTGGGCGTGGCATTACCAGTGAAGAGCTGTGACTGAGCATAAAATAATTATATTTTAGGAAAGCTGAGCTATAAAAAAAAGTGTGTTTCCTAAAAAATTAATAGAAAAGGACCCCTGCCTCTTAAAACAGTTCTGCTTCCAGCCTCTGAAAATTACAGTGCATTCAACTCTGAAGTGCTAAAAGTCTGCTTTCTGCAAAGTGGAATTTTAAAGGCTGTTGCTCAAAAGTGTGTGTGTGTATATATATATATATATATATATATATATATATATATATACACACATGGTGCAGATATACTGTGGAGTTACTCCTACCCACAACCTGATTTTTGTGCTTCTAAGAGCTGTGACACACTTTCAAGAGGAGCGATGTATTTTTAAACTCACACTATGGTATAGGATGAAGGACAGCACGACTGAGTCTGAGCCTTTGAGGGATGGAGAAGTTAAAGCCCAGCCTCCAGTCTTTGTGACTTTCAGTCATGAGTTCTTTGCTCAACTTTCCTCATGTGAAATGCTGTGGCTCTTGTCCCTGCTTCAGAGGAGAGAGATCCACTGGAGTTCCTGGGTGCTCAGCTGGGAAGATAACACGGGCATGGTTGCATTAGCAACTGGATGCTCTTGAGTTCTTTCATGTAGGATCTGTTCCCCACCTTAACTGCAATTTGCCTTCTGAAATGTTCCTGACTTTAAGTATTGACTAAAACTGCACCTGGAGACACATTGGGAGATGGACTTCCTTTGGAGCTGGTGGCGTGGCACAGTCACAGTCGAGGTGTGCATGGCGTGTCTCATCTGTGTGTGTCCTCTGCCCTGTGCTCCACAGGTTGGCTCCTCCCTCAGCCCCCCTGCTCACCCTTTGGGACCCTCATGGCAGCAAAGGAGGGATGAGGGGCAGGGTGTTATGTTTGCATTTTGGACTGTTTCACTGCTGATTAGAAAAGTTCAAGGACCTGTTGGGCATATGACCTGCAGGTTCTGGGGCAGTGGAGGCAGAGAGGTAGGCAAAACATCTCTTCCTTCTCATCACTACCCCTGATTTGCTTTGGTGCACGTAGGGCTCTAAGATTTTCTCAACACTGTTAAAAAAAATGTTTCTTCTTCTGAAAAACTAGAGCACTTTTACCTTTTCTGTATCTTTATTGAGAAAAGGATCTTGGAAGTGTTACCACAATAAATAAATTAAGCAACTTACTCCCTACCACAAAACCTTGCATTTTTAATGTAAAATGAAAATACATAAATAACCAGCAGAGGGGATATGCCTGGCCTCTAATCTGCATGGAATTCACTCTTTCAGACCCTTGTTTCTTTCTGTACAATGATTTAGAAGGAAAAGCTTCTATCTAGTCATGAGGTAGGTCTCTGCAGAGCTCCCCAGGCACTGCTAATGGATGGGATGCACAGCAGAGCTTGAAGGTTTGAAGCTGAATTTTTGGGGCTGCACATGCTGTTGCTGAGTAGGTCAGAGCTGGGTTCTGTGGGCTCAGGGTGTTCATGTAGTGATCAGAGCCATTTTGCATTAGAGTGAGGTGTGTGCTGTCAGCAGGGGAGGGAGGCAATCAGCTGCCCAGGAGACAACAGGTCGAGGCCAGAAGTGGCAAAGCAGGGATGGGTGGGAAGCTGGTGCTGCAGAGGGGACAGAGGCAAAGCAGAAGGTTCCAGGAATTGGCTTCATCCCAGAGGATGACTGGGGAAGAAATTGTTAATAAGTAGGTTATTGGCAGTAGGACACTCCATTTCATGCTCTGATTCCTAATCCCCACAGCTGCATCTCGTGGCTGGTGTGCCTGGATTCCAGTTTTGAATCTCACAGTGTTTTACTGTAGAATAGCACTGAATTCAGACTTGGAACTCGACACCACAGGGTGAACTTCAGAATACAGAAACCTCTCAGGACCTCAGGGATGCTCTTGTGGTGAATGCTACTGCCAGGCATAGCATTGCCTGCCCTGGTGGGAAAGGCAGTGTACCTGCTGAGAGTGTGGTTTCTTATTGTGCAGCTTCTGGCATTTCAGGTAACAAAGGGAGAAAACAGTGCACAAAAGCTGATTGCAGGGCATGACATTCACAGAACCTCATTGATATTCCAAGCTTGGGATACTACTGAGCAAGTGAGATCAACAACTGAAAAGGAGGGGGTGTGATGCCTGACAATGAGTGGCATTTTCCCTTCGCCCACATGTGATATCTATATATCAGATAACATGAACAGTTAAAGCAGGAATAAGCTGCCAGTGGCCATTCAGCTCTGCAAAATAGAGATCCCTCATGTTTCAGGCCAGAAAAGCTCCCTGAATCATCAGTCATTTTGAAGGAACAAATAATTTGTTTTTTAGCTGAATTTAAAAGTCTGATTCTGTAACCAGCTGAATGGATGGAAGTAATTACATTCATTCATTATGCCTCTTCACTTTTATGAACACAGAACATGGAAAAAGATGTTGGAAATGCCACACACACTCTTTGGAGATGTACGAGGTGAATGAAAAGTTAATGTCTGGATGGAGAATTGGACAGGAGTTACATAAAAAGAACAAGGAGAAACTGACTGTTTCCTTCAGGAGCACATATGAAAAACATCCAAATTTGTATCTGAACTGGACAGCAAATTTTTTTCTATTCAGACATTGCACTGTTTCATGTTGTGTGCAGTCTGGATATGTTGTAAATGCACATAAAAAGATAATTTCTTCTGTTTTCCAGAGGTATTTAATATTTAATGCTGGTCACCTTAGAAAGTCAATTGACATGATTTGAGATGTTTTGAGGCAAGTATACAAGCATATATTTGAGGGCAACATGATTTTTTTAATTTGCCCTTTTAATTGAGTAAGCCTAAAACAAAAGTATTAGGATGGATCCATACATGTAATAGCAAAACCATCTTTTGCTTCTGCAAATTTAATTTTAAGTTCAGTATTATAATCCATCAAATACCAGTCAAGCAAAATTCACTGGAAGTTTTGATAATTTTGGGTATAGGACTATAAAACTTAGGGTATATCTGTTTATCTTTAGTTTCAGGCATCTTATAGTATGGATAACTGCAGTATATCCAGGGTGAAATAGCTGTTTTCTTTGTTTCCTTCCTAAAATGAACTGAGCATTGAGACTGAAACAATCTCTTACAACATCTATAAGTACATGGCTTTTTTTATTTATTATTTCAATCCCTGTTTCAAAAAAGAGCATCTCCATTCACTCCTGGAGTGCTCAATAAATCCTTTCTTAGTGGGCATGATACATCCCAGGGCGGAATGCTCTGGAAACTTTGTGATGCTTCTTTGCAAGTATCATGTAATTTAACTCTTTTACTTTTTAGAGAGCATAAAAGAGATGGACCTGCTGTCAGAATTGGATATTTGAAAGGGGTTTGGTCACCTTGAAAAGTAACCCTAGTGTTTGAAAGGTTTTATCTTTGGGTAGGTGTCTCTTTTTCCCCCACAACTGGTGCCTGTCAGTGATAATTTGGAATAATTTAATGAATCTCAACAGTTATATTGGGCAAGACAAATTCAGGACTTCTTTTTTCTTTAATGTTTTAATGTTAGAATCACAGAGGATGTTTTAAGACTGTCTGATCCTGGTAGGTAATCAGGGAAGACAAGTCTGCTTTTAGTAGTTGCCAATCCAGCAAAATTTACTAGCTATGTTTTGGAGTTTTACAGTGCTTGAAAAAAGCTCCATTCAAAGGATGGTGATTAGAGAAATTTCCTAGAGTTCATGAACTTGCAGTAGATCTTACATGCCATGATTTATGTCTCTTGACTAGTAAATTAAAGAACCCGATGCCTCGAAAGATATTTCCATATGCTGCTTTGTAGAAACAGGCAGAAAACAATTCCAAGTAATATAAAATCGGTGTCTTATAGAGAACTACACTGCTTAGTATGCTGAAAAGACATTTGATGTTGCAAGACAGTTAACTGAGGACATGCTGCTGAAGCACATTTGGGAAGGAGCCCTGCTTTAATCTCCCTGCTCTAACTGAGGGAACTGTAAAGAGGAAAGGAAAGACTGCAGTCACCAGATGAAGTTGGAGTTCATACTGTGGGCTTGATCTTGTCTTCCCACATGCATCATAAGCTTTTGCCTCTCTTGGAAAAAATGTTTACCATTCTTAGGGCCATATGTGCAACAGATGATTTTAAAAATTCAGGGGAGATATCTCCCACTAAAAAGGGGATGTAGAACTAGGTAGGGCAGTAGGGTATTTAGCAGTGCAAAGTAAGTACAGATGCAATAGCCATCTGCTGTCTGTGCACACTGCAGCACTAATCTTTCAGGTCCAGCTGCCCTTGGACATGCAGCAGGAGCAGCAAGACAGAGCAGTCCAAGCATCATGTTGCTGAAAAGCCAGTTGAGTATACAGAAGTACTACACACCAGAAAAACACCACAAGAAAAAAAAAAAAGCAAAATTGTCCAATACCAAGCATCTGGCACACTCTCCTTTGTACTGGGAGTCCAGAGGTCTAGCAGGGCTGGGGCCATGTCTGGAAATGCATGTACATAAATTCTTATTTTGCCAAGTTAGAGACTTTAGAATGTCAAAAATGCCAGTGACAGCCTGGGATTTCCCTGTGTGAGCCTCCAGCATGAGAGCTGCTGCCAGCACTTGCACCACGCACTGGGATGGGCTGTGGGGAATGCCAGGGAGAGATGAGGAAACCCAACACACACAGTGGGGTGGTTGTGAGGCTGTTGTGGGGCAGAGTGCTCAGAGGAGGCTGTGAGTGGGTATCCTCATGCCTTGGGCAGTCAGAAAGGAAAGGGCAGACAGAAAATTCTTCTGCTTTGTCTTCCTGTGAAAGGGTCCTGGTCCTGCGGGGCTTCCAAGGGCTCGATGTCACCAGCCCTGTTCATCATGGGGAACTCTATTCACAGGGGGATGTGGTGTGTGAGGGCTGAGGGGAATTGCATGTCCCAAGGGCTTTCTCTCAAGAGCAGGAGGGGAAAGCAGGAAGAAGGCACCCCAAAGCATGTTGTTTGGGTCAGTTATCCTTTGTCAGGTCTTTCTGCCCAAGATGGGGAGTGAGAAGAATTGGGAATGCCATTACTCAGCAACCCCATAAGCAGAGCAGCAGCAGCTGCAGCACCTACACCACTGGCCACAGGCACTTTGCAATGGCTCCTGCTGGCATCTGTCCCCTGGTGGGAAGAGACCTGCTCTAACCTATGCCCAGGGCTTGTTGGATACCTCTGGCAGGTCAGGTCAAGCCATCAAAACTTTTGGGTTGCTTTGCACCCCTGGCTGACCACATGAGATTGCTCAGTCACCCCTTCTACAGTCCTCACCTCTGAACGTGTGATGAAGTGCTCCCTCCTATTGAACACACACCTAATTCTATAAGATACTCATCAATATGTTTCATATGCTCTCTGTTAAAGAATTGCATTAATATTTCCTTGAATATCTGCTGGAAACAGCTTAGGTAAACAGCTTAGACAAGGGAATCTCAGTACCCTTTACCAAAAAAAAATCCTATAGGTTGCCTCTTTAAGTACTGGATGCACATGTGGGAGCATTGGGGATGATGAAGTATTCACTCAGATTGCTGGTTTCCGCTGCATTGAAGTCAGAGACATTGAAGGCACTACAGCATTTATAACTGATTTCCTGAACAGTGTAGTAAACAGAGATGAGAGCCCTTTTCTTGTAACTCACATGTGCAACAGAAATCACTTAGCTAACATAAATCAAGACTAAATTGCTTTTAAAGGCTCACAAAACATTTCTGAAAGAGACAGGATGAGGAAACCATTTGCCACAGTAGAGTATGTCCCCGTGATGAGTCCTATTAAAGCTTGATCAAAGAGCCTTATTGGCTTTTCATTAGAGCCTGGTTATGTACAGTTGAAATTCAGCAATGATTTCGACAGAATAGGCACAGAAATATGCACAGGAGGTAAATTTAGGCAGGACTCTAGACCATCAAAGTACGTGATTAAGGACAATTTAATGTGCTGAGTAATGCAGTGTGATTTGGATGTAATTTATCCTAATCCAGTCTGATCTTTTACAGGAGAATATATTATAAGGCCACAATTAGGTGAGACCTGGGCCCCATCTGGCCTCCTGTCTCCTACAGTGGCTTACAGCCAATACAAGAAACAAAGCAAATACAGAGTGAACTTCCCCTGTGTATCCTCTCTGTTTCTGGCATTCAGCCGCTGTGGGACTCTTCGGGTCAAAACATCCAGAGCATGGAGTACAATAGCCACCATTTATCCTTGCTTCATGAATTTATCTCCTTGCTTTTTGAACCCATGCCTGGTTTTGGTGATTACAAAGTCTAACGCCAGTGAGTACCATGATTCAGCTGTGTTACATGCAGAAGCTCTTCTCTTACTTTGATTTAAACTGCTGTGCTCCAACTGTTCTTCCTGGGGCAGTAATTCAGGGGCAAAAGCCTTTTTGGACAAGCTGTGTCTGGAGCTGGAGTTGAGTATTGGTAGCCTGTTTTCCCAAGAAAACTTGGGAGTTTTCTCCTCTTCCTTCCCTTTCTCCATTTCCAAGGACTTTCTGGCACGGGCTTTTTTGGGGGTGACATTGTTAGTTCCATGCATGTTGTGGTGGGGGTGATGGTATCCTCCCTCTCATGAGCAGGCACAGCCTGGCTGGCCATGGGTGATGCCTCTTTTGGGGAGGTCATCTATAGGGACAGAGAGGTGGAGGAGACCGTGGCCAGGCACTACACACACAGCTCTGGGCAGAGATAGTCTGACACAGCAGAGGTCCCCAGAGAGGGACAGCAGGGGGGACTCTTTGGGCTGCAGTTCAGAAACCCAAATGGACAACGTGCTTGCTAACCAGAGACTGGACCCACATCTACAGAAATGAGATTTTGAGGCACCCACCCTGAAATCAGGGAGGGCTTAAGAAAATGAAGTAAAGATTCAAAGCCTGTGCAGACTTCTTAAGCTCTTAATCAGATTCATATGATGTATATGCAAGCTCATTAGCCTGACCAGTTTATAAGGTACATTTGAATTTATTACTCTGATACTCAATACTTAATTTGTAACTGTGATTAGATGCATCTTTTAAACATGTTGTATCTGCATGTAGCTGTTTGTAATAAAATTCCCAAGTGAAGGGCATAACTGGAAAACCTGCACATGAGAATGATTAATTTTTATTAACTTGTTTTTATCACTCAGCATTTATGCTGTAAAGGCTATAATAAAGTGACACATGCTCGGTCATTGTAAGAAAGAGATAAATCTGGCCTCCCCACAAGGGACAAGCAGGGTCAGTTTAGAGGAGGTGAAGAAAGGTGAAGAACACCTCCACCCAGAGTTCTTGCTAAGGTAAATACTCTTTTCTGTCCTGTGGAGAAATTTGCCATCTGTAAGAATAAACAAGGTAAACCAGAAACAGATGAGGATGTGACTCTTAGGCAAGACCTTGTTTTTATACTTCTTTCCAGGAAAAACTTGCTATAAACATTTGTGTTGTCTTTTTCAAGGCTGTTGAGGCCTTGCAGTAGAGGATCACATGGCCTTAGCTCATTGCTCCAGCGTTCTGCAGCCCCCAGCCTGTGCCGAGCCATCTCTCCCTGGTGCCAGAGAGGCTGGACTTTGCTGTCAGAGCGCCCTGCCCTGCATCTCACAGCCTGGTGAAATGCTGAATGTGCATTTTCAAAGCTCTGTCTTCCTCCAGGAGGATAACTTCATCATAAAAATATAATTGTAAAAATGCAAGAGGCTAATTCTACATTTCTTTAGTCTGAGCCAAATACTCAAGTTGCTCTCTGGAGCCAAGTAATCAACTTCACTGCTGAGGAATCCTGGGACAAAAATCTGTGGCATTTCTTACTCATTTAGAGAAAGGGTTGGGTGCCTCAAACCCATCTCTTGTCCTTCTAACACCCATTCTGCATAAAGAAAGAAATGGCTGCTGCTCTCAAACAGTGTGTCCATGTGAGGCTGAGATGGCCCATGGGGATGTCACTTGTCCTGGAGCTGTCTGCATCCCCTGCACTTTGGACTTGGTGGGGGGCTAATCTCCAGGATAAGTGCAGAACAGAGGATACTGCCTTTCCTTGTCCTGCATCTCTGCCTCATGATAGAAATCCATGGATTCAGGTATAGGGAGCATTGCTGGAGAGGAGACAGTGTCCATCTCCTTCCAACCTTGGCTTTTTCTGTGCAAGCTAAGCTTACTGGTATAGGGGAGATCTCTTCTGCACTTTATAAATTTATTAAGTTCTCCAGTGTTGTGCTTGGAGCTTCACAGGGAAAACTTTGGTTGAACTTTAGGTTGCTGTGTTCAAGCAAGCTGTCAGGAGTCACTAAAGCACTAAATCAGGATCTCCAGTTGGGTCCTGGTGAGCCAATCTGGGCCACTTTTGTTATGGAATGCAGAGAAAGTAACTGCAGCCTAAGCAGAAGTATATAGTACATAAGGCTGGGCTGTTTGCTCTGCAGACACGCTGTTAAGACAACAGGAAGGTGACAGGAAAGCAAAATCCTCTATTTTGTTTTGTCCCTGTTCTCTTAAGGATGGGATTGCACAACAGTGGTTTACCCTTCTTAGCAGCAGCAGAGGCCACGTCCAGCCAGTGAGAAATGCCTGGGCTGGAAGTCAGGTCGACAGATTCTCTTCTTGCCCCACAAGTCCCTTTTGCTCGCGGCAAGGAATTCTGGAGTCTTGGGACCACCACAATGGGGCCCTTTCTCACAGGGCTGGAAAGCTCGACCTCTGCTCAGAAAGGACAGATTCATGTTGGAGAGGGTTCCACAATGCAACGATTTATGTCAGGAAATGAACAGAATACTTTCTAAAAAAAAAAATGAAGAAGAAGAAGAAGAAGAAGGAAAAAAGCCTTCATCTGTTTCTTTGGCTCAGGGAAGAGATCAGCTGTGGTTTCATGATATCAGAGGATGGAATGCTGTAGGGGGAAAATGTATAGCTGTGTGCATCCATCTGTTTGAGTTTCTATTCCCAGTGCATAACACACAGAGTTAATTTTGCTTAATTACATGTCATATGGGTCTCAGAGCTCAGTGGGAATGAAGATGCCTTCATGCACATGGTTCAGCTTTTGCACTCTGAGTACCACGAGTATGAATTACAACCCTGCACTCTCCATACAGCTCCTGTGTGTTTGGATAATAATAATGTGTTAGGTGCTCCTCCAGCCATAGTCCTTGGTGACAGGCAGGTGCCAGTTCTCAGTCACACTTGGTTTTGTGCCTTGTCTCAAATAGAAAATGTCAGTCTGGCTGTTGATGAAAATAAGGAGCGTTTCAAGATGCAAGTATTTTCTCAAGGCTCAAGTTCCTGTGCACATAAAGAATAGTAGCAAAGTATTTTTGTATTGGTTTACTTTAAAAATAGCGTCACAGAATCTGATAGCAGTGCTAAGAAAAATAGTTTGTGAAAAAGCCGTCCTCATTACTGACTGCAAACTGAAATGTTGGGAAGGAGAGAGTGAACTTCCTTGTAAAAATATTTCTGTGCTTTTAATCTGCCTGGCAAATCATCGGTGATTAAATGATAATCTAAGTTGTTTGCTTGAAATGTCATATATCTCCACCACAGTCTGCCCACACCACTAGAGACTTTTAGGAATTAAGGACCCTGGGAAAAGAAATTACTACAATGTACTTAAACAAGAATTAGCAAAAGCCAACAATAAATTTCAATTTATGTATTAAAATACTCTCTAGGATACAGACTGACCTTCATTACTCAGGGTTTGTCACTGTCTCATCTCCTTTGGACAGAGAACACTGAGAAAGAGACAGGAAGATGATTTACTCTCCCTTTAGCTTCTGTCTCGTCTGCTGCAGTGTCTGCTGTGCAGCTCCCCCAGCCGTGCTGCTCCATGGGTCTGACAGCTCCTCATGCTTTGCAGGCACTGTTTTCCCTCATAGCTGAAACTCATGGTTGTCTGAAATCTTTGCTAAATGAGTTGAAGCCAAGCCTTGCTTTACTGACAGGCAGAGGCCCCAGGCTAAAGTGTGACGTATCTGGGGAAGGAGGAATCCCAGAGAGTGAACTTTCTGGGTCTGCTGCCCACAGCAAGGGGGAGAAGCTTTCAAAAGAGCCTTTGCACCATGGGTCCCACAGGGATGAGGACCCCTGACTGAACCCATTACCTCCAAGGGAAGCTGGTCCTGCAGGAGGCTTCTGCAGACTTGCCAGGTCTCCAGAGGCAATGCAGGAGAAACCCTCTGGGACAGATATAAATCAAAGTGAATTAGAAAATAGATAGGCCCAGCTGTCACCAATGCACCTAGTCACCTCCAGTCCTCTCCACTTGGAACATTTTGTAGTCTCTATTGAACAAATGTCAGGATACTCCTCACTTTTTAAACAACTTTCTGACTGTGCCACTGTTTGTGTGTATCTGTATGTATTCAGATCAAAACACGTGCACACACATCAATGTTTATTAACTCTCACTGAATACAGCAGCAAAGTCAGTCCCTAAAGATGTGCCATAAAACTTTTCCATAACATTGTTAATAAAACCTTCATATTTAAATTAGATTGCAAGTGATGTATTAATTCAATATAAGATCTTCTTATGATTCAGAAATTTCCAGACTGTGGACAGCTTAATGTGCTAACACAGCAGTCAGCTTTATAGCAAAGTCCATGGTCCTCCTTTCACATTCATTGCTACATTTCAAATGAGTAATGTTATCCTGGGGTAATGCTGATGAGAAAGGAGATCCAGCTTCCCTCTCCTTTGTCATTGAAGGAGAGTGTATCCAGCTTGCATGATGTGCTTGGCACCAGCTATGTTTTAATACCATTAGCAGCAGGAAATATTTTCCTTGCCAGTAATGAGGCTCAGCATCAGCTAAAGGTGGTGCCCCACAGGAAGACTTTAAACAAAATTTCTAGATTCAAAAAATTGCTAGATTTAAAAAAGGGTAGAAATATGCTATTTTTGAGATAGGTGTTTGTTCAGTGTGGAGTGATCCTGGATGATGAAGAGACCTGCCAAAGCTACTTTTAGTTCCACCCGCTGCTTTCATTGTTATTCTTGTAGCTGTAGCTGGTACTGGAGTTAGGATGGTGGTGTCTGTTCTCATATAGAAATGGAAGAAGAATGGAAATATGTGTGTCTATGAAGATGAAAAGATAAAAAGAGCAAGAGCTGAAAAGAAAGTGACCTTCCCTGCATAGCTACAGATATGGCATTAATTGTGCCTTTCCTTGGAAAGGGTTTCCTTCTGCAACACCACATTTTTTGTCTGATCTAAGGGCTAACAGTGTGCCAGGTGCAGTCTGGGTTGCAGGAGGTCAGAGTTTCTACTTGGAAATTGTTACAGTCAAGAGAAACCATTAAATAATTTCCTTTATTGGTTTGGAGACATAAACCAATACTTCAGCCTCACACTAATGCTTCACTGAAAACCATGAGGCTGAGAGGAATTACCCTTATATATCATCACTTGGGAGAGGGAAGATACATCAATGAGTCATATGTAGGATAGGAAGACATTTAAAAAATTAAACATGGAGTCAGGCAGGGCTCCTTGCTGCTGCTGCTATTGCAAAGCAGCAACACAGGCTTTCTTTAGCAGAAAAAAGGTGAAGAATAGGTACACAAAGAGCACTTTACACAGTCAGAGAGATTTTTTGCTATATCTTCTTTGCTTTCTATTATTTTTTCTGTCCTTGCTGGGAGGAACAAGTTTGGGATTTCAGAGTTTCACTGTGGAGATGGAAGATTTTGTTTCAAGCTTCATTTTATTTGATACTGCTTTCCTCTGACTTAATAAGTGAAATGTGGGTGTACAAAAAAGTAAGAAGACAGGGAGACATGGGGTACCTGTTTTTTTTTCAGGAACTCCAAATCAGAACTCAAATAAAGCTGACTTTAAAACTTACAGAAAGACTAAATGAAAAGAGGAAAACTGGCCTCACAGGTTGTTTGGCTTTTCTTTATTTTTCATTAAGCCTTGTGAACTGGATGGTGGTAGTGATGGAAATAACTATTTAGAATGATAAAGTAATTTCTTCTAATTAAAAATCAATCAATCAATCAATCAATCAATCATTACCTCATTTCTAATCATGTGAATTGAGTTTTGCATGCCAGGAGAGCTGTACTGACAGCTCTACAAAGCTCCAGACTGGCATGGGAGCCAAGCTGGGGTAGAGGACTACATTTTGGGAATTGTGCCATCCCTGGGTTGGTCTGAGGGATCTCTGTTTCAGGCTCCATATATCAGGAACCATATTTGCATATGATATCACCTGTGTAGAAGAAGCAACTTATTCATGAGCAGTAGCATCATCACATCAAATACAGCTGCAGATATGGCTGAGAAAACAACCATTTAATTGAAGTAGAAATGAAACTGGGAAATTAAAGGGGGTGCAAAAAATTCCCAATTATTACTCACTGGAAGCAAATCCTAGACGTGTAAGGCATGGGGGTGCACACAAAATTCTGGGAGAAACAGAATTTACATGTAGACATAACTGCCCTCAAAACAGCTTTGGGGGCTCTTCAGCTGAGTCCCCAAACTCTCTTTAAATAAACAGCTTGGGATAATCCCTCTCTGATCCTCTGGAGGATGGAGCAAGGTGCAAGGGACAAAACCCCACTTCTGACAGCCCAGCCCCCCAAAATGTAGAGGCTCCTGCCTGTCCCTCTGATGGGATTCCTGCGAGGAGAACCTGCCGTGGGTGGTTCTGCCAGCATGAGCTCTGCCAGGTGCGGTGGGCACTGTGCGGGCACGGCGGTGCTGCCGCTGCCCGGGCTGCCCGTGCCAGGGCTGGGGCTGACCGGCTCCGGAGAGCACCGCCGGGAAGCACAGCCCCCAGCCAAGTATTTTTGTCCAGTTTTTCTTATCCCGAATCAGTTCTTGCAGCTCCTTCTGTAATTTCTTCCCCTCCCAGAGCAGCTGTGTGGGGTTTCAGCTGTTCTGCACGAGTGGAGGTGCCAGCACCCTTTAAATCACTATGGAAAAGTAAGGGCGCATGTTCTATCCTGGAAGAGAGAAGAAAATACAAAGTTTGGGGTTTGTTTCGGTTTGTTTGGGCTTTTTTCCCCCCTTGTGCTTTCCAAGTGCTTGTCAGAGATAACTAGGCGAGGACTGGAGGTTATTCACAAATTAATTAGCCTCGGGACTGCCAACCACGCCAGCTCAGCCTGGAGCAGCCGCATCCCTGCAGCAAACAGTTCCCATTCCCGCTCCTCTCGGGGGGACGCTAAGGGTTAATCCAGTAGCTGTGCATTTAACAGCACAATTTAAAGGGGAAAAAATGACACCCCTCTCCCCTGCCTTGCCGGCGGTGGATGGTTCGCTCTGCCGGGCTGATCACATGCTCCGCGCCCCCGGTGCTGCGGCAGCCCCAGCCGGAGCTGCCCGGGACGCCCCCGGTCCCCCCGCCCATGCCCGGCCGCCCTCACCTCCGCTGCCAGGGAGGGAGGGCGCAGCCCCAGCCCTTGAGCATATGGGTGGAAATTTGGGAGGCACCCGTTCTCTCACCACCCTTCCCAGCTCTAACCATGTCTATTTGTTGTTGTCTGTTTTTCAGGGACTATGGATCTTCAAAGAGGAAATCAGGTAAGACACCAGGCTTTTTATGTGCTGCATGATTCTACAGAGGTCCTGAGCCCCTGCTTTTCCCCTTCTGTTCATCTTGTGTGGCATTTAATTGTGTAGCAGTTTAACTTTTTTTGCTGAATTCTGCTGGAGATAAGCATCAGTTTCTTTCCTTTGCACTGTATAGAAGAAATATATCTGTATGCTATATAGATGTATATATACTTTATATAGTATTGCAGCTATAACTATAGTATAATTATAATGTATATTATATAGTATTGCAGTTAAAATGACTGCTCTTCTCTAACTGCATTTATTCAGCTCCCTCTCCAATGTGAGATGATAATTGTATTACATTTATTTATTTTTCATTGCAAGTGGTCAAAGTGCAGAGTCAGAGTTGGGGTTCTTTTCTGGAGGGGAAGGTTATCTTTTTCTCTGCTGATTTGAATGTTTTGTCATGCCTTTCCAAAATGCTCTGGTGAGGCTTCTGATGCAAAATGTTCTCAATGCTTGTGTCTGGGTTTGGGCTGCCTCAAAGGCTGTAGCTCAGTGTTTTCTTCTTAAAATCCTGGATTGAAATGTCCTATAAAACCCCGATTTGAGACTATATAAATCCAATTTTACCCCTCCCCATGTAGCTCTTAGTGATTTTTACAGATGTGTTTTCAATAGGGATGTGCAATTATGGGCCTCTGGGCTTGGCTGCTCTGAGCTGGATGTGTCAGGGCTTTCTATTTTTTAATTTTTTTTTCCCCCTAAGCAGCATTGAGCACCTGCAACTCTCATTGACTTTGTTTGGAACCTTGGATGCTTCAAATTGCATTTAGGGCATCCAAAGAGAAGCCTTCCAAACCAACTCCTGGAAAACTCTGGCCTGTGTGCAGGGAGAGGAGGATTTTTTTTCCTGCTTTTTAAGATGATAAAGAAACACTGCAGTGGCTTAGTCTCTGGAAGGGAAGGGAAGATGAATGTAACATGGACTGCAATGAATTTCACTGTCTAGATCGATTTGTTGGTTAATTATGAGGGCTTTTAAGCTGCCATCCTGTAATAAGCTAAGTGATGCACTAAAGAGAAGCTGTTGCTTAACCCTGATGGCCTGGGTATCAATTGGCAGCTGCCCTTGCAGGCCAATACTTTTGGTACCTTTCCTTGAATTTCCCTGAGGTGGGTGTGCTAGTGAAGAGGCAAGCATGGTACAAGGTGTTGGGCCCACAAATAAATTAGGGCATGCTTGGTCTTCTTAATCTCCTGTAAAGCTTCTGTCTGGGTTGCACTTCTAGGACTTGCTAAATGTAATATTAAGGAAAGTGTGTGTTCACAACAGCCTGTGAATTAAGTTGGCAGCAGTGCCTTTTCTAGAGGGGCTGACCATAAATCAAAAAGTCTTGAGTGACTTGGTAGAGGGCAGAGCTGAGTGTGGGAGTTCCTGGCTCAGTGCCACATCCTGAGCACTGGGGGCTTTTGGGCCATGTAAAAATCTTTGAAAAACATTGCTGAAGTCTCTGGGGCAACCTGATTTAGCACTGACCTGGAACAGCACTAGGAGACACAGAGAGCTTTGGGCTCAGTGCACCAGTTTACATGAAAGAGTATTGCAATTCATGTGCAAGAGATGTGAGGAACTGCTTTGGGAGTGGAAGGAAACTGCTGCCTCTCCAGAAACTGCTGCTCTGGGGGCAAGTTGGAGCTGATCTGCCATGACATCATGAGAAAAGCAATTGAGTCAGTGTAGCTGAGATGCCATTTGTGGATGCTGTCCCCTGCTGGACTCTTTGGCCCCCTGCCCTGAGGACCCCAAGTGACATGGTCATTCATCCCCGTGAGGGGTGCTCGGGTTGGGCTCCCTCCTTTGGCTGTCCCAGCTCCTCATGCTGCCAGATCTCCTGCACTTCTTTCCTTTTTGGTGCTGGGCTGTTTGTGCAGCCAGGCCTTGGAAACACGAGTGAGGGACACCCTTTCTCCACTCACCCCATACAAAGAGGAATGTGAAGCTGCACTACGAACAAATGGAGCTGTATAAAGGGACTCTGTTCTCAGCCATCTCCTTGCTTGATTTTGGAATGGCAGAGGAATGCTTCCTTCTGTTTGGAGCTGGATGTTGTGGGAGTGTGCACGCAATGAGCAAAGGAATATGCCAAGGGCATTCCCAGTTACAGCCTCTAACAAAGATCAGCTTTATGACACTTGTAAAAGGGATGGGGTGAATAAGCACAGATTTTCAGGATTGCTGTGATTGTCTTTTAAGATAACAAACAGCTTTGAAATAGTTTCTTCTATGGGTGCAGAACTACTGCATCTGTAAACAAGAGACAAATAGGCATTTTTAAATGCAAGCACCTCCCAACAAATGAGACCGTATGAACATCCTGTGTCTTGACCAAAGACGTGCTGGGAGGAGGCTGCTGGGTGTGAGCACAGCTGTCCCACACTGTCCAGCAGGAATCCCACAGCTGCTGTGTCTCAGGCATGTGCAGGCATGACACGAGCATGGCCAATTGCAAAAACATTCAGAGAATGCCTCAGACAGCCAACATCACCTCTACCCTGACCTCTGCCTTGCCAGAGTGAGTGTCTAGCTAGTCCTCTGCTCGCCCCTTAGAGCAGGGAGAAACTGGATAAGTTCAGAGCTTAATAGGAGTTATGGAAACATTTACCACTGCAGTTGATGCTGGTTGTAAACATTTGAGACCTTCTGAACTAAATGCAATAGCGTGGCATGTCCTTAGCTAAACAAAAGGGAGGCTTGTGCTGATCTGGGGCATCTCTGCATGCCAGCCCTGAGCCAGGCTTCCTCTTGTGCAAAGGGCTGTGTAAACACACAGCCCTTTGCTTGGATGTGATCTAATTATAAATGCTTTAACCTGCAGCCAGCTCAGAGACCTGGGGCTCTGTGAAGGCACAGACATTTGCTGTGGCCTGAAATGCCACATGTGCTGGTGCCTTGGACTTGGGGGGTTTTATTTGACACGCTGCAGAGCTGCTCAGAAAGCTGCCTTCGTGTTTCAGGCAATTGAATTGTTGCTCTATGACCATCTGTCAGTGCTGGAGAGCCCTCAGTACAACTGTGAGGAGTGGTTACCATGGGCATATTCTGTATACTTGCTACAAATGGGCTCTTCTTGGTCCACCCAAAGACCCTCTGCAGCAAAATGGGAAGGAATTACTTTCCAAACTCCAATTTGTCAGTTGCATTAGCCAAGTGAACAGCTACTCATTTGTCACTCAAAACAGGCATTACTTCTATGCTGGCGTCCATTGTGTGTTTTTTCTGTCCTCAAATCAAAATAAGGGTAGAATTGCTGCAAATCTGGGAATGGATATTTGTATGGTACATTACAAGCAACAGATTAGGTTAATCCATTCTGCAAACCCTACCAGCTACCATCTGTGCATGGTGAACTAATTAACCCTTGAGATATCTGCTAATCCTGATGTGGCTTATAAAGCCAGTTGGAGTACGTTTCTCCCCAAAGCTATCATTGTGTCACCCACCTCACAAACCCCCTTGATGGCTAGAGAAAGCTGCAGACTCCTGGAGTAAGATCTTGCCCTCTCCCCGTGCTGAGAATCTTTCCTGGCTGGTTTCATGCCAAAGCAGTCAGATCCCAGTCATGAAGCTGGAGCGTCTGGGACCTGCTGTTTGGTGGCAATAGGGAGCTGGTGTGGGCTTCACAACTTTTCTGCACTGAGTCTCAGTGTTTCCCAGCCACTGAGAAGATTCTCTTTGTTAACCTTGAGGTCAGATCCAGCACAAGAGGAGCTTTCAAAGTGATCCTTCTAGGTGACCAAGCCCTTGTGGTCACAACTCTCCATGTGCCTGGGCAGGAGCACTGCTGGCCACCCCCTTCTGGAGCCATAGCCCAGCTGCCCCTGCTGTGACTGCACACCTTGCTGCTGGGACAGAGCTGGCTTCCAGCCAGCCTGGTGGCTTCCTCTGGCACCTTGTGCTATGCTGTAGGATGCTCCTCCAAGTGAAGGGGAATAAGCTTTAATAAAATGGAAGTTATGGCTCCATCAGTCCTGCCGTGTTTCCTTTCCCTCATTGTTCAGATCCTGTCTGCATCGAGCTGGCTGTGCTTTGGCTGAGTCTGGCAGCTGAAATCTATTTTAAGTAGTAATAGGGCACTCAGAATATTCAGTTAATGATTTGGTTCAAGCCAGTGTTGCCTCAGGATGCTGATGAGGCTTCCTTGAATGAGTAAACCATCTTTCAGCAGGGTTTCCCTGTCCAGTTTTTGGACAGCAAGATTATGGCTATACACAGCCAGCAATCACTGTTTTCTTTCCCTCCTATAATCTAAAACTAGGAAGGATATATCTGCTGGCAAGTAAATAAAAACTTCAGAGTCCATTGGAAGATACTTCACAATCTTTTTATAGAAACATCTGTAATGCTGTCTTTTCCCTCAGTGGGGAAATTACTAAGCAGAGCTGAGAGAGTTTCAGCAATGACAGAAGTGAGGCCCCAAGTGAGAAACAAGCAGATTGTTGTAAAAACACCAAGGGCCTGGTGGCTGATCACTTTGTGGGGTGCTGCCTAGGAATTATGCGTGGAGCTGATGGTCCAAGTTGCTTCCTTGGCCTAATTCTTCATTACTAGAGGAACTTTCTTTCTTGCCCTCATGCACCAAAGATGTACACTCTGTCAGCTTCAGGGAGTGCCTTAATTGCCATTTCTTTGTATTATTTGGGGTAGTTTTTCTGCTTCCTTTGTAATTACCAAGGGAAATGGCTTAACTTGTGGCTTTTTCTGTCCTTACAGCTGAGCTAGGCTCTTCACTTCCGAGCTTAACCTTTCTAACCCTGTCACTCTGCATGTGTCTAGCCTGCCCTTAGAGTTCCATGGTGTGTCTTGCTCTATATATTTTTTTCTTTTTATAAAAAAGCTTTATTTTCTTGACTTAGTCTGAGCTGCCTCCTTTAAGACAATGTGGAGAAAATGAATAGTGTGTGCCACCCCTTCTGTGCTTAATCATTCAATGGGGTGACAAATGTGTGAGCTCCCAGCTGGATCAGCAGGGTTATGTGACTGGAGCTGGTTTTACCTGTTACAGGACTGAGGTGGGGACCCTGGGAGCAAAGCTTGGTTGATACCATTGAGTGTGGAGGTCTCTGCCAGCTTCACAGGCCTGTGGCAAGCATTTAGCTACACATAGGTACAGGGTGAGCAGGGAATGTACAGCCTCCAGCCCTGGCAGGTGTTTTGTAATATTTGTGGGGAATGGCTGCAGTGGAGGGAGAAGGAAGGACTGCTCCAAGAGGCATATAGTCTTGCCTTTCCTTTGCCTTAAGGTTGCTGCAGTATTGACGGGATATCATCTGGATATCCCATCAATATCATCATTTAGTATTAAATGTTTAGTATTAGAACTGGGGGATGCCTTAACTAATCCAGCTGACTGTGAAATCTGTCTCAGTTTTACCTTCTCAGCCAGAAGAACTCTTAAGCCTTTTAACTGGATTCTCAAAGAAGCCAAATCTAAGTGTGTTACTTAAGAGGCTAAAAAATCCAATTAACTACCATGGTCAATCCCAGCACGAGGCCATGCATCTTCTCTCAGAGTGGCAACTGCAGCAGATGCTGGGGGCTACCAGCCCCAAGCAGGGACTTGGCCATTGCTTAGTGGATCTGAGCCCAGGTGGTAGCAACAAAGTTAGAATGTGGTTTTTAACTCAGATGTTACTTTGAGTCATTCTGCTCTCAGGGTGTTTGTCTCTGAAGTCTGTCTCCCTATAATTCCTCTGAAAGCTTCAGCTTGGAAGGTTTTTTTTTAAGGTGGTGAGTAGGGATGCAAATCTGTCCAAGCCCATGGCAAGGTCCCAGGAACATCTTAAATCATGTAACTTGGTGTCTTAATCCTTGTAAGAAATCTGTGGTATGACATGATCCCTGCAAACTGAGGCATGTGCTCTTGTTTGTATCCTGATGAATCACAGCATGAACTGTGCACAGTTGCATTGTTCCCTACAATTAGAGCAGAAGCAGGGATGGTGGACTGGCTCCTTGGTGCCATTTGGCCTGTTGATGAGGATGACTGGATGAGATAGTTTGCCAGTCACTATTTTATAACTTCACAAGCATGTACTGACAGGATTGCTCTCGATCAGAAATCGTGAACTGTTCCCTCATCATACGATTAACCTTCTTGGCTGTATGTACTAATTACTGCATGGAATTTAAAAACAGCAGATTCTGGCAGAACATTTTGGTTCTCACATAGCTGCTGCTTTTTTTTTTTCCTTTTTTTTTTTTTTTTTTCCTTTTCAGGAAGATGAAGGAGTTTGTAATAAAAGAAGGATAGAGTAGGCAAAGTAGGCGAAAGCATAGCAGTTAAGGAACAGACAAACCTTTTCATTTGATTACTGGGGATATCAATGTGCATCTTGAATTCAGTCATCAATGACAAAGCTTCCTTTTCTCATGACTGAGAATTATTTCTCCTCAGGTAGTGAATTTGCTAAACTTCTGATCAGTTTATTGGTTTTTGCTTGATGCAGTTATTCCCCAAAGACCTAATTTTCTTACCTGATTTTTTTTTTTTTAATGAGACCATAAGTCTTTTTTTTAAACAAGTTTTTCATAAGGAGCATCTTCTGTGGGTTTGGGGTTTTTTATCCAAGGTAAAACTACTACTCCCGTGCTCAGGTGCACTAGCAGAGAGCAGAATTTGAGGAGGAGCTGCCACTAGTCAGGCAGATTTCATGTCCTTGCAGCATCTGTGCGTGTGTGACCCAATTCTGCATCTTCAGTCAAGATGTGAATCTGTCCACTCCAATCCCACGCTCCAAATCCAGTCTGTAGTGTTCTGGCAGAAGGAAGCTGATCTCACACTTCTCCTTGTACACCATATTTTTAAAGTCACTGCTTAAACTGAAGTGCTTTGGACTTCTGCCTGAGGCTACTGACGAGAAGAGCAGATAGGAGACTTTATTCTGCACTGCTTCAGTTTTCTGCTGACAGGACATGTGGCCCATTAGATGTATAGGATCACTGTCATCTTCTGGGTGGCCCATATGCTGGGGTGGGAGGAAGATGGGATAAGAGAGAAAGAGGTGTTTGTATGTTGTGTGGGTTTTTTGTTTTGCTCCTTGGCTTTTAAACTGAAGTGTGGGGACAGGGTGCAGGATTAGGGAAAAGAATGTGTTTGTGTTCTTTGCCGTTCCCAGTTCAGCATCAGTGCTGCAGAGAGCCCTGTGTCCAGGAGAGAGGGCAGGGAGACTGGGTGCAGGCAGGGCTGGAAAAATGAGGTGTGGCTTGAGCACAGCCATGGTGGAACAGTTTGAACCCTGAAAATGCCTCAGAGTGTCTTCAGCCAAGCACAGAGAAAGCACTTGGTACCTATGGGGATATAATGGCATTTCTCTTGGTTTTAAGAAATTCTCTGTTCTCCATCTGCTCCTGTTCTTCCTCCCTCTTCTGTCTGTCAGTGGCAGATGGTATCAACGCTGCCTGCGTGGGTTTTTCCTCTCTTGCACAGAGAGTGCTGGTATTTTGATTTTGGCACACTGGATAAGGCAGGTGAGAAGTGCATTTGGGAGCTGGAGCAGAGGGTGATGATCTTCAGCCACCACAGGAATCTGTAAGGGGCACAGACGGGTCTGGCTGGATGAGAGGAGCAGATAAAATCTTCCCCGGGCATTTTGGGTAGCTTAGTCTCATGCTGGTGAGCACTCTGTCCCCAGATTCTAGAAACCTGGATGTGGGGTGTGTGTCCTTAGCCTGTTGAGAGCCCCTAAAATAGCACTCCCTAAGTGCATCCAGCTTTGTGCATGCACACCTGGCCCATTCGAGCTGGCCTGTGTCCAGGCTGCGTGACAGCACAAATCCTCTCTCCAGTTCACTCTGGATGGAGTGGCTCACCCAACCAGAAATGGCTGGAAGCTTTACTTCCAGAGGTGTCCAGCAGGAGTTACAGTGTGTGCACTGATTATTGGCCAGCTCTGCCTGGACACGCCAGTGCTGCTCAGTGTTCTGTGCTTGGCAGCACGGCTCCTTCACAGTTGGGACTTGACTCTTGCTCCATTTTTTGAGCCACACATGAATCCCAGCATGTGTACATACCTGTGAGTTTCCAAGTGCAACGTCTGGGGCTTTTCTGCCCTCCTCCTTGGCAGTGCTGGAGGCTGGCTTTTTCCTCAGAGGGGTGATGCTCTCAGTTTGTACAGCTGGAGATGTGGATTAGCATTCAGATATTCTAGGCACTTCCCAGCAAAACTTGGAACTGGTACAAAACTGTATGTGCAGGGGCTGTACCACAGGGATCATGTGGGAAACAATCCCCACTTGCCATGTGGAAAGAGTTAATGTGAGCAATGGCTGCCAGAACAAAAACTAAACAGCCCTGGATACTTCTGGGTCTGCGAATGGGATTAAAATGGGTTTTTGCAGAAGTAAACAGAGTAGAAAATTGGGACTAAGTTTTCTTTGTGTTTGTACTTTTAGAAAGGATGAAGGACGGGATGAGGCTGTGAAAATGCAGCTGTGAGCGTGTCACTGTGCAGTTTGTCAGGCACACGATCCTCTGGCCCCACTCCTCCGTTCCAGCTCAGGAAAGGGCTCCCTGGTTGTGGATTTCTCCCCTGCAGGAGTGAGTTATCCAGATGATGAATTTCTGAGGCACGCTCAAGTCACGTGAAAGCCAGATGTGAGCATTTTCCAAGCAGTGTGTGTGGGTCCAGCCTACGCCAGGCTACGTGGCAAGTGGACGTGGTCTGAGGTTGCTCTGCAGCGTGGTGGTGGCTCCCAGTGGGATCATTTCTGCCAGGGAGAGAGGAAGGTGCTGGCTGTGCCCACCACTGCAGCCCAGCACCTCTGCCCCCACCCCCCACACGGACAGGCCCTCCCCTGGCTGCTCGTGATGAAGCTGAACTTGGTGAATAAGACTAAAATTAAAGGCCTTATTTAATGCCTGCTTATTTAATGCCAATCCTCTTACTCAGATACTTTAGCTGGATTTGCATGTTTGATAATCTACTAGTCAAATATTTTTTCAAGACACAGCCCTCTTGAACAGATGGCATGGGGAGTGGAGGTGATGTTCAGCTTCAAGTGTATAGAAGAGGAGGTATCTTTGCAGCGATGAGAGGTTTACTTTAAAATGTAGTCTCCTGTTGGGGAGAAAAATAATATATGTGTATTCCTTCAACAACTCTCTTAAATTATTTGCTCTAAACATGATGCATCAACGTCCCACGGACAAAAGAACAAGGAAAGCTTATTTAAGCTACCCTGGTGTGGGACAGCTGCTTGCCCAGCAATTACAGTAACAAATGAATCTGTCATTGTGGTGGTACCTAAGAGGTTTAATGTCTGACCAGGCTCACACTGAGCCAGGCACCAGGCACAAATGTTGGTTTTGTTTAGGTCTCTCTGGAGCCTGAGGGGAGAAGCATCAATGGCACAGTTCAACAGGGTGCCCTGAGTAGGACTGTGTGAGATAGATCAAAACACTTGCAACCTTTCTGTGCCATCCTCCCATTTCTCTGACTGTCTGTTGTTCTCTGCCCAACTGAATGAATGAATTGTGTGAGCCAAGAATATGTGGCAGTGGTTCCAGTTCGGATGAAGGCTCATCTGCCTTTTTCCTCTTTCCAGACGTGTTGTAAAACTACACATAGATTCTGTATCAGAGGAATTCTCTGGTACAAGTACTTCCACTTCTGGGGGCAGCTTAGCAAACCAAGTATTTTTGTCTTCCTCCCCAGTCTAGTACTGTTGCATTTTAGTGCCTTCCCATTTAACTGAAGTGCCAAGGCCCAGCTGAAGGGGAAGGGAGTAGAGGAGAGAAACCTGGAGACAGGCTGACAAAGGATGGTCAGTGGATCTGGGGGATTGAGATTTTTGGAGGGGTCACAAGGGTAAGAGCATGGTGCATAGTCTGCAGATAGAAGCAGAAACAAGCCCCACAGTTTTGGGGTTCCTCACTGAGTGCTCTTGACTGGGCAGCCTCACCTTGTCAGGAGGAGAAAGTTGTTCCTTTGCTTGTCTGAAGAATGCAGAAAGGAAGCAAGAAGGGGGAAAGTGGAGGCAAAACCCCAACAAGAAACCCTGGACTGAGTAGACTGAACCTGTCTTTTGGGTTCTTTATCTGCTTAGGGCAGTAAGGTGTCCCACCAGAGCCCCCAGGACAGCAACATAGTGCTTCATGTTTACCAGCTCCTTGGCAGGCTTGTTTTCCAAAGTGTAAACTGAAATACAGGCTCAACTTCTGTTTTCTGTTCTGCCATATGTGATGAACATTGCAGCCAACAAGGCTGTAGGCCAATTCTAGGAAGTGGACACATTTAAGGAACAGTGTGGTCAGCCCACTTCTTGCTGACTTGTCAGATACCACTGTTGGCATGAGAACACACCCATTCCTCAGAAGAAGCATTTATTTCCCCAGCTCCAGTCTGAGGAATCACTGATTGCATTGCTTATTTTCTTTTCGCCCCTCCAATTAAGACAGGAAGGGTATAAGTCTACAAAATGAGTCTGCAAAACACTCAACTGCACTCAGGGAACAGACCACTGTTGGAAACAGACCAGATGTCAGTATCTCTTCAGTATGGCCACTTGTTTTTATAATCCCTTTCTCAGTAATTTAAGTTGCACTGTAACAGCTGGGAGATTTTGGTATTCCCAGTTGATGTTAAAGGCTTCATGAGAACAACATAGTTTCATTATTTAAATGGCCCTAGGACTGTTTTCTTCTATGGAAGGCCACTTCCAAAGAACAGGCCATACCTGTATAATTAAACTCTCTGCCCTCCAAAGCAAGGTAGCCACATCCAGAGCACTGGCAGAGGCCTGTCTTTGGCCTGTGCTAACTCCTCAGCCATGCACAGAAATCATTTGGGGCAATGGTTACAGTGCCAGAACTGCAACCCCACTGAAACTCATGGCCAGAATGATCCAATTGCCCACAGTTACTGCAGGACTGTCATTGGGAAATATGCAGCTTAACAAGCTAGACAGCTTTTTGTTTTAAAAATAAGCTTGTTGTATTGGTCCCTGATAGCCCAAGCAACTGTGATTCTGCAGGAGAGTGTCCCTCCTGGTGCTGGCAGCAGTGTTAAATCATGGATGCTGGAATCTGCAGGAGAGTGTCCCTCCTGGTGCTGGCAGCAGTGTTAAATCATGGATGCTGGGCTCAACCCTGAACTGGACATTTCAGACTGTGTTACTAACAAAAGGAACCTGCATCAGCAGCTGCTGCTAAAATGCCCATGGAGGAGGAACTCCTCTGCACCTGCTGGGGCAGGAGCCCACCTGGATGTGCAGTACTGATGTGTACCATGAATGTGGTATCTGGATTTTGGTAGATTCAGCTCATGCATTTGATTCTAGACTGACTCCAGCTATTGTAGGCTTTTGTGGAAGCTTGCTCTGCTCTAGCTGTACAGAAGGCAAATAGTCTGCTGCTAAAATGAGATGAGTGGAGCTGTATCACAAGCATAAAGCATTAGTCCCCAGCAGTCTGGCGCCTGCTCTCTTGCCAGAGGTGGGAGGAGCAGCAAACAAACCAGTCTCACTGGCAGCACAAAAGCTTCTGCTGAAATCTAGAATAATATGTTTCATGTTCACCATAGCAACCAGCTTAATTTTTTCTTCAAAGCTTTTTGCCCTTCAACTCCTTCCTTTTCTTTCACACCTGAGGAACCCCCTTGACCCGTGGGAGGGCTGCCCAACTCCATCGTGGCAGCTTGAAAGCGATGGGATGGGGTTCAGCAGCCACTTCCAGGGACGTGCCTGCTGTGCTGCTATTTCTGTGCAGCGTGGCTCTGAAGGAAAGCCTCCTCTGTGCTCTTCACAACTGCCTCGGCCTCGTGACTTAGCTGTAATTTATGGATTCATGTTCCTTTTGAGCTTTTAAAAATAATTCTGGTAGGAGGAGTTTGTTCTGGCTCCAATTGAAGCCGGCAGCATGCACCGTGGGGACTGGTGTTAAGAGCAGAATTGGGATGCCATTGCCCTAGGAGTGGCCTGCTTTGAGCAGGCAACTTTAATTTTCCTTCCAGATCCTGAGATTTCCCCCCCTGCACTTCCAAGGGATCTGAGACCAGCCAGTGTTCAGCCGTGTGGCAGTGGGGGAGAGGAGTGGCAGGAAGCAAAGGTTTGTTCGTTTACTGTTACCAATCCCATTGGAAACCAGGTCCAAGCCTCTTGCACAATTCCAGTAAAACCCTGTCCTAAAGGGGAAACCTGGGGCTGTTCAAAGCTTGTGTTTTGTTGGCTCAGGCACAGCATGTTTCTGAGGCCTCTGACCTCCTCCCCGTACGCTGGCTCCCGCCGCGGCTCTTCGTTTGAGCTCTCTGTGAAGTGGAATCTATCACTAATGTCTGATATTTTTATTATTTGTAGGGGGGACTCTTAAAAGCTGGTAGCAATTAGAGCTTAAACGTCTTGGAATAAAAAAAAAAAAAAAAAATCCCCAAGAAGGAAGTTTAATGCTAAGCAGATGTGCAGGAGCAGCTGAAATATGCTGGCTGTCTTCTGCTTCAGAAGCAACCTCATCCACTTCTAGCTGCTGTCAGGCTGGGGCAGCTCAGAAGTGCTGCTGCTTTTAGGCTGGGAAGCCCACACTGGTGACCTGTGGGATTGTTTACCAGTTAATACTTATATTGCCCTTCTTTTCTGGCTTAAGCCAATAGTTTTGACATGGAGGAAAAAATACTTTGTTTAAAAAGAAGTTTTTTTGAGCAATTGATAATTGCTAACAGAATTGCTTTATTTATGGTGAGAGCTCACATGGGTGTCTGTCGATATGGCTACTGTTGATCTAGGTTTAAACTCTCTCTCTTCTTGGGTAGATGGACCCAGAGTAGCCCTAAACTTGTGTTAAGTGCAGTGTATTTCCTCTAAATTTGGATGTTTTTGTCTTTTGCTGAAGCTTGGGTGGGGGCAAACTTTGAAACGTTCTCAGTTACTCTGCAATACATCATCTGCTTGATTTATCATTGTCATATTCAGGTTCTTCTGTCTGGAAAAAGATCTGACAGCTGACTGAAGTTCATGCTCGTGCTCGGAAGGGAGTGGAAGTCTATTCAAAAGCTAATAGACAAGTTGCTGACAACAGCTCCTTCACACCCCTTCCCGTGCGTGCCCCGAGTCTGTAACAGAAACATGCTGTATATTCCTCCATGAGCTACAGCACAAGTCACTCTGCCAGATTATTTCCTGTTGCACTCCACCAGTGCGAAGCCTTTTTCATTTTTTCTTAAATAGCAGTCCAAAGTAAATTATTGTTATTTACCACTGTGTATTTTGTAGTGTGTTGTGACAGTGCAGCACATGGGCTTGGGAGTCAGAGGGCTGAAAGACTTCAAATTTTCTCCAAGCTGCCACTATAGAGAGTTTACTGCAAAGTAGTCAAAGTACCGAATCCATTTGAATTGCAGTGCAACTACACAATGAAAATTGTGTCCCTAATTTAAAGAAAGGATTTCAGAACCTCAGCATTCCCTTAGTGCTAAGAAAATAGCAGTGTGTTTCTTGGACCTCTGGTTTCCATCAGGAAAGTTTGAAAGCTGTTTCTTAACATTTGTACCATGCTAGCAATTCCTCAGTTACATATGTACTGTGAATCGGTTACATTACTATCTGTTCATCTTTTTACTGTCTTGGAGGTACTCTGCAATTCAAAAGACAGTAACAAATAGACAAGGCCACCAGTACAGCCTGCTTTTCTCTCCAGTTGGCTGATGGGTGCATCTTCTCTGCTGTTAACTGCTGGGTCCAACGGGGTCCCTGTTGCAAACAGGCTTTTCAAATTGCAGTTTGGGGTTGTCAGAATTTAGGAAATTCTTAGATTGTCATATAAACATCTCTTTCTAGATGTCTCTTCTCCCAGGCAAGGAGAGAGTAAGAGCTGCCCTTCTGCCCCTTCATCCCACAGAAGCGGAATGTTTATTATTTAGAAATGGGGGAAAATCTGTTACCTTTCAAAACATACTTCCAGTGTATTCAAGAAAAAATTAACACTTAACATTTGAAGATTATTCCCAAATTCCCAAGCCAAGTATTTCCACCTCATTTCACAGAGGGGGAGGGATCCTTTTGACCTTGTTGGCAGCAACTATCAGCTTTCTCCTTAACCTGATCTCTGTCTCATTCATTGGTTAAAAAAATGGATTTTCTAGTTATACTCAGAATGTACCTTTATTGGAGCTTTGTACTCTTTTCTATGGAGCATTATTCATCTATTGGTATTTTCCTTAATGCAATTTCAGAGTAAGAAGATGCTTGTAGAAACTTACATGTGTTTGCTAAGCTCAATCTCAGTTCTCTATGTGTCTTTTGGGTATGATTATCAGCTGCAAAGATAAACAGTTTTGCAGGTCTGAGGCTTAATAAGTCAAACTATCTCTTGGTATGTGTCTTCTGAGCTATTGGGAATAAGCTCAGGGCATATCTTTTTCTTAGAGCTCAAAATTGGATCACCTACAGTGATCAGTTTCATAAGTTCTGCAAATCCATTAAAACATAAAAATTAACTGGGTGTATCTTATGACTTGACCTTCCTCTGAGTCCCCATCATGCCAACACTACTCTTAAGAAAAACTTTGTCTCTTTCAAAGCTGTCATTATTAACTCTCAGACTTTCTGATATGACTGGTTTTGACTGTTTTCTTGTGTCTCTAATTACTTTCTTTTTTCATGGCTGCCCTATGATTGGATTTCAAGTTTGGATGTCCAGTTTGTCTGAGACTCCAAAAAAGAGTGTCACTCCAGGTAAATTCTTGTGTCTTGGTGTTCTGCATGCTATTAAAACCAGAATTCTCTAGTTCAAGCTGTGTGTGGGTTTGGAGCTGTCTTTTGAATGAGTTGTGAATTGAGTTGTGAACCTCTGACAGTTGATACCCAGGATCTGTGTCTGCTTGTGTATTGGTTTTTCATGATGCATGATTTCTGGTAAGGAAGAGCTTTGTTTTTCTGATGACTGCCTCACCTTGATGTTGCTGCTAGCAGGGGTTAGTAGTTTGCAGGGTTTGTTTCTCTTGCCCAACTCAAAGCCTCAGTCCAAGGCAGCTTCCCCTTTTGTGGTGGGTTGAGTCTGGCCACAGCTGAGTGTACCTGCACAGCTGTGCTCTCACTATTCCATGTGAGAGAAACTTTGTGGGTCAGGATGAGGCAGAGAAACATGACTGTGAGCTCCTTATCCTTCTGAAATGCTCTTTGCATTTCCCCAGTAAATAGAAGTGGTTTCACATGGAAAAGCTGAAACTCTGATAAAGATGCAAAATTTTCAAGGGAGCATCAGCCTCCTTGTTGCAACGAGTCAAGAAGAAGGAGGAAGCAGGGGAACAGTTTCTAGGGGAGGTGTCAGGGGCTTGGGAGCAATAGTTCCATACAAGGCAAAAACTAAGCTTTATACTATAAGGAATCAGGACTTCTGCTGTGTAACCAGTGGATTTCTTCTGCAAACATTTGTCACTTGACATGGAATATCACAGAAGAATGCTCTTCTCCTTCAGACTTAGAAGGAGAGATCACAAGTGATAGATCCTGTGTCTGTACAGGACGCTGGGCTGGTCACTCAAGCAGTTAAGACTACATACAGGTCCTGGGGCAAGGAAAGATGGAAACACTCCTGCTGATTTTCATACCAGATTTGGTAAATATTCAAGTTCATGCCCTGTTGAAAGTATGTGAACAAAATCCCACCATCCTTGATGGATGAGTGCTTGCTTGTCTGAATTTTTTTGTGAGCAAGACTGCTGTGATTCCAGAAACGCTATTCTTGACAGAAGTTGAATATTTTCTTGGGGGGTTCTGCCTCATATTTGCAGAAATGGTCCAATTTGAGGGTGGTAACTGGATATAAAAGTGCAGAAATATCTGAAGTATTCAGTCACAGGAGCCTGCTGCTTCATAGGTCATGGGGGAGTTGAGACAGAAAAACAGAATGAGACTGAGCAGGAGAGAAACATATTAAGGAGGAGACAGAAGAGGTGGTGTCCCTCAGGGAAAATGACAAGAACCCCTCAGATTACCTGGCTGGGGGGTGAGGTTGGGTTTCTTTGACTCAATAGATCTGTTGGGACTGTTTCATATTGTGATACATGAAATGGAAAACTGAATGCCAAGGTTGTTAGCCTTATCAAAAGGCAAGGAAGCAAAGTCTTTAATAGATACAATTTTTTCCTTCTGCTTACTGCTTTTAGCTAAATGCATGCTGCTAAATTTGCCAAAAAAAAAAAATAGTGCATGATGAGAATGCAAATATAAGTGATTAATTGCATTGCATGGTGCTCGAGAAGGTGGATGTTGATACACAGTGCTGCTCAAAAGTCTTATGCACATTTGGCAAGTTCTTAGCTGCCCAGGCTGTTCTAGTTCATGTGGCCTTTCAGTTTCTCATCCAAATGAACCCCCAGTTTCCAAACCAGCTGTTCTTCAGTCCAGATCTGCCATATCTGTATCCTGATGTGTCAAGCTAGTAGATCAGACTTGAATTTGGGTGTGATCTTTACCTACATAGTACATTTATATGTCCTAGCTAGGCCGTGGCTTGGATGTGAGAACAGAAGCCAGTTTCATGCTGCCCAAGCTCTAGCTGAGGTTATGAACCTGCTCCATGAAGTGGAGACTCTAACCAAGACATTAAATTGGTTTCATTTTGTACTTTGGAAATAGAGGGGTGCCACAGCCACACCCTGGGAGATGCTGTAGTGGGACTCCAGTTTGGTCACCCTGACTGCTGTTAAAATCCCTGGCTGCTCTGCTTTGGGCCTTGTGGAGGGATGGGAATGTGTTGCACCACTGAGCAGGACTAGGACGAATGCCAGAGTATATTGGTGACTTCAGCCTGGTGGAAGACCCAGTTTGGCAGCTGTGTGAAAATCTCCAAGCAGTTTAACAGATTTGTGTGCAAAATGCTACTTAAGTATTCTTAACTGTTGCTACCTGTAACCTAGTTGGTTGGAATCACTGTTCAGAGAGCCAACTTTCCAAGAAGGAGTGGAAAGAGGACTCAACTTTTTACTTTCACCCTCCTGCCTCTAATTTTTCTTGGCTCTATTTTAAAACCTAGCAGATCAAAAATAAAAAAATAAAAATCCCGAGACCAATAGGCTCCACTTGGCAAAGGTCAGCACTGAATTTTTCTGTTGGTCAGGATTTTGTTGGAAATGCTGCTGAGGGCTGTAAAGAGGGAAGAACTGAACTGGAGCAGCTGCTTGAGAGAGCTCCTGCCATTTACCATGGGCCAGGCTCATTCCTGAGGCGCTGCCCGTGGGGGCTGTGTTTGCTGCTGGTTTTAGCTGTGTGTCACACACACTCCAGGGCTGGAAGCCACAGTCTACCGCTAAAGCTGCCACTTGTCCCAGACTCCTGAAGGCTCACCCAGATCTTGGTTCCTGGAAGTGACAGAAAGAACTATTTGTGTCTTACGGTGGGGAATGAGTCCAGGCATGCAGTTAATTTTTTCCTGCTATGATTGCTGATCATAGTCTCTTCTTGGTGGCAGTGTGTCTGTTGGTGTGGGCCCCCTATAGCTGTCTGTAGCAGCAAGGCAGGAGGTTAGGAGAGACTTAGTGCATGGAGTTACCATCTAAACCAGATCTTGGCATGTTTAGCCAAAAAGATAGCAAGAAGGGCTAGAGCCTTGGCTGCTATTGCCCCATGTCCTGAAAGGCTTGCAGAGCACATGAGCAAGGAAGGTGGATGGCTGGATGGATGCTCACTCGGGGAGAAACTTCCAGTACATCAATCACAGCTGCCAGAGAGGTCCTAGACTGGGAAACACTGAATCCATGTTGTCCCCATAGAGATTTGTAGCAGGCTTCATTAGTCTCATCTCACTGTTTACTCTAGGAACTGGTTATTTTAAGAACTGCTTTTCCAACACTGCTGTGATGTGATGAACTTTTGTGTACTCTTACATGCATTACATGGCAAAGTCTGTTTTATCTTTGTGTGCAATACACACTTAACCCAATTTTTATACAGACCTAAGCTCTCTATCTTTACACAGTTCAGGATGAATCACAGGGAAAAGGCTTAAAGAAAGCATGCAATTTTAATGTTCATTTATTATAGTCATGTGGTCCTTCTGATAAGAAAGAAAAGAGGTGAAGTTTTTAGGGGAAGGAATTCCAATGTGTTTAGACCTAGATGTATGATTGCTGTAAGGGGTTAGACTGATCTGAGGATTTTAAGTAGGCTTGCTGCTATTCTGGGCTTTTTTTTTTTTTTTCCCTTCATCCTTCCCCAAAAGGAGTTTTCCAGAGATACATAAAAGCTTACCCTTCAAGAACTGGCTTTAACAAGAAACCGCAGCTCTACATCCAAGCTACCACAGTTACTCCTCCCTGTGTGTGGAAAAGTGCAGAGCTCTGCCATTATTTTCTGGAATGCCAGGACACTGGGGGCCATGTGTGCCAGACAGCCCAGCGTGCAGGCTCTGCACGTGTCCCCAGCAGCTGTGCCCGTGTCGGAAGGGCTGCACTACCTGCCAGCTGGTTCCTCGGCTGTGACTCACCCTCATGGCCTTCACTGGCCGTTTCTGTGGTTTTGGCTGCTTCTGCAGGACTTCATTGACCAGCCCAGTACTAATTCATTTAGTCTTAATCTGTAAACATTTGATTGATAATCATGAAAGAGCAATATAAAAACCTGTGCACTGTATGGATTAAAAGAGCAGACATGTTTATAGCCCGATAACAGCAGAGTAATCTGGCAAAGATCAGGAGTCTCACATTCCCATATCCAGATGATTTTATTTTTGGAGTCCAGTTGGTGGTTTTCATTTTTGGCTATTGCAAAACCATCATAGGTCTTAGCTGTTGCAACACAGGAGGAGGAGGATGATGCTGGAACGGATGTTCTGCGCTCTTATTTAGGAGGCTTTCACAGTAGTTGCTGGTCTCCGAGTGCAGCAGGAGGAATGATGCTCCCTCCTCACTGCCTGGTGAGGGGGACAGGGTGCAACTGTTGTCACTTAATAGTGCCAGCTGTGAGGGGCATGGACAAGCTCCAATGACATTTCTGCTCTGCCCCAGGAAGAGAAGTGCTGAGGTGAGGAGCGGGAGGATTGTAAAGTGGAGCCCTATGGAGAGGAGGAGGGGTATCCTCAAGACTTTAACCAGGAAACGGACTCGAGGCAAAAAGAAATGGAGAGGCAAGCAAACTCTTATTTCAGCCAGCAATCTGTGCTCTGCTCTGGGGAGGGCTGCAATTTGGAGCTTAACCAAAACACTAATTCTGCTTTTTTGGAGGGAGAGGAGGGGGGACCTCTACCTGGCACATCAATGTTATCCTATCCTCTGCTCTCCATTTCTCCTGCCCGGGCTGAAGACGCTTTTTAAAAAGTAGGGCTGTTGTGTCAGGGTGGCATTGCAGCTGCATGTGAGCTTGCTGGGGAACTTGTGCCACGCTGCATCCCTGTCCCCTGGTGTGCTCACACTGAGCAGGCTGTTACTCTTCAATGCATGCTGTGTCCTGTGTTACAAATTAGACCTGGACTAATTGGCAGGGATGCGGAAGCGCCCAGGGCAGTGGGTGTAATTGGTGCTGGGCTGCCTGTGGTGTTGCCTGTCTTGTTCTTTTGAATCCCCTTTGGAGAGTCTGACATAGTGTAGCAGCAATGTTGTGGGCATCCTGAGTGTCACTGAGCAGTAATTCATCTAAAGCTTGTGGGGGATGGAAGGCTGAGGAGGATTAGAGTCCCTTACTCTACTGACTGTGCCTGAAGGGAATGTAGTAACAACCCAAACCAGGCTGCCCAGAAAATGGTTAAGGCTTTTGGTTACTGGAAGGAGCTGTTCCTCTGTCTTTTCCTCCTTCTCTTCTTCCTTTCTTTGCTCTTACTGAAATCTTGCCCATTGTGCAGTACCTAATCTTGGGTGACCATCGCTCCAGGAGCCACAGGGACCCCACGCTTCAAAGGGGGATATCCTCTAGGCATGATCTGCTGCAGCTGTAAATGAACAAGTTTGTTTGACCTTGGTTACTTCCTAGAACAAGGAATTTATCACCCTATTTTTTTTTTTTTGTCTTAATAGGAGCCCTGTAGCAGTTATACAAGCGTCTGTTAAAACAATCTCCTAATTGTATGTGTTCCTCCAGCCACTGTAGTGACAGGGAGATCCTCCTGCAGTGACTACCTTATCCAAGGCAGGGCAGAGAAGCCCTGAGAAACTCTGCTGGGTTTCAGATATGAGAATGCAGATATAACCTATCTTGCCAAACTGTTTTAAGTGCTTTTTTTTTTTTTTTTTAAGCATTGAAGTGCTGATTCTCCGTGTTTCCTGGCAAGGGCATTCCCCTGGCATACAGTCCGTGGTGTGGCCTCTGTGGCTGCTGGTGGGGTGTTTGCCAGCCTGCACTCCAGCCTGGTCCTCTCTTTGTTCCCAGCAGGGACACATGCATCACATGAACACTGCTCCTGCCAGCAAGTCAATGCAGTCTTTTGGATTTTTTTTTTTTTCCCTACTCCAGTCCATGAAAACTGCCTAGTAGGTTGGAGGAAAGAAGGCATTTGAGTTGTTGGTTTAGCAGTTAGCTTCCTGCATGTCCCCTGCTCCCCTTGGCACTGTTTGGTCCCTCTTGCCTTTCTACACACTGAATCCTCTGCTGGTGCACGTGCATAGACATAAGTCCATGACAGCTTTTGTTTCTAGTTAAAAAACTTCTATTTATCTCAAGACTAAAACAAAGTAGGGGTTGTAGGTATTACTTGGCTAAGCAGGTTGAAGGAAGATTATAACGCTGCTGGATTCTGGACTGGAGAAAAGACTGTGTAGGAAACAGTGTGAAAACAGGGGAAAGCATCTCATTGTACTCTAGATAGCCCAGCTAGCACTGGTTTAAACCAGAGTGCACGAGCCAGGTTGATTGATCATGAAGAGAAACATGATGCTTATTTGGAATGGATAGCTATGGTGAAAATTTGTATTATAAATTTCCATGTTGTCAGTTCATGGTCATCTCCTCCTATTCCTGCTACTGGCTGTGGTTCAACAATCTATAGAAAAGCTAAATCTCTTAAACACAAGCTTCTAGAGGAGATGACTCCTCTTTAAAGAAAATTAACTTACGTAATTTGAGGAGAGGCAGAGGCATGCTGAGGGAGCAAGGAAGTCTTCTAATTTTCTGGATTTCTTAAACCTGGTCTAAGGGGAGGCATTGTGATAGCGTTTCCTTTCAGGAAACAGTTGAATTAATTGCTTTTTTTTCTAGGATTTTCATTTCACAGGATGCTGTTTTAATGGCTGATGCATTCTTTACCTCTTTCTTGGCAAGGATGCTAATTACTTGTCTGTAGAATCACTTTGCATCTCCAGTCCAAACACATATGAACATGCTGACTTGGGAAATACAGCACCCAGCATCCTGTGCTTGGCTGTCATTCCCTTGACTTTTCTGGTGGACAGTTTCAGACCATGCTGCTTCCTTCCCGTCTCTTGTAGCCAATTTGTCATCAGAAATTTGGGAAAACCCAAAGTCTGCTCCTGGCTGTGTCCCTGTTGTGTAAAATGGGGCATTCAGCAAGTTGTGTGTCTGCTTCTGTCCTCCCTTTCAGTCGGCATCTTAATCCAGAGCAACGGGAACCGCCTCTTAAATGTAAAATGTTAATAATGCCAGTGTCCCAAACGGCTGTAATTGAGAAAAACTGTAAAAGTAATTTTGCATTAAGGCATGTTGGCTCTTACAAAGTGAAGACCTAAACCGGGAGCTTCTCATGACTTTTCAGGGCGGTTTCTAGGCCGAGCAGAGCCGGTCTGTGCCTGGCTTTGGGAGTGCAGGGTCTGTTTGTGCTGCACGGCAGAGCCGAGATGCAGCAGCCCAAGGGCTCCCTCCACATCTGGCCCTGTGCTGTGCCTGCCTCGTGGCTCCGCCTCGAAATGCACGATTTCGGTCTGGGGGTGAAAAACTCAGAAATAAAATAATAAAAAGAGCAGCGGTGTGGGGGAAGGGAGGGAGAGGAGAGCGTGATTTTGCACCTTTCGTGGCCCCTGTTGGCGTGAGCGCCTGCTCTCATTCATGAATGGCTGTGACAGCAAAAGCCCTTGCTCCGAAGAGAAATCAAACAACTGGGGGTCGGCTCCGAGGGCTCCAGAAGGGCGATGGAGAGGGGGAGCCGAGCCCCGTCCCGCCGGGGGAATGCGGAACCGCGGGGCAGGCGGGGGGCAGGGGGGTGGCCGTGTTTGAGCAGCGATCTGGCGCTATAACTTTTTTTCTTCTTCTGTTTCAAGTAAACACTCTTCCCCGCCCTCCCCTCGCTCCCTCCACCCCACCTCCCTCTCTTTCAGCCCCGCTCATGTGTTTCTATTTAAGGGCTGCAGTGCAGACGAATATGATTGGCATCTACAGCCCCCTCTTGACTTTCAGCTCAAGCCTTTAGAGTGGAGAAGGAGCTGAGCCGCCAAGGGGAGAGCTGTTTCTTCTTTGGGTTTACTGGGGGGATGGCTCAGCTGTGGATTTATACTGCTTCTGCCCAGGATTTTTTTCTCTGAATGGGAGCAAGGATTGTGGAAACCATGTTGGGAAGAGGTTTATTTTCAGAACCCATCATGAAACTGTGCAACTAATTCACTTTTTTGGCTCCTTTTTATATTTTTTTTTCCTCCCCTTTTTTCTTCTTCTTCTCTCCAATGTCCCTCTGTGCTGCTGGGTTGTGGGCCAGAGGAGGCTGTTTCTATATGGCCAGCCATTTGGGGATATGCTGCGAGCCAGGGTTGTTTGCTGATTCGCTTGGCTCTGGTGACAAGTTGGCCTGTTGTGAATCGGATGGACGGAGGTCGCTCTCAAGGAGCCATGGCTGGAAGCTGGCTTACGGCTTGCTTTTTCCCTTCCCCAGGTGCTGATGCTAGCTCTGAACCCATGATCCTGGAGCAATATGTGGTGGTGTCCAACTATGAGAAGCAGGAGAACTCTGAGATTAGCCTCCAGGCTGGAGAGGTCGTGGATGTCATAGAGAAAAATGAAAGCGGTAAGTTATATTTGCGGCTTTTCCCTCTTCTAATGGTCTGATTTTTGCATTTGTTCCTCTGCTTTCAGTTTCCTCATCACTACTTGTTAGCTGTGCATTTGCTCCATCTGGTACAGTTACTATGTCTGGCAGAGGATGTTGAAGTTTTTCGATGTTGATTTGGGCTGGGGGCCAAATGTTGCCTTCTACTGTAAGAATGTTTCGTAGGTTTTGTGTGTTAATTAGCCAAGGTACGCTAATGGAAAACGAAGGTGACGGAGAGAAGGATCTGCAGCTAATGAAGCTGATGTATAGTAGGCTGCTATAGTTGCCCTGCTGTCTCTTCAACTTTCTGTCAGTATTTCCATTACTAACTCCCTTTGCAGAGGATTTATAGGATGAGTGTTTAAAAATTGCTTGGGATGAAACTTGGCTTGACAGCTTAGCCCGTGGCCCAGAGCTCAGTAGGGAGGGGAGAGAATGTGCGTAGATAAATACGTGGCCATGCACAGTTTCAAAACTTCTTGCAGAAGTGTTAATTGGGGAATTTTGAGGCAAAGAGGCAGAGGCTGTCATGTAAAAGCAAGATGAAATCCCCTTCTGCCATGCATGGAATAACCAGCTTGCATTTGGAAAATGAGATTTTTGGCAAATGTTTGTAGAGATTTCTTTTCTGTACTCTAACTCTTGGATGCCTGGTAGCTTTGAGTTGGGCAGAACACATGCAGGAGACTGTGTACGTGTGAGTGGTTGGAGTGGCTTAGCAGCTGGTTTGAATAACTGCCTGTCTTCAGCAGCTCCCCCTCCTCCTCTCCAGCACTCCCTGTGTATTAATCCAGAGCTGTTGTCCAGGACTGGTTTCCAGCCCACTCGTGACTTGTGTGTTCTCATCCAGAGGAATTGCTGATACTTGGATCTGTTCAAGCCAAGGCTCACATTGTGGTGCCTACACAGGCAGGCTCTGGAGTGTGCTGGGCACAGCAGAGCTAGGGGACACTGGGGCACTCTGATCTGAGGGTCAAATTCAACTTCCAGAGCTTTGAGCCAGGTTATCCATAGAGATGCATGCACTGTATTTTTTCCCCTTCTTTTAATGGAGTGATAGTTTCTCTGTGGTATGAGAGCCTCATGCTTGTTTGGCTCAAAGTGATACACTCATTTGCTGCCTGGTGATTTTGTGTGGAGTCCAAAAGGATTGTGTGTGGAAAGGCACTGGGTAGTGTGGGCAGAAATACTCATCTCCTGGGTACTGACTGTATCACTTGCAGAGCTCATGGAAACCAAACTGCTCATCTGCCCCCTTAACAGCAGTAGTTTTGATTGAAGAGGGAAAAATGTCTTCACATCTTGAACTGTGTCTGGCCTAGTGGACGAGCATCCTCCCTTCCAAGCCTGTGGCTTCTCACTGTCAGCAGTGGGTGTCCCTGCCATCAGAGCAAGCCTGGTTATATTGTGGCAACTTACATTCCTATTCATGGTATCCTTGTCTTGGATAATGGCTTTTGGAGCCAAGGGAATTAATTGGGCTGTTAAATAATACAAGAAGTGTCTGAATTCCAGTTACAGCTCCTTTGTGTTTTCATTTAGTGTGGCCTCTCTGCCTTGCACAGTTCAGACCACATTGTATTGAACCATGTGGTATGCAGAGATAGAAATGGAGAATGTCAGGGTTTGA
Source organism: Serinus canaria (assembly GCF_022539315.1). NCBI lineage: Eukaryota > Metazoa > Chordata > Aves > Passeriformes > Fringillidae > Serinus > Serinus canaria. Next base: position 23,213,180 of record NC_066320.1, on the reverse strand, counting down.
ATTAATTAGGAGGTCCAGGAATGGGACTCTTCTCAAGGAACATGCTTGAATTTGGATTATACTCCTTAAAACCATATTCTGATGCTTGGCAGCCAGATTCCTTAATGTCCATGTAAACAATAAAGGGAATCTGAAGCCTGGAATTCCATGCTGTGATTTTGCTCTTTATATATGTACAAAATAAAGATATCTATATCCTTAAAAAAAACCCCAGCAGATAAGCTCATAAGTCACAGATTGGTGATGGAGAGAGCATCACTTGCTTGGATGCCTTTTTTGACTGTTCTTGTAGGGAGCTCATGATTTAGTTATTCCAATAACAGGACTCCAGACAATCTCTTAATTCTTCCCTAGGTTAGGGATACCACAGGAATGACTTCAATACAGTATCTTGTCTCTTCAGCTACAGCTGAACCTTTGGATGGCATGTAATGAAACAAGCAAAATTTTGTCAAGAGTCAACTTTCAGAACTTATGAATTATGGCTTGAATTTGAGTATCTGTTTAGTGTAAGCAAGCAAACCTAGAAGACGTGGTTATGACCTGTAAGAACATGGGGATATAATTTCCAAGAAAATGAGATTATTGGGCTATGCACATGTGTAATGCTTCATTTGACTGTATTGTTATGTTGACCTTGTAAGTGTTCTGAAGCTCTACCTGTGGTGTATAAATTAGGCTCATTCTTCTAATCCAGACAAAGGAGATGCAAGGTGACTTAGATGTCACTTGCAGCAGGGACAGTGTCTTCAGTATAAGGAAGGAAGGGTTGCTGGACAGCTTGTTAGCTGACAGCTGAAAAGTCCTCTCAGACTGGACAGTGTGTGTTGGATATGATGTTGAGCCAGTATTTTGAACTTCCTTGTATGTACAGAAATGTAAATAGCATATCATGTCTGCTTTGGGTGTTTAACTGTACTTAGGGGAGCTTAGATGTGTAAGGGTACAGATGATTGTTTCATTTTAAAACCTTGCCTGAATAGGGTTGCCTGCTGATGTCAAGGACACTTAAAGGGTTCTTTTGTTTTCTGGAGCAGAAAAAACTTTAACTTGGCTTTGTTGCATGGCTTTCATAGCAAAGAAACACCTTCTCTTTTCTGGTCAAATGTCCCTATGTTTTTACACAATGAACTTTACAATCAGTTTCCAAATGATGGTGCACATTTCACATCCTGATGGATGTTTTCTTCTGCACACTTCTAGGCTCTGAGCTAGAGTTACCATCCTTTCTGATGTTTGCTTCCAAATTGTGGGCTTTCCTGAAGGGATATAAGCTGTGCTTGTTTAGAGCCCAGTGGGTAGGGCAGAGGTAGAAGGGGGGGAAAATATCTGGTATTTGATTTATTGAAGCTTATCAGGTATTTCATCAAGCTTCTTTAGCTTCCCCTTAAGTGTGTCACACTTACTGTATAGTATTGCTCAGTGTTAATTTTCTCATATAGATGGGCCTGGTCTCATTTGGTTTTCTCTTTCACTGAAAGAGTTGGATAAGTTGTCCTCATTATTGTGCCCTTGGACATTATTTGAAGTTCAAACTTCTGTCCAGTATTATGACTTAGGAGCAAAGTCAGTGTAGTATATGTGGTGAATAATTCCAAAACCCTTAATCTGAGTTCTGAAGCCTTTGGGTCACTATAACCTGGTTGTTGCTGCAATTACTGTGGAAGCAAGCCTTGCTGGACTCAAATAAAGCTGTTGTACTTCAGAACAAGTTATTTAGTAGTGTACCAGCTCTCAGGCTCCAGCATTTGGTTTTTGCAGCAAACGCCTATCTTGGCTCCACAAAAGTTGTCCTTCAGACCTTAATTCTGTTCATAAGATCAAAATACCCAGTGTGCCTGTTGTATCTGATGAATACTTATCTCTTTCTTTTTTTCCTTAGCTGGGAGGAAAATCTGCATGTAGAAATGGTCACAAATGCATCAGGAGAAAAAAAGGAGGTTTACAGTCTCTACAGATGTTTTCTGGAAAGGGGCTGTAGTTACAGGGCTTGTGTTTCTTGCTAGAAGTGACTGTGATTTGTTTAAAGGCATGGTGTAATCAACCTGCTCTGTCCAACACTATCTAAACATTTCTGAGTTGTTTCAGAAAAACTATGTGAGTAGTTGACGTAAGTCCTGTCTGTCGACTACATAGGCTTCTTTTAAACCTTAACCAAAAAAAGCCTCGTGGAATGACTTAAAAATGTATTTCTGTTGCAGAAAAGAAATGTTGTGACTTTAAAGCAGGAATCTGACAGATTTCTTTAAGGTGGAAGAGGGAGGGCCAGAGCAGCTCCCTCTCTGCCAAGTTTTGCATGGATGTGGCTTGAAATGGTCAAGCTATAAACTCTGTCAGCAGTGTTTGCAATGGAAAACCTGACAGGCAGTGAAGTATGAGCACAGTCCCGAGCCCCTCTGCCTCTGCTGCTGCTGCTCTGCTTGCAGGCAGGATGGAGCTCTTTCCTGGCAGCCCCTGGGAGCCCTGCCTGCGGTGGAGACCTCGTGGGATGGCGTTCTCAGCTGGGCTGAGCAGGGCTGTAGCCATTTCCTCTGCAATTACATAACTGCAGACCAATTTTCAGTGTTACAGTACATGTAATACGTAAAACAAGGCTATTATGGTTAGTGTAACTTTATCAGGACCCAAAGGAATCTCTGGGAAGGGAGGCTTCTTTTCTCTCTTTATTCTGGGCTGTGGACCTGGCGCTGAGGAAGATCTTTGCTCATCCGGGAGTCCTGGCTTAGAGATCCTGGGGCTTGCTGGCTGTCACAGTGTCAGGAGATGAGTGAGTGCCTGGCAATGTTCTCTGCTACACCACTTGGTTTCACTGGTGCTGCTCCCTGGCTGCAGTCAGGGCCTGGGAGAGGGACATAGAAAGGCCACAGCTCTCAGCTCCTGGGGATGCACTGGCTGCTGTATTGGAAGCTCCCTGTTAGACTGAGGGCTTTGGGAATTAGGCTTCTGCCTCTTCATGGGGAACACAGCACCCTTTATTTGAAGGTTTTGCTTTCCAGGGTTAAGTAAGTGGGTTTGTTTGGTACCAGAAGGAGCCATTACTTTCATGGTTAACTGCTGCATCTTGGCTAAAGGCACACCCCTAAAGTGTTCTAAGTAGAAACAGAGAAATCGGATTTCTTGCAACTCATGGACCAGTCTTGCATCTTTATATCCCCTCTGCCATGCCTCTTTTTGCAGGCAGCACTGATTTTTAGTCGCCTTTCTTTAGTGTTGGTCAGGCTTTTTTGTTTTAAATGTTGTAAAGATCACTGTTTCTATCTTGCATCTGCTTTTTGCTGCTCCACCTCTTTCTCTAGGTCCTTGCCTTCGTGATCCCCCCTCTATACCCAGAAGGGACTGTGTGTACTGCTAGAAAATGTCTCTGAGCATTAGTATTATCATGTAAAAGCTGGCCAAACCCAGTACACTTCTGTTTATTCTAACAGATAAGTGGCAGTCTAGCAGCTTTCAAGGTTTCAAATGTGACTGTAGCTCTAGACCAAATTGCAAATGCAGTTTCCTAGTTTGCTTGTGAATTGTCAATAGCTTTGCATCCACTGGTCAGATGTGCTACCAGACACAGAAACTGCCAACACTGTGCTTTATTTGAGGTGCAGTTGGTGTGTGTTGGGTTCCTTTAGAAAGTTAGCTTTTTTTTTTCCTTCGTGTAGCATTTCAAGAGAGTGTAATTCTCCAGACATGATGCAGGACTTGATTTCTGCTTGTACACCCAGCTTTGCCCTGCTGTTTGTTCTGAGAAACGACTTCATTTCTCTGTGTTTCCACTTCTTCCCAGTGTGTCTGTGTATTTGAATTTGAAGCCTTGTAAGAGACCAAGGTCATGCTATAAGAAGTAAATACTCCCTCACACAGCAGCCCCTTCCCTTCTTGGTCAGTCCTTGAGCTGTGCCTGGAATTTGAGAAGAAACAAACACTTCTGTAGCTCGAACACTTTTCTTCTAGCACCTTTGGCTTCATCCCAGAGGTCAGGTTTAGGTGAGTGGCCCCCACTAAGTACCTGGACAGCTTGTCTGGCTGTTTCTGTGTGTGCCAGTGTTCGTAACTCTCTGCCAAGGAGAGCCAAGTGTAAGGAAGGACCACCCCAAGCCCCTCTTTAGAAAACAAAGGTGTGTATCCTCCAGTGAGCATTCTGAATGCAGAGCTGCCTTGCCCTCTGTCCTGCCTTTCTGGCACCAGCCCAGCAGCAGAGGTTACTTGATCCACTTATGAATCAGTTCCTGCCCTGCTGCAGTTTCTGTCCAACGTACGTACTAATGCAGTCAAACCCAGGCCAGGAGGAGGCAGGGTGGGTGATTTGGAATTTTTGGCTAGGAGTTACTGGAAAGTTGTTTAATGTCATAAAAAACAGTGTTTGTAGAAGTTCTCTCTCCAAACAGGGACAATGCTGGCAAAGCAGAGATGCTTTCCTCCTTCAAATGTTGGCAGCTCGGGGCTGGAGAAGGGCTGCTCTGGGCAGGCAGAGGTTCAGAGCTCTGAGAAAGGATGCTCAGTGGCTCTTGCTTGTCTCACTGCAGCAGTGTCTTTGTCTTCAGGCTTTTTGGAGGCAGTGATCAAGGCTGGTTGTTCTTTTGCTTTGCTCTGCAGCAGTATAAGCAAAGCATCTTGTTGGTGCATCTGGTTGCAAAGGGTGGGTTTTATTTTAAATTTTAGCTGTCTTGGAAACTGCTGTCCCTGGAGAGAGCGTGGGTGCCTTTTTTTAAAATTAGTCAATGGAAATGGAGTATTGATAGGAGGAACAGGGACATCTGCACTAACCCAGGTTCTGTGCTGGCTCCAAGGGAAGCCTGGGACAAACTTAGAGCAGAGAGGTAAAACTGGATGTGATGATTTGCTCTCGCCAAGTTCTCCTGGAAGTCAGCTCCTTTCTGGGAATACAGTGCCTGACCAACCCTGCAAACAGGCACTCCCTCTTCCAGTGGCCTGTTTGCTAAATGTTGAATGGATGGAGAGAATTTACACTCACACCAGAAACAGCTGGGTCAGCAGGAGATGAGGAGGAGCCCTCCCTCCTCTGCTCTTGCCCTTGGGAGCCCAAGGGTGGGGTGACACTGTCTAATGACTTTAGCAGATGGAGGAAGCTGGAAGCAGCCCTTGACAGCCTACCCTGAGCTCTCTGGTGCATGTTTTGTAAACCATTTTCTGAACACCTTTTTTCTTGCCTTTTTCCTAGTCTGGTTGAATTTTTAACTCTGTGCTTTAATAAGGAGGATGGTAGCTGCTTTCTTTTTCTGGCTGTTTTACTTTCAGAAGTCAAAACATGTTGGTATGGCTGAAACCCTCATTTGATTTTCCACAAATAAATTTGAATTTACTGTGCCCAGAAAGGAATCATGCCACCGCATTTCTGAAGTAGTTACCTCTGAACTGCAGTTCAAGGCTGCCCTGTCCATAGGCTTGAATAATAAGGGGTTGGGACTGAAGTTCCTAGGCCTGCCTATTGCTTGAGCATCACCACACCAGCTTGGGCTATTGCTGCATAAAACAAAATTCTTGAATTATGAATGTTTTGTGATATTTATGTTGCTATCTTGTGATGTCTAAATGGCTTCCTCTGCCCCACTTAGTAACTTTGATGGCAATTGACGTTTGTTTCTGTTTAAGAGCTTGGCAGGCAGTTCTGTGTTGGAACCAAAGCAGGGTTGTTACTACTCTGTTTGTTTTGTAGTCCTCTGTCACTGTGGAAAATGAGGTTGTTCTCCACTGCCACCTCTGAAATGCCTATTGTTTTGTGACTGTGCCAGGGGATTAAGGTGGGCTCCTACTATTCTGCTGGTGCTATTTGTTCCAACCCTGTGACAAGGGGAGAGTGTCCCTTTAATTGTGTTGTGACATTTCCATCTCTTCTGGGAAGCTCTTCTGCATTTCAAAGACATCCTTGCTTGGTTTTCCTTTGCCCAGTTTCAAATTGCAGTTGGTATTTGCTCTGCCTCCTTGATGACAAGCTCATTAAGAACTTTTGAAATATGTCTGTCTGCTAAAACTCTGCCCTTTGCAGGGCCTCCTTCTGCTGAAGCTTTCCTGGGAGACCTTCTGGCTCTTCTGGAGCTCTGCTGCTGGGGTGTTTCGCCTGTTGGGATGGAGTTGTTGACTGTGGCTTGGTTTATCAGGGTTCCCACTTGATTTGGGAGCAGCTCAATGTCAGACTAAAGTGACCTTTGGTGTGTTTATAAAGCCTTGCAAAGTTAACTAGTACTGGTGTTCTCTTGGGTTTGTAGTTGAAGGTTTCAGAGTAGTAAGAAATTAATTACTATTTTCCAAGCAACCCTGCCTCATTTCATTCCCCTGTAGAGGGAAAAGATTGATTAACAAGTCATAGGGACACAAAAGATGTCATGGGGTTCATGTTTCCTTAAAGCATTCTCCTTTTTAACACTACCTTTCAGATCCCTTTTATGCAGTGTTCACTTTTTTAAAGAGTTTTAAAGAAACATCTCTCCAGATTAAGACATAAACCGGCTTCCAATTTGAAACTATCCCTCTAGAACAGATTTTTTCAAATGTTTTGGGCTGTAATGTGTGGTTTATATTCATTTTTCTAGTCTTACTCCCATTGTTTGTCTTAATCTTAAGCAACTGGTTTTCTGACAGGGCTAGTTCAATTATGAGGGAGTTTTTCCATTTTGTGGAGACATCTAAAGTCCAGCCACTTTGACTTTTGCATTCATTTGTCTTTTCTTTAGCTGATGTCATGCCTCCGTGGGACAGCTTTCCCACACCTCTAAATTTCTCACAGCTCAGGAGAAGGGTGATTGCTGTGACTAGGAAGTCACCAAGTATATTAAATATTTATCTCTAGGGCTGGGGTTTTTTTCCATGCTGTCTTCTAAACATTCCACTGAAGTAAACAGGTTCCCTTTTCAACTTCAAGTCCACCTGGCTTGAGTAGAACAATATACTACTCATTTAATTGTGGTCAGATCTCCAATCTAATTGTAGGTTGGAAGTCATCTACATTTCTCTGATTTCTCAAGAAATGGGAATTGGAGGCCAAAGAGAGGAACTCCCCTTCCTCACAAGTGCCAGCAGAGCAAGCCCGCTTGCTGGGGCCAAGCCTTCACACAGGCAGGACTGAAAGAGGTCCTGGTTGCCAGGTCAGCATGTGAGGAGATTTTTCTTGTCTTCAGACCACAAGAAGTGTATTTCAGAGGGGAGAAAAAGATATAAATATCAGCCCTTGCAAAGAATGTTTTTCATCTGCATCTGTTTTGATTTCTCCATATCCAAGGCGCTGAGACCCCTCAGACCTCCTCTAGGAGCAGGGGAGGGAGCAAGCCTGTCTGGGCTTCATATTTGCTGGCTGTGGGCATGAAATCTGTTCCAGGATTTCTGAGACTGCCCTGTTAGTCTGTCTGCTGGGGCCAGGGTAGGATGTGAGCACTGAAACCACAGACCTGAAGACTTAGCTGTGCATAAAGGCACTCAGCTTTGGACGAAAAGGGCACGTTGGTAAGGGTGGAGGAGCAGTGGCACACAGGCTTTGCTGTCTTAAAGTCTGCCCTACAACACACCCAGCTACTCCTGAACAGTAGGAGATCTACCAGGCCTCTGAAAACTTCAATTCTGAAATTTCCAGCTGCCTGCAAGTTTCTTCCTCTTTCCCTTCTCATTTAACCCTCTTCTGCTGAGTCTTCATGCTCAGGCAGATAAACTCCCATTTCTCCTGCATACCCTGTTTGGAGCCCAGGATGGCAGGCTGAAAAGGAAAAGTTTTCCACAGCATCCCCAGTTGGAGCCTTTACCCATTACCTACTCTGTTTCTGCAGTCACTGCCAGTTTCAGGACCTTGAAACCTGCCTCAAGAAAACCTTTCCAAGGCAAATCTGCTTTTTATATTGGAATGCATAAACTTTCTAATGATTGAGTTTCCTGTATCAGCCAAATAGGTCACCAGCTCAGAGCTGCTGCAAGAAACTACCTGGGGCCAAGAAGATACAAGTATTATTGCTGAGGCCTTCCAATGAGTACCATAGTTACCCTGTGAGCTACATTCCTTTGGATGTGACTGCTTTTTAAAAAACAACCAACCAAAAAACCCTAAAAAATAATTTATTTTGAATTATTTCATGGATTTTTGCTATCTCAAAGTTTCTTTTAAGAAACCAGGTTGATGAAATGTCTTTAAATAAGCCCCCAAAATACTGAATTTAATGCATAATGACTGATGTTTTCTGCCCTTTGTTCTAGTTAATCAAGACAGTAATTATGCACAAAGACTTTGGCTCTTGGAGTGACTTTCAGGCCTGTTTTTCCAAGTAAGAAAAAGACTGATGGTGCATTTTTGTTGTGTCAGATGAGGACAAGATTAATAAAGGATGGAGGAGATTTTTTTTTCTCCCAAGCTACACAGCAAATAAGCAGTTCCAATAATACTTTGGCAGCAAAATGGAAGCTTTAATCATTAGCAGACGCATTTCAGTTACGACCAGCAACATAACTCCATGCTTTTGGTTTTCATGTTAAAAAGAGTTCAGTTTTGCCACAAACCAGTTTCTTGTCCATCTTCAGATTTAGCAAAACCTATAGGAGTAATTGCCTTGCTTAGGACTGCCATAATACAATGAGGTTTAGGGGGTGGCTTGACGAAAGGCTGCGTGTTGGCTCTTCCCATCCACTCCCTTGGCTGAAACATCAGACTTTCTGGCATTGTTGGTGGAGAATTTAATTATTTTTTTGGTAGAAAAATGTTGGCTTGTGGCTGGATTAACCAGAGCAGTTCTATAGAGGCAGCAGATGAGATGGGCTCTCTTGGAGCTCTGTTTTACTGGCTGGCTTCTTGTTACTGCCTTTACTAGCAAGTTCAGTTTTTTGTGTCTTGTTACAGTGTGACTTCATCTGAAAGTTGCACATGCAGTGGGACATCACTTTATTTCAAATGAAGTTGGACTGCAGTTGTATTGGCAATGTAGTCAAACTTCATCTTGGTGATAACAGCAAGTATTTCCCAGACCTCACTTGGGTCTGTAACTCCTATTTTTCCCTGCAGTGTGAATGTGGGTTGGGATGCCCTAACGTGTTGCTTTGAAAAGCTGTTGTGATTCAGTTGCAGAACTGCCTCCAGCTGATCTTTCTCCCATCACATGCACACCCTTTCTGGTCAGCATGCTGGTGGGATTGACTGTAATGCAATCCTGTCTCCCAGCCCGTGGAGAGGAAGGGCAGTGCTGGGTGCACTCGGGCTGCTGACTGAGCTCCACTTTGCTCCTTTATTAACACACCTGCCAGATGTTTGTTTAAGAATCCCAGACTGGTTTGGTACTTAGAGAAAGTTGCTTTCTCGTGATTAGCAGCAGCCTGACTAGCCAGGCCAGTGCTGTCAGGCACACATCTGTGCTGATGAGGGTAAGGTGACACCTTCATGATTCCATGTCCAGGCCTCGAGGCGCTGTGCTGGCTCTCAAACCGTGACCATATGTGCAGGTGAAATGTATCCTTCTCAAAGGATGGTCCCTCTTAGGGACCAAACCTGGACTGGAGTTGGAATGACAAATCCCAGCAGGCTGAAACTGAAGTTATGAAAGCCCTAAACATGATTCCTACTCAAACACAATGGAAGTGACGAGGAGGGCATTGCAGGGTAAATCTCCATGCAGTGATGACCCCAAGGTTTGAAGAACAGCATCTAACAATAAACTTGAATCATTGGCTTGAACATTGGTAGGTTCAGAGATGACACTTCATTCTCCCACGTGGACTTTCATAGCTTTTGGATGTTACTGGAGGCCTCCATGCACGAGGAAGAGCAGAGTTGCTTGGAGAGACTCAACCCATTTTTCTTAACTGAGTATTGCTGGAGATTTAGGATGGGTAATGTGATCTTGGCAAGATCCATCACTGACCATTGAAACCCTAGGATTAAACTCAAGGCCAGTTTATTCAGTGTCCTGGAAACCACTCTGAAGAGTCTGCATTTCTGGGTGTCTGCAAGGACCAGACTGCACTCACTGACTCATGGGAGGGAAGGTGAAGCTTGCTTGTTTGCCTGAAAACAGGATCAGGAGTCTGAGGGACAGTTTCTTTAATGTTTTGTTCTTAATTCTGACCAAAATTGCTTACTAGTACTGAGAAGGAAATGCTCTGCAGAATATGAAGAAATAAAATTATGGGATGGCTGTGTGCTCAGAGTGAGCTTGCAAGTTATTCCCTTGCTTCAAGTAGTCTGTGACCAAGATGTCCTTGAATAAAAGTAGAATGACCAGAAATAGGATGCTATTTTCATTGCCAGGCAAATGGGATAACTGAATCCTGTAGCAAATGCCTCTTTTGCTCCTCCTGAGCACAGCAAGCAAAGCTGGTTCCTGTACCAACTACAAGTTAAATTACACACTTGGTCATTCCAGATGTCTTTGTATTTTTAGAGCTGACTATACACTTCCTGGGCTGTTAGCCTGTTGGCTTTAAAATAAAAAGTGGGCTTCTGGGGCTGGCGTGTGAACCTTTCCACTTCACTGAGAACTGGGAATTTAAGTATCTCTTTCACAGAAGAATCCAGGTTTGAGAGTCAGCCACATGAAAGGGTGTTGCTTTCCCCATGCCACCCCAGAGACTCCCCGGCTAACAATCCCAAACAGAAACCAACATCCCACAATAAGGACACTGTCTGCAGAATGTGCATGTGGGATCTTGGGATCTCAGTGGTTCTGGGGATGTCTTGCGAGATCCCTGCTGACACTGGTTTAAATTTGGCTCTGGATACCGGGAATTGTTGTGTAGAGACATTTGGGGGAAAACGCTGGTGGTTTCAGAGAAACTTCCATTACAGATGAGATGTAGCCACCTTTTTAATGCTGTGACAAATGCCAGTGTAGCCACCTCCTTGCATGGTGCACTTGAGTTGCACAAGGGCCTTTTTTCCACCAATTATGTGTAGATGTGGCAGAGGCTGAGTGCTTGGGCAGGCACTTACCCTTGGTAAGTTTGTCTTGGAGGTACTGCAGTGACAGGAATTGAAGTAGTGACTGGGCCAAACTCACCTGTGCCTTAGCAATGGCTGCAGGCTGCCAGATGGGCTACTCTGGCTTCTGCAAACAAACAGTGCCAGGTCCTTGGTACATCAGGATAACCATCTGCTGCAGCTAAAACTTGCCAAACCTACTAATTCTTCTCCATATTCTCAAATCTTATCATCCTTCCTCTATTTCTTCTTTGCCTCTTATTTGAGCAGACTCCTGAATGGACCACTTGAGTGGCCCCAGGTAACTTTGGTGGAAGCTTAAATGAGCACGGGGGGAAGATCTGAAAGGAGGATAACTGAGTGCAGGTGGAGATTAGTGACTTCCTTCTTGGATATAATTTATTCTGCTGTGTCTCTAGTTCCTTTTCACTGATCTCCTATACTTCCTGTCAAGAACCTAATGTGATTAATGCTTTTTTGTGAAATCTCAATCCTTCTTTAATTTCTTCTGTCAAGAGCACATTCTAATCTAAGGAAATGTAACACAGCATGTTCCTCAGTTTAAGGAAATCAAAGAACTGTGTTTCTTCGGGACTGAAGTTTTAATTTAGCATTGACAATGTGATGCTGAGGCATTTTTCTGTATCTGTAAAGCTGTGCCATCATCAGGTCTTGGTGGACAGACTAGAATTGCACTCACAAAGTAGAGCTCTGGAGTCAAACCATCCATTGGTACTTCGTGTTCTTCTTTTGAGTTGGCAGGAAGGAGCCTCAGTTGCTGTAGTGAAGCCTGACCTAGATTGGTAAAAAGACCATCACTTCAGAAAACAAATTTCACAGCTTTAGTCACAACTGTTCAACTGAAGCTGTAACTGAGGTCAGAAGTACTTGTCTTTGATTTCTGAAGCTGCATAGTCCTCCTTTCTGGGAGAAAGTGACCCAATAAGGCAAGTTCCCCTGAATGCTCACCAATGGCCACCTCACACTTGAGATAGACAGCTTCTATTTGTAATACAACAAATAGCTATAGAACAGCAAAGGACAGTACAGCTAATGATGTAAAGTAACTCAGGAGCTTTTATTTTGGTGCTACATATTCCTTTGGAATGTATCTGTAGCCCTAGCATATCCAATTGGTAACAAGTCCTTTGCATGTTTTTGGAGAGTAGAGAGAGAAAATCTGTTATGAGCAAGCCACTGTTTTCTTCCTTTTGAGATTTTAATGTGGGATAAAAAAAGAAAGATATCTGAATGATTCATCCCACAGGCTGTAGTGTTAATCCCATGAAGTTTATGTGAGCAGTGTGTGGCCAGCATCCTTGAAAACGGTCCAGGTGCATTAGCTGTGGGAGGTGCTGTGTGGCCTGAAATGCAAAGGATAGTTAAAATCTACTTCTTTCTTGATGTCTGCTACTCAGATGTGTCCTTCTGTCGTGCCTTCTTCTCTATTCCTTAAATTTTCCTTCTTGTGCTCTGTGCTGCCTGTGTTAACTTCTAGTATGGAGGAGGAAAATGAGTTGCATTGCAGGTCATGTTTTCCATCCACCTTTCTCTGCTCTTTTGCTGCTTTCCATTCAAGAATGCCAGCACTGAGACAGTGATTAACTGATTGACTGGACTTTGTACAGTTTTGCCAGTGAATTGGTCTGGATATTGGCTTTGTTCAAGTCAATAAGTGGTCCCTGATCATTCTGATCTTTATAACTGGGTGCCCAGCTGGGCATGATATTTGTGTGCACCTCTCCATCTCTCAGGATGGGTTGTATCAGGTTTTTGTTTAGTTGGGTGTTCGTACAGCTTCACAATCTTCCGTGAAATGACTGAGCTGTGCCTCCTGTCCCATGCACAGAACAGAATATTGCTTGGGCATGGCCCGTGGTGACCCAGGCTGTGCAGTTCAGAGCCAGCAGGCAGGCAGGTGGGCCCAGCTCTGTTTGAGAGCTCACAAAATTCATCAGTAGCCAGGAGGCTCTGGAGCGCGTGGGAGGCTGACCACTGTTAGGCAGCTCTCCTGGTCTGTTTTGATTCTCTGCTGTCCAGGGCTGGAGAACTTGGAAGTGGATGCTGGCAGAAGCAAAGCCTTCTCACAAGACTCTTGCTCTGTGCTTGGAGAAGTGAAGTCACGTTGTGAAGTCTAAATCCATAGTGGAATTTGATGATGTTGGTTTAAAGGGTCCAAGAACTGTGGCAGAAGTAGGTTTTAAAAATAAAAATGTAAGGTGTTGACTAGTCAAGGACTGTGGAGATACTAGTGGAGTCATTTCAGCAGGTGCTTTCAATTTCTATTTGGATGTTTGTCTCTGTTTCTCCTCTTCTGTTTCAAAGTAATAGTATTTTGCTAGTGGAGTTTTGCCCAAAAGTGTTCAGAAGTTACCATTTGAAGGCTGGTAGAAGGGATTTCAGAGGCCAAGGATTTTACAGCGTGACCAAGCAGGGGCTGAAGAGCTGGCAGCAGTGTAGCCTTGTTCTTTCTGCTCAAGACTGGTTTCTGAATAGGTGGCAGCCACTCTGGAAAATCCAAGTACAGTTCCTTATGAAAATGAGGAGCAGGCTTGGGATGAGGTTGGGAGCAGAATACTCACCCTCCCTTCAAAAAACTTCATTTTTCACTCTCAGCTTGTCATGTTCCCAAAACTGGATCTCTTCTGTGCTGCAGAAGGTCCTTGGTGGGCAGCAGAAGTATGAAATGATCAGTGTTTGCTCCAGTTTACTCTGTGTTGCATTTTGTAATACATTCTGCTGATGATTCTCACTCTTTTATTAGCTTTCTATAGCATTCAAAGGAATGAACTGTAGATGTCATATGGCTCCTGAACTACACTTAAACAGCTACACATGGGTTCAAGATGAGAAATTACGTTTCCAATCCAGACTTTCCCAAAATAGGAATGTGGGTTGTGTTCTGTCTAGCATTTTGTTTTGAACAGGAGACTTTTGGTTAATGTCAGTCTTGGAGGAGAGGAAAACTGTCAGATGTCACAAGATCCCAACTGCTCTTTGTAGAGTGACTACAGCCAAAGACACTGGAGTGTTGAGTTTCTGCTGAATTTGAGTGACTTCTTAATCATGTGGTGGCAGCATCAGGGTTTCCTGGCCAAAAAAAAAAAAAGATAGTAAGCAAAAACTGATGTGTCCTAATAGTAATTTGTGAAAACAAATAAGATTTCCAAAGGTGGATGCAGCTTTACTTGTGGCTGTCCTTCAGCTTTCAGCCTCCAAACCTCTCCTGAAACCAGTGACTTTTCACTGGTGTTTTAGGGGTGCAGCCATCTTCCTCCCCATCAGCTTCTTCTCCCTTCTGCTTTTTTGCAGGGTTTCTACTATTTTAGCCCATAGTGATCCATTTTGAATATCATCATGGATTTGATGCCTTTCTGTGGAATATGACAATTTGTTTGTGGCCTCAGGCCCCAAGGCTGACTGAAAAGCCTGCTGGCTGTTTGGGTAGGGGCAGTACATACACACAGAGGTTGGGGCTCTCTGTAGTGAAGGGAAGTAGCCCCTTCTCCCTGAAGCTGAATGATCTGGAGTGTGTTCCCTCAAGGACAGCTCACTGTGAAGTGGCTTCTTTTACTGTGGCACTTAACCGAGCCACCATGGAAGATCCAGGCATTTCTACTGTTGGCTTTGGCATACCAAGAGTGAAATTTTTTTAAGCTCAGAAGGTACATCTTTATCCTTCTCCTCTTCAAAGATTGCAAAATAAAAAAACTAAAAAAAAAAAAAAAAAAAAACCCCAAACAAAAAAAACCAAACCCCAAAACAACAAAACAACCCAAAACCAAACCTGTGAATGCAGATAGCTATCATTGCTGGTTCCTTTGCTGTAGCTGGGATGTGTGGTATTCTGAAAAGAAAATAGTCTTTCTCCCCCACCCATTCCGTATGATGCTTCTCTATCCCTTCAAAAACCTGAATGTTCGGCATAGTGGTCTCTGGCTGAAATTTCCTTTGTAGGACAAGCTGGGCTCAAGCTATTCTTGCACAATGCCCTTTTCAAAATTCTCCAAAAAACTGGAGTAGCTGTGTGCTAGCAGGCCTCCTCACAGCTGCAGCTCCAAACCTGAGGAGCAGATGGGCAGCTGGATGGTGTGCTGGCAGCAGGTACTGCTCGAGCAGCAGCCTCCTGTCTTCAGCCTTGCTGGGGCTGTGGTTATGCTCTTGGACTGCACAGCCAAAGAAAAATTAAGATCCTGATGGAAAACTTCTTGGAAGACTGAAACTACTCCTGCACATCTGTCCTCCCTTGGAAAAGGTATTACGTGCTGAAGTTATGAAATGTTGTTGGAGGGTGAAGTGCTCTCTGCTCGCCAACGATCCAGGAGTGTCTAAAGTGACTGTACTTGGGACAGCAGGGTTCAGGGAGCCAAGTACCATCTTCTCCAGCTGTGCAGAGAACACAGGAGCAGGACTTTGCCAAAGACAGTAAGTTGATACCTACTGGCCAGGAGTTGGTATCACTGGCCAGCCTCATCTAATTTCATATTAATGTGAAAAACAAAGATTTATTCAGATTCAGTGTGCCTGGTCTCACAGAATGAAGTGGCACATCTAATTTAGTATACAGCTCTCTGTAGTCCAAGTTTCTGTGCACTTCCAATTAATTTATTATTGTAGATGGTATGTACCCATTTGGAATCCCCCTCCGTCCATATTTAAAATTTGATTGTATTGTTAGAGCACTGAGACCGTCAAGGCTTTTGGGGAGGATTTTTGTACTGACTAGCCTGGCTTTGATGTACTTGCCAAACATCTGTGTGCTTTCTATATATTTTCCTCTTGCCTTCAAAAAAAGGATGGCTGCGTTTATTTGTGGATGAAATACTTTGCTAGGAATGGCTGTAAATCTGAAGAGTTGAAAATTGTCAAGTGAACTTATAGACAATAGTAACAGAGAATAACGAATTAAACCTGGTATGCAGTCTGGAAAAACTAAAATTCTTCAGAATCTTTTTTTTTTCCCCCCCTTTCCTCCTGCTGGCATGGGGAGGTCTAAAAATTGAAAATCCAGCAAAGGTTCTGATTTGGAAACTTGAAACCACTGCAAAGTGTGAACATTCTGGCAAGAGCAGCACAGGGAGGACTGGAAGGTGCTGGAGTCAGGCTGTGCTGCATGGACAAGAGCTCCCTGCTGGCAGAGATGTCTGTTTTCTTCTTAAATCTTCTGGTGCCCTTCAAATTACTTCTGATTTACATGAGCAGTGATGTAACTTGTATTTACTAATGTTAAACTGAACATGCATGGTATACAGTTGAAAGTTTTACTGCTAAATCCATGAAAAAGCTAAAGGCCTGTTACATTTCATTTGGGTTTGGCCATTAAACTCTGATTCAGTGTTAATTTTCCTGTCTTCTTCATGGGCCAGTATAAAGAGACTAAAAAAGTTCTAGTATTTCAGGAAATGGATAATAAGGGAACTCCATATTGCATATCTTTTTATTTTCGCATTGGATGACACCATCACTATAACAACAATTTATAATATTTCTGTTCCCTTAAAAAAAAAACAACAACACATTTTAAAAGAAATTGAAAACCACCAAAAAACTCCCTTGAGAAATGGGCTATTTGCAGCCCTGGGTCTCTGGAGAACAGACCCTCCGGAGAGTTCCTGTGTCTGGAGTGGCAACAGTTTGATTCCAGATGCACAACATGACTGAAGTATTGCACTTTGAGGTGGGAACTGGACTTGCACATAAAGTTTTATCTGTTGATCCGAGTAGACTCCTCAGGACGCTGTGAGGCTGATGACCAAGGACTGTGTTTGCTTGCAGCTGGCTTTCTGTAAATCCATCCTCCTACTGAGCATTTCGTTGTGATTCAGAGTAAGGATGCTTTTGGCATGTTTTCTACACTGGGATTCGGATAATCTGAGTGAGAATATCAACGGTTCAGGGCTGTTTCACAAGTCTCATTCCCAGGGATCTCCATCTGCCATGCTGGGGAGCTGCTGGAAGTGCTGTATCAGTGCTCCAGAGATGCAGCGGTGCTCAAAGAGCATCAGCTCAGCCAAGGAATGTGCCCTTAACATGGCCAGGGTGCCCCAGATGTATTTCATGTATTGGTACAAAGAAGAGCTGTCTAATCTGCTCTGAGTCTCTCCAGCCACGCGTGTGTTTGGCTTGGCCACCACCGTTCTGCTCTCAGAGCCGGAGTGTGTGTTGGCAGCAGGGAATCGTCGTTGCAGAGTATTTTCAGGCTCAGAGGAGTCAAACCAAAGTTCATTTTGTTCCTTTTCTTCAAACTTAACAGCTTGCCAGAGTGAAAGTCCTTTGCAATATCTGAATGAAATAACATGCTCCTGAGACCTCTGGCTAAAGACAGACAGGCATCTCATTTGCTTTGATTGATCTCATTTTAAATGCTACAGGCACAGAAACAATGATCTGGAGTCACACGTTGCTCACACTTCTGCATTTTAATTTTTTTTTAAATAAATATAGGAAAATCACTGGTCTGCCCTAATGATGCTTCTCAGAAGCTAAAGGCCAGAAGTATTCTGAAGACCAGATGTTGAACTATTTGAATTTTCATTTTCCTTCAGCTTATGTGTGGACTAGCAAGTAGATGCATATCTTAACATTGAGGAGGTATATGCTGGTAGGTGGCCAACAAATCTAACCACTTGTATAACAGAGAATTAAATTTTAATGTTAGGACCATGTAAAGCTTGTCTTCCAAATTTTGTTAAAACAGTTCCTGTTATTGTTTGGCATCTGGATTAACCTGATTATTAGCAGGACAGTTGGAAGGCTGCATGTGTTGGTACTGGGCAACTCCACTCACTGACTCACTGAATTGATTAGCAATTAATGACAAATGGTTCAGCCAGAGAAAGCATGATCTCCATGAAAAGGGCTTGTGAGCACAGTAGAGCTGTGCTGTAACTTAATCTGGGAGGGAGGAACACCAGGAGGATGTTGAATCTTCAGGTGGTGTCAGTTGGTAGCCAGAATATTGGCCATGAAATTAATGTATCGTGTTAGGAATCTGTGCATAAGTGGAAGTGATGGTTGTCCTTCCCAGAAATGTGTGACCTTGGCCTTCTGCAAGCTGCATGGCACAGTGCATTGCTGAGCTGCACTCTGAGAATTTCAGTCTGTGTGTGTCAAACAGCCCATGCAAACAAGGGAGGGGGGTAGACATCCCTGATATGCAGGGGGAAAACCTCTTCCCCAGTAGGGATTTAAGGGCTACAAGAGTATGCACTTTTCTTCTCCCCAGGTTGGGTTCTTTCCACTCTGTAATCCTTACCCACATGTGCGGGGAGGGAAGCGTGCCAAGAAAACTTCAATTCATTAGTCATCCTAAAGTGTGCTAGAAACCTCCTTGGTCTTGCTGGAGGTACAGTGTTCCATGTACTTTGTTAGGGCTGCAGTGAACTCCAGCTCCCTTTCCAAGTGCACTCATAATCGCTAAAGGGGATGTTTTGGAATAAACTCTCAGACCATACAAGCTTTTGTGAAAGCATAGCATTCCAACAGTGTAATTAGTATGTCAGCTAACAGACCTATCCAAAGACTTATTTGCTATCCAGGCTGTTTTACAATGCAAGAGCCCTGCTTCTGTGATCTGTTTGTTTTTTATGGCAGTGCCTAAGGGCCAGCTGAGATCAGGGTCCTGTTGTGCTAGACATTTAGGCCCCGTCTCCAGAGAATGGAAGTCTACATGGGGAACAGACAAAGGAAACGCTGTTCAGATCTGGGGGGTGGAGGAGGGGAAGGGAAATAACTAAGACTTGGAAACTGGGGAGGGAAAAACTCCTCCCACGTAAAGAATTGGTCTGGTTCTCAGCTCTCTTATGGAGAGCTCCCCAAAGCTGGGCCAGCTCCCCTGCTGCAGGACCATCCTCTTTCTCAGTTTGCAGTGAATGTGCAGCCTCTATGCTCCATCACTGACCTTTCCTAAAGCAAGATGGGGAAATCAATGTGCTTTGAGAGAAGGGGAAAGAAATTTTTTAAAAAAATCCTCAAAACGACCCCTAAGAAAAGCAATCAATCTGCCGAGAGTGAGATCCTGAAAAGTGCAAGATTGCAAAATGCCTGCATTGAAGGATTTCCGCTGAAGGTTTTCAGAGTGATTGGGGAATAACAGGAGATACATCAAAGTTTAGCACTTGCAGCAGGCTCTGGCCAGGTGTACTTACAGGCAGTCCAGCATTTCCTCTTTTGGTAGCCTTGTGCTGGGGAGAGGGAAGGGTTTAATCTAGCATTCACTCATAGGGTAAGCTTAAGTGACTCCCTGTTGAAAAGATAAACACTGTGCCTCTGTATCATCTGTCTAGCAGGTTTAGGTAATCCCTTACTGTGCTGCTTATTTAGTTTAAATGGTGCTGTATTGTGTAATGCATGTGTGTTTGGAATGGAGGGTCTGCAAATCTCAGCTTTTTGCCCAAGGACAGCATTACTCTTGCCCTTGTTTCATGGTTGATTTATTCCTAATGGAAAGGAATAAGCCTCACAATGATCTATTTGTCTTTTCTCAGCTCCGTGAAATGTATGGAGATTGACAGCTCTTCTGTATCTCACGTCATTAATTTGCCTTGCTAACCTTTATTTAGCATCAAAAGATCAACTTCCCTGATTGTTGCCAGCAAATCTGTGCTTAGTGCCTGCTCTGGCTTTGTTTAAGCTTCAGGAGACAGAAAGGAGAGTCAGAAAATGAAAATATTTATGTACTGGGACTTTGACTTATTGTGCACTTAACTGTATCTTCCTGGAGGCAGACCAGCAATCTGAAGCTGCCCAGCGAGGCCTTTTTCCATCAGAAGAGTGTTAATAGAAACATTGCTGTTGATGCTGTAGTGCAAGACTAACCCAGTGAGGTGGTTCTTGTTTCTTGGGACAGTGATTCTCTGCTCTGAGTCTAGCCTGCCTTTCCAGTCTGTAAGGAGCAACCAAAGCCAAAACATCAGTCTTTAAAGTCAAGATCCATGGTGAGGCAACCAAGGAGGCTGCAGGGAAATCACATTACTGCCATGTGTTGAAAAAAACTCCTGCAAAGGTGCTTGAGCCAACTGCGTATCCTTTGTATCTAGAGGCTAAGCCAGAATGAGTAGAAATTAATGCTTAGTTACTTGGCTGTATGGAGAGTATTTTCTGTAATATAGGAGTGGTTTTGAGCTGGAGGAAATCTGTATTACCTGAGCTTTTTGCTTCAGTAACTTTCCTATATTTACCTTCTTTGGTTATGCCGCTGATGCACCTTTTTGTTGGAGCTGACAGATACCCTAGTTATTCCTGCTTGGTTTTTTTAAAGTCTGCATGGATGATCTCAGTTACCCCTTCCTCAAAGATCAATACCTTCTTGTGTTTCACCTGCACAGGCTCTACTCATTGTCTAGGACTTCATGATGAATGAAGATAAAAGGCAAATCTTTTTCTCCTATTTTTATTTTTTTCCAGTTTTCCATAATCTGTTCCAAATGAGACCAGTTCAGCTTCGCACTGAACAAAATATAGTAACAAGTCTAAGTTTCTAAATTTTAGAGAAGCCTGGAAAAACCCTTCAGAAAACAGTGCACTGGGTTTGTAATCTCTTCTGGGGCGTGCCAGTGGTACTCCTGCCCATGTATGTCCCTGCTGAGTACAATGTAGGTTATGAATTGGCAGCGCACTAACGCCCTGGCTGCTCTTGTTGCCAGCTATTCATCACTCTGGTGCTCATTTCCCAAGCTGTCATTTCCTGCAGCCGTGTGCAGGCAGCTCTTTGAGCCTCAGCTCCCGGGGTCACTGCAGAAACAGCTTGAATGGAGCTCAGGAGAAAGGCAATGAAGCGGTGTCAGAGAGAGAGAGCAGAGCGTTGGACATGGCTTACATCAGTGTTTGTGATAACACAGCATCTGGGCTACCATCTCGCCAGATCTAGCTAATAAATAGAGCTGGACAGAAGCTGTATTTGGACAGCAGAGCTTCAGGGAACAGCCAGGACATGGAAATGGTCCTTTGTGAGATGGTTATCTGAGTGCTGCACAGCGGTGCTGCAGCAAACCGAGGTGTCCCTGCTCCTTTAGCAGGAGTGTTGTGGTTCAGAAGGATCTCACAAAAGCTATTTGTAAAAGCCAGCATTTTTAATCTGGTGACTCAGCTGTGCTTCAGACTGAGCTAATAGCACTGTTTGATTGCTTTATCCTCATATTTCTGCTGGATATTCTGTAGCCTTTGTTCATTGCTTCAAGCTCTTGTTCATTGCTCTGTTCTGTCCTGACATAACTGAAGTGTGCCTCAGAGGCAGCAAATGTGTTTTTAAATTAAATATGGAATTCCTGTATGATTTTGACTGTAGCACCTGCAGTGCTGTTTTGTACTCTGCTAGGTTTTGTTCCTAGTTCTCAGACTCTTTATTTTGATTCTGTGTGATTATGAGGAATTCCCAGTAAGCAAATGGCACCACACTCTCTACAGACTTCAGAATAAGAAATTTCAACAAGAGCAACTTTTGTCAATCTCTATGGGAAGTAAATATTGGCCATTCTTTGCTGCCTGTGAAGGCCATTTCCTATCAGCTGGGGTTAGGGGTCTGTAACTTTTTAAACCACTAGGAAGCAATTCGTAATCTTTGGACAAGATTACTATGAGGCCCGTTTGAAAGCTTATTCATGTTTTCCTAAAGAAAGCTTGGACACAAAATGTGTTTTCTTTAAGATTAAGTCCCGTGAATGTAAAGGAAATTACTTGTGAGCTTGATGGTTGCACCCCGTTGGCTGACCACAGAAAATACAACCCCACAACTGGTCGTGACTAATAGAGTCTCCCTTGGCTTCCAGTGCCCCGTGGGGTGGAAAGCCATCTGTTTGCATGCCTTTACTGGAATCTCTTGTTCATGGCTCTGGAAAATGTGCTGCAGGCACTGACCATGCTGGTGTAGCCTTTCTGCAGGCGGTGGATTATTCTTCTGCCATGGGTTGGGTTTGCCCACCAAATTTCTGTGTATTTTGCCCTCTCTGCTAGTCCTTCTCTCTCTGCACCCCAGCCAAAGCCACTTGGTTGGGAGCCTTTGTAAATTACTGATTTATGTAAACATGGTGACAACATCAATTTGGCAGGTTCATTAAAACCTCAAGTCTATAGATTTCAACCTTTAAATGATGGGCTGCTGGAAAGGAGATGGGGGGACAGGGTTTAAGGAGGGTGGAAGTGGATTTTTTGCTTAACTTTCCTACTTGAGCGGCATCTTTGAAACAATAGCAGTACGAAAGCAAATATAGGACAGAAGTCCTTTTGGAGGAGAAAATTAATGGTTCTGGGCTGTAATTGAACATGGAGGAATGAAGGAACTTCCCATGATCAGGAAGGTTGTACTGGAAGATGTTAACAGCAGACAGTATCCTCACTGCTCAGCTTCTGGGACCGGCTGAAGTAAACTAAACTTTAGGAAAAGAAGAAAGAAAGAGACCCTCCAGTACCACTTGCTGCCCCTAGAGACTTAATGCAGGACTTTTTGTACTGGCTATTCAGTCTGTGTGATCTCCACAATCACACCCTGTCTTGTGGTTACTGAAATCACAAAGACTTCATCTTTGAAGGATCAGTGTAAATCTGTCACTTCCTAAGAGAAAAGAATTGAGGAGAAGGTGAAAATAGATGTATAGTATGACCAGAACTTGAGGTCAGATGGGGAAATGTGGTATGCAAATGGATCAGATGGAAAAAAAAGGAAGATCTGTGATCAGTAACCAGGTATTTTCTGTAATGACTGAGTTGGTATTGCAGGTTGGACATACAGAAATTGTTGGACTATGTGGAATGCAGCTGACATTGCACAGACAGTTTCACCATTAGGTGTTCATGAAAGTAAAGCAGGAAGGGAAAGATTACTTAAAATTTATTTTTAGAAGGCATTAGGATGTTTGAGCCTTGGAAACATTTTTTTTCCAGGTTCTTGGGTGCTGACTCACCTGTAGAACTGGCTGGCTTGATTGCTCTGTGGATCCCCTAAAGTGAGGGGGTCTGGGGATGCTGGCCACCCCCTGGGCATGTTGGCTCTTTGTGTTTTGGAGGTGGATATGAGCAGGCTTAGCAAATGATGCTTTCATCTTCTCCTGTCTTGGGGAGACCGGAGTACTTCACAGTTTTAAAGAAGCTGGTGATGTGGAATGTGGTGGGACTTGATCTGGGATTTACAGGCAATGTCAAAGACTTTTCCATATCTGTTAATGTAGGTAGTGTGTTTACTCCCTTGCTTTAAGAACACAATGTGTAATTTGTACTGGATTGTGTGATGACTTTGTGGCTGTACGTGCCAATTCTAGAAAACGTGTTTGGCAGATTGTTTCGTTCCAGCTGTGTCAATACACAAATCTGAGGCCATTTTTTAAACAGGGAGGGGAAGCCCCTGGGTAACAATTGGGCCCTAGCAAATAGCTGCAAGTATAGCACTTGGACTCTGTAGCTATCAGTTTGTCTTATCAGAACACAAAGATAAACTGTGTGCTGTACTTGAACAACTCCCTGAGCACATAGACACAAGAGGTGTGTGTCACTCTAATGAGAGATAAATACAGAAGTATTTTGCCAAATGTGCACCTCCTCTGGAAGGCTTGTTGACTACTAGCTTCTAAGATTTGAATAAATACAGTACTGTGGTATTTCCTAGTTGTCTAATACTCAGAATATCCATCGTCTCTGCTAGTGATGTAACTCATAAAGTATTAGAGCTGAGTTGTATATTATCCAGTTTTCTCTTTTCCCATGAACTTTTCCCATGTTCTGATCACTTCTGTTTTTTCCAAAAGTACTAGGAAACACAATTCCAATCCCAACAGAAGACAAGGATAATATGTGTTTGAGAGCAGAGGTCAGGGTGTGAATTTCCACATAGATACTTGTGTATTTATGCATATAATGTGATGTGAAACCAACTCGAGCAAGCCAGATATTTCAGCCAGAATTTGTGATGTACTTTGGGACTCTGTATCAAACACTTATGTACACACCTAGTCAGCAGGTGTGGGCCAGGAAGAACCTGTGTGGCACCATTTACTAGCATGTTAATTCACACACAGTGGGCTCTCCATGCCAGCCAGCTCTGCAGCCACAGGAGATGCAGAAATGGGATTTACTAACAGCACAGCTGAGAATTCTCTGTCTACAAATGCCACAAGATTGGCAGTAGAAGTGTAGGAAGAAGACAGACTGGAAGGATTAGGACAGCAAATCCAGCTAGTTACCTTAATAACCAGTCACTGCAGGAAGAGTATGTTACAGCACCCAAACTCTGGGATTCACTTCTGTTTTATTTGTGCTTAATAACATCTGAAGCAGTGTAAGAACTGCAATTTCCTATGCTGCTGCTGAGCCCTAAGCATTTGCAGTTACTATTAAATATTGGTGGAGAAAGCAAGCTGTGGTCTCAGCTCTTGGCCTTTTGTTCCAGCTTTTAGCTCCATAAGGCAGAATGCTGTCCTGTTAATAGCCAAAAAATGATATCAACAAATTTCAGCCTTCCAGAAGTCTCCACCTCCCCCTGCCTGCTCCTCATCTCCCTCTCCTCAGGAAGCTCTCAAGTGTTGTTTCAATCAACAAATTAAGCAAAAACTGCTACAGCCTGTACTCTGATGAGAACATAACTCAGCTTTCAGACCCTCCCTAAGGAGGGAAAGAAAAGTGTTTCCAGGGCAGTCCATGTGTGCTTTGGGTTGTCAGGGTTCCAGAGTGACACTCTTAAGGTCAGGTTTCTATTACATTTTTGTAGGGACACCTGTAAATTTTTAGTTGACCACAAGGCACAGGAGTGTGCAGCCTCTCATCCTCCTGCAATGTGTACTGTCTTCACTAAATATTAAAACTATTACTCAGTTTTAAATACTGAGGGTAGCTTACTGGGCAGACTATAGCCTCGTGGCTGTGTGACCACTGTTGAACAGGTGTGTGGTTTCTAAGGTATATCCTTCACATGCTGGACTTATTGGTACCAGGAGCAAAATATTTGCTTATTACCTTTTAAATCTTAGTTGTCTTCTTTAAACAAAAGTGCTCTTTAAAAAATGAAAAGGCAGAGTTTCTGTGTTTGTATTTCTTAATTCATTTTTTTTACCGCTGTGGTAGAAGTCCTTCTTTCATAGCCCATATAGAATCCCCAAATTCCCATGCCAGGCTACCAGGAAAGGAGGGACAGGTGTGATCCTTTTTTCACTTTTCTCTTACATGAAAAAAAAAAAAAGCCAACACCTTTGCCCTGTCACAGCACTGTGGGCTCTTGGGGTATTTCAGCAGCAAATTAAAAAACCTCTTGGTGTTAAGCAGTAACTTGGGGTGCTGAATTTTATTCTTGAGTTCCTGAAGCAGGATTTAGTACCTAGAGTGCAAAAAACACAGTAGTTGCAAGGCAACAGCCTCCACTCTTGAATGTTAGAGCAATCAGGCACAGACATTTGGGGTGGCAACACTTCCTGTTGGAAGTGGGGTTTCCCACGTGAACCACACTTCCAGCATGTAGCTCTAGGACATGAACTGGCTGGAAGGATCATAATACATGGTTGATTTGGAATCCTAATCTATGGTCCATAAATATGTGGCACATAAAAGGCCATGAAGCTGTGCTGTGGATCTTAATTCTTTTTGAGCAGGATGTCTTCCATTAATATCTTTGATCCTGGGGCATTTCTTTGGGCCCCACTTTCATCTCTAAATCAAGACAAACATTGCTCCATGGTTGAGTGGTGTCTGCAGTGAAGACTGCAGTGCACACAGGCTAGGAAACATTATGTGTTTTGAGGTGAAAGCAGCCTTTAATATTTTACCAGCTTTAAAAATTCATCCTAAGATGACAGCCTTAGTCGGGCTTGCAGTTATTCACAGACTGCTGTACCCTCAACTGCAGTCAGCTCTGTGCTAGAAGGACCTCTTGCATGCATCTCCATATTTCAAAGAAAGATGCCTCTTCTGTGAATTGTAAGAATAAAACTCTCAGCAATTGGAGACTGGCCTTCATATGAATCCAGTGGTTTCAACCTTGTGCCTTTTCCAAGTGTGTGGGACTGAAAAAGCCTTTTATAGAGAGCAGGGCCAGCATGGACAGTGATAGTATCTAACAGCACACAGGCACAGGAGCGAGTGTGAGAATAAGCTTACTGCAGAAAATCCCTCTTGTAAAAGCTACTTCTGGTGCCTTTATACATCTGCTTCTACATATTCACCAGAGGTCTGTCAGAGGCAATTACTGAGACTGCCCTATGTGTATCAAATATATATGTACTGTGTGGCAAGAGCTTTGGAGGGCTGGAAAAAGCAAGTGCCTTCAACTGTGCAGCAGCACCCTTGTCTTAGCTGTTTTTAATGAAGTAGATCATATCTCTAAAGGGAAGTAATCAGCCATGTGCATGAAAAGGTCTGTGTGACTGGGCTGGAAGTGACCTAACTGCACTTAGTACTGCTTTGTAGGACAATTTATGTTGTTGGATCAAAAAAGCCTCTCAAGAGAGTTCCAAGGCAGAAGGACTTAAAAATGAAAAGCTCTCTGAAGCCCACAGACCATGTGTCAAATGTACCAGACTGCTGCTTGAGTGGGGTTTTTTCAAGACTCTTGAGAGGTGGAGTGTTACTTAAGTATTTGTTTAGAAGAATGTGTAGTCTACTCATGCTGGAGAAATAGTCATGCCCTTTTACAGTGGTGCTGTCAGTCCTGTTTACTTTACTTAAGCTCATAAAATGACAGTCAAAGTCTACGGAGAAATTAATGTTTGAGGAGAGAATTAGAAAGCAGAGTTCAGCAGGATCCTGCAATTTAATGTATTTGAAGTGTTTTGTAGCATCTTGTGATCAGACAGGCTTCAGTGGGAACAGCTGGTTCTCCTGTGTATGTGTATCATCCATCCAAGTATGGACAGGTAAGGATGCATGCAAACAAGAGCAAAACTGGCATAAAATATAATCCTTTAACTGTGCTCCACTAGTTTCCCATGATGCACATTGTGGCTAACATTTGCTTAATTGTTTTCCTTTTCCAAAAGCCTTTCGGGAAGAGGACATGGAATGCAATTATGAGCAAGAACATGATTTTTTAAAGTCCGAGTATTTTTGTCATTTAATCAGTCTCCAGTGTGACCAATCCATTTTGCAATCACCAACTTGCCATGTGCATTATATGCTTGTCAAGAGGAACTGGCTGTTTCTTGGTAACTTCTGAAATGCCTGGGAGTTATCTGAGCCTAGGTGGACTCTGTGAATCTTGGCTGTTGCAGCCTATGGATGCTGATGGATGCCAACCAAAGCAGCAACATATGTGGGGACAAAATTACACTCCTACCTTAAAAATTTCTGTTCTTGGGTTAGTGTTAAGGTAGTTGGAGCAATGCAGCAAAGCTCAAGTTGAACTTGGTCTGGACACAGTGGCTACAGCCCCCTTTGTGCCTCTGTGAATCTCAAACTCCCTTTAAATCCTCATCGAGATGAGGGCTTGGGAGCCTCAGTCTAGACATCCATGTCACATCAGTGTTAGAGTTGTTTTGGTGCCTGAGATCCGGGGGCACCTGTAAGGGTTAACTCAAGCTGTAAAGCACTGCCTAATTTTTACAGATGGTGTGAGTGAAAGAGTGAACCTCAGTCTGGCTTGGCAGTGCACAGAGATAACTTTACATAATTCCCTGCAGATGTTGCTGCAGAATGGTTTTAATAATGAATTGTGAAGTCAAGCTAAACTCCAGCATAGAGGGAGAACTCAAAATAAATGCAATGTTTTGTTCTGTGTTTCAAAAGCAAGTTTTCTGTGATGCTCTGGGTTGGGAAAGATGGCAGGGGACGGGACAAGGGGTTCTTTGCAAATAGTTGGGGCTTTAATGGTGCAAACTAAGGCCATTCTAACTAATTTGTCTGCAAACCATGAATACCCATGAACCTGAGGGTGAGAGGGAAAGGGATGGTGGTGCCAATGGCAGCTGCCCTAATGCTTCTGATGAGGGGATGGTGCAGAGCAAGTACTTCATGGTCTGCCTGGCAGAGTTCTGCAGTTTGTGGCTGTCATGCACAGGCTGTGTTGAGGAGCTTGTCTGCCCTGCAGCCATTTTCTGCTAGGAGTCAATTTTTGCACTGTGCTGTAATTTCCTTTCTGTATGGTTATGGCTTGGATGTGCCATAATCTTTTTGGAATTATAATCCCCATTATCATAAGGGATGTGCTGCCTCAACAGTGGTTTCTTGGCCACTCTGAGACTTTGCACATCTTGCATGTGAGCACCCATTTGTGACTTCTCTGCTGCCAGGGGGTTGCTGGAAGCTTCTCAGTCTTCTCAGTTGTTGAGTCTGTTTAAGCAAAACACACATTTTTCTGTTGACATGCTATTTCAATGGGCTATATTAAAGCCTTTCTTCTGTCCTTCTGAGAGGCAAGCTTGAAATTGGGGAAGAGAATTTCAGAGTGGGAGGCTGGTTTTCCCTGAGCTTGGACAAATGCTGTGATTTCTCAGTAGCTGCAGAGGTTTCTCCTTTATACTTTACCCTTGTGCAGAGTTTATAAAGGAAATCTTTAGGAAGAAATTGTAGCTTTTTGAGTTCTGTGGTGATTAGGAGCTTTAGCCTGAGTCATGTTTAGATGGATGGAGGCTCAGCTACACTGTGGTCCCAAGCAAAAGATCTAAACTTGGCTCTGAGGCTAGTGAGCCAAACCAGAGGAGCTGTATTGTGAAAGGGACTAGCACGGGGCTGGTGAGAAGATGGTGCCATCCAGCCCTCCAGAGATGGTTTTACCATGGTTTGAATTTGGCCCAAATGTACATTTTTAAGTGTAGGCAAGTCCTTTCTGCGCTTGTGTTTAATTTCTTTCTGAGGAAGAGTTTAGGTAAACTATTCCAGTCTAATTAATATCAGCTGGAAGCCAGCTTCTCACATTTTGTGCCTAATTATAAGTGTATGTTAAACTGTGTTTGCTCCCCATGTTGATCTGTTACTGGTGAAATAAGGAGCGACCATGAAGAAGTGTTTTTGAAACAGTCTGGCAGATCCTGCGTGTTCACTGCTGTGGGCTTCGTGGCAGGAGAATTCACCTCCTGCTGAGGGAGAATAACTAAATTTAAACTTTCCAACCATGAGCCTTGTGAAGCAAAGTTTCCAAACCTCTGCTGGGCCAGAAGATGGAAATCTGTGTCTGAATTTGGAGAGTAAATAAATAGAGCTGCCTAGGAGCTGCCCAGGGGCATGTGAGGGGTTGCTGCTTGGGGTGCAATGTCTCCCAGCCCCATGCCCAGGGAGCAAAGCAAGGGTTTGTAGCTCCTGTTCTCTGGTAAAACCTTCCGTGACAGGACTTGGAATGAGCTTGGCTGACTGGTAGCACGAACACTGGAGCGTTGTTTCAGCAGGGTGGTTTTTCTCTTGCAGACAGTTGCATGTGGCATGGCAGCAGAGCCCAGACCTTCCTTTCCCCCTTGCTGGGCTGTGGGATCCCAGCTGTGGGAGGGATGTGTGGCCACCTCACAGCTCACTAGTGCTGGTGCCCATCTCTTTACAGCCCAGGCTGGCACCTTTGCTCTTCACAGACAGGCTTGTGTGAAATTTGCTGTGTTTATGAC
The DNA here is from genome assembly GCF_022539315.1 of Serinus canaria. Classification (NCBI taxonomy): domain Eukaryota; kingdom Metazoa; phylum Chordata; class Aves; order Passeriformes; family Fringillidae; genus Serinus; species Serinus canaria. The sequence goes on along the minus strand of NC_066320.1, from coordinate 23,183,789 downwards.
AGGCATCAAAGTGTAAACTGTTCTGAGGTGCACGTGCAGAAATAGCTGTTTTCCCATCTCCCTTTGGGGAAGCTGGAAGGGTGGTAATGGACAAGTTTGTATGGTCCTGACACAGCAGCTTGTGTTTTCTGGGGAAACTGGGGTATCACAGACTACAACAGAAGTGGTTTGCTTACCTGTTAGACTTTTTATTTTCCTGTCTTAACCCAGACCTTATCTGAATGGAGGAGAATCTAGTTGTGCTTTTATCTGAGAGCAGCAAGTTCTTGGGTGAGTGAGTCTATGTCAAAATCATTGGAGGATTCAATAAATCCATGTAATCAAGCAAGAAAAGTGGCAAGGATAGTTACAGATGGAATGCATTTAATCTGAAACTGGCATGCATATAATTTTATTCATCCGTCCATAGATATGACCTAAAGGTTATTTTCATATATATTGCTGAATACTTAACATTTTTGTAGATACTGGTTGAAACTTGGATATTCAGGTGGGAAGACAAATAACTGGTGCTTATGGCCTGAAGTCAGATTTCAGTTGGCTTTTCTGTATTTATTTCTGTTCTGTGCAGTACTTTCCAGCCTCCCAGGGTATTGAATTCAGGTCATGTTTGTTAAACACCAGCTGTGGTTACAAGTGCTCTAGAAGCACTTTTATATCCTGTTCTGAAGTCTGTGCTCTTCTATGAATGTCTTTGCTATTTCCCTCATTTGCCTTTTGTAATACTTCAGATTAGGATTTGGGCAGTGTTTGTGCTGTTTCACATAAGTGCACATGTACATATTTACACATACAAAGTGTTTTGATACTGTAGATGTGCTTATAGCAAGACCAGCTTGGAGCAACTGACTTAAGAGAATTTCAGTCAAAGTTGTCGTGGATGGACTTTGAATTTCTTAAAATAAATTGATATTTGCTATATTGCACCATTTTTCCAGCAAGGCTGCTCACTACCACTGGGAGAGGATCTGATAGAAATGGTATGATAGCACTAAACCCTTTCTTGTTCTAGGAAGCTGCAGAATACCTCAGACATGCACCAAAGCTGCTGACTCTGTCATCTTCTCTGTAGCATTTTACTATTCTTGTTTCTCTAAATGTTGACTGAGAAACTTCTTTTTCTTCTTTTTGTAGGTTGGTGGTTTGTGAGCACAGCAGAGGAGCAGGGATGGGTCCCTGCTACATACCTGGAATCCCAAAATGGAACCAGAGATGATTCTGACATCAACACATCCAAATTTGGGGAAGGTATGGAAAGCTTTTTCTTACCAAGGGAAAACTGGGATTCTCTTGCTTAATGCTTTTTTCCCCCCAAGTGAGAGCTTCTAATTGGAAGGAAATGCCTGATAGAGCCACAGGCCATTGAAAGGAGTGAGGTTTAACTTTTATGGTTGCTTCTCATTAATTTCCTTTAAATTAATCTTTGAAAAGAGTTTCACTGTTGTTTGCTATGGTCAGTGGTGTGTGGAAAGGTAACTTTTTTTTGGTATGGTCTCATTCTGTTAAAAATGAGATGCCATTTGTCATGTATATGTATTTAGCCACACTGCTTTCTTTGTTGTTTTTTTTTTTAACTAAAGATGCTTAATTCAGGTTCCAGAAATGGAATAACTCAGCATTGCATGTTCCTCAATTCCATTATGAAAGACTAACCACATCTTAATGGGCTTCTCATGTAGCAACTGTGTACAAAGGACACTTTTATTATGATTTGCTTGATTCTAGTGAATCTGTTGCTAAATCTAGGTCCTCTTGACATGACACTTATGTAAAAGGTATGTGGAAACTCAGCTGACCTTTCCTTAGCACAGGCAGGAGGCTTAGAGATGTGTTGGGGTGACCATCTGCCCCCCAACACAGCACACAGGCAGGACCAGGCTTTGTGCTGGGCTCTGAGGGTGACGACTGTGGCTTATTGAAGTCTTGGTCTCTGCAACTCATTTTCCCCTGCTCAAGTCTACCCATATCCTGCTTTAGAGACAGACTGGCTGTAGACTGGTAGGTCAGGAACCAGTCTGGTGTGATGCAGCATCTCAGTGGATGCAAAGGCAGTGAGTAAAGCTTCCCTGTTATTAAAGAACAGAACTTTACTGCTCTGCTCTGCAAGCACTGAAGAATGCCTTGTCTGTTGGTCTGTAGCTTCCTCCCTTCTCCTGACTCTTGAATACAGTGTGTGCTTGACAGCCTTACAACTTAAACTGCTGTCATTTCATGCTCTCTTCTCTTTCATGTTGTCCTCTGGAGTGTACTCTGCACAGGGATGCTGCCACCCAGCAGTCTGTTCTGGACAATGGCAAATCTATCAAATACTCCTTATCTCCTTCCTCTCAGTTCCTTTTAATCCATTACACTGCTCTCTTCAGCTATGGTCAGCAGTCCTGCTCCCTGCCTCACTCCAAATCCAGACATGCTGAAACCTGAGACTGCCCTTCCCTTTCTGCTCAGTTCCATCTCAGTGACAGATGCAATTGCATAACCTCTGCAGCTGCTTTTATGCGCCCCAGATTTTGCTTGCTTGCTTTTTAGTAACTTTGGTTTATGTTATTAGCCGTCTAAGCTGACTTCCTACATTCTTTGTATCTTCCCCTCCAGTTCTTCTTTACTTGGGCTGTTTTTCTCCATATAATTACTTCATAGGAGAAGAAAGAATTACTTGGATTCACTGTCTTTAAAAATGTATATCAAAGTAACTGTTCTTAGACCGAAAACTTGCCAGCTCTCTCCAGGTAGGCAGGAGAAAGGGGCTCTGATGTAACTGAGGAGGAAGGCACTTTGAGTGGATTAGTGCCTTCGCCCCACAGTTTAGAGCTTCCACAAGTTTCAGGGTGACTCCCACACATTGACTTCCTGCAACTGTGCAATCTCTGCTCCTCCAACTTGGAAAGCACAGAAACACTGATGTGGGGAGCTTTGTGTATCAGGCCCTTGTCCCTCCCCATTTTAACAGCCCAGGAACAAGTCCACAAGCCAGGCAAACCTTGAAGTCTGCTCTGCTGTGGCAGGCCCAGTCAAGAGAGCAGGGTGCTGAACACATCTTGCTAATAATTCTGCCTCTACTAATATAGCAGTAATATTTTTATGTTTCCCTTTAAGTAGTCTGTTCTCTGAGAAAGACAGAAGTGTTTCCTCCCTGCACCTGAGCTTGCACAACATTTTTATCTGGATGAAGGCAGACTGATTGTTACCCAGGCCTGTGTTTAGACCAACACATCTTGCAAGGCTTGGAGAACAATCAGAAAGCAATCTAAAGAAACATTTAACAGCTACAGAAGCTGATAAAGTAAACATGTTAAAATAATCTCTGGGAAGGTGTAGACACTTGTTAATAAGCAGCCTTTCTAGTGACTGTGACATGACCAACCAAGTCCAAGTCTGGGCAAAATGACAAAATTCAGTATTTTTAAGGAAAAAACCCTGGCTCATACAGAAGCATCATTGTTTTATAAAAGGGCTGTCACTGGGGATGGCTGTATGTTGTGAGGACACAGTGTGGTGGATCTGTGTGACCCACAGTTTTCAAGGGGTGTTCCTGGATGGCTAAATCCTCCAAACTCCCAGTGTCAGAAGGAGCAAGTGACTGCTCTGTATCAACACCTTGAGGCAGTTTCAACCCCTTCTGCACCTCTCCACCTTGCAAGCCTTTACATTCAGCATTTCATTTCCTCCTCTCTTGGATAGAAACCTCCTAACAGAGGCAGCCTTATTGCAACTTGACTTCCCTCTCTGCTATAATCTGTGTGTCTAGCAAGGTGTCCTGTGTTGTCTCCCTGTGTAGCATGTGTGTAACTGGCAGTCTAATGTCCTGTTGGTTTGGGGAAAGTCAGCAGGTTATATCTGCTCATCTTTTGTCCCTCATGGGCTTCCAAGATGATCACTGATTTCCATGAGCCAAAACCACAGCTATCTAAAATCCTGAGATTTGGCTCATCTGAAAATTTGCAGTTGATTTTTGACCAATATGGGACCAAAGGGGAAGTACAGAGTACCAGAGACTAGATAATGTACCTGTTCAACACCATTCACCACACCTCCACTTAGGGTGGTGTGGAAAGGTTTGGGCCTTACAGCAAAGGAGAAATTGAGGAGAGTGGGCTGGATGTAAAAGTCTGGTCTAAGTCCCTGACAGATATAAAGGACAAAAAGTCAAAATCCACTCTTTGGTGAAGTTTTTTTTTTTCTTGTCCAGCTAATGATTTCCCAAGCAAATAATTTTGCTGTGCCTGATTGCCAGCAGAACACAGTTCTAGAAGACAGCAGTGCTTACTCCAGTATAAGGATATAATCCCTAAATAAGTGCACATATACAGAATTGAATTATTATTAATGATGTGATATCAAAGTTTATGAACAGTTTCCCAGCACCACTGGTTAAATGATTGTGTTTGCACTTCAGCTGTCACTACCTTGCAATATGTGCCATTGCTTTGCAGCAGCACCTAGCACCCTTGCAGTAGTTGCCAAATTGGGATGGAAGCCCTTGAATGGAAAGGTGTTTGGCTGTGTTTCTGTGCCAGTCTAATGGTTCCAGTGTCTTTCACACCTATACAGGCAAAAGAAGAATCTGAGTAGAGATCTAAGTATGTGCTCCAGAAAACAAGTGGTGTCCTCTGTGTACAGCTGCTCTCACAGTGCCATTTCCATAAGTGTCTTGTCTTTGTTTATATTTTAAGCATAAGTTATTGTTTGAGTATGTAACACTCAGTCCTGGCTTGTTAGCTTCTTGAGCCTGCTGAATAATTGCAAGGTTAGTTTTTTCCTGATATTGTAATCTATATATTAGAAGTTTTGATCACAAGAACCAGCTGTGGCAATGAATGCAAGTCATGTCTTGCAAGCACATCAGACACTTTTCACTTGGGTTCAGTTCCTGAATGCTGCTCTTATGGGGGAACTTAGATGAGAGTTTGTGAGTTTGTTTATAGTGTGATAATTTTTCTTAGAGAGGTTTAGAGCCCTGTTGGGTTTGATGTCATGTGCAATAGACGGAATTCCCCAAAGATCATGCAGCTGAATTAGGAGATACAACAGCAATGATGATGTGTCCTGCCACTGCACTCTCCTTGGACAAGTTGCCTTTAGTTGTGCAGCTTGTTTTGGAGCATGTATATGTTTTTGATTTTTTTAAAAATTATAATTAGTAGCAATTTGTGACAGTTCTGGATGGCTCACATTGCTCAAGCTCAAGAAGTTAACTTGTTCCACTGTACTGTATAAAGTAAAACAAAACATCTGCATCCCACCTAACCCATTCCCACTAACAAGACCAGTGCTTGTAAATACCATGTTTTGTTTTTATTCCTCACCCTCCCATCACTTTTTTTTTTCTTCTTTTTTTCCCCCCTTTGTTTTGTTTCCATCCATGTTCCAAACTAGTTTCTAAGCGACGCAAGGCTCACCTGAGGCGCCTGGACCGGCGATGGACGCTGGGCGGGATAGTCAACAGGCAGCAGAGTCGAGGTGAATTCACAGCTTCCTCTGGCACCAGCCACTCAGGGGCCACCCAAAGCCACACTGCAGCTTCAGCTGCTGTGTGTCAGGACCTGCATCTTTGGCACTTTGTTAGTGAGGGGCCAAAGCTCCAGAGTTCAGATGTGGGTTTCGTACATGACAGCTTGAGGGTGGCTTGGAGACAGGATTAGGCACCCAGGAGCTGGAGGCTGGTAACCAAGACTTTGTGCTGTTGGGGAAGCTCACATCTGTTGTGTTTTAACTTGGGCATATTTGTGCTCAGTCTTTCCTGCCTCAGTAAGAACAAGTGATACTTTCAGGGCTGGTAAAATGAGTTGAATGACAAAAAGCCATGGTCGGAGTTGTGCACACTGGAAAAGTGTGTGGGGTGGAAAGATGAAAATCATTCCAGTTGCAGTCCCCTCTCTTCCTTGCAAGAAGTGCTGGGTACTAAAGAGAGTCTTGAGAAAATTTGGGAGTTTTTGGCATCATTCCTAGGTATTTAAAATGCCACCAGTAGCAGCATTTTAGCTGGTTTGGTTTGTTCTGTTTTCTTTCAGCTTTGGCTGGTCTAACAGTGAGAATGGCAGGGTAGGAGGGAACACCTTGTGTTTGGGTGAAGTCTGAGGAGCCCTATAAGCAAAGTATTTTTTAGGAGCAGATGAATCGTCTTTCCCAGACCAAAGGTATCCCTGTCTGTCTCCTGCTCCACTTGGAAAATCATCCAGACATGTTCATTGCCCTTGGGAAAGGAAAGGTGGGATAAAGCACCATTTACACCTCTGTAACTTTCAGACAACCTTACTGAGGGAATGGATCCACATGTAAGCACAAGGGATGATTCCCAGTTAATGGAAAGGTGCCCTTTCCTATTAAGAAATGTACTTTTAAAGTGGCAAATTTACCTTTGGATTTGATGATGATATTATGACTGCAGACTGCTGTCTCAAGCCCACCCAGCTTTTCAGTGACCCTTTGTTTCAAATTATTATTGAGGAAACAAAAGCAACAATAGCTGTGTTCTACCTGCCATAGCTTGACCCTGCAGAAGCTGAAACAACTTCAGAAGACAAGGTCCTGCTTCTCAGCCACCAAATGCACTCTGAAGGCACCAAAGAACCCTCATAAGCACACATGCTGTCGTGGGTGGGGGGGTGGGGGAAGTGTGCTTATTTCTGTGCCCCAGCTGTTTGGGAGCTACTGGCTTTGCTTTGTCCAGCTCTGCTAGATGCTTCCTGGCAATTTAACTGGGAGAATTTATAAGAATCAGTTTTCTAAACAATTTATTTACTGGTGAAAACAAATGCATTCTTTTATATTCGTACAATATTGCAAACAAAGCTCCATAAAATATTAAGACTGCATAACCAGTCCCTTAGCAGTCAGCTGGTAAGACTCAAGGACCTAAGATGCATTCTCAGATTTTCCCTCTTGCATTCTGATGCCCACCATGTGTGGATCTTCTCCAGACCTGCCCTCTGACCAGTGTCAGTGTCCTCCTTGGCAGTCTTCCCCAGTACAGGCTGCCCTAATTCCTTGCATCTTTGCCTTTTTCTTGCTTCATTGCTGTTTCTTCCCTATTAGGCCCAAGCAGGGCTGGGGTTTTGAGGGTATTGGAGAATATGTGCTTTATCTCAAACTGAATCTTGGCACTTGGACTTGGCACAGACTTCAGCAATCTGTGATTTTGTCCAAAGTTTGGGGCACCCTCTGTGACTGAGCTTCTATAAGGTCTCTCCAATGTATTTTAGCCACAGCTAGCCAGGCTGGCTAAAAATAAGCTGTTCATTGTCATCAGAAATTATAGGTTAGGGAATCCTTACAAGAGCAGGCTTATTGGAAATAAAGAAAGTGACTTGAACAAATGGGCACAAGTTGGAGACAGTGGCTTCATGATCTGGCAGAGCTGCAGCCTGTACAGACATCTATGCCTTCCAAACTGCAGTTGTTGAAAGTATGAGTCTCTCTGGGTGTCCAGCCTGCTGTTCTCTAACAAAACACAGTTTATATGAGGTCAGGAGAGATTTTCTCCCATCTTCCCCTCCCATCCCAGCCCAGAAGACTTCTAACAAGGCCAAATTTGGGTGAATTTGCACTGAAATGACAGAATGCATGAAGTGTACACTTCCCTGCCAACCTTCAAGTCCTTGCTCCAAAGCACAGAAGAACTAAAGTTGTTCAAACAGGAGGTTGCCAGAATTGTTCAACACAAGCAGAACAGCTTCCCCTTCCCCACTTGGCCTCTTCCTTAGAAACAAACTCAATTAAACATTTTGGCTGAAATTCTTCCCACCCAGCAATATTCTGCTTGAAATAACCCTTGCTGCTGGAAGGGTTAGCTCCAGGAGTTCACTGGAGCTCAAAAACAAGCTGTAAAGGATGCCTCCCTTTGTATTTATGCTTGGGTACCACTAATCAGCATTTTTATCAGTTGGGCCTGTGATAGAATCACTTTAAGGCCAGAATCAAAGGAATTAAGCATTGCTTCTGAAGGGCAGAATTTTCTAAGTTATTTGAATATTAAAAACATTGAGAAAGCTGGAGTGCAGAAGGGAAGAGTGTTTCCTTCCCTGTTAGACTGTGCCTGATAGGGGAGAATTATTAGGGGCAGCATATGGCTTATTTATTTCTAACTTGCCAAAGCCATTTGAAGAGGCTAGGCATCTCTGACCTCCAGATATTTGGAAGCAAAGTTATTGGGTCTGTGAATAAGAAACATGAAAGACAAATTGTTGAATATCATGGCAGTGCTCCTTCTTTAAACCTGAAAAAAAAAAATCTGCAAAGGGAACAGCTGTAGTCTGTTTCTACAAAGAGAAACAGATGACTTTTGTTGCTGAACTTTTCTCTTTAAAATGGTCTGTGGTGTGCCCAGATCTAAGAGATTACATTGGTTTGTGTTTCTTATGTAGCTGCAAAGCTTGAGGGTTTTTTTAATGTTAAATGTGGTACATTTTCTAAACTTTTTCCTATACATTCTGAAACTCCAGTAATACAAATATGGGCTGTGAGGAAAAGCCTGAAAGTTTGTAGTTTTCCTCAGACTTGACACTCATTAGACCTGCAAGCTGCAGAGTTCATGTTTTGTACAGGGTTAAATAGTAATTCTGCACATGCAGTTATTTGGAACTTCCCCTGAAAGGGAATTTAGGATAATTTACAGGCTTAATTTAATGAAAAGTCATTAGTGCTTTTACAGTTTGATTGGTAAAATTGGGATGTTACATGCCTGTCTTCTGTGCCAGATACCTGACCCAAGTTATTGCTGCTTTGGTTTTGTGCCCAGTGCTTTCACCTGGAACTGTTACAATGCAGGAAAGCACTCTAAAGTTATTCATACCAACAATATAGTGACATATGGGCTGAATTTCTGCCAAATGAGCCAGTTATTCAGGAGTAGCTCCTAGCACAAGGAATAAGCTATTCATTGAAAGAGTTGAAGTTAGAACTTCCCACTGCTTGCTTATCTTAGGGAGTGAGGGAGCTTGATGGGCAAAGGTAGTGTGTGGAGGGAAGGCAGCCATGTAACCCAGTGGTCTTGATACTTTAACCTCATCTTGAGTTGGTCTTAATACTGGAACCCCAATTCCTAGCCCAGGTGGGTGGTTCTTCAGCCAGTTTTGTTGCTGTGGAAAGAGCAGTTGGTCAGTACTGGTAATCCAGCCTGGCTGATGTGCCTGTGCACTCTCATACTTTCCTGCATCTCCCCAGAGCTGCTCTGCCCTCTTTGGCAGCCCCCTCCAGGAGACTTCTCCCCTTGTTTTCACTCTTTCCTGTTTGTGCTTGATGGTGATGAGATGTTTGTCAATCAAAGCAGAAGACGGTGAGTGACATTGCTGTGCTAAATCAAACCAGCACAGAACAGCTTCAGACTTAGTCTCTTCTCTCCTTTGGTTGGGTTTTTTTGGTTTTTTTTGTTTTGTTTGGGTTTTCTTTTTCTCTGTTCTCCAAGGAAAGAAGTAAATGCTTATTGGTCCTTGCCTGGTTGAAGTAAGAGCATGCACAATACAAAGCTGTTTAGAAGAAATGTCATTATTGTTCTTTTCTATCTGTTGGCACAAGGTTTTCTATTATTTAAAACAAAAAGCAGGGAAGGGAAGAGGGACAAAGGCTGAAGAGCTTCTGTCTGCAGATGAACACATTTGATAACTGTGTGCAGTCATTCTCTCTCTGCATATTTAGGCAAGTAAAACAAAGTCCATGTTGAATTAATGCATTGCTTTCTGGAGCAGAGAGTCTTTTTCCAGAAGCAGTTCTGACAAAGGGGGGGGTGGAGCGGAGGAGTGGGGGAGGGTGAACACAGACTGCTGACAGAGGGGAAAGTATTTTGAAAGAAAATTCTTCTGTGGTTTGGAAGATGTAGGTTTGGGGCTGTTGCATTTTGCTGAGAAATCATTAATTGGCTAATTTCTAGCTCAGTTCCCCCCTATCCCTACCCCTACCAGCATATCAAACCAGGAGGGGGTCACAGAAAGTTGGGGGCATGTACAGGCACCAGCTGAGCAAAGGAAATGATTCCCTTATTTGGTTGGCTCCTGAAGTGCTGCTGATAACTTTCACTCTTATTAATGGAGGCAGAAAAGAGAAAACTTACAAAATAGAGGTGAAGGAGAGGAATGTGAAATGGGGCTCTCAGAACTTGGAAGCAGAAATGTCTGAGCACTGGCTGTTTGCCTGGGAAAGATGAGAGTGATTGTGCAGGGCTGGAAATGTGCATGGTATTTTAGCTGCTTCAAGGCAAGGCTCCTGTCCCAAAGAGTTTACAGCCTAAACAAAGAGAAGGAGATCTGTGCATCAAAGGAACGTGGGCAAGTGGCAATTTGGCATGAATCTTGCAACCAAAGGGGTTTTCATAGTGTAAAATGATATTTCTTCAGTATTTTTAAAAGCTTTTAGAGAAGGATTAAAACTAAGCTTGTTTGGGAAAGCAGGAAATCAGGGTAGGTAAAGCTTTTTTTAGGAAGGATTTGAGGGCTTCAGGTTATTTGATACCATCGAGGAAGGAGCCTGCTCAGGTGGATGAGGCATCATATGAAAGGCATGAAGCTGAGTGGGAAAAGACCACAGAATTTGGAGGAGTAGGAAATCCACATGAACGTGTGAGTGTGTGTAGTAAGGCATCAAAGCAAGGCACAGCACACAGGCTTGAAAATTCAAGATGGAACAACTGAATTGGGAATGCACTTGGTAGGAGTCTGGTTGAAATGCCAGAGAAGTGCTGTGCCAAGAGCCTTCTGCAAGAGCAGTGTGTGCTGAAAGGCTGGGAAGGGAGCAAAGCAGGCAGGAGGTGGCTGTGGTGGCTGTGCAAAAGAGTCACTGGAGGGTCATTGAGGAGCAGCAATGGTGGAGAACTTTGAAAATGCCGGGGCAAGTCTGTCACCTTGGTGATAGACTAGGAGGAATCTGAAATAATCAGTGCCAAGGGAGCTGGGAAGATAGAATGAGGAAGATTTTGGAAGAGCTTCTGAAGCTGTGTTACAACTCGAGCTGTACAGAGTTACAACTCTGCTTTCCTTGACCTGACATTAAGTATAAATCCAGACAGCCAGAGGAGGGACCAAGTTGCCATTTCAAGACACCTCATAAGTTTAATGTACTCAGTCACACATGCAAAATATGGAATTCTGGTTTGACAGATGGGATTGCAGGAGCCTCACAGGCTGTCAGGTTCAGTCTCTTGCTTTGTCAGCCAAGTCAGTACAATTTCTTCAGGAGGGAACGGAGCTTCATCTTAGCTGTTCTGAGGTTTTTCCTGTGGGACAGGTGTCCTAACAGGTTATTTGGTATGGAAAATGCCACAGCCAATGCTTAAAACTACTGCTTTTACTACTTGACAGAAATACATCAGGTGAAACAAAAGAAAACTTGCTCAGAAATAGGTTGTTTAAGGGGAATGTGTTGGAATGTATCCAATTGCTCACCATGTGCAAGCTGCAATCCTACACAAAAGGAAAAAAAAAAAGCACAGTCGTCAAGGTCTGCAATTATCCAAAAATAATTGTCATTGACATTAAGTTCTCCTAAAATTTAAGAAGTCAAATGTCTCATCCCTCATTTTTCTGCAAGCCACTATGTTGCATCACTGCCAGTGAACAGGCTGGGCAAGACAGAAGAAGTATTTCAGTCCTCATTAGGCTGTGACTGCGGAGGTGACCTGTTGCTACATGATGAGCATTGCCAAGGTGGCTGCAGGTCATCTTGCTCTGCTGTAAATCATATGATGGTTTATTAGCTGTATTATAAATTCTTTTTATGTGAAAAGTTGCACTTCATTAAGCTTCATCTTAAAATGGGTGGGACAAGAAACATGGGCGTGCCTAAACTAGCCAGGTTTTAGACCAAGTTTTGTATGAGTTGTTTTGACTCTGCCCTATATTCAAAAACTGGTTTTAAAGTGTCTTTTTAGTTTTAGAGATATTTCTGTTTATGTATTGAGGAGGCCTCAGCTTGGCAAAACACCATGGTGCTGCTGGAGGATCACAAAATGGTTGTGTTCTTGTTTAGGTGGGGTTTTTTGTTTTCTTTACTTTTTGCTTCTTTTGTCCTCTTCTGGTGGTTACAGAAGGACATTAGATGTTAAAAACTTGTGAAAAAGTAACACTCAAAAACCTGTGATTTCCTTGTACCAGGTCTGTTGTGTACATCTGTATAGACCATGTAGTGTATGTGGCTGTCATGCAGGGCACTGTACAGCTCAGATCCTTTGTCCTGAATATGTGCACACCTTCCAGCTAGACAGCCCTACCTGTGCTGCATTTTCTGGGAGGAAATATTTGTTGCTATAAAAAAGCCCCCTCTGTAATACAGTGGGCTGTTCCAAGGACACAGGTACTGTTCTCTGCTGTCCATGCTGTTTTCCAAGTGATCCACCAAGATCTGTTCCTGTATTTTGATCCCAGTTCTCTACTGTGTTTGTTCAGGAGATTTTAGGTAGAGCCAGAGAAAAATAAAAGCCTGCTTTCTTTTGGGGATGAGGAAAGAAGGAGGAGAAAGGTACATTGATAGGGAATTGAGGCTTTGGAATGAGTAGTGGTCTGAGCACTGGGTTGCCACAGTGTTTGGGAGGGCTGGGCAGAGCACAGCTACAGCAGCAAGGTATGAGCTGGGTTGTTGAAATAGTGCAAAAATTCTGGTTTTGTATATTTTAAATAGTGTCTGTGTCTGGGGAGGAGAGAGAATGACACCCAGTAATCCTTTCCTTCCGACCTAAGTAGGTTGCAGTTGGATAATGCATGATGTGACAGATGTGTATTGTAGCTCTTTGCCAAATGGGCTTTGCTTCTTCATGCCTGCCTTGTTTGGATTTACTGGGGCAGCTCAAAATCCTTCAGCTCAGCTGGGAAAGGTGTCTTTGGCCTGCAAATTAGTGATAAAGGAATGGGAGGGAAGTTGGCAATTAATAGATCTCTGGATGTCACTCAGTAAGAACAGAGCTGAATTCTTGCCATTTTTAGCTCAAAGAGGGTAGGACTTCCATCCCATTGTTTCTGAATGCAGCCTTTTAGCTGGTGTGTGTGCTTTGTAGCATGTAGTAAAGTTTATTCTGCCCACTTGACCTCAACACTGAGGTTGATGTAACAGAAGCTGCAGCTGGGGAATACGAATTATCCTTTTGTTTGTCTTTTTTTTCCCTGGTAATTCTGAAGTCAAAACTTAATGAACCAAAATTATACACTTTTGTATTCTCTGTAGATCTGGGCATATAACTTCAATGGTAGGTCTGGGATAGTTCACTGACTTCTGTTTTATACTCTTGCCTGTCAGAGAAGCTGAATGAAGGCAGCATGATATATCAGATTTGTCAGTGTAACTCAGAGCAGTGTCATTCTGCTGTCTGACGCTCTGCTGATTCTCTCATGAACCCATTTATCTGAGTTAAGTCTTTACAGTAACTTTACATATCAGTCATGAAGTGTCAAATATCTTTTCTAAAGACTTTTGAATAATAATCTGATATGTTGAATGCTATTATCAGCCCTCTTCAGTGACACATCCACTGAGAGCTCCCCTGCTCCCTTCAGCAAATCTTGGTTTATACAAAGTGTCCACTGGCTAGAGATAATCTTTGAGAAACAAAACAGAATTTACACTTTGATTACAAGGGAGCCCATATCTCCAGTTTGTTTAAGTTACAAACCTCATGTATGTTTGTGGTATCTCCTGCAGCATTGACAGAAACCAAATGTGTGCAATCTTGGAAATGTAGTTTTTGCTGTCAAAGTACTTTGCAAGGGGAAATTGTCATGGTGGCTTCCTGGATTTTATCTGTAGGCTTAAAAATAGAGCAGCTAAACAAAAACATTGTGGGACCTTCTTTTCTAGAGTTGATTTTTAACACTTTTGATTGTCTTGATTCACTGGAGATCCTTTTTCTCTCTTTTCCCTTTCCCTCCCTATTTCCATGCACTCTTTTTTATTTTTTTTTCTTTTGTATAGGGAGGAGTCACCTAAAGGGCTTTATTCTCAAAAAGCAGTAGTCTTGAGTTGACAGCCACAGGATTTAAGATGTAAGCAGTGAGGGTGCTCATGGACAGAATGAGACAGTGGCAGTTCAGAAGAGCCTTCCTGTTTCTCCTGAGTGATCAGTCCAGTGCTGTTGGTATTGATGGGTGACCACTGTCTCAGTTCCTCACACACAAGTTTGGAAAGTTGTGTAGGAAGCTAGGAATGAGCACCCTGTGCATGGTTATCTGCAGAAGAAGGGAAGCCACATCCCTGAAGAGTGGGACCACTCTGCCCAGCAAGAGGAGCTGAATAGCTGGCTTTAGCTGAAGCAGAGCCTGGTGTTTGTGTGGAGGAAAAACAGAATAAACACAGCAATTTCTGTGGGAGTTCTAGTGGCAAGGGTGACCTCTGACAGCCTGGGTTATAAAGCAGCTTTGGTATGGGGGAAAGAAAAAAGAGGGCCTTCTTCCAAGACTCTGCAAATATATGCTTAGCTCAGTATTACTGTCCTAGAAACATCCCTGGAAGTGTCTGAAACAATGTGTATCTGGACAGAGCAGCTCTGAACTTTCCCTTGGCCCTTACAGGGGCAAAATCTAGCTGCCCAGGGGTCTTCTGCAGTTCAGTTTAGTGCTTTGCATGCAGGGGAATCCAGACATGGAGCTCCTTCTGCAGCAGACTTGAAAATGGAGGAAAAATTAGTCCAGTTCTACCACCCAGAGCAAAAACCTAGCCAGGAAAACTCTCCTGTCCTGTGACTTGAACACTGGGATTTCATTTGCCAGGTTTCATTTTTCAGGCCCCATGTTGTAGTGGAGTATTTCTGTGGGGAAGGTGTCATAAGCTGATGGTGCTAATTACAAACTAGCTGGAGTTTCTTACCAGTGATAAGCCAGTTAAGCAGCCCTCCTAGGGGAGAGCAGCAGAGAGTCTTTTCTTTCTGGTAGCAAAGGTTTGACAGATTTTGCCCCATCAGAATTAGAAGGATCCAAATGTGACCAGTCAAGGGAACTGGACTTCAGAGATGTAGCTTTGCTGAATTCGCTGCCATCTGATGTTCTGTCAACATTATTTTCCCTTTTCTGAGATATTATTTCTTACTCTATCTCAGTAAGGGCTTTGGTTTATTTTTCATTGAAGTTTCCATGCTTCACCCCGCAACAAAATGCAGTTGAGCTACAAAACCGAGCTGCTGCTTGGATCTGTTTAACTCTTAAAGAGTGCTTGCTTCAAGCTGCTGCAGCCTTTTCATGGCTCCTTTGTTCTGCAGTGATCAGGAGCTTTGGATTCACTTCATTTCCTGCCCATTCCTCTGCACTGACAGCCCTCCATTTATTCTTTCCTTGCCTTGTGACTGCTGGTAGGAAGTGCTAGGAAGTGTGGCTGGGGTGCACTTCATTGCTTGCCTTCCCTGCCTTTAGCTACAGAAACTGTCACATGCACCATAGTTTGGGTTGAGGAGAGGGGTTCTGTGGCACTTCCCATGTCTGCTGCTGCAGAGGAAGGATAGTAGTTCAAGTTTTCAATGGCAGGTGTAATTTTTTAAGCTCCAGAGGGAAAGGTTGGCCTTGGGTGTAATGGGAATGCTGCAGTAAATGACTCCTGGCTAGGTGGAAGAAGATGTTGACAAGTGCCTGTTCTGCTCTCCTTATTGGCTTGCTGCCAGCAAGTCTGCTTAAAACCTCTGCCCAGCTGGGAAGGGGATAGATGCTGAAGATGAATAGGGATGCTAAGGATTTGGCTCCAACACCATACTTGAAATCCAGTCTGTGCTTTTGAAGTGTGTGTCTTAATTCTGGCCCTCCTTCACCAGTGTCACACATGCATTTCTCTGGAGTCCGATTTAGCAAAAGTATGTTTGTAAAACACTTCACAACCTATGAATGCAAATGCTGTATCACCTCCTGTCACATGCAAACCTCTTTTGTTCTTCTGTCATGTTTTTTTTAATGTTTCAAGCTCGTTGCTGTAGACTTGTGCTGCTTGGGAGGTGCAAGGAGAGCAGCGTGCAGGGCCAGCCCCTCTGGGCTGGGAGATGTGTCCTTCTGGGGATGCAGTGCTCGGGTTTCAGTAACACAATGCTCTGTGCAGCCATGTGTGTGTGCAAAGAGCCAACTGGCTGCAGCTCCTGCCGTGATGCTCGGCTGATTTGGCAGCTGGATTGATTCTGTCAAGTTACAGTACGGGAGTTAAGTCCAGCTTCAAATCCTCTCCCTTACCCGCTCGAGGAACTTGGAGGGGGGAGGGAGGTGGGAAGAAGAGGGGGGGAGCTCTCTGGGGACTTTGTGTCATTATTGGCATGGAACCATTCTGTGATTATCAGCAGCAGGGTAGTGGCAAGGGGCTGATTATCTGTCATGTCGTCAGCATAAATAACCAGTGGGCCCCTGAGCAGGGCTCCGCCTTTGTGATGGCTTCACGTAATCGCTGCAGAGCAGTTTAAAAGCAAGCAGTGCAGAAAAGCAGCTGGTCTGATCCTGACCCTAACTGATGTTGCCTTTTCTCCCCTCACCAGAAGAGAAATATGTCACCATCCAGCCGTACGCCAGCCAGGGGAAGGATGAGATTGGGTTCGAAAAAGGGGTCACCGTGGAGGTCATCCAAAAGAACCTGGAAGGATGGTGGTACATCAGGTAAAGGAGCTGTGCAACCTGCAGAAACTGTGGCAATGAGCTTTTCTGATCATTCACTGAATGCTAGCATTTAAATCACTCTGTAGCTGGACAGGGAAGCCCAAATTGTTCATAATGCCTCTTGAAGAAATGTAAAAAGAAAAGTCTGAGGTGATAGAATGGTGACTAAAGTTACACTAGAGTGTCTGCAAAGGCTATGGACCATTCCAGTGAGGAAATGCCTTAACTTGCAGTTTTAGAGGCTTTTTTCCTTGCTTCAAGTTAAAAGCCCATATCTGAGTTAAGATCTGTGAGACCTAACAAGGCTTTCTGTTGTATATAATTTTCATGTGTTTCCAGTATAAGAGTTATTCTGCAACCTATTTAAATCTATTTATAGCAAAGCTGAAAGGCTGACTGTGATCTCTTGAGCTGTTTGGGGCAGGTAGTGCTACTTTCAGGGATATGAGATCAGTTTGCTGGCTACAGCCCTTGTGCAAGCTTATCCATGGTTTCAGCTAATTTGCTTTGATTTTTGTCTGTCTCCACTGGATATTCCTAATGTAGAGGGACTGCATTCCAAGGGCAGGTAAAGTTGTTATTCTATATCAAATTTTGTTATGTAGTTGGAACAGTGGTCCTAGCAGAGAGTTTTGGCTTAAGAATCTCCTTTGTAAATGCTTATGGGGAGACTGTAGGTTAGGTATTGTCTCAGTGATGTAGGGTGTCAGGATGAGCACTTGGTGAGAGATTTCTTCCTGTAGGTTCACACAGCATTTAGGTTTTAGTGCCCTTCTGTGGTCCTGCCCCTTGTCCTGTATCTGTGTGTGAACCTCTCAGTGCTGTGACATCCCATTTCTCTTCAAACAAGATGTGATGCAACAAGTAGCTTAAAATGGAGATTTATCTCTCAGCAGTGCAGAACATCTCATATAGTCATCTTTTTCCATTCAACATGTAATTATAGTGATTTTTTTTTCCTCTTTCCCCAAGTTATAGCTTGCTTTGAATGCTGCTTGATTTATTGGCTATGGATGAGGACTGTGAAAATGCTGACTGAAGCAGTGTTGTTGTTTTTCTTGATTTCCCTTATTTAGAAGAAAGAAAAATCATTTTTCTGTCTAATGAACCCATGGAGCAAATAAGCTAATAAAGAAAGCAGTGGAGCCAGGAAGGCACTCTAGATAGGAGGAGCTCAGAAATGCCTGGGTTTGGTCAGGTCACATTTTTTTCTCTGTTAATTGTCTACAGAAGTGGAATCCAAAGTCTCAGATCAGGGAATTGAGCTCATAGGTTTTTTCTGAGGGAAGAACCATTGCAAGACACCTCTAGTTTATTTTTTTCTTTTATTTCTGCAATGTTGCCTGGTTACTACTGTAGGTTTCCCTTTGCTATATTAGCACTCCTACAATTAGTTGAATTTTTTTCCCCTTTTTCTCACACACTTCTTTGAGTTAACCCAAAAGACACATTTCTCTATATGCCAGGAGTGTCTTCTGGAGCATGATGGCACTTTCTGCAGTGGTTTCCATGGCATCTCCATTCATGGAATGTGCTGGAAGAACAGTGGCTACCCCAGCACCCCGTGATGGCTGGGGATTGCAGCATGTGCTTGGCTTTTTTTGGAAGAGGCATTTTGATTTGAGAAACCCCTGTAGTTGTTGGAAGATGTAATGTTCTCCCCGTGTGTGTGACAAGTAAAGGGGGTGTTAACAGTGCTCCTCTCTGCTGCTTTGGGGCACTGTGCTGCTTTCCTCCTGGAGGATTAAACTCTTAGAAACAGGGTTGGGTTTTTTTCCCATGGGCAACACTTCCAGAAATGTTGATGATGTGATCCATCCCTGCAAGCTGGTCCTTTGCAGCCTGGGTAGCTGATCTCCAGCTTGTTGTGCTGTTTGTTACACACAAACTGCCCTGAATGCTGTTAGGTACCCCTCAGAAAAGGATTCCCTTCCTGCAGAAATTTGCTTCTCTGAGTCTTGAGTGCCTTTGAAGGAGCAACTCCTTCTCCTCTTGTGAGTGTGAGGGGAGAGGGAGCAGGAGGAGAATGCAGTTGAACCCTGGGCTGGGTAACAGACTGAACACACTTCAATGTGTAGAGAGAAAAACAAATCCAGTAGTTTGTAAATGAAATCCACCTTAAAGACATTAGCTTGTTCCACCTTAAATATGTAATTTCTCCAAATTCTTGGCCATGTGCTGATCCTCATTTCCTGTCCTTCTTTTTTCTTTTCTTTCTTTTTTCTTTTTTTTTTAATATTTTTTTTTATTTCCCTAGTTTGCTTCCCTCTGGAGTAATTCCAGTGCTCTGGAGCTGGAAAGCAGATGTGACTCTCAGACTTACAGAGGCACTTCTGACTTTTTTTAACATTCCTATGGTTTTAATCCGTTTTTTCCTTCATGTAATATAAACAGGGAGGGTTTTGGAAGCATGAAGGAACCAAATCACTGCACCTAATTCTGAGACCCTCCCAATTCAATGCTGTACAAGCTGGAGGCAATATTGGTGTCTGTCTTTATGCTGCCCCACATGCATTATGACTTTAAAAAATCAGGACTAGGGAGAAATGAAAGAAAGGCTCTGTCCTGGGATCCTGCTTACTGCTGTATTGAGTTCAGTGGATCTGTGCTTCCCAGTGTGCCCATAGCTGGCATTAGCATCCCTCATTTAGATCTTACTTTGTCTCCAGGAGGCAGCAACAGACACAATCTTGTGGTGCCCAAGTGGACTGACTGCAGGGCAAGTTGGTAACAATATGCTACATAAAGCTTTTTTTATTTGCCTTTGTGTCCTTCATTTTGTGGTTGCTCTGAGCCCATGAGAATGAAGCACAGCTGGGAGGTGCTGGCAGCACTGAAATGAAGAGGAATCTGGGATGGGGTTTCAAATGTCTGCAGTAGGTTCTGAATATAAAGGAAGGAAGGATACTTGTGAGTCAGCTCTTAAGAAGTGAAATGAAAATTGTTACTGGTTCAGGACTTTGCCAAAATTGATTACCGGTTGTTTTAGTTCTTTCACCTATAAAATGGGGAAGATCAAGGAATCTTCCGAGGTTATTCTTCAAAGGGCTTAAAGATTAATAAATTCAAGGACTAAGGTAAAAAATGTAAGCATATTTCACTTACATAAGTAGTTTTTATTTGTGATATTGCAGTAAGTACTGCTCAGCATTAACTTCAGGTTAAATTGGCTGGCACAGGAAGAAGCAGCCTACAACAGCCTCTCTGCTGAGGGTATGTTGCCCAGAGTTAGTTACTGTCCATCTGTTGCTGCTATTGTTCATTGGGAGAAACTGTGTGGGACCAGAGGTGTTTGTAGCAGTGGGGTTACCCAGGCTTATCCAAATACATACAGCTGGCAGGAGAGCTTACAGGCCAGTGCAGAACCTGCCTGTGGCTGCCTTTCTCATCCTAAACATGTAAGGTCTCCCACAAAGTAAGATGGATGTAAACTGTTTTTTCTTGCTGATTTTGCATAATCAAGCTCTGTTGAAAGTAACCTTTGGAACTGGAGTGCTCAGTGCATTGGCCACTGTGGCTTTCTCACAGATGGAGATCTCTACACCTCCACATAGTATAAACTCAAAAATGTCCTTTAAAAATACTTCCTTGATGCAAAGGTAGCAGAGAGCATTGGTCTCTGCAAAAGGGCTGTCAGCTGCAAAAGGGAATGAAACCAGAAGTGTTCAGGGCTGGAAAATGGCACTGGGTGATGCCCTGACACAAGAGGAATTGTGGTGTGTATTTCCTTATTTCCTTTTCCCTTTTTGGCTTGGTTTGAGGCCTAGCAGAAAAGCCTCAAAAGGGACAAGATTGAATAGATCCAAATTGCTTCTTGACATACCATCACACAGTGGAGGCTGTGTATGTTTTTGAAGTCAAATCAAGCTAATACCAGGTTGCTACTTCTTGTTAGTCTCCATGCATCACAGAAAGCTCAGAGCCCTTGGGATGCTTTCCTTTGACATCAGAATCATTGGAAAAACTTGCCACTAAACTCCCTGAGCAGGAGAGATCTTACATATTTACCTTCATATATGACAGAAGGCAAGTATGTAAGGAGAAGCAGAATCTCTAGCATCCTGCCAAGTCTAGGTGGGTGAGGAGGAAAAGGCAGGATTTTGGACAGAAAGATCCTTGTAGTCATTGCTAGAATTGTATTTGCTTTTATACAGGAAGAATAATAAAGAAGTCTAGAAAATCTACACTGCATTTTCCTGTTTTCCCTGTAAAGTCCCAGAGCCACTCTCAAGTGTGTGGATGTCATGGGGGAGACCAGGATGAGATTTGATGCAGAAATCTCACTGGAAACCTCAGAATCCAAGTGTTGTCATGACAAAGATGCTCACCTGCCAGAAATTATTTGCTCATATCCCATGTGCCCCAGCTCTTTCCTCTGCTGTCTAATGAGGCTCCCTTTTCAATAAAGCACCTTAGAGTCCTACTGTTTTAACCCATCTATTTCTTGAGCACCAGGATTTTAATGATGCCTGCTTTCTCACTTACAGTTCAAGTGCCTGCTTTGGGTCTCTTGAGAGAGTAGAGAGAAGGTTTTCAGTGACTCTCACCGTAGCAAGTTAGGGTTTCATTAGGGAAAGCAGAGTTCATCCACATGGTCCTCCCTGGAGTCTGATTGTAATCTGAAATCCCTGCTGAGGTGTTAGGAATGGCAGGAGTTAGAAAAAAAATTCTTCCCTAAAGCCCAGTTGTAGAAGAATTACCTCAGTTTGAAGTGTAGCATGATCAGCTCAGGGTGGTGTTTTAGGAACATGTAATGGATTTAGGTGTCTGTTCACATTTCCCAGTTTATTTCTTCAAATTGCCTCTCGCTTGTTCAGGAAAATGAGTCTCCATCAAAGCCATTTTTCCTCAGAAAAGTTGTTTCTTGATCTTGCAGTGCTAGAAGAAGCTGCAGTACTTTAAGGTCCCACATGCTCCATGGCAGAAAGCTGCTCCTGCAGAGCTGGGAATTTTGGAAGGAGGGCCAGTGTTCTTTATAGTTTCAGGAAGGGAGGCTTGCACAAGGATCTTAAATTGCAGGTGCAGGTTCTCTGTACAAGGTGCTGTACACCCTTATTTTAGCCCATTTTTAATTTGAGTTGCCGCTAGGAAGTTTTAAAACTATGAAAAATATTTTACTTACTAGATTGCTTTTTTGCTGTGTGGGAAAATACTAGGTTTGCCTAGTACTAGTCTAGGGGAGGCATAAAACAAACTGGTGAAGCTCTTTACCTTGTGTGTAACTATTTCTTGTCCAGAAAGGCTCCTTTCTTAGGATGATTAGTGGCTTTCATCTACACAGTTAGTGAACTGTTCAACTGGTTAGTGAACTGGTTCAACTGACTTTGATATGTCTAATAAATAGGTAATAAATGAGTAGAGACTACAAAATCTTGTTTGAAAACTGCAAACTTTATTTATGTTTTCATCCATCACTTTTGCTTTAGCTGTTCTACCTGAAATGCATGAGAAGGCTGTGTTTGATGTGATGGTATTTCCTTTTGCCTCTCCAGGTATCTGGGCAAAGAAGGCTGGGCCCCAGCTTCATATCTGAAGAAGGCTAAAGATGACCTTCCATCTAGGAAAAAGAACTTAACTGGGCCCGTGGAAATCATAGGAAACATCATGGAGATCAGTAACTTGCTGAACAAGAAATCATCTGCTGACAAGGAAGCTCAAGTAGAAAACGAGTCTGCAGAAACTCATATCACCAAGAAAGAAATCAGTTTGCCCATCCTGTGCAATGACTCTAATGGCAATGCTATGATGACTCCAGACAAGCAGGCTTCCAAACTGGCCCAGGGATCCCCAGCCATAGCAAGGATAGCACCACAAAGAGCTCAAATAAGTAAGGCAGTAAAGTAGTCTGGGTTTTCACGGGCTTGCAGTGAATTCCTGTTCTCTACCTTTCAGGGCTGGCATTGCCTGTCAGCTAAGGTCTCACATGTCCTGGCCTTACAGCCAAGTCCACACAAACAGACCTTTGCATAGCCTGTAGATGTATCAAGAGGGACTCCAAAGTGTGGTCCTTCACTAGTAGTGATAAAATTTACCTTCACTTTATACATGACCTGACTGGTGGTTCTTTATCTTAGCCTGCATGTCTTTACTTGGTTAATTTTTTCTAAGAATACTTTTTTTCCTTTTGAACACTCTATAATGTGCCCTTCTACCCCAGAAATGTAGATGATGTGATAGCATGTTCAAGTTGAGGAGACCACCTGTGTTTTCTCTTGCATTTGTTCTGCTCTTTTCCTGGGGGCAAGTTGCTATAATGTTTTACACTACTTCATCTGCAGAATGCAGATGCTGATGCTATTCTGTGCAAGGAATGGCAAAATAATAGGAGAGAGGACAGTGTGAGTGTGTAGTGAATTACTTCTGCTGCGGGGGGGGAAATAGGTATTAGTCAGTCCTTTGTTATCCAGTCTCCGATGGAGCTGGTCAGTTCCAGCAGAAAATACAATCCACTGCTTTCTGGCAGTGATTTCCTCTTAAATTTGCTGGCTTAGCAGATATGAATAGCTAAGCTACCTTGGTATTTCTAATATAATCTCATAGTTTCCTAACTTGTTTCATAGAGATGCCTTAAATATTGCAAATAGTGACTTCTATTCTCAAACTGTGTAACAGCAGAGAGCTACTGAAGTGAAGTTAAATAAACTCTCTCTGTTCCCTTTCCTGCTCAGGTTCTCCAAACCTAAGAACAAGGCCACCCCCTCGAAGAGAGTCCAGTCTGGTGTGTATTGGTTTATGGTTTA
Organism: Serinus canaria; assembly: GCF_022539315.1. Classification (NCBI taxonomy): domain Eukaryota; kingdom Metazoa; phylum Chordata; class Aves; order Passeriformes; family Fringillidae; genus Serinus; species Serinus canaria. The sequence continues at coordinate 23,160,523 of NC_066320.1, read as the reverse complement.
TCTTAGCAGTGGGTAGGTGTCTGGGTGCTTTGTGAGACTTTGTGCAGCTCTACAAGGTGGGAGGGATCCTTTATTTGCATGCCTGTTCATTTCATTGTTTAAGTGTTGAGCAAACCTCAGGGTATCCTAATGATAAATCATGTTTTCTGTTATTCAAAATGTTGCCCCAGCTAATCAGGTCTGAAGGGAGAATAGGGTAAAGCTGCTGTGTTCTGTGCATTAAAACTTGTTTAGCTGACTCAGAAGGTTTAAATGTCTTCTGGGTGTCTTTAGCCCAGACCGAAATTTCTGACCTTCTTTTGTCTTAAGCAAGTGGGAATGTGTCCCCTCCTTCCACTGCTGCCCCCTTTGAGGTGGCTAATCTTCACTCTTGTGCATGTTTGAAGTGGCTCATAATCCTGTAGAAGGATGTGTGCTACAGGAACAAGCCACCCTATGATTTCTTATCCCCAAAGCCAGAATCCTGGAAGTTTGTACCAATTTGAGGTTAGAACTGTCATCTTCAATAGGAAGATGTGTATTTATACAAAAGTCATGCTAATAGCTTGTTTATCTAGGCAATACATAGTGTTTAATCTTTGCTGTACCCTTTATGAGCCGTATGCGACTTGTAATTTTTCTGTCACCAGAGATGCTTCTTAACAAACTACATGAATAGCATATTAGCATTTTCTTTCTATTTTTCTTTGCATTATTTTCAATTAGACTTTGTTTTGGCAGGACTATGACACTTAATCCCATGCTAAAAATAACAGTGATATTATATGTGAAACCCTGAGCATATCTGCTGTTTTCAATTATCTTCTTTTAATCCAAACCATCCTATTATCTGAAGGCATTTTATTATGCTGTGCTTCTGCTGTATTTCAGCATTTATAGAGCAGAAACATCCAATTATAACATCGTTAGACACGGTTCCTAAGGTGCAGAGCTGCATTCTCTGTGAAATGCCACATGCTGTGTGTGATGAAACATCAAGTGTTAGTAACAGAAAGGGTATAATAGAAATAGAGGAGCAGGAGAATAAAGCACAGTATGTGATTTGCCCTTCTCCCATTGATGGCTCAGGATCATTTTGTGTCTTTGTCTGTCCTGTGTTTGTCTCTGGATGCTCTGACCTATGGTTCTTTCACAGAACCCTAAGTAGTGAAGTGCAGAAGCTGTGCAGTTTCACCTGGCTGCCCTGCAGATGAACACTGTGCTCATCTGAAAAGCTTTCAATATTGAAATTCCTGAAAGGACTATTTTCCCATTTATCACCTTAAAAAATAAAAAATAATGTAGCAAATTCTACAATGTGGCAGCTTAATGTAAAGGCACTTGGCTTTTAGAGGAGTCTGCTATGCTGCCAGAATGGCTGTAAATAGCAGCGTGCCACTTCTTATAGAGCCTTTACCAAGGTTGTGTTGGGATTGAGTAGAGGTTCTGGGTCTGTTATGGGGAGGAGCTGGAATTGTTCTGATCAAGCAGTAAAGTCCTTTCCTTCTAGCACTTTAGCTGGCCAAAGTGATATTATACTTCTTATATGATATTATACTTCTTATATGATATTATACTTCTTTCTTGCTGCAAGAGATGCCCATTAGTTCACATCACTCACTGATTCTGATTGTTTAAAAAGTCCAGCAGCAGATATGGAGCAATGATTCATTAGGATTACATTTTAAGATAGTGTATTTAATGACAGGCAGAATCTGTTAGGGGTCTGTTGCAATGCAATTGTATGCAGTTGTGGCACGTCATCTGGGGCTGAGTATTTCTGGACAAAATCTGAGTGTAAATGGGCTGCTCTTAGTGGGACTGACACTAAGCTCACCCACAAGTACAACATTTTACTATTCAGGTAAAGATTATAACAGTTTTAATAGTTGGTGAAGGTGGCATGAACAGTGCATATATTGAAAGGTTTTTCTCTTTTAGCCCATATCAATACATCAGCTCCTGATCAGGAGAAATAGGCAGTTAGCATTAGGAGATATCACACAAAGAAGGAAGAGTCTTAGCGAATAAAAACAATTTTTATTTTCATACTGCTGTTTAGCTGACTTTGTCTTTGGTTTAAATGAACAAAGCATCCTATTTGCCATAGGGTTTTCAGTTACCCAAGCCACCAGAGCCACCCTCCGTGGAAGTGGAATATTACACCATTGCTGAATTCCAGTCATGCATCTCTGATGGCATAAGCTTTCGTGGAGGACAAAAAGCAGAGGTGAGCCTTAACAGTGTATCTGAAAAAATAACATATATCTATTGCATGGGAGTGGATAGGAAGGGGAGGAGTGGGAAGCAGTGAGTTGAGATTTTTTTCTAAGTAACATGTTCCTTGTTACCTCTTAGGTTATTGAAAAGAATTCTGGGGGCTGGTGGTATGTGCAGATTGGAGAGAAGGAAGGATGGGCTCCAGCATCTTATATTGACAAGAGAAAGAAACCAAATTTGAACAGAAGAACCAGTACTTTAACCCGCCCAAAGGTTCCTCCCCCAGCACCTCCCAGTAAACCAAAGGACTCTGAAGAAGGAACAGCTCCTGGAGCAGTTTCTTCAGGAGATACCCAGGACTCTCCCCACAAGCTGAAATATGAAGAACCTGAATATGATGTACCTGCCTTTGGCTTTGACTCGGAGTGTGAAGTGAGTGAAAGTCACCATGAAGAGGGCACTCCTGAAAAACGACTGTTCCAGCCCCTCAAGCCCTCACCTGTGTCATCACTTCAGAAAGCTAAGTTCAAAGTAGGAGAGTCTTCAGAAGAAGTTGCTCATGAAGAAGAAACCATCTATGAGAACGAGGGGTTCAGGCGTTATGTGGAAGAGGCTTTGTCCAACAAGGAATCTAGTGGGGATTCTGATTCTCAGAAAAGCTCCTCTCTGTCCTTGATCCAAAGGAATTCTCCATCTTCCAGCTCTCCAAAATCATCACTTATGAAGCTTAAGACAGACAAAAACATTCAATCTGATCTTGGAAAATGTCACTATTCCAGAAGTGAGGAGACAAAACCAAGATCAGCTTCAGATGTTGGCTTACGTAGCGTGCCAAGAACAGGCGTGAAGAAAGATCCCGGGCAGAGTCCTTCCATCAGAGCAAAGCCAATCGTTAGGCCCAAACCGTTCCTGAACAAGGCAGACTCTCAGAGCCAAGAAAAGATGGATATTAGCACTTTAAGGCGTCAGTTGAGGCCAACTGGGCAGCTCAGAGGTGGACTCAAAGGTTCAAGAAGTGAGGAGTCTGCGAGCCCCCCACGCACCGCTTCTGAGAACCAGGATGACCCTGTTCGGAGGAGCTCGGCTGATCTCATCACAGCTCCTTCCCGTGGCATCTTCTGCTCCAGCCATACTGCCAAAACTGAGCAAGAAAATGTCTCCAGATGTTTCTATGTGACCACTGACTCATACCAAAAGGTACAGGATTCTGAAATTTGCTTCCCAGCAGGAGTAGAAGTGGAAGTGCTGGAAAAGCAAGCCAGTGGATGGTGGTACCTGAAGTATGGAGACATGGAAGGCTGGGCTCCTTCCCATTATTTGGCTCTCCCTGATAACCAGCGAGAAACTACATCAGCAGAGACTGATTCCTCTTTTGCCAGGAACAGGAAAAACGAAAACAAGTCAAACAGTTTAGAGAAGATAGAGAAGAGGGTTCAGGCTTTGAACACCATCAACCAGAGCAAACGTGCAACACCACCCATCCCAAGCAAACCTCCCGGTGGCTTTTCCAAAGCATCAGGGCCAGTTAAAATGAGGAATGGTGTGAGGCAACTTGCTGTCCGTCCCCAGTCAGTGTTTGTGTCTCCACCACCAAAGGATAACAACCTGTCATGCTCCTTGCGCAGGAATGAGTCCTTAACAGCCACAGATCAACTTAGGACCGTCCGTCGGAATTCCTCCTTCAGCAACGCCTGGTCACAGCCCGGTGACACAAAGGGAAAGCAGCCAGAGCGGCTGGGCACAGAGAGCTCTGAGACCACCTCCAACCTCCCCACGCAGAGGAATGGGATCCCTGTGTCCACAGTCAGGCCAAAGCCCATTGAGAAATCCCAGTTCATCCACAACAATCTCAAGGACATCTATGTTTCCATTGCAGACTATGAAGGGGATGAGGAGACTGCGGGGTTTCAGGAAGGTGTCTGCATGGAGGTCCTCGAAAGGAACCCGAATGGCTGGTGGTACTGCCAGATAATGAATGGTGTGAAGCCATTCAAAGGCTGGGTGCCCTCAAATTATCTGGAGAAAAAGAACTAATGTTGCAATATCTTTAACCTCCCTAATTTATACTGTTCCTGCTGTGTACATGTGGAAAAAACAATTGCTACACAAAAAGACGTTTCCCTGTGCTCCAGTTTGTACAAAGGAGTCTATGTGAGGACAAATCTGCCATGTTCTGGAGAGGTTTGTGGGGTTTACATGTTGTAAGCAACTACGAGGAAGATGCAGCATAGTCAAATGCCTTTTTGTGAAGTTGTTAATAATCTTGTATGTGTAACAGGGTATGACATCCCATCCTTCCCATTATTGATAGGAAACCAAATGTGTGCCTTTTGTGAGAGAAATACACGTGCATCTAACTGGGGAGTTCTGTGCCAAACTGTTTTGCAATCTTGGCTCCCTTTCTCCTCATTTTTGTCAATACGTGGAATTCCCAAGAATTTTGGATGCTTTTCCACAACTTAAAGTGAGAAGCAAATGAAAGTTTCTGAAACACAGAGGGACTCTAATCCTTTGGAGATGTTCACTTTTTTTTTTTTTTTTTTTTTTTTTTTTTAACTATACTTAACAGTTGGTAGGTCCAGATTTGGAGCCTTTTCATCATGGAGAGTTTTGGTCTCTGACTTCAAGCTAACTCACCGGAAAAGGCCATCAGGTGGTGTGGGTTGGGGGCTTTTTGTATCCTTTCATTCTGTCTTGTTCTTTGAGTTGGGATTTCAGGTGTTCAAGGGCAGTGATGCCTACTGGTGCTTGTGAAAACAAACCTACAAACCCCTTGCTTAAACACTCTGTTACTGTGTAGGCTTCATGTTCGGTTCTGTGCCTGACTCCTGCCAGGTGACACTGGTTGATTCTCTTCCCAGAGTTAGGTTTCTCAAAAGTTATCCAAGTCAACAAAGTCCCTTAAGACACTAAGGACAAAGCTGTCAGATGTTCTAATTCTTGTTTTGCCCTCTGGTCCAAATCCAAGGGTGCTGATTGCTGGCAGGGCCCACCAAGATATTAGTGAGAAAAATTTGTAATCTTCTGCAACATCGATGTTTACAATGAGTTGAAAAAAAAAGCCATCAAACTCAGTCTGCACATAATTTGTATATTTTGGGGGAATTGCTTTTGTGTTTTGTTTTTGTCTTTTCTGTGCATTCTGGGTTTACTGAATTTTCTTAGTGTATGTGTCTAGTTTTACCAGAAAAGACTTAAAACTGAAGTAGGAGCCAAATATGTGTTTCTGTTCCCACTTGAATCCAAAGAGTACATTTGTACTGGAAAGTGGACCTGGGCATGTCTGGCTCAGTGATTTCATATCAAAGCAATTTGGTCTACAATGCATCTAACCAGGAAGCTGCCTCTTCTAGTTCCAGTTCTGTTTGCCTTTTGTAACTCATGTTTTGCAATGTGGCGCACGATGTGGGTGGTGTGGGAAGTGGAAGAGGTACCCATCGGAAGGAACATGGAGTTATTTGTGAGATAGCCTTGTACTGTAAGCATAATTTACTAAATACTTACCATGCTTAAGGAAGTCATGCTTGGGGGTTTTCTTAAATGGCCTTGTTAATCATTCAAGATCAATATCTGATTCCTTTAAATAATAGGCAGCATTGTAAATCTGTTCTAAGGGAGGGTGGGGTGGGGGGGACAGAAGACCATTTCACTGCTGGCTTACACAAAGCATTTCATGTCCTTTTTTCCACCAGAGTTTTATATTGATTTGGCTTGGAAGTTAAAGGTTATAAAGGCTTCAAAATAGCTGGTATCAAGGGGCTGAGTAAAACAGCACAACATGACCATATGTTACTGGGGATGTTTCACTGCTAAAAAAAAAAAGAAATTAGGAAATTTATGTTATTCTTGTCTTTTTCCTCATTTTTTTTCTTTTTTTTTCTCTTTTTTTCTTTTCTTTTTTTTCCTTTGTGTGTGTATGTGTGTTGTTTGGGGGTTTTATTAATTTCCATGATAACACTGAGAGAGTTGCCTACAGCTAATGTGGCTGATGTCCTTTCGGTAGCTGAAACAACATCCAGGTACCACAGCTACAGGCCACAGACAGTGCTGTGGTTTGAGCAGCTCTCTGCGTGCAGGTGGGGAGGGGAGGCTGTTTGTTTGGGATCCCTTTAAATTGTGGTGGCAGGAGAAGGAGGTGTAACTGCACAACAGCTCATATCCCACTGTGGGGTCCTCTTTGTACCTTGATGTCTCACCATGCAATGTGTAAGTGCATGTCCAGTCAGCTTCATCTCACTGGATGTGTGTCAGTGTGAGACATTGTGGCCCTGTCTCTCATACTTCTCCCCATTTTTAGTTGTACTAATATGGTAGCAGCCATAAAAGACTGCTGGAGCTGTTGTGAGATTATAATAGAAGTATTATATTCTTCTGCTGGACAGTATTAAATAGAGCAATACATAGAGTTATCTGCTAGATTGCAGTACTAATAGTAGTGACTTAGTGATTCATATTAATGTTATGATTTATTTTAACAATAATGATGCGGAAGTGGTTCATTATTTTGAATTAATGCACTTTAACAATAAAAGAAACCAAAATGGAAGCCAATGCAGAGAACTAAGTGCATTATTTAAAGGTGCAGTATATAATTATCATTTTCTTGAAGCACATATTTATTAAGAATTAACTTATTATTTAAAATATTCTAAAGTTTTGTTTAAAGACATTCCCACTAGGTCATCTCTTTGGGGGGATGTAAAGCACAGCTCCCAGATCTTCTGCATTGAGCCACTGAATTCTCTGAGTATGGTATGGTCTGACATGAGCCCCTATCTAAGGAGGAAGAGCAGCAAAGAGACAGAAGAGCCCAGACTGCTGGAAATACTCACATTTGTATCCAGCAAAGCCAAACCCTGGGCACCTCTGAACTGCAGGAGTCCTTGCAGGGTGTGGGGTGGCACAGGTGTTTTTGGCACAGTTCCAGTGCCTGGCTGCCATGTGCCTTGCACAGGGCTGGCCTCAGTGGATGCAAGGTCTCGGTGAGGTTCAGGTTAGGAGGCTTCAGGATCTGCCTGAGACAGAGGTCTGTCTGTACCACAGCTCCTGTTCCATCTTGCTGGCTTGCTTCTCCAGCTCTGGCTTTTGCAGGGAGGTGGTTTGCAGTGCTCCTGGCAGAGCAGGGTGGCACAGCATAAGGCTGCCTGCAGTACTGCCAGGGTTCTCTCACGCAGCAGCTCCACGGCTCAGTTGCTGCTCTATCCCATCTCAAAGGCTTCACACCCTCCTGAGGAGAGGCCAGACCCTGTAGATGGGCTGCAGAGCCACACTTGTGGCCTCCCTCTGCCCTCACCTGTACCAGAAAAAAGGATGGGGTGCAGATGGCCTGCTTGGTGACAGAAATTATTGTTGGCCACCACTTGGCATGCTGGTTTCCACCGTGGTGGAAAAGCTTCCATTACAACTTCACTTTGTAGTTGTTTTGGCTGCTTGTGTTTAAAAGGGCACTTTTAAAACAAATACCCCCAATGTAATTTTTTCCACTCCTGTCTTACCATTGTCATAGCATCTCTCACTGAGGTGTTCTCTCTTTTTTTGATGCTTTCAGCTGAGAGATATCTGAAAAATAAATATTTTTTCCATTGGCAAGCAGCTAGTTTTGGTCAGTTCTACTGATACTGAAATAGCAAGCCCTTCACTCTTAGCTCTGAAGCAGAGGGAAAGGCCTAAAGCTACATCAAAAAAGCTGTCTGCAGGGCAGGAAAGCCTGGCAGAGTATTCAGAGGGCAGTGTAGTGCTAGAAGTGTTTTAGCTCTTTTCTAAAAATGTTAACGTTGCCTTTTATTTACTAAATTTGTCAGAACTGACACTGGATCAAGAGCAATATTTAAATATAATGTACACCTCAGTGAATACTCAATGCAGAAATCAATAGTACTGTTTAAATTTCTCTTTCAGATTGTTAAAAGGAAGCGTCTGCAGGGCTTGAGCAAAGCCATTTGCAGCTGAAGGGAGCCCTCCTCTGGGGGGAGAGGCAGCTGCTTGTGCTGTCTTGCTCTCACCCACTCTATTTTCCAAAAGTCTTGAATTTGGACCAGCAGAAATTCCGAACTCCATTGCCAGAGAACAAAATTAAAGAATGTGAAAATTGTGTCTTGCTGTATACTGCAACTTTAATAATAATGAGCACTTCTGAGTTCGTTATTGAGGTTTATATAATGCCTGAAAAGTTTATTTGCTGGTTTCTCTTGTCTCCCCTTTCAAAACACTTCCTCATAACAGCAAGAGTCATGCATTTTGTTAGGAGTCCTTCCCCATGGGAGGCAATTCCTGTTCATTGTTTTAGCTGTCACCCCATGCAGTGGGTGAGTGTAATCCTATGTACCAGTCCTTTGCAAGCCACACCTTTCAAGGTAAAAGAGATGATGGGCGCATGTTGGGGTACTCAACTGATGTGTCAACAGGAAGTTTTAAATTGATGTATTCAATAGTAGCAAATACACAATAAGGAAAGATTGGAATTGTCTTGCAGCTAGACTCTTCAGAATGGAAATCCACATCTGCATGGGTATGGCTAAAAAATGTCCCTTGTGGATGTGTACCCCAAAAACTCCTTCCATTATGTTGCTATAAAGTTTGACGAAGGCATTATATAATTGTTTTCATCACTTTCAGATCTTAATGAATCATATTTTATTGTAATATATATTCATTGCTTTCCTCAGTTAAAAAGAAAGTTACTGCTTTTATCTTATATGAAAAACAAGGGAATTTGATAAAGCATTCATTATTTTCATATTACTAGTATTAACAGAATAGAACTAGTACTATTTAATTTTAGATCTTCATAGCTAGCTTGTTAATAACTCATATTTTCCTGTGTTGTATCCTACTATTTTTTCTATTTTTTCCCAAATATTCTGCATTCTTGAGAAAAAGCAAATCCAATGAGTGGATAAGTGCAATATTCATAGAATAAACAGGCCCCTCATCCAGGACTTGGAGTGGAACGTGCAGTGTGAAATGTTTGCAATTCTCTATTCATGCACTCTTAGGGAAGGGGAAATTCAGGGGAGGGGGCAACTGGATGAAAACAGGACCCTTGGGTAGGTAGAGACTGACAGCTGGGGTGGCTTGGGTTGGGAATGGCTGCTTTCCATAAACAAGTATCACCTGTTAGTGGAAGCATAAGGATTATGCAGCATGTTGCCAGGATTATGTATAGAATGTGCATTAACAACCTTATCAATACAAGACTTCTGAGCTATGCTTGAAACACTCTGTATGTCATCCATGCATGATTCTGTCTTCTGGTTTGTCTCTGCTGGTTACGTCCTCTGTTGCACTTCAGATTTGGTGGTAGCTGTAGAAGGGAAAATTATTCTGCTGGTGCAGTCCCAAGTTTGGCTACTGCATTGTTACTTGTATTTATTGCAAGACCTATGGGAATATTTTTACAGGTCCTTACTTTCCTGTACTTATTGTTAACCTAAGAAGAAAAAGTCTCCCTTTTATCTGGGTTAATTCTCACCTGCAGATTTTCACAGATGCTTTGGATATTGATTTCATATTTCTTGGCTTGCAAAGGTGGACCTCTCAGGTCCTAAATAAAGTTGGGCAGAAACTTTGCTCTTCAAAAGAGGTATTGTAATAAATTCTATTTGAATGGAAGGAAAACTTCCATCTGTCAAAAATAATGTGACTTTACAGGTAGCAGCAAAATCTACTACCTTTGAAAAACTGGACTATTTTTGTAGGGTGCAAAAGAAATGTGAAAGCCAGAGCACTTGACTCTCTGAGCTCTGGAAAGTACATCTCCTGTGGCTCTAGTTCATTACTCTGGAGAGATGTACCTCAGTTTTCTGCTTAATTTTTGTCCTGCTGTTCTTATGTTTGTCAAAAAGCCTTAATATTACCAGAGACCTTTGGATTCAAACAGAAAAACTGAATTCTGCAGCTGTACTGAAATAGTATCAACATGTAATTTTGCAAAACCTCTAATATTTAGCAATTAGGAAAATCTGGTTTTGAGGAGCTAACTTAATTGTTTCACATGCTCTTGTCTAAACTGGCAAGATTCCCATGAGCATCAGTAGAGTTACACTGACAGAAGACCCTTGCGGGTGCTCAGCATGGACCGTTCTCAGCACAAGCAAGCTCTGTGCACTCTGTTCCTACACCTCCGAAGGGTGCACAGGGCTGCTTAGCCTTGGTGCTGCTCTGCCATGATCCACTGAGCTGCAAACCTTGCAGCTCTTTAAAACCAGCTGGAGCTTTGCTGCTATTTGCTGGTGCTTTTCTGTCACCAGCTGCTCCTTCTCTGTCAGTTTCAGATGCTATTTAGCCACGTAGTGAAGTGCTGTGTATCAGTGCAGTGTTGGATAGCTGCCATCAGTACCAGTAGGATGGTCTGAGAGCATGTGTTTGTCTAAGTTATTTTGTTTTAAATTTGCTCTTTGTTGCTTGCTAGAAGCAGGGACCAGCACTGCGATGATGCATGGGGAATGTGTCTGCAAACTTGAACTGTTTGATGGCCTCTGCTAATGCTGCCCAGCGCTTGTGCTGCTCTTTCTCTCCCTCTGTGCTGCTCAGCAGTTGTGTCTGTTGTGTGTGTCTGTAATTTTCAATAAAGTACTGTACATAAGGCCGGATCCAGGAGCCCCCAGTCAGCTGACTTTGGGTTGGGATGTAGGTTGCTGTTGCTGCTTTTCCTCCTCCACCTTAGACCCAATTTGGAGCAAAGCACAGGTGTCTGTAAAAGTCACCTGTAACTCTGCTTGGGGGTGTCAGTTTTGCAAGGTGTGCCAAGGGTGGAACGAGGAGATCTTTTCTCTTGGGTGCCCTTGCATGAGGGCCGGGACTCCGCAGCAATTCCTGGAGCGGAAGCTGCGCCGCACTGCGTGCGGACATGGCTGGCATAGTCAGAACAAATTAGTTTCCCCCATTTTATATTGTCAGGGCTGGGCTGGTCCCATCAACTATGTTCTTCATTTGTTCTTGCATCAAGGTAGTGTCAATTTTTAGTTGGAGAGTGCAATTTTTTTTTTGTTTGTGTTTGGTTTTTTTATAAATAAATTTGGTTTAAAGCTTCACACTGGCGTTTTTCAGACCTGTTCTTGTCAGCATAAGCCACTACTGTCCTGAGTTGAGACTCCTGTTTGTTACTGAATTAAAATTATGGAAATGATGTTAATAATTTGGAAAGAAATTAGAAAATAAATTAGAAGTAACTATATTGGCAGGGGGAGACATAGATAAAATATGAGGAAAAAAATGTTTCTAATAAGTCCATGAGTTATTTGGTCTCACACTGCAGGTGCTTTCTCTGTATAGATGGTTTAAATATATCACTGCTCTGTGACAGGATTTTTTGTTATTGAGAAAAGTTGATTTTTTTCAGTCCCTAATAGATTATGATAATCTGTATCCTGAAGCCACCGATCCACCAACAGAAGACAAACATAGGTTATCTTCTTGATGCAGTTGAGGCAGTTTCTGTATCTGGGAGTTTGCATACACCGAGGTTCAGCTGGTGGACTGGGCAAGCATGGCTGTTCTAGACCTGTCCATGCTGGCAGGACCAAGCTGGTGCTAGTAGTGCTTCTGGAAAAATGTTGGCTTTAGTGACCTTTCCCTGATGCTCAGGGTTATTGGGTTACAATGGTACCTGTCCTGGTCCCTGTTTGGTGGAGGAGAAAAACAGGTGGAAGGGAAAATCACTTGGCACTGTAAGAAAATTTTTTAAATATAACAATATTTAGGTAAATATTTCAGATTTCTCCAGATATTCCCCATCAGAGCTGTTATTGACTCTGTATTTGATGACTGAAAGTTAAGCAACATGGCAGCATTCTCTGTGCAAACAGTTCTTTCGTGGTTGGTGAGCTTGTTCTTGAACTGCTTCTGGGTCACTGGGGAAGTAGTAATAAATAAACAAAACCCCTGGAGGGGCATTCAACTCTGTCCTGACTCTGGGTCTTCCAGAACACATTAATTTCGTTTGTTTCTGTCCCCTTGAAGCAGGACAGAAAAGAATAGTGCAGTCACTGGAGCTTAGCCTGTAGCAATTAGTAAGCTGGAACAAATGAAAAAGAAAAGAAAAAGAAACCTTTTAAAAAATGAAGTATTTCAGTGAATGGCTGACTTAACTGCTTCCTGTCTTGGACTTTCATGGAAGGAGGAAGTTAGAATTGTTTCCAGTTGCTAAGAGTAATTTTTCTGCATCATGCTGAACAGGCTTGCTGAAATGTCTTGCTCATTACTCGTGATGAGCTCAAACCTGGAAAATTGCAAAAGCAAAGTGTGTGTAGCATTACAATGACTTTTTTGTACTGAGGGTCCGAAGTGAGAGTTGTAGGGTCAGTAGTGTACAGAGTTAGTGCATTTCTGCTGTCTGGCTGACTTGCACATGACATCACATGCTGTTCCTTTAGTGCAGATTTAATTGCAGACAGCAGTGCTTATTACTCTGATAGCAGTGTTTAGGGAGGATCATGTAGATGAGCCTCCTCACTTAAGGCTCAATATCAAATATCATATCAGGAGAAGTCCTGCCAGCAGCTTGATTGATTGCTACTTAGGCTAAAGTTCAGATGTGGGTAACTCCAGGTGGGTGTTGAAAGCAGCTCAGATGCCTTGTACATCTGTAGCTGTTCCCAGAGCTGTTTATTAGCCCAGATTATCTCTGCAAACCGTGGGTGGTGAGTTACTGGGAGGCTAAACCTGTTGGTGAAGGAAGGCTGAAATTTGTTTGAGCTATTGTTCTCCTCTGCATTAGCAGAGTAATGGCACGTGTCTGTACTAGAAGATCCTCAAGGGTTTGCTGTCCCAAAGTTTTAGCTGACCAAAAAGAAAAAAAATACGGATCTAGGCCTGGTCTAGGTGAAGTTTTGCAGTGGGTTTCTTGGGTGGTTGATGTTCTTCATGTGACCTTGAAAACTAGATGCTGTTGTTATTTCTGTGTTGGTGTAGAACTCCGTTTTTTAGGGGTTAGGTGGTGGGAATGTACCTGGTGGAGCTTGGAATCTTGGGAGAGTATGTCGGTGACCAGAGATAGAGAAATGTGTGGCTGGTCTTAGTGTGTGTGGTCAAGTTGGTGACACTTTTTTGTCTTTTGTTTGTATTGTTTTTAATATGGGAACCAATTTGTCTGTTCTGCTTTGGAAAAGGTCTAGAAGTTGGTGTGGTTTCTGTTGCAGTAAATATGAGAAGGAGTTAGCTAAGAGCTTTTTTTGTTTGTTTGTTTTTGGTTTGCTTTTTTTTTTAAAGAGAGTTATAGGCAGGAGACCATTTAGTTTGTTTTGGGTTGCAAGTTAAGCTAAGAGAGAAAGAAAATCAGTCTGGGGAAATCCTTTTTGTGGTAGAAGCTTTGGGCCATATTTTGTTGTGGCCTCTGATCCAGCTCCACTGAAGGCAGTGGAGTGAATATTGTTGATCATGTAGATGTTAAAGTTTTTGGTCATGAATTAATTCTTAGAGAGGTGACAGGTATCTTGACATTCACAACCTGTCATAACAAATGTGAGCTAGGAACAGAAATAATAACTGTAGCTTCAAGCATTGTTCAGTTTTTGTTTAATGAACTTGAGATGCTGACCAGTTGGATAAAACTGTTTGTACAATGAGCAACTCCTGCAAGGGTTCAGATGTGCTTGAGTCTATGAGAGGTTTTCCTAGGACAGGAAATCCTATGCATGATAAAAATAATTTGGCTTTCTCAGTCATCCCAATAAAACTGAAATCCAGAAGAGTGACGCTTTCTGCACTTAACAGCATATTTTGCCATTGATGGCAAGAGTTACTGTTAATGAGGGATTAGATGCCCCAGTCTGTCTGACCTGGGAGAAAGCAGATCTTTTTGTGACCAGTCCCTGAGTCTGTGTGTTAACATTTGTAAACCCTGGATGCAGATTACAGTAATAGTTAACAAAACGGGCAACTTTTCTGTGGGCTAACACAAAAGATGTATTAGCAGTGAGGAAAATACAGATCTCCTTTTTGTCAAATGACTCTCTAGAAATTTCTCTCAGGCTTCAGCGCAGATCAGCTGGGACCTGTGAGGATTTAGCTGGTTCATACGGTACTGGGGGCCTGTTTCTGTGACTGGCACAACAGAAGTGTGGCTTTATCCCAGCAAGAATTAATGAAATCATCATAGTACAATGTTTTCATTTGCTCTGGATATGACAGTGGCGGGGGAAATGACCTCCCCCTTAATCCAGATTTGCAGACTTTACTTGACTGCAGTGCCCAGTCCAGAACTATTTCAGAGCTGTCCTCATGGCTGTGCCCTGTGTGGGACAGGGAATGCTCTCAGAGGAACTGCCTTCCTCTCTGTGCCATGACCAACTGCTTGCTCAGAGAACTGCAAAACAATGTAAAGTAATTGAGGTTGGGGATTTTTCCCCTAGAGCAGCATGTTCTAAAGCAGTGAAGTAAAAACAAGTGCTTGTTTGGGAAACTTTAATCATGTCTCTGTCTGTAAAGGTGGAAACTCTGCATGGGTCTCTCAACAGAGAATAAGAAACACCATCTGTCTTGGGAAGTTGTATATGTGAAGATGCAGAACAAAGACTTCAGATTACTGTGCCTAAAACTAGATCTCAGCATTTCTCTATAGGCATTTGTTAGAGCTGTTGTTATTTTGGAACTGAACAGTATTTAATAATGGTTAATCAGGATTGCTCAAAAATTCCTGCAGGAAAGGAAAAGACAATTAGAGTTCTGGACACTTACAGGAGAGGGAATTATAAAAACATAAAATATGGCCAGGTGCTTTATGAACCTAATTTTTCTTTTAGGATTATCACAGTTCCTTGTGATTGTGTCCTGGCATACACGAGTGCTGGTCAGTGACACCTCTTTGAAAAAATTCAGAACCATGTGTGATGGGCATGTGTGTATTGGAAAAGATGAGCCTAAAAAGGCCTTGGAGTAAACTACAACTGATAAAAGAACTCCTGATTTGCATATTCCAGATATGCTGAAATAACTTACATTGAGGCAACTTCAGCTCCTTCCAGGCATCTGGCAACTCACAGGTGATGGAGGGTGGCAAATGTTGGTGGAAAGGGAAATTCAGGATGCATGCTGTCACTGCTCTTCCTGCTCTGTGCCTGAAGTCAGAGCTCTCCTGGGCCACAGCAGGACCAGACCCTTGACACAGTGTTTGCCATGTCCCACAGGGCTCTGCCAAGCACTCTGACTGACCTTTGCTGACCTGGGTGCTGCTGCCCAGCCAGGATGTTCTCCCCTCCCTGTGTGCAGGACCCTGGGAGGTTGTGAGGGACTCCCAGAATTTGAGAAGTGTTTTCTCAGAGAAATTACAAGTTCTTGCAATATGAACCTCTAATGTTTTCAAAGACTCAGGCAGAAAGGACTTGCTAAACAAACTGTACCTGTCATCTCCCAGTTCATTGATTGCTTGGACCAAAGGTGGTGCTAAATCTGATATTTGTCTGTAATATTTATATTTTGTTGGACTTTTTTTTTTTTTTTAAGTGTTTGATAAAACAGATGCAGTGTCCTTCTTACATGAGAAATTTAGTCCCTGCTTGGGACGTGGCAAAACTCCCTGGACCTTCAGGGCCCAGGATTGTTGCCTGTTACCATTTGAGCAGGCTTGCAGTGTTTGGGGGGAGGTGGGAAAAGGGTACTCTATCTTCAAATGCTTGCAGACTGTAAGAATTGACTTGTGATTTGTTTGTTTGTTGGTATTTTGTTTACAATGCCTCTTATGCCCTAAGGAAAAATAAATTTTTGACCTTTTTAATTGTGATCCAGTTGATTTGTTTTGTTGGGGTTTTTCTTCTAATTTTTTCAGTACTGTGTTGATTCCACTTAAATTCCACTGAATTTATCTTTCCCAAAATAACTTGTAATTTGTGTGTTCATGCAATTGTAAATTTTATCTTAGGCTAAATGGATACGGACCTTGTCTTGGTCCCTGGCCAAAGTTGTTACTGTAAGCTGTATTTTTGTATTTTTTCTATTCCACAAAGTTTGTGGAAAAGTCACCTGAGCCCTCAAACATGAGGATCTTTAGTCTGCATTGAGCAAGCTCTTAAGGTTTACGGAACTCAAGGAAGGATTTTTTTTTGAGAAAGATAGGTTCAAAATAAGAAGAGAAACATACTTTTACAAAAGTGGTCCTTTGGTTCTGTGATTAGAGTTGCTCTGCAAGGTAGGATAAGCCCTGTGTGCAGCCTGTAGAGCAGGTGGTGCTGGAACATGGGGTACTGAGGTCTGATCCTGCAAGGTTTCTTCCCACTGCTGACTCCTCTTACCTGTCTTTGAAGGCCGGAGGCCCAAAAAGCTCAACAAGTAGAAAGTCATTGCTGTGCAAAGCAGCAGATGGGTAAAACTGAAATTTCTGGATGGAATTGATCCCCTCTCCTTATGCAGGGACATCTCTTGGGGATGCCAAAGGCAGTGGATTAGGGGATGTATTGGGTAAGGAGGTCTTAACAAGGGAGGTAATGTAGAGGGGTAACAAGGTTGTTTTTTATCTGTTCAGTTCCCAGCCTGACTGTAGATGTTCCTGTGCGCTGGCATGTAGGTGAGTGGTGCCCAAGGAGTCCTGTTGGGGCACCCCAGCTCTCTGAAAGATGCCAGGAATTGAATCTGATGCAGCACACAGTCCTGGGCATAAACGTAGTGCCAAGTGTGACAGGAAACTGTGCCCCCTCTTCTCTTTGTGCTCAGTGAGCCACCCAGCTTGAAAGGGGTTTTTTGTCTGATGCAATCACTATTTACTAATGTATCCCCTTGTACACTGTAATTCACTGTTAACTGCTCTCCTCTTGCCCGTTTTTCTCGGAGGACCACTACCAGAATTGTGCTGCACTCAAGACTGAATTTTTCTGGTCCTACTTTAGTGTTTCTTCAGTTTGTTAAAATCCATCTCGGCAGGAGCGGCGGCTGAGCTCCGGGCCGGGCACCGGGCACCAGGTGGCGATGCTGGACCAGCGATTCAGCTCCTGGACCGCTCTCGGAGCATCCTCCCTCTCATCTTCCTCCGCCTCCTTCTCGCCCGCCGCGGGCTGTGCCGCAGCCGGGACACCCCGGGAGCAGCCCTGCCTGAAGCAGCGGGATGGGCTGGGGTACCCTGGCTGGGGAAGGTCAGTTCTGCACCACAGTGGTCTTGGTGAAGAATACTTGGGGAGCAATGGGGAAATTACAGCTCTGGTTTGGATGTGGGGAGGGAGGGCAGGCAGGGCAGAGTGACTCCAGCGATGCTCAGCAGATGAGGATGCAAAGCTCACTGGGGCTGTTGCACATGGCAGCATGAGGGGTTTGCACAGGCTGAGGCTGGCAGAGGGGAAACCTGGCATATGTGCCATGGTCCCTCTTGCTGGTGCCAGGGAAGGAGGAGATCTAAGTTTGGCCCAGAGCATTAGCACTTCACTCATCCTAATCTGTAGCAGTGCTTGGGCTCGGCACATCCAGCAAGTCAGTGCTGCCAGTTTCTAGGTCATTCTGTGCTGTGCAACCCTGTCCCTTGCTCCTGAGGGAATGAGGAGGCTTTCCAGACCCACTAGAGGTCCTCCTGTCCCCGGGAAAGCAGGAGCTGGAACAGCTCTTGGAGGGCAGCACTCAGCAGTGCAGACTTGCCTTCTCCCAGCAGCTGGGATCTCCTCAGGCTGGTGCTGGAGAAAGCTGGGTTGGAGAAGTGGTTTCACTTTACCCAGCCTGGAATGTTTCAGGCTACTGAGGAACTGTTAGAGTAGAATGGTTTCAACTGGAGAGGCTGAGGACACCACTCCTGGGCTGTGCCAGGCCCTTGGCAGATGGAGCACCCCCACTGAGGGAGAAGATGCCACCTCAGGTATGTCCCATGACAAGAGTGTGATCCAGATAATCTCATCTATTGAACAGTTAAACAAAAAGATGAGGAGAAAAATCTCATATTTGTTGTATTGTAGGTGTGCTCCTGAGCAGATACCTGCAGCAGAGGATTGGGTTTTTAGGGAACTGGCATGATCTCTGGAGAACCCAAATTCTCTTTGGGTCCTTGTGTCCCTTGCTACATACTCAGGAAGCATCTGCTCCTTACCTTAGCATCTTGCTTGGCCAGACCACAGACGGTCAAGTGGGCCTTCTCAGCATGTTGCCCCATTCAGGGCCGGGATGATGCTCTGCCTCATCTTTGGCCACCCCACCTGCCCCCTCCTAGGCTGAGCAGCATGTCCTGGCTTTCCTCACAAGTTCTTTGTGCTGGTGGAGGGTGCTTTTTTGTGGTTACAGAAGAGACTGTAAACAAGGCAGTGAGAGTGAAAAAGTTGTGACTTCTCTCTAGGGAGGGCAGGAAGAGGCTTAGGAGTGTGGGGCCTAAGCTTTCAGGAATGATGTTAGCTCTTCTTTTACTTCTGTGCCTTCCTTTATTCCTTATGTGTGTGTGGTGTCCTCCAAGGGGGTACTGATATCCACCTGCCAATGCCCTCCCATCCTCCAGAACTAAAGGAAAGCCTGAGATCTCTCCACCCAGCTCCCCCTAAGCAAGAGGCTCTCATGCCACCCTTGCTTTTACCTCAGCCTCTCACTGTGCTGGCCATTGTGTTTTGTTGCTTTCATGAAGTGAGAAATCCTCAGCCACCCGTGCTGCTGTAGGATATCTAAATCAACTTTATTCACGATCACAGTTATCCAATTATTCACAATGAGTTTCTCTTGTCTTTAAACAGAACACAAAACATCTTAAAGTAAAGCAATGAAATGCAGATGACACAACACAGAGGTACATGGGAACCTACACCAATCAAACAAAACAAAAGATTAGGATTTTTGTAATTTTTACTGGTTTTGCTGGTTTTTTTTGTTTCCTCCCTGGAGAGAGCCTTTTTCTCTTCCCTGCTGACAGCTGGAGGCCAGCCTGTGCAGGGGTAGGACTGAACCCCAATTTTTGAACTCAGATACTGGGGGAGCTTTCAGCTTCTCCTAACTCCTAGAGTTTGGTCCGCAGTAAAACAAACACAGTTAATATATTAAAACACTCTCAATTCAAAAGGTGAAAAGGGAATTTACACCACTGCACTGGTACCCATGGATGGAATTTCTTGAAAAATAAAATTTACCGTTTGGCTTTCCCTGCATGGAGTGGGACTGGTCCCACTGGTGTGGTGAAGGCTCGGGAGGCTGCTTATTGCACATTTTCCCACATCCACTATTTCATCCATGCCTTCTTACCCCTTGGCTTCCTCCTTTTTGAAATCTTTGCACTGGAGTCTGTGTAACTACTGAAAAAGCTCCCTGTGTGTGCTGGTCACAGTTGGAGCTGGCTGTGTGCCTGAGGACCAGCCATGCTCCTTGCAGGGCTGCTCTGACTTCCCCCAGGTTGTGCCAGCCAGCCTCCTCCTGCCCCTCAGTGAGGCCATCTGGGAATGGGAGCCATCAGCTCTGGAGCTTTTGACAGCTGGGCCAGGGCTGGGTTTGGGCTGTACATCAGAGGTATGCCAGGAAATAACATAAATCCCTGTCAGCCAGAGTATCAGCACTCAGGTTAGTGCTGCCTGCGGGGCAGGCTGGGGGAGCTGCAGGCCGCTGGGTAGGCCGCAGTGATGGTGGCACCCTCAGAGAAAGGCTCTACAATGTGCTCCCCAGTGAGTAGTCTCTTTTTGCATCTCCTTGAGAGACAGAGCAAGGATGTGTTTTCCAGGTGTTTTTAGGATCAGCCTCTGCCAGTGTGGGTGGTGAAAGCCCACCTGCTGCTGGGGGGTGGGGGAACATGGTGTTCCCCCATCACATGCAGCAAGTGCATGTGTGCATTGAATACTGTTATCCCTTCACCACACTGCTCCCCCCTATCCCATCAATGGCCATATGCTCGGGTGCAAGGAAAAGCTCAGCAGGGAGGGTGTGACTCCATGGCCTTCCCTGGTCTGGCCAGGTGGGTGATGTGGTGGGGGCAAACTCCACTGCCATGGCACCCCAGCCCTGACCCCCCTCAGGACGCAGACACAGTCCCTCCCTCCCCTGCAGCCCGGGAAGGCGGCAGGATGGGTTGGGAAGGGAGGCAGACAGCTCCTGCTTCTGCCAAGGCACACAGCCCAGCCCCAAGGGCCAGCAGCCCTGGGTCACACCTGTGGCCATGGCAGAGCAGCAGCTGTTTCCATGGGGGTCACCATTGTCCCTGCTGGGCACAGCCAGGTTCCTGACTCAGGCAGGAGAGAAGGAGGTTTGTTTAAATAAACCAAAGCAAACCAAACCCCTCAAGTTATTTTTCTCTCATTCCTTACTTCCTAACGCATAAGGACAGCTGTGTCCTGCCGGTGTGGCTGTGAAGAGCTGAGTACCACCTGGCTGGTTTTGTCTTAAAGCACAGTGATAAAGTTACCAGTAAAGGTAACCCACAGATGTGTGGGTTTATACATTCTTCCCCCGTGAGGCTGGGGTTTTTCCTCACAAGTGCTGTCTGGATGGCAGGGGGAGAAAGGTGAGGGAGTTATGTCTCCCTCTCCCACTGGCCCATGGGAGAAGAGATGCTGCTGAATCCCTCGTGCTGCGTGGAGACCACACGCAGGTTGGTGGTGCTGGGGTTTGGGAGCTGCTCCTCATGTGACACGGTGGTGACAGGAGGTGGCTGACACTGCTGGGAGGAAGCAGAGCTGTTGCCAGTGTTTGTTGCCAAAACCACCGTGAAAGCCTCTGTCAGAGAATGGCAATGGAGGAGCTGGGGATGGCCCTCAAGGGGCTGCCATGGGTCTGCTCTTCTGTCTGCAGATACGGGGTGGGTGTTGCTTCACAAATCTTGGGTTCTTTTCTGCACTGGCCCCAGCCTCTCTGCTGTGAGTGTGCTCACTGCTCCTCCCTCGCTGGGTCAATGCTTGCCTTGCTCCATCCTTTCTAAGGAGCCTCCTCTGGTCAGGCTGGTTGTACACAGAAACACGTTGCTCATTTCTTCTCTTCTGCTAAGCTGTCTCTGCATGTGGGGTGCCTCTGGAAGGAGATGTGTAGCATTGAGCCTTTTACCACTTGCTGTCTATGCTAAAGAGTGGAGACTCCCCTCTGCTGTGCATGGTGTAGAAAGGGATGATTGCACCAGCTGGCATTTTTTGAGATAAAGTTTAAAATCCACAAGGGAGAGTAGTCCATCGCAACTTCCCTGACACTGGAGTTCAGCCGCAGGGCTTGTTTGGGGGTAGAAGAGCAGCATCTAAGCTTGTCTCATCTGTTGTCCATGGCAGAGGAGGTCAGGGTGGTGGTGGGTGATGAGTTTTGAATCTCTTGGGTGATGAATAAAGACCAAGGCCTGTGTTGTTTCACAGCCTTCTCCCCACGTGCCCAGTCACCACCAAGGCATCTGCTGCTGCTCTAAGTGCTGCGGTATGTTTTGATGATATCTTTGATGGCCCGTCTGCAAATGGGGCAGCAGGCATTGGCCATCTTCTTGAGCTTCAGCCCACATGAATAGCAGAGACACATGTGTCCACAGGAGTAAATGACTGTGTCTACCACGTTCTCATAGCAGATGGTGCATTCATCTACCCAGGGCCCTGAGACGGATGGGGAGATGGGTGACTCAGGCAAGCTGCTTGGAGAGTTGGGACCTGTGCCTGCAATGCAAAAAAAAAAAAAAAACAACATGGTCACTCCTCTTGCTGACATCCCAATGTAATTTCTGACCTGCAGTCACAGAGGGAGGAGCCATGCCCCCAGCAGAAATACATGCTCCAGGACCAGGCTTCCTTCCTGTGATCTGCTGTCCTACTCACTGAGTCCTGGTTCACATGCCAAGGCTCAAGGCAGCAGGAAGGCAACATCTAGGCAACATCTATGGTCTGCTGCCCATGAGGAGCAATCCAAGAGACAGCTCTTCCCATGCAACAAGGATTTGGTAAGTTATATATCCCACCATCAATGCCTTGGGATTGTGCAGGTGTCTGGAGTTTTAAAAGTGCTGCAGAACAGCCTACACTTTTTTACTGCATGTGCATTTATCTAAATATCTGTACTTTACTGGCACTGTAGGAATAGCAATACTGTGTTTTACTGAAGGTGCGTGGAGGGAGAAAGGGGAGGTGTAGGCAGGCCTTTAGCTCCAGTCCAAGCTAGTGTGAGATGTGTCAGTGCCACACAGCTCTCCAGAAGGAGCTCTGCGTCACAGGGCCATGAATGCAGCAGAAAATCCTCTGCTTCCCTTGGGACCTTTCACGATGAAAAGGGTGAGAGAAATATTGCTGTCTAGGCATCCAAGCAGCTTCCACATAAAACAGACTGAAAATAGCCCTTGCAGAGGCTCTCCCTTCCTCCCCAGGGGAGCTGACGGGATAATAATAATTTGTTGATTATTGTGGTTTTAGAGCCCTTCTGGGAGACAAGTGTGAGACTGTGACAGGAGGCAAGGGAAAGGCAGCAGGGGATCCCACCATTCTTACCACTGATAGAGCTGCAGAGGGGGCCAGAGCCACACGTAGACAGTAAGGGGCCAGAGACACCACTGCAGAGGACAGTGGGGGAGTTGGGTGTTGATGAGGGCGAGCTCGGTGCCGACAGTCCCAGCCGCTCTGCTAAGGTGGTGGAACCTGTGCCATGAGAGAACAGGTCTATGGTTACTTTTAAAAACTGAGGCTGACAGGGTGCTGGGGGTATGTGGCAGGGGTTGTAGCCCTCAGTGCTTCTCAGGGTTGGTCTCATCAGAATGAAATCTAGGGAGGAGATAAAAGAATCCTCAAGTGCCTTTTTTTTCAATGCTAGCAGTTGGTTCTGAAGAGACATCAAACTCCCACAATCCCTGAAATTGTCTGGAGCTCCCAAAGCTACCATAACCCTTTGTTTCTGCCCTTAACTGCATCTGAAATAATTTAGTGCAGTTACTTCCCATGTGGTTTCATGCTCATATGTGCCCCCAATACTAGAGCCAGCCACAGGCTTGTAGCAGTAGAGGACACAGCCTGCAGAAGGGTGGGCTGGACTCCTGCACAAGAACACATCCTTTTGTCAAAAGTGCAAAACTGCACAACTCCAGGCTTCAATAAATTAATGCAAAGTCACTCAAGGATTTTCCAGAAACAAACAGGAGGGTCTGGCAATCAGGAAACCTTAGCTATGCTCACTGCTCTGCCTCTTTCTTGGGTGGCTTCTGTCAGAGGTAGGGGTAAGTCGCCAAAATGCATTTGGATCTAGGATGAACAAGACACCTCTCATCATTCAGGAATGTTTCCTCCACTTCCATATGTGGATGTGACAGCTCAAGAGTGCAAAGCTTCTTCAAGTCTCTTCTAGATGTCCCCAGCTCCATTACTTCCTGCTCCCACTGCCTGCCATCAGTATTAATGCACTCTCTGCCAGAGAAGCCACCTCCGTCCCACAGCCGGTCTGGCACCCTCCTTCCATCTTGGTCTCTTCTGCTATTTTAACAACACATATCTTAAAGCCCCTTCCAGAAGGTAAAAAAACCTGCAATGCTTAAAACTCTACCTTCTGCAAAGGTTTTGTAGGGGACTTTCATTGCTGCCAATGCAGCCTGGTCTTTGCTAAGCCAGTGGTGAGAGAGCAGCACACACGTGCTTGAACTAAGGGCATGGGTTCCTGGTGGTAAGAACCAGCCTGCCTAAGGTTTTAAAATTTCTAGTTCCCCAGCTGAGATGACAACCAGGGTAACTTGAAATCAGAACTAAATGCTCAGACTTCTTCATGTTACCAAATAAGGAGCCAGAGGCACAGAGAGTTTGGATCCACAGAGTCCTCAATGAGTTGGAGGCTATTCTCCAGAGAAAAAGCAGCAGTGGGAGGTCAGGAAAACCCCGTGTTTCAGAAAGGTCCTTCAATTCATTTTTGCAGGGAGGCTACTGACCAAACCTGGGAGACTGCAAGTGCCAGCTGTGGATTGTGAAAAACAGCAAAAACACAGATTCTCCTGCTCTTTTTAGCAGAACAAGTGAGCAGTAAAAGTGCAACACAGAACTGGGAAGGGGTCATGATTGTTTTGAGGACTGTGTATGAGAGAAGAAGCAATTAGCCTAAGCCATCAGTCCCTCAGTTTCATCCCTCTCCAAAAAAAGGAGCACTTTGCTTCCAGGCACAAGCTGAAGTTAAATTAGACTCTATAAAGGGCTCTGGAGCTCTCACACTTGAGATACTGTAAAGAGGTACCTCTTTCATCACACAGATGGGAGCTGAGGCTGGAGTTCAGCTCAGTAAATAAGCAAAGAGAATGATGCAGCCTCTAATGACAGCTACTAGCAAGCTCCCCTCCAGCCTGGTAGATGACCGAAGCAGAAAACTTGCCCTGTGGTAACAGACACTGAACACAGGCCCAGCAGGGCACAGGGTTCAGCTCATTCACTGCACACACAAATATGAACACTGAGCAGCTGAACAAGTTTTTCAAGCCTTCCCTCTCCTCCCTACAGCCCAGAGGCATTTCTTCCATTCAGATGACACGCAGCACATTGCATTTCTAACACCAACCTGGTCATTTCATTAAAGGCAAAATAAAATAAGAGTGTTTCTCTTCCTGGACTAATGGGAGAATTTGGAGGTGCCCCAAGTATCACAGCATATGAGCTGATGAAGCCTGCTGGCAGCAGGGTAAATGGCCTTTGCACAGTGCAGGGAGAGCTCAGCAATGCAGGAACCATGGTTTTCTCTGGTTGTAGCTGGTCTGAGTCCCAAAATGGCCTTACCCAAGGGCCAGCAGACACCTTGCCAATTCTTCCTCCTAATACTTGACTTTTCTCCAGTGTCAGTATAGAGCTTTGTTTAAAACAATCTGAGTTCCCTACCAGACAAGACACATTTCTCCCTTGGTGACAAAATAATCAACATAAGACATGTTACTCATGCTTTAATATATTGCTGGATGGTGTGCAGATATCATGACAAGGAGCATGGAATGAGATCATGAGCAGAGTGGAATGAGTGTGGCCAGCCTGGCTTAACTAAAACCAGATACATGAGCTCAAGGCCAAACATGCTCATTGTGCGCACAGAGTTCCCACCAAGAGCCAGCTTTCAAACCATGACTTAAAAAACTAAATAATTCCAAGTAAATCAACTTAAACGTTCTTTCTCTCTCTAAAGCCCCCAGATCAATTGTCTCTGCTGCTAACTTGTCTCATGTTTGATCTTAAACGCACTGGAATCACCCTTAAATAGATTTTGAATAAATTCCATTTGCTGTTTTATCTTTACAAAGTCCAATTATTAGCAAAGACCAATGCAGATTGATGCTTTGTCTACACTTCTGTCATTGCTGTGGAAGAGGTGCAAATAAACGAACCTCTCTGTCCACCACCAAAGGAGAATGTTATGTTTTCAGAAGAGAGCTTTACTATGGTATGTACAGACAACATCATGCCAGGAAAGGCTGCTAGTATGCTAAAGGTTTGTAATTCAAAAGTCAATAAGGTTTGGAATTCAATAGTCTGGAAATAGGATCAGAAATAAATGGTATGGTGTTCAATGTGATCAAATGCAAAATGCAGCACTTCAGCAGAGATAAACAGCTACCTAAACACAGGACAGGGAATTAGTCCATTCAGTTTGAAATACAGACATCCTACAGAAAAAAGGCCTGGAAATTGCTGGAGGTCACCAAAATGATCATAAACCAAGAATACCATCCTGTTAAAAAAAGGTAGAGCCAATCCAGGGTCAAGTGGGGCTGATTAAGGAGGCTGGAGACACTGAGATATCTTTGTCCCTGGAAATACTCAAAACTCAACTGGACAAAGTCTTGTGCTACCTTGGAAGTTAGCCCTGCTTTGAGCAGGAGGTTGGATTAGGCAATTCCATGGGGTCCCTTCTGACCTAAAATATTGTATGATTTTATGATTTTTATATGGCAGTTTTTTTCACAGCCTGATGAATGAAGTAAAGAAACAATCTGTTCTTTGTCAATGTTCTGGGGAAGACAAAAAATCATGGGTTCAGACTCCTAAGGTGCTAAGGTTAGACATTATGTAGATAGTGAAGCACTGTAAGGCAATCAGACTTCCCAGAGAGACCATGGCATCTCCATCATTAGAGCTCTTTCAGGACAGGAAGGTGAAGTAAGTAGTCTCTTGGGATTCCATACAGCATTTACAATTTTTATGAGAGTAGCTACCTGAATCCATAATTACCCTTTTATAAAATGTCCTGTGACCAAAATACAGCAGTTGTGGCTGTCAGAGATGCTTTTGTTCTCTGTATCTATTGTGGTGAACAGGGTGATTTCCCAGAACACTGCAATCCACTCTCCAGGGTATCTCCTGAGGCTGTCCCAGCTTCCAAGCATCTCTCCTAAAGGCAGCTGTCTGGGGAGATCTGCACTGCTGGAGGACTTACAATGGTAAGAAGACCAGATACAGTTAATACTCTCTAAAAATACAGATTTCAGTTAACTCTCCCCCTCAGTTATTTTATAAAAATATGATTTCTACATACATTTCTATAACAATAATGCAGAGCCAGTTGTCTGCACTCCAGAATCATCCTTTTTTCCCCCTTTCAACCCACCCCATTTAAACTGTGTTTTTCCTGGCTTACAGGATGCAGTCAGTGAATGTCCACTACTCTACAAGTCAGAGTTCACACAGTCTGATGATCTTCAAAATTTTTATGGGCTTTCTTTACCCATAATCATCTTGACAACTATTCCAGAAGCTTAACTAAACATTGTTCCTAAAAGACAAAGTCCAGGAGCCTCCTTCCATAGTTTCTAGGGAAGAATAAAGTCTTCTGCAACATAGGAACTTGCCCATATGCTGAGTTTCATGTTGAGCATATTGACATCCCCTTCTCTTTTATAACACATTTGCTGCATGAATAGGACAGATAATAAAGATCAGGTAATTATCAATAGCAATCACAAGTTTTCAGTGTTGTTCCATTCATTCACAGGCCCCAGAGCTTCCAGCACACAGTGGAAAAGGTTAGTACAGCTGTTCAGGTCTAGCTGCAGCATGTTTAAGGGAGTTCAAGCCATCTCTGCACTTCTCATGCCTTTCAGTCTAGTGATCACAGCTGCAGGAGAACTATTCTGTCCCCCAGCCCCACTCAGGTCTTGCCCAACAGGGCCTTCTGAATCCATTGTGCTAAAACAAAAGAACAAAGCACCTGTTGCTGCCTGGTTACCTGGTAGTTAGAGATCAACGATAATGTTGGGGAAGGATGTGAGCACATCCATCATTTCTGCATGCTGTAAAATCCATGTATTTACACATCCATTTGTTGTGTTCCCACGGTGATGGGAACAGTACTGCCCTGGCCAGAAACCAGAGCTTCTTCCTTCCACTTGGGTTCAGTGGTTTTTGGTCAACCATGCTCTCAGAGCCCAGCCTCTGTGCTGCAGCCTCTCAGGTACATCAGTACCTGGTGACCCATGTCAGCTGCTGATCCACGGGCTTTTTTGCATTCAAGCATTTCCTGAAGGACTTCAAAACTGTTCTGAAGAGAACAATAACACATTTTGTCCTTCACAGGCCCATGAAAACATAAGGGATTTTGCATTATGCTAAAGAAATGTCCGGAAATAGGTCAAAAAGCAGCCTGGCAGATTTTGCATGCAAAACCATAAGGTCTGTGTTTGCAGATGGGCGTCAGACAACCACTGTTTAAGGAAGTAAAAGTTAGATCCAAACCACATGGAGAACAACAGCTCAGACTTTCATGAGGAACAGAAAAGGAGTGTACTTTATGGCTTTACTGGAGCCTAGCTGTCTGCTGTGTCCAGAAGGGCAGCAGGGCACCAGCACATCCATTACCCTCCTGCAGTCACAGGCACACTCCAGCTAAGCAGGGGAAACAGGAAAGCTCCAAATGCCACAGACGTTTTTGATTCAGCAGCTCTCACAGCCCAAACCCAGTGTGCTCCCTGGAAGCAAAGAGCACACAGCAAACTTACAGGGTATCTGTCTCATCCTGACAGGTGAAGTTGAGTGGTCACTCAGCATTTACATCCTGCAAAATCCTGAGGGCATGGAAACCATGCAAGGAATGGCTGAACTGAAGTGAAAGAGTCATAGACTTGGAGCTCCACCTCTCAACCTGAGAAATTCTTGAGCAACAGAGCACCCAGGCATATGCTTACATGAAGTAGAGGTGAAAAAAGAAGCCTGGATTAAGTAGCTGAAACCACAAAAATGAGAGTTGGTGCTTTCATCTTGTTTAAGAAAAACAAATCAAGGGTATTTGGGAGACCACAGCAAAGACAGTTCTGTGAGCAAAACGAAAATTGATGCCTAACCCAGTACCTCCCAGCTATGCTTTTCCAGAAGGGACAGGTATAAATAGGGTGGTAGATGCAAACAGGAAACAAATACTTTAACTTTTCTTGGCCAGCACTCTTTGGATTTCCATGGGCACAGCTGGATGCAAAGGGATCTGACAAAGAATCAAAGAAAGAGTTTAATCTGCTATGTGATTCTCACAGTAGCCAGAATAGCTAACTCACACCAAGTTAGATCAAAGAATAGGCAGATTTTATCTGTCCCCAGAGACAAGTTGCAAGGCAAAGAGGCTGGTATGGAATCCCATATCCTGTATTTTTACTGTAGGAAGG
Organism: Serinus canaria; assembly: GCF_022539315.1. NCBI lineage: Eukaryota > Metazoa > Chordata > Aves > Passeriformes > Fringillidae > Serinus > Serinus canaria. The sequence goes on along the minus strand of NC_066320.1, from coordinate 23,131,902 downwards.
CAAAGGTAATATGAGATACAGGAAATCTACACCTCACCTACTATGAAAATCTCACTGCAGCCAGTAATTGCTTCTTTTACTAATGATAATAGTTCCTGCTCTTGTCAAGGACAATGAGCAGAGGACAAGACATTTGGGAGCCCTGTGGCTGTTGCTGGAGGAGGTGTGTTTGCTTTCCCCAGCCTTTACCTGGATACCAGCTCAGACCTCAGAGCACAGGCTGATGTCACTGACCACCCGTGGCAAATGCAGGTTAATTATGTGTCATGTGTAATGGGATCTTCAGTGTGTGGTACAAAGGTGCCACGAGCAGATATTAACTCTGATTGCTGGCACTGACCACAGGGAAGTCAAGCATTTGACTACATCCACCTCTCCAGTTTTCCAAGGCCCAAGTTATAACTTGTCCTTTCTCACACAGCAGCCTCCCTTTGTGCTAACTCTCCTTTGAAACAATGAATATAAAGCAAGAGGAGAATGGAGAGCTCTGTGCAGTGCTAGAATCAAGCCCAGCAGTTAAGGATGCTGTATTCTCTTTGCAGCTATTTCAATTTACCATCAGTAATGTGTACTTGAATGAAAGCAAACCATACATGATGGGAGTGTTTATGATGAGGCATCAATTAATACAAGTGGATTGCCTTCCAGGGGGCACACAATATTAACTCTCCTCCTTCCCCCAGTCTCTAACACCATAAAATACCCTGTACCCTGCAGTGCACAGGAATTCCAGGCTGTTAAATGACACACATGTGGGCCTGTTAGATCCCAATCAGCTTAAATTAGGCCATTTTCCATACAAATCAAAACATGGGAGATGGAACTCTGGGGCATATCTAATTGAAAGTCTGTTAAAGGAAGAGATTCATTATGTGCATTTCTGTGCAGCAATGTCTAGGCAGTTATCAGGCTTCTCTTATGCTGTGTTTAACTCAACAATTTCCATGTCACTGCAATGAACCAAGTTGGAGAAGGATCAAAATTCCAAATGGATAATGTCCTGACCCCCTCAGAGATCAGAGATGAGGGGTGTGATTTGCTACTGCCAAGAACTGTCTTCCCTCAAGTAGGAGAGACTTCTAAACTCAGAGCTGGAGAATCAAGATCCTGGATGCTTCTCACCTGTGTGAGATACTTTTCTACAAAGTCACCTACAGTCTGTGCTATGACCAGTGTGTATAACAACTGCACATACCAAATACCATTTAAATATTTTGTGTGCTCACTGCAGTAATTGCACATGCAAAGTAAGTACCTAAGTGCACCCAGAGAGGAGAAGCCTTTTGGAAGGGACAGAATCTCTGCCATTGGATGCTGGAATCCTGTGGCAGTCAAGGATCAACCACAGGACAAAAATCTTATTTACACAGGAATGGACAAAAGCCTGGAAAGATGAGGTAAGATGGGGTCATCTCCCAAGAAGCCCTACAGATTTTTAGGAGGTGCCACAGCAAGAGACAAGAGGAAAGAGGAGAAGTTCTCCCATGGGGATACACTGGAGACAGTAGTTGCAGGAACAGTATCAGCAAGACTTAAGTAAAGGATTCTGGGACATGGAGAAAAAATACTGTTTAGAAGGGAGAGGGCAGTCTCCACTGGCCTGTGAATCATTAGTGGTCTGTGGTGAGCTGGTCACTCACCTGGGATAGAGCAAAAGTCAAGGAAAACCAGACAAGGCAGTGTGGTGAACATCACAGAAAGACACAAAGTAATTCCCTCTGGTAAACCATTGCTCTCTGACACCTAAGCAAGACACTACTCTGTTCATCCATGAAGTTTCAGGTCTTTTCAGTCAGCCTCAGGAAAAAGGCTGTTTGTACAAGGACAGCTCTACCAGGACTGCTAAGTTTGACCTCCAGTAAGAGTCATAGTGGGCACGGCTCCGAGTAAGCCTGCCTGTAACTGGGACTGGCTGCAGCTGGCAGCCCTTCAGACTGGCACCAAGGCCACTTCAGATCAAATTTCACTGTTGATTTAAAGAGCCCTTTGCCAGCAAATTGTGTCCCACAGTACTCTGCTGAACTAATTTCCAATCTGGTTTGTTGCCCACTGGTGTTGTCAGAAATCCCGAGGAACTGAGGACACAGAGCTGTTTTTTCTACAAGTCCCATGTCAGATCTTTCTTCCTCACCCCCTCAGCACATTGTCCAATTTCAAGAAAGCCTGAAAGAAGGATGCAAACCTCAGCCACAATTGAGATGTAAATATTTTTCAATGGGCAGCTAAGCAGGAGCCCCAGCTCTTGTCCGTGGTAAAGGAGGTGGGAAGGTGTCCCAGGTACTGCATTTATCCAGCATGGATGTGAATTCAGACTTGCCCACACCAAATGCTGCCTCTTGGGCTGTTTTTTTCATGCCTAGGGCTGACTCTTGGCCAGCATTAGGAGACATCCAGAAAGCTGCTACATTGTGCAGCTGTTCTGGTGGGGCTGGAGTTATTGAAGTGCATGGAAAGAAAGGACACAGATAAGTTGGCAACCTGGCTTCATTAGTGTGACTGTTGATGGAACATGTTATTTCATAGCTCAAAAGAAAGCTTCAATATTATTGGAAAGGATGAAATTCACAAGGGAAACCAAAACCACAAAAAAAAAAAAAAAAAAGATATTAAAGAAGTTGTTTTACTTGCTAGCAATTCAACTCTGAGACAAAAGAAAATGAAAGAATATCCCCAACCATTTGGATCCTCAAACAATAAATATATAAACTTATTGCTGTGATAGCTTCTCCAGACATGAGTCATACATTTTGAAACCTTATGGGGTCAATCAATTTAACTTTGTAAATGAATTACACCACCAAAACCTGAGCAAAACCAGACCATTGTATCCAAACTGGCTCATTTCAACCTTTCAGAGCTGTCAATAAAACTGTGTGTGAGCTGAAATGCTTACCAGCAAAAGCTGAGGGCAGTAAATCAAATTTAATAGGCTGGTTTTGTTGACTATATAGGAATGATATCTGAAAAAACCAACCCAACCTCAACTAATGAAATAACTAAAGGATACACAAAGACTGTTTCATTTCTACATGCCTAATGATCTGGGGTTTTGTTTGGTTGTTTTTATGGGCCTAATCCCCAGAATTACTAAATTAAGACCAGCACTTAACGTATGAAATATTTAGAAGGGCTTCCCTGACAAAAAAGATCTATTGCCCCCCTCAATAGCTGGTTCCCATAGTTAATTACCCTCATTTATGTTTAATTTAAATTTATGTCCATTTCCCAGCAGCTTGATATTTTTTATGCTATTATCTGCTACATTAAAGCGCCCTTCTCTTTCATTTATCTTTCCTCCATGTGGTCAAGTTGGCTTTTAAACTTTTCTTTGAAACAAATTGACTTTTTTCTGCCTCCCCTACAAATGTCTGTGGCCTCTCACTGCATTATAGCTGGGCTTGGGTTTAATTTATTTTACTTTTGCTGGGATGGCATGAAGAATAATGGTGTTTCCAACCTCATCTTTAATTTCAGCTGTTTTATTTCTCTTACAGCAAATATATTGCCAGTATACAAAGCCAGATTGATAAGAGGAAAACAGAAGTCAGAATTCTTTACTATCCAGCTAACCCCACACTTCACTCCTCTCCTACAAAGTCTTGTAAGATCACCAGCCTGGCTAGAGATGGTCTCCCCTGATATTAGGAAATAAATGTATCTCCAGCACTGTGGAATAACTGCAGTCAGCAAATGTCAGCTTCTATGGCAAAGTCACAAGGCAGCAGAGACCTGAGCTTGCTCCTGCTCTGCATCAGGACCAAATAAATAATGTCCAGTCATGAAATACAGTATCCTGTGATCAATACCCAGAGTCATCTTGTTCTCCAAGTCAAAAACAAACCTTCTCTAGGTGCAAGAGTGGCTGTCCATTCTCCAAACAAAACTGATAAGCTGGAGAAGAAGTAAACCCAGCAACTTTAATTTCATTTTATAGTCAGCTGTAGTGCTGATGTTCCTTTAACACTGTATAATGTCACTTTATTTAATCTCATAATGGTGTGCCCCAGAAACAGAATGACATCTGCTATTTAGGATAGGTTTGGTACAAGTATGCTTTTTGCAATATTTGTGTCTCATTTCTTTCAAGGATATGTAACTTCACATTTTCTATTTAAACTAGAAAAAGATGACTATAAATGTCTTCTGCTGTGATATAAAGCTCAAAATACAAAAGACAGATCTCACAAAATTACTCTTGTTTGCATTCTGAAGATGGAGCATGTCATGATGAACAATTTACATTCTTCTTACATTTTCTAATATTATAATGACACATATTATGGCAAGCACCATAATCTGTTCCACTGCAGTGCAAACAGTGCACATCACCTCCCTAATAAAACTGCAATTAGAGTTAGAGTTGGGAGTTCATTTTTTTCCCCCTTCTGCCAGAATATTGCTGATCCATGTAATTACTGCAGTTGCAGAGATGCAGTTGGGACAGCATCAGTGCTTTTCTCTGGGCAGTTGCACTACACTCATATTGTACTGATACTAGGACTGCACTGCTCCCAGCATTGTTATACTGGAAATAAAGGTATGAAAAGCTCTATTTGTATTTTAATACCTGTTAAAAATTACAGGCAAGGTCCAATTCCAAAGTGTTTAACTTGGAGATAACAGCCCAAGCTGATTTGGATAAAGTTGTACACTCAGCAGGGTCCTACCCTTTCCTTGAGCAAGGCAAGGTCAGCAAGTCCAACTCTTTTCTCTTACATCTCAGTAAGGAAGAATAGCCCCTTTTCAGCTTCTTTCCCAGTGACCAAGGCTAGAAAAGCCTGTCATGGTCATAAACACAAGAAGTGAGGAGTTTTCCAACTCTGCACATTTCATTTCATGAATACAAGTGTAGATTTATCTAAAACTGGGCTGAACTTGTGATCAAGCAGGGAGGATGTTTGCAGGGCATGTACAGCAGGAGGTTTACACAGGAGGTCTGTGCTCATGTCCATGCTCTGTCAAATTCAGTATGAGGATGAGATTCTGTCCCTCTGGAGAGACACATCCTTGCTGCCCTGTTTCAGATCTCATTGCAAACAGGCTCCTTGCTCTGTGCCAAACTGCCAGAATTAGTGATCTCATATGAAAGGAAGCACTGGTTGATGATTTAGTTTTACCAGCAGCCCAATGACCTAAGTATGTTTTCCTTCTAACATCCACAGGAGCATTTAATCTCCTGTTTTACTGGGCTCTGTTTGACTTCACCTACCATTATCACAATGACATGCTGGTGGAGAGCAGAGCAAACCACGGATTATGTACAGTACCCACATCAAATGTAATCAGGCTGAATTAGCAAGGATTGAGTCTTGGGCTCCTGGAAATAAATTGCAGTATTACATTTGTCTTCTGTGAGCCTTTAACAGCCACAAAACACTCACAGCAGAGGCCTGTGGTCAATTTCAAACAAATTATACAAGGCATTTCACACAGTGATTAAGGTGAACTAGACCTTGCAGACAAATGTGTGTGTGTTCACAATTTATCTTCAAATACTGTCTATAAATCCTAAAAAAAGGAGGTGTTTGTTGGCTCTTGAGTCTGATGGAGAAGCAGGTTGTTGGGGTTTTTTTTTGCTGTTAGGTATGAGGAGGAATTGAAGCAAAATGGAATATAAGTAGGTGGGTTTTTTTGCTGTTAGGTATGAGGAGGATTTGAAGCAAAATGGAATATAAGTATTCTTAAAGTTATATAACAGTATAAACAGAAAGGAGCATGTTTTAATCTTCATTTATAGGGGTACTGGGAATTACATCATGTTCTCAGAATCCATCTTTTACTGTCTGACACTGATACCCACAGAACCATGATATGGTACAAATTAATGATTGAACACATCCTCTACTTGGTCTAATATACACACACGAGAGAGTAAATTTGATCCTGAGAAATGTTATTTCAAAGCTTTTCCCTCCACACCTTCCAACTGTGACTTGCAGCATTTCAATGAATATGTCAGCTAAAAGAGCTGAAAAAACAGCAAAAATACCAAGAGGCCAGCTCTTCAGAGGTCTATCAACCTGTGTGAGCCACACTGTCTTAAGAAGGGCTGGAGGACAAGGAAACCTTTCTCCAGTTGAGATGGTCAGTGCCCAGTGAACCACTGGGTTTCCTCTCTGCTTGCTGGCTTGCCTCTCACATACAAGCCTGGGAAAAGCAAGGGCACCCCTCTTTTGGGAGTCCATCATCTCAGATATCTAACACACAGAAAAGGGCATCAGATCTCCCTTCTCCTGCTGCCTTACATTAGCTCAGCCCAAAGCACCTCGCCTCTGCCCTCCTTGCTCCTCTTAGGTCAGTGATGACTCATCTGTACTTTAATGGAGGTCCCTGAGGCTTAATTCATTATCTGAAAAGGTCTTTGAGACTGTCATGTGAAGGTTGTTACAGAAGTGCAAGGAGCTTAAGTCTTGTAACTCACACCCATATGCTATGTTTGTGCCTTTGCAGTTTTTTTTTTCTTTTTATAAAACCAAAATTTGCAACTCATCCTAGAGCAGGGAGGGAGCCATTCACTCCCTGTCCCATGATGTACCCCCCTCCTTGCTTTCTTGTGCACAAGGCTTGGAAAAAGGGGGTCCAACATACCCAGCAATCGAATTTGCATGATGGCGCCGTGTAAAACGAAGAACATCCAGAGGGGCTGGGAACAGTCCGCACACACCTGCATGCCAATGCCGGCGCCATTGTGGCTCAAGTGCAGCTCACCATCAGAATTCACCATAAATCCCAGGATGTCTCCGCTCTGGAGGGGCACCAGCACTCGGCAGATGGCCCAGAACTCCTTTCGGTCGACCAGGGATTCGGGGTTATAGGGGAGGTCGCTGGGGCGCAGGGTGCCGGGGTCGCAGGACGTCACCCCATAGGAGAGCGTCCCTGTGCGCACGGCGTTGGACTTGTTGATCTTGACAAAAATGGTTTCGTTGATCCGAAGGGGTCTGCTGGTGAACACCAAAGTCCTCTCCTCCCGGGCGTGCTCCAGGCGGGCCACGGTCTGGTCATCCAGGATTTTGACATGGGGTCCCCGGAGGAGGTGGAAGCGGAGGTCGCTCTCCAGCTGGGACGGGAGGAGGTGGGAGTGCTGGGAGTTGAGGGAGTTCTGCGGGATGGGGCAGGTGGTGGCTGTCACGTGGAAGGCGTCCTCCTGCAGGTTGAGGTCACACAGGCTGACCGAGAGGCGCGTGTCCTCCGTGTCCCGCCGCAGCGAGGGCCGGCGGATGGCTGTGAAGGAGCGAGGCCGCAGGCAGTCGGGAGGGATGATTTCACTGTCTGTGGGAGAAAGAAAACAAAAAAGAGGTCACGTTCAGAGAAAATAAAAATGTCCAAGAGCTTGAAAAAATATGGGTTTGCTTGATATGTTTAAAAGGGAGAATCCGAGACATGCTGCCATTAATAACTTTTCCCCTTTGAAATATGGGGGCAGAGTATCATAAAATGTATTTGCAATCAATTGATGTTCTTGTACTTTCCCCAACAGCAACAACATTTCCAGCTTCTGAGCAGGCAGACTCAAAATCAATGGCAAGAATTGCCCAAGGGAGGCTCTCCTTGGAGAGGGAAAGAAGAGGATAAACATCTGAAATACACCCTCAACATACCAATCAATATCTATGCAGGCTCCAAGTTTTCATGCCCTCTTTATTGTCTACAGTAATTCTCACAGAATATGAAATAAATATCTAGCTCCATTTTTTTTATTTTAAAGAAACTGCTATGTTCAGCTCTATATTATTTATCACCATATGAAATTTAATTATTATTTCTATCTATAGTCAATCATTAGTGTCCTGGTTCTCACTGCAGAGCAGTACAGACATGAATTTTACAGTGCAGAATTTGAGAATATGCTGGGTTTTAGAAATACAATACAATCATTTATTATTTCCAACCCAAATAATTAAAATTCAAATCCACAGACATATCACTAAGAAAGATGATGCTCAGACATTCAAATCCACCAGTGGAAACAAAATTGAACTTTATCTTCTTTGTTAGTATTGCTGCTGCAAGAACAAATCAATTTATTTGATTATTTTTCTGAGGAACATACTCCCCTGTCTTTATTGCTGAAATTACTTATATTTAACAGATCCTTAGTTGTGCTGTTGTCTTAGAAATTTTAAAGAACAATATCTCTGCTTTCTTTATAATTTTTATAAATTATAAATATATTTATAATTTATAAAAAATTATAAAGAAAGCAGAGATAATGCAAAAATTTATTCTTATGTCCAACTTTCTGACCTCTGAGAAGCATGAGGAGACCATTCACTTGTGTGAAAATTGAGTATGTGGGAAACTCCTGGGATGGTGTAAGAAGCTGTGACCCAATTGGACTGAAGACTGTTGTAGCTTTGAGCCCAGGTCCAAATAGTAGGAGGTGACACTACCCCACACAACACAAAGCAACACACCAGACCCCAGCGTGGGACGTGCTGCAAACACAGCACAAGGTGGAACAAGAGGAAGAGGCAAAGCTGTCCCTAAAGCACATGCTAGGACCTTGCAGTGGACACCTCTTCCACCCACATATCCTCGGGGTTTTCTTTATGACAACAAAGAGCAGGACATCAGGTTGTCTGAGGATTTTCCCAGTGGGATGTACTCTCTCCCAGTACACCAGAGTAGTAGCTCCGTACTGGTATGCCAAGGAATAATGCCAGCTACTGAGTAACCAACATCTCCTGCAATATCTGTGGTCTGACTAACAGCCTTTCCTGTCCTCCTCTTCTGGGAGTCCTGACAAGAGCACACCCACACAAGGTTTGGCTTCAGTAGAGCTCTTTGCTTTGCTTAAACTGGATTATTCCAGGCTCCTCTTTAAATAAACTGCTATTACAAGGGAAGCAGAGTCCTAAAATAAAAATGGGCTTTGTTTCTCATATTTGATTTTCTGCATACTGATATTTCAGCCTCTCAGAAGTTAATTGAAGAAAAGGAGCAATAAATAAGATCAGAAATTACCCCAAGTGATCTAGAAGTGGGTCGCATTAATGGGCTAGCATTTGCATTCCAAGTGCTCCTGCTGGATAGCACTGGACTTATTTTATCCTCCTTTAGCTGGAAACCTACATAGGAGAACAAATTAATACTGGCAGCTGATGACAATTCTTTTGTGTAGGTGAATGGATAGAGACCTTTCTGAATAGGAACAGAAGGTCCTCTCTATTTTATTCCCTGTAACTATGCATGTGCAGCCTGGCTGACAACTGTGATGTGTGGGTAGCTTGCAGCCAGGGTTTTGAAACAGCTTGTTTTCCACCAGGATGCTTGCATTTCCCTTTGGCTGCTGGACAGAATATCTTTTTCCATCTGAAAAGAGGTTAAGAGAGATGGAGCTCTGCAGACAAGACACATGGCAGTGATAGCAAACCAGGGCTACATATCCAACTGTTTTACTTAAATCCCTCAGTTGGTCAGATGCATGGCCACCTAAGGAATAAAATGTCTCTAGCATATAGAAGTGACTGTGACACTTAGTTCTTTAATGTTTGCAAATAACCATGGAAGAAAGGATTGCAGTTTACTGGCTTCTGAAGTATGTTTGTGAAAATTTAGAGATGAGTCTCTAAGAGATGCTGGCCTGCATTGCAAAATATTCAGCCAAAGGGGAAAAAAAAATCCCATGGAATATAAATCAAAACAAAAGTGGGATTCATCTTTCGGGGTAGTAGGTAGGTTGGAAGAAATGTGGAATGCCATTTACCCACAATAACTGATGATGGCCAAGGGCTGTGGAAGAACAAATCTGGTGAAATGTGGAACAAATGAAGTGACTTTGACCACTTTCTTTCAGAAGAAGATGCCCAGGAATTAGTTGTTTTCTTCCTTTAAAGCTTCAGTTCTCACTTTTTAAACACAGACCAAACTAGTCATGCCTAATACAGATCTAGCTCTTCACGCTGGAGTGGCCTGATAACACAGCCTTAGCCCTGCAGAACATTTACAAGTGATTTTAATGCCTACAAAGGAGAGACTCCTTTGTTCAGAAGTATTTACATTTATAGAGGCAAATCTGGGGGACACATCAAAAAGACTGAAAGACTTCATGTGACGAGACTGCTAGACAAAAAATGGGTCCAACAGCCCATTACCAAGGACCACCCAGCTTCAGCCTGAAGAATTTAGAAATCATTCATCTCTTCATTAAACATCCAAGGCTATAAAATTTCTTGTATAAGACAGTTGGCAGTGTTACTTTGGGAAAAGACAATTGATGAGAGATCTCCTTGGGTGAGAATAGATGGACTTGTGAAGACCACAGCTGTCCCCAAGCCACCAGAGCAAGCATTAACACCACCAGCAGCTGGCCTTGACCATGGCAGCTCAGTGGAGCTGGCTGCCCAGGTAGCTTTCCAGAGAGGTTTTGCTGAGCTCTGCATCAGAGCAGTTACGATGTTATTTCTGGATTTTGAGACTTACAGTTTCTGGTAGCAGTACAGACAAAGCCAAAGTGGAAAAGATTTCTACTAAATACAGATTTTTCTGCTCCTTAGTTGGAGAATCTGAGACACTGAATTTAAAGGATGTCTATCTCTACAAATGCCTTTGTATTTTTTTTCTAGCTTTGTTTAAGAAAAAAGGTAAAGAGGAGTATTAATTTATCCAAGTAGAAATGAAGGGCACTTGAGCAGTTCAGCTGCCTTCTGTTTTCTTCTCCTCTTTAGTGGGGTTCATCTGCAAAATTTAGATTCTCAGCAGGTGATTCCTTACACAGAAAAATAATTTCAAGTATCTTCCTCATACAAGAGGTTTCAAAGCTTTCCATTCTCCCGCTCAGAGGGCATGGAAGAGCTTCCCACTTTGTACAAGCTCAATGCAACTGCAGTAACACTCTAAAACAGCTTTTACAAGGAGATGGTGAGCAAATAAATGCAGCTGAAATCACTGCACGAAGATCAAAAGTATTTCACTACCACCTTTCTTTTGAGCTACTGCCAAATGTTGTCTTCTCAAAATAATTCATTTCCTTAAACATGTGTTATGTTAATATGTAGAACACATACATTATCTTTATAATATTTGGAGATCACATACATGCAAATTGAATACACCAGCATGTACAGATCATCTCAGCCCCACACATGCCCAAAGGGAATGTGTTGCTGTCAGACTGTCAAATCATCATTTCCTTCCTCTTTTTCTTTGTCAGCACTGTCTATTACTGCCTGAAGGCTTGACTTTCCAAGGTCATGAGCAGCCAGTATTCCTACACCTGTAAAGGATCTAAGACAGCAGAGCAAACTCAGCTGGATGCACACACAGGCTGAAAACTCAGTCTGTGTTTAACTGCAGCTCAAGGAACACAGACCTCCTCTTGACCAGTTTATTGAGATTGGTGCAGTCCTGTGACCTCCATGAATTGTAATTCTTCAGAGTAAAAGGTCTGCAACCAGTCTCCAGAATAAGCTGTGGAACACCTAGTGTAAATAAACCAACTTTGACTCTTACTACTACAAAAAAAAACCCTTATAATTTGGGGAATCAGACCATTCTGTGAGAACCTTAAGAACATAGCCTATTTCTAATGATCCTCCCTCCCTCCCAGGAGAGAGAAATGCTGAGAAGTCAAGGAAGTGCCTAGTGATTCCTAGCATCTGGAGAACATTTCTGTCCCCAGCTACTAAGCCAAGAGTAAAATATTGTCAAGGCCAGAATTTTGCTGGTAGGATGCCTCCCTTTCCATGTGAAAACACATGGTTTTCCTTCCTTCTGTTCTTTGCTTTACTTTTCACAAGTGCAATTTTCTTCTCTTAATCCTTCTCTTTACTGGGTAATGGTATTTTCAGTGAGTACTGGTACTCATGGTATAGTTTCCATGACAAGGAACCTCAGGGGTACTAAGCTACCAAAAGACATGTTGAAGTCAGAGACCCCTGCAAGAATATTCTATGTAAACCTCCACCTGCAAAAGGATGTATACTGTATTGTTCCCACCACCCTGGAGTGGCTGCATTCCCACTCAGGAGTGCAGATGAAAGCCCTTTTTCCCACCATCAGCTCTACCTGTCACAAGGAGCTACCCAGGGAGGACAGCTGCCCTGCCCACACCTGTAACCTTGCAGTGCCTCCTCTGTGGTCTGCAGCAGAATTATGCACCAAAGAGTCCATTTGGCAGGATTCTGACATTGCAGAGAGAGGTGTCTGAAATATGAGGCAGAGGTACCACGCTGGAAAACAGCATCACACCCAAAGGCAATTGGGGAAAGCAAACAGTTGTAAGACAAGAAATAAACCTGTGTTTCTGGGAACCTTCTGGGAACCTTCTGTCACTACCAGGCTCAAACTGCCCACAGTGGCAGTGCACTATCAATCTCAGCTCAGCTGCCCTGTGTTGTGCTGTGGCACCCACAGCTCCCTTGCTGGCTCAGTCCTGGCAAGCTGATGTGCACTGCTGGGGGGCTGCCATGACACAGTGCAGAGGGGCCAGAAACAATTTCTGTATGTTGTTTATAGCTCAACTTATTATGTACTTTAAGGTGACTGAGGGTTGAAAATATGGTAAAATGGAAGCAACTTATATTCTCATTTATCCCTCCTAAAGTAAAGATAGAGATCAGTGCAACTGGTGGCAAGGAGTAATACCTGTTCTCAAACTCCTTTGATTGCCAGCTTGCCTGATGTGTGTATGGCATCCAGCCCACAGCATCACCTCCAGTGGGAAGAAGAAAAGCATTTGTGACTGAGTCTAGGAAGAGAAGGACCATTCTGTAGACCTGGGTTCAAAATTCACCCAAATTAATGGGTAACTGGAAGAAGATTTTCATGGTGCCTGCTGTACTTGTGGCGTAAAGACATCCTCATCACCACAGGATTCTTTGCTCTAGGCTCCCGCAGTTTCTGCCATGTGCATCCTAACTGCTTTGTTGTAGCAGGAGGAGCTATGCAAGCAAGAGAGTAAAAATCCTCCTTACTTAAAATAAACACAGGAGAAAAACTGAGAAGTGAAGAACGCTGAGGCCCTGCTCACAGTCATTAAGAGGCAAAGCTTCACTCACAGAGCATGTCTAAAGTGCTTTTCCCTGCTGGCTATGTGAGAGGAGATACTTATAAAACTATTTGTTTTTCTGCAAACTCTTACTCTCCATGTGAGGTCTGGAGAGGAGACTGGGATCTGCCACGCTCAGCATAATGCTGCAGAGACCCACGCTCTTGGACGGGTCCTTGTGTTCTGATGCTGCACACAGGTTCTCCCCTCACTGCTTGTGCTGTTAAATGGTGAATTTATATAACCCCAGACCACTCCACTGTGTTTATTTCTCATAAACCATCAGGCGCCAGAATGCAGCTTCTCGGACCATACAATGGAACCACTTGCAGAGCATTACTGTAGCATGTGGGAGGCAAATGTTTAAAATCCCTCAAAGGAATGATTCAGACTAAAAACCTCTTTTGCCATATACTTAGGAATTCACTTTTACAAAGTACATTTTTCTTTATGAACAACTGAGAAATCAAACTGCATGAGTTATTGCCTCTGATCAACCATTCCTGATTGAAAACACCCACATCAAACCAAGGACATCAGTCAAAATCTACTTACACAATATCTTGCTACGTGCATTTCACTACTTCATTGACAGTATAAATATCCCATTTCAAATGGAGGTGCTCCCATCTGCTCTCATTGCTCTGGCTCCTCTCTTTGCAAAACTACCACCAACAGACAATACCACTTGTACCAGCTATTTATGGAAGATGCCAGGCTGCTCTTTCAGAGACAGTAAAATCTGCTCTGGGGCAAACTGCATCTGAGATCACAACCCAGCTACCAGGCTTTGCAGCTGAAAACACTCCTCTCACCATGTAAAAAGAAAGGATATATAAGAGGTGAGTGGCAGGCAGGAAGAATTAATGTTCTTATTTTATAGACTGGAAACTGTGGGATGGATTGAGCAGTCCAGAGGGATAGATGGCTCCTCTGACAGAACTCTTAAGTGAAGCCCCTTATGGTTTAGCTCAGTGCTCAACACAACAACTCCATTTTCCATGGTACACCCTCTCATTTCCTAATTCATCAATGCATTATTCTTGCATTATTGTCTATCTGCTGCTCCTCTGCTTCTTTGTGCAGGTTGCTCTTCTCACCTCAAAAGTCAACCTACTTGGGATTCCTCATCCACTATAGATCCCAGCATGGAAACCACTAATCCAGAATTTCTCTTTCCCCAACACACCAATTTGGGATCACTGCACAGTCAGTGGAGAGCAAACACATTTCATGTGCATCAAGGTGGTAAAAGCAGGAGTTAATTGCTACAAGCAATATTGGCTTCCTACCCACTGCAGCCTGGGAGGCAAATTACCTGGTATTTCATATCAGCCATTTTCACTGCAGGAGTGGCAGGTATTTAAATCACTTGAGTCCATTTGTATGCCTGTGACCAACACAGTCCTAATCAACTCTCTGCCAAGATACTCAGATGGTTTTTCCAATATTGATGGAAGCATTGGAGAGAATTTCTACAATTACCAAGAAGTCAAAGCTCAAGCCAAGGGTTACAAAGAGTCCAAAGCCAAAGTTCTTCTGTGGGAGAAATAATTCATATTTACACAAAAAATTGTCATCAGATTTTAAAGTTGGTTTACAAAAGAAAGCAGATCATTCATCCTGTGGAACCAATTGCAAGGCTACAAATATCTGCCACTTTAACAGAAATGACTGGAAATCAACAGTGCTTACGTTCATCTCCCTGGACTCATCTTTGCTTTGTGCTTGCATTTACTTGGACAAAAATCAGCATTTCTTTACAGGCATTTTGGGAGATATTGAGCACTAAAACTATTTGGTTTGCATGACTCAGTTTTGAGAAGTGATAAAAAATGGGATGGAAGAGAATGAACCTAGTCTTTAGCTGTCAGCAACAGCTAGGTCTTTGATAAATTCATTGTGCAGATCTGGTGGCTTCCTGTGGCCATTTAGCACCAAATCCTGCTTTGAGGTAATGGTGCTTTTATACCATCAGGCAGCTGGTGTCCTCCCAAATGAATCTCAGGAAAACCCTTGGGATCTGTTCACAGTACTTTTCCAAGAACACAAACCTTGGTTTGCTGTGACTATCACAGAATTCTTGTCATGGGTTGTCAATGTTGTACCAATGGTACAGACAAAATATCATAGCAAAACAAAACAGAAAAAAATGAACAAACTATTTGGATTCTAAAAGGATGTGAGCTCATGTGCTGCCAGTTTCCATGTTGAAATATTCAGAAAGGGAAAATAAAAATCCCTGAGCTTTAGAGAATTGTGGCTGTTTTTAAGCCAGAGTGAGCAACTGCAGTTCTCAGGCCAGTTTAGTAATTGAACAGATCATCTAAATATTCTTCAACAAAATCCAAGGAATGAAAGCATACAGTCAGTCTTACACATGGATCAATAAATTGTAGTTTGGGGGCGTTTATTATCTAATAAAGTGCTCTGAACCAGTCTGCTTTATAACAAATATTCATACAATTCTGCCTAACATCTATAACCATGTCAAATTGATTTGCACATGTGAAACAGCACAAAGAGCATAACTCACCTCATAAAACTGAAATAAATTACTGTTCTCCTTAGAAAATATGAATGTTCTGAAAGAGTCTGACAGTAGGTTATGGAGAACAAACTTCCATATGTGTGTTACAGTTCTGCATTTGTTTTCTTTTCCACAAAAGCTGATGCTCAGAGAGAGTCTGCAGGGTATTGGCAACATCTGTGTTACAAACAGCACATTTGAGTTTCATTCAGGCTTTTCATTTGGGGTAAATTCATCCTCCCCAGCCAGCAGTTTTGAAGACTGACAAAGATCCTACAGATTGAAGATGTGCCTATCCACTGCCACAGCCATCTCTGGATACTGGCTCCTCCTAGTCTGATTCCCTTTATTGTGTTCATGGGTTTTCTAACTCCCCTAAAGTCAGAGAAATATGGTTTGAACAGCAAACACGTGCCCTGGGTTTTGTGGAGACAACTTAGATCCTGTTATTCACCCCTAAATCCACCCCTGACTCACACATTAACTCCCTGAACTTCACTCCTACCCCAATCAATAATTTTCACCTCCATGCCCCAGGCCTCCTAGACTCCATGATCAATTATTATTATCCCTCTTGAAAACCACAGCAAAACAATCATCACTTTTAGGACCATACCAATATAATTTTAATCTCAGTCCTGCCTCTCTCTGTAGGGTGACCCACATTTCCCTTCCATTTCCTTTGACTGTTTCTATAGATGGAAAGCCTTTTTCTTTTGTTTTAATTACCTGTAATAGACTTAATTCTCCCAGGAGACTATCAATTGTCACTTTATCTTATGTTTCCTGATCTTTAAAATGTAAATTTCTCTGTAGAAAAGCTCTGGGTTCATAGTTTGGGGTTTTTTTACCTTCTTTATGGGAAATGAGGGCAATAATTGCAAGCTCTTATTGTCTAATAACTTTCTAGAGCTGTCTTCTCATAGCTCTGACTCTGTTGCTTACTCCTGGCACTACCATCCCTTTTATCCTCCTGTCCTCCTAGGAATTTTGACCCTCTTATTTCACCTATTCAGGTAAGAACACAAGTGCAGGCAGTGTTAACCCCACAACTTTACCTCAATGTGCTCTGCCACAGATTGCTCTGAGCCCTCCCACGAGGCTGTCTCAAACCTTATGTTACTGTGCAAACGTTTCCATAGCACCTCAGTGCTCACAGCCCATTTCCAAGCTGCATCAGACACATTCCCTCACCCCCTGAACCACCTGACAGCAATTTTCTTCAAAACAAGCACTTTCTGCCTCCTTCCCATTTGTCATCCTCCCTTCCTGCATCTCTCCTTTTTCACTCACTTCCACTGACCCCTGTGCCCTCGGGCAGCCATGGAGATGCTGGCTCCTTCTGCAGCTTCTCCCCACATCTCCCAGAGCCAGGCTCCTGCCACCACTGATGGCTTTGTAAACAGTGCTGGGGGAGAGCTCAGCCCAGCAACAACCACCTCCTACCCGGCAGGGTCTCCCAAGGGCCAGCATTTTACCCAGCTCCACTGCTTTTTGAACTGATTTCATGCCACTGGGGGAAAACTCAATTCCTTAGGAATCCCAGGAGCCTGGGCTTGCTGCAGTCAAAACTGCCTGGACATCACAAGGATTTTGCTGCTAACTCACCTACCTTTTAGGGCTAAAAGCACATTTTCTACTAAAGATGCAGCCTGTGAAATGCAGCAATAATACATAATATTTCATAGTCTGTCTGAAGAAAAACCAAAATTAATTGTGAAGATACAGTATTTCAGGCTAACCTGAAGCAGAGTGTTCAGTTTATCTTGCTTCCTTTTATAAAAGCAAATGAATATTGGATCAAGAGCTTCTCCAGTTGGTTTCTGAGGCTTGTTTAGAAATCACTGTTGCCAGTGATTTTTTCAAGATTAAAATGTTATTTCAAGACTCAACATTGAAATATAGAATTTTGAAAATAGTGAAAGAAAATAGCTAGAGTTTGCCAAAAGTATTTCAATTTTTCAACCATGACTAACTAAGTTTATAGATATCTCTCCTCCTCCAAGCTGGTTCCTCATCTAAAGATCCAACAAACATATATCTGAAAGAATGCACATAGTGCTATTTGTCCAGAATATTTTATATGTTTAAATTCATTTTAATATCTCTTTCTTAGAGAATTTCTACCCATAAATCAACATGAAGGAGCTCTCAAAAATTTTTTGACTCATTTTCGAGATTCACAAAATGACAGTACAGCCATTGCACACCATGCACCTCACTCCTGTTCCAGAGCTGGTGGAGTCTGCAGGATGCACTCTCACAGCTGAGCATGGAAACAGTAAATCAAGGCCCTGTTTAATGAGCTTGTTTTAAACTAGCACGATTGCTGCTGTCTGCACCAATTCAGAAAAGTTCTGTATGTGTTTAGAGATGTTCCAGGTCACAACAGCACTGCAACATACACTTCCTCCAAACAAGTATTTATATCCCACTGAAGGCAACAGGATGTGCACATAAGCACATCAGCAGTCCCAAACTAGGAGCACAGGGTAAGGTTTAAAAACTACATTCCACAGAACAAAAAAAATCTTTGCTATACTTTCCATCTGTCCCCTTGCATTGTGCCAGTGGAGAGAAGAGCAAAGGAGATTTCCTCAAACTAAGCCTAGATCCCCCACTCTAGCTGTCCCTGCTGGACAAGAGTATGGGGGAACCAGGGAAAGAGTCCATGGCCATTTCCACCACAGTACACAACTGAAAAGGTCATCTCTTTTACAAATTCTTCATATATTTTGTCATGGCAAATGCCCATTAGGCTTGCGATTTCTTTAAAAATTATTCTGATACCCTGATCTAAAGGAACTAAAGAGCTGAATCTTGCTACCAGAGCTTCAGCCAACTCCTTAACAAGCAAAAGACAAATTTCACTCTCACCAACCCCAGAGAAAAGTTTCAGTGCCTATCAGTAAAGATAATTTGAATGCACAGATCATAGGATCCACTTCATCTTCAGATCATTCATCCACTTGTCCAGTTTCAATCTGTTAACCAATCTGCTAACCAATATAGGGATGACTCTCCCAAATTCAAGAATTTCTCATCCCATGAGTAGACTCATTTCTCTTCAGCTTCTGCCTTCTTCATCAACGTTTAAAGCAATATTTGGTGAGAATGCTATTGTGAATCTTCTACACCTACTCTGAACTGTTGCAGGGGACTATCAAACCCTTGCTACATAATAATAAAAATTGCAGTATGATGGGCTTACATCAACTGAAATGTCATCACCAACACCAGTAATGCCTTGCTCAAAGGAACCTGGGACTGATTCCAGGTCTGTATGGGACCTGGATATTAGAGCAGAAAGACTTCTTCCCACTGTGCTCATGAAGACTGAAAAGACTGCAGTCCCACTGTTGCTGGCACTAAAACAACTAGGACTTGATAAATGTCTTTGTTTCCAAGCACAGATGTAGTCCCTGGATAATTCACATCAAGGCCCATTCCCACCCACCATAGTGGGTCCTGGGAAGGAACATAGCTAAACCTGTAAAAGCATTTCTGGAGGCAGAAAAAGCAGAGGATGTGATCAAATTCTCCTGCTACCTAAAACAGAGAAGAAAGGGTTACTTCTTGCTGTATTTCTGTTCTGTAACTTTTTTTCATATCAAAGGATGCAAAAGGAAAAAAGAAGGTAAAAAAAAAAAAAAAAAGAAGGAATCCCAACAAGGCACGGAGATGATTTATGCTCAGGAAGAAGTTGATGGCCACGTGCAGAAAGAGCCTCAGGAAGCTGTGCACACTCTGCTCCAGCCCAGGAGAAGCCATGTCCCCTTTGCTCTGTGCCCACAGAAGACACTGAGCACCCAGACAGTGGTTGCCATAGCCACCCCTTTCTGTTCCAGAGTCAAGTTTCCCTCTGCACAAAAAGATTATTTATAAGGTGGCTTAGGTGTGCCTTGTGCCTGACAGTTAAAAATGGGAAGCCCCATCCCAGGGGAGTTTATGGCCCTTATTAGACATAACACAGTGAGAGGGTACAATAAACACAGGGAAGAGGCTCAGGGTGAGATGCTGCCTGTGTGCCCTGCCAGCTCTTTACTCTTCCTGTTAAACACTGAGAGGGCTCTGCATCCCTGCTCATTTTTGCAAACGTCCTGCTGGTCTGTTATACTGCAGCTGCTCAGCCCTTCCACAGCTTCTCCAGGCCAAGCTGAGCCCTTCACCCTGGAGCTAGCAGCCCTTCTGAAGAGCTGGGAAGTCCCTCCTGGCTGAGTATCCTTCCCTCCACTAGGCCACGGTGCTGAACATGCAGGTTCTGCTCCATGCTGCCAACAAGGAAAATGGGCTGCTCTTGGCAGTCCAACCACTTCCAATGGGGCCTGGCATCTAGGGGAAAATGGGGACAGCATCTAGTCCCTAAACTGGCATGGAGAAATCATGGGGCTCATCAGGACTGCTGGAGCAGGCAAAGTGACACCTGAGTTACAGAGACTCCACGTCACTACAGCCTTGTCCCCACACCCAACACACCATGCACTGCTGCTAGCAGGGGGACAGAGTGACAGCACTGAGAAACAGTGTCTGTCTGCTGGCTTGCTGACAGCCAGCACAGTGCATCTGGGATGCTGCATCCTGCTGGGAGAGGTGAGGGTCACCCCGAGCTGCAGGCTCTGCCCTCCGGCTCTGCCACATCAGCTCTGCCTCGCAGCTGGAAGAGCTGCCACAGCAGAAAAACTGCCCTGTCTGCACAGAAGTGAGCAGGGACTGCCACCATGGCCCAAATCTGCAGGAATAGTGATAAATGACAACTTTGCTACCCACTGCATTTCAGTGATTCGTCCTGCCAGAAGTATTTCACTCAGATCTGTCGAAGCTGCTGCATCACCCGTGGTCTCACAGGCTCAGGCAATGCCAATTCTTTCTTGAGTGAGTTTTGCAGTGCTTTGAAAATTCATATTTGTGAGCAATCTGAAGCAAACATCATTTAGTATGGAAACAAGTAACAGGATAGCTGCTGGGTTCACTTTTATCTCTACAACAAACAAAACATGTATGGGATTACCAGGATTTTTAACCATAGGAGAAGCTGCTCACACAGGGGCTTTGCTGGGGCACAGACAACTGCAGCACCTATGGGGGCAAGTCACAGGGACACTGTGGCTCCTGTGCCTGCCTCACCCTGCCCACTGCTACATCAACCCTGCCAGGAGGTCCCTAAAGGCTGTGATTAGAAGACATCATCCTTCATCTCTGCCCCCAGGAGAAGAGCCACCTCTACATTTCTGTCAGGATGTCAACAGCTGTCCGTGCCCCAGAGCCCCATTTTGGGAGGTGAGTCTCAGCTCTGGGGGTCAGGGTGGAACTTTCCAGAAGCACCAATGCTATGTCAGGGTTCATGGTCCATTTGAAATGAGCCATCCCAAAGTAACCTCCAAAGTCTACTTTCTCCACCTCTCAGCCCTCTGGGAAACCCTCTTCTCCCCAGAAATTTGACATTTCTTAATCTTGGCTTGTTTTCCAGGTCACCAGCCTTGTTCCCCAGCACCCCCAGCCATTCAGCAAGGGCGTGTCAAATGCTGTCACTGTCTCTGTGCCTGTCTGCCATCCTGCTGTGCATGCCTGCTCCGTGGGCAGCTGGAGGCAGAGCCTGGGAGCAGCTCCTTTGACAACAGCCACACACACACCCAGGCTATGCTCTGCCACTGTGGGACCTGCCAAAACACCTCTAAGCCATTCCCAGCACACATATTGCTGGTCCCAGAAACTGGCAGGAGGGAATTGATTCAAGGAACAAGGAAACCAGGCATGGCCAGGACTGGCCACTGAGCCCTGCAGGCTTCATCCATTCACCTCCCTGGCCATCCCAGGGCCATGCCCATGGCTGTGCCTTGCCTGCCTGCACTGCACAGCCACCTCTGCTTTGCTGGAGACTGCAGCCCCAGCAGCTGAATACAAGGCTGGGCAATCCAGCACCATCAAGGAAAAGGATCAGCATGGTGCCAGACAGCATTCACTGCAAAAAATTGGCACTGCTGCAGTAAGAGCACCCAAACCTCAGCCTGCCAGATCTGAGGCATTGCTGCACTGGGCTTGACTGCTTTCTCAAAACTGCAAAAAAAAAGTATTTTGCCCTAAATTAACTGTTCTTAATTAACTGTCACCATTAGCCCAGGCAAACCTCACTGTGTCAACCCATCTAACTCTGCCCTGTTGTAGATCCAGGGCACTCTCTTGCCCCAGAACTTCTTAGGTAATTAAAAAAGGGTCACTTTTCCCCAAAAAAAAGACAGAGCACCTGTGAATTCATGTGCCTAAGCACTTCCCATCAACAAACTTCATTTCATCCCTAGACTGAAAGCACAGCTTAAGCTGCAATTTAAAGCAAGGACCATTTCTGCCTTGCAGCAGCTCAGCAGCATCATCAGTTTTCCCCATGCACATGGGAGTGTAAATGCTCATAACTATTCAGCTGGTTCTGTGGTTTTACATTGAAAATATGTTGCTATGGAGAGCACAGCATGGGAACGTGCAGCTACCACAAGGCACCATGACACGAGCAGCCCACAGCTTCTGCTGATATTTTCAGGCTCTCCACTGCCATCCACACAAAGGCTGAAAATAGACTTAAAGCTCAAATGAAGCATCTGTAATACTTCATTTCTGCCCAGCCCTCCCCAAGGCACTGAGACTTTTCACAAAAATCCTACCAAGCATCCCACATAGGCTCTGACGTCACCTTGCCGATTTCGAATTCCTCGCTGCACACATGCCTCGAAAAGGAAATTCCCTCCAGCCCCAGTTTCATCCTATGCCTTAGGTCTGGGAAGCAGGTTTCCCTCTGGAGCCACCCTTCTGCTGGTACCCAGAGGGGCTGCTCAGAGCCCTTATTACTTTTTAGCCACAACATAAAGCAAATCCCTTGTGCTGCTCTACCTTGCTGCTCTGCTGACAGGGAAGGATCTGATTTCTGTCATGCAAAGCTGACCTTGGGAAAGGTCATCCAGCAGCAGCAAACTGATCTGCAAATGCAGTGCAGGGAAGACTTGTCTGTGCTGTTGAAACCCCAGCCTTCACAGTGTCCAGAATGCATGGACTGGGTCCTGAAGGACACTGAGCATTTCCTGATCTCACTGACTTGATGAGACTTGGGAGAGCTCAGCCAAGACAATCCAGACTTGAGCCCACAGCACCGTGAATGAAGGATACCTTTGGGGTTTTTCTTTTTTATGAATTTTTAAAATATCTGAAATAATGTTTGTTTTCTTTCTCATACTCTGGAGGAATTGATAAATCCTCAACTGCACTATAAACACGCAGTCATCAGCCCTTGATTTCTAAAAATGTGTTTGTATTAAGCCATGAAATTATTTACAGTGGTCATAAACATCCTCCCAGCATCTGGCAGCTGAGAGAGGGCCTTGGAACTCGCTAATTTACTTACATTGTAAACCACTTTCTAATAAATAAATAAGCTCTTAATATCTCACCCACAAGAAGAGGCACATTGCATACAGTACTATATTTAGGGGTCCTTTAGAGGTCAAGGATTCAGCAGCTAAATTTCTCTGAGGATCTTTCTTTGGTGACTGTTTGTTTATGCCCAAATTAATGCCTTTATTTTGAAATCGGTTTAAAATTCTCACATTGCTTTGAATGTTGGAGAAGCAGATGTTTGTTTCTTCTTTTGCCTGAACCAGGGTCAGATTGTGATCCCAGGGGCCCAAAGGGGCATTTAAATATCCAAGTAAATGCTTGCTGATCCTTTATAGGGACCTTCCTTGCAGGGAGAACAGAGCCTCTAGGGCTGGTTCCTGGGGTGGGAATCCTCTCCAGGCCAGGAGGATGTCCAGTGCCAGAGGTTGAAAGAAAGGAGATCAGGACACCTTCCCTCCTGGGTCAGCATTCTGCAGCCCATCCACTGCCTGCCAGGTAATAGAAAGGGGACAGAGGGGAAAACAAATATTTCACACAGCCCATTGGCTGCTGTGCAAAGGAAGAGCCATGTTAGGGCCCCTAACAGCTGCTGAGAGTATTCCAACTGATAGAAATGTGATTTTCAGCTCCTGTGAAATCCATTGCAGTGGCTTAAGCACAAAGGAGGGTGAGTGGCTGGTTCAAAGCAATCCTGTACTGAAAACAATACTGTCAGATCAAAATCTGTGCTTTGTAAAAAATAGCAGTAGTCTTTTTACAAAACTTACCATAAAAAAGGACTGTTTTCACACACTGTTTTGCTTATATAAAAATACAAATCAAACTCTCCCCTAGATGCAACCAGTGCTGGTTAAATGAAAACATGAACTGGCAAATAGGAGGGAAAAAAAGTTTCATTCACTCCCCCTGCCCTAGATATGGAAGAGAGGAAAGAGTGAATCAACTATTAAAAATCAATTTTATTTTAGTCATGTGAGGTTGTACTCAGGGACAGCTAGAGAGCTGAATGAAGAATTTTAAAGTGGGAACACCAATGTAACCAGGTCATCATCACCAGTGCTCTGTGTGACAAGCTCTGAGAGTCTACTTATTCCCTTTATCTACATTTGCAGATGGCCTCAGAGACCTCTGACAAACTGTAGAGTCCCTCTCCTCTCCCCTGCAGCCCCCATCTGCTCTGTTGGAAAAGATGAAGCTGCACCAAGACAAATCTGGACCATGCAGTGTCCCCCACCGTGCGTGGCACAGGCACTTGGCACCCTTCCTTTTCTTTGGCACAGCCAACCCCTGGGGTGCCCTGAAGAATCTGTGCCTGCAGCAGAGTTCTGATGGGCTCTGATATCTTCCCAAGCACCCAGGGGCAAAAGGAACAGGTCACATTCTGGTAGCAGCCCCAGTGGGCCAGAAAGACATAACCAGAATGGAAAACTGCTTTTATGGATGTGCCCTGGCTCCTGTGAGTTGTTTCCCACACACATCCCCCTATTAAGTCAGTGCAGAAGCTCTGCAGAAACCTTTCTCAAGCACACTGACCTACATCTTGCTACATTTTTATTTTTTTATAGATAGTAATTTCCATCCAGCAATGGACTCTTTCAGTAAAACTAAGCAGAATCTGCTGTTTTCTTAAGAAAGATAAACAAAAGGCAAATGCAATGGAATTGCTGCTAGTCTTCAAGAGAAAGCCATGTGATTTTTGCATGTCCTTATTGTAGTAGTTGAAGCAGAACAGACTGCTTGCTGTTGATCAGACAGATCTGGAGGGGTGTGGAATGAAAGCAGGGGCAATGGTCTAAGTTCACCCATGTTGTAACACTGCTCCCTTCACCCCAAACAGGAACTTAGCCCTACAGTTTTGAAACTGTGCATGGACAGCCTAAATAAATCTCATCACTGAAGGCTTCCTGACATTCCTGCTGAATATCCAGTCCTATTACTCAATGTCAGGCCCTAGGCAACATGAAAAATTGCAGAAATCCATTCTGGCTGTCACTGGAAATCAAAGGTCAATCTCAAAAACTGAGAGACTCCTTCCAGACTTGGAAAGCATTCACATTTCAAGATTACAAAGTGCAATTGTCAAAGCTCTGCACGTTCATGTGAAACAGGAAGGAAAAATAAGACCCCGGACAATAGGACCCTGGAGGAGTGGTGGAAGGATCAGGCTTTTCCCAGGAAGCAGTTTGCCAAAATGTTAAAATAGAAGCTATTTACACAATAGGTTGGAAAATGTTAACAGCCAAAAACATGCTAGACAACAGGATTTCAGATTACAAACACTGGGCAGGGTGTCCCATGAAGGTGCTCTAACAAAATATGTGGATTCTCCAAAACAAGCAAAAGGAGTGTTTTCTGTAATGGCCCTTTTGGGGGGGTTCTACTTCTGGTTTTGCTGTTAAGGTTCCCTGCACTTCATACCCACAACCATCTGCCTCTGTCTCATCCCATTCTCTGCCTCTCACTCCTCTTGATCCCACCCCTGCCTAAAGCTCCCCTCCCACTACTCTCTCACCACACCTACAGTCATCAACTGCACCATGTGAACGGGGCATGATGTTATTGTGCTTGGGACTAAGGGGCAGAAAGCCAGGCTCCCCAGTGTCTATTCCTGTCCCTCCTCCTCCCCAAAGAGCCTTCAGGAGGTCTTTCAATCCCTGTGACCTGTGACTTGGGTTCTTCTCCTAACAAGCAGCTTATGATGCTGTGAAAACCCTCCAGTGTCTGCAGGGAGTGAGGTCCTGGAGTCTTCAGTGCCAGATCCAATACTTGCCTTGCTAAATTTTGAAAGGCTTTAGATGTTAAAATGGAGAAAAGGCCCTTTTAAGCATTTCTCTGGGGAGCAGGTGGCCAGCAGCTGACCTTCTCCTGGATATCTGTGTAGTTTTAAATGGGAAACACAGGCTATGAAATTTTAAATAAATCCATTGTAGTCTGCACAGTCACTGACAATCCACAAGTGACAGTCACAATCCACCCCGCCCTTGCTGTTTCAGCAGCCTTCCTGAGGCTGAGCATGAAAGGCTTTCAACATTACTGTGAGCATTCCCAGGACTGCAGGGGACTCTCAGTTCCTGCTCTTGGAGGAAGTGCTGGGATCAGCTCTCCCTCCTCAGCCAGCTCTTTGCTTTGAAGTTTCTACAAGGGCCAAATTTGTCTTCACCATCCAGTGGCTAAGGAAAATCATCAGAGACTTCATGTCTGATGGCTCAAATGCTCAGACTTGAGTCTCAGCTTTCAGCAGAGGTATCTCCTGGCTCCCCAAAGAGAAACACACAGCACTAAGCACATTCCTGCTCAGGAGAGAGGATGCTGACAGACAGAGGAGACACTTGGCATAACTTTTAAGTGCTTCTTCATTAAGGGCTTCTACCATCCTGTACTGTAAGACTGCCAATGTGCTTCCCAACGTGAGGCTCTGCTGTGATCGTACCTAAATGTTCTCCTGGCAGTTCAATTAATAATAGGTGATGGGCTTCATGCTGGCAGACAAAGTTATGGGGCTGAATCTTCTGCACATCTTAAAAATAAACAAATTTAGGTTGCCTAAAATTCAAGCACATCAGGCCCTACTCTGATTTTTACTCCTTGCATTGCATGTGTTCAGTTGAAAATGTTCCATGCCATGCCTGAAGGTGAGCAGGGTGAAGGGAGGAAGCAGTCTCTAAGATATCAGAGATATTTTACAGCTCCTGCTGTAAAAGCCACACAGAGGGGAGCCTAAATATTTCTGTGTGGCTCCATCTCTGTCCATGCTTTCTTGGCAATGCTGGGTATCTCTCTTCCTGGGGAGGTGGGGAGAATGAAAGAACCACAAGAACATGCCAATGCATGTCCAAGGGGAGGAATCAAGAAGTATTTAAGTGTCCAAGAGACTTACCACACTTCCTCTTACACAGAAGTTGCATCTTGTGCTTGTTGTGCAACACTGTAAAGCACAGCACCAGGAGAACAGTCCCAAGACAACAGAAACAACAACAAATTGCCTCTTCTCCTTTTTTCAGATCCTCAAAGTATTTTAAAGACATAAACTACGAGGGCTAAACTCCTTCCTTCACAGTCTTCCTTCATTTTCAACATGGTAATTCTCTCTTTTTCAGAGAAGCAGATGAGGACTATTCTCCTGTCTTACTTTAATTTTCTGTACATGCTGAAGGTCCCAGCTGACCTCCTCCTCCTCCCTCTTAGGGACTGAGCAGTCCCTTTCAGCTGCAGCATCTCTTCTGAGATGTAATGCCCAGGTGGACAGTGAAGAGTAGAAAGCTTCCCCTCACCAATCTCTGAAGCTTTTCAACAATTCCTCCTTGCTGTCTGCATGTGATCTGCAGTCCTAGGTGAATTCCGTTTTCAGCTGGATGCACTGTGTTATTTCACTATAGCACTATCTGGACAACTGAAAAAGTGCAAATAATTTAATGTATTACTTTCTCTTTATTTTTTATGGAAATGGTGAGTGTCTGGAATATTTCTAATCTTTTTGCAGTGTTTCAAGTATTTTGTTTGTTTGCTTTTACATTTACACACATAGATATATACACACATTTATATAAAGAGAAAGCACTGTAAAAATTTATAGAGAGCTTCAAAAAGCCATTATTTTCAGCTAGTTCAGAGGAATTGTCTCACCATCATGATTTCTACAAGATTCAGTAATTTATCTTAATTCAGACCATTCTGTGAATAAAATAGTCACTGTCCTACCAGACAAAAAGCAGATACTCTCCTGCCTCCCCTTGTAAAATAACCAACAAGCCCCAGGAACAAGGAGCAGCAGTTTTTAAAGGCAACAGAACCATTCCTTTCACCCTCTGAATTCCATCCAGCCTCAACACTTCCCAAAACTGAAAAAAAAGATGACACTGCAAAATGTCTTACATAAATTTTGCTGTCCCAGGAGCCTCCACAGCCAACCCAAAGGGTCAAAGTGCTTAAAGAGACCAGATTCTCAAGGGATTTCCAGCTCCCAGATCTCAGTGATTACACAGAAAGCAGCCAGTATCACCCTTGACAGGTCCTCACCACCACAGCCATGACATGTTCAAATTTTTTTTTGAGTGCCTTAGCCTCTTGTAGAAATCTTGTTGAAGTCTGGATAGGAAAAAGGCAGTCAGCAGAACAACATAATAACAACCTTGATCTATTCAACTTAAATTCAAAAAAGTTTTTAAAGAACATTTTCTAGCATTTTCCCACTGCATACAGGAGATTAAGTAACCAAAACTTCTTGACGCATGCCTATGTGGACAAGAGAGGAAAGCCATGTGCATTCCCAAGTCTTGAAGCTACCAGCAAAACCTTCAGCTCCAACATGAAGCCCTGCTCAGTGCTGCCTGGCTGGGCACTGGCAGCTCAGCAAGGGTCTCTCCAAGAAACATACAACGTAGAACAAGGAATTTTTTCCCTCAGCACTTGGCAGAGCAGTATACTAGCTAGCTAAACTTGGGCAATAAATAAAGAACAAATTAACTGCTCCTGCTCCCCTGGAATTCCAGAGATCTCCTGGGAGGGCACGGTGCTCTGTGCCCCAGTGCCAGGGCAGGGGGGATGGGCCCTGTGGGAAGCCGGGTGAGCACCCCAGCACACGGATCCTTCTCTCCTCTGCGCTCACATTGACTTGTGGGTGGGAGCTCCAAAAGTGGATGCTTCCTGCTGATATTTCTCCTTCTCCCAGTTTCTGTCAGGGCCAGGAATAACAGGAAGGAGGGCTGTCCCCCAGCCCCTCCTCCTCTGGTCCTGGACATGGCCAGCGGTATGAAGAGTGGGGGCTGAGGAGCGCGCTTCAGTTACAGAAGCAAATGTTTTTTGGTGCCTCTGGATGTTCCAAGTTAAGCTTGGATCACACTGCACTGAGCTTTCATGCTATCCAAATTACTCCAGAGGGCCTAATCCTGATGAATAGCTGGGTAGCTATTAAAATTGTTTCCCTTGAACAGCTAAATGGAAATGCGAGGGCTTGACGCTTGAGCTAGCATTTAAAATGGGTTCAGGTAATCAAAACACCAGATCAGAGAGCACTGGGGGTTTTGGAGGAGCTGAGATTCAATTCAGCTTTCAACCTTTAGCTTATAGCAAACAATTCCCACCCCCAACAACTGAAACTAGCCACGGCTCCTCGGAGAGACTGATTGGACCTGGTCACATGGGCTCAGGCTTGCTGTTTATACCCCTCATGCCAGCAATGCTTCTCGTGCCACCCAATGCCATCTGTCACTCTGCCCTGTCCCCTCAGGGTGCTGCTGGGGCAGAAACACCACACTGGTCATCTCTCACTGGAGACACCTGAGCTGCCAGGATGGCTGTCACAGCCTTCTCTCTGTCTGGGCAGCACACACCCCAGCAAATTTAGAGCAACAAACAGCAAAAAGGCAGTGCCAGTGCCTGCAAATTATTTTTCTGCATCCATAGCGAAGTTGTAAACAAGTATCAGAGAATGACTGGTAAATGTGATGTTCTGTGTAGAGGACATCACTGCCACACTCCACCAGCACAGATACACAGAAGAGCAATGGATTAAATATATGAAATTTTTCTACTGTGTTAACTTGCTCTGGGAGCTCTGGCAGGAGTGATGATGGGAATATCAGTGAGGAGCTGCTGAGGAGTGGCTGAGCATGCAGGAAGAGCCAGCTTGTGGATGAAGAGCCTGTGGATCCTGCATGCTGCTCTCATTCCCATCTTCCACCTGATGCTTGTATATGTGGGGACAGGCCCATAAAGAGGTAGCCCCCAATGATTCAGAGAGGGAGGATGAATAGAGTGACCTCAGAGCAGCTCATTTTCTGAGCGTGGCAGAGCCTCCAGCTCCCCAAGCAGAACTTCTCCTGCATCACCACAGTGCTGGAGCAGCAGGTGGGACAGGCAGCTCCAGCAAGCCAAGCAGGCAGCATGCCATGTGCCTGTGCATGTTTCTGTCCAGAGAAGAAGAATATGACTTCATGAGGTGAAGGAAGAGCAGAAACACAGTTTGGGCATTCCAAGCAAGTAAACTGGCCTGAATACCCATGTACATGGAGGCAGCTGTGCTGCATGAAGTCATCAGGTACTGAGCCTCACCAGTCTGGTTTCTAAGCAGGCTGGGAGCAAACTATTAAGGATTCCTCTCCAAGCCACATCTCTACAAGGAAGCCTGCATTAAAAAAAAAAAAGAAAAAAAAAAAAAGAAAAAGGAGGAAGAAACTGTGCTTTGAGCTCAGCCATTGCACACCTCACTAATTGCAGCTATTCTTAAAAACACTGTTGTGGGCCCAACCTGACTGCACAGGCAGCAGCACTGGAGGACAAGGGAGGAAAGCTTGCTTGCATAACCTTAGCCATGTAAAACAATTTGGTATGAACTGTGGCCCCTCAGGGCTCATTTAAAAAACCTGCTGTTGTGAGGCCATAGCAGTGCTGCAGGGGCTGGACACAAGTAATGCAGGAGTTAACTGAGAGCAGAGGGATAAGAGCCCCAGAAAGAATGTCAATATCATAGACCTGATATATGAACAAGAGCTGTGACTCAGTCTTCACCTAGGGACCAAAGATGATGCAAAGATGCATTAAAAGCTTCTCACTTCTCCTGATTTAACCTTCATTCACTGCACCAGGACAGCGCACGCCAGCTAAGGGTGCTCTGGGAAACAAAGCCCAAGCACTGTGTGAGGCTCTCTGAGATGCATTAGGGAATTTGGAAAACACATAGGTTTCTCATTGGATTGCAGAGCACTGTGCAGAAGCCTTTGGTACCCAATGCCAGCCATGGGGATGGAGCTCCCCTCTTTCCAGGCGGGCGGCATGAGACACACCATGCCTTCGAGAGAGCCCACAAAAGTCCTCAGAGCTCCCTGATATTAAGCCACAGGTCAGACATAGTGAAGCAAGGAAGGGTTTTTCAGCTTTCCCTGCTCAAGAGCTGCTGGGACAGCCGCACAGCCCAGCCCAGCAGCGCTGGGTGCCCGCACGGCGGCTCCCACGGCAGCGCGGCCGCCCAGCTGTGGCGCACGGAGCGGCGCGCCGCGGCTCGGGGGCAGCATACGGCGCAAGCCAATTGCGTGGCCTGATGTTCAATGAGACTTGACAGGTCCCACCGAGGTCTGCACGCCGAGAAAGAGCCCGGGGCCCCCAAGCTGGCGACAGCGGCTCGGCTGTGCTCGGCCCAGCGCGCCCGGGGCCGGGGATACAACATTTGGATCATCTCACAGCAGCTGGCAAGGAGCCAGCGGCGAGAGCATCATCCCGGCAGCACGGGCTGCCTCCCTCCCTCCCTCCCTGTGCACTTTTACCCTTGGAGCGTGGCGGGGGAAGGGCGATGCACACGCAGGGACATCCTTCACTTGTCACTCCCAGCCTTAGGCTATTTCTTTCTTTGCGAACACCTAAGGGTGAGGAGGAGTTGAAAAACATTACACTGACAGCGCCGTCGGAGCTGCGGATATAGGGCCTTCCGCTCCACGCCAAGCAAACCTTCTGGAATGGTTTGGACACGATAGGTAAACAGTGTTGGGCTTGCTCAGCAGGGAGACATTTGTATTTAGATGTTATAGATAAGTGGTGCATATTTGAGACATCTGAAAGTTATTATTCCAGGCAGTTTCTAAACAGAGAATCGCAGTCGCATAGCCCCTTAACTCTGAGCTGACAGGCAGGATAATGATTTAAATTATTGTTAAACATAGGCTCTGTTTTAAGTGGATGGAATTCAACAGCACGGTAGGTTTAGGGGAGTGGGGGTGTATTACAAAACACAACATTCCCAATTTCTGGAGCACTGATCCACGGGAGCTTCTCCGCAGCACCAAGCATCGCTATTCATGCTATGAAAATGGCAGCTGTAGAGAGCCTCAAAA
The DNA here is from genome assembly GCF_022539315.1 of Serinus canaria. Taxonomy (NCBI): domain Eukaryota; kingdom Metazoa; phylum Chordata; class Aves; order Passeriformes; family Fringillidae; genus Serinus; species Serinus canaria. The sequence continues at coordinate 23,100,182 of NC_066320.1, read as the reverse complement.
GGCAACATCACTCAGCTGCCTTCTGGCTCATTACCACTCCCTCTAATTGCACACACTTGGATTAAGGGAAATGCCTTTGTGAAAGCAAAACATAGCATTTTTCAGTCTGTAAATCAGAGTTCAGCAGTGAACCATAAGTATTTTTTTAATAATTCTTTTGATTTATAAGTGATTTATGCTTCCTGGAGTTCAACAGGGTTATGTTTATTATGCTATCACTCTGTTTTTAGCTAAGAGTATACTGATTTGTTTTCCATTATAAGGCATTGGAAGCTCAGCTATTAGATTGTACTAAATCAGTGTCCTAGAGCTGTCTCATCTGTCAGGAGTTTGTTTTCCAGTATTTTCAGGTTAGGCTAGCTGGCTTCCCCAGGTCCTCTCTGTGCCCAGCTACCACCATCAGAGCAGAAGGCTTTTGGTTTCCACCATAAGCTGCTTTCTGACATGCCAAAGGTTAAGTGTGACAGCAAACACTGGCTCCACACTGCAGCCTTTACACAGGCAAAGCTCCAGCAAAAACAAACCCATCTCTTATGGGGAAAGGAGAAAGGGAAGGAGGAAACAATTTCTTGCCTATTCAGCATCTGATTGTGTCTCCATGTCACGAGCGAGCTCCCAGGCAGCATCTCAACCTACAGCACCCTCATTTCCCAGATGGGTAATTCACAATAATGCAGACAAGAGGGTCTCATTTCTGCTCCTAGCATGAAGATGCAATTGGACCTAAAACAAAAGCAACCTCACCTTGCCACTTAAGGGAAATTACATGGCTGATTAATAATGGATGAGCCTCACAAAGGCCACCCACTCTGCTCAGCATCTTAACCTAACTCTCCTCACCAATAAAGTCTAGAATTGTTTGGACATTTTAGGGGAAACTGAATTCACTCATCTAAGCTTCAATAACCACTGTGTCCAGCAGGGCAGCAGCAGCCCAGCACAGCCTTTGCCATGTGCAACACCATATAAAATCAAACCATAAAATGGTATCCCAGGTCTCTGCCAGAAACACCCTCTCAAGGCACATGAGGCAAACCAAGATGAGGCATTTCTGTCAGAGCAGCAGCTTGACTTGCCCACTTTAGCTTGTGAGGAGTCCAAAACTCAGAGGAGTTGAAACCCACACTCCCCTGTCAGGGAGAAAAGCAGTATCTCCACCCTGTAAAATGAAGGCACTTGTGTGATGTCTCAGGAAAATGAGTAATCTGAGCCTGAATCAGAAGCTGGATCCTCTGCCACTAAAACTAAGGATGGCTTTTTGTCCCTCCCTGCTAACCACTAGTTACTGATCTGATGTACTCACACCAGTGTGAAAAGGTTATCTCCTGCAGGAAGTGCTTGGTTGCTTTTCCTGCACAAATAATTCCTGATAAATATTATTCCTTCATAGAAATAGTGGACCTATCTCTCTCTGGGCATTGTTTTTCTCTTTCTATGTTAAAAAAAAAAAAAATCATACAGCTTGGTAGGAAACAACCAAGCAAACAAAAACCCCAAGTGGGTATTAAAGCTACCAGTGCCCTATTTAAAGAACCCAAGAGAAACACAAAAGGAGCCATCAATAGAAGATATGGAAATGCTTCCTTAGCCCTCGAGCTGGACATTGAATTTGTGCAGTGACAAACCCCACAGGGCCAGCTCAGGAGTCTTGCCTGCCCCTTCCTGTAGCCCTTGCAGCTCCTGCTCACTGACAGCACAGCTCCAGAACAGGGAAGGTTCAAAGGGAAGTGGAAGCAGGATTTCCTCCTGCCAGAGGCTCTGCATAAGGAAAGGGAAGCCTCCTCGTGCCTCCAAACCCCTCCTGACCACAGCCCAGCCCAACAAAACAGACTGACAGCATTTCTCCAAAAACCCACCCCTTCAACAGGCAGTCCAAGCAGTCCTGGCCTCTATACATAACATTGAGAGTCAAAGATGCATTGGAGACAATAAATGAATTATAAGGGCCCCAAAGAGAATATTTCCTACCTATTTTTCATTCTGATGTACTTTTAGTAACTTCAAATAAGCTACTAATTTAAATAGTTGACTCCCAAAGGATTCCAAACCCATCTTTATGGAACATCTCATGGCAGTCTGCTTTGGCAGAAGATCTAAGCACAGTAGTGCTTAGATAGGATAGTTTTAAAAATTCATTATCTACTTCTCATGTCCTGGCATATGCTGATAAAGCCACTGTGTCCCATCCCCACCTGTGAACCAAGATTTCTTAGTTTCCAGAGTAATAAATCCTCATGGGTTCTGTAGTCTTCTTTACACTGTAGAACCACCATGGACTTAACTCTCTAATGATAGGAAACTGCAACACTGGAACTGCTGTGGGATATCCTCTGGTGTCACCTCTTCCACCTGGTGTCAAATGACAGAACAACAGACAGGTCTGCAGACAAAATTACTGCAGCCTCCACTGCTCTGCTCCACCTCTGTCAGAAAAAGGATATTAAATATGGAGACAGGGTTGCAATCAGCCTTTCTGAGAAATAATAACCTGGGAAATTCTGACTCATGCTGATTTGTGATCAAGGTCTGTGACTGAGATACCAAAAAAAGGAATTGAATCAGACTTTCATGGCTGTGTCAGAATGAATTAATTCTCATCATATAACTGGGAAAGATTTAACATCACAGAAGCATTTTTAGAATGATAGGAGGATATGGAGGCTGTGGCAAAGAAGAAAACATGATTATTGTTCTGTATAGACTGACAGTGAGGAAAGATAAAAGAGAACTAAATATACCATAAAATAATAGCTCGGTCAAAGAGCTGCCAACAGGAACATCCTGAGGAGGGGACAGCAGTTGCAAACATCTGCCACTGCTGGCTGCAAACATGTCCCAGACAACACTTGTGACAGAATAATCATTAGTGACACAAGTCCAGGAGAGATGGCAAAGTTATCTCTAAGTCTACCCAGAACAGTCTGAGAATCTCCTTGCAGTCACTGCTGATTTTCACCCTTCAGATGAAGATATAAGAGGTGGCTGCCTGGCCTTCTCCAGTGGCCACCATTCACCCATGTCTGTCTCAGAGAGGGGTTAAGATTATTTTTTTTCTCACATTTGTGGTTGTCAACAAAACTCCTACAGTAAATTAGATGTCAGCTGATCTCACTCTGAATTAGCTAAATCAGAATCAGGCTATTTCAGTTCTAAATGCTTGACCATGGCAACTATTCAGGTTAGCAGAGCTAGTTCTTTCTAAAGCCACATTTGCTATTAATTTGAATTAATTTTCTAGGTTGCCCATTGTAACTAAACCCTCTGCTGGAAAAATAACTACACTCAGTACATATTTTAGAGATGGTTGCTTGGGGGTTTTTCTCAGCCAAGCAAGCTAGAGATGCTGCTCAGTGGAAGATTAGATTCTAAAGTCCAACTCAATAGACAGGAGTTCATCTGGCAGCAAATTCCACAGACACAGATGGAAGAGGGTGAAATCCCCACTGCAAAGCACAAAGGAATATCTCTCATCTCTTCTCCTACAGACTGCTCACCTTCATCCAAATGAACTCTTTGATACTTCATTCTGTCAATATTTGTCATTAGCAAAAAGACTTCTATAATAAATTAATTCTATGATGAAAGAACCATTGCATGAAGAGGAATAGGTGTTATCAAGAGCAGAACTAAGAGCCATCAATCTAATTCAGCATGTAAGAAACAAATCTGACTCAGATTCTTAGTCCAGTGTTTTCTCCTGTATCTTCATGATCCCTATGATAGACCTGAGAAAAGAGCTCACTTATCTTCAGGGAACATGCCAGACATTCATGGTGACCCATACAAAGTAATTCAAACACACCTAACAACCTGTGCTGTCCAGATAAAGGGGAAAATAAAAAGGAAAACAAAGCCTATGGCTCATGAATTGCCACCACAAAGACAAAATGAGCCACTGGTGTCAGTGAAGAAGCCAGGCAAGAAAAGGATGGTATCTTGGTCACGGGGCTGTCCTTGCCTTCCCCGTCAATATAACCTGATCTCTCTTTGCCAAACCTGTCTTGCCACTGCTTTCAGACAGCACTTCACCCTGTTTCCATGTCTGCATTTTCCTTCTTCCCTACCCTGGGCATCTGGACCCATTCTTAATCCTTCTTGCACAGAAACCAGACACACTTTCCAAGAAAATCAAGCACTGCCCGGAGGCAACTTTTCTACTTCCCCTCCGACTTCAACAGTGCATTCAGCCTCTCCTACTCATGCTCTCCTCTTCCTCCTCCTCCTCCTCCTCCTCCTAAAAGAGTCTTTGCTGCCCAGAAAAACCATTAAGCACAGAGGCTAATCCCTGCATAACCATTGATTACTGATTAACCACAGACCACCTTGCCAGGTTTTGACCTAGCAAGCCCTGCACAGAATCCAGTAACAAGCAGATGGCAAAGAAAAGGATCCAGCAAAGCATTTAAGCACATGGCTATCTTTAGGAATGTGAATTAACATACTTATTCAAGCATTTACCTGATTTCTGGCACACCATATAACTACATATGCATGGAGGTGGGTAGGGAATTTACCATCCTGTTGAATTTGGGCCCTGCAGCCTATGCAGTCTTCTTTTCAGAGCACTTGAGAATGGGTTCCAATTTCCCAGCTGGAATGCCTTTAAAAATATAGTATTCTACTTGCCATTGAATTTTCCCTCCACCAGCTTTCATCCCTTAGCCTGCCAACACAGAGCAGCCTCTGCCTCACCATCAGATTGTTACTTTGATTTTTCATATCTTGCCTGGTTTTTCTGCAGCACTGATCTTCTAGGTATCACACCCAAAACTGAAACACTAGAAAATATCATTAAAATAGTCATAATAGAGATTATGGCTCAAAACCAAATTATTTATGTATTTCTCGAGTGCACAATTAGGCTGAGTTGAAATTGTGCACCCCTGCAGCTCCACAATGAAATTCTCATTAGTTCAGTTTTCTTTCCTGCTGTCTCTAGCTTTGATCTCCATCATGAGGCCAATTTCCATCCACCTGGCCAGGGGCTGTTATAGACAAGATCCTGAGACTCTACCATGTCAGGAATGAAGCAATAAAAATGCATTTTGACAAATACAGGCAGTGTCAAGGCCCACCTCTGACATGAGCATTTACATTCCAGCGTGTGGAAACACTGAATCAGATTTATTTGGAATAGAAATGGCTACAAACAGAGGCAGAACCCAAAAGTCCCAGTGTTTTTGTCAAAAAGATCTTTCACACAAGCCATGCTGGGATAACAGGAGGTTGCTGATGTCTGGGAAGGGCTCAGAAGTGTGATGGCTGCTGCCTACAAACACCAGAGAGAGCAATGAAAATCAGCCAGGAGAACACCACTGCAGAATGAGGAGGGAATGCAAATACCTTCAGAAACATATTGAACAAATTGTCAGCAGTCTCCTGGTTCAAGTGAACACCTTTGGGGCTCAGAGGCACTGGGGTCCTCCAGCCTTGGCCAGACAAAGAGGGAACACTGTGCATTAAAGATTTTAGAAGCTTCAGATCTTTCCTTGCAAGTGGTGCACTATTGGCACAGCACCAGCACGGGAATAGGATTATTGGATTTGAAAGGCTTTTTCCCTGGAGTGGTCTTTATCCTCTTAAAAAGATAGAGCAATTAAACTTTTTTTTTTTTTTTCCTGAAGAGAATTAATCATCTGTGAACAGTCACACTGGTAGCCAGATGCATCACAAGAGTTTTTCATCTTCTTAAACACATAGACAGTGGCTAGCAATCTGTTTTATCAATCTTTTATCCCTAGCTATAGACCAAAAATTTACCAATCCCAAATAATTTTAATTTCTAAATCTAATATGAGCAGATGGAATGGAATCTATAAAAAATATTTTGTAAATGCCTTTAACATCAAAATGATGCTAATGTCTGAGAATCAAAACTTGTGACTGGACATTCTGTTCTAGCTAATAGACATGGAATGCTTTGTATAAATTTCACAAAGTTCTGCCAACACTACCCTGCTATAATTCCCAAGAAAACAGGAGGAAGCACTTACCTAGTGCATGTCAGTAAGGTATGGTATTCATACCAAGAGCCACAACAGAGGGGAAACATCTAAAAATTACTGTCAGAAGAACATATTCATGAACAAGCAATTAAGAGAGCAACGCACAAGAATGAAGATCAAGATTTTCCTTAATGTCTGAGTAGGAGAGAGGAGTGCACTGAGCACAGCACCTTGCAGGATCAGCTGCATCACAAGCAGAGCTATGTGACATCTGCATTAAAACTGGGAGTGGATTCAGCACACTGAGAAAACCTTCAGACAAGAAGTAATAGCTCAGCAGGACTAAACATGACCTAGTGAATGGCAGCCCTACCCCTGCCAGTGGGATTGGAACTAGGTGATCTTTAAGGTCCCTTCAAACCCAAACAATTCCATGATTCTGTGAAGGAGAACTTCTGGCTTGAATCAGCACAGCTTCAAAAATCGACACGGTCAAAACGTTTTGTTTTCTTCAGGACAAGCCAGAGAAGGTCTGGAGGAACTTCTGCTGCTCAGTGTTTGGCCAAAAAGAAGGGATGAGTGAGCAAAAACCCAGAGCTAGACTCTGCTCACAGTGTAAACCCAGAGTGACTCCACAGGTAGCCACAAGTTTAGGCTGGCAAAATTGAGAACAAAGTTGGGCTGTAGGTAAGGACTGAGCTCAATAACAACAGTTCTGCTTATGCAGCTTGGGAAAAATAAAAAATAAAAAATAAAAAGAAGGAGACTGGACTACAGAGTAACCTCATTTTTAGCTCTGTTGCTGATATGGATGGAAAATCCAATTTTATTTCATTAAAGATGTCAAACTTTCAAACTTTTTTAATAACCCAGACAGCTACAGGGATAACAATTCACATCCTCTGTATGGTAAATTGCATATTCAGCAGCTGTGAGGCCAATTAGACATTGAAATGACAAAGTGCTATCTCAGGCCAGCAGAGGCATACTGCACAGAGACAATGTTTGGTTTTATCCTACTAGCAGCATTTAGCTGTCATCTGTCACACAGGCTTAGGAGAAAGGGCCTCCACAGCTGGAACAGCTGCAATAGCTGGAATTGCAAGATTAGCACAAAAAGTTGTTATACTTTTACCAGACCACTCAATTCACATCCAAAACTTACCCCCAGCTCCAAATGCACTCTTTTTGTCAAGCTATAGCTTTATGAATGAAGAGGAATTAGCTTTCAGCATTACAGCCCAAGGTTTCAACAGTTTAAACCATTTGGCTGAATTGAGAAAGGTATTAAGAAATCTGCAAAGATTAATTTCCTCTCCCAAAACATTCTTTCTCCCTTTTTTCTAAAGACACCTCTTACTTACAGATTTCAAAAAAGGAACTATATAAGACAAACTGAGTAAAATGCAATTATATGTGGCAGTAAGTATCAGCTGATAGAGTGCATTAAAAAAGAGCAGCACAGATATCCTAATGGTCTAAATCAGAAAGCTAAAACCTTTGCCAACGTATGGAATTCTTTGAAACTTCTCTCAAAAGAATACACTGCTCCATTAGGGGTGGATTATTATACTCTAAGGCACTGTCCATGCTAGAAATGTCTGTAACTAACTGTAGCTGTGTAATAAATTCAGTATACATACAATTATTCAAGTGGTTTATACCTTTAGTAGAAGTAAAAGAAAGTCAAAAGCTTTTTAATTGGAACCACTGTTTCCAGACTCTACTTTCCACACTTCCAACACATAGCAAAGGCAAGTTAAACAACTTAGTGCAAACCAGCAACATGTACCTCCCTAAAGCAACAGCCAGATCAATCACCACAACAGATATTTAATGTGAAGAGTCCACTTTTTTTTTAACATAGGGGCCTATGTTTGCAGTGTCAGCATCTGAACTATAGCATACCCATAACATAAACACCACTTACAATTGTCAGAGTTTTCATATTTCCTTGGTTTTTTTATGGGTAAAGAGGCCCTTCTTGACTGTGTTAGGAACAATATTTCAGCTCACCAGAACTAAAGAAACTTTATAGCACAGAATGTATTTTTCCACTGGTCGTTTTGTCCTGTAGCAGCCTCCATTTTTCTCAGTCTGGGAAATCAAAGCCAGACTAATCCCTTTTAAATTTATTCCTACCCAGGAACCCTTGCAGGCTCTCCTGATGCTGATGTGGACGTTTTGCTGACACAAAGTGCCTTATAGCACATCATGTGTCAGATTTTGTCCTTTCTGTGCACCTGTGACAATGCCAAGAGGTCCTGCTGAAGCAAAGGTGCTTCAGGGGAGAGCAGCAGGTTATCTGACTGCAGTGCTGAGGAAATACCAGCGACCTGCAGAGCCTCTGTGAGACTGAAATCCAACACCTCATCAGACCTGGTGAAGCCTGAAATGCTGACCCCTCAGAGACCTTATTCCACTTGGCATCTGCCTGTTGTGACTTCCTTGCTGTTTGCCATTTGCTGCTCATCCCAAACCCCCTGTGCTGACCACAAGGGCAGGTGGACACTGCCTTCCCCAGCTCATGGGCACAAAGTCTCCACTGCTGGCAGACAAAGAGAACAAAAAACCCCACTGCATTCACACAGCCAGGAGGAGATCTGGCTTGCTTGAGAGTGCTGTGTCCAGCAGGCTCATCATCACAACCTGGACAGACAGACCTGGAGGACAGACAGACCCTCAAGCACAAGGGGCTGCCAGGGTCCTTGGGTTAGCTTTGGGTGCCTGCTGCATCTGGAAAAACACTTCCCTCCAGAGGTGCTAAGACAGAGCAGGGATTGATTAAAATGGCAAGAGATAAGTTATTTATTAAACTGTTTTCACATTTTCAGCTGTGTTAGAGAGCTTCCTGCAGCTGCCATAGAGACAACAGCTACAGACAATAAAACTTTATGAGCAATTTAAATTCTCTCTCCCCTTAGGAGATGGGGAAAAACAAGGACAACTGACTGTTTGCAGGTCTTGTGTATCTTGCCTTCATTAAGTAGGACTCTGTTTAAGCACTTATTATGCTTTTCCATCAGATAGTCACAGACTTCCACAAAAAGGATTAATTGTTTATAGCTTCCACTTTCAACAATACCCTATAAAAATACACTGCAGTCATATCTGATTATCCAATTTTGTTTAGTGCAAAGCACTCCTGGCACATCAGTCTGCTTATGTGCACGTGTCAGAATAGCAACAAAATGGATTCCCGTGGGCAATGGAAAATAATCTTTGCACTTGGAAAATAAAATAGTAATAACCACACAGTAAAACTGCAGATGCATGCAATAAATTAGATTTATCAACAGTCTTATACCATTAACACCTGAAATTTGCCCATAAATCTACCTCATTTGAGGCTTATTTAATGTTTCTTCTAGAGGTGGCCGGGAGCTAGAGATTCAAACTACGTAAGAACTGACAGGCATGAAGAAATAAAAACATTTCTTTCTTTCCGTAAAAAATGTGCAACTTCCCTGTCAAAGAGACACCAGCTTAAGGCAAAAGATGGCTACATTTCCATCCAGGATGAGTTCACATTTTGACTTTGATACTTTGCAAACATCAAACAATGAGAAGGTAGGAAGAGGATCTGGTGAAATAAGAGATTTCTCAAATAACTAATACAATGTACGTAACTTCCATTTAATTCTCCCAGGATCTGTACATATATTTATGACTGAAATATATATTTATACTATATATGTATCTTACTTCAGGCAAATCTAATATGCACATTCAATACACATGCATTTAAAATGTTGCAATCTTGCAAGGTCTTACTAGTTTTTCACATATTTTATATTTACAAGATGTGGTGAGACTTAGCTTTTAACAGGTGCCTCTCAGTGTGCCAATCTAAATAAAATTATCCTTGATTTTCAAAGCCTGTGCTGGTAAAAGACCAAGAATACTCTGAAATACTGCATGAATGGAAATACTGATGGATGGGAGAGGAGTGTGAACAGAGTAATAAACAGTAAAGGGATGTGACTGCTGATCATACTAGCAAAGAATGGGACCAAGGAAAATGAGCAGACTGTACCTCACTTTACCTCACTGGAAACACAGGATGAGAAGTGAGGTATGTGGAACCATAACTGTTTTGCAGCCCCATTTTTTTGTGCTTTGTGCTTTGAAAGAAAAGACAATAGGTGGTAGGACTAGATGATCTTCACAGGGACTTTTCCATCTTAACCACTCTGCAATGCTGTGCTGCAATGTCACTGCCCAAAAAATGGAGTGATTTTCAAAAAGAAAAAAAAAGTTGTGATTTTCAAAAAGGCAGCATACAGAAGAGGCAAACCTGTAATCCCCCACCAAAGGTAAAGGAAAATGCTGAGAACACCATGCTGTACTGCACACGTGACTGAGGGAAGCTGCCAACCTTGCTGTCCTGCAGTGAATCCATGGAAAGTGCACATGCCAGGCTCAAGCCCAGTGCTTGAAAGAAACAGGTTAGTATGAAACATCACCACTTGGTTCTCATGAGCTGCCATCCTTCCTCCATGGCTCTGAAGACTCCAGAATTTAAACAGCTGGGCCTTTCCTTTTCTTTTCTTTTCTTTTTTTCCCTTTTGATGCTTTATTACAGCAGCAAGGCAGCAGATTGCTTATATTCCATTTTTCTCTGACTCTTTTTAAAAGTGTGAACGAGCATGTGTTTATGTTGAAATGATACCATAAGGACAAGCCACATTTTTAGTAAATATTACTTTAAATTACCCTGGAATATAAAAGTGCACTTGTGCAAAACTAGCTGCCCAAAAAGGAAAGCAGAGCTGTTAACCACCCTGCCTGCAAGTTGAGCATGTCAGCAGGAGAGTCACTGTATAAGGGCATGTTTACAGGTCATGTAAGCCTGCACCTACACTGAAACTCACGCCCTAAACACAGCACATGCATGCACTCCATTGCCACAGACTCCTCTATGCAGGCCCTTACACTGCAGCAGAAAACCAGCTGAGACCCTGTGGCCAGAGGACACCAGATTCCTGGGTGAATTTAAGCCTTTCCATCTCTATAATGTGGGTAGAGGAGAGCAAGGAGCAGCCTCTCACCTGTGACTGTCAGCACTGTGAACCTCATTGCTGAAGCCACCTCAAGGTGGATTTAAACCAGTCCCTGCTTTGAATCACTCCAGCAGTGACAGCAAACCATGGTCCCAGCTCAGCTCCAACTCCCCTCGGCTGCAGAGCAGTGGACTCTGCAAGCCTTTTTCAGCTGGTTCATTTCAAAATCCAGATGGCAAAGAAGCTGCTTAAGGGGCTCTGCCTTTGGACGTACAGCAAGGACAGTCAGACCCAGCAACATCTGTGACAGCCACACACACCTGTGCAGGGACAGCAGCACTGGCACATGGGTAACCCTCAGCAAGGCTGATGCTGTCACTAAAGACATAAGCAGAAGGAAATGAAAATTAAGGTACAAACCAGCTGGTTTTCAGTGATGTCAGAATGTTGTGCAATGCCCGTGATGCAGATAGAGAGGCAGGACTGAGCTGGGTAACAAGGATGATGATGGCAGGTGACACCTTTTGCTCTGGCAAGTCATTTAACTCTCACAGGCTTTGGGCCTCCCTTCATTCAAGTCTTTATTAGATCTGTAAGTCAGGAACAGTGTCACTAGCCTTAGTCATTACCCTGTTTTACTGAGTCCCTTATTGGGGCTGGAAGTGATTTGCCTGTGTAATGCAGAAAAGCAAATAAAAATGTGCAGTTTTGGATGCTGTCACTTCTGGGAACATAAATGCACACTATCCATTTCCCTGCAGAGCTGGGATCTTGCAGTGACACAAGACTTACTGCAGCAGGTCTTTCTTTTGGCAACTCTCATTTTGGAAGTGAAGTTACATTACTGGGAGTGGGAAGGGAGTAATTCTGCAATAAACACAGAAAGACTTTGCCAGAAATGGCAAAGTTTTTGGTGAGATTCTTTCACATAAAAGCAAATGGAGACTGTGCAGGGGTGCAGTTTGACCCTGTAACCCTACAAGCATGGAGAAAATAGTGAGACTTAAGAATAAGGAATATGTTTGGGGTTAGGGGGTAATAAATCACTGAACTGGAATCTGAAATGCTAGGCTCTTCTGTTCAACACACTGCTCCAGCATCCCCAGCCTCCATCAGATGCCCTGCATGCCATACCAGGCTGAATTCTACCATATGTTTGTAGCTAAGCTATGAAATTCATTTGTCAAGTCCTGGGAGTTTTTGGCAAGTTGTCCTGTGCTATATGTGTGGTCTGCTACACTACAGCAGGCACGCAGAGCATAGTAACGGGAATGTCTATAGGATCCAGGGGCACCACAGCTGATGATTTCCCTTCTCTGACTTTCAGTGCTGTTTAATAATGAATGGAGATGGAGAGGACTCGGGTGGAAGCCGTTTCAGCACAGTTTGAGGCTTAAAGCCTGCTGAGGGCTGCTGGAGCAAGCTATAAATACATATCTGAGCTCCACGCCAACTGTGTAAACTCAGAAGCTGCTTGCTTCATTCAGGGAACTTCACCAAAGAGTCTGGAGCCTCTTGGACTAGAGGTAAGTCAGTGGCTGGCAGAAGTCACATTTTCCTTGTGAAAGGGGATGTGGAAGATGCTAGGACAATGCAGGGGCAGATGACGGATAGGAAATGGTTTCTCAGGCGTTTTGAAAGGAAACACATAATCCAGAGTTATGGGCCCTCATTAATCAGGCAGAGTGGTTCTGAGGAGCCAAATCGCACAAGAACAGCCGTAGGACTTGGAGTCATTTTAAGCTCTTCCTAACTGAACCCTTGGCATGACATTTGCCCAAATTCTCCATCCCAATTCAAATATCACCACCTTGGCCTATGAACAGTTGCTTAGTGGCTCTGATTCAAGCTGATTCACAACAAAAGATAAATCTTTCTGCACCTAAAAAAAGAAAAAGCTGCTGAGAAATTCTTCAATTCCTCTGCCTTGTGCAATCTCAGGCCAGGAGTTTTTGCAACAAGGTCTGTGTCATTTCTTCATCTCCTGAACATCCCTCTTCCTTGCTGTGCTGATTGCTATGGGTAGTCCTGCCACCATATTTTTTAATAGAGTACAGAATGCAGTAAGGAGGTAGAACTGTCAGAAAGAAGTTTAATTGACGTTTTTGATATACCGCATGAAGCTGTCACTTTAACAGAGATTAACAGGCTGCATGGCAGGAAAAAGCTAGGATCTCTCTTAGCCTCAGATCATTCCATCTTCAGAAGGAACTTCAGCTCCTGAATGTACCATCTAACCTTTTCCATGGTGAAAAGACCCATGAAGCTGCTGTTACATGGAGAAGTGCTGCAATTTGCCTCCCAGTGACAGTGCAAAGCCACCTCTAAGGTTGTGTGCTGAAATCTGGTCCCCCAGCAACCTTGCTGCCCTTCAGTCCTCAGAGATTCTTTTCAGCTCTTTAAGATGTATAAACTCAAATAGCCCAAACCTTGACAACCTGCACATCTGGAACTGAGTCCTCATGAATGCCAAACTATCTTCATTTCACCTGAGGATGGCAGAAGACACAGGCACACAGCACTCCTCATCCTCCAACCCCAACTGTATATCCAACCTTCAGGCTCCAGAGGACAAATCAAACTCCTCTGTGAAAGCAACATCCTGGAAAAACCAGACGCAGATTCTCTCAGGTAATTTGAAAGATAGCCATGTTTCAAATCTGTCCATTAAACCTGACAGAAAATCATAACAGTGCCATCCAGGAAGGATTTACCATAGTGAATAAAATGCACTTCCCCACTCTGGCACAGGGAAAGCACAAGATGATATAAAATTAAAGTCTTATGAGGTATATGACACACTCCAGCCTATTCCCTGATAGGGCTACACCTCGGAGCAGAAATCCACTCACTTAGAGATGGCTTCTAGCGCTCTATTGTAGCAGCTGTTTCCCACCTCCCACTGAGGTTGTATTTACCTGCCAAGTTTCACACCCACTGACCCAGTCCGAGGTCCTGAGATGTTCTGGGGAGGAAGAACAGCTGTTTCCCTGCACTTGTCCCAGCACAGAGAGGGGACAGGCAGTGTCAGGCTGGCCCTCTGTCAGGGATGCCTTAGCATCACCTCTGTGCTTGGACCCAGGCACTCACCTAAGAGCTGCACTCCGCGGGTGAGCCCGTAGACGTCGATCAAGGCCCAGAGGGGCTCTGCCGTCCTCACGCCGCTGAAGAAGAGCATGGCAGGGGAGTCATTCACCCTGTAGAACACCCGTCCCTTCTTGTCCACCCAGAAGGCAATGATGTTCCCCTCGTTTGCAAACTCCTCCGGCAGAGCCTTGGCCCAAAACCCACTTTGGGAAACCAAGTCAGGGCACGCGTACTTTGGCAGAGTGTCAGGGTTAATCCTCGATGGATCCTTGGAAGTGAAGCCCAGCCGAAGAGCCCCGCTCCAGCAGCACTGCTTCTTGGTGATCTGCAAAGACAGCAGCAGCAATGACAGGCTGGCCCCTTGAACACCAACTCACACACCACAGGCTTCATGCATCCAACACTGGTGGCCAGCGTGCTGACAGCCCCACCAGATTTAGGAAACATTTTGCCCACCAAACACTGCTGTAGCTTTATCAGCTGCACACAGCAATGCTGCTGCACACTTAGGATATAATGCCCATATTTAAAACCAAATAAATCAAATTAAATCTATGTGGATAGGTGAAATGTAATTACAGCTGCATGATGATTCATTTCTATTTCTAGGGTAATTCCTTTTGGTCTAAGAATAACCCTCACACAAAATGTGCCAAAAATGGGCACAAGACCTTTAATCTCTGCAGAGCTCTTCCCACATGGTGCTCAGATGATGGGGTCTCTCATCTCTCTGACCTGAGAGAAAAGCTCCAGAATCACAGTTATCTCCACAAGGCTTTCTGGGCTTCTCAGGCAAGTAAAAGACAGCCTTTCCCTTATTTAACTTGTCATATTGGATGACATATTGAAATCACAGCCTTGCAGCAGAGAACTTGTGTGTGGGAAAGCACAATATAGAGTATTTGACTTTGTTAAATACAAAATTTTGAAGCAACAATAGACGTTATCTGATGATTGGGAAAACCTACTTATTTCAGCTGTGAATGGTGTTTTGGGAAATATGTTGTGCATAACTACACCCCAACCTGTCAGTACGCAATTACTCAGTGTGTATGGGGTGAGGAACATCTGCTGCTGTGGTTTTTGGGATGGTTCATGAGTTATACCCATCCTTCTGCAGCTGACAGACAGCAGGACAAGGGATCACAGACACCTCCAGAGTCATCAGCTTCTCCTCACAAGAACTGAGCCCTGGCCAGCAGGGGATCCGTGGGGAGCAGGCAGCAGGTCCTAAACACATGGAGCACATTGAAAACACTACCCAGTTATAAGGTCTCTTTTTTTCCCATGGAAGCAAGGAGTCTTCCAGAGTTAGTAGGGTCCTCAGATGAAGTCCTTGGTGAAAGGACTCTCCATTTTATTGTTTGAGTGTGAACCTGCTAGGAATTGTTCCTCTCAAAGGGGTTCAGCCTGTCAGGACTATGACATGAAAGATCTAAGGATGCTGGGTCCAACTTTGATGTGGGGCCAGGACAGGTCCTGCATGCCAGCTGACCCACAATCACTGTATCTGTTCACCCTTTGAACCTGCAGCAAACACAAGAGCACTTGAGATAGTCATCTTCCATCAGTGCCTTGGCAGCCTCAAGCAACTCCACCCCTGGCCACAGGGCAGGGGCAGAAACATGGACAGGTACCACCTACCAGAGGCCACACAAAACTTGTTGCCCTTCTGTAATTTCATGCTCTGCCAAAGCACTAATGGCTCAGATGAATAGCAATGACAGGGACTGAACTGCCCAGGACTGTTCTCAAAAGCCTGACAGCAGCCCCATATGTCCCAGCCTGGAAACACAGAATTTTCACCAAGGAATTCTACAAGATGTTTTCTTTGGACTTCTGAATTCCCTGCTAATCAAATTTGTAAATACAGTGTTTTTCTTTTACATATTCCTCTCCAAGGCAAATCTGGAACATATGCCCTTGGGGTCACAATAATCTTACAACAAAGACATTGTTCAAAGCCTAGAGATTTCTCTTTTATAATTAAAGTATCAGAGAAAATAATTCAGAGCTCAGAAAAAAGTTATCAATGGACAATTTTTTGGTTAAGGGAGTGCTGCTCTTTATCTCTACTCAGTCCATCCAGGCACCTGAAGTGTTTACATGAAACACTTGAGCACTGACCTCAGTCCTAGGAACCAAGCTCCTGCTTGAGGGGTGGACACTGGGATGACACCAAAAAGGACTGAAGCAGATTTGCTATTTTATATACCTGGCCATGGTGGGATGGCATCCTGCACGTCCCCAGTAGAAGTGGGGTTAACAGGGTGTGCATATGACAAAACAGGGAAACATAATACATTCCAAGAAGAAGCCTGGGTTATTTTTTGCAGCAAATTTACTGCAAGCCCTAAAAGCTTTTGGGTCTAAGATAAATATGGCCTCATTGTCATTTGTACAATTCAGCCTCTTGCCAATACTTCACAGCAATCACAGGCAGCGTGAAGTAAATATTCATATGGTAATTGAGGCTGCACATGTTCCATGTATTAATCAGCACCTATAAACAGTTCTCAATACAGTCTGACCACAGGCAAACTAATATCCAAATTAAAATCAAGTATAAAGCCTGCCAAGAATTAGACACAGCTGGACAAAGGGCACACAGTTTTGCTAAAAAAGGCAACACTTAATGATGGACCAAATTCTCTTTTCAGCAGCCGTAGCAGAAAAGTTTGGGAGGTCCACTGGGTACCAGAAGGGGAGGAAAATACAGAACCAACATCCAAACTGCTAAACCATTGCTGCTTTTACAGATTCAGGCTCCTGATCTTTACTGCCTTATGCCATCTTTGAGAGCTATGCTTCCTAGCAATGCCCCAAATTACATGGAAGAAAGCTTACTGGAGCATTTGTCTCTGAGGCTGCTTGACAGCCACATTCCCAAATCTGCAAAATAATGTCAGAATAAAACCTGAGATACAACAGCTAATAAACAGAATGAAATCTCCTTACTTCTTCCCTCAGTTTTCCAGAGGGAGTTTAGACTTTATAGGACCTGAACGACTGGGCTCATTGTAGTCTGTGGCTGGTAAGAAGGTCTAAGGTTGGTGCTGTTTTCCACAAGCACAAAGAATAGCAAGGCAGTTACAGGATGGACTTACCATACAAAAGCAAGGATGTTTTCACATTTCATCCCTCCCCAGAGCATAAGTTCTGCTAAAGCCTGTTGATTCCTCCCATGAGACCTTCCCATTGGAGTCAGCAGGAGCTCTGCTCATAAATCTCCTGTGCAGATTTGCATGAATATCCTTCATACACATTATGTAAGCTAAAATCCCCAAATACACAGATAAACAAGTGTGAATTTCCAGAGATAGCTACCTTGTTTCAGAATGAGGAAGAAATAACCCAGAACCTTTGCCTAAACCACTAAATTCACTCAAATCTTTGATGGTGTCTTCAAAAGTGAAATTCTGCTTTCATCTCCTCCCAGATTATTTGTTGCAGTTGCTTGTCCAAACTGCTGGCCAACATGGGAAAAATCTCATTAGGCAATGTGAGAGATTCCTGCTGGGCTTCCAGCCTGGATAGAGGCAGTAAGAGCTCCACAGGAAGCATAACAAACCTGTAGTGGGGATTTTCTATCTCTGGGCCTGAGGCTGAAATCACTGAAGTCTCCATATATTTCCAAAGGAAGCATGTCCCTCATTCCTTGCTCCTTTGCTGGCTGTGAGGGAAGAGGCAGGGGAGGCTGAAATGCTGCTGTAGGACCCAGCACTCCAGGGCCTCTAGAAATGGGCAACAGCAATATCATTCAAACTGGGTATCCACACGCTGACAAACCTTCTGGAAAACTCTTTCTGCACAAATGAAGGATTTGCAGTCAGATCATTCATGTGTGCCATGAACTAAAGTGGCCAAAGATGACCTTTTCTGTGCCAATAAAGGCATGAAATTGGCTATGAACAGAAAAACACAGTCCCATAAACTAGAGGGCATAAAGATTGGAAAGTATCTGTGGATGCTGATAATCTGAAAAGTGCTTCAGTTCCTAAGGACATGGAGGGGTTTCTTCATCAGAAAGCAGCTCCTGGTCTTCATGGAGGCATGCTGTCTTAGAGGAGCTGGATTTCTCATGCCAGCTGCAGCATAGCATGGTACCAGGGGTACAAACTCCATCCTCCAGGCTACCACAAACACAAAGGAAGTGAAATCAGCCTGTGCCAGTGAGAAAAATGTGATCCCTGCAGTGTTCTCTCCTCTGATCTTAATGCTATCAGGTGATTGATTCCACAAAGCAGTCAGCAGACTGCCAGAAAGGTCCTTTTCTTAGACAGCAACAGTGATCACACTGAGTGCTCCTTTCATCCTTTTCTCCAAACTCTTGTTTTTCCTGCCAAGCATGTGAGCAAGAACCTTCACTTCTAGGTCCTTTTTGACCTCTTATTTCCTGGCTTTCCAAGCAATCTCAATTTAATCTGTTTTACTTGTCTAACATCAATGTAAGCGTTTTTGGAAGGTGGATTTCCCTTTTGTTCTCAGTTTCTGCAGCAGTCTGTACCTATGGCTCCAAGAGCTACAGTGACAAAAGCAGAAGTACCAATGAAGATTGCAGATCTTTAAGGCCAAGATCTGACTACTGTGCTTTTCAAGGAAGGGCTAAAGATCTGCTGCAGCACCAAAGCCCCCTACACCCCAGCATTCCCTCCCAGCAGATCCCTGGCAAAAAGGGAAGGTGTAATTTACTCACCTTAAGCCTGACTTGTTCATAAATAACAATGGGCCTGTTGCTGAAGGTAATGGCATTGCAGAAGCTAGCCTGGCGCTTCACTGCCTTCTGTGTTGTGTCCATGATGATCTGGGATCCCTTTGTGTGAGGATGGAAAAGCAGAGGGCTGATGGACAGAGTTCCACACTGTGGGATGGGGAGACAGTGCTTCTGCTTGTGGTGGCATCGGTGGGAGGAAGTTGAAAACGACCCACCAATGGAATCTGAAAGCAGAAAGGGGAAAAAAGGGCTTCAAATATACTGTCAGTAATATGGACATTTTCAATTAAAAACCAAAAAAAAGCAGAGGTATTTCACATAGAAATTACAGGTAAAACAAAACAAAGGTAGCCAAATCCTTAAACTGTAAACCTGCAAGGGATTTTAGAGCATCTTCTGCAGTAAAAAACTGCAAGGATACTAAAGACTCCTGTTTGGACAATCTGACAGTACAGAGCACGACACTGGCACTGCACCTCAGCACTGAAATCACAGGCTATCTTGAGGCCACAGACCAGAAGAGAACACAAGAATTGGTTCTAAAACTGGAGTAAAGCAGTTGTGAAGTTGCTGTATCAAAGCCATCACACCTAGGGAACAATCTTCCACTTCTAGAGGACTCCTACACAACTTGACCATTTCTCTCACACCTCCTTTGCAACAGCAACTCCACTGATTTTTGTCTCCATGTGCCTGGGTGCCCTATCCACCTGTGCCATGTGCCAGCTCAGGCACACACATTGCTAATTTATACTCCAGCACCACTCAGCAGTGACCCACCTGGGTCTCTCCACCAACTCCCGTCCAGTCCCCTCTCCCCTCCACTGATGAGAACCTCAGCTGAGATCTCACATGAAATGAAGGCATTGACCAGCACACTCTGATTACAGTGAGGAAAGGTAAGAGGGAGAAAGGCTGTGAAGGATGGAAGAAATGACATCTTTCTCCACTCAAGACTCTACAGAAAGACCTGATGCAGGATCAGCACAGCCACGACAGCAGCTTTGTTCCTGAATGAATGGACAGGCACATTTCCTTTCAACAGGGAGCCTGCAGCAGCTCCAGTTCAAAACAACCACTCTACTGAACACAAGTCATCTGCTTCCTCTTCCTTGTGTGCACATACACACTACATCATGCACATATGTTTGGGAGGAAATACTCCTAAATTTGGAATCAGAGTACCAATAGAATACAGGACTATTCTGTGACAGACTGGAGGACACTACAAAAGCAAACATGATCTTGAGAATGTGCCAGTTTGTGCTGCAGAGATGCATGACTAAACAGTACTCTTCAAACACACAAGCTATAGAAACTAATTATCTATATTCTTCACACAGATTAATTGCTCACTGCTATGTCTTTCTATAGCTACTATAAAATAATACTTGCACCTCTAATATAACTCTTGGTTCTGCAATAAAAAGTCCAGACTCTCTTTCTGCCAGCATTTTGGGTAGTCTTAGCTTGTAGCTACACAAAGCTGTAACAGCACATCCTCAGGCTGAGTGCTTATGAGAATACTGTAAAAATCATTTCAGATTGGAAACTGACTGCAAGGTATTAAATTTCTTAAAAGTGTGTGAAATAAGTATCATTCAGAATTGAAAGAAACAGAAAACAAGACTTTATAACCAAGCCCAAAGACTGACATGCAGTAGCAAATGGAAATGAGATATCCTTGTCTGCCTGGGGTGAGGGAGAGGTCCGGGGTGGGGACAGAGGTACCTGTGCTGCAGGCAAGGGAAAGTGAAAGGAGCAGGCAGGGCAAACACCACACTACGAATGGAGAAGAGTGTTTCAGAGTTATTACCTTATCAAGAGAGGCTGACAGGGCTTTATCTGGCAGGTGGCCTTACTGGATAAGCACTTAAAAGGGAAGGATTTTGAGAAGGAAGGAAAGGAAACCATGTGTGGGTGTGGGGACAGGGACACCCACACAGCACAGCAGAAAAGGCCTGCCCTTGAAGGACTATCCACACAGCCTTCCCAAAGCTGGGTAGTTAGCAGCAGCACAGGGAGAAAAAATTCAACTGAGATGAATGCTTGTAATCCTTACCATTTCTTGAGCTGGATCCATAGTTTTGAAAATTATCAGTGAAACACAGCATAACTAGTTACACTGATCCTTTATACCCTTTTATATTTGTTAATAAAAAGCTCAGAAGGATAAAACATATTGAAATTGTTGTGCTAGGCTTTGCACAAGGATTCTTAAAAGCACAATTTGAAATACAGTTTACTAAAAATAAACATTAGCTTAACACCAGTGGAAACTTGAAAGGGGTTGCAAACCTTATTTTCTCAGATGCAGCCTGACCCAGGGCATGTGCACAGAAGAAAGAGAACCATAAATTAATGCAAATCTTCAGTGCCTTTAAAAACATGTTTGCTGTTCTGGAGGGAGTAAGTAATAATGTATCTCCAGTCTATATCCAACTCTCCCTGGGCCTGTGGGATGACAGTGACCCTGTCAGATTGCTGTCACCACAGTGAAGTACTCATGCTTGCATGGCAAGATGAGCAAGAAGCCAAAGCAAAGCTTTGGTTCTCCACAGGAAGAGAATATAGCTTTGCAAGAGTTGGGGTATCAATGATAGAAATGCAAAGGGTTAATGGCAGAGTGCCAAATTCTAAATTAAGGAGCGTTTTGGGTTAAACTTTAGTGAATTAGGGAAGTATCTACAAGGTGGATCTCAGCCAGCTGGTCAGATCTAGCATTCCCATCCAAGACTCCAAAAGAAGTCAAAGCCAAAGCATAACTTATTTTCATCTGTGCTATTTTAGAGGTGACAAGATGTATCAAGCGAGGAGGTTCGTGCATAGGGTAAGATTTTCCATTTAAATTGCAAACTGCAAGACAAGAGGCAGGTGCAGACAAACCACATGCATATGAAAGGAGATAATACCAGTCCTTTTTGGTTTTGGAACCTGAAATGCAAAGTTGTCTAAGCTGTCTTTACAGTAAGAGATATGAAGGTCAGCAAGGTGGTTTTACAGCATCTGTGAGATGCCTCCCCCCAGCCAGTATAAAACGTGGGCAGCAGAAGCTGGAGTTGTTTGCAGGATGATCTGCAATGGATCCATCTTTCAAACCTGACTGACAAGTGGTGGGAAGTGAGTGGTTAATTTGCGTGGAGCCCTCAAAGTAAAGAAGCTGATTTTTCATTTCAGAAAGAAAAATTAAATTAATGGAAGAGATGCAAAAGGTGACAGTAAGGACAAAGGGCAAGAAAATAGGTGCAACAGGTGAAATTTGTAATAAATGCAAGCACAGCAAGACTTTGTATGTCAAGGGCAGAAGAGATGATTTCAGAGCTTCAGAAGAGAAAGGAAAGGAGAAAGGCTGTGTCCTAAAGATGGGATAGATGCAAGTGGGATCTGCAAGACTCATACTGGTGTGTTTGAGGGCATTTAGGAGGATGAGCTCAGAGAGACACTGGAATTCCCTCTGTGTCTCTGCTCAGCTGGGATGTGCATTTGCTCTCTGTCTCTTGCAGGGCTGTAGCTGAGGAGCAGAGACATGTCCTGTCCAACAGGATGCACAGAGGCAGCAACCTCTGCAGAGTGCCAGGCAGTGACCCAGGAGTGGGGCTTTTTTAGCAACACAGCTGAACACCTCAGCTTAGGAGTCCCTGGTCAGAACCTGGATGTGAGGCTCCACAAAAGCTTGCTTGAAGACAATGCTGAGGCTCTGATTATCAGTAAGAGTCAGGAGCGCGGCAACTTTTGTAGAGCTTGAAAAAAGCAGATGAAAGGAGCTGAGGAATGACAGAATAAGAGCTCTGCTTCAGTTTTAATAAGCCTGAGTTGTTTGTAATTTTTTTTTTAAGGCAAAATACTCAGAGCAAAAGTTTAGGCAGGTCAAAGTAGATTTAAATACTACAGATGAGAAGTGGATCTGTTAATTGGCTACAGGAAGGATAAGGCTGAACCAATGTTTGTTGTTGAAATTACACAGAGACATGAGAAGATGTCTCTGTGCAGAGTCTAAAGAAGACTCTGCCAGATGAGGGAAGGAAGATGAGGAAGACCCTCAAAATGCAGGAGAGGCAGAAGGAGGGGACAGCAGTGAGGACTGAGCTGAGGAGGCAAATCCTCACACACACTGTCTCCAGGAGGAACAATCCAGCTGATGGCTCTGCAAGCACTTAAAAAATACCAAGGCTGATTAGGCCCTTTTCTTTGTTGAAGAATGGATGATACCAAGAAGAAAAGTGTGAATATAGGTCTGTATGCACACAAGGCTGTTGAGAAGAAATCTCTTCCCCTTACAAATGAATTTTTAAATTTCCTATCTTCAGTTGTGATGCTGTGTAATCATAAACCATCTCCTGGTCCCTAATTAGACACTATTTACTCAATGTCAGTCATTCCCAAAAATTCAGTTACTCTTGTGACACGCCACAGAGATCTCTGGTACCACTCCACTTCCCATGGATGCAGATCCTTTCCAGGTCCCTCCTTGCCCTCTCCCTGTGCAAATCCCCCCGAGCCCCTCTGGACCATAAGCTCACTAAGCACATAAGAACAGCAGAGCATAAGTAAGCAGCCATATGCTCCCTTCTGCCAGGTAAGGAGAGAGGGGGTGAACAGCCCCCCTGGAAGTTGCTGGGCAGGAGGAATTGCCTTGGGAGCTGCCCCCCCAGGCTCCAGACAAATCCATGGAAAGGGAACTGTCATCCCTGCATCAGCAGCAGCCACTCCTCCCTGCAGCAGCTCCTCTGATCCACAGGAAGGAACAACTTGCATGTGCAATAATTATGTTTTTGACAGCGGGGAGGCATTTCTGACCTTATTCTCTTTGCATCTGGGTGCTACTGCAACTTTGTTTTTTTACTATAGCTGACTAACTTATTATTGTGGGTTGATGTTGTGGGTAGGAAATGAGAAGATCAAAGTAAAAAATCATGCTGTGGAAGCATCTAAGATTTCTTTCTTGATTTAGAACATCTTTGTTCTGCTGTGATGAGGCTCTATCAGCAGAGAAATGTAATAATATGTCTTCTAACAAAAGAAAGCAAGTTAAGTCTGGTTAGGTTTATGGTCTAGGGATGTTTCAGAAATTCTGTTTATCATCCTCCTATAAATGTGCAGTTTGTTAATCTTCTCCTTTTCTAATATCTGATGCTTCAGGAGGAATAGAAACAGCTTGCCCAAGGTGATGGCTGATCTGTCTGTGATGCAGATGGTGGGACATAAGGAAGAAAAACACCCTGAACTTTCCATGCTCTGTCCAGTGATAATCCTTATCTTCTCAAAGATAAGCTGATACACTGTTGGCCATAAGATTCCATATAATTTATAAGTTATGTTTGCTTTTCTGACTCACTGCATTAACAAACCCGCTTCTTGCCATAGCTCCTTTTCCACAAACTGCCCAGCTGGGATAAGTCATTGACCTCTCACATCCACAGAAACTCCAGTTAATCATTTCCTTAGCACAGACCAGAACTATGCATAGAACATGTCACACTTTCATTAACATTACAGAATTCCTGCTAATTTATAATCACATAAACCAAGCCCAAGCAGTCACTGCAGACATTCAGCTTAGAGCTGTGCTGCTGAGATTAGGGCCAGCAGCCCTTCACCCCTCTCTACACAGGTCCCAGGTACAGCACAAATACCTGCAGCCACCTTGAACCAAAGCCCCACAGTCTCAAGCTGGGAGTTCCCACCGTGGTGCTGCCTGCACTGCTGCTCCTCCCCTTCCCCTCCTGCAACACTGGGCACAGCCAGGATGAGCAGCAAAGCTGCTGCCCCACAGGCAGCCCTGTCTCACTGCACAGCCACAGGCAGCAGAGCACCCCTCTCACAGAGTTCATGACAGTTCATACTGGAAAAAAAAAAAAAAGAAAAAAAAGAAAAAAAAAAGACATAAAAGCAGAGCCCAAGTGCAAATATTTCATGGCTGTGTAGTATTTCCATGTACTACAAATCAATGTAAAAGATGTTTGGTTCAAGGGGCCTCATATAGGCTGTGTTTTTAAAATGCATTCCCCCTGCTAAATATAAATCAGTAAGAGTTTTTTGTTCTTCCAAAAGATTAGCTAGCCTCAGTATTTTGGGATCTAATTCTGGAATACTTGTTGAGGTGCCAGCATTCTCTTCCAATTTAAATACAGTTTAATGGAAAGTCTGTCCTGGGCACATTTTCCATCTACAGTGTAATAGCTTGAAAGTCTGAATACTGAGAGTTCACCAGAAACAGAGGTAACCTCTCAAGATTAAACTTCATTTATTTGTCAGGATTAGAAAGGGTGTGAGAGCAATGGAGAGCAGGAGAAAGCAAAGGTAAGAGCAGTAGGGACAAGCAAATGGATCTGTAGAAGAAAAATCCCAGAGATGGTAGAAATGATGTAGCCTAGTGACAAAGCCATGCAAAGAAAATTAGAGAAGCTGTGGTTCTGAACTCAAGCCCTTGAATTTGCTTTGAGCTGTACCTGTGTAAAATCAAAGATGTGCCCCTAGACCTCAAGATGCTGAATCAGGTGCACATCAGGCTACTCCCACTGCATATTTACAATATATGTATAGGATGCTTTTCTTTGCATCAGTGGAAAGAGACAGGGTATTTTGGGGAGCATATCTGAATTATGCTCATGTGGATGATCAGCTGGAGGATGCTTCCACATCCTGAGTGTCCTGTTTAGCACAGCTCCCTAATCAGAGACCACCTCTAACCAAGAAAGACATGCACTGGGATGAATGGCAGAGCAGTGGAAGAGCATCTCCTCTTACCCAGCTGGAGAGTTTAGATTGTGTTCAGCACCACAGATCATGAAGTTTTATTTTGTAATGATGTTTATACAGACACTCAGAAGGCAGCTTTTCTTCTATCATACATGACAATTACACTTGGAGTGTGCCTTTTTTCTAATGTAAATCATCCATTTAGAGTCACTTCAAGATACTGTAAAGGTGGGTCATTCTGTGTGTGGTCTTACTTATAAACACAGTGCTCAAACCATTCTTGTTTCACACCCTTCCTCCTGAAAATCCCCTGCTGTTTTTCCTTACAGGATCTCTCGAGAGCATCATTGCCACAACCAGCTCCTTACCCTATCCATATTTAAACTTGTGAGGTGCAGTGATCTTTGCCAAAATTATCTGATGTTGATGTGCTATGTCCCCAAACTCAGGGCAGTGCTTTTTCCTTCCTGTAGACTGGTAGCTGTGGAAATACTGTCACCCAGTGTGTCTTTTCTATGTCTTTTTTTCCCCCCCTATTTTAATTTCTTTCTGATCAACTGAAAACTCTCTTTTTCAGCATCAGAAAATTGCATTGCTCTCTTTGCTGTTGGTCAGAACAGAGTCCAAACTATTTCCATCCACACCAGTTACCCAAATGTCAGAGATTTCCTTTCAATATGAAGTCCAAAAGCAGTCCTAAAGGGAGGTTCTTAAAATATATATCTACTCAGGGTCACCTGGCTGCTGTTTATGCAGGGGGGTTTTGTAGGGTTTATGTTCTTGTGAAATGGAATATGAAAGTGCTTACAAAGGAAAAATTACCTGAAACTCTAGTCTTGCTCCACACTGACTAGACCCAAAAGACATTGATTCCACTGGCTTTATTTCCTGTTTGGCAGCAAATAAATCCTTAAAGCAAGGGGTTATTTGAGCTAGCAACTTATCAGGCAGGTCAAAATTTACTATTACTTTCACTATCTGACCACATTTAACATCCTCTTAAATATTTCAGGATTATAGGAGCCACTTTTTTTTAATACTTCCTTTCCACTCTCTCCTTCTCTTTCCATTTCTTCTTCAGGAAAACTCACACAACAACCTTCCTCCCTGCTTTCTCTGCCATCCTTTCCTCCTTCTTCCTCCTCCTCCTTCCTTGTCACAAGTATTAAAGATTCTCAGCCACCTCTTTTTCAAGTCTTCCCCTTCTTTCACTGGCCCCACTTTATCCAGCATTTGTCTCTCACTTAGGGTTACTCCTTGTTTCTTTCCCCAACCTCTTGTACTATTCTGGTTTGCTCTCCTCATGCTTCATACCCTCTTATTTTCTTATTCAAAAAAAAAAAACCAAAAACCAACAACTCCCTGTCTCCTAAAGCACAAGAGGCCCTTCTGATTAACCAAGGCTCTCCAATCTCACAAAGTTATAAAGAGATGGATTTATTTTGGCAGACCACTAGTTAACTGTAACATATTCCTCCAAAGTAACTTGCACTGGGTACTAAATGAGGCAAAAGTTTGTCACCAAAACTGCATTTTTTTAGGTACATTGCTGGGATGAAAGCACAGAGCTCCATGCCTGATCCCACCATCACCCTCCCAAACTCCCAGTGCACCTGGCAGAGACAGCACAAGGGCCCAGATGTAAAGCTCCCAGCCCAGGGCAGGGCACTGGCCCTGCTCTCCAGCAACTTCAATGCGCAAAGAGAAATTATAAACAAGAACTTCTGCCCAGACCAGGGAGGACTCCAGTAGCATTAGAAGTGTTAACTGCTACACCACTAAAATATTTTTATTTTCCAGGCAAATAATATAAGTAGTGCTGAGGCAAAACCAGGAGAAAGGGCAACATTTCTCCCTTTACGCAAGAATTTGGCCCTCTATGCACACATTCCTTCATTAATCTGCACTTTCTGTACCACAGTCACAAGTGGAATCTAAATTACTGACTTTCCCCCTCTCATCTGGCTCTGCAGCACACTGCTTGCACCAGTTTCAACACCCTTTACCAGTAAATAACTCTGTTTCTTCAGCAGACCAGAACTTGAACTTGGACCACTGAATTAAAACATGAAACTCCACCAGCCAGCCAGACCATAGAGTTACAGTTTACTTTAACTAAAATAAGCACTATCTCTGGTGCTTATTCCAAGAACCAGTGTGAATGCTATTCCACCATCCTGCCTAGCAGTTCCCATGGAATTCTCACTTCAGGTTTTGCTACAAGCAGCTGATGGAGCAGCCCATAGAGGAACTTGCTTTCCTTAGCATTTGCTGCCATGGGTCAGCCAGTAGAAGACCAAGGGTGTTGCATCCTTATTGCCTGAAGACAAGAACACACAGATCTGTTTTATTTCTTTAAAAGTCATCCTGCCCAGCCACCACCTCATGCCAAATCTCACAAAGACAGAAAGAGGAGATGGGTCCTGCCCAGAAGTGTTTACAGGCTGCATACAAGAAAATCAATAGGAACAAGAGGAACACAACTTGGTAAGCAAGCAAATGTTTTATCTGATTGTCTGTTATTTTAATGAATCTGTCAGGGCCCATGCTGTTCCACACTCATGGCCAGTGCTATTGCTTGCCCCAGAGGACAGCAGGAGGTGACTGCTTCTGTCCCCACTGCAGCACATGGAAGTTAGTTCTAGTCCTCTCTGATTAGCATGGGCAAAAATACACTTCAAACTAGAAGCTCCAAGCCCTTTCATTATAAGCCCTCACAGAACCCCCCCCCAAACCTTCATGATTATTTTCTAATGATGTGGGTCAGAACAGAGTCAGTTCTTTTGTAGAGGAGGTACCCCAGTGTTTCCTGTGAGAACACACCAAGGAAGTTCTGCCATCTCTGGCTTTGAAATTTAACATCAGTGCCTACAAACAGGAAAAAACTTGCCAATAATTCAGTTTTCATCAATTTGACATTGCTGCAGGTTTATTTGCATGACCTTTCCTGACACAGATGACCTGTTGCCATCTCTGAAGCCGGGTAAGGTACAGCAGGTGACACAGGAGGAACATCATGAAGATGAAAATTGACTGCTTTTCTAAATAGCTGAAGGAACAGAGATGGGCTAGAAAACCAAGCCAGCCTGGAATGGGAACAACACACAGTTTTACAATTCATGCAGAGGGGGCATATTTCTATACTGATGTATTGATAAGAGTGAAAACAGGAAGAAATTTGATGCCACACAAGTCAGAGCACTGTTCCTGATGAAGCCACGTTCACAGGGTGAGTGCCTCGAAGATCACTTGTGAACTGGAAACAAGCCTAAAGGGCCCAGGGGACTTTATTCTGTCAGGGGAAAGACACATACACTATTTCAGAAAAGCAAGGAGCAATTAAGTGTGGAGACCAACTCATCCATCCATTTTCCTTGCTTTTTTTACCTTAAAAAAAAGTGTGACATCCTTTAGTCAATGCTCAGATAAGGGGCATTTCTTCTACTAAGATCAGTGGAGCTTTAGTTTTTTTAGGGGTTTGCAGGGGTTGTTTTTTAAGTACATAAATGGAGCTGTTTTTCTAAGCCACAGCACTAAATTATAATGTAATAAGGACCACACTGCATCCCTGACAGATGCTCTTTCTGACAGCTGTTGAACTGGAGTCTGCAAATCCAGACCTGTGGGCCATAAAGCATCTCCCTGATTAGTTTTCTGCACCCAAAAGCAGATCTCAATTCAAAATCTGAACCTACTGCTGTAAATAAACTACACAGAGGAAAAACACAAAATATTTGTTATCAAACTGAAGTTGCACAAATCCCAAACCACCATCAGTCTGTTTTTTGTTGTTTTTTTTTTTTTCCAGAGGGTACACTTCAAAATCTCTGGAATACTGAAGTTATTAAGTGTAATTTGCTCACATCTACAGTTTATTACAGCTGCTCACACAGAATGACACACCCCACTCTGCACTAACTGAGCCAGCAGTACCAGACATGGTATCACAAAATTATTGCTTCTGCCACATCACTAAAAACAAAGCTGATAAAGTCTGTCCACAGGGGTTAAAGTATGGGCTTTCCAAAGCACAGCATTAAGAGAAGATGGAAAGTGTGTATTGGCATGTGTATATAGCAAATAAATCTCCAAATATTCCAGTTAACAAATGTTAAAGAGCTTCTGAATCCCCAAGCAACTGCTCGTACACTGGTCAGTCTGAAGCTGCAGTCAGCTTGGGATGAGGCATGGCCTGGAGTCCCCAGGGAGCAGCTTTGCTGGATGAGGGTTCAGAGCAGAAGCTTCTCTGTGGGATGACTCCTGACTGGGTAAAGAGAGGTCAGGTAGCCACTTTGCAACTAACAGGATAAAAACATCTCCCAGCAAAATGGCTAAGGTTCCAGGATCTCTGGTGAAGAGCACTGTGAGAGCTGCAGTCAGCTCTTGCAAACTTGATGAATGACTTCAGCACTCTTTCAAAACTATCTGCAGTACATTTGTAAGATATTTCTCTGAATTTATCCTTTTTACCACTGGTACAGATATCCTAGATGTTTTGTCCTTTGTTTGATAGATGCCATTGCACACCTGTGTAGGAAGGATGCAGGGAACTGCAATCACTGCATCTCCATTTTCAGGAATTCATTTCTAACATGATGCAATATCCTTTGTAGCATCCCAAAGACAGCACTGGCCACTTTCCTACTGACTGCTAGGAGCCATGCACAGAATAGCACAGGCCAAAGAGAGTAAGATCATTTTACAGTCAGCAACCATCCAAAATCCAAGTGTTGAGATACTGAGACACAATATCAAGATATTGAATCACTCACCCTTGCTCAAGCAATAGTGCCTTGGGCTGGTCAGAAAGGAGAAAGGTTTGCCCAGGAACCTTGTCACAGCCGTGCTTCTTGGTCAAGATCTCTTTGGGCAATTTTGCAAAGCCACTGATGTGCAGAGAGATTAAGAGAAGAACAGCAACTCCTACCATGCTGCAGCTCCAGTTCCATGTGAGATCTGTATGGGACCAGCACCCATCAGGACTCCCAGTCTTGTGTTCCTTCTAAGCTTCACTCAGAATCATAAAACAAGAAGGCACCACAAATTACAGTCTCTTACCCTTCAGAGATGAAAAACAGAGGGTGCATTGAACTAGTTTAAGATAATGAGAAAATAAATTGAGCAATTCTTCTTTTGCAAGTTGCAAGAAATTAATATCATCAGTGATGTTTTGTAAAAGCAATTAGATTCTTAAAGTTCTATTTTATATTTGATAATCTGATTCTATTTGGTGTGCAAAGACAGAAGTCATTTTGATTTGGGATACTTCAGTACATTATAGGCACCCATATATTTCCATCTTCCAGAGACTTTTTTTTTTAACTTTTTCTTTTTTATCTCAATCTCTTTATAAGCTGCCAATTTTTTAACCTTTGAAAAATACCAATTCTTAACAATTCTTATGTCTTCAGTTAGTCTTCAAACAGCCCTGGAGAAAAGCAAGGTTTTATTTAAAGTACTTTTAGCTGAGTCAGTGAATATTACAGATAGGCAGATCAGAGATGAAGCTGTGGCTTTCAAAACTCTCACCCAAAAGCCTTTCCTTTACCCTCCTCCTCCCAAAAGCTTTAGAAAATGA
Source organism: Serinus canaria (assembly GCF_022539315.1). Taxonomy (NCBI): domain Eukaryota; kingdom Metazoa; phylum Chordata; class Aves; order Passeriformes; family Fringillidae; genus Serinus; species Serinus canaria. The sequence goes on along the minus strand of NC_066320.1, from coordinate 23,069,156 downwards.
GACATTTCTATCTTTCTCCTGACCAAAAGCCTGGTCTGATGAACAAAAAATAAAATCCAGGATTTCTTTCATTCCAAAACAGTATCCCAAACACTCTTGCCACCAAGCTGCCATTTCTCCAGTTCATAACATTTAAGTTACCCAACCAAGGAAAAGATAAAACCATGGAGAAATTTTCCTTAAGCAAAAGATGTTTACCGGAAATCTCCTTTACTTTTCAGCAGGAACCAACCCAGAGCAGGGATCACATTTACACCAGGGCTCTGACAAATGCCTGTTGAGCTGCAGCACTTAAACCACTTGCATTTTAAACAGCAGTTTGTCAAGTGATACTAATTATTTGGGAGGTCTCTGCTCCTAGAAACGTAAATATTTCTTTTCATACCAATCACATTTTCTTTCCCACGTGGTGCCTCCAGCAGAGACTGAAATTAAAATGGCTTCTTTGTGTGCCACAGTGTGATTCGTGGCTCAAATCCCCTTCTACTCTTGCAAACAGGGGAGAGCATTCCCTTGGGGCTCTGCACAGCACCTTCCCATCCCTGCTTTGTAGGCAGAAGCCTCCTCTCCACAGGTAGAGAGCTCTCCCAGGATCAAACCCATCCACTTTTCCCGAGGCTGTGCAGCTTCCCCCTGGCTGATAACACAGATCTGCAGTAGGGATTTGCAGTAGCCTGAGAATCACTTGAACTTCATACAGCAAGCTGAGGGCTCAGCTGTGAGGGAGCACTGCAGGGAGCTGACAAACAGGCTCCTGCAGGAGTCCGAGCCAAGAACCCACAACCAACTCCCAGACCTGCCAACGTGCAGCTCAAACTCAGGCATGTGTTTCCTTCAAACTCCCTCCTGCTTCAAGAGACACTGCTTGGGCTCTGCTTTAGCCAGGCCACAAGCCTCAGAGTTTCTTGAAAAACACAATTTCAGTCCCACCCCAGAATCTCACAGCAGGTCCTGCTTTTACTGACGAGTCTATTGGCCAAAACCTTGCAGTGTTGCATCCACACGGCGCCACGTGGCTGCACAGCAGGGCCTATCACAGAAAATCTGGCAGTGTCAGCCTGAAAAGGGTTCATGAAATCACAGCAAGTAACCCAGAGACTTACCAGAAGTGAGACTAAACCAGCATTTTCAGAATCACACTGAGCCATCTGCAAGACACTTGTGGGAACTGTCTTTTTAGGGTAGGCAAAGATGGGATCAGCCTCTGCTATCCAGGCAAACCTTACAGAAAAGTCACAGCCTTCCTCCTTGAGACAAGTGTTGGGTCCTTTTCTGTTTTCCAGAGCTCATCGAAGTCTCCTGTGAGCAAGCTGCTGAGCTCTGGGAGCTGACCCAGCATGCCTGGGAAAGTCACCTGGCATGGCCCTGCCCCACACAGCCTCTGTGCAGGACCACCCTGTGAGCTACAGCGTGATGGGGCCAAGTCAGACCATGAGTATGAGTGTTACTTGACCCCTCCAGGTTTCCTCTCTGTATTAGGATCTGTTTACTGGAATAGGCAGAAAATTAGGTAAATTGCTCCACAAAAAGGAGCTGATTTTCATAGCAAGGGGCCTTGGTTTAACACAAAGGTTTCTCCTGAAGAAAGTTATTTTAACTTGATGGAGAGGGCAAGAACTTCAGATTTCTGCCGATGCTGGCTGTTAGAGGAGAGGCAATCAGGAGCACACTGTATCATGTTCATGAATGTATTTAGCTTTTATTACACAAGCATTTTACTATTTCCCTTCTTCTTTAAAACAGAAGTGCTATCAATGTGTCTAATGAAGAAAATAAGTTCATGCATCCAATCAATTATGTCTCACTCTGAGCCCACCCTCTTTGAGCTATCAGGCCCATGGTAAATCTCAGATGAACCAAAGGATTCCTCTCCTCAACACCACCAACTGCAGTCATCTGAAATGTTATTTTTAATGACAACAAATTACAGTGTCCTTTCAAGAGACAGAGTCAAGGAACAGAAATACTGGTGAGACTAACTCGACAAGAGCTACAGAGAAGGTGACTCTGACTCATTTTGGACTCAGAGAAAAACATTTTCAAAGTAAAACATTGATTTAGAGGTGAATAGACAAGAAGAAAAATGAAAGGACAACAGTGGTCAAAGGAATCAACCCCAGAGCAAAGCTCAGGGACCCACAGGGCTGAAGCATGTGCTCCAACCATGGGCACGTGCACTGCCAAGCTGGTGGCTCACAGCCACACTCCTACAGCTCAGCACCCTGCTCTGTCATCACTGACCCCTGACAACTCCTGAGAGCAAACTTTAATTCCACCCCTTGGTTTGCTTTCACTTTACAGGAAACTCCCTTTCCTTTGGGGTTAATTTTTAGACTGTTCTTGATGCAACCCCCTGCACATAGAGATATCATTAAAGCAAAGTACTTTATTGAAACTAAAGCAGCCATATAACTTTGGAGATCATATGTATAGAGATAACCTCTTCTTAATTCCTGCTTATGTCTGCAATGGTAATCATATTTATTTGGTAAATTTATTTTGTACTATTAACAATATGAATGTTCAGGCTGTGGGAGTACTTGCTTTGATTAAGTATGCAAATGATTCCCTAGAACATGTCAGTAGACCCTACAAACCTTCCTGAAGAGACACCTGCTGCCTCGAAACTAATTGAATGATAGATTAATATAGCACACATAATTCTTAAGAAAACAGGAGAAGTAAGGAAGAAGTGAAGAAGGATCAGAGCTAAGAAGGCATTCACATAGAGGAGGGAAAGGAGCAGTCCAAGAGGAGACAAATGAGACAACAAAATCTGACAAACAACATTCACTCCCAAGGTCCCACCAGAACAGAGTATCAAAGCTGACAGAAAAGTTAATGAGAAAATGCCATGAAAGCAAAGGACAAAATGAGAACAGGAACAGCCTTTGCTTTCAGCATTGGAGCAAGATCCCTACACTCAAAAACTGCCACAGCTAATGAAAAACTCATTTGCCTTTCATAAATAAAGCAGTTTTCAAGTATAAACGTGGTTACCCATAAAATCCCCACATACAGAGATGCTACACTTCCTGTCACAAGAGTTGTCAGCAGCAGATAATGCTCTATTATCTATGGTCACCTTGGGACACTGGCAGGTGACACACAGGTCAGAGGCACGCACCAAAATAATCTCTGGAAGTTCCACTTTCAGCAAATGCCAACACTGTTTTGGCACCCTGCCCAAGGTCTTCTGCACCAGTTAATCCAACCCTGAACAGGATTAATTCCTCATACACACAGGCTCTTTTGCTTTCAGGGCTATATGGCAATTGCTGAAAGGAGAGGGGCTTTAGAAACAACCTTTGCTCCTCCGTCCTGTATTAGTTCTCAGCAAGCAAAGGAGGAGATGTTCATCCCTTATTGAGTCTGATATCATCACCGGTCACTCCATCAAATAGCAAGTTACACCAAAATCTAGCCAATAACTCAGAGATTATTAGAATAAAATCAACACAATTTGCAGAGAAATCTCACTAGCAGTTGGTGCTGTAAGTCTTTTATTTTTTTTTTTTTTTTTGGTGTTGCTGTTTCTTATTTCTTCTGGGATACTCTAAGTTTTAATTAGGTGTAAGAAGATGGAAATTATTAAACTAGAATATATGTGTGTGCAGAGAACAATGCTGTTTAGTGATATAAACTGCAAGGGTAAATTATGGTAATTGGAATGGTTATTGCAGTACAGGCAATGAATAGACAGCAAGACACAAAGCGTGGGGCTGATCTCAGCACGTGCATATAGACACACCATTTACCACTCTACAGGGAATTCAGAGAAAGAGGAAAAATAGAGCTCTATAGTGCAAAGTAAGAGTGAAAGAAGTTGCATACCATAGCCATTTTTCACTGGGGAAATGGCCTCCACCCTCTGCTCTTCCCCAAAGCTCTTCAGCCACTGCCATGGGGGCTGAGGCTTCCACACAGCACCCGAATGTCCTGTGGATCTCCCACCAACATATGTGAACAAGACCTGGAAACTGTTTTCCAGGAGAACAAAATGTGGGGGAAGGATCATAGGAGAGCTTCACACTCTTTTGTACAGGAATAAATGAACAGCCAGGAAGGAAAGGAATGTCCATGGAAAATGAGACCCCAATGAAATGGGAAATGAATCCAGATAGCCACCCAAAAACCTATTGCCATGCATTGAGGATGAAGTCCTGCTATAACCTAATTCCTGCTTCCTTCTTCCATTTTGCAGCACACAAATGTGGCTGCATTGCTCACCAGACCTACACATGGGAGATATAAATCTGGTCATGCATAACCCTTATGTGGTCCTCTGCATACACCACACAAAGACACACGAGCTATTATTTATATTGTATTAGAGCTATTATTTATATTGTATTCACAGCTTACAGAGCACCTTCTGCAAGCAGCTTAAAAACTCAGCCCTTCCAACTGAAAATCACACCTGTCAATCACCACCACCTCCTGGGCTAAAAACCAGACATACCCTCACTTGAGACTTCTTTGCAATTACATGGATGCCACACAATTACAGTTTGGAAAACGTGACATGAGATACCTTTTCCCCTGCTCCTTTTAAAAATGATTCCACAGCAAAATTCTGATGCATGTCGGTGACATAATTAAAGTGAAAGTGAAACAAAGCCCTGCAACTAGTGATTTATTAATAATTACCAGTGATAGTAGGGTAGTTGTTGAGCAAATGTGCAGCTAAGCAGACTCACATACGCCCTGCACGTGGACTAACCCACAGTGTACACTCTAGCAAGTCAAAGGTCCTCTGTAGAGATGTGCATGTGCCATCATAACCTCTGCATGCCTACCTACACTGAACCCCTCTCCCACACAGGGCAGCAGCTTCCTTCCTTTGCAGCAGCAAACCATCACTTTGGGTCAGTTTGGTTCTTAGTGAAAGAGACATAAAAATTACCCAGGTGTTTGGGGATTTTTTCCTTTAGACTGAATCTCATAGATTTGGCCCCTAAAATCAAGAATAGGATCTTTTACAAATAGCAGCTCACTCATGGCCATACGAGGCATGAGAAACTACTGCAGCAGATGCAAGTTGTACCAAATACATAAGAAGAACTCAGGTATTATGGCATATGCATCTATTAGACATTTATTTCAAGCACAATTAGCTAGCATGTAGTTTAATATAATTACTTAATAAACTCTGACTCTGTTATAGGAATACTGTGGTATACAGTCATTCTTGTAGAAACCAGCTTTCTGTGAATCACAAGGAACCATATCAACATTTCCTGTTTAAAATAGTGTTAAGCACTGCATATATAGATATTACACTTCAAATAGTAAGTAAACATCCTGCCCATCAAGGTTGTGTTGCCTTTGAACCTCCTATTTTTACTTTTCTTCTTGCTGCGTAGACTGCTCTGGAAAACACCACAAGGACTTCTACAGAGGGTGTGGGAAAGCAAGAGGGAATGGGGAAGAGGAGCAGATTCAGTCACAGTGCCAGGCAAAGGGACATAGATGGAGACTGCCTGAGTGGGTGTCAGCACTGCCCAGAGAACAGTCCCATGGCCCAACATCTCAAGCCATCAGATGACTCCTTTCACAAACAAAGGTGCTGCTCTTCATGGCACAAGCCATTGGGGTTTGTTTGGTAGTGGGGAATAAAGTCAGAAGTGGAGCTCTCTTAGGAAGCTCAGGTAGCTTTAGTGACAGTAGCTAAAAGTTTATTTTTCCTCTCGGGTGGGGTGGGAAATTTTCCTTCAGGTGACTCAGGGGCCATTCAGCACCCACCATCTCCACCTTAGGGCAGATGAGCTCTGCAGCCACACATCAATGGGAAAGCAGCATTTTCACCCAGGGAGATGCCTGTGCACGTGAGCCTGTGTGTACCTCACTGTTTGGTTCAAACAGGATCAGCAGCACTGGCTTGCAGGACTTCACACAGTAGAGCCAAGCATCAGTGCGGGTCCAGGGACATCCAGTGCCACCACCATGCCCGTGCAACCCCATGCATGACATGTCACCCACTCGTGGCTTTTCTCAAGCCAAAGGACGTTGAGTCTCCTCTATCCAGCAGGATTGCTGTGTATCTTGGCTGTTTGACAGCAGATTTGTGAGTGAAAGGGAGAAAAATGATGCCAGGTGTTCCTCATGACAGTCTGTGTGTGGTTGTACTTGACTACTGTAAACCTACAATCACAGAATCATTAAAACTGGAGAAGATCTCTAAGATAACCAACTCCTAACCAGCCCTGCCAAGTCCACCACTAAATCATGTTCCCAGGCACCACACCTACATTCTTTCTCAACACTTCCAGAGCCAGTGATGCCACCACTTCCCTGGGCAGCCTGTTCTAATGCCTGACTGCCCTTTCAAAGAAGAATTTTTTCTAATATCCAATCAACACGTCTCCTGGCACAACTTGGGATCATCTCTTGTCCTTATCCCTTGCTACTTGGAGATTAGGCTGACTCCCCTCACTAGACCCTCCTTTCAGGCAGCTGTAGAGAGTGTTAAGGTCTTCCCTGAGCCTCCTTTTTTCCAGGCTAAACACCTCCAGCTCCCTTAGCTGCACCTCAAATGATTAACCCTTCAGACCCTTCAACAGCTCTGTGGCCCTTCTCTGGACTCACTTGATTACCTCCATGTCCTTCCTGGACTGAGGGGCTCAGAACTGGACACAGCACTCGAGGTGCAGCCTCGCCAGTGCCCAGCACAGGGGGACAATCCCTGCCCTGCTCCTGCTAGCCACACTATTGCAGATGAAGGCCAGGATGCCAGTAGTCTGGGCACACTGCTGGCTCATGTTCAGCTGGCTGGCAGCCAACACCAAACCTCTGTTCTTACATCAGGGCACCCACAGTTTTTAAAACAAACAACCTGATTTTATGATGTTTTTGACAGGGTGCCTCCCTCAAGAGCCACTCCAGGAGCTTTTATCTCAATTAACTTTTATGACCCTGACAAGGTCAGGGTGTGCCCAGGCAGAGGCAGGGACCCAGCACCCAGCTGTGGGCACAAGTCTCAGGAAAACCTGCTGTCTCCCCAGGACCAGCTCAGCAGAGCATGAGCAGCATCTCCCCACCTGAGCTAATTTTCAGTGAACAGGTGCTTGTAAAAATCCCACCTCATCCTTGCCACATGGAGAGGTCACCAGAAATGTCTGAAGGACACTGGTTAATTAATTATCTGTGCTATCGAAGACAAAGATTGTCAGTCCTAAGGCTATCAATACAACTCCTTTCAGCATCGTTACATTCACTTTCAATTCAACTTATGAGAAATGGATACAGATTCTGTTCTCTTTCCCCAGCTATTTTGAGACATATCTGAAACACAAATATTCAACAGAAAGATGGAACTGGAGGAACAGTAGCCACAGACAAACCACAAGTGCAGATGTAGTCTATTTTTGCTAAATGTGCCTTTGTAGCATGATTTTTTTAAAATATAATCCCTATTTTTTTTCAAGTATCACTGTGCTGAACAAAGCAGTGCATCACCTCTGTATATAACACAGCCTGTAGCCCCTCTGAAGAGGAAAATTTGAGTTAATTACCCACATCACCTCATTAGTCTCCATCTTCCAACAAATAAAAATTAAAGAGAAGAATGCTTGCTGGAGTAGAATCACTGAAAGGCAGAAGTTGCAAGATTGTTGTGCAGTCCACTGCCAGCTGCAGGCAGGAGAAGGCCCCAACAGGAATACCAAGCCCCTGGCACACTCAGGAAACATATATATTTTCTATTCTTTCACTGACTTTTTTTAAAATTCATTGAAATAATGCTTCAGAGTGGAAAAGGCACTTAACTTACAATCACAAGAAGACAACCAGAGGTTGTTTTTTTTCTCTCTCTCTTTTTTTTTTTTTTTTTTTTTTCCTGACCCAGCAGTACAATTATTCTGCATACTGCATGCATATCATGAGATTAAATAAGAAATAAGGTCAGGCCACAGAAACTTCATAACACAAACAATGAACAAATAAAAAATCTCTATCATCTTTCTAAATATCTTCGGGGAGAGTCATTTACTTCCTGACTATGCCTATTTGTTCCTTAAACTATGGGGTTTGGACTTGGTAGAAAATATGAGAAGAATCAGGGCTGTAATATGAAGATTCACAGTGTAACTGTATATTCCTCATGTATCTCTATTCAAATCAAGGATATGATATACTCCACAGCGCTTTACCTGTGTCTTCCATATCCATGTTTACTATTGTGACAAGGAAGGGCCTCTGAAAACCCCATTCACACCTCACTGAGCATGCAGTGCACTACATCCAAACCCACACAGAACATTTCAGAGCACAACACAGGGTCAATGCTAAGGACTGCAATATTCCCACAGAAGTATTAATTGTACGAGATTTGTGCAGGCAAGGACGTGTCTCACACTGCACCTTGTCCACAGATGCACATTCTGCTTCAAGGCTGGCCTATGCAGGGCACTCCGGTCCCTCTCCAGCTCCTCCCTCGCCCCGCTGTGCATCACCCAACAAACCCAGGGAGAGGGCTGCACTCAGAGCCTCAGCTTCGTCAATTCCCTCCGACATTCACTCCAAACCTTAGCAATTCAGCTAAGAAACTGCTGGTGGGAAGGAGAAATAAGGTGACTGCTCAGAGAGCCCTCTCAGCTGCCTGGCAGTAACCTTGGCCTCGGGGCTGGCGTTTCCCGGCGGGGCTGTCACCCAGCGCACACAGACACACACGGACACGGTTACTTCTCCTTCAACCCTGACACCTCCCAGCAAGCCCGTCAGCGCTGTCCGGGCAGGTAACTGCACCTTATCCCCGTGTCCAACCTGACGAGCCCCATCCCAGCCCGGGCTTCCTCCCGGGCCAGCCCCGCTCCTGGGCCGGGATGCTCCGGGAGGAGAGCCGGGCAGAATCCGCATCCCCGACATCCCCCGCCGCACCTTTCCCAGCCGCCTCCCGCGGTGGCGGGGCGGTCGCTCCTTACCGTAGAGCAGGTTTCTGGTCACCTGCCCCCCCATGTCGGCGCAGCCCCCGCCCGGCTCCGGCTCCGCTCCGCAGTCCCCGGCCCACGCGGGACCCGGCTGCCCCGCGCCGGCAGCCTCCGCCCACACCCGCGCCTCCCGCCGCGGCACCGGCGCTCCGAGCTGTCATCTTTATTTACATAAGAAGGAGGAGACTTCGCTTCCTGAAATAGCTGCCGGCGTTTCACCGATAGAGCGTGTCCCCCCTCCCCACGCACAGCGCGGAGCGCGGCAGGCGAAGGCACCCACGAGCGGTGCTGCCGGCCCGGCTAAAACCCGGCGGTACCCGGAGCCCCGGCAATGCTAAGAACAAAGCGGGAAGCACCTCTGACTCCACGGGGCAAAATAAAGCAAACAAAAATTAAGAACTCATTTATAAAACCAAACGACTCTGGCCACGTGAAACTTTCGCTGGCCACTGCGAAACCCTGGAATAAATTAGAGCGGGGAAAAAGAAAAGTTAAAATTTATTACCAGACATCACCACACCAGTTTTCAAACGGCTTTTGCAGGTTAATTAATAATTATTTCATAGTTTTATTAATATTAATAATTATTAACTATTTAATAAAGAAGTGCTCGAAAGGCAGAATGGTTCGCCACAGACTAAAATAATCAAAACATTACCCCCCGTAAACTCTTTTGTGCGGGGCTCGCATGCTCAGCCCAGATACAATGCTTCCTGCGCTCCAGCTCATTACCTCTGCTGATGGATAATGGCCAGCGTTAGAAAAAGCAGGGGATGCCGAGAGCGGTGCAAGGAGGTGCGCAGGGACCGCAGCCAGGGACGGTCCCTCGGTTGCTCTCTGCATCCCGCAGTTCATGCAGGAGCTCGCTCGTTCCCTCCTCTCCATCTCCAGCACCGCACGCCCCTACCCGCTCACTCCTCTCCCTGCATCTCTCCTGTCCACTGCTCTGTGGGTAAATTAACACAGCGGGCACCGAGCTGCCACAGCCAGCGCCGGCAGATCCCAGCCGGCTCGATGAAAACCAGCTCATGCATCTTTGCTGCGCCGCAGTCGCTCCCCTCTCTGCAAAGGAGCGGGAGTCAAACTTGTGCAGCCGCCAGAGCAGCCCTGCCTCCCAACTCTTACCATGATGTTGGGCAAATCCTGCCATCCCACTGCCTCGAGTCTGCCACCGGAAAAAAGGGAAATAAGATTTTCTCTTGCCTGTGTTGTTAGGATTATTTGCTTAGGATGTCTGTGTGCTGAGGTCTCAGCACTTCTGGAGGGAAAAAAAAAAAAAAAGAAAAACAACAAAAAGAAAAGGGAAAAAAAAAAAAAAAAGCAGTGCAAAAAAAGCCCAAGCCAAAAAGCATAGTCAGGGTGTTTGCACTAGTGCTGCGTGCTTGAGGAAAGCTGTGTCCAGCATTTTCAACCTGCAAGAGGAGCCTCTCCCGAGCCCTCCATCCGGTCACCACTGCCGGCTCACCCCTGCTCCCACCTGCCCCGCCGAGACGCGCGCCCCCACTCCAGAGCCAAGCAGCAGCTCTTCCTCAGCTGAGCAGCACGCAGGCAGCACTCTGCTCATCCCTGCCCAAAGTCACACTCTGCAGAGCTCATGGCAGCTTCTTGGCAGAAGAAGAATCTTGCTTTTTTTTCCTTCTATTTTTTTTCCCCTCCCCAGATGATGCTGCATTTACAGCAGCAGCGTGTGGGGTGACAACGTGCCCTGAGCACCGTGGTGAGGCCCCTATGGCCCCAGTGGGTGCAGGACATCTCTCAGGTCACACCAACCCATCACAGCAGCCTGCTCTGCTCCCTGGCTGCTGGGGACCCACAGATGCCACAAGGACACCGCTGCTTTCATCTTCTGGGGGGCACCTCACCCTCTCAGGCAAAGGGTCCAAAAATTTACAACATCAAATACCACATTTCACTTGGAGGAATGAAAATTGACTTGGACATTCAATCCCAAGTTTTCTCCCTCAGTTTCTCATTTCAGCTCTGCTTTCCATCCTTACCTTAATCTTGCTACAGCTCTGTGAATAATTGACTTCTTGGTTCACTGCCTCAACCAAGAGATTGCTAGAAAAAAAAATATAATTTCATGTTGGCCCAAAAATGAATGCTTTGTGCATCTCACTGAACAAAATGTTTCTTTAATTCAAAATGAACCATTTTATTTTCAGAGTTATTTTTACCTCATTTTTTCAAGTTATGGTCATTCAATCCAGCTCTGAAATGATGTCCTTAAAAAAAATATAAAATTAAGCCCTTTGTTTTGAATACACCAAAAGGAAAAGTGTGAATTGCTATCTTTTCTGATTATTTTATTTTTTCCAACTTATTGGCTTTGTTTGTTTGTCTGAAGGGGAGGGTGGAGAGGGCAGACTGCCAGAATGAGTCATCCTGTTTGGCAGAAAATTATAAACAATTTCAATTGATTTTAAAATTGGGGTTTTTTTTCCAAAAGAATCCAGCATCCCCTCCCACCCCTGAGCTTCCCCCAGTGCTGTGGAGCAGCTCCTGGGGAACACGGAGCCTCAGAGCCATCCACAGCAGTAGAATGGCCTGTTCTGTGACAATTCCTTGAAGCTTATTTGCCATATGGCAAATCTTTCCTTCATAGACACATCACCCTGAAACTTACTGCTGATTTGTTCTGGCCACCTCCAAGCCCATTTCAGACCTTATCTATTCCAAATTACTCCTCAGTCTTTCATGTTTCAGGTTCTCCTCTAGACAAAGGGAAATCCTTCCCATTGCCCTGTTCCTGTTTTACAGTTCTCTCTGTCAATACACTCCAGGTCCCCTTGGGCTGTTTCTTTGTCCTTGTCAATAAGGATAAGGCCTCCCATTTTGGCATCAAGTATAAAAATCAATAGCATCACCATTTGCACACCCTTCTAAATCACTGACAAAGGTACTAGATTGGACCCAACAAAAACCCAGCCCCTAAATCCATTTCCATTCATGAACTGCATCCAGCAAACTCTGGCCAAGCAGCAGTGTTGCTGCTCAAGCCAGGAGAAATCTGCAGCAGGAGTATTTTGAGGCAGTGTCTGATCTTGCAAATATACTTATTAACCACAAGAGTAGGATGCTGAGGCTGCAGAGCACTTCTGAAAATAGATTCATGCACATCAAGCCATGTATTAGCTAAAACCTTGGATCTTTCCAAGCAGCCTTGAGCAGGCAATGGGGCACCTCTCCCAGCCCTCCCAGGATAAAATCCCCAGCCCTGGGTACCAGGCAGGGTGGCCAGGAAGGGTTGTGACTCTCTGCATTGCTTTCCTGGTGTCCTGGTGTGAAGGCTGGCAGGTCAGCAAGGAGGATGCCAAAGAACCATCATGGTCTGGGAAAAGACATCCCAACGGAGCCAAACAGCCCATTCAACCCCAGGGAAAGCAGAAGAGATACCTGCAGGGAACCACAGCAGGGAGAACCAGCTCTGCAGAGACCTGTCTTGCACAGGAGGAAACACAGAAGAAGATACAAAGAGAGAAGAAGAAAAGGATGAAAACTCAGGGAGATCAAGGATAAGATCATAGTAATGCATAGGCCAGGCCAAGAAAATGAAAATCCAGTTCATGCAAGTCTCATGCAGCTATAAGTCCTTTGGAACTGGATTTGGCTCTGTGCAGAACTGGAGTTTACACTTTGTTAGCAAGACTAAACAAGAAATAAAACCTCTTTTGATGGGCATCACATCTCCTTTAACGGTGCTGCAGGTAGGGACATCCAGCCAAGAAACAGTCCAAGAAGTTTCCTTGAATATCAGCATGGTTAAAAGGTGGGAACTCTGGAAATCAATCTAATATTCACCAGGTACATGGAATCTTCTCTCAATGACTTTTAAAAAGGTTTAAAAGCTGCAATCAGTTTCTCTATTACCACACTTGACTCTATGGTAACAAACAGATTGACTAGAAATTGCCCTTTTTCACTCAATGCAGTACTCTCAGCTACTGGAGTTCATCTGGGAAGATGGGATAATTTATGGGAACACACTCTTAGGTCTTTTTTCAGCATGAGTCTCTGACCGCTGCTAGGGGGAAGCTTCATCTGTACAGAAAACAGATTTCCTTCAGGAACCTCTGCCATTGTAACTTCAGAGGAAAAATTATCAGCAAGGAAGCATCCAAGAAAAAATGTCTCACCAGCATACACAAGAAGCAGCTAGGAAACCTTGCCTTCTATGCATTCTTTCAAAATTAATTTATTAATTAAGGTGAGGTGACTTAGACAAAAGGTGTGTCTCCACCTTCAATCCTTTTTCTGCAATGCAAAGACACAGATACTGCTGCAGCAGGCAATATGCTGATTAGCTGACGTTTATGCAGCCATTTGGGAATATAACGAGTTATGTCATTATTAAGCATTATTTTAAAGCTGCAGCTCGGGATGAAAGCCAAATCTCATTGTGTAAGTCAAAGGAAATTCAAAATTCTTGCTTCAATTTTTAAAATCAAACCTGCGACTCATGCCTACAATCTACAGCACTGCCACTGCTAACCCAGGTGGCTCAATTACCCCAATACAATTCTCTGCAGGCACAGCAGGAAGGGGAATTTAAGGACAGGAAAAAATCTTTAGGCTGACTAACCACCTCCCTTTTGCACTTAGCTTAAATGAGACATCAGCTGTGTTTGCTTTAGTGACAGGAGCTGCAGCAGCACAGTGGTAAAGGCTGTCTCTGGCAGGGCAATAAAGACATCAGGGAGGTGTTGCAATGGATGTCCAGGTTGTGAAGGAGAGCCAGAGGCCTCATGCCACTGCTCAAGGGCTGCCACCCCTGCTTATGAAAAACCAAAGCTGCCACAGGACGTCCAAGTCTTAACCCTGACACTGCCAGCACTCAGTGTTTCATCATAACCTCCCTGCTTGACTGTCTGCAGGAGTGGAGCAGAGAAACAGCAGTGTTGGAGAGGGACAAAAAGCTGAGAAAGGAGAAGGATTTCTATGGAAAGGAACTGAACTGACCTCAGGCCAAATTGCACAACATTTTTCCATCAGCATGTACATGCTCACAAGCCCCCACTGGATGGGGGGTTTATCTTTAACGAGAGTGACTCAGGGCATGAAGGTGTCAGGAAAGAAATTATTGCACCAAAAGCCAAGAGTGCTCCCTCTTCCTTGTATACTTTTGGGATAATATATTGAGAAAACTCTGTGGGAAACTAAAAGGAAGCAAGGACTAAAAATCACAGAATTCAATATAAGATGTGCCTGGCAAGAAAACACTAACCAGGAGCTTTTAAATGATACAGAAAAACTGTGTCTGCCAGGGGCAAGGTGCCCTGGAATCTGCCAGAAGCCCATTCCTGAGGGCAAGTATCATGCTGTGCATGACACCAACCAGGCCTTCAAATGCCTCCAGCGCTGACCTTCATTTCCATGCTAAATTAATAGCTTTGCCTCTTGCTGCCATTTCACATTCCCTCTTCAAGCACAAGATTCAGAAGAATCTTAGGCTTATCCAAATAAAATGGAAAATGAATATAAAAACACGTCACCAGAAGAAACACTGTAATTTTAAAAACCAGAGAAATGCTGATTTATAGCACTCACCTGAATTAAGTTGACTTATGTTTTCAGAACTACAGAGAAAACTAAAGTTTCTATCTCAAAGCAAATATTGTCTTTAATCTCATGAGAATATCCTTATTTTTACTTCAACTGGAGGTACGGCACAATGACAACATGGCAGGACTGAGAAATGTGTTATTTCAAGCCCAGTTCTGTGGCTATTAAATATCTGGAAACTTTGAACAGTATCACATGATAAGGTTCTATGGCAGACTTTAGCAACCCAAGTATAATGTCTTTCCACACAAAGTTACAGGGAATACTGGTATAATATATACACTTTTGTATTATATAAGTAGCTCGTTCACACTTTATCACAGGCAATATCCAAACTCTGCACTGAAAAACTAAATTACCAGCTAGAATCAACAGTATTTTTATGGCATTTTTGCTTTAACATGTGAGTGCAGAGCAAACACCACATTCACTTTCACAATATTACTGTAAGAAATGGTGATTCCTCTCCGCCTGAGCTAAAGAAGCACATTTTGAGTTTTTTCAAAAATTTTAGTAAGGACCTTTTCAAGCAACAGGTTACTTCATTCTAATAATCTTCATTCAATGCCCTCTAGAAAGGGCACAGGCAGGACCCTGTGAAACCAAGGAGGCAAATATGGTAATCAGAAAGCACCAGCACCAAGGTCAGATAGACAGCTTCCACTCCAGCACGTGACAGGTTTTGAGAGCCTGACTTTGTAATCTAAATAACGCTCCCTTGTCAAAGAAATGCAGTTGCTAAAGATTTTTCTTAGCAGATACAAGGATAAGAGTGAATAACCTCTCTGTTTCCTGTGCCACCCTTTCCCAGAAAAGCCACTCACTTACATGCAGGGATGTTTGTCACCAAGCAAAGGCACTGTATGTTTGTGATGTAAATATTAGCCCAGCAGAGAAACACCTTTTTATTACCCTGCTGAAAGTCCTCCAGAGAGGACAGCGAAGGGCAGCAGGATCCAGAAGAAACCTTTTGGGCTGGCAAGATGGGCAGGCAGTCTCACACCCCATGTCCACGAGAATGTCCCCCACTGCAGGTGCCCACAGAAAGTTTTAGCCTGGGCTTTGAAAGGGTCCTGGGGTCACAGAGGGCAGTCAGTGATCCTCGTCCAGGATCACTGATCTCATGCACCCCCTTTCACCCCAAAACTGCCCTGTCTCCTGCTATAGGGCCATCTCAGAGGAAATGTGACTTACTCACAGAACTTTCCTGCACAGAGCTGCTTTCACAAGCTCTTTCACATTGGTCTCCAGGGAACCAAAGGAGCTGGAGGTCAAGTACTTCTAGGACAAAATGCATGACACAGGTGAATTTTTTAACCCTGGTGAGAGGAATCTTGCTGGTGTAAATACCAAACAAATCATGTCATGCCTGTTATAGGGGTTGCCCCTTCCCACGCCCTCTGTTCATCTCTTACTCACCATTCTCTGGTCTTCCATTTCTCCCTCACCAGATACTGATGTTTTGTACCTCCCCATCCTAGACTCTTTGTGGCCTTTCACATTTCACCTGAAATTTAGCCTCCCTCCCTTGATATTATTTCTTCTGTTATTCAAACTAAAAGACCTTTTGACTCTAACTCAGTCTCAAGAAGTATCCTGAAAGGTCACGAGCCAGATGCAGTAGACTGGGGGCAGCTATTATTGGAATGAGAAAAGAGTTTTGGTTCTTCAACTCAGGAAAACAGGACCTAATCAGTCCTGTCTTTAATCAGACAAAAGACCACAGCTTTACCTTCACCAAATGCCACTTGTTTTATAGCTACTTTATCAAAGCACAAAGCAGATGAACATAAAGTGCAAATACTGTACTAAGTAGAGCAATGCTCATGTTTCCCTCCAGTCACTTCTCCATCCCACATCTCCATTTCCAGGAAAAGGGATCAGAGCAGGACGTGAGACTCATATTACCAAACACAGAAGAATGTCCATATCCCCAGGATCTAAACCATGCTAATGTATTCACCACTGCAGCATCTAGACTGAGCGTCTCTGACCTACCACAGCTCCTTCTGATCTGTCGCAAACTTCTGCAAACCAGAACAACCCCAACTGCTCCTGCCATTGTGCCTCTTCCTCCCATACACCATGCCTCCAATCCAAAGGTCTTTCTCACTTCTCCTTCCTCCCTCCCCCAATTCTTTGTCTCTGCAACCTCTTCTGTGCCGCCCACACACTTGGAGAGTGGAGAGCAGACCAATCTGGCAAGCTCAAATAACAACAAAAAAAGGAAAGAAAAGGGGGGAAAAAAAGTAGTTTTCTGGCCTGGAAGACTCCTCTGTATTTTTATCTGGAAGGAGCAAGCAAATCTCTTTTCCTTTCCCCATGAACCAAAGGGAATGGCAATGTATCCTAAGGCCTCGCATTCTCACAAATCAGCCCTCACAAAAATAAGGGGCTGGTATTTCTTCTGGACACACAGGCACCTTTGAATAGGAACATCAAGCTTCTTTTCAACCCTCACCCAGCCCCAAGCACCAGTTAAAAATATGACTTTTTACAAGGTGGGGTTAGATTAGCCAGTTTTCTTGTTAGTTTTTCTTAAAAAGAGCTGAGGACAAGCTTTGCTGCCTGCCTGGAGGCTCCTTAACCAGCCAGGCAGTTGTTGGCACTTCAGGGGCTGCTGGGCTGCCTGGGCACGTGCCCACACAAACAGCACAAGAAGGGGGTTTGGAAAGGTGCAGCACCCCCTCAGTGCCCACATGGCACTGGCAACATTTACCCATCAAGATCCCACTCCTGCAATCTCACCAGCACATACAAAAAATGCACTTTGGCATAAAGCATCTAATGACATTAATGGCACACAGCACAGTGATACGGTCCAGGCATGTGGAAATAATCACAGGCCCAGAACCCAGGATGACTGATTTTCTTCCCATTCAACATATGTTTTACTTAGATGTCTGCTTCTTCCCCCCCTTCCTTCTCTTGGTCTCCCAAACTATTATTTGGTTTTGCAGCAACAGAGAAAAACATCTTAAAACAGAAACATTAAATCACACCTATCTAAGAAAAAAAAAAAATGCTTAACTTAGATATAAACAAGATATTTTATTGAATACACACATTCCTAATATAGGCAGGATTCGACCCCAGCACAACTGGTCTCTTGAGCTGATAAAATACATCTGAAGTCTGTTCAGCATGAGGGGCTAAAAATAATGTTTGTGATTAGAATCAAAGTTGAGTTTCAGTGATTAATAAACACTGCTCATTAGGACCAAAGTGTATGTTCCATGGAATGACTCAAAAACTCAAAGCTATTCTGTGCAGCTATTTGCTTCTTCAAGGTGACCTGTGAGCCATACCCCAGGCTAGTAAAAATCAGCAGTTACATCATTTACAACACCAATCCAAACAGAGTGTCTCTCCCCTCCCTATCAGGTCATCTTAACTCAGCTGTTCTTATGTCCTGGAGACATTTTAGCTGCACAAAAGCATTTTCACTTTTGCAGCTTCGTGCCAACTATGATGACTCCTGTCACTTTAGCCTTATGTAGCCACATGGACAAAATGTCCATCTTTCAGTGGCTTTATCAGCACAGTTGCAGCCACAGTCATCATAATGCTGACAGTCTTTAACCAGGCTTTCACCCAATATCCACCCACACTGCTCTATTGAAAGCAAATTCTCACCTGTGCCTCTAAAGCAGATCAGCCACCACATTCTTCACCAGATTCTCTAAACTGGACATTTTCACACATCTCCTCTTGTTGTGCAGCTTGAGGGGCCAGTACCAGCACCCCTTTTGGTGGCAGCAGCATGTCCTTACCACAGGAGACACTTGCACATCCCAGTGCAAGTGTCTACTTGACTCTTACCCAGCTTTTACCTCCAAAAAGAAAACACAGACAAGTGATGCTCAGTGCTCCCCATCTTCAACCAGATCTTCATCAAATTGCACACTGCCACACTTCTAACTCACACACAGTGAACTGAGTTCACTGACACTTCCAAGACCTCATTCAAGGTCTGACTGTGGTCTCACCCCTCCTTCAGAGACTATTTGCCCTTCAGCTTCAGTGAGAGAACAGAAGAGAATGTTTTTCATTAATGTAGAGTAGTTTAAAAGTATAAATCTTTTTCCACCTGTCTAGATTAGGATAGGAACATTAGAGATGGGCATGACAAGATAAATATCTCTGCATGTTTCATGTTAGCAGCACAGGTCTGTACACTACATGGACACGAGGCTATTTCAGATGATGCTCTTTTTTAACAGGTTCAAGTGTATTGAAGGTTCACATCTTAGGAGTTTGTGATCTTCCCAGACAGTAGTTTTTGCTTCAAGACAAACCCCAAACCTGCTGTCAATGCAGAGGTTTATTTAAGAGAATATGTACAAGACCCATACCACAGTGCCCCTGAGCAACCCCCCTTTGAACAGGCTGCCCTTGGGGAGCACAGGGAGCCCCCTGTCCCTGGGTGCTCAAACACCAGGGTTTGCCTCCTGGTCACTCCTTCTGGATATTGTTCATGCTAGCCTAAAGCTCAGGAACTTACTCTTTTTCCTCACAGCCTACACTATATTGCTGACACCATTTATCCATCTGCTGCTTTGCAAGTCTGTGAAACACCTAACATGTTCAAAACTCAGGCAATGCAGAAAAGCATCTTTATTCAATACCTTATTTCACCTTCTAGCAAACAGAAGCAGTGTCTGTCTCTCACAGCAGGGATGGACCCTTAGCTGGGTAAGACCACAGTCTGAGCCAATACTTGTTGGGATTTAGACAACTTGAGCCAAGGAAGGAGACTTGGAAGATGTTGAAATTTGAGTGGGAGAGTTGTGTAAAGACACACAGAAATATTTAAAGGAAATGGGCACAATGAAGAGGAAAGACATTTTTGCTGGCTTATGAAAATTAAACATATGCAAGGCTTAATCTGCCACTACTGAAATCAGTAAGAATTTTGCCAGTGAAGCAAAACAAAAGCAGAAATGGAAACAACATCTGACATTTGCTTTGTCAGACTCATACAAATTGCTGTAGTTAATTGCCTATGACACAAATAATAAACCATATGCAGCATATAATTTTAAATTTTCATTTTCACAGTACAAAGGTGTCATGATCTGGAGAGTTCTCATGCTTGTAAAAGCTGGTTATGCTGACTCATATTTAAGATGAGATTTTCCATTTGGATAGTCCTGTTAAATCTATAAAGACACCAAGCAAAAGAACATGTGAGAGGAAAATAGATTAAAATACAACATAGAAGATAATTTGGATAAAATTTTTTGTAAGTAATTTATTGTCAAAGTAGCCTTCAAAATTCTTGGAATGCACAAGGCAGAATATTTCTGTAAATTATTGTTTGGGAACTGATCATATAAGCCTCAGAGGTTTATCCAGTATAAATGAAAGCATCTGGCCTTGTATCTTTAAGACCATAATGATATGCCTGCTGAGCAGTCACTATGGAAAGCATGATATTCAGAAATTAATATCTCTCTGAGCACAGAACAAATAATGAAGATAACAAGGCAGAACAGAGAAACAGGACTTGGACTATCACATCTGGCATACTCGATGGATTAGTCATGCAGGCAGCAGACCTGCACTGGGGGACAGCAGAGGAATGGGGTAAGGAACCTAACCCTAAACAATTACCCTCTGGGTAAGCAGCAGACCATTATCAAGCCAACACAACCAGATTCAGGCCAAGCATTTCAGGGTTACATCCTATTCTGGAAGCTGTGTTTTTGGGGGACATTTCCACAATTTACAGCCTGTGGGATGCAATAGGCTCTGATACCATCATTTTCTAAATACTATCTGCACAGCAGATGTTTTGTGTGTGCACACTACCCCTCAAGCTTCTACCATCTGTTTTTTTACCTAACAAGTCAGGTGTTCATGTTTTTTAATCCAAAGAATAAAATGGGCTTTCTTTTTGTCTTCTAAAGAAAAAAATATGGGGGTTCTTCACTTATTCTCTGCACTCTTGAAAAACCTTGTTAGAAATTAATAAAAAAAAAATTAGAGGACTGGGTGGAATGATTCCCCTTTAGTCACAGGGAAAATTACAGAGTAGGACTATAAGAGGGTGAATTAGCAGCACACACAATGGAACCTGACACCACCTGGCTTTCTTCTCCCTCTTTAAATAAGCAAAGAGTAACATAGGCACCATGGAGACAGAGAACTCCAACACCAGGCAAGGTGAGGAGAGGAGGAAGAGCAATGCTGGATGGTTGCTGACATCTAAACCTGCCAGCAAGGCCAGCAAGGGCCAGGGGTGTCACAGGTGGGTCAGACCCCACGTCCTTTGAGGACCTCAGACTGCCACTCCTGACCAGCTGAGGGTCAGATCCCTGATGAGGAGCAGCCAGCATCAGAGGTACAGAACTGGGACACATTGCTTGAGAGCTGCCCTCTCCTCTACCCTCTTCTCACAAGGGATGACAGCCAAGCAACAAAGAACTTTTTAATGGACCATCACTGGTGATGGACCAGCTGTGACACTTGGCAAGTTCCTCATTGTGAGCCCCAGAGAAATGGCAATCATTGCAAATGCCACAGGGCTTAAGCTCAGCATCTTTTCTGGTTACTGTTTGTGTACAGGAAGCTTCCCTGCTGGAGCAAGCTCTTTTGCTATTCCTCTCTATTCAGATAGGAACTATATCATTAAATTAAAAAAAAAAATTAAACCTATTTTAAAGTTAAAAGATGCAAAAAACAAACAGCATGAATGCCTCTCCTCATTGCCCAAGCCTTACAACATCGCCACAATATCACAGCTCTCCCTCAGCCAGCCCATAGACATTCACAGTGGTCTGAAACACTAACAGCAAACATGAACCCACCATATGTGGAAATAAGTTGTATTCATCACTGATTAATGCACAGACAAGCAAAACTGTGCTAGCAGAAATATTTGGAGAAAGTATATTTCCCCTCTCAAACCAAACAGCTACGATGACCCAACCACTAAGAAGAGGCATCATCATGAAGAGCTCTGTCTTGTGCCAGGGAAATGAGCAGTGAATGAAAACTCATTATTAACAGGTCAGAAGCAATTAATTGTTCAACCAGGAGCAGAGAAACTTTAGATAACTAACACACATATAAAAGCCATGGATTTACCAAAGTCAGTCAAGGAACTGGGAATGAGACCACTCAAACTTCACACAGAGCACCCAGTCCATGGTGCCACTGCAGCCCACAGTGATCCTTCCCAATGTTCCCAGGCCACCTGTAAGGGATAAACTTCTGTACAGCCACCACCATCATAGGCTCCTCTGCTCATGCTCCCAGCAAAGTGGCAATTTCAAGTGTGTTTTTTCTTGCTTGTGATGTGAAAAATTATCAAAAGCAAGATCTCCTTTCCTAGAGGTCACCTACTCAGACACTTCAGTTGACACATGTTATCTTCAGTGTCCAGAGGGACTCTGGAGGATGACTGACTGTCAACAGCAATGAAATCTGGAAAAAACCCACAACTGTAACAGGGTTTGCTCCATGCCCAGTCCAGGGGATAAAGTCCACAGCACCCTCTCACACTGCAGCTCACTCATTTCACTGTGTTTACACCATCAGCTGTTGGCAAAACATGACTAAGGCACTTTATTGCTTTGAGCTTAGGAACAAAACATCTCATACAGGAGAGAACCTGCTCTGTGTGTTGACAGAGTCAGACCAAGGCTGTGGGTGGAGATCAGGATCTCACTGGTCATTCCTCACTCCTCTTCCCATGTGGAGCAGTCTCTCCGTATCCCTCTCTTCTTCCCGGCCACCAAACTTGTCTTTGCTCATCCACCTGTGGTTCAGGAGAGGGGACAACACAGGGATGCCCAAAGTCATCCTTACCACTGCTCTATCCAAATGGGAGCCAAGGAAAAGACAAGAAGAGAGGGGCTTTGTCCCCCAAACACAAGGATGGGTGGCAGCGGGGCAGCACGGCTGCCACAGTCTTTGCTGCTCCTTTACAGCCACTCTTCTCTCAGAGGCAGCTCCCTGTTCCACTGTTTGCTAGGTCATATAAAACAGGAGACAAGGAAACTAAATGGAACTCTGAGTGCCTACATTATGCAGGGTGGGTGTGAGTTGCACTCCCCAACACCGCAGTCTGCTCTGTGCTCGTAGGCTTCGCTCTGCCGTGGCTCGATAAATAAGTAATCACAGGGAGCCCCAGAGCCTCTCTTCAGTCCAGGAGCTTTATGAGGCAAATGAGTCATGAGAACAGAGAGATACAGCACCAATGGAGAACACATGCCCTCATTCTGCAGCTAGAATAGACCCAGGCCATCCTCTGAGCTCATCCCTTCTCTAAACCATTTCTCACACTTTCGTGCAGCTGAGAAGAACATGTGTGAGAAATGAAAGCAGCCGTGTGTTTTGTCAAATCCCAGAAATGCTAAGTGTTTTATGGTTTAAGAGGCCAAGGTACCCAGTACCTTACAAATACTTATATATATACGTGCTTCCATGATTGGAAGTAACTAAGTCAAATTATGCAGCTGTAGCACCAAACGTGCAACTTCTGTTTAGCATCATCCTCAATTTGTTCACTATTTCTTACATCTACCTTGACACAAGCAGAGCAGCAGTAGAAAAACTAGATAGAAATATACAGGAGAATAACTGGCCAAGCAGAATGCAACTTTTCTTATGTTAAATGAGTCCTTCAAAACCCTCAAGATACCTGTACATCCATCAGGAAGAAAACACCCCAAACTTAAAAAAAAACCAAACAAAACAAATCAAAACAAGAAAACCTGAAAGAAAGATTTTACGGTTACATGCTATAAAATAGAAAAGACAACACAACAGCATGGCCAGTCTTCAACAAGCTGTCTTTAACACAAGTCTGCTGGGACATCTTTTGGAAAAGCATAGCACACATCTTCACTTTGGTTTAGAGTAACAGAAATTTGGGAAGTTTTGTCACTCATCTCAGCAGCAGTTTGCAAAAATGGGTTTCAGCATTCAATTAATTCCAATTTCAGAATTAGCAAAATACATTCCCAGGGCTATCACAGAGAAAAGGTAAGAGATGTGTGCCCTCTCAAACTCCTGGCTGCTCTTAGAGTGGCTGGACACACTACTCCCCTGAGGGTTTTTAAAGTTGCCTTTCATTTCAATGTGACACAAGAGCATTTTGTTGTATTATTCTGTAAAACCAGAACCCACCATCCCCAATCAGATCAAGGCACTCTCCATTTCAGAGATGATTTGCCCATTTTAACAAAGGGATCCATTTAAGTTGCTGTCCTCAAGCCCACCAGACCACATGCTGGGGTGAATGTGGAGGGGGAGGCAGGGAACTTTACTTCCCTGTGCCATTATACAAATGCCTGGTAACAACAATGGCTAAAAAGGCTGAGAATTTAAATGACTTAGCATCTAAGTGGGTTCACTGGAAATACTTTCAAATTTTTTCCCTTGCAGATAGCCTGAAGATATGCAAAGACTGGAAAGTGCATTCAAGATGCTGAATCTGATGTTGCTGTCTATTTATGTCAGTACAGTTTCCAAATCAAAATACTAAAGCAAATGGTCTTCCCTAGGGAGCAGATGTTTGAATGCAGTGAAGGGGACCAATTTAAGAACATAGGTACAAATGAAATGTTCATTCTGTTCCAGCCTTCTCTAGCAATGTGAATTGTGATTCACAGAAAGGAGATGACTACATCAGAGACAAGAATGAAAAATTAATTTCATTTTCTCTAACAGTGGACTGCTGGAATTTAGGAGAGTGTCTTTCCCAGTGAGATACTGCCTCACACAGAAAGACAGCATCTGATGTTTTTGAAAGCAGCAGTAATGCTCTCCAAGTCAGACACATACAGAATACAGTCTCTGAAGCTATTTTGCACAAATAACTATTTTTTTCTTCTACTCAATTGCAAATTAGGTTTGAAAGGGCTTCTCTACTTCCTAACAGTGAGTGAAACAGAATGTGTGAATGACTTGTGGAAGCAAGAAAGCACAGCAGGCTCACTGGATGCTGCAGCACAGGATGATTTTCCATTTGCTTCTTGCAAGTTCACTGCCTTTGCATCTAAAAGACATTAATATACTGTTTATATTTCAGCAACATCTTGGATCAAAGCAAGATGAAGGCATCATTTTGCCAGGCTCCATCCATCATTTCAGGTAAATAATCTCCATTATTTAGGATCCAGCTCCATAGCTGGGGCTGCATTACAGGGCAGCACTGGCCCACACCACCCAGCCCTGCACTCCCAAGCTGAGCAACGCTTTCCTGCCCCTGTATGCAAAGCAGTGTTTGGGTTACACTCTGCAAACACCCTTCCATTGTTATTTTGCATGGGTAAATGTGAGACTGGGGCAGCCTAGCAACAGAACTGCAACAGAAGATAGGTTCAGAAGGAAATTAAGAATCATTTTCCTTTCCCCACCTGGTACCTAGTTTGTACTAAGATCAGAAACTATAACAAAAACCTGGGTTCTATTCCCAGTGCTGGCAATGGTTTTCTGACCCTGTCTGTCTGTCCCTAGTTTCCAAATTCACAAGATAAAGATTATAAATTTCCTCCACTTTGGACAGATTTGGAGATCTTAAAATGACAAGAACTATATAAAAGAGTGGAAGTTTCTGCCAGAGTACTACTTCATAAATGGCCTCTTAGACAGCAAAGCAACAGGGAGAGTGAGCAGCACCTAATCAAGTCACATGCACTCTTCACCAAGATCAAACAAGAACTTATCTTTTAGATGAAGTCAAAAAGCCCCAGGCAAGAGGGAAAGGACTTCTTCATCTATTTCAGCCTTTTTTTACCCCAAGGTTTTGACAAGTATGGATCCACCAGTAAATATTTTGCTGAGAGCTATTGATTGCTACTGTGATATCACTGATGCTCTGGCTCAGCACAGCTTTCATGTTTTCTCCACTGTCATTCTGAAATTTAGGCAGTGGCCAGCTTGTCAGTAAACTGTCTCTGCAACCAAGTCTTCCACCACTTTTCAACATCACTGCTTTAACTGCTGTACCTACAGCAGTCTGTGCCTGTGCCATAAATGAAAGGGGGATGCAAACTGGAACTGGACACAAGGCTTGAAATTACTTGTAAATTCTCACCAAGGTTATAAAAGGGACACTTGAATATAAAACAGAGATAGTGAACAAATCCTGGAATAAGCTTTTAAAGAGAGAAGGATCCAGGCCAAATGGAAACACACTAAGTATAATTTACAATGAGCAATGTGTAAAAAGCAATCCAAATCATGGAGCTCAGAATGAAAATAAACAGTGATCTTCCAATAGGGACAAGTACAGATAAGGTAAGTATCTGCTAAAAGGCTGAACTCTGAGCAACCCTTGGGTGTTACCAACTGCTTGAACAAGTCCTCAGTATGTTTCACTGAAGGCCAAAAAAGACCTTAGCAGAAATACTGCATATTCAGTGTGCCTAACCTGGAATTCAGTACCTGTCAGTGTGACTGGTGCTCAGCAGTTAATTATGTAGAAAATAGACTTGCAATCCACTTTTGCCTGCAATGAGCACAGCTGATCCTGCAAGATAACTGATCTGCCCAATAAGATGGAACAACACCTGCAGTCACCCAAACTACAATAAAGAACAACCAAAAAAAGCTAAGCCTTGCTCACATCACACATCATGTACTCATTCCCATCTTGATCTGCAGGGGCACCAGTGGGGGTCAGCAGGGTCGCTGTGAAATGTGAAATGCATTGGGTGTAAACACCTGGAAGAGTGTCAGCCCACAACAGAAAACAAAAGAAAAATTCTCTTTAAAATCATTTTACACACTTCAAGGTGTTTTCACATTTGTTAAGGCTCTTTGACAGATCACATTCTACCACTAACTGGTGGAAATAAAAATTAAGTGCAGAGCAAAGCTATTCAGGTATTAAAAGGAAAAGTGCTGGGGGGCTTTTGGAGCACTGTTGGACAGCAGTAGAGATTACAACCCAGGTGGCTGAAAAAATACAGTCCCCAGGTAGGGCTGTGAGCCTCCAACCATGGGTTAAATTGTTTATTTAAACAATGTGATTTTCATCCGTGTTCATTTGCAGAGTGATGATTGCCTTCCAGTAGTTATTTGGTTTGAGAGGACACAGATCCTGTGTCCTTAGCCTAGGACAGGTTTAGTTCTTAACTAGGTAGACCCTTAAAATATAAAGTGACAACTCTAAAATGGAAACTTCCCCCCCCACCCCGCAGGCTTCCCCAGACCTATGGGAACAGGAACCATCATCCAGCACTTCATATCTTCCCTGAGGTGGGTGAGATAGTCACTGAGTGCTGATGAGAGTGTCTGAATGGCAAGCAGTCACTGTCCCATGGGAATGAGGAAATGTGCAAACCCACTGGAAACAGGACCATGTGTCTGTCACGCTGGCATCAATCACCTCCCACCACAGAGAGCAGGCAGCACTGCAGGGAATGAACCAGCCAGGCCAAAAGAGCTCTTGCTGTGCTCTGTGACTCCACATTGCCTTTTCCTGAGCCTTCTAGAAGAAAACCAAAGGTGAACCCTGCTCAGCCAAAGACCCATGAGCTCACACAACTGCCCATCACTAAGCAGAACAGCAGAACTTGGCCAGCTCAACAAGGATCTCAAGCATTTCTTGCCAGGTACTTGAGTTTCCAGCAGAGATGTTGCAGTTTCTTCCAAAAATGTTGTCTTCTTAAACAAACTGGACAGATTGTTGTGGAGATGCTAAGAGAATGTCAATCTGCTAAATGTCAGAGGAATTCTGACTAAACTAGGAAGAAAAATAGTCGGGAATTACAGCTATATAATTAGCAACAAATCTTTAATTCTACATGTTTGGATAACAAGGCTGATTTAGAATCAATTGCTGAAGTGGAGCAGCCAAGAGGACAGATTCAGATCTTCTCTGTACCAGTAGAAATGCAGAGTAGCTCTACTGAAGCCCAAAAAAGTATGTAAGGCTGCAACAGTTCCATCCTTACAGTTTGATGAAGCTAATTTAATGAAAACACTGTTTTTTTTTTTTCCTTAATCATCTTTTTACCTATTCATGAAATGCACCCAAGCCCACAAAGACTGAAGCTCCTTAAAGACAGGAGCTGAGCCAGGAACACGTCCCAGAATGGCCAGATTTCAGGTCAAGTGTTTGTTTCAACATCTGAAAGCTCAGGCCCCAGACTCCTTTCCTTCTTGTAGTCACTTTTTGTAAACAGACATTTCATTGAGGAAAGATACAAAGGGAGAAAAATCCTGGACAGCTTCTTCCTGCTTACATGACTGATCCATGGAGTTGGGCTTCCATGGCTGACACCAGACTTTCAGCAGAGTGTTAGGAAACTTCAGAAGCTCTTTTGAAAAGTCTAAGTTTCTTTAAACTCACAAAAGAGCAAGAAAAGCACAGCCTCTATCTGAAAACTGTTTTGTGAAGTGGCACATCTTACATATTACACATGATTCATACAATCTGTAGAAGAGTGTCAGTAGCTGACTGACCCTGAGATGTTGAACACCTTCCAGCCTGGAAATGCCTGCAGTGTCAGCCCTACATAAACTGAACCTGGAGTTACAAGGACTAAGTGAGGGTGCTGCGTGTCACCACAGAAGGGATGTTGAATTTTATTGGACAAATTGGTACCTTCTCCCCCCAAGGAAGTTGATGCTGCCAGCAACTTGAGACACTGCCATCACCATCTCTGACAAAGGGAGCATGGCCAGAAATTTTTGTCTCCTTTCTTATGTCAGGAAGGGTGTTTTTACAACAGATGAGCAAGAATGGTGAAGAAACCAAAAATAATTCAGGAAACATGGAAATAAAGCTAATACCAGTTGCTCTGGACACACAAAAAATGTTTTACAGAAACATACCACATACAGTCTTGTGTCCTTTTGATACAATCTCCTCTTGATGACTTTAACATGGTAGTCTTGGATGAGTCAGAGGGAGATCTGCCCAAGTAAAAACCTCAGAACTGCACCCTCCAAAATTATCTTCACCAAAATCCAGAGAACCTCACAGCCTTAATGTGTCCCCACAATACATTTTCTGTCATTCCAAAGATGAATTTTGGCTTACCAAAATTCTTTGGCTAGTTAAAGCAAGGACAAAAATAGTGGTGTCCACCAAACTGAAAGGAAAACAACAATCTCAAAGCCATTTGTCTTCACAGTAGTGCTAAAAATACAAAGGTGGCATATGGCATTCATATTGGGTCTCATCACTCCCTGTAGCACCAAATAAGAGGGAGGCAAGTGCAAGGTGCAGATTTTGGTAGCTGAGTGTGATGCAGAAACATGGGAGGGCAGAAGCTACTGAAGGGCACCAAGAAAGAAAGCGATGGGGTGGGGCTTAGGTTTTGACTTCTGATGAGGGTATGTTTCATTAAGCATGAAATCATAAAATGGTTTATTAATAGACAATAACACTTTTGAAAGGACCACT
This sequence comes from Serinus canaria, assembly GCF_022539315.1. Taxonomy (NCBI): domain Eukaryota; kingdom Metazoa; phylum Chordata; class Aves; order Passeriformes; family Fringillidae; genus Serinus; species Serinus canaria. Next base: position 23,040,296 of record NC_066320.1, on the reverse strand, counting down.
ACTGACTTGTACAATGAATATCAACTAAGGCAAGTGGGAGAAATGTCAAAGTTTCCAAGTCCTTGTTTCAGACTGTTTGCAAAGTTGGAGTCCCATGTTCTGGGATGAAATATTTTGTCCAAGGTCACATAGAAAGTCTAAGACATAGCAGGGAAATTATAGCAGGTGTCAGACCACCATTCCACCTCCTGCTCACTCTCCTTCACCACCCTAGTCACAATCCAACCACGAGGAAAATCTTTCCTTGCAACTACACAGACCAGTGAAAGGAGTGGCTGTCCCTGGAGAAAGGCAGAGGGAGCTCCAAGATATTCCTTCTGCCAGCTCACCTCACCATGAAGCTTTTCCCATACTATCCCATTCCTCCCTCACCTCACAGTCATCCCTTTTTATTTTGGCCGAATATTTTACCACCCTCTTACACACATGACTGCCAGAAAGAGCATTTCTGTGACACCCACGGCCCTAAGCCCCCCAGGAGTGCTTAGGAGCACTTGGCCAAAGGTGTCACAGCAGCCTGGTGCTGGCTGTCCCAGGGCTGTGCCCCACACCTGGCAGCAAGGCTGTTTGTGCAGCAGCACAAACTGAGGAGATTCCTCCCAGCAAAGCAGAACAGAAGCTGGGGCCACCTGGCCCAGAGCTGTGCCTCCTGTCACAAAGGATTTTGCCCAGGCTGTCCTTAAGAGGATCAGGGAATCATCTACTTGCACAAAACAGCAGCCAGGTCTGCTGCTGCTGCAGCGCAAGTTGTTCTGATCTGCTCTCACAAAGCTCCTTCTGCTCTGCCCCGACCACTCCTCCCATTACAGCCTCCTGCCATGGAATGCAGGCACTTGAGAAGAGCTGGGGCTTGCATACAGGTGGAGGGTGAGCACCAGATCAGGGGCAATCAGAGCTCATCCATCCCACAGTAGTAAGCAGCATCACACAGAGCAAATCGACAAACAGGCCTGGTTTTAGAGGCTGGATATTCACAGCAAGCTGGATATCACTGAGCAGTCAAACTCCTGAGGCTTCAGAGGGACCGTGGTGTGCTCAAAATTTGTGAAAATGTAACCAATTATTTAGCAGTTAGGTTAAAGAACATTAAAGTTCCCAAGTGATATTCCCAATATACTTCCCATACCACAGACAGAAAATTCTTTGTTGTGTCAGACGTGCAGATGTATAAAATGGTACCAAACTGGTATATCTAAAAGGAAAAGGAAAGGAAAGCAAATTCCCTAAGGCAAGACCTAAAACCTGCCTACTTCTCTTAGCTTTTTGAACTCTAAGATACATGCAGACCAGCCACCTTGATTTTTCCTCCTTTTCATTGGCAAGAGATAAGATTATCAAGGTGCCTATAAATTGCTTTTATTGATTTTACAAATAGGAATGTTTTTTTCACTTTTTAGATTTTATAACTAAACTTGTAATTTAGATTTCAGCTGTGGCTTCCTAAAAGAAATCCAGGATTGCCCATCTGACCCCTAAGCAAATCAACCCTAATCCTATAATATAACACTCTTCCACAGCACTGAGCACCCTTTCACTCCCAAGGTGGTCCCACCAGGTCAGGGTTTAACCATTGTACTCTTGCTCATCCCAGAGGTGCCACTGCTGTTGCAGGGATTGGTGATGGATTTCCTCTGCCAGGATCAGCCCAGGATCAGCAGTACAACCATCCTGGATGCACAGAGCACATGGGGATGATGTGAGGAAGCAGGGACAGCATGAACAGGGCACAAAGTGTAGTAAGAAACTGGACCTGGTGTGTGTGGTCTGACTTGCTAACAAAACCTCCTGTGAAACTGGTTTCTTTTGCAGTAACAGGTCCTAGTGCCTACCTACCCTTCCACCTCCACAAGTTTTTTTTTTAAATATTTGACTAAAATATCCCACTGAAATTGTCCCTTCCCTGCTGCTGAAGGACTGAGGATTGCTCTGCCCTTTCTCACAGCCTTCTCCAACAAAGACTTCACCCCCCTTCACCTCCCTAAAGGAAATTAATCCACTTCTTTCTACAGTTTTCTCATCAGAAACAGCTCCCTCTGCCTCATGGTTCTTGTCCATCTCTTTGGGGCTCTATCAAGTGTTTCCATGCCTTTCTCAAAGCATGTTGACCAAAACTGAACATGATATCCCAGTTTAGCCCTCATCACTGAGGGGGAAAATGCCTCCCCCAGTCCAGCTGTGGGGCTTCAGCCAGCTCCCCTGAGCACAAAAATTCATTCTTTTGCAACAGAATGACATGATTTCTCATGAGTTTTCCTCCCAGACCCCCAATGCACTAATACTTATCTGCACCCTCAAATTCTTCTGTCCAAGAACAGCATTGTGCTGCTGTCTCCACTGAGTCACACCTGACACCTGACAATTCCAAATGCCCTCCTAAACTTTAAGACTGTTTTGAGATTGAGTAGGTAAAGTTCTTCCAAATCTGGTCTGCTGGTACAACAGATAGTGCACTTACCTTTCTGCAGATTTCACTCAAATGAAGTGACTCCCTTCAAACAATTGCATGAATTTAAGCCTGCCTCAGATATGAAGCTACTAGAAAAACTACACACACAGGCATTGTTCAGATCATCTTTCTGATACAATTTTTAATTATATATATTTTTAATATATAACTAACAATTATATTATATATATATATTTCTTCTCAAAAACATCACCTCATTTAAGTCTCCAGCAGACATACCTCATATCTTTGCTTTAGAGCTCAGCTGCTCAGGGCAAGATAAATACTGTAGGTAGAGGGGCCCTGCAGGTACCTAATTGATTGAGAGATTTTTCTCTGGCCAACTCACAGTTTTTAAAAGGACTTACTTCACCTCAAAAAGAAAAATATTCCTTTAACATCACTCTTGACACCAATTCTAAAGGCTGCTCCTAGCTGCCTTCCTGGAGAGCCACTAATGAAGAAGCAGCAGCCTCTTGGATTGCAGAGAGTCCTGGCTCTCAGTAAAGTTTCATAAAGGAATCAGGAATTGCTCTGCTGGGTCAAGTCATTGATCCAGTTAAAGGATTGAAGACAGACATGGACACATAACCAGTTATTGGACTAATTACCTCCAAGTGAACCAGACTGACTGGTGATGTCCAAGCTCTCAGTCTGCTGAAATGTGTGGTAAAACACTAGAGATTCTCTCCTCATGGAGGTGAATCTATCCCTGAGGGAAGGTTTGTTAGCAATGCTCATTTCAGAAGCATCACCACACCAAGAGCCTGCCCTAAGAGCATCTTATTTATCACACAAAGGATTAATCAATACAGAGAGATTGTGACAAGTAGGATATTTCACCAAATAACTCAAACATTTTAAGACTCTCCAGGAGAAGAGGCAGAACACAAAGCAGCTCCCTGGCTATTTGTGAGTCACCCTGATGCTGTAAGATCAGCACTGTGTTCTTTGCCCTCCTACCACAGCAAGGAGAACACCAGGTGAGTGCTTGGCTCCTCACACCCACAGCAAGGATCCTGGATGCTGTCAGCATGTGGGGATCAGACAGAGCAAATACTTCTGCAGGACAGAGTCCAGTAAGGACAACAAGGAGTGTCCCACTGGGGCTGGGTGCCTGGCTGGCAGCTGCCTGGGGGACACAGAGCCATAGCAGTGAGGGTCTGACCCAGCAATGCCAGCAGTGAAGAGCTCCTGCCCTCATCTCCCAAGAACCAAGGGTTTAATTGAAGCTAAGCTGTAACTTGAGCATTCACCTGAGGTCTCCAGTAAGGACAGAAATGCCACACCAGATCTCATCTCCACACAGAAGCAGGAGTTAAAGAATAAAAATAGTAGCAGCCAGGTGCTCCAGTTCCTCAACTTGATTGAATTTGGCATGTGAAATAAAGTAGGTTCAAAACAGTAATTACAGAATAATACATATGAGAAAAAGGCCCAAGTCACAAAAAGGAAAGCAATTACAAGCAAAATTAGCTGGGAAAGAGAATTAATGGAAAAATATGAGTGATGATGGATATATTTTACCAGATGTCAGAAAGTGACAATTATAGGAAAAAATTCTCAAAAAGAGACTTATTTCATAAAGTAAATGAAACCTTCTAAAATTCAAAATTATATGAAAAGTGGGTGAAAAGAAATTGATAGAATTATTAAATAAGTTAATAGTCAGGAATTGTTTTAAAAGCTGGTTGAGAGCAGTGCACATTCCATCAATCAAGTCCATTAACAGATATAAGCAGCTGAGCTAACAGGAAGAAACCAGGAGGATATGCAGGATAATTCCAGTAATTAGACTCTATGGAACAGATGACTCTGTGTTTGGGAGGAAGTTAGTCAAGGTATCCATAGGATCACTTGATGGACAGATGCACATCCAGTCACACATCACCCAAAGAGAGACACAGCACAGTAAGTGAAATGAGAAAGCACACTAATTAGGAAATGCAATCACTAGGAAGACTTAATAAATAAACAAGAGGCAATAGGAAGGCTGGCAGAAGACAGCAGAGGGCAAGCAGACTTCAAGGATACAAATTTGGTACATTCTGAGTGAAATACCCCTAATAAATAAATTCCATGGGAAAAGGAAACTTGTCCATTTGAAAAATCTTAACAAGTACTAAAGAAAAATAAGTTGGATAGAGGTGGAAAGAAATGAATATGGAAAACTGAGTCATTGCAGAGTATGGTCAGCAGGGACCAGGGAAGGAGAACATCTCATAGGAGCAGGGATTATTGTTGGGTTACAAGGTCAGCTGAATGTAGCAGCCAGCAAGACCTGGGGACAGCAGACAGCCAGCATCCAGCCATCCTTCCCTGCAGCACTCTGCACTTATTTTCTTTAGAGATTATTCATACAGCTTTCAAGGCTTTTAAGATTCATGAGACTATCCAGAACTGGCACCAAATTTTTCAGGTTTTTTGCCAGCTTGCTACGGCTGGTCAGGAGTCAGTGATAACCCTGCATCAACACTGCCTGGGGGGCAGCATGTACCCAGGGGAAAGAGGGTATCCCTGCACTTGCAGTTCACACTTGCACACTGCATGCCCTGTACCCACAGCACAATGCTTCCCACACATCAATCTAGCACCCATCCAGTGCCAAAAAAAGTATCTTCCATCTTCTTTTACCTTCTGCCCTTTCCTTCCTGGCTGTTTCATGGACAAATGTGAGCACTGAAGAATATCCTCGTAACCACAAAACAGTTTATGAGCACCACCACAGAGCACAGACAGTCCATCCTGCTCCAGGTCACAAGAGGAGAGGAAAAGCAGGCAGTGTGCTGGGCCATGTGGAAGGTGCATGTTCCCAAGTGATACCCACCTCAGTGAGCAGCAGCAGAGACATCACTGCCCTGCAGCACCCAGAACTGCACTGAGCTCGTCTTGGGAGCTTCAGGGAGCATCTGCTCCAGCTCTGCTCTGACCTCTGCAAGCTCCACATCAGCCCCACTTGCTCCAATGACTCAACAAGGCTCCTTGCAGCAGCACAGCACTAAACTCAACACCTCCAAGTCTTCTGAATAAAGAAAATGCCAGAATGCCCAGCTCTGCACTGGAGGTGGGATTCACATGTTTGTGGGGATCCCATCAATAAAGCACAGTTTTCTGGAAATCTATCAAGTGTTTCTACAACTGAGGAAGCACTTGAGAGGTCAAGCATGAACACCCATTTTGTGAATGCAAATACCTCTTTTTTTATGTATGTGCAATTTGCTTTCCTGCACATACTAAAGGAGAAAACATTAGAAGATGCAGAACACAATAGGTCTGATGGAGCCTCAAGTGGGCTGCACCAAGTGTTTAGGAGGGTACCTTCTGGACTGAGAGCCTGTGACCTTGACCTGCATGAGATGCTGGTATACAGACTGTGTCTTCTAGTAAATAGCAGGAAGCCAGGTGTGTGGGTATCTGCAAGATGTTCAAATCCCTAACAGTAGGCTAGGAGCTTTATGTGAAACTGAAAAGCCTTCAGTGTGGAAGGTGGGAAGGAAGTGGTTCTTTTTGTGAGGCTTCATCAGCCTCATGTGGCACAGTGTTTCAAAGAGAACTTCTTACTTTTGGCAGAGGAGATAAAACCCCAAAGGTGTTTGATCAGGATAGGTCCTTCAGCTTCCCTGTAGGTGAGATGGTGACAGTGAGGAAGCTGCAGAGCCTGTCTGGGCTCACCTGGGGCACACTGCACTCCCAACCATGGTGCTGCTGCTGGGCACCACTGCACAAGTGGTGCTGCACTTGGGAGGAACATAAAGGCAAACAATTCTGAAATTTGTGAAATCTACTGAGGCTTCTAATGAAAGAAGATTTGGAAATCTGTTAAACATGATAAAAATGATGAGGTAGTGAAAGGCATTAGTACATAATACCTTATTAACTCCTGGGGGGGGGAAAAAAAGTCTTAATGCTGTACTGAAAAAAGGGGGGGAAAGCTTGTATAAGCACTGCAATAGGCAGAGTCACAGATAACACCACAGAACCCAAAGTCACCCAACTGCAGGCTTTACAAAGAAAACATGTCCTGAAGGATAACAGAATCACAAAATCTGTCAACTAAAGCCACCAAATGAAAAATGAGAAATAAAAGCATTATTAGGCAAAGTTGGATTCATTTACTGTTTATGCAACATAGCTTCCCATGGGCTACAAAAGTGGCTGTGCAGCCACAGCCCAGCAGTTCACATGGCAGCTACGTCAACTCCTCCCCTTCACTCAGGCCTAGGTGGCAAAATCTTTGCCCATCCTGTTTACAGTCTGGCAGCTTGTGCACAGATACAAAAGACACATCTGATGAGCTGTGCAGAGCCTGTCCCTCACAGTGTTACACTCAGTTCTCAATAACAAGACAGCTCCCAGAAAGCAATAGCAAGATGCACACTCCCCTGTGGATGCAGTAGCATTTTGGAGGACCAGGAGCCTTGAAAGGACTCTGATGGAAGAAGGCTGGAAATTAAGTGAAAGGCATTTAACCCTTCCCACCACTATTCCCTGACTGGGGAATGCTTAAGCCCTTCATGACCCCACCAATGCCATTTTTAATAGAGTCAACATCCTCAAAAGGTGTTTATTATCTATCTGGTCACTAATCATACTGCCTCTTCATGGGAAGAGCAAAAGATCATGGCCAGAAATATGTTTTACTCTCCTGGACCCCAATGGGGCACTTGCTCCGGAGGACCAGGATCCAGCAGAGCAGGGAACACGGATGTTGTGCTCCATCAAACATGAGACCAGGCCTTTGCAACTGAGATCTTGCACACCAAGCAAGATGGAGGTTACAGACAGTCCCATGCAAAGCTGCAGCCCAACCCAAGCAGCCATGAAACACCATCAGATTCAGCTCAGATTTGCCTCCTGAAGGCCCCAGGGCTCTTGGGAGATAACACTTCTCACAGAAGGGTAATGCACAGCCATGCATTGCTCACCCCCTGAGCACCACAGATATGGTTGATATCACACCCGAGATCACGCTCTGGGAATGTATCCTTGCTCACTGCTGGCTGTTTTCTAGTCAGAGTTCCTTTTCTGAAGTCACTTTTACATACCAAAACATTTTTTTGTGTATGATTCAGAAACATGCTATAGTAATAGAGGGGAGACAGGGAGTCTGCCCAGCTCTGTTCAGTTTTATCTCTACCAGCTGCTGTACAGAGCACAAGCAATTCAGGAATCATGGCAAAAACATTTTTTCTAAACAGTCCTATGGTCTATTGAGAGGAACGGAAGTTTATTACCATCGGTGACTCACTCCCCGTTGAAGCTTTTTTCCTGGACGAACTGCATTCTCCATTATTATGTTCCAGTAACAATAAATTATTAATAGGAGAGGGAGTTCATTGTTCGCCTCACAAAAATGTAACCAAAAGCAAGGAAAATATGGAATATGCTATAGAGATTAAGATAAATATTTCATTTCCCCCCCTCTGATGTGCAAGAATTACAGCCCTTCATAATAAATTGCAGTCATGGTTCGTCAGAGGATATGCACGAACACATATTATTGAAAAGGAATTGTGTTTACAATGCAGCTTAAAAAAACATTTTTTCCTCTGTCAGTTCCTGTAGTAAGGGCAGAAAATTTGCTTTCCCCAACACAGCAAAAAAGTGAGATCTTAGGATATCTGGGATCAATTCCTGACCCTACTAACCCTCCTCTGTGATCCCTGACAAATCATTACACCTCCCTCTGCCTATCCTCCAGCCTCTAAATTAGGAACAACATTTTTCACCTCAGCAGAAAGATGTGAAAATAGCCTTTGTTAATGATTTTTAAGGTCCCAATTAGCAATAAGGGAGGCAGGAAATGTGATCTTAAACCCAACAGCAGGAATTAGTTAGGAGATTGCTACATGGAGTAAGGAGCTGACATCACCTTGGTGTTAAAAACCATTGTTCAGTCTCCAGTTACTCTGCCACTGGCTATCTTTGGATTTCAAGATGTACAAAGAAGATTTCCACACCATGATGCTTGAAGTTTTTGAGGTTTTCTCCAACTATACTGCAATGAGGGAAATGCTGCAGATTATCTCCCAATTTTTAAAAATTAAACACCTGGCTCACACTCAAAACTCTGGAGCTTCATACTACACTAGCTTGGAATAGAAGAAAAAACAAAAAGGAAAATAAAACTTTTAAATCTGGATACAATATTTTGAGCTTCATGTCCATCTACATTTGAGTCTACCAAAACAAGGCTTCACCCAAAACCTGACTCATTCCTAACCTCTCCCAGCACTTTGTCTCTTCCATCAGTGTTTATCCATCCTATTGTGATTCTGTGATTCCGACCAGCATCGTAGCACCAAGGTACTTGTCAGAGTGTGTGCACCCTCCCACTCTCCTCAAAACACTCCCCATTTCACAGGACCAGCCCCGAGGGCATCACCCCTCCAGCCTGTGGCCAGCACAGGGGAAGGGCTCTGCCCCTCAGTCCCTGCAGGAAGTGATCCATCGATTCTCTGCTGCTGAGGTATGACAGACACAGAGACTGTTCACAGCAACGATCAGGATCCAATAAAGCAACTGCAAAATATGCCAGATGTCAGCTCTTTGTTTACAGAGAGAGCAATGCAATTTGAAGGCATCTGTAACTATTGCTCACTCTAGAAGAGGGAATTTTAAAGGAAAAGGTGGGTGGAATGGGAGAATAAACTTTTGTGGTTCTGACTGTCAGTTAAGACCAAGTGGTAGTAAGGGAAAGATTAATAAAAAAGAGCAAATGTACAAAAGCTCATCCCACCCATCTGAGTAAGCAGGCAAAAGCAAAGGGCTTGGCTGCTCAGAAATGGTGTGGGATGATGCAGTATGAACAGGACTGAGGAGCTCTGAGAAGCATCCCGCTGCCTCTGTCCCTGGAGCCAGGACAACTCCCACGTTGCTCCATCCTTCAAGCACAGAACATGAGCTAATTGCAGCAGTTCCTCCAAAACTTACTGATTTAACAAATGCTGAACAGAGTGCTGAGTGTATCAGATGTGCTCTGGCTCCTCCAATTCCATCTTAATTCATCTTAGAAGAAATCTTGGAGTGACTGTGTGGCTAAAACCCTGGACAGGCAGCTGCAGCACTCACAGGAATGTCCTGAGATGCTCTAGTACAGTTCAAGGGCCAGGGAGTAGGTCCTTCTGGATCTTCTCCTGCTCCTGACATGTGAACTTAGATTCATTCTCTTGTGGCAGGTATAATTTAAACACACACTTAAGTGCTTTGTTAAGTAGGGGTGGATTGCTGAACTAGCAGGAGATTTTACAAAACACCTTGAGCAGGAATACAAGTTATTATAATAACTTTAAAGAAAACTGTACGAAAAGGAAACATTTCTTCATGGCAAGACAGATTGCCATTGTCTCAAAATCATCATTGGGATGTGGAAACAGTCTCTGAAACATTTGAGATGGCATGGAAATAATTTAGACAGTGCTTAAAATACCATTTATGGAAGTTTGGTTAGAAGACTATAAAATGATAAATACCTACCTATAGAGCAAAGTTTACCTTCCAAATTCATGAGTAAATTTATTAGACAGCTGTATTAAAATCAAGTTTTTTTATACTGAAAGAAATCTTGGGAGGAAACAGAATTTGCCTGGGATCTGAACTTGTCATTCATGCTTTATTGAACAAATAAAAGTAAAATTGGCTCTTCAAGTGATGAATGCATATCCAAGTACTGTCTTGTTCTAAATATGCTTAGTATCCGCCATAGAACAAGTGTGCAATGGATTTCCAACAAATAAAGTTGTTTGAATTATGGAAGGCAAGGGATAGGAGGAAAAGGGAAAGGGAAAGGGAAAAAGAAAGGGAAAGGGAAAGGGAAAAGGAAAAGGAAAAGGAAAAGGAAAAGGAAAAGGAAAAGGAAAAGGAAAAGGAAAAGGAAAAGGAAAAGGAAAAGGAAAAGGATGGGCTCTTGCGCCACAGTGAATGGAGGAAGGGCATTAAGGGGGCTGTAAATTAATAGTTCAGCATAAGGGGGAATTTAAAAGTCATATCCAAATAAAATGCACTTTACTTTTTTGTTCTGCTGTTGTCAAAGGTAAATAGTAACCAGACCTCAAATATGGAGAACATTTCACATTTTGAGCAGAGCCCAGCTCACCAAACCCTAATTCCCAGCATACCTTCAGCAGGAGCTGAGAACTCATTTCTCCGTTTGCCAAGGGGAAATTTCAGGCCACAGAAAGTTGCACATTTGAAAGATTTATAAGTTCATGCAATTAGCAAGTTACTGATATCTGAAGCCTATAGAAAAAGAGAGCTCACTGAGGACAATCCAACATCCAAACAGGCCATTCCAGGCTCCTTTCTGCAGGATCAGGGTCCTCCTGAGCAGCAGGGTGAGAACAGCTGTGGAGAGGAGGAGGAAGGAAGGCAGTGACAGGGAGGTGCTGAGCACATCCAGAGACATTCAGCCACTGCTCCAGCCTCCTCACAGCCATGACACAAGGATCCTCTTAGGGTGGCATCTGCCCACAAGTACCTGACTGGCAGGGAACAGCAGCTCTTCCTGGAAGACTCTGTAGGATGGTATTACACCCTGCAGAAGAAAGGAACTTCCACAGCCACGAAAGTTCTATGAAAAAGTTTGGCTCAACACAAATTTTGTTTTCTTCTGCATTTCACCTTTTCAGACCCCATTCACATCACAACCTGTTCCTACAAACCGGGTGCAATTAACAGGCAGAGCTTGGGACCAAATCTGGCTCATTGTGTTTCCTCAAATGTGTCCATTGTCCCCACAGCTCCCCCAACACAGCCCTGTGATCCATCACAAGAATATCCCGACCCCTCAAGCCCCACCAGGCTGGGGACATCCCACAGCTGCCATATTACACCAGTGGCTGTTATTCCAAATAAGGGAACTTGTTGCAAACTCCCCTCAAGCTGCCTTGTTCTGGCTGGTTTATGTTAGGGAGACAAGACTAAACAGACCTTCATATTTTCAGAATTAACCACTAAAAATGAAAAATTGATTGTTTGTTTCCAGAGTGCAGATGAAGGGGAGTCTTGCAGCCAGCGGCCTCTTTTGGAAACCGCAGCAGAGCGAAGGCAGCCCCGGGTTATCTCTTTTCTCCTAAGAGTCTTTGGGATGGATTCAGGGAGGAGTAAACACGTGTGAGCCCCGAGTCACATTTTGGTGCAACCACTTGTCTCCCTCCAGTTTCTCTCCGTGTGAACCAGGCTTAGTGGCTTAGTGTGTGGCCCCACAGCAGTTTTTCTGTTGCATTTCCCCATTATTTTTGCCAGGGTGACAGTCAGGTTGTTATTTTTTTTAAGCTGATCTATTAAATGTCAGATGAAGGGAAGTTTCACTGCTTTACAGCAAACTTGCACCACATAGATTCTTTTAACTGCTGTCATGAATGTAAATCAGAACAGGTAATTTCATTTCCCTCTTGCTATTTGAGAGGTTTTAGCTGTCTTTCTAACAATCAGGACTGTTATTTAGTGCTGCAAGGCTTGAATTAAGTATTTTTAGGCTGCACTCCTTGAACAGATGCATTCTTACCGTATCTGACCACTAATCCACAAGGAAGCTGTGTGACCACTTTTTGTGCAACACTGAGCTCAGCTTAATATTACCACGTCTCAGCAGAGCTTATTTACTCAGGTTCAGCCTAGGCAAACTGAATTCACCTCAGCCTGCCACATGGACATATGCTCACATCCCAGCTGGCAGGATCTGTGTATCGCCTTTTTTTAACCCTTCCTTTGCTTTTCCCCATCTCTGCACAGCCACAGGCTGTTTATTCAAACCTGATAAACACAATGAGCCTCAACCGTGGCAAAGAAATATGGAAAACAAAGACAATACTGCCCGGGATGTGACATTTATTCAGCAGCAGAATTTCAATAGAGTGCTTGCAGCTAAACAAAGAGGGAGAGAGGCAGAAGAGAAACAAGGAAAGGTCCTACAAGTCAACAAGGGAAAAAAACCCATCATTCACAAAACCTTAGAGGAAACCCATCCTCAGCTCCTCTTGCATAAATCGAGACTAAGTTCCATCAATTCCATTAAGACATTATATGACCCATAATTAAGCTATTGAGAAACCTTTTTATTCCCAACACCCAGTGCAGTGGGCTGTCAGCTCCCCACCCCCCAGTGGGAAACACTGGGGCTGCAGCAGGCAGAAGAGCAAGGCAGCAGCCCAGATAAGGATCCATTCCACCCTTTCTGCTATGCAGGGAAGCACAACTCATGTTACTGCTGCTCCCTGGAGACCCAGACAAAAGTCACCACATCAGCAGAAAACAATTAAAAATAGTCTGGAGAAACACTGAGTAGCAGCAGTGAGCTGCAGGCAGGAGAGGCAGCAAAAGAGCTTGGAAAAGACCAAACTCCTTATCAGCCTCCTTCCACATCCCTAAGTCCAGCCATGTTTTCAAAGCACACATCAGGACACCTCATTTCTGGTTGTATTTATTTGAACTGCATATATAAATGCCTCATTAGAGAAAGAAACAGCCTTTTTGATCACAAATTGCTTCCTCTTTATCCCCCAGCCCACGGCTCAGCCACAGCGACGCGGAGGGCACCGGCAGGGCTGCGAGCACAGCGACTCACCTGGCAGCAAACCAGGCCTCTGCACTGCCAAATTAAAAGCAGAAATGCAGATGGGAAAGGTGCCTTTTCTCCCTCTGGCCAAACAGCCACCTGGCACAGGCGGGGTCAGACTGATACAGTAAGATGAATGCAAGAGACCCACCTAAAGCTCAACCCAGCCTTTCCCAGGAGACGTCCTAGGCAGGTCTGGCTGTGCACAGACACATGTACCCACAGATTCCTCCCCTTTTCATCTGGTCAGGAATCAAGAAAACTATTAAAAAAATATCAATTTGCTGTTCCTAATGCTTAGCTTCAAGAGAGACAACCAACAAAACACAGGTTTGAAAGGAGACAGCAGCAAGTACGTGAACACAATGCAGGGACTGGATTTTCCATCTGTCTCTGCCAGGAACTCACTTTCTCCTCTGGATTACACGAGGCAGCATCTCATCTAGATGGAGAAAATTGTGCTTGCTTTTATCAGAATTACATTTTGAAGGCTAGATGCTGCTCTTTGCTGCAAGTCTAAAGCAGCCCTGCTGAGGGGCAGTACAACTTCAGTTCACATCTGTGCCTCCCACAGCAGAACTTGGTTCAATAAGTATTGGGACCTCAAACCCAAAACATGGTTACAGGTAAAAAAACCACATGATGGGGCATTTTGCTGCTGCATAATCTCCACAAAGTACATCAATAGTAACTTCAAGTAACACTATGCTCACTCAGTCCTTTCAAGTGTAAAGTACTGGGAAGTCTGAACTCAAGAAAAACCTGATTACAATATTGGTATAAGGTGTCTTAAACCATAGAGTGAACATCAGGCTAATTTCAGAGAATCATCAGGTTAGAAAAATCTCCACGGTCATCACTTCCAGTGATGGCAATCCACCACCTCCCTGGGCAGCCTGTTCCAATGTTGGACCACCCCTCGAGAAAAGAAATTCTTTCTGGTGTCCAGTCTGCACCTGCTCAATCAAACTTTGTGTTTTTCAGCTCAGATGGTGAAAGTGCAATACTTGAAGAGATGCTCACTGCATCTTAGAGTAATTTTAGATTAGCCCTCAGTGAACACCTCCATACTTCCATCTGTGAGCCATTTCACACTGGGGAGGCAAAATCCATCTTCTTCACTTTACAAGCACAAGTAGTTCTCATTAATTCAAGGCAAACTCATATGGAATAGAAGGTGGAAGAAGCTGAGTGCCTACACACACAGAGACAGATATGTGGGTATCTCTGTGTGCGTGCATGCTGCCAAAGCCTGACAGTTCCTGCTGTGACCACTTCTCCTAATTTACTATTACTTCCAACCCCCACAGTTTTACAAATCATTGTTTAATCAGAGAAGCACTTTGAGGGAGTTTTAATTCTGCAACAATACCTTAAAAAAAAAAAAATCTAAAACTGTTACAACCAAGGTGGGAAAAAATGTGTATGGACTAAAATTATCCCTGGAGCTCTCACAGAGCCTTTTAGAAGGCCATAAAGTCGTGGCTTTAGGAACAGGCTGTTAAGATGAGGATAAACACTCTCACACCCCGGGTGAGCCAAACAAGCTCCTTGTGTGCCTTGGGGCAGCGGTAAATCCCAGCCGGACAGAAGGCACCGGCCATCCCGGTGTGTGCAGCAACAGTGACAGCTGGCGGACACGGGAGGAAGGCCCCGCACATCCTCCTCCTCCTCTTAGGCTGAGTCACGACCCACGAGCCTTGGAGAGACGAGGCAGATTCAGGTGGTTTCACACTTGGGCACCACCAACCAGGCATTTTTTGAGAGGGTTACCAGCGTGACCAGGACATGATTTCCCACCTTGGCTCACCCTCCCCTCCTGCTGCACCCACCTGTGTTTGCCCAGTCTTTGCTCTCTGGGGGAGAAAAGGGGCTGCTGAAGGCACAACCACGGCTCTTCATACATTTTAAGTTACTGGCAAAGGTCTCGTACTAGAAAGGAGAAACTGTGACAAGCAGTGGAGAGGGATGTTCAAGGTCACACCAAGAAAGCCACGGGCAGTGTGGGACAGAAGTCCTGAGGTTTGGAAAAGCCACAAGAAGTACCTCTGGCTGCAGTCAGTCAAGGGACCAGCAGGACCACATCATCAGGAGGAGCGGCAGCCATTTAATTTACCCCTAGATGCTGAAGAGTCTGAAACCTCATCCTTATTCTTCTTTTCAGGAGAAAACCAGCTTTTTAAAATTGTCCATTATTTTCTCTCTCACACCAAGCAGGGAACAGACTGTACTTTTTGCTTCTGATTCGCAAATATTAAATCCCCTCTTCCCACTATTGGTGACTCATGAAAGTGACTCATTCACCTCTAGATAGTTTTATTTTCTACACATTTAAAATACAAAGGAAAAAAAACATATTGGCCTCTTAGGGAAAAAAGAAAATAGCCTTTTCTCCTACTTGTCAGTTTTCCCTTATAACACAGATTAAAGGAGAGTTAATTTCAGACTCCAGACATTAAATTGCCCCCCTGGGTGGTCTACAAAGCCAGCACAGTGATAGCACAGGAGGACTCCTGCCCCGGCTGTAACCACATTAACTCTCCCCACTAGAGGCTGCTGAAGCAAAAGTAACGTGACAGTTCTGCCCTTGCAGCTTCCCAGCTCACCTGCAAGCAAAGCCAGAGCCCTGGAAGGAAAATTAGAAAATTGGTGGAAAAGAACCATTACGTTGCAGGTTGGTTTTGTGGTGGTTCTTATAATGCTGAGAGGCTCTGCAGTGAGTCACCAAGTCACAGGGGCTGTACTTCACCAGGCAGTGGGGTGACAGAGGGTGGGGACAGAGGGCACTGACACCATCATGCACATACAGCCATGTGGGACCACAAGGGGAATAAACCATGGCACTGTTCTTGAGGAGGTTACGGTGTTTTCTGCTGCACAAAGCACTCACTGTGCCCCACTGATGTGAAGGGGAGAGAAAGGGGTTCAAGCTGAAAGCACTGAAATCAAAGGAAGATGTCTGAGCAAGAGCAAGGGAGCAATATTAAAGCCCTGTGAAGATCCCAAGAGGATCAAGATCTGAAGACTTGGTGCATTTCACAGAATCTTTGCATGCACAGCCTTGTCAAGCCAGTATTTGTGCCTTCATCCTCCTCTCCAGAGTCACACATCCAGCTCTCCTTAAAGCACAACCTTTGTGTGAAGTGAGCAAAGGAATTATTTTTCTTTTTGAGAGGATGCTACTATTGAATAATTATCATTGCTAGTTAGGATAACAAAGAGTTAAAAAATGGAGACAATAGAGTCTGCAAAGAGGCAAAGCAGAGGCAAAGTGACTGACTCTTATGCTTAAGGGAATCAGAGAGAGAACTTGGAGGTAAAGATACCTGTAAATTCACCACCTCTCAGTGTCCTTAGCAAAGAAATTCCTCAGGTCACACATCACACTGGAAAGGAGCAGGGCCACAACCCCAGACACAAAGCTCCAGCACAATTATAGAGTTCTCATTCAAGGATCTTATTTCACTGCTACACAAAAAACCCAACACACTCCAGGCTAACAGCAACCATTGCTATTTCCCAAGCACAGGTTACACTTAGGGATTTCTTATTCCAATCCCCTTTTAAATTGTAGATCTTCCCTCCAGTCAAGCATCAGAATGCCAACTATCAACAAGCTTTTGTTTACTAATACTCTCGCTCTGTGATAAGCATTGAATGGATAAGTCTCTATGCAAAAAGGGGAAGAGGCATAAAGGAAAAAAAAATTACATTTTCCAACAGCACATGTCTCTAACTACTGACAGCTGGGGGGCAGGATGCTATTTTCCCACTGCATAGCAGCTACCACTTTCTTTGGTATCCTAGATTTAGAAACCAATTTTTATCACCTGAGACCATGTGATTTATTAGCAGAGATGGCACACTTGGTATCCAACGCTTGGCCAGTTGGCACTCCAGGAGGAAACTCAAGAGCTGGGTCCAAACTCAGAGGCTGAGCCTCATCTCTGCTTACAAAACTTCAGGCTGAAGCCCCAGCTGCAGAGACAATATAGCAGCAGGCATCAGCAGAGCAGCTCCAAGCCAACTTAACCCACAGGAACTGTCCACCAGAGAGCCACAGTGAGGCTCATCCTGCGCTGTCGAATGAAAGCACAAACCTTATCATGGTGCCTGGGGGAAAAGGAAGAACATGCAGTACTGAAACATCATTAAAATTAAGTGTGACCAGGGGCTTTTCTCCCCATGAGTTTGAGTAGTAAGTCTAAGATATCTGTGATTTCTGATTTAACGTAAGATATCTGTGATACAGAGCTGGTTACTACCTTTAATCTTCCAGGCTCCAAAAGAGCTGCCAGAGAGCATTATTTTTAATGCACTCTCACACAGGGATAGAGTTTCCAAGGAAGCTGCCAAATCTAGCAAAGGTTTGCACTTTTCCTTTCCAACACTTTCTTAGAAAGCTGGAAATAACGTTACCTTACTTTAGTGGCCATTTTAATTAAATTAGTTTTGCTTTAAATACAACAACCAAAATGAAAGAAGAATGAAGCTGAACTTTTGGGCACTTAAAGCTGTCTCTTTAAACACAGAGCTCACTAAAAGCCTGACAGGCAAATTATAAAGATCTATAGGAGACCATTTTTAAAAGAGTACACATTGTCCAAGGCACAGCCTGCATATTTCTTACTGCACCAGAGCACATGGACCATAATCCTAGAGGGGCTCCTGGCTTGCTGTAAGATAAACTCCAACAACACTGGTTATTAACACTTTGAAAGCCAGAGCCCATTCTCATCCAAGTAAATGAGAATCAAGTTAGACTTTATGTTGTGTTCTTTGTCCTAAGAAGCATAATTTAAATGAAAATACAGCTGGCAGTTTATCTGGGCTATGGATAAGAAACTGCATACTTGCAGTTAAGAGCAGAGCTCCCAATACCTCCTTATTGCTAAAGGCAGACCTTTCCTGAGCTAGTCACATAAAAACATCAGTGTCTCTCCAGGAAAAAAAAGAGGTGGGATACCTCAGCAACCGGAGGAGACAAATGCAAATCAAATGTGCTATTGGAAGGCAGCATCTCTCAGCAGTTACTGCACTCAGGGGAGAGAAGCCAGGTCTCAGAGTTTCAACACCCACCTCTGCCACATGGGCAGCGTCAGGCAGCCTCCTCTGCTCTCTGAGAGATGGAAAGGGAAGAAGAGTGTGAGGTGGCATTAACATGCAGATTGAAAGAGATAACTCAGCTGCCCCATTCTACTTAATTTCAATTAACTCAGCAGCCCATTCCAATTAACTCCACCCAAACCAAAACAATTCCAAGTTTTTAGTGCCATAAGGTATGCCTGGGGAGGTGCAGGAAGGCACAGCAATGACCCTGCCATGTCCCACCTGCTCAGAGACAAGCCCTGTCATTCAGCACTTGATGCTTAGCCAGGTTTATCACCTATCTCTGGCTTCTCTTAGTCATTAGATAAAAAAACCACACTAACTATTACTGCTGTCCAGGGCTGCAGAGGTCTCCTAACACCAGCAAATGCTATTAATGTAGTAAAGGAGAAACAGATTGCCTGGGCTGCCATCTCCCTGACTGCTAGAGAGGCAATCCCCACATTAAAGATGGGAAGGAGCTGAAATGCATCAAGCACAGATGTTCAGGACATAGAAACAGGGTATTTTAACCAAGCTTAAAACAGACCCAAAGGTGTGTGTTTGCTGGTCCCTTTGCATGGGCCCAAATGTTCCCCAATGACATCTGCACACCTGACAAATAGCAGAAAGGAACATTCTGTGCTGGTGTATTTTTCTCTTCAAGAGATATAAAATCACTGCATTAGTCATGCTAGAGCTGAACTGTCACAGCTCTTTTATTATTATTTACCAAAACGGTTATCAGCCAGATTTGTACTATTAAATTCCTGTATCACAGAATTACTCTGATATCCAGAAAGTGCAGTATTACTGAAGTGCTGTTCCTCCCCAGCTTGTCTTTCCTTCTCTCTTTCACAAGGTTCTTTCTGTGCTGGCTGCCCTGCAGGAAACCACAGGAGTCAAGTTCTGTGCAGGGATCTCACCCTGCAGGCTTGGGGGGCTGCTGGCTCTCACAACACTGCTCTCCTGAACCAGCCCCCACCAATTTAAACCAACTTATTTTTTGAACCTAAATAATTCAAAGCAGAACATAAGTGGTTTTTAAAATGCCTTTTTTTTTTTTTTTTTTTTCAGCAGCCATTTTATTTCCTACAATAGCCAACCCACACTAGTCCCTTGAGCTGGCTCAATGAAGAAAGCACTCCTGTTTGCTTTGCAGAATACTAATATGGTCTTGGGAAGCAAGTTCCTAGATTGTTGAAGCTCACAGAGGCAGCACAATCAGGCCTCTGCTGTGAAACTATAAAGAGGCAAAGTACTGTCTTGCAAGAATCCCACTGCTCCACAAACCCAGCATCTGGCCTGGCCTCTGTGTGAGATAGGAGAGAGGTTCCAGTGGTGGAGAACCATGGATGGAAGCACTACAACATGGCTGCCTTGCTGGCTCCTCCTGCTGAATCCCTGATGCACTGATATAGTTCATTCACAAAAATGTGAAGATCACGGCCCTGGCAATCCAGCCTTCAGGAACCTGCAAGGGACTGCCCTGCAAATCAGTGCACACGCTGTCATCTCCAGGAGGAACCCACTTGCACAGAGGGCAGAAGATGTCTCAGCAGGAGGAAAATCTTCCCTAAATCATTCAAAAGCTCATCAAATTAAGGCAACAAGCTGGTCAAATGACAACCCACATCCTGAGTTCAGACATGCCTTCAGTCTTCAGCACAACCCCCCCAAAGGAGTTTAACTTTCAGCAAAGCCACATGAGACAATCCTTCCTTGGCTTCCCTCCCTGGCCAAACCATCTGGTCCCCTCCCTCACCTCAGGACATGTGCATGGCACAGCAAGTCCATTCAGGAATGCAAATGAAAACTAACTTTTCAAAATAAGATGTGGGGGGAAAAGGATTTTTGTTTTTTAGTGAAAAAGATTTTCTTGAGTGGCTACCAGTTGTAAAATGGGGGCCCACAGCAAACCCAACACTGACCACCTCCAACCTCCTTTGAATTCACACTGAGTCACTAATTTGGGTCTAAATGACAGCAGCAAGAACTGGGAACTGCTGGTTCTTTCCGGCAGCTTGTTTCTGGTTAGAATTATACCAGAGCAACAACGAAGTCTCTCCTTCCTTTATCCCCCCATACAGGTATTTTGAGGTGCAGAGAGGTGAAATGCCTTGGTATCTGCATGGCAGAACTGGGAACAAGTTCTCCCATGCAGATACCAAGTACAGGGATTTATCTCCACTAAGCCCTGCTGTGACTAGCAGACCATGCTGTCTCACATTACCAAGAAGATTTCTGCAGTGTTCAGGCTCTGCTCTCCTGAAGAGATTGCTGCAAAGGAGATAATGGGGACACAAAGTGCCTCATGTTCTTTGGGAGTACCCCACCACCATGCAGATGTCCAAATCTGGAGTGACAAACAGAGAGGTGCTTCCTGTCCCCCTGCACTTCACCTGACTGCAGTGTCCTGGCTCCCTCAGGAAACTGGATAAAAGCAGTAAGAAAACTGCCCGGGATGAGGAAGAACCATTAGCCAAAAGATTACTTAATTTAAGATTTGTTTACAGCTGCTGGGGATTTCCTGAGGTTAGATGCTGGTTAATCAAACCATGGAGCACCATTCAGCATCTGCCCCAGAAAGTTTAAAAGCCATCTTCAAATAAAATATAGGGACCAAAACAATCCTGCAAATCATGCTTCCAACACTATTTCCCATGTTTCTCTTTTTTTTCTTCCTTTCTGGCACATCACCACCCACGTGAAAGCCAAAAAGAGACTGTAGTACCTGGTTACACAAGGGGAGCCCATCACAGTAGCAATTCAAAGGTTTCTTCCATAATCCAGAAAAATTTTTCAATCCAGAAGTCTCATTATAGATGGATTGACACATCCACCCTTCCCCACAGCCATCCATCCACTCCTGCAGCAGCCTCACCAAGCGCAATGAGAACTTTGCTGCTGCCTGCCCCTGGTGCATTAGCTGGAGTTATTACATCCAGCTGCACAGCATAAAGCTACAGGAAACAATTTCATTAGGGTCCCATTAGGCTTAGACTGGGCTGGTCTTTTCACATGCAAGGGCACAAGGGGGCATGGCTTTGGGCAATAATTTGAATGCATTGCTAAAACCATTATCTAAACTACAGATTCATATTTACAGGCACAGGCTTCCACTCATCCCACAGCAGCCCACAGGGGCACTTTGGGATCTGATATTTAAAGCATTTGGTGCTGGCAGCAATGCTCCTCCAGGAGCTTGAGGCACCACAGGGACACGAGGGTCATTCAGACAAGTCCACTACTTTCCAAAAAACCCCTGGAAGCTGCCACTAGGCTGGGGAAGGGCTCAAAGGAAGAACATCTCTTGAGAAACCAGTCTTGTTTTGTTTGGTGCTTTGCAATTTGCAACTGCCCATGACACTGCTGGTGTACCCTGACTCAACAAGAAATGTTTAAGTCACAGGTTGTCTATTGTGCTGATTCAGAGTAACCCAGTATGTGAGATGGCACAAGTTTAATGATCCAAGCTCAAGAGTTATTTATTTTTTTAAATTATGATTCAGTGTGTCTGTTTCAGCTAAATAGAAAGCCCTGTGTCATCATAAAGCTGTGATGATATTCTGGAAATATGGTCTCACTGGAGGAACACATTGTAATTTTATACCCAGCTATTGAAGAAGATGAGGCCAAGCCCTAAGTGACAGACACTTTGATGAAACAACACATGAATGAAACATAATTGTACTAGAAAAACAGTAAAACAGAACTAATCATTGAGGGCCCTGTGTTGTACCACGAGCAGTGACATTTGCATTGGCACAGGGCATTCCCATCCACAGAGCTCCAAATCCTCCATGAATATCAGTAATTATGCAGTCTGTCCTGCAGCCAGAAGCAGACAGGTTTTGCCACATCCAGTTTTGCAGAGACTGAGGTTGAGATCCCACCATGACCCACGGGACCCCCAGCTGCCTGCAGGGCCCCGTGAGCTCCCTCCTGTCTGAGCAGGGAGAGGGGCTTCACCTCCTCTTTGCTCCTTGGGATGGCCACCACCCCTTAATTAGGCTATTCCCAGTGGAAAAGATACTGCATGCTCCAACTAGATTCCTTCCGAAATTCAAACTTGGGACCTTGGGACCTAAGTCACAGCCTTACTAGGGAAGACTCAATGTATTTTCCCTCATAAAATTAAGATGTAATTCTACACTGCTCTGCTTGCTATGAACATGTCTCTACATGCAATGTTGTCCATATCCATATTTAACCTAATACAAAGAACTAAACTGGGTTCAGGAAACCTGCTTTCTTCTAGGTTTCCATGAAAGCTGGATCTCAAAACCCTTCTTTATGCCAACAGCAGATAACTGTTTCACAGACTTCATCCAGCAGGGTTGGTAACTAGCTTAAAAAATGGCAGATGGAAGCATTAAATATTTATTGGACTGGAGTGCATCGATTTCAGAAATTAACACTTTGCAAAAGACTTCTGTGTGAACAGTAATTAAACAGTCACAGTCCAGCCCAGGTTCTGAGTAAACTGCAACTCTTTTGGTAAAACATATGTATACATAAAAATACTAGCACTTGTCTACTGATTTCCATCTGCTCTGTGATTATGAATTAAAATTAATTAAAACTTTGGAGTGATTTTCCACTTAAAGTTGGAGCAGTGGGAGCCCTTGTGCTGGGCACTCAGGCATCATGCCAGTGAAGCTTGCAGGGAGCAGGAGTAGCTGATGCATTGCTTTAAAATACCAACGACTTTGTGACCTCGTGATCCCAGGGCTAGTAATGCTGGGACTGAGTTTATGATAACAGTGGGATTGAACTTCAGGGGGAAACCATGAGAAAAGTGCAACTGGTACTGCCAGGGCCCTTGCAGGCTCCACATGTGATCCAGGAGTCCAACTGTAAATAGCAGAAAGCTGCTGTTTGCTTTTGAGCTCTCTCGTCCATGTGGGAATAGATTTGCTCAAGAGATATTGCAGTTTTATTTCTTCCAGAGGAGTATTAATCTCCCACTTGTGCTATTGCATGAGCAGTTATGAGACTCACAGAGTCTTTAATGGACTCTTTTTAAAAGAAAATATCTTTTAACTCTGCTTGAAAAGTAGCTTCTTTTGCCAGAACTACGAGTCTTCCTTTCAAACACTGTCCAGTAGCCTTTCCAGGACTATTTTCCCATTCATTCACACTCAGGATGTCAGGAAGGTGGCATGTCCTGTTCATTAAGGCAATAGCTGAAGCTTCATTAAAGGTAATTGTTGGTGGTACATTACTGAATTGGAAGCACTGGGTACCATTCAGCAATCTTCCCTTCCTCAGCACAGACTGCTATACACTGTATTTTGTCACCAAAGCTGGATTTATTCCATGCTCTGACTCCATCACTGCTTTTTCACTTTCTCTCTTCCCCCAAAACATATGTACTTAAAAACCCACCAGAAATGAACAAACCCACCCACACAGGGATGGCGGGTGTGTAAGGCAGACTCTGAGCTCTCCTCCTGTCTGTGCTGAGGGAATGGCAGCAGCTCCCCACAGACTGCACTCGGCAATAAGGAGCTTATTTCCATTTTATAGGCAACACTGGCCTTTGCTGTGGTGCTCAAGGGGACAGAGGGGCTGTTTTCCCCCAGCAGCTGGGTTGGGTTTGATGCTGACCCCACCATGCTGTGTGCTCCCACTGCAGCTGCACCTGGGGAACGTGGAGCTGGCTCCAGAGCAGCACCAGCACCCTCAGCACAAACCCCAGCTGAGGCACAGAGGGACAGAGGAGCAGAAATCAGAGGCTCTGGCTCAGCCCAGCCAGGTGAGGACAGTGCTGCACACTGGCAGAGTGCAGAAAAGGGGTCCTAGGTGCAGGTGAGTGCAGATGGGCTGGCAAGGCTGCGCTCTTTTTATTGAGTGCACATGCACACAGGCTGCTTTTGTTTGCTTTGTCCCTTTGTGTCCCATTCCAAGGTGCAAATTGGGTTCATGTCCTCAGGAAATCCTAGGAGTTTGTGGGCCAGTTTGCAGAAGGAGATGAAGAGAAGGCAGCTGCCAGGAGACTTTAATGAGAGCTACTTCTACACTCATGGTACAATTAAGAGCCACATAATGAAACAAAGGCTGGTTTGTTTGTTTTTTAATGAGCTCTATTTATATTTGACTTTAACTATCTTCATTCATTTTCTCTGAATCAAACCTTCACTGCTGAAATCTTGTGCATCACAGTTAATAAAGGACAGCTATAATCTGATTTACTGCATCATTCCAAACACGAATGTACTCACAGGAGAAGCAGATAGTTTGCAGCAGCACTGTTTAAAGCAGAAGAATTGACAGCAGATTGAACATCTCAGCTGCCTTGCAGAAGGCTGAAGTAACTCCACAGACTTGTCTGAGGCATCTTTTAACATGTTATTATAACACTAAGAGGTTAAGTAAGGCTCATGTCAAAGCTAGGTTTAGGCTTCACAAACTGGAAACTGGTGAAAAGCAGGTGCCTTATCTGATAGATTTCATCTGTCTGTTAGGGATGCCTGAGTTTCCAGATGTCAGAGAATGGAAAACCAGAGAAACTGCATGTGAACCAACTCAGAGAATGCAAGATCCTTGAGCTTTTTATCTTCAATAATGCAGAAAAGGAAAAAAAAATCAGCTGAATAAATCAAGAGAGTTTATGGTTTACTCCAAGTAGAGGATTAAAACAAAACTCAGTATTATTATTCCCTTGATTTATCCCCTTCCTTAAAACAGAGAAGCCACTGATTCCAACAGAGCCAGAAATGTAAAATGGAGGTTTTCTTCTTAGAGGAAGAAATTTTGTCCCTTTTTTCCATATTTAAGCTTTTAAACAAAGCGAGCTTCATTCTAGAGGAGCAGCTGTGTAATTAAGACAATTTCAGAATGAACAGTGTGATTCAAGAGCCAAATACTATCTTAATTATATGCATTAATATTCTGCTAAGAAAATGCTTATCAAATGAAAAAAAATCATGTTATTGCACAAGGAAGACCACTAAAAATATAAAAATAACAGAGAAGGGTGACAGTCCAAGACAGGGCAGGTCACTGCATGCTGTGAAAGCAGCTCCCAGCTGCAGAGGAAGCACCCAGCAAGCAACAGAGAACACCCCTATCTGAGCAAGTAGAGAGTGGGCAAAAGTCAGCTGTCCTCAGAGGTGAATACTGAATGAGGGACTTCTGTGTCAAAGGGGGAGCTTTGACAAGCCAAAGGATTCTTGGTTGTGGTCTGTTCTAATTTTTAGTGAAGAAAATCGAAAATGAGCATTTTCACAGGAACAGGCAGCAAAGCAAGAGCCAGAGATCAGGACAGGGCTAGAGAGAAGTCTCTTGGCTGGACTGGGCACTGGGAAGCCATCCTGCTGTGGGGACACACTGCAGCCCTCATCTACAGAGCACCCCCCATTGCCAGGAGGTGGGCAAGGAGCCCCTCTGGCCCCTGGGGCTGCCTGGGGGACCTGGCTGGCAGACACAAGGCAGCCAGTGCACAGGGCACAGGAGCAGTGCAGGTGAGGAGCTGGGGAGCAATGTCTGCCACTGTCCAGTGGGACTGGGCATCCCTCCTCAGAGCCACTGTGTGATCCCCCACCCCTCATCAAGGCTGCATGGCAAAACACCAGCATCCATTGACCAAGAGAGAAAAGAAGGGATTTCCTTTAGGGTCAGGAAGCCACAACTAGGTGTGGAACTCCTGATTCCCACTATGGAGAACAAAAACAAACAAACAAAACAAAACAAAAGTCTCAGAAAAGCCAGAAATGCCTTGCTTATATTGAAGCATTGATTTGAGGAAGTTTGCAACTGCACAATGGCAAGAGCCCTCCAGCCTCAGGCATGCAAGGTGAGACTGGGGGATTCCTGGCTCACAGCCTGCCCGTGGGGCTCTGCACTCACATCAGCCCCAGGAAGAGAGCCAGGCTCCACGTGTAATAGGAGATCTCCAAGGAAAACCTTTGGGCACTACAGAGGTAGAGAGGTGTTTTAGACTTTGCCTCTTGCAGCTTGTCACACATGGGGCTAACAGCCCCAGTGCCATCCCCTGGGGAGATGGAAGGGCACCTGTCTCACAAACAAACCTGGGATTGTTACTCAGCTACACAGAGGGCCAAGGTCTCATTAATTAGCACTGACATTTACAACAGAGACCACGAAACATGAGTGATACGAAAATGGATAAATTCCAAGAGGATTAGGGAGCAAAAAAAGGCTTGGGGGATGGTTGTTCTGCTTATTCTGAGTTTTCCTTGTAAAAAGAGACTATTGATATTTGAATTCCTTTTTCTATTAGAATGGGGGAAAATGCAGTAGGTCTTCTGCCATGTTATCTAAATTGCAAAGTGCTGCACACCACTGAAATGAAAAGAGGTTGCTTGGACCGGCCAGTCTCCAGTGAACGGACTTGTGGTTGGACCCAGAGGTTACAGATCAGGAAGGGTTTTGCTAAAATGGGGTAGCTTAGCTTTAGTTCAGAGGATTTCCAAAAAAACAATGCAAAAGTCTACCAGTCCTCTGCCTCTACTAACACAGGGTCAAGCTCCTGATAAAATAAGCCATCTGCTCTTTCAGACTTTCATCCCAAACCAGAATAAACCTGTTTTGATGCTCTTGTGGACTTGGCTCCTTCCACTGTCTTTCATGTGCTCCAGTTGACATCATCAGGCATTCACATTCCTTGGATGAGTTCCTCAGGCATCAACCAGTGGGATTCTGCCTCAATTCATGAGTCTTTTCTATATGGCAATGCCAACAGCAGAAACAGCTGCCCTGGTTTTGAGCACTAATTAACCCCCATTTCTCACTTTCATCTCTACTCTGTTGCTGATCCCTGGAAAGGGTCTTTAAAATTGAACAGAGAAAGCCAAATTTAGTTCTGGAGTGGTAACCCACTGGCAATGGCAGTGGAACAGGGCAAGATCACCAGAAGGGGAGCAGATGCTGTACTTAATCCCAGCCCAGAGGCAGATCCTTCACCACCACCTCAACCTCCACATTCTTTCCAGGGTGATCATGGGAGAGTCCCACTCACACTGAGCTCTGGGGTCTCCTTTCCTCTCCCCTTCCCAACCTGTAGATTCACCAAAACTCACCAAGACTCAAATGTGCCATTAGAGGGAAGAAGTGTTAACATCTGCAATCTGCATCTGCTGGAGAGGCGTGAGCACACTTCGTGTATGTCCGTGTCAACCTGGCAGGGCAGGAACCACCTCCCTTTATTTAAAACCTGAATTTCAAGGTTTTTATTTAAACCAAGTCACAAAACCCCATCACCATTGGTGCAGCTTTCCAAACCACAACGTACAAACGCTCACAAGCGCTACGAGCCCCAGGACAGCTTTCCCCTCTCCTCTTGCCATCCTGCTAATTGTGATGTCTGGGGCTATAAAAAGGCACAGCACAAGAGCATGCCTCTCCTCCTGATCTGCTTCCGTGTTTATAAGCATGGCTTATCTAATGACACTTAGGAAGTGTTACCAAGGAGACTATTTGCATCCTGCACGGTGTTGCTAAAGCAACACTGCTAAATTAGATGCAGCGCTCTTAGCCTTCACCTACTGCATTTGCATTGCTATTAAAATGGAATAGTCACAGGCTTAAACTATATTTGGGTCATTCACTCATCCAAACACCTGAAAATAGTCCAATGACAGCAGCAATGGAGTTTCCCCTAAAAATCTAACACATCTAGGTCTCCATCTCTTACACGTATTTCAAGCCTGCCCCTCAATGTGACCTGCAGTCAAAACAAGCCATCTTTCATGCTGCAACCTTCCTCCACAGAACATGTTTTCCCCTATGTGTTTGGCTTTTATTTGAATGCATCAGGAGATTTTAACTGTCATAAATAATTACAGCATCTTAGCATTTGATGGAGCACAGCAGAAGGCAATTTGTAAGTAGCATTAATTTTTGAGGCACAGGATGGCTCAGAGGCACAGGAAATGCGACAACTTGCCTGGAGTTTATGGATCAGCTGTTCATCCTCACCCTGAGTCTTGGTTCAGCTGTAAAGAGTCACCATTCAAGGGCTTCAAGATGGCCCATGGAAAGATTAAACAGCCAAACAATAATTACTTGTTTTGCCCTAAATAAAACAGTAAAATACTCATTATGGAGATGATAATAAAATAGAAATCTTAAACTCTAAATGACTAGCTATAAACAAAAAAACAAAGGCCAGGGGCTATTTTAGGTGATTTTACAGAATAAATTAAATATAGAAGCTCAAAAGACTACTGGTAGGAGGGAGAGGTGGGGTGGCAATGGTTTCCAAGGCAATTAACAGCTTCTCTAGAGCTCGGACATTTGTCAATATGATAAAAACCATAAAATTCAAATAGCACCTCTGCACACACAGACACATTAATGCAGAAGTATGGACAGCTGTCTGGAACTTTACAGGAAATATTACAATTGTGTGACAATGGGATTTACTGTAAACATACAATAAATATCATTTTACTGTGTTCTTCATGATATCAAACAATGTTTCAAGCAAAGTCACTGGGCCCTCTGAGGTCCAGTATTCTGACACTAATCTAGAGCAATGCATTACCCCCACAGGTCTCTGTTCTGATGGTCTGAGCAGTACATTTTGGTCAAAGACACATAACAATAAAACACCATCCCACCAACACCCCAATGGGGCTCTCCATCACTATTTAATATGTTTATTCCAAAAATAACTCTTGCTTTTAACACTTTCAAATTTAAAAGATAAACTCAGGCAAGGACACAAATACTTGGCATCTGTCACTGAATTCAATCAGCTCCCTGAATCAGAGCAAAAGCACCCTGTTCCAGCTCTGCTGCAGTGTGTAATAAGGTTTGGGTGCCTCTTATTAATAAATCCTTCCTTCAGCCCAGAAGCACTACTGAAAAGCACACCTGGGAGCATTTCACTATATATAAAATCTCTGTTCCAACAGCAAATTTGATCTGCCTACAGAATCTAATCAAGAGAAGGTAACTCCTTCCTGCTGAACAGGCTCCAGCACAAGTAAGCCCATGTCCAGAGAGATTTCACCTGCCAGGTCTTGTAATTGCCTGGGCCTGGGAATTTAAGATGGAATACCAGAATCTGGACTGTAAAGAATTTCCTAGCAGTATCAGGCTCCAGGTCAGCCTATTCAGGATGAGGGGATGACACAAACTCCTTCCTCCTTCCCTGCAACAGCTGTGGTGAGGTTCAGTTCCTCAAGTTTTATCATTGCCTTAGCTCCTCCATGAGAAGGTGTGATGAAGGCACAGAGGAAGACTTCTGCAGTTGGCCATGGCTGTAGGACACATGTGTGCCCATCACCACGCTCCAGTGAGGTGGCTGGAGAGGTTCCAGCACAGTGCTGGTGGAGAGCTTCCTCCAAGCCTCGTGGTGGGGAGGACACCCTGCAGCAGGTGAGCTGTGCTGGGGTCTGGACAAACACTAAAAGGATTCCTAACTCCTCTCATAGAACAAAAAGAGGATGGTTCAATTTTTAATGGGGCTCCAGATCTACAACAGCCACACTCCCTCATGCCTCCTTCTGTGGTCACACAGCAAAACTCCATGACAGTTCTGAAAGTGATCTCCAGTCCTCTGTGGGAAAGGGTTGGTTTGTGTCCACGCACAGGGGCTGCAGAAGGTTCTTTTCAGCTGCCTCTGCTCCAGGGGAGCTTTTCCAGGATGCAGCACTCAACCCTGGCTTCAGCTACCCCACGTGAAACAGGCCAGTGGAATCTCCAAGGAAGGGTCAGAAATGTGGATTTGCATTACCAGCAAGGCACAGAGAGGGGAGGAAAGGAACCTCCCTGTCTACCAACCAGCTCCTCCTTCTCCCATGAGAATTGAGATCAAAAGGAAAAAAAGGTTTTCTCTGTGCTAGCTGTGCCTCTGTGAAATTTTCTAAGGACTTTCTGTTGGTTTTGGATCAGATCCTAGACCCATGTGGACAGAACTTGGTGTGTCTGGATTATTTATTAGCAAAAGGGTTCCCTCTGCAATCAAGCGTGTAGAACACCTTATTAAAGCATGCTCTGCTCTGAATCTGACCTGCTGGAGCTGGCATGAAGAAGTTCTCAGCACCCCCCCAGAAATGCTGCTGGACTGTGAATTGTCATTACTTCCCTCATGTCAGTTCCTCCATGGCCTTATCTAAACTATGTCATAAATCTTCTGGGTTTTCTCTGAACTCTCCTCCTCCTAGTGACATTCTGTACTTCTGAATAATGTTGTCTCCATATGAATTACAAGGGACACAGTAATAATGCTCCAGCAGGAGCAAGGGAAGCAGTGGGAAAACAGCTAAAAGCTACACTGAACTGTTTTCTTACTTGTAATCTTCTGTCATACACTGAGCTGGAAGATTAGATAACGAGACTATTTATAGCAGCATTGCTGGATGTGTATCACAAAACCTTTATTGTAAGACCACGACAAGTATAAAATTTTAATTTTGCCTGCTACTTCCCTGTGTCACAGCTTCGTTTGCAGCAAAGCATTTTTGCTTTTGCAGTGGGGTTATTAATAATGGATGTAGCATTAACATTTCCAAATTGGGAGTTCACCCTCAGTCAGTGCTCCCACCCATCACTCTGTAATTTCTCCTCCTGGGCTTCATGTTGGGCTGACAACAGGGGGCTGGCAGTGTCTGCTCAGCCACCAAACACACTCTGAGTGGGCAAGAGCAGCCAGAGCTCGCTGCACTCACTGCTACAGGTCCCACCTGCATGGCTTCTCTGCTTGAAACCTGCAGCTACTTTTTAAGCTCTCTGCTAAGCCCTCCAGTACACAACCTGTAAGGCCTGAGAACAACTATCCAGAGCAAACGCAAGAACACCAGATGATCTCCAGCCAGCAGATGGTAAGAGCTTTCTTCCACAACTAATGTAAGGCAGATTTCAAGCAGAGGAGCAAAACTCTCAGCTGTCAGTACTTACCTCTTAGTATCTCAACTCTAAGCCTTGTAAAAAAAAAAAATCATGCTTTTAATTAGGGAGAACTTTTTGCTCCTTTATTTTATCTCATGCTTGTTAGGGATGTGATTGTTGAGGGGTCATACCATTGAAACAAGAACACTAAATGATATGCAGAAACAGGAGTAGGAATGTAGAAATCCAGTAGTAACAAGAGAGGTAACCTAGGTCCTTCATTATGTTTTTACAGCATTTTTATTAAAGAAAGTAAATTTCAACTACTTCTCCCCTTTCTGTATTTGATGAACATAATCAATTAGTGAGGAACATTTTGTCTTTTCCATTTTCTATCTCATCTACTGAAGTGACTCACTCACGTAAAAAACAGATTCTATTTGCACCATTTACAGTTATTTGTGTCCTGTCTTCTACAGTGACTCAGTATTTCTATGGGAAACCATCTCTTCTATTCCTGTCTAGTAAATACTTGTTAAGTATAAAAAATAGGCATCCATCACAGACAAAAATGGTCTTGCAAGAGTGATATTTAGAAACACAATGGCACCATTTACCCAAATCAAAGAAATCATGAGTAATACCAATACAATTAATGCTACATTTAAAGATACCACCTAAGGTGGAGATTTGAACCAAGCTTCTGAAGCAAATATGGAACCTGGATGGTAAATTAGCTGTTTCTAGATCTGTTTGCCTTATCTGTCCTTTGTCTCTTCAGAAACCAGGATCCCTCTTAGCTAACTACTGTTAGCTGCTGACAGTTAGTGACACAGCACCCCAGCCTCTGCTTTGATGAACAGATCTGCCCAAGCACTGGTGCTACATATAGGCTGGGTGGTGGTCATATAAAAATTATGAGATTAAGTCAATAGGGAATCCATGCCTACAGCCATGCAGGAACACCTGGAAAGTGTCAGTGTTACCAGTGTGAAACTCAAATACTAAATACAAAGGAACAATAGAGGAGGGAGACTCCACAAGTAATGTCTGTACTTTAGAATAAATTTTTACTAAAATGTTGTTATTGGGTTTTTTTAAAAAATATTTACATTAAATGGGTTTTTTGAAACTAAAAAACCTGCCGTGGAATTTTATCTCTGAGGATGGCAAAGAACTATTAATATTTACTTTTCAAAATTTTGCATAAAGCAGGCCTACAGTTTAACCTGACAGCTCTCTGAGAGCTGAGATTCCTTCCCTATGCTTCAGCAAAAAGTTGAACTGAGGTGGACTAATGGAGGATTGTATAAACATAATGCCACCATGGCATCCTCTGCCCTACAACTTCAAAACAAAATCCTATTTTAATCCTGTACTTGAAAGGCCAAATAACCAATATTGTAAACATGAACTAGCATCTTCTAACAACACACTTTTACCATCTCAAGTCCCCATGAAGAAATGGAGATGAAAACCTATCCCCACCTCAGTTTAAACCACAGTTTTGCAGCAACCCAGATCTCAGTATGGGTAAGTATCCAAGGGTCTGCCCTGCTCTCCAGGTGCTCAGCTTAGCAATGCCCTGGTTAGCCAGGCCAAAAGGCAGCCTAAGCTCATGGATATGTCACACTCACAACAAAAGTTTTAACCACTGTTAGACCCTAACTTTCAGTGAAAATTCAGTTCTCATCCCCAGAACTACTTTGGTATTTGTGGCACAAAAGTGACCACCTGCACGGTGCTGTGAATAAAGTGAGAAACTCCTGTGGGATTTGCAGTTTGCAGCACAGCACTGAGCACCTGCACACTGCTGTGATTAAGGTTAATCTTAGATCAACCACTTCTAGATGAAGACAATCCTGAAACACAAGTACTGTAGAGCCCACTCCTTGACACAGCTCAGAACTGGATTACTCAGATGTCCTAAACTTTCCAGGCAGACCAAGTCAGAGCACGTGTGGATCCCCAGCTTGAAATAAGCAGCCCCTGTGAAGGTACACACTGTAAGTAAAACAACATGTACTTATGTACTTGCCACAGGCAACAATTTCAGTGCTGTAGAAGTAGCTGGTTCCTGCAATTATCCTAGCAGCAGTAGGTAAGAACAGCTGCCAAACCAGAAAACTTCCATGCCGCTGTATGAGGAATCTTCCCAGAGATGGAATATCCACCAAACCTGCCATTTCAACAGTCTAGGAAACAAAATGAACCAGGGGCTCCTTAGGCTTCTGTCATTAGGAGGTCATTGTAAGCAGAGAGAACCTGCTTTCTCTTACTCAAAAAGAGCCCACAAATGGAAAAGCAAGTGCATTTATCAAAGTCACAGTGTGCAAGAGACACGGTCACATCCAAGAAAGCTTGTACAGGGACCTGGTTACAATCTCTTCTGCCTCCCAAATAGAGTCTGGATGTTCTGTGTATGGCTTTGACACTGGCATGGCAATGAACCACCCTGTGTAAACAACCAGGCAGGGATGCTCCAGAGCCAGCTCCTTGCCTCCACCTACCACTGCAATGCCTGAACAACCCAGCTGAAGTTTTAAGTTCTCATTTTAGCACTATCCTTATCAGCTAAACACAGGGAGCGTTAGCAAGATGCCCTTGGGAAGTCAAACTGAGAAGGGCAAATGGTCTTTGTCTGTCACAAACTTCAAAGGATTCCTCTTTCATGACTTCTTCAAGTCTCCCTTAAAAGTGGACCCATTTTAGCATCCAGAGAATCCACCAATAATGAACTCTACTGAGCAACTACCTACTGCAGGTGGCTACAGTCACCTTTTGTTCATTTTATGTCCTCCTAATTCTTGTACTGGAAGGGACAGAACAGTGGAGCTCTGCCACTTCTTTACTTGCAAGTCATTTCCATTCTAGTTGTCCCTTTTTCCAGAGACAACAGTCCTAGTTCATTCAATCATTCCTTATATGAAATTAATCCAGACTTATGACCATCCTTGTTGCCCACCTCTGAATCTTTTCCAGTTCTTCTGAATCTTTCCTGAGATTTTGGAAGGAGAAGAACTACACATAATATACACATTTACACAACAATCTATTAATGGCCTCTATTTTCCTCTGTTTGCCTTCCCTTACAATGTCTAATATTTAATTTGCTTTATTGACTTACTAAGCCTGGCACTAATATTTTTAGCTCAATCATCCAACTGATGTTTTGGTTCCTACTGGTTTTCAAAAGTAGACTTTCTTGCACTTGAGAAACATAGAGAATCACCCATGGGCAAGAAACCAGCCACATGATTTCGTGGGAAATTTGTGAAAAGCTGCAGCAGCACCTGCTTCACCAACAACAGGCTTCATCACCTTATGAAACAGACAATAGGAAAGGAAAAGATCAATAAATTGCTGTGTTTGGAACACTGAGCAATTTTAGGCAGTTTAAATGCAATAAATCAAAGTTCAGTAGCTTGGGGGAAAATCCAGTGCTTGGAAGAAGGTCATACAAACCTGAGAGCCACAGGCAGGAAAAACTTTATACCCACAACCCATTCAGGTCAGAGGGAGACAAGCATACCCTGGCCAGAGTAAAAGCAGAAGGGCAGGAAGCAGGAGGCATCCTTCAAAGCCTTGAATGATGAAACTTCTGACCCTGTAAGGCTGGAAGAAAATAATATAATACTTCAAAGAAGAACCAATTATGACAGCAATGGGAGCTGAGGTTATCTCCCAGCATCACTGTTGGTATCCCCACAATGCACTGCCTGTGATGCCTAAAAATGCTTGTGATGCACCCCAGCTTCTAAGCCCTATGACCATCAGAGCTGATAACCTTTTACTCCCCCCTCAGTTCTATCTAGTGAGTGCACAAAATGGAGCTGGCAGCAGGACAGTCTTTCAACAATATACAATTATTGAAATGCCTACACCAGCCAGATTACCATCTTCTACATGTGTTTCAGAAGCTCATAAAGCACCAGAGAAATGGGGAAAAGTCTGACATGTTTATGTGTCAGTGGGATATAATGTTTGGAACAGCAACTGCAGAAATGCAAGGCGTGTAATCCTGACTGGTACCCTCCATGGGTGAGGGAAAGCAGGAAAGCCTCTGCCTTCTTGGTCAAGTGCTGCACAGCAGGCTGCCAGTCTGGGAGCTGCAGCCAGGGTAACACCCTTCAGCAAACCACTGCTGAGCCTCCCTGACTGCAGGGGTCCCAGCAAAAGAGAGGAACTGCTCTGTGGAGGTGCCAGGCTGCTTCATGTGATACTCTGAAGGTCTAAACCCCAAATCATCCCACAGACATCCCCCAGACCCATGAGCAAAAGCTGTCTGGATGAATGAGCAATAAGTACAGGCAGCCATAGGAGCACCCAGCACAACATGACTAAGATCTTCATGGGAGCCTCCGGATGCCACTGGAATACAAATAAAAAAGAAGAGCTCATGAGTAATCAGCACTGCTGAAAAGAGGATCCCTGGCAGCTGGGGCTGTTTCTGTAAAACTGTGCATGCATTCTTCTGCAAAAAATATCATAGGTGTCTTGACCTATGAGAAAATCAACAGGAAGAAATCCTGCTGCCACTCACTCTTCAAGGCAAGAGGGGCTCAGGAAAGAGTACCAAACCTGAGTAGGAGGCTGGAGGAGAGGATTTAAGAGAGAAGACAGTAATAGTTCTTAGCTTTTACAATGTAATATTGATCTGCTGTCTACAGCAATGGCTAAGCCTTCTTGAAGCTGAGGACACAAGACAAGGGAGGATAAAGAGCTACACGGAGCACAGGAGATGGCATACAAGTCCTGTGCCTCACTTCTGACCCAAGGACTAGAAAAACTTCATTTCTAGCATCCTGGCCCAGCACATCTGGGAGCTACACCACAACCCAAACAGGGCACACAGCCCACACCTCACAGGAGGAAGAGTTAAACACTTCCAGCAAAGCTGAGCAGTACCTAAGGAAGGAATGCAAAAGCCAGAGATTGGGAAGATGTAACACTAGGCAAGGAGGGGAACTTAATGAGCTACACCAGGATTAGAAAAAATACTTAATAAAGGAGATTGAATAGACTATCTTGGAAGAACTGTGGGGGAGGGAGAGGGGTCAAACTGAGGATCCATCTCTTGAGAAATAATAGAAGTCTCCTTGGTTGGAACAGTTCAATGCAGACTGCCCTGACACAACTAAATAAACAGCACACAGAGCCACTGATGAAAAGGCTGATCTTTTTCATCTCAGAATTCAGCAGATTAGATACAGCTGGAGTTTTCTCACTTGGCTCCCCTCCAAACAGCCATACACACCTTGTTTGATAGTTATCACAAACCATATTTCAGAGAGGGTGGACAGCAAAAATTTCCTGGAGTTTATCTGGCTGCATCCTTAAGGAGATTGTTACCAGATAATCATAATCTTTTGCACAGCATTAGGAAAATACACAAAGGATCACCTTCTGTCACCCCTGAGAAACTACATCTGGGTTATGGGAAGGGAAATACTCACAGGAATTCTGAAAATAATCTCACCTCAACCTCCCCATCACGATAGCACCAAGTGAAAACCTCCTTCCCCTCACTGCCCAGAACTTCAAGGTTTACAGCCATATCAGGACCGTGGCATCAGATCACCTGCAGTCCTGCAGGAGTTCAGTTCTCACTGTCTCCAAAACAGCCAAAGCCTGTAGGCACAGCTATGGCACCAAAGTCTGGATTCATAATGCAGATATGACATTCTGCTCTGGAACAGGTAATTCCAAAGTGCTCAAGTCTAGTGGTTCCTAGTGAACAGTTATGTGAAGTGCTTTTATAAACAGCTGGACATCATAGATTTTAAAGCATTACCTTACTCAAAAGCAACTTGAAAATCATCAGCCTGGGGTTCCAGCTTTGCTCTTGCAGGTACCTTCATAAAGACCTGCCTATTTCAGTTACCTGGTTTTAAAACTGCAGCTGAAGCTTGAGAATCAAGTTGTGTGCTTTCCTCCTTTTGCACGACCATCTAAAGCAAAGTAAACATTCTGCCAGCCGTGTCAGTCTTCATGAGATTTCTGTCTTATGCCTTCAACACCAAAAGTATCACATGGTCTTCAGAAGATTTATGTAACTAAAGATGACCATTTTTAGCAGGACTAAGAGGAAGACATATAAATTTCCAGCACAAGTGGGCGACAGCTCTACCATGTGCAGAGATGTTACTTCTTACTTAGGTGAGATGAACTTGTAAGGTACAGGGACAGAATTCAAGGCCTGCAGACCACCTGAGGAAGCAACGCAATCACAGCTTCTTCTCAAGCAAGAATGAGTCCTAATCACCCCAACACCAGGTCAGGAAGAGGTTGTCCCAGAATAAGAAAGTATTGGATGGTGGCCAGCTTATAAAGTTCTGTATCCCAAACACTAAGCCAGACACTGAAGGAAGAACAACTGGGGACCTTCAACTAAAATATACTTTACAAAATGTTAAATGGCAGATATGTAACAAAACTGTGTGACATTCATACTTTCATTGCTATGCCTTGAGTCCATTTTACAGAAACCTGTCAAATGCAATCAGACTTGTTTATTCTGCATTTAAATAGGACCTGAGGCAGTCTGGTTTCAAAAAAGACAGAAAAGGCACATATTGTCCCTGGCAGTTGCTTAGTTTTTACAACAAAGGCAATGCCTTGTTCACTCTTTATTCCAAATAAAAATTATTTCAATGCTCTGTTGCATTAGAATCTTGAGAATATTTCTCCTTGCTGCCTCAGCACAGGTAGAAAAACAATTAAAATGTAAATTAAAGGAAGAAATATTGAAACAAAGTGCCATTAACACACAACTCACTGCTCTCACCCCCCCCCCCCCCACCAAAATCAGGTGATTCATACAGAGCATCCTCCAAATCTCACGTAAGCCACTGTTAATGGATTAAGTGGCAGTGTCCCTTCTGGCTTCAGTTTATAAATTCTTATCTGCTTAAGGTTGCTCCAGAAAGACTGACAGCATGATTCTTAAAGAGACAAATCCTCCCTGGCAGTTTACAATTGCATACCAACAACGACAGCACAGCGTGTGCCTTCATGTTTGCACTGATGGAGGATGATGGTTCACTGTTTAGGATTCAGCATCCCCCTCCTTTCCAGTCTGATTTAAAGCACCACCATTGCTTGGGCTGAGTTTCTCACTGACTTCCTCTGTGACAGAGCATTGAGCATTCCTAACATCTCCTTGCATGGCCACTGAAACAGCCATGATAAAACCACCCTCAGTTCACACAAGTGCTCCAAATCACCCAAGTACAGACAAAGAGGACAGAAAGATTCAGCAGAAGAATAATGCACGTGTCAGAAAATCCTTCCCTATAACACCCAGTTGCCAAGCTCATCATTAACCATTTCCACTCTTCTAGACCATGCCAAGAAAGTATCCAAAAGCCCAGCAAAAAATGAGGGTGAACAGCAGCATTTCTATTTTCCACGCTGGTGGCTGCAAATTCTGCAACGCATAGAGGAAGCTGCAACAAGTTATAATCTGAAATGGCTGTTAGAGCAGCACCTTCCCTTATTCCCTGCTTACAGAGAGATGTGTGACATCCTCTACCCCCACTATCAAGTGCCTTTGGCTGTGAAAATGACCTTAGAGAAGAGGTACCCAGGTAGTGCCCAAGAAGATTGCATTCTTGAATGATGGGCTATTTTCTGCTACCACCCTCCCAACTTGCAGCAAAAGGGAGCAAAAAAGAGCAGAGATAGAGGAGACCTTTGGAGGGCTCTCCTGTCCACGTTACAGAAGCCACCCCCATCCCATTTGGTGCCAACAGGTCCCCAGGAGTTCAGGAAAGGGATGGCATCCTTACGAGGAACAGAATAGCCACATCAGCGAGGCAAGGAACCCCAAATACTCCCCGCCCTCCTCCAAACAGGACTGACAGTCCCATGCACACACGCATTCATGGAGCCCTCAGAAGAGACACCAAAGCAAAGCCTTCATTCACCAAGAAGCACTCGGGGGCTCTTAGTGCTCTTACTCCCCCAGATTTTTGTCCTTTGCTTTCCTATGGTACCTTTGCACGGAAGGAGCCGTGCACCCATCAGCCGCCCATGGGGCAGTGCCGGGGAAGAAGCGGCAGTGCTGCGAGCAGGGCAGGGGGCTCACACGGCGAGAGGGCTCGGGGTGCCGGGCACGGAGCCATCCTACCCCGGGGAGCACAGCCTGCCCCCGGGTGTCCGGGGTGCCTGCCCGGCGTGGGTGCTATGTGTACCAGGGATCTAATCCCACACTGGGCTCCCTGCGGTAGCCACGATTTGTGTCCTGTCGGGTGCCCATCCGATCCCGGCGTGTCCGGAGCACCCATCCCGCTCCGGGCTGCTCAGGTGCCCGGGGATACCGCGCGTGCCCGCCTGGCGGGGGATGCTCAGGGTGCCGGGAGTGCCGGGGGCGCTCGGGGTGCCGGGGGTGCCGAGCGAGCAGTACCTTTGAGGCGGTGGTGGCGGGCGCGGTGCAGGCGGCCCTGGCCGCCGCGGGGCAGCGCGGGGATGCTGGAGAAGCGGCTCCCCATGGCGGCATCCGAGCCGGGCCGGGCCGGGCGGCACCGCGCGAGGTCTCTGTCCCCGGGAGCTGTGGCGGCTCGGGCGGAGGGCAGCGCGGGCTCGGAGGGCGCCGAGAGCCGCGGTGCCGCCCGCCGGGCCCCCCGCCCCGCTCGGCTCCGCTCTGCCCCGCTCGGCTCGGCTCCTCTCGGCTCGGCTCCGCTCGGCTCGGCTCCGCTCGGCTCGGCTCCTCTCGGCTCGGCTCCGCTCGGCTCGGCGGGGCGGGGCGGGGCGGCGGCACCACCGCGGCCCCCCCGCCGCGCCCGTCGCCATGGAGACACAGCTGTTCCGCCGGGGGCTGCCCCGCCCCGCCCCGCCCAGATGTGCCACCGCTGGCGCGACAGGTGGGGACACGCTGCGGAGCCCCCGGCGACCCCCGCCCCCAGCACAAGGGCGCCCAGGACCACAAACCCCGAGGGGCAGACGCAGGGTCAGGGACATTATTCCCTCCCATTGCCAACCCGGGACTTCCCTCGCACCTGCTGGCCCTCAACCCGCTTCCCCAGCCTCCTTCTTCCAGAGAGGAAATTTGTGGCCAAGCCCGGAATCCAAGCGCTTCAAAGAAGCTGCATCATGCATGGACGCTCAGCCAGGCAGACCGGCTGTGGTGGGATGCAGCTGTCCTAAAGCAATTAGGATTCTCATGGACACAAACATGTCAGAGCCACACTCGGGAAGGCAAAGAAGATGGACAAGCAGCTCCTTGCACAGTCCTAGGGCAAGTGGACAAGTAGACAGTTAGTCAGAGGGGTGAGCAGGTCTCTTTCTGGTCCCTGACTTACCCAGTAAGTTGTGTGTGTGCCTGCAGCCACCACTTTACTCAACCCAGGGGCTCAAAGCAATGAAAAGTTCCAGTCAAGCTCAGGGAAGTAGGGGAGGGTAGAGATGGGATAAAGGGAAACACTTCACTGGCAGATCTGTGAAGGGTCAGGAGCTCATGCTGGTGAAGCACCAGCATGGGGCACTGCCTGAGCATGTGTCCCCTGAAAGCTGCTGGGATACAAACACATCCCACAGGAGCTGGGACTGCCCTGTGTGGCTGCAGCTCTCTGAGCCTCTGCACAGCTCCAGAGCCACAAACACAGATTACTCCTACATGCCCAGGACATGCCCACATGGCTCATCTTCTTGCCCTTAGAGAGAAGGTGCTGTGTTAATACCACACCTGTCCACCACCAGACATGTGGCTCCTCTTCTCACTGCCCACCCTGGAGCCACCCTGGCCAGTCAGGTGCTCCACAAAAGCAGCCATGGCTATACAGGATGGGAATTTCCCCTTGTCCTCACCACAGCAGCACCTTGGCCACAGGGGAATTTCTCTTGTGACAGCCACAACCCAGAACCTGGAGTTGTTCAGTTGGTAC
Source organism: Serinus canaria (assembly GCF_022539315.1). NCBI lineage: Eukaryota > Metazoa > Chordata > Aves > Passeriformes > Fringillidae > Serinus > Serinus canaria. The sequence goes on along the minus strand of NC_066320.1, from coordinate 22,999,519 downwards.
CACAGTAAAATCAACCCACAGCTGATGTTGTCTATTGTAAATTACATTACCTTTGTCTTTTAAGAGGAGTACAGGCTCTGAAGACATAGTTATAAGCTTCATCTAGAGCTTCAGTGGATGCTGAGGGCTGAGGGCATCTTCCATTCAGCTATGTCATGGCTGTAAAATGGCTTTGTCCTTCCTTCTGTAGAACAAAAATTTAATTTTCAGTTTTTTTCCAAAAGGTGATTTTGCCAGTCTATCTACCTGCCTCCTTCCTCCATTTTCCCTCCTCTTAGAAAATGTAAGAAAAGCCCCTCCTGGTCAAGGACCACATACGATGTTCTTAAAACAGTTACTGCTGCAATTTCCTCAAGCAGAGAGCCAAGAGATGCCCTGTTCTCTGAAACCACTCAAGTATCTAACTTTCAGAGGAGAAGGGGAAGCTTTATTCTGAGGTTAAATAACAAAACTTTATAAGGAATATTGAGAATCTCAACCAAGAGATGATGCTTACATCCAGATGAGAATTTCTTTTAGTATGTATGATCTACAGAGCCAGGGTGAAGAATCATTACTGTCCTGCCCAGCTTTTAATTGCACTCTGGGTGAGATGTGCACTTTTTTTGCATCCTTTCTCATTCTCTCAGAAGTGGAAAGGAATGACCAGTCAGAGTGAAGCCATGGCAGAGTGGGGTTGAAGTCTGGCTTAAACATGAGCTCCCTGTTCAGGTCTTCTGGTGTGTTGGGTCCTGCTCTGGCCCATGTTGTTCCACCAGCTGCCTCCACACACAGGAAGCTCAAGAGAAGAGATGAGACAGAGGCTGAGACTGAGTCACATCTTTGTTTAGAACCTTTGTGAACATGAACATTATGTTTCCAGCGAGCTCATTTCAGTGAACCCAAAGAGAAACAAATTACCCTGAGATGAGCTCAGTTAATTAGGGCTTGGTGCTAATAGCACCAAGGTTGTGGGTTCAATCCCTGTAGGGGCCAGACTTCGACTTGGTGATCTTTGTGGGTCCCTTTCAACTCAGATTATTCTGTGATTTGTGGCACAAGACTGGAATGGCCCTTAGAGGGTAATTCCACCTCCTCATCATACAATACCTTCCATCTTGTTGAATCTAATTGTCTTCAACCAACAAAAGAAAAAAAAAAAAACCTGTTCTTTCTCCATTTCTTTTCTCTAATCTCTCTCTCTCTGCCTGTCCTTGAATTGCAAGAGATCCTGAGCAAGGACTGTCACTTTTCTGGGAAGTTTCATGTTTAATGTGGCAGAAAGAGGTGTAAATAGAAGGCAAATTATAATGGAAAGAGGCACCTTTCCATTGTTCAGCTGCCATGTGGGATGGGCTTTGCTTTGCCTGGCACAGCAGCCTGCAGCTGACACCGTGGGGACAAATGCAAAACAGCACCAGGGGTTGTTGTGATTGTACCTTGGTTCACTTTATCAAAGAGCCTTTGAATTTGCTCCTTTTATTGGTTGGAGAAGGAGTGAGAAGGAGGGGCTGCTTGCTGTCCTTGCCAACTTATGTCAGCTCTTCCTGCAAAAAATGTTGAGCAGGGTGAGAAATATGCTCTGTGATCACAGGGGCCCTTGATAGACAAAACAGGATCACACTGATTCTGGGTTTTTGCCTTTTTCCTGTGCTCTAGCAACAGGGAGCATTGAAACAGCTTGCCAAACTGCAGGGCTTTCACACCAGCAAGTCAGGACTTTCCTTGTGTGTTAGTGTTATCAATTGAATTGGCTAATTAGAGACATGCAATTCCTTGGTACCAGCCCTGCCAGGTAGTGGTATCTGGGGCAGAGCATGCTGTGGGACAGAGCAGGATGAGTACACAGTGACTTAATACTCCTCTCTGCTTTCTGAATTTAACCTTGCTTGGGCACCTGACTTCCAATTTGTAATTTGTGCTTAGAAGTCAATGGAGACAATGCAGCCACGCCATTGATTTCATCTGAAGTTAGTATCAGTAGCATTGTGACTGTAACTATGGACCAACACAAGGAGAAAGGCTCTGCAAAGCCACATCTGCTCATGGAACAGGAGTCACCAAACCCCCATCAGTTCTCCACCCGAGAGCTGGGTGCAAGGATGAGCTGCAGCTGCTCAGCTCAGGCATGTGTGAAAGACCACAGAGACAGGATGTGGAGGAGGATTTGTGAGAGGCTTGAGGGGAGGATCTACATGCTGGATGATCAGGCAGATAACCAGCTGCTAGACTGGGTACACAGGGGTGCTTTAGACTGCAAAGGGGGCAAGGTCAGATGAGTGCACTTGCATCAGAGCTTCCACAGATGTGGAAGAAAAAGACACACCTATCCATGAAATGTACAGATCTGCATGCTGCAGGGAGAAAAGATCATCTGGGAGATATTCATTGCATCTAATTGTTGGGCTAATCCCTAATTTGTGTATTTTAAACTGCCTGAATGAAACAGGCCTTCTTGATGTGGCATGCTTCATACAAAAATTAAATATCCTGCAGCCACTACATCAGGAAGGTTTAGCCCATTGCTATCATCTTGGAAACTTAGGAAAACTGGATGTAAGACTCAGATGAGACAGAAGCAAATTTGGCCTTGTGAGTTAAAACAGGACAGGATGACAAGAGACCACTCTCAGTCACAGGTGAACAACTGTGTTTGTGTCTAACAGGACAACAGATTTCACAGCAGCAACCAGAGGAGTGTGCAAGGACACTTCTAGAGAAAATAGGTTAAAGTGAAGAAGGGAAAAAAGATCTGCAGATATAAAGCCTCATAAGATGCTTAGTCTCAGACAGCAGTCAAAAAAAAGCCATCATGACAAGTGATCATCCAATTTCATGCTTTTTCCCTGAGAAAACTAAACCCCATGTCACCTCTTATTTAAGAAATGTAGATACTCGTTTTATATGAGTGGGACAGGAAAGAAATGTCCATCTTCTGTGACATACTGGCTGTACAGTGTGCAGACAGGGGAAAATGCTTTGTGCAGCCATCTTGATGCTTTAGATTAATTCTGTTTATTTTCTGACCTTTACATTTGCAGTTCCCCCATTCATCAGCAATGGATTCAGAGAGGAAGCTTGAGGAAACTTGAGAGGAAGCTTTTGCATATTTTAGCAGCCATTTTACAAAGTGCTATTTAGGTATTTGTTATGAGCTGTGCTCAAAGACAATCATCTGAAGAACCCAAAAAACCAAGGGAGAACAAACAGGTGGTTGGAAAATATTAATTTCTTCCACATGAACTGATCACATTTTTTGAGCTCTGACATGAAAGCACAATTATATTCTTGCAATGCCTCTGAGAGGAGGGTTTAAATACCTTTTAATTCAAGTCTGTTGTGCTCCTCATACTGGGAAACTCAGTGCAGCCTGTTGAGCTCCAAGTGTATTTCAGAGCAAACACAAGTCTGCTTCCTCCCACAACAGAAAACTTCAAGGGCCACATTTGTGCCACATCCCGTGGCCCAAATCTCACCACTAAGCTGGGGCTTACTAGAACGGCCAGCACTGAGCAGAGGATATTTCCAGGGGAATCAGCTCCTCCCTATTTAAAGGGTCCTTTGATCTACAAGAGAAATCTAACAGGAATTTAGCACAGCTAATAGTCAGGCCTTTGATCTTCTCTTTGGAGTTTCACTGGCTGTCAGACAGCCTGAACCCCTATTTCCAGCTATAGGAGCCAGAAATTTCTTCCTAGCACTCTACAGGGAGTTTACCACCTTCATGGATTGACCAGTGTTGCAGGGTTTTTGTTCCTCTTCACTTAACTTTTGGGGAAATTCTCCCTTGAAACTTTTTCTTAGACAATGGACCTTCCTTTCAGTCTCACTTCCATATCTCTGTCAAGATGGTGGATATTGCTACAGAGCAGTTCACTGTAGCAGAACACAGACTCTGAGGGATACTCACCTTCTAAAAAAGATCCTACATTCTTTCCAGATCTGAATGGCTGTAAGTTTAAGGAGGGATATATCAAGACTTTGATGACAGATGCCAGTGTCAATCTCATATCCTATTTCTGCATCAAAATATTTGCTCTTAATTGAATTTACTGTGCAAATTAACAATGGAGGTGCCCAGATTTCTAAATGGGTCACTGCAAGCCAACTTTACATCACGCTGAGAAGTCAGCATGCTTGAGGAATATTGGGGAAAAAAATCAAATATTTACTAAATGTGATGAGTTAGAAAAAGGAGAAGTGTATTAAGGACATTAAAGATGTTAGTCTGAACCTCTAAATGTGTTTGACATCCTCAGTACCTTAAATGGTGGGTTAAATTATCAAAGACATCCAACAGCTTTGGTGTATTTGGTCAGTATTTCCTTTCTCCATGTGGTTCCAGGATAACAGTGAATCTTCACAGGTTCCAAAGATTACAAACTCCAAATAAACTTAAAGCAATAAGAAAATTTTGGGCTTTGATTTTCACAGTCTTCCACAGCCTGCAGAGCCTGCACACAGCCAGCACCAGCACACAGAATGACACAAGCAGTATCAAAGAGCCAGCCAAGATGGTCTTCCCACATCTGACTCAGCCTAAAACTGCCCATAGGATGTGCTCCGATGTGTCCTCCTGACAAGCTCTCATCCTCCTCAGTCAGGCCCTGTGTAGTCCCTGGAGCTGAACATCACCCTCAGAGGCCCCCAGAAAGGTTGAGACTGCTCATCAATTCCCTCCTGGTCCACACAGGGAGTTCCAGGCTGACTGAAAGGAAATTGGCTGAATCTCAAAAAGGTGACCTGGAAACTGCTGCAAAAGCTCTCCCTACCCATTCTACAGAGGCCTGCTGGTGGCACTGGATCTGTAGCCTGCTGGTAGCATCTGAAGTCAACATTCCTCTTTGCTCCTTGATGCAAATGGTGGGAGCCAGCCAGCACAAACTCAGAAATGTCAAGTTTGGTAAAGCTCCACTGACTCTCAATTTAAAGAGCATCATGATGAGGAGCACTTCCCACCAGGAGAATGTCATGAACTGCTGCATTCAGCAAATCAGCCACAACTATTTCCTTTTCCAAGGATACACTCAGGTCCCAGCAGTGAGGATTAACCCCCCAGACAAATATTAGCCTTAATTTTGGTTTAACAGCCAGGATCAGCTAGAATGAGTATCAAAACTGTTCTCTTGAAATGCTCAACTAAACCAGGGAGGAACAGGAGAGAGCACAAGTCCCCAACAGCACTTATTTGAATAATCTTGCTGACAGATCTGTTCTTTTCTCAGAATTTCCAGTCTGCATAACAGATCACAATATGAAATCAGATACTGTCACTGGGCTCTGATAAATGGGGATGCAAGGACTAAATATTCCCTTTCCATATGAATAAATACTCCAATTCAAACAGCACCACTCACATTGTTCACGCTGTCACCAAAATCCTGCAGGCAGCATCACAGCCTGGTAACTGAGCAGCACCCATCATTATTCACTTCATGAGCAGATAGAGATTTTCAGCTCTCATTTACTGACAACATGTTCCTGACATTATAATCTCTTCTAAAAGCTTCTGCATGAGTTATAGCTACTGGATTCAAAAGGAAATTTTGCATCTCTGCCTCTGAATTACTGACAATATTTTCAATGTCTCTAAGACATTTAGGGAACAAATTTCCCTTTAAGACTGAAAAAAAAGGAAAAGCCATTACACTATTAGGCTAATTTTTGCAATACTCTAATGACTGTAAGTTAAAATTCTACAACTTCTAGTCTGAATTTGCTGAGTTGCAAGTTCCAGGTCAGTGGAGTTTCTTAGATACTTTTCTGTTTGATCCAAAAGGCAAAGTAGATATTTATGAATTGTAGTTCCATCATTCCTCCTTCTTCTGCACAAATGGAACAGGTCAAGGCCCTAATCACAGCCTTGATAGCAGTTAAGGCCAATTGCCAAAGCTTTTACCTTTATTCTTTTTTCCTTTTGCTTTTATTCTTACAGTTCTTTTATTCACTGTCTCCCACTCTGCAGTAGTCAAAAACTTTTATGGTAAAATCTATCCTCATTTCAGGAAGGAATTCGATAGCAAGAGCTGGATCTGCAATGCTTGTGTCTACTTCCAGAGTACACTTGTAGCTAACAGAGCACACAGGCAATAAAACAGTGATCATGCCAGAGACTGAGAAGGTGATAGTGTGAAATAACCCAAAATGCAATCCCTGCCTTACATTTCCACGGCTTAACTGTTCTGCTCTGCTGCCCAGGGTGGAGAGCTGAGGCTGTGAGCCAGCAAACACCCAAGTGAAGTCAGATCCAGGTGCTGTGTGTGCCCAGGGCCAGAGAAGCCAGTTTGTGGTTGCTTTGCAGCCTCTGGGTGCTGGCTTGGTTCTCCTCAAAATCATCTTCCATCACTCAGAGATGATTTACTCCTAAGGAGCAAGGGTGGTTCTTGACAATGAGGCTGGGAAGGCCAGATGGCTGGGAAAGTGCAGGTCAACACCAGGAACAGGTCAAAGGCACAGAGCTGGGCTGAAGGTGATGCTTTGTGGCTGGGAAATTGGTGGCCAGAAAGCCTTTAACTGCTGAGGACTCTGGATGAGACCAAGCCAGGAGGGATCAGCACCCTTGTGAAGCTCCTCACTCACCTCTGCTGTCACTCCATCGCTGTTTCTGATGTGGATCCCAAATGTTTTCTGTGCCCCTCAGAGTCACTATGGCACGTTACTCTGCAGAGATGAATTCTGCCAAGTAAAAGTGAAAATGCAATGAGGTTTAGAGACAAGAAGGGAGGGGAGGACATGAGGGGGGACATCGAGGTCTGGCCATGAGAAATCTTGGTGAAGGGACAGGGATTAATTTACAACAGCAGGTTTAGTCTGTGTGTGGTACCAAAGCCAAGACACTGAGTTCCCCAGGAGAGCTGAACACAGCCCAGTTCAGGGGTGTTCAGAGCTCTAGGAAAAGGCCCATACCCAAAGCTCTGTTACAGCAGATAAACCTCAAGGAGCAGAGGGGTGGCTGTCACAGCACCACAGGATCCCATCATCCCACATGCTGTGATTGTAGCTATTTGCTTTGGAAAGACAGGAGTAGTTAGGGATGTTACCAAAGGCAGCATGAGAAGATGATTATCCTCTGCAGAACACAAGGCACTGCAGGTAATTACTGTCTGTGCAAGCATAGGAATTTAGCTTGGAACAGAGGATGTGGAAAATTGTAGTGTCCTTTAAAAGACCATTTCTACTGAGTCCATGATTGTTAGTATTAAGTAAAGTTATAAATTGCAGCCCATAATCTTGTCTTTAAAAGGCATTTTGTGCTCTGCAAGGAGGCCCAGGACAGAGAGGGCAGGGTCTCTTTTGTTATGAACCATCTGTCTCTGATGATGGCACATTTTTCTCCTTTACAAAAGCTTGTCAAGGGGTGGATTGGGGTGGTAGGAGGGGTGGTGCAGCTGGAATGGTTGGTGGGTTTTACCCTACAGTCTCTATAAGATTACCTGCTGGTTTGAAGGAAGTTTTTTTGGTTTGTTTGGGGTTTTTTTTTTGTTTTATTTTTGTTTTTTTTGTTTTTTTGTTGTTTTTTTGTTGTTGTTTTTTGCTCTCTTGGAACTGCCTCTTTTAAGAGCATGCATTAATTACTCCTCATGATTCTGTAGCAGGAGGCAGTGAGCAGGAACCTGCCAGAGCCCAGAAATGCAGCAGTAAACCCACCTGCAGACACCTCCTCCTCCAATCTTCCCTTTGAAAAGGTGTTAGAGCTTGAGCTTTTAAGCTTCAAAAAAAGTTCCAAAGTCAGAATGTGTGAGAGAGATGAAATGAGAGCTGAACAGAGAAAGGAAAACTGTATCTTCAAGTCTAAACATCCTGAGATTCCTATGATTTCTTAATTTTCCATTTATCATGGCCAAGCATAAGTGAAATCTGCCACAGAGATCATCCACAAGTCTCTTGCCATCACAGAGAATATCTGCTGCTGGTGAGAGACCCCCCAAGAAGGTTAAATCAGGATGGCATTTTCCTGTGGGAAAGTCAGAATAACTGCATTTGTATTCACAGCATTCTACAGACATCCAGCACCATACAAATATTATAAATATACACTGAGAGGAAAATTAATGATGTGCAGGTGGGTTATAAACACAGATAAAGACAAGAGCTAGATGACAAGACAATTTTGTGAAGCAGGACTCTAATTTTGCTGGAAGATGAATTGCAGCTACTGTGAAGCACCAGCTTTCTTCAAATGCTCTGGCATTAGTAGGAAAATGAAATGGCATTTTTATACCAGAGCATGGATTTTTAGGAGTGGAGGTCACCTATTACTCTGCAGAGGAACTAATGGCCAGACAGCAGTGTGTGTGTGTGTGTGTGTGTGTGTGTGTGTGTATACAAATGCAGTGGGTAACAAACTCTACCAACTTCCATAATATTTAAGCTGTTACCTGAACCCCAGCTACTTGAGAAAGCTCCTTTGTACCAAATAAGGACAAGAGCTCTGAGAGGAAACATTGATATTTGCCTGGATTATTAAGACATCCTGTTTCTAAACAATCCTGTGATCTCCGCTCTTGAAAGAACCCCTAAAAGTCCGGCCGCTCTCCAGCTGAGTCCCCCCGCTCCACAGGAGTGCACAGAACAAGAGAGGTTTCTGTCTAGAGGAAAAGGCGTTCAGAAAAGCAGCAGCAGCAGCCAGGGGTGGGGAGCTGCCAGAGGCGCTTAGCGCTCCTCGCACGGGCTCCGCGGCGGGTGGCAGCGCCCAAGCTGGGCAGAGGAGCGGCTGCGGCTCCGCGCTGGGGCTGCCCCGGCTGAGTGAGGAGCGGCTGGGCTCCGCGCTGGGGCTGCCCCGGCTGAGTGAGGAGCGGCTGTGGCTCTGTGCTGGAGCTGCCCGAGCGGGGATGAATGAGGAGCGGCTGCGGCTCCGTGCTGGAGCTGTCCTGGCTGAGTGAGGAGCGGCTGCGCTCCGCGCTGGGGCTGCCCGAGCGGGGATGAATGAGGAGAGGCTGCCCTGCCGTGCCGGGGCTGCCCCGCCGGGACCGGCACGGCTGCTGTCCAAGGATGCGACTGCCGGCTCCTGGTGGGAAAGAGATGCCGGGTTTGGGGAGCTTTGCGGAGAAATGCCTCAATGAGCTGAGTTTTTTCTGTCTTTGACTCGCTCTGAGGCAAGTTCAGATTAGCACTGGTGCCTGAAGGAAACTTAAGGCAAATCCAAATCCAAACCCTGACCAATTTAAATACTGGTACATTTCCTTCTATCAGAGCAGGAGGTTTTAATCATCACTTCACATGAGACATAGAATAAAGCTCCCACCTCAAGCACCAAGGAAAACCAAGACAAGATGAATTTTAACACCTGTGGAGAGAGATTGGGTCTTCTTGCAGAAGAAAATACCTGTAGTGTTTTGCTTTTGATGTCTTCATGCATACCCCGCTTTTCTTGGGAAACTCTGTTTCACGGATTCCATTCTGAATGTTGCGGTTCTTTTCCCCCTTTGCAAATCTTTTTCAAGGTCTACCAAAAAAAAAAAAAAGTCCCCACAGTAACTAGTTCTATTTTATGGGTACCTCTGCATTTGCAGATATACCTAGAGGCAGATCTCAGGGAGGTTTAGAGTGGACATTAGGAAAAAGGTTCTTCACTAAGAGAGCTGTCAGTCAGAATACACTCTTCAGAGAAGTGGCCATAGCACCAAGCCTGACAGAGTTCAAGAAGCATCAGGATGATGCTCTTAGACACCTTATTAATTTCAGATAATCCTGTGAGGAGACTCAATGACCCTTGTAGGTCCCTTCCAACTGGTAATATTCTATGATTCTGTAGTTTTCAGCAGAGGAGTGGATCCTACCCACCACCCAGCCCTGACAGTGGGATTCCTTCTCTCTCAGTTCCTTCTGTGCAGCACATAAGAAAGGCTCAAGATTGCTCTAGCACATTTTCAGCCCAGAAAATGCCTGATGTCTGCCAAAGCTTCATAAAGACTGTAGCAGAGATACCTACAGGAGATGAGCCCAAGCATCCTGAAGGACACCTGTGCTCACATCGGTGCTGTGGGAGTTCTGACCCCGATCCCTGAGCTCACCACAGCAGCGCTGGCAGGACTGGTCCCCCCGGCACCACTTCCAGGGATGCTCAGCGCTCCTGGAAAACCTCCCTCCTGCCTCTGAGCGCCGCGGGAAGGGCAGGGGAGGGACGGACGGCAGCGCCGGAGGAGCCGCAGCACCGCTCTGTGGTGACGAGTCCCGCTGCAAGCTGAGGACAAGGACACCAGCTCGCTCTGCCCCAACGCTGCTTAACACCGATGCATCGCTCTCTGTGGCACCAGGAAAAGCTGTTTCCTCGCCGTTTCGAGCTTTGCTCTGCTCCCTTCCTCCCTTGCCCCCCGCTCTAATCCCCCTGCGTGCAGGCGCCCTTCACTCCCCAGTTTAAAGCCCCTGCACCCCAGGATACAGCAGTGATACTGGGATGATGCCTCACAGCCCTGTGCCTGACTGCAAAACACGGTCAGCTGTGCTTAATCCTTCGAGTAAAAAAATAAATAAGTTGAGAAAAAAAAGAGGAAAATTTACCTATAATTTCCTCTTTCTGTCTCTACAAGTTTTTCCATTCCTGGCACACAACTTAGAGAAATATAGGATCACTCCTTACAAAAGATCTGTGACATCAGTTTTTAGAAATGACTTTCCTAAGGGGTTTTGGTTTTGGTAAATTAATAACACAGTACAGAGAGAAATTTTTACTCAAAAGCCATGAATCTTTTAAGGCTACTGAAGGATGTGGTCTGCTTCCTGGAGCAGTCACTGGACAAAGACTGGGACAGCCTTAAATCCAAATGCAGACACCCAAAGTCACAGCACTGAGATGCGTTTTGTCACTCAACTTCCATTTCCTTTCAAACACCTAAACAGTCTCTATAACATCTCTGCAAACTGAAGGCAAACTGATCTCTCAAAAAAAGTTTATCAGTCGTTTTCATCCTGTAAACTGTGGATTCCTCCAGGCTGGAACTTAATTTTGAGTGTCTAAAAAGAACAAAACAACAACAAAACAAACAAACAAACAAACAAAACCCAACAAACCAAGACACATAAAAATACCCCTAGCTAAATATCAGTAGATATGTGGGCATTAGCAAATCAGAAAAAAGGTCTGAAAAATCTCTGAGCTGCAATATTTAGAGATTAGTCTGTTTTCTTCATTCTCCTCCTTATTCCCTAATTCCCTCTTAGCTGAGAAGAGACTCTATCTCAGATGGTGTCACTGCAGCATCAGCTCCAAGCCAAGCAGATAAATGGCCTTACAAAACTCCCTCTCAGTCAGAAATGGTGTGAATTAGGTCAAGACTGGGGTAATGCAGAGATCAGGAAATAAGGCTTCTAAGTAAGCCAAAAAGCAAAGTGCTAATGACCAGGACAGCAATATATAATGAGCTCTTAAGAAGAACCACACATAACTAAGCCACATATTTCCTCACTGGCAGTCAGCTGCATGTTGGTGCTTTAATGAAGTTACAAGGCAGAACACAGGAATATTTAATCTCCAGAGATCATCATTAGTGAAGATAAATTACATTTTACAACACTGCCATTATTTTTGCTAGCATCTCATTAATCATTTAATGGTCATTACTCACTATTTACTTAGCCTGGACAGAGTGCACAGCTATGCAAAAATACCCACAGAACCACAGAATTCAGATGGTCCCTGCCCCATGGAGCCAACAAAGCTGAAATTTGTCACTGCTGCCAATGACCATCAGAATTTTGCATAGGAGGAAATACTGCCTTTGTCCTGGGCACTTGAAATGGAAGTTGACTTCTGCTGTGATAAATTGAAGATGCTGAATGATTTCCAGGCAGTGAGGAGTAAAATCCTCTGCCAGATTTGGAGAAAAAAGAAGGCAATCATATTGCTCTGCTGTCCTCAGTGGAGGACTGGGCCCCCAAACTGTTTCAAAAAGGCCAGAGAAGATGAAGCTCAGTTGCAACCTGCTGGCCAAGTATAGACAGGCTCTCAGGGTGTCTCCCTGTGGGCCCAAGGTTTGGAACAGGGTCACCTGAGCTGCAGAGGAACAACAAACTGGTCTGCAGGCACTGCTGCTGGGAAAGGCCATTTACAGTGGCAATGGCCTTCACTCAAACACAAGGTGACAAATTTTCTCCAAGGCTTGAAAAAGCACTAACCCTTGTCCTCTGGATAAATACAGCCAGGTACAGTTCAGCAGTGAGAGGTGCCCAAAACAGAGACTGGAGCACAGTCCTCCCATGGTGACCCATGGGGCAAGCATGGGTGCTCCCATATCACAGGGACATTCAGGACAGAAAAAAATCCCATCGAGGTAACTAAATCATTTGTCAGTTATAAACAATTGCCCATGGCTCCCAGTGAGGTAACCCATCACCTCTCATGCCACAGGCCAGGAATGCTCCTGCAGGAGCCCTGTGGGTCCTTCCCTACTGCTGGAAAAAGTGCTCTTGGCAAAGGTCAGTTTCCTGCAGAGCAAGCTTCAGGATGGCTGACATGTCTGATCCTGGACACTGGCTTTCCTGTGGGAAAGATGATCCAGTCCCAGCAGAGGAGAGAATGGAGTGTGACCTGCACTGCTGGCCTCTGCTCCCCACCAAAGCTCAAGGATAAGGACTTGCTCTGGGTGTGCACCCCCAGAAGCCACACCTGCACAGCATCAGCGCTGCCCCAGATCACAGGCTCAGGCACAAACCCAACCACACCTTCCTGCTGAATTTACCCTTTTCAAATGACCAATTCAAATTTTGGTGATGAAATCATCCTTGTCCCCAGAGCAGGAGAGACTTCTCACACCTGTACCCACCACCCTCTCCTGAGGCAGAAAGCCTACAGCTGGTATTTTACTGCCATAAAGGGGCAAGGCAGGGAGGCTCCCTCCTTTGCACTGCGTTCTGCAATGCTGAGGCAGAAGCAAAGGGTTGTTTAGCATGGCCCTCCAAAAGATGCACTGAAAAACAACAGCTTCCAGCATGGTTTTGGAGATTTGCTATCAAGGAGCAGCTGAGGATGGTGCCCTTGAGAGCTGCAGGCAGCCTCACAGCAGGCTCAGCAGGGTGACTGAAGATGCTGAATGATTTCACTGCTGGGGACAGGGGGCAGGTCCACTTGCTGGAGGACAGAAGTTAGATTATTTTAATCCTTGTTTCTTCTTCATTTTGCCCTAAGAACTGAGTAATCAAATGTGATAAATTTTGAGAAACATTTTGAACCCTTGTCCATCTCTAGCAATTTTCTTACTTCAACAGGCCTTTCTCTCTTTCCCCAGGAAGCTCTGAATGTCTTTCTCTGCAAGTTCAGAAATATTCCCTTTTTTCAACAGTTCAACAACTCCATGTCTCAGCTCTGAACCTCTGGTGACATCCCAATCACAACAGAGCACATTGATTACCCTGAGGCATCCTTTACAGACCTCTAACATCCAGGTTAGAGGCACCTGGGAGAAGTAAAATTCCCTTGTAGATCATCCTGTCCAGAGGATGTTTCCTACTCTTTTTATGTCTTATTTTCCTGAGCTGTAAGGAACTGTTTAGCCTTTACTATGTTTTTGCCCAGGAGAGCTAGAAAGGCAAAATGATTTTCCTAAAGTAATTGTTCTACAGAGAGTGCACAACACTTTCTGAAGCCGAGTCAGCACATAAATGTAAGCCATTAAATGAGAAACCCACTGAGTATTGAAGCAGTTGAGAACCAAGACCGGCTGCACCCTGGCTAAAAATCAACTGTGGAGTTCAGCCAGGGGTCATGATGCCCTATAATAGCAATGTGCAGGGGTCCTGATGTCCTATAATGGCAAAATGGAAACATGAGCTGGTTAGCCAGGGGTTTTTATTGCTGATGGATGAACGTTAACAGGCAATTCACTCACAGGTAAAGGAGAGCACAAATGTTATGGTTGGAGCAAATGTATTTCATTAAAGGAACTGTGCGAGTTGCTGTTCAGACTGGAGGAGATGGCATTCATCTGTGATTCATCTGTATGTGCCTGTGAACAGCTACAGGTACCTCCTCCCTGCTGATCCTTTCAACATGATCCCATCAAGGGAACCAGTGGGAGACAGCATGGGCAGAAACCCCAGTGCTGGCAGATAGGAGAGAATTCCTCTCTTTTATAACAAAATAGTTAAAAGTAACACCCTTTTTGCCTCCCCCTTTCCTGAATGCATTTGGAAGCCTGAGCTGAGGAGAAATCTGAAAGTGTTTTCAGAGGAAAGCTGGAGAGAGGAAAATTATGTTCAATATGTCAGGAAAAACCCTCAGAATTTCCTTGTGTGGCAGTGACTTGTATTTATCTGTAAAACGAACTTCTGAGACAAAAAGATGATGAAGATGATAACCCAGTCCCATGGGACAAAAGAACCAGCTGCTCTGATTGCCTCATGCCCTCTGACGGGGAGCCAGAAATGCCCCAGTGCAAGAGACATGGATGTAGCATGGCACAAATATCCCAGTACGTACAGGATGCACAGCCAAGAGCAGCCTTTGCCCCCAGGTGCCATTCCAGGCTTTGAAAGCTATCGAGTCTCACATCCTCCTGACTAGAGGTTTGGTCCTTTCAGCCCATTTTCATAGGGAAATCTGAGCTTGCAGCACACTGAGCCAGGTGTGTGCTCCCTGCCTTCCCCCACACAGGGCTGGGGACATGCAAAGAGAAGCGGGGCAGTAGCAGGAGCACAGATGAGCTGATTTGTTTTACCTGGCTTCTCCTGGGCAGTGAATCACTCAACAGGCTTCAATCAGCAGAGAGCAGCTCGCAGGCATCCACCAATGGCTCTCCAGAGAGAGTTACCATCTCCTGGAGGGGGGGACCGGGCACCACTGGAGGCTGGGACTGCTTGCCACGTGGCACAGCCCTGAAAATGAAAAACAAGGTGATAAAAAAGGCTGCTGGAGACTGTATCCATCAGCTCACCTAGAAAAATTACCAACTGCCCTGGAAGACAAGCACTGGGTAAGACACAGACCCGTGAGAGCCGTGTGCCAGTGGGGAAGCCCCGATACAGGGTGCTCCTCCTACCACAGCAGCTCTCTTCCATCCTCATCCTCCTGCTGACTGGGAACTGAGCTGCATCCCCTGCCCTGTGGCAGCAGCAGGAGGGACAGAGGGAGACAGGCCCCTCTGAGCAGCCCAGGGGTTTCCCAGGAGGAGCACCCCTGGCCAAAAGAACACCATGGACCGTTTCCGGATGATCTTCCAGTACTTCCAATCCAACTCGGAGTCTGTAATGAATGGGATCTGTGGGCTCTTGGCCCTGGCAAGTGTAAAGATGTACACCAGCTTGGACTTCAGCTGCCCCTGCCTGCCCCAGTACAACATGGCATATGGCTTGGGGATCATGTTCGTGCCCCCCATCATCCTCTTCCTGTGCGGCCTCATCCTCAACAGGCAGTCTCTGGTGATGCTGGAGGAGTGGAGGCGACCACCGGGGCACAGGAAGAAGGACCAAGCTGTCATCAGGTGGGGTTTGCAGTGGCAGTGGCATCCCTCTTCTCACCTCCTGTTTAGCTGTCTTTCTCCGTAGCTTTGATCCTTCTGGTAGATTAATTTTCTTGTAAGCTCATCTCCTGAGAGCTCTCCCCATGACCCTGGAGGGGCAGGGGTGTGGGAAATGCATTTACATCCAGCAGAAATTAAGGCAGGCTCATTCCATCCCGGCTCAGGAGAGCAGGAGTGCCTCAATACCTGGGCTTATGCCACCACCCTGGGAAACTTCATTGCTGCTGCCCTGTCATGCACTCACAGGGTGTCTTCTGTGCAAAAGCATCAGGCATTTCCTTTTAAACATGCAGAAGGTGTGGCATTTTCATCACGGTCATTCTTTATCAAAAGCCTCATGGTCTCACTCCCTTCACCTGAGTTTTTACTAATTTGTACTGGTAGAAGGGTGAGGAGAATAATGTTCCATCTGTTATAAGTAAAGTTTTATGCAGTACACAGGTTGGCTCAGAGAGAGGTAAGAAAGGCTGCAGAAAAAAGGGGATTTTTCCAGATTGAAACTGATGAGAAAAGGAAGCATGAATGTGGAAGACTAGGGAGAGCTGACAAAGATCTGTGCATGAGAGACATAAGGGTACAGTCAAGGCAAGCACATGGTGAGGGGATTGTGCACTGAGGGCAGACAGCACACAGAGCACTCTCTTGTGCTAGTGCAGGTTTCACTGAGAGGCAGAACCAACAAAGACATCCCAGAGCAGAAGAAGCATCAGTGAGAGCAATGCTGAGGGCAGCCCTGGGAGTCAATTCCTTGGGTCTGGAAAGACTGTTGGCACAGGACAGCCTGCATCCCTCAGGATGAGGAGAAAGCTCCCAGCACTAACCCACTCTCCTCTCTCTGCTGCTCCAGATACATGTGTTCCTCCATCATGCAGCGAGCCATGGTTGCCCCTGTTGTCTGGATCATAGTCACCCTCCTGGATGGCAAATGCCTGATCTGTGCTTTCAGTGGCTCCCTGGATCCCCAGAAGTTTGTGGGCTTTGCCAATGTGAGCACGGAGCAGGTGCAGCAGCTGCTGGCCAAGGTGCCCTGCAAGGATGACGAGCTCATGAGGAACAACACGTCCCGCAAGGCAGTGTCCAGGTACCTGCGCTGCTGGTCCCAGGTGGGTCGCTGCTGGCAGAGCCTCTCATGTTGGTGATGTGACCAGGCATGTGGCATCTGCTCCTGCTCTTCCTTGATCTGCCATCCCTTCATTGTGGTCAGGCTGGGAGCAAGGCTGCTCTGTGCTTCTTTTTTACCTCCAAACATTGCTATCCTAAGTGATAATCTTAAGTTGGGTAGGGAAACAGAAATTATGAATGGTTTCATAGAAGAGCCTGCAGCTTCTAAACCCAGATAATAAAAGATGTTGTGTCTCCTGTTCAATATCTCCCTCTTCAGTATCAAAAGATCCTTCTAACTGCCAACCCTGCAGACAGGACCCACTGTTTTAAGGACAGTGCAAGTTTAGACAGATGAAAACAGCTTGCTCAGGAGCAATAGAACAGGGCACAATGGGGAGTGGAGCCCTGACTGGCCTCAGCTCTTGGTATAGAAGTGCCAGGTCAGGCACTGGGGCTCATGGAAGGTCACTGAAAACAAGCTCTTCTTTCTTATCAAAGGGAGCTGCCCATAGTCTGGGCTGTCTTCACGTTGCAGTGGGGACTCCTGGGCCCTGGAGTTAGTATAGGTGGCAGATGAAGATCACCAGAAATAAGGAAATGCCAAAGGAGAGCACTAATGTCCCCTTTCCCTGGGGTACTCCTATGCTGATAGCAAATGCCTGTCTGCTCCAGGCAATTTTGCAATCAGTTATCCTTACTGAATGATTCATGCACAGATAAATATCCCATATTCTCTGGGAGGAAATGATACCAACCCTCTGGGTACAGTGTGGGGTGCTGGACTACAGGCACAGATCAAAGCCAGGAGTCCAGATGCTCACATTTCCCCTCCAGCCACACAAACTCCCTGTCTCTCTGGTGCAGGCAAAGAGCTTGTGCCTGTCCTTGTGTCTGACTTCCTCCTGTTTAACTGCTTCTTTCTTATCACACAGGCTCTTGGCTGGAGCATTTTGTTGATCCTGATCATAGCAGCTTTCCTTGCCCGCTGGCTCAGACCTTGCTTCAGCCAGGCCACCCTCCTGCAGGCACGTCACTGGAGCAACTACATTGACATTGAGCAAAAGATTTTTGAGGACACCTGCTGTGAGCACAGCCGGCTCTTTGCTCACAAATGCATCCTCCACTTCTTCGAAAGCATGCAGCAAGAGATCAAACTGCACAGCTTCAGCTTGCCTAGGGAGGGAGAGGGGGCTGAAGGAGGGGAAGGTCTTCTCCAGGGTATCACAGATCATGACCAGGTGAACAAACTTCTGAAAACGTGGTACTATGAGAAACCTCCCCTGGATGTCAGCCAGGCACACCAGAGGCATCCCCTGGTGCGAGAGAGATCCCCTTTGCCCAGGGCAGAAAATGCCAGAAGCCACTCCAAATTCCCCCAGCACACCAGTGTGTAAAGGGGGCTTTGTCCTGCAGGCACAGAAGGAGCATTGCCAAACCTCTGCACAAAGCAAGGACCAGCAGGCAGGTGACATACCTTCCTCCAAATCTGCAACCTCAAAAGCTCCCCTCCAGGGTTTGCCTAGCAAAACCTCCAAACCTCCAAAGTCAGCTAGTTCTGAGGGGCCAAGGGTCCCAGATGCAGTCACTGTTCATGACATTTCTCACTCAAGGACCCTTGGGGCACTTTTGTCATACCAAAGAGTTTGCACCTTCTTACAGCTGTGATAAAAGTGTTCTGGCTAGAGGAAGGATTTAACCAGGGCAGCAGCATCTGGCTGCATACAAACCATACACTCACAGAGGTGTGAGGAGCTCCTGCCCATTCCAGTGAAACCTGGTTCAAAGGGTTATCAGAACTGACACAGAACTTACTTAATTGCAACTCTCTTAGTACCACACTAACATATTTACTCAAAGAGGCAAAAACACCTCCTATGTCTTCCCATCTGCTGAGAGCTCTGGCTGCCCCAGCCCAGCTGCCAAACTGTTCTGCCCTCCTCTCACAAACCATCAATACTTCCATGCATTTTAAAAATGAAATACAACTGAAATTCATGGAGCAGTATAACTTTAATTGAAGACACCTCTGAGTAAGGATTGGATTGGGTTGGATTTGCAGAAGGAACAGGAGATGGAGGCTTTGTAAAACACAAGCATGGGGCTATGCTGGGGTTTAATGGCTGCTGTAGGCACTGGTGCTAAACCATGGAAAGGACACACTGACTCTGCCTGAGAAGTGTGAGAACAGACTTTAAACACTCCCCTGCTAGATTTGAGTAGAAACTGAACTATCTAGATGATCACCCTTTCAACAGCTTTTTGGGCATTTCCATCCATAGTTTCAAAGCTGTTTGAATGTAACCTCACCTCTGAGCCTTTGATGATAATTGCTTTCTCACCTACCTTTTCTAGCCCCCATTGTACATGGTGCCAGTTTGACTGGTGTTTCTGACCAGCATTGCTGCTTGGATGCATTAAAGTCTTTACTGCAAACTAACCCAGAACAGACACACCTGTTCCTCCAGGCTGAACCTCACACTGATGGCCACTTTGTCTCTTGGCGGGAGAGGCACAACGTGGAGGGGCTGGGGGGAGGTGGGAGTGAAGAAGAAATATCTCCTTGGGTATGGATAGGTGGGGCAAGCAGGGCTTCCAGGAGGAAAGAAGAGGGTGGGATAGGGGCAGAGGAACCTGCTACCACATTGGGACTAAATCCAAAATAATGGATCAAAATAAAAACTCATATTAATCCCCCAATTTGACTTGTCAAGCTGCTGGCAGTGGGTCACCTCCTGCCCAGGATGCTTGTATGCACAGGCCAGAGGATGAGGATGTACTGAGTAAAACACTAGGAGGCAAAATAATTCCACAGCCCACCATGGGCAGCTGCACCCCTTTGCCCACTGAGGCCCAGTCAGGATCTGCAGGGTGCAGAGGGATGGGCTGCAGAGCTTTTCTTATTTGCATAGACAAATCAGATCTGGATGAATCCCCAAGCTCCCTTGGATATGCTAGGAGAGTGCACAGAGCCAGCTGTGGCCCATGCTGGTAGGGAAAAACACAGTGGTCTTTTCTCCAGGAGCTCTTTAGATGCAGGGAGCTTCTGAGCTCTTCTTTGAAATCAGCATCGCACTTTGAATTGTGTCTCTGGTTTACTTTTGTCAGACATGACATCCCAAATCTGAAGCTGCAGCTCAGTTTGGACTCACCATTCCATATTAGTCAAATTGGGTATTTTCCTAACATGCTCACAGCTGAGGTCTGCAGCTCCATTTGCATGCTGCTTTCCATGGGCTCAGGCTTTAAGTCATCCCATTGCAGCCACAAAAAATGAAAGGCTAAAAGGAGGAAGAGGAACAGATTTGTTATCTGTACCAGGAGGGAGCAAACAGGATGGGTTTAAGGGTGCTGCCATAGATTTTGAAGGTCTACAAAGGTTCACGTGCTGCTGGGAGAGTCTGGCCTGGTCATGGAGTAGCTGGGGCTGTGGGTGTTTATCTGTTTCTTTTTAAAGCCAAAGAACTCTTCTCCATTGTGGAAAGTGGTATGTGGAGCCCCATGACAGGGCAAGAGGCAATAAACCCAAAATGCAGGAAAAATCCACTTACACAGAAGAAAACTGATTTTGAGGGTGATGGGAAGGCTTGCCCAGAAAGTCTATGGCACCTCCATCTATGGAAATAATCACATCCCAGTTATATGTGAGCCTGAACATGCTCTGTACAGAGAGTGATGAGTGAATCAAAAAATCTCCAGAGGTCTCTTCCCACCAGCTCTATTAAGAGTGTGTACCCTCCTGGGGCAGAGAGGGTCATTCACAAACTTTAGCAGCTGTCTGTCTCTCAGGGCTGCTGTGATGCCTGACCTGCAGATATTTCAGGCATCCTTAGGGATCCTCACCTGCCAAGAGCCTGTGAAACAGCAGAGCTGACTGCAAAGACAACTTCCCCAGTCACTTCCTAAACTCTCCTGATGGGAATTGTTACTGCTTTCACATCCCTCCTTTCTCTGCCTTACAGTGACTGGAACATGTAAAACTCTCCTCAACTCCACACCTTGGGGTCTGTCTTGGTGTGCAGGTGCAGGACTGGGTCCAGGGAGGGACTTGGGCATGTACCACCTCTTTCAGGACAGGGTTTCCAGAGCACAAATAAGTTGGGATCTGGGAGGAATCATCAGCTCTGCCTTCCCTTGCAAGTCAGTTAGAGTGAACTTTCTACTGGGAAGCTCATGAAAACAAAGTCCTTCCTAACAAGGCAACATGGAAAGAAAGACACGGGCATTGTCTTCTATGAGCTCTTTTTTGATTCCCACTGACTATTGCTGGCTTCAGTGAGAACTGTAGTGCTGTACACTGAGCAAGCTCAGGCCCTCAATTCATGTTTGATAAAAGACAGGGTTTTCCTGGAGATCAAAAAGCTCCCAGCTTTTTACAGGGTTGATTCATGCAGGCTTTGATGTGAACTGCCCTTCAAAAACCCACTTGTCAGGTGAATAGAAAAGCCAGCCTGAGCTCTTAGCTAGCAATAAATACAATAGGCCTCATCTATATTCATGCAGCAAAATCTCTTCCCATTTGATGAGATCATGCAATTAACCTCTCCACGGCAGGCAGAGCTAGGACTGCTCAGGTGTTACCCACATGCTCTGTGCTCACCTCTGTGCTGGCATCTCAGGGTCAACTCAGCATAATCAGCTGAGCCCCAGAACTGGTGCAGGGCAGAACCTGCAGCACTGACTAATGGTCAAAAAGCCTGGTCTGGCTTCCTAGCTCAGCACTGACACACTGCAAAACCTTGGGGCAAAAGTACCTCTCCTGTGTCTTCCGTGTGCCACCCACCTGTGTACAGCTTCCCTTGGTGACATGTCCCACAGCCACCACTGCAGTCACACTGGTGCCCAGTCAGGTGTGTGTTGATCCTCACATCAGCTCAGGGCTGGTGCCTGGACATGAACAACTGAGCAATTGCCTCCACTTTTTTCACAGCCACTTGTAGTCCCAGTAATCCCCCATTTTCTGGCCAGCTTGAGGGAGCAACCAAGTGCACCAAGGCTGCTTTGTGACCTGGGAACTGATATGCAGAGAGCACCATCAACGCCATCCATTCCTTTAGATTTGTGCTGTGGAAGCCAAGCCCTGCCTGTTACCTCTCCTTCCTCTGCCTTTTCTTTTCTTTTCTTTTCCCTTCCCTCTGCAGAATAAAAAAGAAGAGCTATTTCCCAGTGAAGCAGGTCCAGAAGTAGGGGCTGGCAGACCTGCAAGGTGCTTGCCTCAGATGCTGCTGAGGCAAGGCAGACATATGGAGGGAAGCTCTGGAATCCAGTTTTTCCACGTGTGCCAGCACTGTAGAGGTGGGGTGTCCTGTTCAGTCCTGGGAGGAACACCCACCCCCTGCATTTGCAAACAGGTTCACAGAGGCCAATCAGCCTACTCTGCCCAGGGCACAAAGTGTTCTGGGGAGGACACAGCCATGGTAACACCTGCACCCTCCAGCAAAGAGAACTGGTGGCTGGGAGACTGCAGAAATGGGGATGTGGAGAAGAATGAAATCAGGTTTTGCAAACTAGAAATAACCCAGATCCCAGATCCAAAGAAGTGCAGCAGGAAGCAAACTCTAAACTTTTGTAGGCAGCAAAATCAGCAGGAAAAAAATGTTAATTTTCTGCTTTAAATAGTGGGGTTGCAGGAGTGCATGGATGAAACAGTGGACTGCACAGAAACTTAGTGATGCCATCTTTGAAGAGGAAATCTGAAAGAATGAAATAGACTGAGGCCACAGCTTGGACCCTGGCAGGGGAAGGAATCAAGTAAAGATGGACAAGTTTCGGATGATCTTCCAGTTTTTCCAGTCCAACCAGGAGTCCTTCATGAATGGCATCTGTGGGATCATGGCCCTTGCCAGCACCCAGATGTACTCAGCCTTTGATTTCAACTGCCCCTGCCTGCCACAGTACAACCTGGCCTACGGGCTGGGCATCCTCCTGGTGCCCCCCTTCATCTTGTTCCTGCTGGGTTTTGTGCTCAACAACAACATCTCCATGCTGGCAGAGGAGTGGCGGCGGCCGCGGGGCCGGCGGGGGAAGGACCCGGCCGTGCTGCGCTACATGTTCTGCTCCATGGCACAGCGGGCCATGATCGCCCCCGTGGTGTGGCTGTCGGTGACACTGCTGGACGGCAAGTGCATCACCTGTGCCTTCTGCACCTCGGTGCCCGTGGAGACCCTGGGCAATGCCAGCCACCCCCGCCTCTCCCAGGGGGAGGTGCAGCGGCTCCTCGCCCGAATCCCCTGCAAGGAGATCTACAATGGGCAGCAGCTCATTGCCAACGAAGTGGCCGTCAGGTACCTGCGCTGCATCTCACAGGTAAGAGGCACCATGGCTGTGCCCTCACTGGTGGATTGGGATTAGGCACTGCCAGCCTGAGCTCATCCCTCAACAGAATCTCCTTGTTGAAATCAAGCTACAGCAGGAGAGAGAGGTGATTTCACAGGGGTACAAGGTGTTCAGACTCAGCTCTGTGGGGTTATGCCTCCAGTGTGGTGCAGAGGCTGTAGCTGCAGGTCATCCTGATAATTGGCCCCCTCTCCTGCCTGGGCAGCCCAGGGCTGCACAGCAGTGACAGCCAAACCATCTGCATGTATTTATTCAGAGCAAGCTCAGAAGGGGTTGAGATGGATCTTATTCAGTGGCTGGGTTGTCACCCTCTCCAATGACCCATCAGTTGCTCTTGCTTCTTATTACAACATGTGCAAGCAGCGGGCTGATAGCCATCTCTGCCACTTGTCTCTGCTGTGCATGGGAGCAGCCAGGGTGTGTTTATTAGCCATCCCAGGGAACCACAAATGAAGATGTTCCACTAACCATTTGTCCTGTGCTTAATTCCTCTCAAACCCTCTGCTCCTGGCCATGCTGGAGACAAAATCATCTGAAACACCTGTCACTTATGCACTCCCATTTATAAGCAGACCTTCTGCCTTACCTCCTTAGGGCATACAGGAATGATTATCCCCTTTAAGAGAAATGGAGCCACAGAGACTTCTCCAAAGACACAAAGAAGATTTTCCTGGGCATACCCCAGCTAGAAAGCATTGGGAGCTGAAAAACAGGAGATCCCACATAGACCCCCCCCGACGTGCTTTTTTAGGGGGCTGCATTTCCAGGAGGGTTGAACATCACGAGCTCTGCCAGCACAGCCTGGAGGCAGCCTGAGCTAAGACTGATGGTGAACAAGACAAACAGGTTCTGGCTCTGTCCTCATCTCACCCTTCCTGTCAGACCCCATTAACAGGGGAGCTTTCACTGCTGCCCACTCACAGTAGATGTTACTAAGTTCAGCTTGGAAAAAGAGCTTAGATAGCTGCATAAACCAGGGAGTATCTGGGGCAATACTGCAAGTCAGAGGACACAGGCTACCCTAGACCTAGGTGAGGCACCATCATATTGGAGGCAGGACCAAGGGCTGGGCACAGGATTCAGCCCTGGTGTTATTTATGGTCAGTACCTGCTGATGCTCTACAAGGCAAGAAGCAAGAGGTGCTGCCTGTGTGCATGCACTGAACAAAATTCAGTGCTAATGGTTCGTAGGGCCTCCTCGTCCAGTTTTGCAGTGTAAACACAGCCAAGTGTCAAACAGCCCAAAGTGGGGTCAGGCTTGTTTGCAAACCAGGGGGGTTCTGCTGGCTGGTGCTCTGCCTGCCTGTGACAGCTCTGGTTCCCCTTCATCCCTGCAGGCTCTGGGCTGGTGCTTTGTGCTGCTGATGACCACTCTGGCTTTCTTGGTCAGATCACTTCGGCCCTGCTTCAGCCAGGCTGCCTTCCTGAAGAGCAGATACTGGTCCCACTACATCGACATCGAGCGCAAGCTGTTCGATGAGACGTGTGCAGAGCATGCCAGGAGCTTTGCCAAGGTCTGCATCCAGCAGTTCTTTGAGGGCATGAGCACAGACCTGGTGGCTGCTCACTGCCACCTGCCCAGGAAAGCCCCTGCTGACGCAGGGGAAGCTGCTGAGAAGCTCCTGGGCATCACCGACCAGGGCACCATGAACATGGCCCTGAAGAGCTGGCACAGATGCAAGCCCCCACTGCACCTCCACCCACCTGCCCAACCCACTGGAAATGGCTGGGCAGGAGAAGGGCAGCCCTCCACGCACCCCTCTGCATCCCGAAAAGAGACAGCTGCCTACTACAGCTGGGTGTGAGGGCTCACAGGGATGGGCAGAGGCAGAATCACGTTTTTGTGAGATGGGCTGCAGAGAGAGCAGAAACCAGGGCACGGGCAAGGGCTGGTGCCACAGGAGCTGCAGGGGAACAGGCACCCAAAGGGCTCAGTGTGATCCCATCTGCTCCCATCTGCTGTCACATCCAGTCCCGCAGCGTCGGTGATCCAGGAAACGAGTTGTGTGCCAGGAAGGATAATTTTGCAAGGCCATGGTGGACGAGCCCCAGGGATGCTGAGGGGTGCAATGTGGCAGCCAGATGTGCTGTGTGTCCCACACCACTGAGAACCAGGTTTGTGTTGTGGCAGTTGCCAAGACAGACACTACCAGATGTGCAAAACTTCCTCTCTTTCATGACGTGCTCAGCATGTGGGTCTAGGCAGTATTAAAAATACCCTGGTCGGGAAACAAGCTGAGAGCGCCCATTTCTGTTTCCAAGTTGTGAAACCCAAAAGGATCACATAACCCCTCCACGCACTACATCCCCACAGACACACGGCTCCCAAGCCAAGAAAAGCCTGAAAATAAATTTGACCAAAGCAATGAGCTAGTGAAGACACATCCCATATCACACTACATGTGACAGAAACAGCGTGGTTGGTGTTACAGGCACCATTAAATGAGGATTCCACAGAGATGCTCCTTGAGGGAAGTGTCCAGACAAGGAGAGCAGCTAGCATTCAGCAGAGGGAATGGAGGGGAGGCCAGGCCAACACCCTGCCACAAATCTGCCTCAGGACAATTTACTCTTACAATTTTTCCTGTATCTCTCCCTCACACAAATACTGTTGTTAAAAACCCACCTGGATATTTGTTTAAGGAGCCAAATGAATAATTTAGGTTTACCATTCAAGCTCTGTGCTCAAACAACAGGATTTATAACAGCTATTTACAAAAGCCATTGGTGTTTCTTTACTTGGATGCCATGAAAAGGACTGGAAGAGCCCCTTGGCCAAGCCAGAGGTGCTGAGGCTGTGTGAGTTGAAGAGTTTTGCCAGTGCACAGCCACCAGCAGCCAGACCTGGCCCCCAGAGGAGAAGCCAGGAAGTCACCCCCAACATTACATAATACGAGGTGGCTGCCCACTTCCATAGAAACAGAGGATGACAGGATGCAGGCCCTTGGGGTGACCATGGAAATCAGAGCCCAGAAGAGTGTTTCCCAGCGGCTCTGATTTTATTACAAATATGCAGAAGGCAAACCCCTTTTGAGGGATGAGTTTTAGCCCTGCCACATCCCTTCCAAGATGTTCATCCACTTGAAATTTCTGCTGCGGTGTTCTTGTTCAAACAACTTATTATGAGTAAATGAAGTGACTGTCGTTTGCATAAACCTTAATTATCAGTGTGCAACTCCACAGAGGCTTTGGGGAGAAGAGAACAAAGGACAAAAGTGATGAGGAAATTCTCCTGGCTGCTGTGAGAACATCTTAGCAAGCTCATAGTCAAGGGCAGGCTTGAATCTGGCCAACTCCCAGGAGAAAGGAGCGTGACATAGCTTTGTCATTAATCTTCACGCCCAAACTTTAATTAATGCACCTGCCCCGAAATTAATAGGCACAAAACCTGATTTACAAAGCAAAGGAGATTAAAAGATAAAGGTGGTTTCCACTCCTATTATTTGCAGTTTGGTGCTGTTCCTGGCTCGCTGAGAAAGGCATGCTCAGAGTCCCTCACGATGGTGAGCAGCACAGAGGGCTGGCAGGCTCCGTGGCACAGCAATTAAGGTATCAAAATAACTAGATGCATTTGCAATGAGAAACTCTTGGACTTTTAACTAAGATTTTTAAGATTAGAGCTTTGCCTCCATGCAGGAAATTGAGCAGTTGCAGAGTCCTGATAGATCAGGCAGGTTCTCCTCTCCATGCTGGAATCTGGGGACATTGCTCATTGCCTTTGGGAGGAGAGCCTTCCCAAGAAAGCCCGACACAGCCCTGGGATTTCAGCCAGGCTGTGCTCCCAGTGCTGATCCCACTTTGTTGCAGTGCTCTGAGCGTGGAGCAAGCCCCAGGGCCCCCACCAAGCCAGCAGGGGAGCCAGCCCCAGGAAGCACCGAGGGTGTGGGAGTGCCGAGGGCTGCACCGCACCCAAACAACTGGGAGCTGCAAAAACCCGCCCGGGGACCCCAGGTCCGGGGGTAGGAAGGAAGACAGTCCAAAATTCCCATCGGCTGAACTGCCGGCGCTGGGCTGAGCCTACATTTGCTCGGGGAGGAGGGGAACGTGGGTGTTGCTGAAGATTTGCCTGTGCTGAAGACATTATCTGAGGAGAGCTGAGTTTAACCCCAGGGACAAGACGGCAAGGAAGGTGGGGAAGGAGGATGGGGGCCTCCGGCCTCTGCAACAGGCTGGGCAGGAGCTGGAACTGAGGGACAGACAGCGGAGAGGAGGGAGCAAAGAGAAGGAGAGGCGCTCTCGGCTGCCTCGCAGGCATCGCTCAAGCAGGGGAAACAGTGAGCAGAAAAGTTGAGCCAGGCAAGAATGCACCACACCCGCCAAAAATCAGGCTGTGCCCAGCCCTGCACACACGCCCCCAGCCCTGCTCAGCCCCCAGCCTGCTCGGTCCCTCGTGGGGGAAAGTGGAACCTGGCACCCCACAGAGCTTTTGATGCCCCAAAAATCCACCCAGGCGGGCACCTTCCCGCTGGCTCAGCCGGCTCCCGTGTGCTAAAACAGAAGTTTCTGTCCCTTTTCGTGGGACCATGGGCTTCTCCTGCACTGTCCTTTCCTGCTTGGTGTGGCTCCGTCATCATCACGGCATCCCCTGGGGACGATGGGGGCTGCACCCAAGGCCCAGGCCGGGGGGATTCACCATTTCCCCTCTGCGCCCCTGCATGGCGCCTCATCGCTGCTGTTCTCCAGGCAAACTCCCGGCCGTCCCAGCCAGCCACTGCACATCTGCATCATGAGTCTGAGCAAGCACGATGTGCTTTTTCCAGTGACTCATTCTCTCAGCTTTTCATTTCCTTTTTTTTTTATTCTTAAAGGCACAACCTCAGCTGTGCACAGAGCAGAAGCCAAGCGCCTGCTCTTTGCCCCACCCAAGCTCAGAGCCCGAGAACAACCTCCTCCCTCTTCCCAAAAGCCAACAGCAGAGAGCATGCTTCAAACTGAATAAGGAAGCCTTTGCAAACTGTTAAGGCTACTTTCAAAAGCTTCCACTTCGCCCATCAGACCAGCCTTGGCAGCATCCCAACTCCTGCACAGCCCTGTGTGCTGCTGGAAATCCCCCACAACCAGAGCCTGAGTGAAAAAACACAGGAAGGGCTGAGAAGGCTCCAGAACTGGTTTCAACAACTTTTCAAGTAAGTGACTTGATTTTTTCTTGTTTTCATATTTTTTTGGGGGAAAGAAACAGAGGCTCTTAAAAACTTACCTGCTGCAAACAACTTCTCCCCTCCTACCCAACCCTCTCTCCCAGACCATAACTACTAAGCAGAGGAAGGGTAACCTCTAAATGGCAAATACTTCTCTTTGCCAGCTCCTCAGATTTTTGCTTCGCCATTTGCCAGGTTCTGTCAGGAAGGTTACAGGGCCATGTTTATCAGGGCTGTTTGTGGGTAACTAACAACAGATGCTTGAACTTGAGCAAGTTTGTGGGCTTGGCATCTGGCTGCAAACGTGGAGTTCCGGCAGGCATGGAGATGGAGGCCTGGCTCCCCATCACGTGGTGGCAGTTTTCGGCTGGTCCGTCTCCTTTGCAGAGGGAGTTTTGCATATGGAAAACTGGGAAGCTGCAGGAAGACATTAAGGGCTGTTTACGTTTGAACTCGGCAATATCACAGCATGACTTTAGAGGGATTGCCATGGATTAGACACAGCAAAGAACAGAGGCAAAATTTCTGTTCCTGTTCCCCTCCTGTACCCCATGGAGAAAGAGAGTAAACCAGGATGTGTTGAGGCAGCAGATGAACTGAGGCAGAGTAGTGATTTAAAGCACAGTGTAAGAGCAAGCCTTGTGCAAAAGACCATAGGGATTAAAGTATCTTTGTCTCTTCTGCCTGAATGTCCCTGAAGTCTTGTCCCTGCAGCTGGGGTGGCCCAGGAAAGACTTTGGGGCAGGCCTGTGGGCCATGGCTCCCAGTTAGCCCCAGATGTGTGCTGGTACTTTCAGCACTGTGCAAGCTACCAGAGACGGTTGGTTGGGTGCCCAGGTTCTTCCTGTCTCCAGCAAACCCTGGTGGCAGCAGTTCCTCTCAGGCCAGAGGGTTTTGTCACGAGTGAGGGTTCCCAGAGCTTGCAAGGTGCTTGAGGCTTCCTGAGGAGAACCCCTGTGGGGATGCAGCACTGATGGGAAGTCAGCTAAGAAATTAATTTAATCCAGCTTGCAGATGGGATGGGGGAATTGACATTGCTGCAGAGAGCATGGATACAATCCCCAGTTATTTCCCTGCCCTTAAAAAATTCAGGGAACATGCTTTTCCCTGCTTGGTCCCAGGTGCCTGCAGCCCTGTTAGTGGGGTATAACACAGGCAAAGGACACCAAAGAGCATCTCTGGCACTGAGGCTGCAGGTTGAGGGGCTCAGTCTCAGGGCAACAATTAAGAAGCTGAGCTGGGACTGCAGGCCAGGACAGGAAATACAATTTTGTCAATCAGCTGCAGGATGGGAGATCATCCTGCCACACCTAATCCCAGCAAAAGCTCACACAATGGTGTCCCAGCTCTATGAGCAATCGGTGTTTGCATCCTGGGACATCAGGATAAGCTTTCCCACAAAGTAACTTCTCTTGCTGGTATGAACAGCCCCCAAGCATCCCTTCACCCTTCTCAGCAAAGGCTGCTCCTGCCTGGGCCACCCATGCCACATTTCTGTGCTCCCAGATCTGCTGGGATGTCTCACAGCACCCCTTGCTGCCTTCCTCACATACCTGTGTCTATTCCTAAGTGTTAACTCATCAGTTCTAAAGAGGGAGGAAAAAGCCACACAGAACACCTTCAAAGCAGCACAACCCCAGCACCTATGTGCCACATATGGCTGGGCTGGTGTGAGTCAGTTGCAGGGCTGGGGACATATCCTAGTGCCCGTGCTCTGGTCCAGTTTTCCCAGTAACATGGTGTCCTCCCTTCATTGCAGGTTTGGGTGATCATCAAGAGTTTGCCAGTGATGCTGACAATAATTGCCTCTTTGACAGGTGACTAAGACCAAGCAGAAGGAAAGAGGACAAATGTGCAATTGAGAGGGACAGAAAGGTATGTCCCACTTGTCATCTTTGCTGTAATGAAGCTTTTGGAGGACTTAGTGGGAAACTAAAATGGCTGAGGTTTCACATACTGCTTAGGCAAAGTCCCTTTTCAGCCCCTTTTGAAGTATCCCTGGTATCAGCAACCAGCTCCAGAGGCTGGGACACCAGGTGGAAGGAAGGGACACCAGGGAAGGTGTCTTGCTCCTGGAACAGCTCCTTGCACCTCAGCTAGCGCCAGGCCATTTCATCCCCCACTGGAGTGTTCCTCGGTGCTGGGGGCTGAGCCAGCACAGCCCCACTGCAGCACACACCTCTCAGCCTCCGGACGAGATGGCCGCCCTCATCGCTGAGAACTTCCGCTTCCTCTCCTTGTTCTTCAAGAGCAAAGATGTGATGATTTTCAATGGTTTGGTGGCCCTGGGCACGGTGGGGAGCGAGGAGCTCTTCTCAGTCGTTGCCTTTCACTGCCCCTGCTCCCCTGCCCGCAACTACATCTATGGGCTGGCTGCCATCGGTGTCCCGGCCCTGGCCCTCTTCCTCATTGGTGTCATCTGGAACAATCACACCTGGAACCTGGTGGCCGAGTGCCACAAGCGTGGCGTCAAGAACTTCTCTGCTGCTGCCACCTTCCTCCTCTTCGGCTCCATCATGGGCCGAGCGTCCGTGGCACCCATCACTTGGTCGGTCATCTCGCTGCTGCGTGGGGAAGCTTACATCTGTGCCCTCAGCGAGTTTGTCAAGCCATCCTCCCTGGACAAGCTTCCAGCTGAGTACGGGGCCGAGGTGCTGGCCAAGATCCCCTGTAGAGACGTCCCCGCAAACCTCACCAAGTTCAGGGACGAGGTGACCCGGAGGCTGAGATACGAGTCCCAGGTAGGCTCACCAGGGAGAAAGCCACAGGGAGAGGGTAAGACCGCCTTGCCGTGTCCTAACACAGCCTCTCTCTTCTCTCCCAGCTCTTTGGCTGGCTGCTCATCGGCATCGTTGCGGTCCTGGTTTTCCTCACCAAGTGCCTGAAGCACTGCTGCTCGCCGCTGAGCTACCGGCAGGAGGCCTACTGGGCCCAGTACCGCTCCAACGAGGACAAGCTCTTCCGACGCACGGCCGAGGTCCACTCCAGGATCCTGGCAGCCAAGAACGTGAAACAATTCTTTGGCTTTGTGGCACTGGACAAGGAGGAGAAGGAGCTGGTGCAGGAGTTCCCGGTGGAGGGCGTCCAGCCGAGCCCCCAGTGGAATGCCATCACAGGTGTCTACATCTACCGAGAGAACAAGGGCTTCCCCCTCTACAGCCGCCTCCACAAATGGGCCAAAGGGGTGGAAGGGAACGGGCCAACCCCAGAAGGCCATGAACTGCTGTTTTTAGCTTCCTAAGACAGATGTGCACCAGCAGTGCTTCCCCTGACTGCCTGGCAGGCCTTCCAGTATCTGTGCTCAGCTGAGGGACGCACTGGGAACATTCCTCCCGGCAGGATTACTTCTATCAGCAGGTAAAGAGGAATCAACAGCCTCAAGGCACAGACTGATAAGCAATACCCTGAGCTGGGGAACCTCCCCCTCGGAGACAACAGTCTCACTGCTGCTCCCAGAGACACAGAGGAGCAGATGCAGCCCTTACCTCCAGGTGGGACGCAAGAGATGGGCACATTTCTCACTGTGATTCCTGCAGTCCCACTTGTCTCCCCCACAGCAGGGTTAGCCCCAGCCATCCCATACCTATTTGATTTATTGACATTGATATCTTCTTACACACTTGTGTGATGCCTGTTACACAGGCAGGTCCCAGAGCACTTTACAGACTTTACAGTGCAGGTAAAAGAAGGAAGCAGTGGATAAATTCCTGAGGCAAGGAGGATGTAATGGCATCTGGGAAGGAATGGGTCAGTAATAGCCACCAACCAAATAACTGAGACACTAAAGCAGGAGGAATCACCAATATTCCTGGTATTCAGAAAGGCACTCTGTAATTACCAAGTTGAAATTTGGGTAAGACACCAAACTCCTTTTGTTCTTACTAAAGTGCCTGGCAATCTCTAATGAGCCCAAACTTCTCTGCTGCTGCCACCTCTGCTCCAAATGATCACCACCAAGATTTTATAAATCCAGAGGAGGCACCATCAGCAGAACAGCTTTGGGGCAAGGTAGCGAGGTGGAGACTGAAAGGAATCAGTACCCACAGCACTGTCTGCATCTCATTGCATTTGTCATCCAACCATCAGATGAGAGTCCTTTGGGTTACAAGCTGCAGGACGACCTCAACCAGAATTAGCTTTACAGAAATGTATGTACAAACATACATATAGTGGATATACCACATAACTGTCATTAGTGTGTTGTATTAATGGAGCATCTTTCTCAGAGGGGAAGGGGATGAGAAAGCTGACAGCCCAAAGAGTATATTACATTCACCCATCTGCTGCACTGGGACTGCAGCCCTGGAGCAACAAGGGGACAGCAGGAAGAGAATGGGGGAGCAGCCCTCTCCCTACACATCTACCACTGAATTTTCTAAAACTCTTTCCACTGCCTTAATTGGCCCCTGGAGCACATCTCTTTTATAGACTTGGCCATACTCTGAGAAAGCAAAACCAGAAAGGTGTAAATTACTACCCTCACCATGACACTGTGTGACTATGGCTTCAAGGCTGCTCCTCTGGCTTTGCACAGTCCCTTTTCTCCCAGGGGTCAATCCTGTGTACACTGTTTAAAGAGCTGGCATGACAGAGAAGTTTGGTTTTCCTACTTGAACTCTTTTGTTATAGATACAATTTCTTTTTACTCTGTGCCATTTACCAAAAAGCCTTAAGCTGTTCAAAAAACAGCCCAAACCCACAAAACTCAGAGGGGCTTACACACAAGGAGATTTGAAATAAATTATTAAATGAGAGTTATTTTTCATTGACTTCTGAGTTTTTTTCAGGGGGGGTATAAAAGGCATAATTTAACATTCTCTTTGAACTCAAGGACTGGGAACTTATTTTTCCTTTCTATTAAAGGTACAGATCCTCTCCTATCCAGATCATCCTAGAATGTTTCAAAGCATTACAACATAATGCAAGTTAGTAACATGGCTTTTTAGTTATTCTTGCAGTGAGTAGCACAAATCTTGTATATCAGGATACACAATTGCAGCAAAGGAGAGAAAATTATTTAAAAAGCTTTTGACAAGTATGGTGTCTAGCAAGAAAGAGCTGCAGGCTACTCCCTCACACAGAGACTGGAACACTGCTTAATGGGCAAGGCATCCCAGGATCCCTGTTCAGCCTCTCCACAGATTTGCTTTGCATTTGTGGGAAGGCTTGGCTCTCAGCTTCATCATCAACTAATCCACAGAAAATCAGATGGAAGTTAAATTAAATTGCATTAACTTGAGATGAAAGGGAGTTCATTTGCATTTCTTCTCACTGGCCCTCGAGTGCGAACATGCAGATGTGCACGCCACCCCCACACAGCCAGCAGACACGAGGTAACTTGCTGAAACAAAGCTGAGTCCCTCTTACTTCCTTTATTTCCCTTGCCTTCCTCCTTGATAGTCCTAATTATTCCTTTGAACCACCTCCACTCTGGTTCCTTCTCTTCCCCTTCTCTCCTTTGAAGGAAGGGGGCAAAACAAGTAATGCTTGAGAATAGATTTTTATCCTAAGAATAAACCATGAGCACAAACCATCTTTTGTTCTGTTTACATCCCCTCTCTCCTGTATTAAATCCACTCTCTTTCCGTCTGGGATGGGCAAGGGGCTTGCCCAGCTTGCCTGTTTTCCCTCCCTCTTGTTGGAGAGGCATGTTTGAGTGAACAGCTGTCAGTGAGGAGTGGAGCAAGACATTACACTCAGAAATTTGTTTGCAATCACAGAGATTTGGTTTTTCTCCTCTCTGCCACCCTCTCTGAGCCTGGCTCTCTCCACTGAGACAGCCCTAGGCTTCTGCCTCTCCTGGCACATCAACACCCTCAGGAATATATCCCTGCTGCTCCTGTCACCCAGTGTGCCCCAGTGACAATGCTGAGGTGAGGTACATTAACCCAGATGGTTTTACACACAAGCACAAGCAGCCAGGTTAGATTTTTCACTGAATTGCCAAGAGTGAAATTGAACCACCCATCTTCCTGGCATGCTGGATCACACAAGCTGTGAGCTCACACCACCTGCTTTTCCTCCAAAGACCAACAATAATCAGCCCACAGGTCACAGCTTCCAGCAGCAAGATGGCTTCAAACCAGGCTCCTCCAGTGCAGAGAATTACACACAGGTCTTTTACCTCTCCTGCCTACTACAGACACTATAATAGCCCCAGCAGTGAAGAAGAAACAATACCTCAGAGGGATCTTGGTTTCTATTGCAACGCTTATTTACATGTTCTGTTATGCAACTAATTAAACCAAAAGAGCCACCATCATTGAAGCTGTGTTCTTTTAAAAAGGCAGCAGTTGCTACTGGATGTTCGTAATCAGCCTCCTCCACTACAAGACCATTAAGCAAAATCTGAGTACAGCACCCTGCTCTCCCTGGGGGCAAGAAGTGAAATTACTTGTTTCTGGATCCCAAAGGACTTGGGAATGAAATAGATGCTGAATCATCCAGCCTTGCCAGCACCGGGCATTCACAAAGGCAGAAGAGCTGGGTCCTGCAAAGCTCTGGTTTTGAGTTTAGAGTACCTAGAATGAGTAAGACTCTTCAAGTTTGGTATTTCAGAGCTAGGGTCTACACTGGATAATCACATCTGTTTTCCCCTTGCCTCGAGTTCTTCCTCTGTAAAACACTGGGCTGATCATATCCACATCTCAGTGGAAAGTTAGAGGAATACAGAATTGTAAGGATAAGGACCATAAGGCACTGACATCAGAGAACAGCTCTTTCAAGTACCCAAAATACCTGGCTTTTTCCAAGCAGAAGGTTACATTGGGATGTTTTTTTCAGGACAGAAAAAACATTTTTTTCTTCACTTTTTTCTTTGATTTCAGTGATTTCTCCTAAGAGACAATGACTACTGAAAATCACTATTTTTTTGTCATCAATCCCTAGCAACTTGTTACAACAGATGGTTGCCCAGAGAGGTTGTGAAGTCTCCATTCTTGGGGAAATCAAAACTAAACTGGGAGTGTGTCCGAGCAACCTAGTCTTGCTGACCCCTGATTTGAGCAGGAGCTTGAAGATCATCATCAAGAGGCTCCTTCTAGCTTCAACTATGCCACCATCCAGTGTTGCTTTGCCAATTTCTAGAGCACAAAGGCACCTGAGATAAATCTTTTGAAGTGTTAATTAATCCAAAAGACAGGAATCTTCTCTGCCATCTTAACACTGAGAAAAATCAACTTGTAAGACATTACTGTACTTAAAAGCAGCGTGTCATAATTGCAGCATTTCCCCAGGAAAGTAAAACAGGTACAGCTGATGTTTCTTTTGATTATAAAACAGTCTATATTTAAAAACATGTCATCAACAGACCAGGACTATTTGTTACTTCTTGACAAAGCTGCAAACATTTATCAACTCTTTTCATTTGATTGTTTGTTCTTTCCAAGCTGGTTCGGTCACAGACCAATACTCTCCAGAAACTGTCCATGGACAGCCACAGCAGAACTCCACACTTCTCAGTTGCCACACTGCATGGAAAGCCAAGTCTCTCTGCTTTCACTTGCACTACACTTAGGTGTCAGCAAGGGAACTCTTGGTCTCCACATACTCAAGTGCTGCTCTTTTAACAGCCAGGACACTTTCTGCTGTACCAAATTTCTTCTCATAATCTAAGTAGCGTTTGAAGAAGAATTTCATCTTCTTTGGTGCCAAGCTCAGGTGTATGACCCTCTCAAAGATGTCTCTGCAAGAAACCAAAGTGATTCAAATCATGTTTGTGACAGCACTCAATACAAGTCCTGTACCATGTCTGTTAATAAAGAGCAGAAAGTCTGGGGAAACATTCAGGGGAAATTGCTGCAAAGTGCTGGTGCTGGAAGAAAGAGATTCCTGACAATTGGCCAAAGTCTCTAAGTAGAAGCCTTCTACTTGCTTGCAGAACACTATGGCTGCTGGTCAACTTAAAAGATCCAGACACTGTATTGGATCATGGATTCATTAAGTGGAAGTGGAAAATTACTTCCTTTTTTCACCTCTCAGGAAAAGAAATGGAAAAAATATGTTTTTCCATTTTTATGTTACACGACACAAAGACTGATTATTCAAGATGGATCTCACCCTTCAGATATAAGGCAATCCCTGCAGAGGGACAGGTGAACCTCAGTGCAAGGCCTCTAATTCCTGTCATGCAGGCCACAACTTACAAATCAGTTCCCCTCTGCCCTATAGAACTTTTTGGA
Source organism: Serinus canaria (assembly GCF_022539315.1). NCBI lineage: Eukaryota > Metazoa > Chordata > Aves > Passeriformes > Fringillidae > Serinus > Serinus canaria. Next base: position 22,963,333 of record NC_066320.1, on the reverse strand, counting down.
GTCTCCTCAGTCCCAGCAAGGATAAGCACTTCCACATACCCCAGTCTTGGGTGGGGGCGGGGGGGGAAATCCCTTTTGCTGTGCTGTGGGAAGCCCTATACAACCTGACACTGCAGGGTACCTCTGCTCCTTTCAGGTGTGTTCTGCCCCTTCCCAGCCTGCTGCACCACAACTCACCGGACTTCCTTCTGGGTGCCATGCTTGATCATGATGTCCATGTAGATGGACCAAATGTCTGTCCTCTTGGGATAGCTGCTGAGGGTGCTCTCAAAGAGGGCCTTGGCATGTTCTGTGTCTCCAGAATGGAACTCCAGCTGTGCAAACCTTGAAATGACATCCACATCTGGGAAAAGGAATGACATGTTAGGGTATCACAGCAACTCTCTTCCACATGATCAAACAGGAAAGAGAATTACACAGAAGAGGCAGGCACAGAGACAGCACCATATCTACCCAGAGACAAAAGGTTCTGTTGTAAAAAGGTTCTGGACTAAGGTGGGATCAAAGTGGGAGACAGAAGGGTCACAGTTCACTTCCCATTTCAGCTCTCTGCAGGAGAGAGAGGTTTATTTCTGTATTAATAATGTATCATGCAGCACCCATGGGTAGCCCCAGAAACCTGAGCTTAGACCAAGTGAACTTTTCTAGAGGGCTGTAAAACTCAAAGCTGCCTTTGATTTGGGTGCTTTGCTTTTGTGCATCACAGCAAATCCTATTTGGTGCCTTTAGCAGAGGTGCATTTAGCAGTGACATCCACCTTGAATGTTCCTCTCTCTGAGAGCCAGCTGGCTGCACTTTTCACTTATTACAAATGCTGTCACAGGCAGAGATATCAGAGAGTAGCCCATCCATCCCCTGTCTACATTAAGGTCCACAATAAGGCTGGGGCAGAGAGCTTACGTTCTTTGGTGGGCAGAGCCTTGAGAGCACGCTCCAGAAGCCTGTGGGTAGCCTCAGCCTGGCCTTGCTTCAGGAGGAAAGAGGCGTATTTCAGCCACACGGATTTCTCCTGACGAAAACGCTTCAGCATTGTGTGGTACAATTCTTCTGCTTGCTGGAAGGACAGAGCTGGGTTAGATCACACATTCATAACAAAGCCCTGTAGGTTTAAGACTTTTATTCTTGGGCTGGGTGTCTCTGAACACTTATGACATAAACCCAAGAATCAATACATCTTTGCCCACTGTCAATCACAACCATTAATTCCAGTTAAGAACAGGACAGGCCCAACAGGACATGCCTGAATGGGATAGGTGCCAGGGATCTGCTTGCACTGTCTTACCTTGTACTTCTCAGAACTGGCATAGATGTCACACAGATGCTGGAAGACTTTCAGAGGCTCATTGTATTGAACTGCTCTCTCAAAGACCTTCATCAGTGTCTCCTCAGTACCATACATGTTCTCCAAGTTCAGCAGAGCTACCCAGACATTCAGCTTCTCCTGCTCTTCCCTTAAAGCAGATGTCAACAAGAATATTCAGCCTTTTGCCAGTCTTCACCAGGTTTTTGCAAACTAACCTACACAGACTCACTGACTTGTAACAGGCCTCCAGGACAACAAACAGGACATACTGCTCCTTGATACACCATTTTTGAAACAGAGCACAGCAGTTGATTCACACTACAGTCTTTATCTTTTTTTTTTTTTTGTAATTAAAAACCAGAAGATTGAGTCAAGAAAGCACAATATACTTAACCATGCAGTAGAGATGATTTAAGGTACAGCCCTACAGCAAAAACAACAGGAGTTTCACTGTTTGTTTCATGTTTTGATTCAAGGACATCTCTGACAGCATTATGCTCTTCCAAACGCTTCTGACTACCCAGAAGAATGTCTGTGCACTCAGTGACACCTTCAGGAGCTCCTGAGCTCATGACCTGCAGCAGGTCAGTGGTGGTGACTCAGGCCAGACCTTCAAAGGGCCAGCTGACAGTTTATACCATTTAATCCTTCTGAGCTCACTAAAACAGACTCTGACACTTCACACACACAGACTCACACTGATACTATCAGTGCTCTTCCACCCCAACTACCCCATCATAATTTATTCTTTGGGGCACAGAAAAGCAGAGCTCCATTATTACCTGAAACTGATTGTTTTAAGTGCTCTCTCCGCCACAGCTCTGGCCTTCTCAATCTCTGTAGCCTGGAGGTGGAAAGCCATGTACTGCAGCCAGAGGATGGAGCTGTTGGGACTGCCCAGCACCAGGCGGTCGAAGTCATCTGCTGACTGGGGCTGCCGGCTCGGGTCCATTAGAGCCGCCTCCACTTTGCAAAGCTCCTTCTCCTTCTTCTGCTTCTCCAGCTCCTTCTCCTTCTTTGTTCGTTTCTTTAGCTGAAAGAGCAAAACAGGAGGACTGAGGAAGCAAGACTTCGGTATGTCCAAGGCTAAGCAGTTTCCACAGCAAGAGATGAGGCCAACTATTTAAGAGAGGATAAAAATGGTACACACCCCCCACCCCTTCTTACACAGCTCACACCTCAAAGAAGAGCAGCAGTATGTGAAAATCCTTTTTTTTTTTTAATGAAATTCATTGAGGGACCAAATAGTTTGCTAGTCTGGCACTCCAGCTGCAGGATCCACACTTTGCTCTTCCCTCTCATTCTTCCACCTTTATCCTCCAGGCCAGTACTCATTATCACCCTCCTTCACTCAGTAAACATCCGACACAATTTCTCCCCGTGTACAACTGGGGTGTGTTGCTGGATCACTAGAGTGATTCAGGTCTAAATTTGGAACTCACAGTGCCATAGTTCTCTGCCTTGTTACCTTGGGCAATAAAGCATCAGCCATGCATTGCCTTTACAGAGGTGATTTTTGAGGGACAGGGGAAATCCTGAAGAGCAAACATGGAAGGAGTTCATGAGCTTGTTTCTGATTTTGCTGAATTGCTCTCACTGGGAAACCTTTCTAAAAGTTATAGCATAAAAGAAGATTCTTTTCTGGTGCTTTTTGGTGTTTTGCTAAATAAGAGGACTATAACTTAAAGGGTTTTTAATCTCCAGGTTTTTCTGTAAATTTCTGACACTCAGAAAAGTAAGAAACAGAGCTGACATTTTATAAAAAAAGTTTTGTGTTCATGAAAACATTTGTTTGACGCTAAATACTTATTTTTTTAACATGTCAACATGAGAAAACCTGTTTTTCATGTAACCATGCTAAAATTAAGCCTTTTCTCCTCTGCTTCAGAGGTATCAGCTACTAAAGTCAGTGTTCAAAATAGCTGAACAAGTTCTGTGTCAGTTGCCAAAGATGTTCCCTTGGGTTAAAAGGCTTTGCTACAGGGCAGACAGACATGCAAATACCAAAACATCATATTACAGCCATGTGTGGTGTCTCCTGTGCAGACAATACAATTACACAGTACCTTGGACTGCACATCTTCCTCTTCCTCGCTGTCTGAGCTCTCTTCCTTCTGATCCAGCACAGGTATATCCATTGCATTGTCTTCATCCCAGGTGAAGCCCATGGAAACTTGCAGCCTGGGAGCTTCACCAGGCTTCCTTACCTGTTTGGAGAAAGACACAAAATGCCCTGGGTTTTAAGTTTTTTAACTGGGATCAGACAACTGCTCTTTACTTGTGGCATCTCTCCATATTCAGTACTATTGACTTCTTGTACTTGCCCATCAGCAAAAACATTAATTCTGTGACCAGCTTTGCTGTAATTTCAATTCCATCCAACTCAAACAATTTTCAGACAATACAAACACCAGCCTGTGTCACTCCTATCTGCAGCAGTAATACTTATTGTCTTAAACTGACACATATCAATAGGGCTAGAAGGCCATTTCAGGCTCAAGCTCTTTTCTCCTCCAAACTTCTCACCGTAGATTTCTTTTTAGCTGCCTCCTCTTCTTGGTCATCCTCTTCCTCCTCACGGTAATACACCTCAATTCCACTGTCATTTTCATCTGCTGGGCAGATCTTCCTCTTCTTTGGCTTTGCCTCCTGCAAAAGTGGAAATGAGTGGATGGTTGAGGGCAGCAACTGTGACAATCTTAAAGGCAATTCTGATTACAAAGTAAAGAGCCTGGCAGCAGAGAGAGGGCAACACCCTGGCACAGCATCCCCCACTACTCTCTCAGCTAACAGACACTGAAGAATAAACCCACACTCACCTACATGGGGTGCAAAGACCAAAGGAACAGGAAACACAACTGGACTGTTATCTCAATTAGCTCCCACCCAAAAGGAATAGTTTTTGATCTCTGTAATCTCCAATGCAATTTAACCTTTTTTTTTTCCTAGTATGTATAATTTCTCAGCCTCATCCTTCAGGGATGAGACTAGGATCCATCTTCCCAGTCACTTCAGTATTTGAACCAATAACATCCTTTACATATCCTGTGCAATCACACCCATACCTGACCACTTTCATCATTTTCTCTTCTCCTTTTTTTCTTCGGCTTAGGGTCTTCTCTTTTTTTCTCATCATCTGCCTCTCTCTTCTCTTCCTCTGCTCCATATTGTGGTAGGCCTAGGGATTCAGGCAAGACACTTGGCATCCCAGTGTCCTCAGGCAGGAGAGAGAGCTCAATACGTTTTTCTTTTCTATTTACCCTGTGGTGCATCGCCAGGAGTAGCAGGACAGAATAAGAAAAATAAGAAATATTTAAAGTAAGAAAATAAGAAGAATAATAAAAAAATCAGAGCATTTACAATGACTGCAAGGATCTGAACTTCTTTCAAACCTTCCTGACTTTTATCCTCCCTCTTTCCATCCTCTCCTCTCTTCTAATTCATAGTTCCTTTTAAAGAACATTGGACCTACCTAAGTACTTTGGCAGTGAGCAGTTTTCCTTCAGGCAGGTACTTTTCATATAAGGAATGTTTCTGTACAAAGTATGGGGAAACATTCTGGAACAGGATTCGGCCCAGGAGAGAAGTGGACAATCTGAGAAGAGGAAGAAATCAAAAATAAGTATTCTACAGCAGGAGGAAAGAAAAATAAAGGGCATTTGTGTCACCATCAGTTCTATAAAGTGTCTCACTAATTCTCCCTACTTGAATTTCACAGGCTCAACACAGTATCCATGACATCTTGATTCCCACAAGTAAATTCATTTTGCAACCTCACGTTATGCCAGAGACCATCCCCAAACAAGATTCCACAATCATACACTCAAAGTAAGTTCTCCAAGACACATCACTTGCCAGAATAATTTCCTCAGGTTACTCACCCAAAGAATACACCTGAGGGAGTGATTGATTTAACATAGCCTCTCACTAGCTGGCCTTTTTTAACATCCTTAATACTTGTTATTTCAATATCTTCCACTTTGCTAGTTATCTTTGGATTTAGCCTAAAAGAAAAGAGAGGTTAGAAGTTACAGCACTCACCTGAATAATTCACATTCTGCTCTGGATAGCAGAAAATACCTCAGTATTAACAACAGCTAGTACTCTCTGGAAACCATATTGGATCAGAGACACCCTTTAGTTTATTGAAATGTACTAATGGACTACCCGCATCTCTGCCAAGCTCTACCTAGCATTAGGGAATACACACGCTGCTGTAAGCAGAGCCAGACATATCAGCCTGGCTTTCTCTGACAGTAAGTAAACGAGGAGAGCAAAAGGCTGTCTAAAATTTTGCACAGCATTTGTTTGGTGTTTTCCCCACTTATTTCTAAGATACTTAATTCCACACTTTTGTTCCATAAGGAAGACAAAGCAAAAGGCTCAGTTTTAAGAGACATTTCGGGCTAAGTCTATTATTTAATCAAAACTGTTAAAATGCAGCTGAACATTGAAACGTAACATGTTTGAATTGTAAATTCAATGATAGAACTTTCTTCCCAAATAAGCAAACAAAAAAGATAAGGCAGGCATAGAAACTGTGACAAACAGAAATTAAATCTGAACCCACTTGAGCAGCTTTATGTTAAGTGTCAGACCCTTCAATGTTTGCTGATTCACAGGAAGTAGGAACAAGTATCACCCCTTACAAAAATGCATTCCTTGTTCTTTTAACACTTCTCACTGACCTTCCAAAACAAATCACAAGTGTATTTCATGATCATTTTTTTCACTAGTAGGAGATCAACAGACTAGAGGGATGACACATACCGGGATTGCCGGAGAGACAACTGGATTTTACCATTCTCATTGGAGAGGATGTAACACCTGCATGGCAGGGAATGGGGAGAAAAGAGAAATAAGCCACGGGTAGAAAAGAAATATTCACAGTTGCAGAAGAAGAAACACTGTTCCTTCAAACACTTTCTGTCTAATACAAACCAGCATGACACAATAGTTCATAAAACTACATAAAGGACTTTTGAAACATGTCTACTTGATTTACTCAGTCTCTACTGCCAGTACAAAAGAGTTAAAGATTGTTACACCTGAAATCACTTGGCCTGTTGCACTCTCCAACATTCCCAAAAAGTATGTGAAGCAGGGAAATCCAATTTCTTGTGCAAATGTAAAAACAACTCAATTGCCAAACAGCCCACAGAATCACTGCAAAGCTGGGATACTTGGCTACCCTTAGCCCCATCAGCACCTTAGCTAACAGAGAAGTTACTCTCAAAAAGACAGTCCATGAAGGCAGCTGAAAAGGGGCTTCCTCATAAATGAAAAATACAAGACTTTCACCCAAACATTTACAAGGGAAGTCAGCATCACTCCTTAGCCCCAGACTGACCTTATAGTCCAGCACTACCTCAAGGCAGTGAAAAACCTGTCACTGAAGGAGGATATTTCTAAGCCTTGCAGCTTGAAGGAACAAGGAAGATAATTACTGACCTGACAATCTTGCCAACTTTGAAGTTCCCCAGGGGGTTCTCTGTGTAAGTATCATTCAGGTGAAAGAGGCTGACTTTGCCAGCCTTCCCACCTGGCAGTGCAATGGTCAAGCCAACATGTGGAGTCACCTTTGTTACCATGCCTACAGAGATGGTATCCTGCTCCAGTGACTGAATTCCTGGAAAAGGTGGAGGGAAAGGGCTTCATAATCATTCAAAATATGAAGCAAGAGGTAGTTAATGTAGCTCATTTTAGTTGCCTAGTCACATATTAAACCCACAAACTTTTGGCAAGGTGCAGTCTTATGCAATCTCTGTTCACAGCCATGTTTGCCTTGGTAGCCCAAACAACTGCAACCCTTAGTTGCACAATTCCAATATCCAGAGTAACTGACAGATGTTGATGAATGTACCACCTCACATCTGAGATGAGAAGGGAATACGTTTAGAAGGGCTTAGAGAAGGGCTGCAGTCTGAGACACTAGGAAAGTAATTCTTTAGTCTAGAGGTCTGACTTTGCTTGTCTTGGATGCTGCTACATCTAGGTCAGGGTCCCAGGGGTTAGTTCTGTTCTACAGAGAGGCACAGCTCAGCTCTGGAGTGTAACGTCTTCACCGGAGGGGGTCAATGCAGGCCCAGCTCTGGGCAAAGCATTACATGTGGTGGGGTCCTGCTGTTAAGGCTCCACAATACCTGTGAGTGACAAGCAGAGGCTTGTTTCGGTGGCATCTGTTCCAGTCACTGTAGCTGATATTGCCTGGCCACTTCTAAAGCTCTTTTCTGGATGTTTTAAGACCTGAAATAAAAGACACATTTACACTTATTTCCAGAAAGGAAGCTCTGCACAACTCTGATAGTGTTTCCCCTATGAACCTTTACACTTCTTATAAACATCTTTCATGTGTGGTTCATTGATAGCTCAGCACTGCTTCAAAGGCTGTGCTATCCTGAGCTGAACTAGCTACAGGCACAGTACTTGCTTGTCAGCAAGGGGCAACAATGCCTAAAGGTCAGAGCACTGGGCTATGAGTTCACATGGACGTCAGAAGTGTCTGCAGCCATTACTTGTGGCCAAGCATATGGATAAAGTGTGTGTAGCTCACCAGTAACAGCCTCCTTACCTTGGTGTTCAGAGACAGCAGCAGGTGAGGAACTCTTCCTCGAATGTCAGGGGCAACTTCCACCTCCAGCCAGTGTTTGAGCATGTTATACTAAAAAGACAACAAATAACCAGAGAAGACAGCATGAAACCTTGGGGGAAAGAAAAACCTTCCCTGGCAGAAATTTTTCACTTTTTAGCCTTAAAAAGAACTCGTCCAGCCTTGGCTTCTGCACCAACCAAGAATGGTGGTTTGGGTTCTTTTCTTACAAGCAGAACACTGCTGTGGTTCACAGGCAAGTGCACACAGGGGATCAGCAGTGAGTGTACTTTGTGCTGGTGGCATACTCCAAGGCCATTTTACTAGAGCCTGCTGGCAACAAACAGGCATGTCAAAGAGGATAAGTCAGCCTGACTCCACCAAGTACTAAAAATTTTTGTTTCCTTCCTCTACCTTCTATGTAAGACACTGCAGTTGCCACAGGCCAGTCTCACAGTTAATGAGGACCACAGACTTCAATATTTAGGTCTGCTAAGGCCCCCCAAGGTCATGACCATTTGCTGCCTCCCCCAGCATGCTTCCTAAGAAGACTCTGACCACACCTTCTTTACAAAACAGGTGACTGTCTGTCCAACATCATAGAGTCCAAGTTTCTTGAGAGAACTTTCTTCTTTAAGATTCAGCATTGCTGTGAACTCCCCTTCTTTTTCACTGTTTGCAAAAGAAGAAAGAGGACATCAGTACAACAGCTTCGGTCCTAAAGATGAAGATGGAAGTTAGAAAGCATGGGGAATGTGGTGAGCTAGTACTACTGTGACAATATCTTTCACCCCTCCCCAGCTGCATTTTTCTGCCAGGAATTAATTCTTCCCTGATCAGAAGAGGAAATCTTTCTGACAGGAATAGACACGAGAGAGTCCAGACTGGCAGAAACTGAAGCCAAAAGGACATTCAAAGGAAATCATGTGCTAAGAGAGCACTATGATATTTAACACAGCTATAGGACAAGAGAGAATAAGAGGCCTTGCCTCACAGCACTACATGTGGTAGTGCTGTGAGGCAAGGCCAGCTCCTTCAAGAATAAGAGGTACAAGGGATAGAACATCCAAGATACAAGGTTTGTAATACATGTGCAGAAGCAGAATGCCAACACCTACCTTGGTCGAATGCTGAGCTCTGGAATGGATTGTGTGAAGTGTGGATGGGTGATTGGCAGGCACCTAAAGAAGAGGAAAAGGATCAAAGTTTCTCATGATCTCCCCAGGCCCCAGTCACCCATATTTAATGCCTCTGCACTAGCAAAAAAAATCCTAGGTGCAAGCCCTCTAAAACTATAAGAGGCTTCCAAATTGAGTTCTTCCTATCACGATTGCAGTTGCTATTTAGGTTACCAAAATACCCCAGCAAATTCAGTCCCTGGGTCCTGTATTTAGGGATTCCACTGGTTCTTAAGAGTTTAGACATCTTTTTTTTCTTGCAATCTATACTCAAGAAAAATACAGCGACATAGGTAGAAAGCTAATTTACTGAAAGCTGGATGTGGGATAGAATATAATAGCAGATTTCCTCAGGCCTCAACTACTCCAGCAAAGGCAGCTGTAACAGCATCTGCTGACAGAGGTCCTAGAGGACCTGAATTGAAACACAAACTGTTTCATCTTTTGCATTCCTCCAGGAGCAAAACCATGTCCATGTTTTCCCACCTGTGAGTATTCACATCTCTGCCTCCAATGACTCGAGCAGTCACTTTCTGTCCGGCTTTCAGAGTAGAAGTTGGAAAAGAGCCTATGGGCACTTCATCCAGGATCCGGGATGCATGGATTGAACCTGTCAGCTTGTCATCAATAGCAACAGTGACGTGGGTGGGTTTGACGGATTTGACGGTACCGGTAACAACATCCCCTGGGGACAGCGAGTGTTTCACAGCAGGAAGCATCTCCTCCAGTGCTGTCTCTGACTCATTCCGCACCCTCACAAACACATTCTTCTTGGCTGGGCCCTGTACTGCTAACAAGACTCCATGCTTGTTCTCCTTCACTGCTTTTAAGGTGGCAAAGATTGTCTGTCCCACCCTGAGTTTTTCCGAGTCGAAGCGGAAGGTGTCGTTGAGGTGGCAGGCGATGGGGACAGCTGCCAGCTGGCCTGTTTCCGGCAGAGATGCGATGGCAAAGTGCTCTGTGATGTGCTGCACCACCACAGAGTGCTGCGAGTTCTCTCGGAGCCGCTAGGCAGAAATGGACAGATAGAGTGACTTCTCCTGCTGAGATTTGGATTCCCTCCACTCTACCTCCCACAGCTCTAAAAGAGGAAACAGCCCCCCTTGAAATTTATTAATCAGCTGCAGTTTGCCAGACAAGCAGAAACACACAAACCCAAAAATGGAACACATACTCACTCGCTGGGGCCTTTGCTTTAACAGTTCTTCCCGAAGAGAAACAAACACTTCAGATGTGAGGGCATCCACATGAAGAACCAATGCCTTCCTTTTCTCACCAGGACCAATATTTTTGTCTACAAATGAGAATAAGGAGATTATATCCTGATGACAATGAAGAATTCTGAGCAACTGTCATTGTGCTGCATGACAAACATGAAAGGTTTAATTCCTGAAGACCAAAGACTGCTTAATTATTATTGTATCTTAACCAAATTAGTACCAAACATATAGTAAGTCCATTTAAGAACAGATTTTTCCAACGTTACTGGCAATGGGGAAAAAAAAAGAGAGCTTTGTATTTGGAAAAAGTCTGATCTTTTTTGGAAACACTAAGTTGATTTTATGAAGACACAACTCTTAAATAATAAAGACTAGGCTGACTAAAAACAAGATCAAGATAATACAAAAAAGATTTTCCCAACATTGGCACAAAACTATCATCAGTCTATCTGTTACAAAGGAAAAGAAAAAAGAAACTCTTCTGACACAGAAGTGCTGGGGTTATTACTTCTGCTGAAGTTAGAGGTTTATCTTACTTTCATTGGTTTATTCATTTCTGCAGCAAATATCCCTCACCTCCCAAATGGTAGCGGGTGGCAGTTACAGTCAAGCCTGTGAAAGAGCTGCCACTGAACAGTGCTGAACCATCCTCCCTCACATCCTGCACGACCAGATGCACCCTCTTCCCAGGCACCAACTCACAAATGCTGGACTCTCCTAAAGAAAGGGAAGAAAAAGTGGGAAGTCAGTTTTACTTATGTTGTTTCTTCACAAAACCAAGACAAGCCTTCGCATTTATTCAGTGGTACATGAAGCATTAATCTATCTTCATAAGGGAAAACAAAGTCCTAGGGTCATGAATCTGTAGAACTACAAAGTAAATTCTAAGAGTTAATCAAAGCAGAAACCCTTTTGTGACATTAAGGACCTAATAACTTTAGAGAGAATATTTTCCCATCTTATACGAACACTGGCACCCAGCATTGCATATGGAAAAACGTGAAAGCAAAACAGATCAACACTAGAAGTACAAAACAGCATGCGAGAAAACCCCTGCTGGAGGACCTATAATGCATGTAGGTAAATCTATTTGAACAAACTCACCCTCATATGAGTACTGTGTTTCAGTTATCACAAGCACTTGACCCAAAATCAATGCAAGAAGCTTAGGAGACTCCAATGAAAAGAGCAATTTCTTTGGCTTGTTCCAGCTGTACTTACAAAAAGCCTTTGTCAGTGGCAGACACTGCACACATATCCTTTTTCTAATAAGCTACTTTAGGAAGTGAAGTCTTTGCTTAAACTGAGCTTTCTTTCACTTAAATGTTTTTCTTTTCTTTTTCCTCTAGAGCACCTTTTTTTGACCTTTTAGCAGAACATTTACAATCTTTACCTCTTCTCACCAAGTCCCTGATTTCTTTCAGCTCCTTGAAATACTGATTCAGGAGGCCAAAGCTCTCTGCAGCAGAATCTCCTGAGCTGCACTCAGACACCTTCAGATTGAGGAGCACACGCTGCTTCTCCTCATCAATGCTCATCACCTTTGCAATCACAGTCTGTCCCACCACAAAGTGGTCCTTGGTGTCTGTCACAAACTTGTCACTCATGCTCTGCACAAAGGAAACAGAGGCAAGGTTACTCTTCACAGCTGATACTGATCAACCACCCACAGAGCTGTTCAGCAGGGTTTGCGTTAGGACTTCATGTAAATGCATAAGAGAAATTAACAAAGACTAAGAAAAACACATCAATTAAAATTAATTACTGAGGTCACATGAAATCCTTGTTGAAGCTTAAGCTCACTTGAATGAAGTGCTTCATTTAATTTTGGACGTAATTTAAAAGGCAAACCTAAACCCTTTTACCCTGCAGCAGGAAGCTGTGCAAATGCAGGGCCTGCAGCCCAGTTCCTCCCTCCTTGTTACTGTACCTTTGCTAAAACTATGTTTCAAGCCTGATCACACAAATGCTGCTTACTGAAATGGAGGCAATTGCTTACCACTTTAGGTGCCAGTCCTGTCACACCAAAAGGGAACTCCACAAACACTCCAAAGGGCATCACATTCCTCACATAACCAGTCAACAGCATCCCAGGCTGGATTTCAGAGAAGCTTCTTACAACTTGCTCCTCCTGTACAGCAGAAATCACTGCAGACTTTCTACTCAAGATCTGAACAACCAGTTAAGAAAAATGGGAAAAGATAAATGAAAGCAGCACAATGCCAAGTAAATCTCTCAGTGCTGCTAACCATTGGGCTAAAGCACTTGCTGAAAGTAAGAGAGTACAGGAGTACTAAATGCTGTAATTCCAATTTCTGTCTTGGTCTCCCTACACAAAAATTTAGCAACTCATGTCTCTTAAACTGCTCAGCATTAAAGATATATGCTTCACAGTAGCAGAAATATCAACTTCCTAACAATTCAGTTCAGATTTTTTATATCAAAACAGCAAATTTTTCCCTAAGGTTGTGATAGGCTTAACAGCCCAGAAGCTGGTTGGGAAAACAAGTCAGCTCACAACCTAGTTCTGAAGAGATCCTAGCCCCAGCTGAGCCTCACTTCTAGAACAAGTTATAAAGCCTCTTTGAAGTATCATTAGTGTGACAGGCACTTCCACTTCACACTAACTACTGTAATCTTATCCTTGTTGCAGATATTTTGGAATCCTGAGAGATACATCCTTCCCCGCACTTTGTTTGCCTGGTTGAGGTGGCAAAGGATACAATGTGCTCTCCCTTGTCACTTAGATACATAACTCTGGGCAGGACATCTCCCTCTTGAAGACAGTGCCACAGGAGCTTGGAGGTAGCAACAAAGTCAGAGAGGTGCAGTATGGGGATCCAGGCTACGACATTGTCTTCATCTTCTAAGATGGAAACTTCTAACCCATTATCTTTCTTCTTCAAGATTTTCACATCAACTATCTGAAAAGAGAACAAGTACAGTGATATAAAATTCCAGGTGTTTTTGAACTCATCTCTTTTGATGCACAGGGGATGGGATGTGATATGATGTGACGTGCTGCAGGGGATCTGACATTGCCTCCTAACTATACAGGAAAAACTCATAATTTCATCAAGACTACAACTGTCTTGTTCCTGCATTAGCAATATCTGCAGGGAGTTGGAAACTGTTTATTGCAAAACATTTCTCTAAAGCTTTTCTTTTCCAGGGAGAAAAAACAGCTGATTTTGGAGCAAGAAAATCAGCGGCATCCAGAAAATAGAAAAAGAGGATTCTGCCTTAGGAGTAGGAGCACTAATTGGTACCTCCAGAAGGACTCTCCTGCATTTATCCTGACCTCTGAAAACTGAGATGCCATTTTTAATCCAGGAGGTCAACCACACAGTAAGAAATGCGCATTTAATGCTAGTTCCTGATCTCTGTAAGCTTTCTTGAAGCAAAGTTGTTCAAAGTGATACCAAATAATATGGAAAATGAGTTGGAAAAGGCTAAAAAGGAATCAGCCACTGAATTCAATACCTCTCCTATATGGTACTTCATTTCCTTTTTCTCCTTTGGAGTACATTTCTGTTTGTCCTCAGGGCCACTTGTGCTCGATAATCTGAAGGACAACAAGAGTCTTTCCTGCTGAGGCTCACATTTTAAGACCATGACTTTAAGAACCTGCAGAAAAAAAAATCATTTATAAAACACAAGTTAGGTTCAGCTTACTTTCCTCAGTTTGCTACCACCTACAAAAGAAGACAGGGACATACATACACAGTACACTTTTCTCTCACACCTGAGGATAGCAGGCCAGTGGCTAGAACTTAACAGGTTTAACAACAGACAAATGTCCTTCTGATCAAACAGAGGGAAAACAGAGGTACATAATCATCAAATGAGTTTGTGAAAGTATGTACCAGGTGTGTAGCAGAGTTGAGAATAAAATCCAGATCTCCAGATCCGCAGTGAGAAATTCTGACCATAAAATTACCCTTCTCTTAAGTCAACCAAAAAATAACAGGATTAAAGACAAAAAAAGCACCAGAAAAAATAATAAAGAGGGCTGAGATCTCTGTAACGTTGCCCACAATAAAAACCAGAACTGTGAGTAACACAGTTCCTAAAGTGCCTGTAACTGGAAACCAACAGGATAACCAGAGTAACACTCAGGCAGAAAACATCATCTTTATGATTCTGTAGTAAGAGTTTTAACTTCCTTGGGAGAAACAGCAGCCTTGAACTCCAGACTTCTACTGAGAATCAAGTCACATGACCATGTTCTCCTGCAGAACAGAGAGAACCTAGACACAAAGGCAAGTCAGACATGCACAAAGAAGATCTGCCTTTTTAACAGCCCACCCTGTTTAAATGGAGCACAACTAAGTAATAAAGTGAAAGGACATAAACATCTCCTGGTGTATCTGGTTCCTCAGAAAAATCCACATTGAAGCCAACTGCAGATTTCTCTTTCACATTAAAACACGTGGCACAGCAGAGGCACATTAATTACCTGGCCTTCATAGAAGACTTTATCTGGACAAGATATGGGTTCTGAGCCCAGCTCATTCTTGGGTACCAGACCTTTGACATCGTTGTAGAACTTCACAATGCAGCCAAACTCCCTTGCACACACTACAAAGCCATGTGTGATCAGGCCTGGTTTTGCATCTTCATAATTTGTGAGGACTGGAAGCTTTGACTGGATGAGACTTTTCTTTAGAGTAAGGATCAGCTTCTTTCCTCCAGGATTGCACTCTAGCACCTACAAGAATGGAGTGCAGAGGTTCAAAAAACATGTCTGCCCTTGCCTGATCAATCCAGCTGCTACATACTCAGAAGAGAAGAGTGCAAAGCAGCTGAAGACCCTGTTTGGCAGCTCTCACCCGACACTTGAGTTCATCTCCTATGTTGAACTTCTTCTCAGGCTGCTTCAGAATCACATCAGAGAGATGGAGGGATGGCACAAGTCCTCTAATCCCATCAGCCACTTTCACCTGCATCCCAATGGGTTTTAGAGAGAGCACTTTGCCCTAAAACCCAAAACAGGGGAAACACTGGTAAATTCATCATGAAAAGCAGACTGTGGTCTGGTAGGAAACAGCCAAGACACTACAACACCTACAATCACCAAATCTAAACACATTCAAAAAAAAAAGTAATCTTAGATCAAACTACATTCCACCCAACTAATCTGACCCATTAACTTTTATATACTTCATGAGGTTGTTGTACAGCTTCTTTTCTTTAAGCATAGACTACCTCTGCAAAATCCCTATTGATGCCAGCAAACTAGAATTGTTTCCAGAGACATATCCAATACAACCACGACTCAAGACACAAAAATCATAATGAATAACTTTCTGCCCATCAGCTCATTGTGATTGTTCAACCATGAACTTTTACTCTGACTGCAAGGCAAGTTTTCATTTCTTTTGCTCAAGTCTTCCAAAAAATGTACTTAGGGCAACAAATAAATGACTGACCATAGATAAAATCAGATTGCCTTTGCCACATCATGAATAAAAACATGAACAAAATGGGAAGAGTATTGCATTCCATTAATCAAGTCCTGCAAGAGAAGTTTTTTTTCATTTTCATCTCACTAGTCTGGATCAGAAGTTGGACACACATATTAGGCAGAAGGAGTGCACATAAGCAAGATCACTGTTCTAAGTATAACATGCTCAGGTCCTTCAGAAGCTCACCTGCACCACATCACCCGTGTGGATGTCCTGGTACTGCAGAAACCGTGCTTCAATAATCTGGCTAGAGAAGAGACACAAAGAGACCAGTCAGTCATCTGGAAGGAAACCCAGGATAAGACCCTATCTCTGACTTGTCCCAAATATCCACTGTTCCACACATTCCGCAGTGTTCTACAACTCCAGAGCTGTGTTTTACACCAACTGACCAATCTCCCAAAACAGGTCTTAGGACATGAAGTTCAGGGAGGTTCACCAGGCTCCATTCCAGGTGACAGTCACACAGTTAGGGCCTCATGAAAGGAGAACCCATTATCTGCTTTGGAAGTACTAAGAGGGACTTTATAATACAAGTGAGCTGCAAGATCAAGGCTCGATTTCCTGCTGAGCCATGGTCTTCTGACACAATCATGGCAGAACTAATTTAGCCTCCTTGTGCCTCAGCTCACCAACAACATTGATGGTGTCCCAATTCCACAGAGTATGGGGAATATGTGCAGGATGCCCAGACAACCTGATGTTCCACAACATAGATACAAGTCAAAAACCCCAAATGGCAAGTTCCAGCCCCACAAAGCAGTGTAATTTTCCACTCTCAAACACCTTTCTAATTCTTCATACAGTTTTCTGGAAGACTCTATCATACTCACTTCTTCAGAGATACAATACACATCTCATCCATCAGGCTGTAGTCAATGATCCGACATTTATGTTTGCAACCTTCCTTAAATGCCCCAGGTTTAAAGGATTTTCTGGTTTTTGAAAGATGCTTCAACTAGAAAAAAAGGAATTACAAGTGAGTGTTTGGAAAGTGAAAGCAATTATATGGGACTTAGGTTGAAGTGGTAGCATCTGACAGATCTGTTCCTCTAACATTCTCTTTGTGCAGATTTCACCAGCTCTTCCACAGCCTCTTACATTTAAATTCAAACAAGGGGATGTACCATTTAACAAATATCTCGCATGCTATCTTAATTTTATTGTATTGCCTCACAAAGAGGATAAAGGCAAAAAATAAAACCCTCTCCTAGCCCCCTTTCCCAGCAGGCTAAGAGAGATATGGAAGGACTTGCCTGGCCAGCCTGGCACTTACCCGTGCAAATGCAAGAGTGCCATCATCAAGTTCAAAGATGGCCCCAAACTGTTTGTAGAAGGCTTTCACCGTGGCCTCCTCCAGCACGGCCCCCATGCGCTGGCCAGGGAGCTGGCGTGGGGCTCCCCCGGCGTGCAGGAAGGGCGGGAGCAGCGTGAGCCGCACCGCCCTCGACGTGGGGTGTACAGACAGCACACAGGCCTTCACCTGGAACATAGCGTGCTCATTGAACAAAAGAGGACAAAGGCATCTCACTCATGCTTGTGGACATTCTGCTTGGCACCTGAACTCTCTGTCCACATGCAAGCATTTTTCAGTATTGCTACTAAGACATCACTCGCTTCTAACAGCTTCACCAAGGAGGGATTTTTGCTTTTGTCTGTTTATGGACTAGGCTGGTATCAATGCAGGGAGGGGACATGACCACACAAGTCATATTTCTATCCCTTGCAAATCTCCAGGCTTCCCAAATAAGTCTTCCAGGAATGGCTTTGTTCTTTACAACTTTAAAGCAGCCACAATAGTAATTCAACTAAAAGATATGAAAGAAGCGGTCAGCCTTAAGATTTCAGAGATAATTCCACAGAAATGTTGGAGAAGGTAAGAGATGTTGTAAGCAACATAACAACTCCAGGCATCCTCCACCCTCCTTACCACTTGGTCTGGAGAATAGCTCATGGATTTCTCTGGGTCCATATGCATGAAATCCACAATGCCAGTGAAGTAAGACAGAAAAGTCAGTTTCATCCCAAGTGGGGCCACCTAGGAAGGGGAATGAAAAGATGCCCAAAAAATTTCCACACTCAGTTTTCATGCAGCACGGAGAGCAATTCACACATTTCAAAAAATGGCACTGCCAGTATTAATCAACAAGCATATCTCAAGAGACAGAAAAACTTCTAACAATTCTGCTTTGCACACTCTGTTGAAAAAGCAGACTCCATTTTTTGATAATGTTGTGTGTATTCTGAAGACTACTGCTATTCTGTTGAATACTTTAGCAGGAAAGACCAGAAAACACAAAATTAATCATGTTCTGCTTCAAACTCCATCAGCAGCTTCAGTCTGAAGCCTTTATACTCAGGGCATCACAACCAGAACTGAGATCAGACCTCAGGTGAATGAGGTGGAGGGAAGTGTCTAGCAGACTACATTTGCTACTGCTAAGTAATTGAGACCAACCAGAAATTTTCCAGGGCATAAACTTTCATCTCTGCTTCACCTGTCTCCTGCCTTCAACAACACTCAAAAGACCAACCCAACAAAAGAAACCCAAACCAGAGCTTACCTTCTGCACTCGAGCCTTCACCACCAGCCCTGGCAATAAATTAGAGAGTGCCCAGTTGTGTCGCTCTGTGGCAATGGATGCAGCCACCTCCGATCGGTCAATGGACAAACAGACCACCCTGCCCTCACTCTTCACTTCCACAATGAGGCAGTTCAGGTTCTGGCCTATTTTCAAGTCAGGTCCTACAAAGATAAGTCACAACATAAAACCCTAGCAGGAACACTCAGTATTTCCTTGCATTCTTTCCAAAGATTTTACAGAGTTCCCTCTCAATCTACATGAAGTTTACTGCCAGCAGGGCTTGGAACACAGTCTGTCAGATCACAGGCTGAAACACAAAGGCTTGGTGCAGACCAGCCACAAAACTGCTGTTTGCAGCAACCTGCAAAGACTCCACCTTGACCCAATCCCACCAAGGTGCACTAAACCACAGATATAATAAACTCTAACCCCTGTCATTCTCCACCTCAATTTTAACCCATCAGATCCTCCTTCACCACTTCTTACCTTTCTTGGCTGCTTTGATGTAATTTTTGGCTTTCTGATGAGGCAGGAAAGCATGAGTTCCAGGGACACCAATATCTATGAGGTAGCCATGGTCTTCCACACTCAACACAGAGCCAGAGAGCAGCTGTTGGGAGGAAAGCACTGCAACTCAGTAATGTAATGAAACAGCTGGGTCTTCAAAGAATCAATATATGGTAAGAGATTCACCACCCAAGTACACCCTTTTTTTGTATGGACAGAGAACTGAGCTTTTCAGAGCAGTAGCAAGAACACTACATTCTTTCTTATTACACAGCTCACCTAGCAGTGAGGACTTAACTCTACCTTTATCTAACTATATACATAAGGAGCTCACAAACTAGTAGGAAAATAATTGTGATGCTCAAAAATAGCAGGTGCATACAATAATACAGCTGAAAACAGAAAACAAATAACCAAGCACCTCTGCAAGCCATGTTATCTATTACACTCTGTAAAAAATTAACAAATAAATTTACTCAGAAAGAAATCATCAAATAACTTGGCCATATTAAAACAGAATAAAGTGAATTAATTTCATGAATGACAACTGGAGACAAGAACTAAATCTACCCTCTCCTCACAGGTCTCTTCCATGGTGGGAGCAGCTCCACATTCTGCCCTGATCCCATGTAAGGACAAACTGAAATTCAAGAGCCCAGAGAGGCTGTGACAGACTCAGAAAACTTACCATGCCTGCTGCTAGTGCTGTAGAGTTCAGGCCCTTGTTGACCTGCTTGGGGTCAATCGATAACTTGATACTGCGGCGTCCATCGTCACTTTTCTCAATGCTGGTTACAATGCACCTGACCAATGTCCCTGGAGAAAACAGGTCTGGGAGCGAATTCAGCTCCTGCCCAGCAATGTGATCAACAGAGAAACATACAATTTTACAATGTTTAATAACATAAGGCTAGAATTTGTTATTGAAGCAGATTTTGAAAACAAAATCCCATAAGAAAGTCCTGTTTCTCTGTCAACACTTCAGAACAGGCAGGAAATACCACAAACACCAGGATCTCAATAGAGAGGCAGGGATGGCACTATGTCATGTCAGCAAAGAGAGGCTTTGCTTAAAAACACTGTGTGGGTTGGAGTAAGGAGACTGCAGCTGAGGAAACATCTGCAGAGCCAACAGTGACCCTAACCTAGCTTCCCCCTTCAGCAGGGAAAAACACTACCAGCAAAGGAGTAGTGCTAATCCTGCATTCTGCAACACCTCGGGAAAACTTAGCCACCGCTGACACCAGAAAGGCAGGGCAACTGATTATTTTATTTTTTCTAGCAGTCAGCTCTTACCAAGAAACTGCAAAGTTTGCTTGGAAAATCCAGTTCCAAACCAAGGTCAGTTGATTTCAGGCTCCTAAGCAATACCTAAGGGTTAGTTCTGAGGTACTAACAACACCCTCTACCTCCAAGCACAAATCACAGCCCCAGTCCCAGGTCTCACCTCCAGGACTTCTCCCTGGGCCACCTGCTTGCTGAGCAGGTTGCTGTAGGCATCGCTGATCTGTGTGACTGGCACAAATCCGGAGAGGCCGTTGGGCAAACTGATGGCGAGCTCGTAGTCACTGACCTCTTTGATACAGCCAAGGAGCAGCATGCCCTCACAGAGAGCCTGGGAGAGCAGGAAAAATAGCACACTATGGGTATCTTGGCAAGTCACTGATAACAGGGGGATAAGCAGGTAGGTTTTGTACTGGATCACAGATGTATTTGGCAGCTTAGAGAGGAAAAACATGCTGTTTTTAATGTAGTCCAGAAAAGAGAGGCACACAAAATTAAACATTTATGCGCCAACCTCAATTGTGAGTGGTCCAATATTCATAACATTGTCTTTAACAGCAGCTTTAACAGTTTTGTCTGCCTTGAACCTTTTCTGCATTTCTTGATCCTTCTGGCTTCTTTTTCTTTTCTGGGATTTTTCTTCATGTTGAACCTAAAGCAGATTACAAGCACAGAAGGTTAAAAAATAAAAGCGGATAAAGAAACAAACTTTGCACTTTGGCAGAACTCTGCTGCCATGAATAAAATACTGATTTGGACAAAAAAAAAAAAGAACCATCTTGCTAACTGTTCTTTGTCTACATGCAAGTCTTCCAAAGTATCTCCTTTGGGCTGAGGCTGATCATTTATAGGGCTGAATCTCAGGAACAGATAAGAGTGGTGCAAGAGATCTGCACCACTCTCTACTAACAGAAAGACCAACTTAGCCTGCATCCAGTAACACCATGCTGCTCACCCTGCAGCACCTTGGGATAAGATGCTTGTGCAAAGCTTAAAAGCTACAGCCTGATCAATAATTTTCACTGATCTTTCTCAGTCATCATATTCAAGATGTAACAGGTATCAGGGATCTTTCAGAGATCGATCGGGAGGATGGTGGATGTCAGGAGACTTCTATCTTTGGGAGTCCCTTCTGTAGTTTACTGTAGAAGTAACAGCTAGAGAGAGCTGCAGTCAAATTCTGACAGTGGAAGAGCTCTGAGAAGTTAATCAAGAGCATGCAAACAACATACATCAAACAAATTGTCCCGCTCTGACTTTGGCTTGGGTGTTTTTCCCTCTGCAGGTTTCTTCTGGATGCCCCCTCGAGGAAAGTTTTCTTCCATGGATGCCATGACTGCACTGCTCTGGGATAAATGACAAAGCAGAAATGAAACATACAGTTTTTGTGCTTGTTCCTCACAAATACTGAGGTGACATGAGTGAACTATCCCCAAAATAATAAAGACTTTCAATGGCTGCTCTAGTTAGTCAGCGACAAAACAGAAACTCACATCCAAATGGATTTATTTAACACTTGACTACAATGAAGTGTTGCAACAGTCTATCTAAATATGCACATCCATAACACTTTTTATTACTGCACAGTTCCACTGAAGTATTACAGTATTAATTTTTAAGGCACTTAGATACATCACATATATATTCATAAAACTGCTTTAACCATATGTTGCCTAAACCAGTCCTTATTATATTCAGTGGCTGAATTTACCAGCTTCAGTCATCAAGGAGAAAGCTGTGAGCAAAACACTAGATAAGCTTGGCCTACATTTTTACTTTTTGAATGCTACTTATTAATTAATTACTTAAGATTAATATAGCTTGCTACCACTTTGTCTAAGCCATAAGTATATGTATATAAAATAGGTGTTTAACCTTACTGTTTCAATCAATAAACAACACTTTGGTTATTAAGCCACAATTCACTTCTTACTACCACTAATAAACAATAATAAATAAAAGTAGTTGCAAGTAATATATTATTATTGCTTATGGCGTTTATACTATTCCTTACACCGTTGCTTATTATTACCCAACAGTACTTTTACAAAAAACAGCCCTGAAACCCTATGTTGTCAAACTTCAGGCAAGCTGTTAGACATACAAAACTTATTTAAATGGAAAGCACATGATAAAGCGAGAGCCGTCAGGGCACGCTTCACCTCGGGGCTCGCTGCGGAACACACACACCTCCCACGGCGAGCAACCGAGCCGGCTCCGCTGGAGCGGCAGGGCTGGCATCTTACCTGCCCGGGGCCGCTGCCAGAGGGAAGCGCGGGATCGGGATCGTTCCCGGAACGGGGTCGGTTCCCGGAATAGGGATCGGGAAGCGCGGGATCGGGATCGTTCACGGGACAGGGACAGTTCCCGGGATGGGGATCGGGATGCCCGCGGCAGCGGGACGCGCACGCGGCGCCGGCCGGAAGCGACACACAGGGTGAGGGCAGAGGGCGACCGGAAGTGGCGCAACCGTACCTCACGGGGAGGGGGCGGGGCCAGGCCGCGCCCCGGCGGCCGCAGCCAATCAGCGAGCCCGGGGGCTGCGCGCGGCGCCCGCGGCCGCCATCTTGTGGGAGGGCGGAGGCGAAGGGCAGAGCGCGGCGGGGACAGCGGTGGCCCAGGTACGGCGGGGCGGCCCGGGCGGGGTCGGGTCCTGGTCCTGGTCCTGCCGCGGGGGACGGCGGCTCTCCGCAGCGCCGGGGCACCCGCGACCTTCAGCCGCGGCGTGGCTCCCTCCGAGTCCCGAGCGCTGCTGCGTCCGTTCCCCGGCCCGACGCGAGCGCGGGGTCGCGGGTGTAACGGGGCAAGGGCACCGGGCTCCCCCGGAAAACAGGACTCGTGTTTCCATGGGGTGCCTTCCCCTCCTCGGAAGGGGTCCTCGGCCCTTGCCCAGGCTTTTACATCGGTCAGGCACGAGAAAAGATGACCTTGGCTTCTGAAGTCTCTCCCAATAGCATGTGGCACGTTTAGAGGAGATGTTTCGTTAAGCTTTTTACCTATGGCACAGTCAGCTAACACTTACCTGGTTATACGCCAGAGATACCGCTGCTGGATTGGCTTAGATTAGAGCTAGACGACGCACAGGAGCTGTGTTAGTGACTGAGGCGCAGTTCCGAGTGTCTGCTGAGTGGGACCGGGGCTGCAGTATCTGCCGGGCTGGGGATCTGTGTCGGGTGTGGGGTGCCCCTGGGCAGAAGATAAGCAACAAATGTTTGTCCAAAACATGACATCCTCTTCAGAAAAATATATCTCTAAACATTAAAAAACCACTGTGCTTTTATTGTGCAATGAACCCTTTATTTGCTTACCTGCTCCCATCACCTGTTTTGTACCTCAAGAAAGAATGCTCTGGATGTGCCTGCTCCTTATGTTTATCCACTAGTTGTCAAATGTTCTGAAAGCAGATTTGGGAGCAGACAATGGAATTATGTGTGTGGAGATTAGTTTGATTTTTTCCTATTGATCCTGTCCAAGTGACATTAAGTTAATTCCCCATCCTGTACTGTTTGTTAGGACAAGCAGCCATGGCTGGCCATGACTCGGGATCTCAACACCAGTTCACTGGATTTCAGAAGTACTTCAATTCCTATACCATCATAGGCAGGAGGAATGTATGTATTAAGTACATTGTTTTGTATCTTGTATAACGGCGTTTTCTGGGGCTTAGACTGAAACTAAATTTAACTTTTCTGTTTTCCAGTATGTAATAGCAACGTACACAGGTGTTGCCCTCCTTGTCTTGTATTTCAAGTTTAGGCCTAAGAAGCAAGCTCCTGCTGTGACAGATAAGTAAAAGGTAAGTGGCTGATGTTCCTCCAAAATGCTCCAGTGCCCGGTCAGGAAGCAGTGACAGAGGACTAGTTGCCAATAACACAGCAAAATGAGAGACAGAAACACAGGCACATGGACTTCCTGTTTACCGTTTTAAAACTCAAATAATATATAGCATTGACTTATTTGGGGGCATTCTGAATGAAGTGGGTTATTAAAGAGAGTGCAGAAAGTGTGGGATACAGTGTTCTTGTTCTTCTGGCATGGTAAATGGGACTAGGAATGGGATGCAGGGAGGAAGAGTAAGCAGGGAAGGAAGAACAGAAGGATGTTGCAGCAAGATACATCGAGCTTTGCCTACAAATATTAGCTACCTCTGGTCTGCCCTTTTGCTGTAAAATAGTGATAACTTGCTTTGTAGATTATTGAAATAATGAAGTAGTACTTAAGGACTTATTTCTTGACTGTATTAAAATTCAAAGTAGAGATTAATGCAGTCTGTTAAGACCTTCATCTCAACCGAGTACAGGAGCACCATATGATGGAACTTGAATAATCATGTGTGCAACTGCATGTTGCACACCTGATTATACAAGGCCTGTGCAGAAGTGACTGGACTTGTATAGCAACAACCAAGTGTTACAAAATTTTGGGGTCACTTTCAAATAAAGAATTTTCACCAGAATGGCATTTTGGCAAAATCTATGGGCTGTCTTCATAGTCTGAAGAAAGGGGTATAGAACAATAATAAAATGTTCTGTGTTCAGGGAACAGCAGACACTTCTTCCTTGGTGTGCTGAAATCTGGCTGCTTGTAGCTAAAATAGTTTGGGCTTGGGGTAGGGGTTTGCCCAGTTAACATCGTGCAAGAATTGCTATGTTTGACCTTTCTTCTCTTGGCAGGTTCCTGGCATGTCTGAACCTCCAATCGGTGTCAGTGTAATGCAGGCTGATGACCTGTTGTGGCTAATAAAATATAAATAATTACTTGTTTTATTGGAAATATGAAATGATCCAAAAAGCTAGATTGTAGTACTTCTCATTTTTCCTCCTTTGTCAAAAATAGTTGCTTGTAGAAGAGATGGAGTATCTGATTGTGTCATTACTGTCTTAACTCTGCTGCTGTTGTAACACATCCTAAGGTGTTCTGAGCACCAGGCAATAACCTAGGAAGGACCTCAGGGCTATTACACTGCACAGGGCCTGCAGCTGATCCAAGCATCTCCACATGTCCATGTCACAGCTTGCATGGTTTGCAGCCATCTGGTTGCTCCCACTTTTTGCATTCCAAGCTAGCAGTTTACATGGAAACCATGGCATCTTCTCCCTCAGTTGTATTTTGCACAGAACCTCTTTGGTTTTGATGGAAGACCTCTGAAAATAGGCTGACCCAGTTGTGGTATTTGGGCTTTTTCTGTTACTGGTTTCTCTTGCAGAGGGAAGAAGGAAAATGGCTTAGCCTAGTAATGTTAAGCTCCTGTAACTCTCCACATTCATAAGCAGTGACCCAAATAGTCCAGTGATCACTTTTCCTGTCTCTTGTGAAAGGAGATGCGCTACCACAGTTAGGTGTGTGCAGCCTCTTCCCTGCCCAACACTCAAATGTGTCCATTGCATTCTCCACAGTGTCCTTCTATAGCTCAGTTAACACTTGGTACCTTCCTTAGATGTCACAGTCGTGCTGATGTGGGAATGTGATGGGTTCTGCCAGCCAACCATGCCAAAGCTTGCAAATAGTTTACTTCCCGAACTGAGGGCAGCAGGAGGTAGGAATGATTGCTGGAAAAATTAATTACAGGGTCTTGATGCTCTCCCTACTTCATTTTTTCTTAAAGCCATTTTTGTACATGCTGTGCCTGCTGAACAAATCGGTCATCTTTCCCTCCTGAGTGTTTGCAAAGATGGCTTCAGCTGTATTTAATCCCCTACTAAAGAATGGTGGCTGTTAGAGTATAATAATGGCAGGAGCTAGAATCTGTAGTCTTCCTTCAGAACAGGCTTTATATAGAACAGCTACTCGTCAACTTAAACATTTCTGATTACTTTGTTTCTCTTAGCAGAGTTGTCACAGTTACAAACTGCTCTTGCTTCCATTCCAGCCATGAAGGAAATTAAGTATCTTCTTGTAACATATAGACACAAACTAAGTGGTTTTAGTATTTATTATGATATCAAAAGTATAAAACTGTACAAAATACAAAGGCAGAATGTGGCAGTGTTTTCTTTAAGCTGTCAAAAATTGTACTTAAATCTAACTGGTCATAGTGAGAGCTAGGAAATTTTGTTGAGGTATCATTACACAAAAAAAAAATCAAAATAATTTTTACCCTTTTTCTTTGAAGAAAATGTCTAGGGAGCTTCCTAGTGAATTTTCCACACTTTATTTTGATGTATAATGCCTGCAGTATACCTTGACTCTGTTAGAGCAAACGAGAGATGAAAGAGGAGGTAGTTCTCCATTTACTTTACCTTAAAATGACAAGTCTTGTTTTTATTTTCACTGGAGAGGCAGTAAATTGTTCAAGTGTCCAAGTCCTTACTGTGAAGTAAAGAGGAACATAAAACAGATTTCTCTGCACAAATCTTGTAAGAAATTAACAACAAAAACCAACCCAAACCCAAGCCACATTGGACCTGGCCTTTGGTGGTGGTGGTTTTGGTTCAAAGACACAGACGTTCTTCCCAGTGTTCTGCATGTTTTACTCTTCTTTAAAAATAAAACACAGCTTTATTGGTAGTCCAGGAGGACTCACTGGGTACAATCTTTTTGTGGATAGGAATTGTCACTCAGCAGACAAGCTGGCCTTTCAAAAGCAAACTGACTACACACTTATCCTTTCCTGCTGCTATAATGTTTCAATTTCTTGGCTCGTTTTACTGGGTATTTTTTATGTTAAACCTTATGCAGAAAGGATACAGGTTATTAATGTTCTTTTACACTTAATACAAAGTAAAGGGTTTAAGTCCACTTTTTTAATAGTGACTATTTCAGTTGTGCCTCAGTTCCCCTTTTTTATTTTCTCATACAATAAAGTATGAAAGTAAATAAAGTTCACATTGAGCTTCTGGTGGCTTATCACACTGACAGCACTGGCTACCTCTGAAAACAGTAACAAGATCTGTGTTTCTGACACCTCAAAAGAGCACACCAGTTTGAAATCTTTTCAGGACTTTGTACTTGGCTGCATAAAAACCCGTGCTCGGAGCTTGGCGGCAGTTCCCCAGAAGCATCGGCTGCCGGGCCTGCTCCATCAATGCCCTGGTTGCTGCTATGATCTCACCACGCCTGCTGCCCAGCCCAGGCTGTAGTGAATCAAACTACATTCTTCTTTCCTGAAAATGGACAGTTTTGCTTGTGTTTGAGACTGATTAAACATTTGCTATACATAAATTAAGTGCTTTAAAAAAATCTGAGAACACATGTAAAGGCTGTTAACTTTTCACAAGTTTCAGCCAGTACCACCTCTGGGAAGAGATGGCTCATTTCATATGTACATATCTGTTACCAAAAGCACCACAAACAGTTCCTTCTTTTACAGCCACAATGTCTTGTCAATCTCCAGCATTTTCAAACTGCAGATAAATATGAAACAGCAGAACTGAGAGATGCTGCTTGCATGAATTACAGTTTCATACTCCTTGCAATGGACTTGTGGGATCCTTCTGTTCAAGACATTCCCGCTCGTCTCACATCCTGAGGTCACTACTGCAATGACTTGGCACAGTCAGTCTCAGCTTCCTGCTACTGTGAGCTGTAGGCTCCTGCAGCCAGCAGCAGGTTCCTGCGTGTGAAATGGAGATGAACAACTGGGGTTGATTTAGTCATGTATGTGCCCAGTAGCAAGTCCTGTGAGTTTTCAGGCAAGTTTATGTGTCCAGTGGCTGTAGTAAAGTCATCAGTTTCTAAATCTTCAAATGCCTTCACAGCATCCCACAGACGAACTGTGTTATCCATCGAACCTAAAAAGAAAAAAAAACAGTTTAAAGTATTTTGTTATAAAATAGAATATAAAAAATGGTTCTGGGGAGCAAGTTAACAGATATTAAAGCTCAGAAAGCAAAAGACTATAGCAAGCCTCATACAGCATACTAAATGCACACATAAAAGATACTAGTCCTTGCTGCTTTTGCTAAGCAAGTTATTCTACTTTGTCTTTCTCAATTTAAGTGACTAATCATATCATTCCTCTTTAGAATTATGGACACTTCACTGTTCCTGGTGAATTTTACCTGATGCTAAAATCTCCCCATCCCTACTGAATCTGAGCGCATAGATAGTGTCTGTGTGCCCTTTCAATTCGCCAACCATCAAGCCATGTCCAATATCCCACAGCAGAACTCTTCCATCTGTTGCTCCAGTAGCCAGGAATCGTCCATTAGGAGAAAATGCCAATGAATGAATTGGTCCCTAAAACAGACATGGGGAGGCAGCAAAACAAGTTAATTAAGTCTACTCACATTCAGTCAGTCAAGCTGTGCTCAGAACAGAACTGTTTACAATCTCAGCACTGAAATAAAATCACTTTCACATTGTCAGTGATCTGCCTTTACCTTATGTCCAGTGAATATTCTTACACAATTCCCATTCAAAACATCCCAAAGCCTTATAGTCCTGTCTGCTGAGCCTGTTGCAATGTAGTTGGAGTTTGGATGAAATCGGGTACATGTCACATCTGCAAGATGGCCAGCAAAGATCCGTAATGGCTGGTAGTGATCTGTTGCCCACAGACTGAAAAGAAAAGCTGTATTAATGAAAGAACCCTAAAGAAGTTCAGTCTCTCTGTTGGAGCAACTCTCAGAGGAAGCCACAAAAATTCTCAGAGAGCTGAACTACCTCTGCAATGAGGAAAGGATAACAGTTTAGCCTGGAGAAGAGTTGGCTCTGGGAAGACCTTGTTGTGGCCTTTCAGTACTTAAAGGGGGATTAGGAGAAAGATTGGGACAGACTTTTTGTCAGGGCCTATTGCAACAGGAGAAGGGATAATGATTTTAAACTAAAGGAAGGTAGATTTAATCTAGATATTAGGAAGACATTTTTACAATGAGGGTAGTGAAACACACAGGTTGCCCAGAGAGGTGGGAGATGCCCTATCCCTGGATACATTCAAGGTCAGGTTGGATGGGGCTCTAAGCAGCCTGATCGAGTTTAAGATGTCCCTGCTCATTGCAGGGACATCTTAAACTAGATCAGGCTGCTTAGAGCTGCCTGTCGTTGCAGGCTGTTGGACTAGATGGCCTTTAAAGGTCCCTTCCAACCCAAACTGTTCCATGATTCAATGATTGGTTGCACAATGAGAAAAAAAAAGTAATTGTGGAGTGATTTCTTATGGGTCAGTTTATTGAATTAGGGTGTTTTTTTGAAAAATATACTCTTTAGAATGGAGAAATAAAGAATATTCTGTCAAGCTGTTCAACAATTAGAGGAGAATACTTCTAATCAGAGGGTCACTTAGGCAGACATCATCTCTTTAGACATCAGGTGTTACTAATGTGTGTTGAAAATACAGAAAAACCATGAGATAATATAATGTGTGTTGAATTAAAAAATAAAACCACATTAACATCTATTCAGTATTTTAACTGACATAAAATTTATTTTGAGTAATAGAGTGGGCAAGAGTATATCAGCTAATGAATTTCAGGGTTGATCCACCACAAACTGACCCAGACAAATAAAAAACAAATGCAGTTTCTTACCGAGCCACTCTGTCATGTCCCCCAGACACAAAGTAATAACCGTAAGGAGAGAACTGTGTATCCCAAACTGGATAATTGTGTCCTTTATATCCCACCAAACACGTGAATGTTTGGAGACTCCACAATCTCACAGTGCCATCCTCAGAACAGGACAACAGATAGTTCCTGTCACAGGAGAAAGTATAGCATATAACATGTCAAACACACACAGGGGCTGTATAAATATTGCATAAACACTGTGAAATGTCTATAAAGTGTCCATGAATTGTCCCCTCATCAGCACCAGTTTGGCATGTCACCCATAAATCAGCATTTCAGTGCAGTTGGCAGAATTGACCAATTCAAGCAGAACCCAGTCCTAGGCCCTTATGCAAAAAAAGAGATGATTTTACATTGATGATTAATTCTGATGGCACTTAATACTGAGGAAAAAAAAAAAACAAAAAACACACCATAGAGGAGCTCTTTACTCAGGAATTCCAGTTACAGGAAAAAATGGCTAGTAAATTGCCATTTAATGTCACTGTATTATTTTTCTAAAAGATCTTCTATTACAACTCTGAACAAAATTTCATTATTCCTTGAAAGAGAATTCATATCATGCTCTCATTCTCAATTATAATTATAGACTTACACAATATTTGTTCCACACAAAGTTTATTTCTCAGCTGTGTTTCTGTGGTGGCTGTTTCCTGACTAAACACAAGCAGAAGCAAAACCTGAGACATTTAAATCTCTTTCCCAATGTCCAGACTCCCATCGTTACACAAAGGTTTAAATTTTTTTATTTCAAAAATACTATTCCATACATTCTGAAAATAAAGTCTCAAGAGAATATGAGAAAGTTGAAGTACAATGATATGCTTCTGAGACTTTAAGTTTTGCAACACTCTAAGTTATATCACTGCTGCAGTACTTTTCCTCTCTATGTATCACTCCATTAAAACCCAGCTTAAACTAAAGTTTGCAAAACTGTAGTTTTGTCATCTAAGTCCTAAATCTCCAAAATGGTGCTGCTATAGTTGAATTCAATAGTAGCTGAGAGAGCTCAACACCCTGAACCTTATGAGCTTTACAGAGTTTCTTACGAGCTACATGAGCAAGAATTGTTTTAACCTGAAAAAAGCTGCATTAGGACTATGTTCTCATTCAGGAGCATGCAATTAAAACTGAAGACAAGCAAACTAGTTAGCTTGTAAACTTTTACCTATCGGGACTGAAGCTGGTGCCATAGACAGGTCCACTGTGACCATATAAAATCTTCAACTCACTTGCTGTTTTCTCATCCATGATCCTCTCCAAGACATCATCTGATTCTTTGTCAATGAGACTGAGGTCTGCAAGATTTGAAAGTTCAGATATCAGAATAACTGTCAGAAGTTCAAAGATAAATGTCATCATGACATCATCTCAGTTAAGTATCAAGATTTAGAAATGTTTGTACCGTATCCAGAACACAAATGTCACAAGTTATTTATTCTCCTATTAAGTTTTATTGTCTTAATTACCTGCAGCTGTTTTCACACTACGTAGCTTTTTTGGAGTCACAGACCACACTCTGACAGTAGAGTCAGCAAAGCCTCCTACAATCATGCTGGAGTCATCTGTAATATCCACTGCAGTCAGACCCTACACACAAAATATCCAGTTATACTGTCTGAATCTCTCATTATACATTGCAAATATTACAAAATCCTAAAAACTATTAGAAAGGTCATTTGACTCATTTATAAAAATAGTGAGAATTACTGCAGGATAAACAAAAACCCACATAATTTTTTTGCCCCATTAAAAATAAAGGTTTATGTATGAAGTACAGTCAGAGCTGACAAACATATTGCTTTCCAGTACTCCAGTGCAAAACATCTACTGTGCTCTATAGGAAACACTTAGGACAGGAAACGTAAAAGAAAGAATTATAGTAAAATCCAAGCAAAACCAAGTAACATGGAAATTTTATAGTTTAAGGAGTCTTTGAAGAGAATTTTGAACATTTTGGAACATAAACTTGGCAATATTTAATCCAAATACTCCAATTACCCTTGCCAACACTGTTATGTCTTTTTTCTTCAGCAAAAGTGATGCTCATAATTTTGATCCCCTTAGCCCTATTACTCAAACTCTTTTACCAACCTGGTAAGCATTAAGGAATGTGTAGAAACAGATGGAGGGCAGGCACTCTGGCCCAAGACGCACTCGCCTCGCAGCTTCCTTCATATTCATTACTTTATCCAGCTTGTCAGAGTCTTTCAGTTCTGGCAGGGGAATTCTACACAAGAAGCACACATTTTTACAAAGTAAAAACACCTTCCTTACTGTTAATCCAAACACAGTGAAACATTTGCATGCAACCTCATACCTCAGTATTCAAATAAGAAACAAGAATTAGTAAATATGAAAGACTATGTAGACGACTAACTGATGAGAAAGAGAGCCAGTAGCTTTCAGAATTTCAGACAGGTACTGGAACAAGATAAACAACTGAGTATGACCTGAAAAGATTAGTGGGTAACCAAATAAAATTTCATCAAATGTCATTCAAAGGGAAATCTAGGTTGACTTGATGGGCAATGACAGAGGGTTATATGCCAAGGGTTCCATGACCTCCCTTAGTAGTCTTATAGCTAAAGCTGTGTACAGCCAAAATTATAAAAAATGCCATGTGAACAGAGATGCAGATTTGGCTTGACAAGACTGGATTTTAAAAACTTCTCTACACATTATTTCCTTGGTACCTGTTTTGGGGAGGAGCATTAGGGTCCTGTTTTTTACTTTTTGACCCTACATTATCTTTTTTAGGTTTTTTCTTCTTTGGCTTTCCTTCCTCATTTTCTCCTTCTTCATCTTCATCATCCAAAGGCACATCAAACTCTGGTTCTTTCAATAAGCCGAAGAAAACCTATCAGCCAATAAAAAACCACATAAGACAAAAAAGTAATTGCTGTTCTTACTGAAAACCAGATTTTTAAATGGTAACTTTTCAATGTGGTAGTCCAAACAATAGAGCTGCCCCTTTAAAGCTGCTCTGTTTAATATTACAGCATATATTACTGCTTGGCCCATAAGGAATGTAGTACATTTTCTCCTGGTTTACCCAGCCAACTGGGTAACTTGATCTGGACAACTGTAAGTTCTCCCACCATCTCTTTGTCCTTTAAAGTGCAATCCCCACCCTGCCTCATTTATTTGTATAGTACTGTGGTACTACACACACAACTTTTCTAGTCACAACTGGTAGCAAGTCAAAATTACTATCTGTTGTACAAAAGAGGAAGCAAATAGTCAAGTGTCCATTTTAAAACTTTAGAGTAATTAATGAGTTAGTTTAAGTTTAGTTCAGTGGGCTGAACAAAGATTGTATCTCAAAAGGATTTAGCAGTTTCGTCCACCTGACAGCAATACATCTTTATGTCTCTACTCCTGTCAACACCTGTTTGTACAGTTCTCTTCCTTTGTTCTGTTACTGCTGTCTTTTAAGATCTCAAGTTATGATTGTCAATCTATAGTAAGAAAAAGCAGGGAGATTTGCAAAAAGCACAGCAGGGAGATTTGCAAAAAGCACAACAATCTTTGTCTCCTACCTTTGCTTTATTAGCCTCTCGTTTTGCCTCCCCGGCCAAGCTTCCAACCATAGCATCTATCTGTTGTTTACTGCGAGGCATTCCATCAAAGATATCAATGTAAAGATGCTCCTGAACAATGTTCCAGATCTGATTGTTCTGCTTTTCCTGAAGATGCCTCTTCAGGAGTTGATAAGAGTCACGGGAAATGCGCAGCACAAACTTGCTTGTTCTGAAGTCCAG
Source organism: Serinus canaria (assembly GCF_022539315.1). Lineage (NCBI taxonomy): Eukaryota > Metazoa > Chordata > Aves > Passeriformes > Fringillidae > Serinus > Serinus canaria. Next base: position 22,929,929 of record NC_066320.1, on the reverse strand, counting down.
CATGGTCTCGTTACCTTTCATGTGCTCTTTTTTGGTTAAGCTCGACAATACACGCAGGTCATCCTGGTAATAACACTCCTGATCCCCATGAAATCTATTGAAACAATTCAAGATATGGTAAAAGGTTTAGGCACTCAACTTGTTATAAAATAGTTTTGGCAAGGGACATTTTAACTATTTACAGAACCATTTGAAGGGAAACAAAGTTATACTTTTGGACTGAAGTATTTCACAATTGGTCTGAATCCACGAAACAAATCAAATTCTATTTTCTTCTCAAGTGATAAACAAGTGAAACATAGTAAGAGTACAGAAAGTTATAGATTAGCCAGAATCTAATTTCTTTAAACTCATTTGAAGAATTTCAATGTACATCCTGTGATATCAGCAAATACTTATAGCATTCATTATTTTGGCATCTTAGTGCAATCTTCCAATTATAAAAACTGACCCCATAATCTTTCCCTAAAGATGCAGAATCTCTTCAATGATACAGAATGCAGAATGCAGCAAGAAGCCCATCAGCACACCATTAACACCGTTCAAACTCTGCACGGTTCACTAGTTTGCACATCTTTCTAATGGGAGATTGGAAAAGAATTTAAGAACAGTTACTACAACCCATGGCACTGTTACTTGAGATTTCAAATCTCTTCAGCTTTAGAGAAGAATAATACATACACATGTATAGGTATATAAATAGCTCACAGATTTAGCCAAAGTAGCAAACACAAAATAACACAATTGTACAAATGAAAATGAATTACCTTTCAAAAAAAGACTTTGCCTCACTCTCATGTTGATTGTAGACCAATTCCAAGTACATGTGCACAAAGAGAGGATAAAAGAGCTGAGACAACTCTGCCCGATGGCAGTCCAGGGAGCACTCGATGAAGTGTTTCAGGCCGCTGTAGTACTCCTCGTACAGCGTCGGGTCCCCCTGCTGGTTGTAGGCGGAGAGCACCGCGCTCACGTCCGGCTGGTCCTCAACAACCACCGCGCCTCCGACTGCAAAAGCACCAGCCAACAACAACAGCTGCTCAGACAGTCTGCAAGAGCCAGCAAACAAACAGTGGCCACAACCCCCTGGTCAGGTGAGCAAAACACGTCCTGTGCCCATTCAGCACCAAGTCTAAACAATACAGGTGAGACCATATTGGTCCAGCAGCCGATTCTCTCCAGCAGTTTTTTGGGATTTCCCTGCCAACTGTTGCCCACTTAGTGCCTAATTCAGTCAGGATTTTAAGTGTAAAGGAAGGAGCCACTAAGCTCACCAGAATGAGTTATTTTACTGCTAGGGCTAGAAACTCTTAAAGGAGGCGCAGAATGCAAGACTATAATTATTTTGATTCCAGTAAATAAGCAAGTAGACTAGGTGAACAATTCACTAAGACCACCACACAACCACCACAGAGCAGGGACACAACACTCTGACAGTTCTGTTCTACACATCAGTTTTTACACGCTTCCGTTGCTTTATCTTTTAAATAAAAACAATAATAGCTAGTGATGTCATGTACAAGCTGACTTTATGCTGTACACTCACTGGAACTCAGAGTAGCAGATCCTGAAACTTCATTATTCATTAAAGCTGCCTCACAGAACACCTTGATTAACAGTACTTGGAATTTAATTATCCAAAAAACATCTCAAGTACTCAAACTCGATAAGAAATGAAGAAAGCCTCGCCTACAAATATCCCATGGCTCCTTCACCAAAACGCAGCCTGTACGTGAGACCTCTGTTCTCATCCCTGCGGCCAGACCCGGGACAATTCCCACTGACTACAATGGAACCTTCCTGTCCCCGCTACTCGATCAGTTATGATGGGACACAAATACAAGAGGGAGCACTTCTCGGTGCACAGTGCTCCTTGCAAATGCGAGACACCCTATTCTTGGTCCCTTGCTCCAGAAGAGACGGATTTCTCCTTGGATTGTATGGAGAAATGAGACATCCAGGGACCTCCCGGAAGGCCGAGGTAGACTCTCGGTGGCACCGGGAACCTGACACCGACCCTTGTCTCCCAGCATAAGGGAGAGCCCCGAGGCCGCGAGCAGCACACGGGCTCCCCACTTCCCGGGGTTCCCGCCCAGAGAAGGGACCGATCCCGCAGTCCCGCGGGCCTCACCTTTCCCCGGCGGCACGGCGGCAACTGCAGCCACACCGGGGCTGGAAGTCGCGACAGTGGCGACGTTGCCTCCTATGGCGACGGCGGCAGCGCTGGTGCCCCGGCCGAGCAGCGCCTCGCCGGAGTCCGCGTCGCTGCCGGAGCCCCCCAGGAGTCCGGCGCTGGCGGGGCTGAGGGCGACGGCACCCAGGTCGTCACCGAGCAGGCGGGCTTCGCGACGTAGGATCTCCTCGGACTCGCGGAGGTTGCTGCGCCGCAGGAACTGCAGTACGGCCACAAGCGTCTGCCGGTCCAACGCTACCGGGGAGGCGGCCGGGCCCGGCGCCGCGGGCTTTGAGGGTGCCGCATCTCCACCGGCTCCCGCCGCCTCTCCCTCCGCCGCGGCGGCCGGGGCGGCGGCGGGAGCGGCGGCGGGAGGCACCGCTGGAGGTGGCGGCGGCGTCCCTGCCTCGGGGTCCGGCTGCACCGCCGCCACCTCTGCCGGCTCCTCATGCAGCGCCGCCATCTTGCGCCGCCTTCCATTCGCCGGCGGCGCACGGCTGCCGCCACGCGCGGCCGCCCTTGCGACAGTGAGGGCAAAGGAAGGGCAGCGCTGCCGCTGCCTCCAGAGGCGCGGGCTGCTTCGTTTTGCGACGCTGGCGGAAGCGCTTTGTGGCAGCGGGGGCGCGGTGAGGGGCGGCGGCGCCGGGGCGGTGTGAGGGGACGGGGCTCTCTGGGCGCTGCCGGGTTCCCTGCAGTGCACCGGGAATGAATGGCCTTGGACTGGGGGCCCAGTTAACGTAATTACGGCTGGGCCGCTGAGTTTTCCAGATATTTCTAATACTGCTTCTTTTTTAACCCTCTTAAACAGAGATTCGGTGATACTTGTCGAAGGGCTGAGAGGACTTGGGGTGTTCAGCCTGGAGAATAAAAGATTCCAGGGAGACGCTACAGCACCTTCCAGTGTCTATAGGGGCTACAAGAGAGTTGGAGAGTGACTTTGGACAAGGGCAGGTAGTGTCAGGGCAAGGGAGAATGACTTTAAACTGACAGAAAGCAGGTTTAGATTAGATACTAGGAAGAAATTCTAAACTGTGAGAGTGGTGAGGCACTGGCACGGGTTGCCCAGAGAAGCTGTGGGTGCCTCAGCCCTGGAAGTGTTCCGGGACAGGTTGGATGGGGCTTTGAGGAATTTGTTTTAGTAGAAGGTGTCCCTGGCCACGGCAGGCGGTTGGAACTAGATGATTTCGAAGGTCCCTTCCAACCCAAGCAATTAAAATTATGTTACAGAATTAAAACCTTATTTTGAATGAAACTGGTATTGTGTGATTGAGAGTTTTTCGGGAAAAATTAAGCGTTCATTGGCGAGTCGCTTGGGGGGAAAAAAAAAATTAAAAAAAAAAAATCAAAACGTGGGGCTATAAATACAAACCGGTTGTGGCTAAGCGCACGTGCGTTAGCGCGGCCGTGCGTTCTTTAGAACTACACTTCCCAGCGTGCCCCGCGGCGTTCCCACGCAGGCGCCCCGAGCCCTGGACCGACCCGTGCCAGCCCCGGTCCGTGGACATGGAGGGAGACGCCGGATCCGGGGTCCCGGCCCTGTCGGGCGGGGATGGAGCGGGCGCGGGCCAGGGCCTGGGCCCGGCCGATGAAGACCGGGATATAGAGGGGGCCCCCAGCTGCTCGGGGTCGCGCTCCCACCCCTTCGAGTTCGAGCGGGGTCGCTCGGAGTCCAGCGGCGATGAGGACGACGACGACGAAGACGACGAGGAAGAGGAGGTGGAGGAGGAGGAGGAGGAGGAGATGGAGGGCGATACCAGGGCTCGGTTCGGAACGGATGATGGGGAGCTCGACTCGGACGACGACCGGGAGGTAAAGGGGGCGGGAGGGTGCCCGGGGCACGCCAGGCCCCGCTCCCGGCGTGCCCCGCGTGTGATAATGGACTTTTTATTATTTTTACTTTTTAAAATTATTATTATTATTGCAATATTTATTTTATAATTAGCGGAGTTCACTTCATCTGTCTCATTTAAGTGAAGCCCTTACAAACTCTCGGCGTGGCTGAGAGGGTGGTAGACGGTGGCACGTGGGCGAAATGAATGGTGCTATTGAGGGAAAGCAAGCCCTTCAGTCGGGCTTTGAGACGGGAACAAACGTAAGAATCTAATGTGCCACCTCTTTCAGAGGCATCTCAGATCGTCGCTATTGAAGAAATTTGTTCTTTTTTGAAACATGGTTATTCAGCCAGGAAAGCTATTGTGGAACTACTTGTGTGTGTTCCTGGTAAATGTTCTTCATGACCAGGATTCAAAGCAGTGAAATTTCAACCTTTTCTTCTATGTGTATTGTATATTTCATAACTGTGTGTACAAACAGATGACTGTCTCTTGTCATACGAACTCTCTGTGTATCTTGATTTGGGACTCCAGCTGAGCATTGCTGAGCATTTTCAAATAATGATGTTGTTTGCCGCCCGGATCCACTTCAGGCTTGCTGGCTATGTGATATTTTGTTAAAAGAGTTTATCCAAAAGAACGTTTTCCAAAATGATTGATTGTTTAAAGTTTTCTTTTTAAGTAAGATTCATGAAACAAATTTGATTACTGTTGTCACAAAGCTCGATTTAGAAGACTAGGTAAAAGTCTTTAAAAAATGAGTTCTACATGAGAAGCAACTGATCTGTTAGGAAAAACCATTTCTGTAACGTACTGATTCAATTTTTTTCCCCGTGGTTTTAAGGCTGTGATATTTTGGAAGCTGAAATCAAGGAATTTCGTGGCTTAGCCTGTGTATTCAAATTCTCACCAATTTTTGTTTGCAGCGTATGATAAATCTCGCAGAGTTGACCCCCTACATCCTGTGTTCTATCTGCAAAGGTTACTTTATTGATGCTACAACTATTACAGAATGTCTGCACACCTGTAAGTATCTGTCAGTATTGTCTGTCCAAGGGTTTAGTTGCAAATTCAAACCAGTTCAGCTGTTGAAATGTTCTGAGTTCAAAAAAATAATTCTCTGTTCGAAGTGAACATGTGTTGTGTTTATTCTGTTCCTTAAGCAAGATATATTTGTGGGTATTTTAAGCATCAGAAAGTTACTAAATCAATCAATCATGAAGTTAGCTTTCCATATTACGAAGGGAGATGATGTAGGAGAAGATAAAGCCCAAGTAAGACAAAAGTAGAGCTACTACATATATTTTCTTAATTTTTTTAAGTAGGCTCCGGGAATTTGATTGTATAACTGAGAAAAGAAAGTTGAGTAGCTCTGCTTTTAATGGATTGGAAAGTTTCCTAAGCTGTTGTTGATGTGAACTTGTAAATTCACAAAACCCCATAACCTCCTGTGGAAGGACCAGTTCAGGTACAGAAACAGTGGTCTTCACCCATGGCACAGTTTGTCCATAATCTGATGAATGGAAGCAGATGGGAAATAAATAACTGATTTCAATGTGCTTGTCTTGTTATTTTTCCCCCTGGATCCTAGTGCCAGCAATTTTCCCAGTGCTAAAAAACTGTTTTCTCTCCAAACTAATAAAGCACCTTCTTTGAAGCTGACTCTTTCAGCCACACCTATGTTCATACCTGAATCTGAGAATCCCGGTTTACTAGATGTCCCAAACATTCACACTGCATAGAGGGAAAACTTTCTTTCTCTCTCTCTCTGTTTTTGTTTTTTTTTCCTTTTTTTGGGGGGCACTACTCACTAGTTTGTTCTGTAGCACAAAGTATTCAGCACAGTTTGCAATTTACAAAGAGGCACAGCTGTTGCTAAGGACAGCACAGAGTTGCAAATGCAACTGTGGTGGTGTCTTAGGACTCTCCTGCTAAATGTTACAGAAAAGTTTCCTCTGTTTAGGCAGATGGGAAGCTGACTTGATAGTAGGTTATTTATTCTAGGTATTTCCACTTAATAGCATTTTTCCAAGTTTTAAAAGGACTTGTAAAACACAATGAAAGTGGCAGAGTTATGATTTCTTATCTTATTTCTTACCTTGTTTCTACTGAAAGTGTTTGTGGGGTGCTTTTCAGCAGTCAATATTCTGCCTTAGCCCTACTCACGTCCTACATGCACATTGAACTCTCAGCCATGCATCCATTGGATTAGGAATGTTCAGTGACTTTATTTTGTCTCTGACAAATTTTGTATGGCAAGTCTTCGTGTATTTACCCCTTCTGCCTGAACAGATGGCACTGTGTGGTGGACATGTGACTCCTGTGGGGTTTCTTTTCTTTACAGTTTGTAAAAGCTGCATCGTGAGACACTTCTACTATAGCAACAGATGTCCAAAGTGCAATATTGTTGTACATCAGACACAGCCCCTCTATAATATCAGGTAATAAATTTGTCCCATTTTTATAGATTTGCTACTTGCTTTAAATGTTTTGTTCTACAGACTTGTAGTGCTTTCCTACTTTAAACAAAGGAATGGTTACAAGAAACAATTTTGTTCTTCACTAGTATGAGTTTCACCACAATAATTAAGATAAAAAGACTCTGTTGTTTTATCTAGTTTGTATCCATTTCTAGGGTTTGTTACCCCTGCCCTGGATATTTTTATGCATTTGCTCACTGTTATAGGTGATACAAACACTTAACTATTTGGTTTGATTTCCTTTTAAGACTAAGACTTTTTGGCATGGTATATTTATTAACTTTAAAAATTGAGTTTTAGTTTCTTGATCTGTTCATGAAGGGTGGTACTGTCACTCCATGTACATCCCATTTCAATGTTATATTTGGCATCTTTGTTACAGTTTACTAAAACCATTTTGTCTTGCACCAAAGACTTTTTTTGTTTGTTTGTTTCCTATTTCATAGACTGGACCGACAGCTGCAAGATATAGTCTATAAATTAGTAGTCAATCTGGAGGAAAGTAAGTCCCTTTCTCTGTTACATTACTATCTAGAAATGGAAAAGAATAGAAAACAGAGTAATTCAAAGCCTTGTTTCTATTCTGGACTCTTCAAAAAAGTTTTGTAATGTTTGGCTATAAATTGTAATGAATTAACTATGACAACTGGCATCTTTCTGGCTGCTAAATGCTATTGTGGTAGTGGTGTGTACCTTATCTCATGAAATGCAGCTGTCACTGTATCCAGATAAACATGCAGATAATATTTCACAATCTGTTCATCTTACTTTAGTAAAACTGTATAATATCATTCTGTGTAAAGAGTTCACTTGGCTCAGTAGAAAAAAATGCCAGGACTGATTCTCTCAAATGTTTTTATCTTTTCCTCATTGCCATATTTTCTTGTCTGATTTTAGATGTGTTTACTGTCTTATCTCATTTTTCTTCAATTTTGAGAGCTAATGATCCTGCACAGTCCCCCTGGATGGGCTGAGTGAAATATACAATCCAGTGGATATGTATGGACTATAGATTGTATTGCTTTGTATACCATGAGAATATATGTAAAAAATATATGTATATATAAAAATATATGTATATATACAAATATAGTGTATATACAAATATATACATAGTGTATATGTATATACAAAAATAGTATAAAAAGTACTGTGCTCTATGTGAACAGGTTGTAAAATACTATCTCATGTCACGAGGCATAACAGCTGCAAGAACTAGTATCCTTCTGGCTATTTCAGAATTATTTATGGCCAGTTTCTCTGATTTTCTCCCAGTTTTTACTAACAAAATTTTAGGCTGGGTTTCTTAAGTATCTCAGCCTCATGAAATACTAGTGATGGTGAAGGTCTGTAGAAACTTGGAAAGTTTTTGCTGCTCTAACCATTGAAAATTGATCAGTGAGAATGGATAATCTCAGCATCTGGAACATTTCAGCCTGTATTGTGCATTTTTTCAGGAGAGAAAAAACAAATGCATGACTTCTACAAAGAAAGAGGATTAGAAGTGCCCAAACCAGGTGAGCTGTAATCATTTTAAGAAACACTGTTAAGAAAATACTTACCATATCATTTATTCTTAAGGGCTTTCTTCAAAAAAGCAGTTCACAGCTGAAGATGAAAGTACTACTGGAAATACGGGATTCTTAGTTATCTGGAAATTGTAATTTGCCACAGATCTCAGATTACAAAAATAGATGAATTGGCAACACTTAAACCCTGATCATGGTTGAATTATTTTAAACTACATATTTTGCTTACAACCAGGAAATATATATAAAATGTGCATTAATGTTATCTTCTGGCTGTTAATAAGTAATAGACATTACAAAGGAGTCAAAAGGAGAGCTTCAAAGTCTGCTAAACAGTAGGGGATTATTCTAATTATTTTGTGTCTTCCTATCAAACAAAGCTCTTTGGAGAGTGCTGTGCTGAAAGCTATTAAAATTCTGATTCAGATAAACAGCATAGAATGTTGGAACAGCTGATTTAGTAATAAAAAAAGAGGATGAATTGCATGGGCTTTTTTACCTGGTGAGCTATTCTGTTTTGCTCAGTGCATGTTAGTATCTTATGCTGCTTTTATTTCAAGTCATCTTTGCATTTTGGCTACTTGAATATTTTAGCTGTCCCACAGCCAGTTCCACCAAGCAGAGGAAGACCCCGTAAAGTTCTGGGCTCAGTGTTCCGGATCCCACCAGAACTTGACATTTCCATACTTCTGGAGTTTATTGGGTGAGTTGTGGGCAAGTGTAAGAGCAACTGACTGACATGAGGGTGCTGCTAGCATGTGATGAACCATTAACTGCCTCTTAGTTTTCATTAAATGTGCATTTCTTCCATCTCAAATAGTAGTGGGGAGCCAGTTTTAACGTACAGTGTGATAGTGACAGCCAGCTATGCACAGGTAGAGGATGCAGATAATGAAATGTTTAAGATGTATCATCCTATGAAAGTAGCTTCCTAGGAAGTATAGTTTTAAAATGTAGATGTGTTTTGTTTTTAACAAAGTCGTGCAGTCTCAGTAAACTGAGCAGAGAAATCCCTGTCTGTTCCAATCCCTGATCCCTGTGGGTGGCAGCACTGTTAATGCTGGATGTGCTCACAGGAAACACTCAGTGGCTTTCAAATAATAGAAACTTTTTAACATTGTGAATCCATGTACCTGCCTTAATTTCAGTTTTCATTTTCTTCATGCCTGACTTGCAGAAGTCAGTTTAGACCTCAAACCTAGTAAACTTGTATCTGCCTGAGAAACAAGAGGACTTTTGAATCTGTCAAAATATATTTGCTTTTTTAGTAGTTTTATTTTAAATGTCCAGCATTAGCAGCAAAGCAGGTAATACTGTGTGTATATCATGTGGAACTGTCCGCTGTGGGGTTTTTTTTTATTTATATGGAGGGAAGCACTGAATGTTACTTACAAAAAAAGATGATGGCTTAACACCATCTACTTTGTATTTTATTTTAGTGACTTTTTTAACCTTTGATAATTTATATTGTCAAAATCAAAGAGATTGTCTTGGCAAAGAGAGATTAATAAAGCATTTTGGAGAAAGAAAACTTGGAATAGATTGGACCAGCCAAAAGAAATTGTTACCTTTAAAGTCTGACTCTCTACATCGTGTCTCTATGTATTATAATGTGGTCACCAGTGGCTGTGGAACTGTACCAAAGAAAATAACAGCTGTAGTGGAAAAGCTTTCATGTTTATTTCTTAGTTCATGACAGATTTACTTAGCTCTGTCTAATACCTGGTACATATTTAAAGGTGGAGATAATCATAGTAACTTGAAGTGCCACGTTAATGTGTGGTCTGCACAAGTCTTATATTTGCTTGCTATAGCAAATGGTTAGCTGATTTATAGCAATGTTTGATTTTTTTGCCCTCTCCAGTGCAATGAAAATACTGCAGTGTTTCCTCTCTCATATGTACATACTTGCTAATGCAATGCAAGAATAATGAAATGTTGTGTATTTGCCTTAATTGAGAAATTTACACATTGCAGTACAAGAAGGAGACAGGTGATCAATGATAGATCACATGCTCAGGCTGTGCAAATCAGTGAACCTTGGCTGAAGCCAGCTGGAAAGTTGGTTATTTGCCACCTTTGTATGTATTTCACATTCCAGAGAAACACATGCTGCTTTCCCGAGTTCCTAGATAGCATTAGCATTAATATTGTCATATGAACAGTCTGGAAGGCCAACATCTTGCCCAGGGAGCCCCTGAGGTGGTTGGGTGTGTTCTGTCAGTAACTTCTTAGATACTGTTAAGGCTCCAAATATCAAGGATCATGAAGTATGGAGGTTTAAGCAGCATCAATATTGGAAGCTACTCCTATGAAAATTAGTGTTATGTTGTGTTTAAAAATGGCTTTAGGCTACATTGGGTTTTATTCACATTTTATGTAGAGAAACCTTGACATCCTAAATAGCTGAATTTACAAGAAAAATTGAGCAGAAATACAAAGGGTAGGAGGAAAGATAAATAAGTTCAGTCCATTATTATTTTATGTATAGCAATTTAATGAAAGGAAGAGCCTGAGTTTGGAAAATAAGTTGAGTATGCAAGACTCATAAATCAATAAGTCACTGTTATAATAAAGAGCTTGAGGATATTAATAACTTACAATCTTAGCAATGTTGACTATTTATCTTTTGTTTTTTCAGAGCTAATGAAGGCACAGGGAATTTTAAGGTACAAATATGATTAAATTTTTGTCTTACAGTTTACTTCAGGAATAATTATAGCCTGAGTATATTTAATTTAGTTTGGTTTTCTGAGTGCAGCTGAAGCTTTCATCAGAATAATAATAACCAATTTTGTATTACAGTGTATTTCAAACCTATTGTTGTATAACATCACACCTACCCAGCATTTTTTTCTTCTTTTTATTCTCAAATTTCTCAGTATTTTTTTTTCATCATCTTTTTTTCATCTTCAGAATCACCTCCTACCCTTTCTCTCTCTTATTTGCCCTTCTTTCTGCCTTGTTTATCCTGGGGTTTTTGGGCCACACAGAACATAGGACTGTTTAAAACATTTTAAAATAATCAGCTGCTTATTAATTTTTAAATGTTTTAACAGCATCTGTAGTCTTAATACATATTTAGTCCGTTCCCTGAGAGGTAGATCAGAAAAGGGTTCAAAAATGTAAGCTGTTTCCTTGTTACTGGGCTGCTGCTTGAGTTTGGAGTTTCTGAGGGATTAGTGCCAAAACCTGACTTTAACTTCACTTTAAATCTTTATTTCTTCTGTGCAGCCTTTGGAAAAGAAGTTTGTGCGTGTTTCTGGGGAGGCAACAATTGGACACGTGGAGAAATTCCTCAGAAGAAAAATGGATCTAGACCCTGCTTGTCAGGTACATCCTTGTTGTAGCAGTCACAAGTTGTCTGTACTTTGGACAGACATTTCCATTGTTCATTAGATTCTAGAAGTAATGTTAGAGTTTTTTATACAGTAAGGATTAAAAAAATAATTGTTTGCAATTTTTTGATCTACAAGGAACAACTCTTCTAACTCATTTGCAACCTATTCAGATTTTCATAGTACTGTACTAACTGGACAGAATTTCTAAAGTGCCTTGTAAAATTTCAGCCAAAGAAATTCAAAGCCAAGACATTCTGCTGTTTCAAAGGTAAAACTAGACAGGAAACTGGGAATGTGGGAGCATGCAAAGGCACGATGCAAGCTGCTGCAAGGTGAATAATAGTAAAATTTAACTGAAGGCAAACAAGGGCTAAGAAATAATTATACTGTGGATGGATGTGTTGAAATGTGTATGAATACAGACAAATACAGACACTTTTCTCCAAATAAGAATTCAAAGGAGCAGAATATGGTACAAAATAATTTAGCTTCATATTTCTCAACCATTTTGAGAGAAACTGCTTGTCAAAACCAGTTTCCAATTCTTCAGCAGCCATTCAGTTGGAAAAGTGCAAGAGTTTTGTAGTGTCCAAATAATTCTTAAAGCTGTCAGTTCCTGGAAAATCAAGCTGATGCTGATGTGAATAGGTATATGGTAGAAGTTAAGTGCTGGGTTTGTAGTTAGGACAGTTTTCATACAGCAGTAACTGTGGGACAATACTGCATGACTGTGTGCCTCAGTAATGAGTATTCATGCTGCTTACCTTTTCAGTGGTGACAAAGCAAATCAAATATAAATTATTCATCCTGCAGAGGAATTAATGTCTTTTCATTTGCTGGTTTCCTCTTAGTGAGTGTCTGTAGCTTTTACGTGGTGGTGACTTGATATTCTAAACAAATACAAGTATCCTCAAAATGAGGCTGGAGAAACTTCTTGCATTATTTAGTTGTTGTTTATTTGAGAGGAAGAAATTGGTTTGTTTGTTTGGATTTTCTTAAATAGTAAATCAGAATGTCAGTTTTCAGGAACACTGAGCATCTGTTTTGTAAACTGCAGGTGTCCATCTTTCAAAATCAGCCTGGGCCTGATCATCTATTAGAGAACTTGAGATTTTTTCACTCATTAGTTACTTTCTACTTGGACTTTGCCAGACAGGTACAATCCCCTTGGTTAAATGGTTAAATGTTACTAAATCTCAAAAGCTGATGATTTCATAGGTGTCCTTTCTCAAGATGTTGCTTGATGCTGAGCCAGTCACTCCTCTCTCTGCTAGTATCTAGTTTGCCATTGTGTAAGGTGTAAGGCTCAATCATTGGCTGGTTTTAATCCTTGGTCTCTTCTATGCAAGCCCTGCCTGTTTGGAGGAAATGATAAATCTTCTTTCTACTTCAAACAGATGCCTTGGCTGCCTTTTTTCCTCATCTTGAATGATAGACTCCTTTTTTTTTTCAGCAAGTATTTTTTTGGTCATTAGAAACCTGCAGTTGATTTTTATACCCCAAGTCCTGACTGTTGTCTTGGTATCTAGGCTCATCTTTAAAAAATTTGGAAATTCAGGAAATGCAGCTAGAAGTATTTCTTTCTAGCCTGAGTGATCATTTCTTTGTCATATGGGGAATAAGATTAAAGGAGTGTATGTACTGAGCTGTTACCTTCTTATGGTAGTACATAGAGCTGAAGCTGATGGTTTGTTGGTAAACATGCAGGAAGTGGAAGAGATGTTAGATATGTCATTGAGGATTAATAAGCCTAATGAATCATGTCTTCTTCCAGCTTCCCAGGATGGATAATAAACTAAAATAAAATTAGGGAGAACCTGATTCTGAATTAGCACAAGCAGAAAAATTTAGAGAACTAGGTTACAAGCCATATGTGCAAAGAATTTAAATGTAGAAGATTCTTTGCTACTTTTTTTAGTTTGCTCTAGAAATTTAGAAGTGTTGAGGACTGCAGTGGTTCATTTCCTGTCAGCTTTCCCAAAGTATGTTAAAAAAGAAATAGATACTAACTTTGGACAACAAGCTCTTCCTTTTAAGATTACTTCTTTAGTATTATTTTCCATCTCTCTTCATTACCTAAAATAATTGATTTTTATGTAAAATGTCTTGAGTTTGGTGTGTTTAGTATGGAACTGCAGTCTAAGAATTTGGTTTCCATGGGAAGTTTGGAAGTTTCTTTCAGAAACTTAAGTTTCAGACATACTGAGCTAAAATGCACTACATTTGCTGTACTTTTTTCTACATTTACCTGTAGAAAATGTATTGCAACAGTGCTGACTTGTGTCTTACTTGGGACTTCAAAAGATTTGACGGTAAGGAAGGCACAGAGTGTTTCCTCCTTTATCTCCTCAGTATATCAATTGCATTTTTGGCTTCGTTGCTAAAGCTTCTCATAAGGACACTAGGTGTGTTTGTTTTGTGAGTGCAGTCAGTTCCCACTGAATATCAGCTGAGTTTGACAGTCTGCAGAAGTACTGTTTGAGAATGTTTCAGTCATTCCCTGTTGGAGCTCATTTGGTGACCAAGTGATAGAAGGTGTGTTACTCACCCCCTGAACTCCTGGCTCTGCTTGGACATCTCTGACTTAATCTTGTCATGTGGAATTTGAGCTAATACTTGCCCTCTTCATTGACCTGCACAAGTGCAATGGATTTAGATTAATGAAAATGTGGAATAAGCCATCTGGCTCGTGTGTGACAGTATATATAGAAGTCTAAAAAGCAGTTTTGAAGCTACTGTCTTTGTTCTTTTTTTCCTTTTCTGAGAATTCAAATTGCTTTCAGATTTCTGTAATTACGTTTGCAAATGGATTATGATTTAAATTCCCTAGTTTATCTGAAGGTTAAGACTTCATTTATTTTTATCTACTACTTGAGCTGGCAGACTGTAGTTTCCTCTTTCTGATGCTTTGTTTTGAACTCTGTGCTTTGGGCAATGACTAATTTTCTGTATGTGTTTATGTAAACTTCTAATTACAAGGTCTTTCTTGAATTTTCTTGCTCTCTTGAATATACTTCTGAGCAGGTGAAAATATTTTTTTAGACACTGGAAGTGCCAGTAATAGCTAAGTAGGTAACATCTGATAGGAGCTAAATACAGGTTGTGGTGTTTGGAACCCAGTAGATTCTTGTCTGTGGCATCAGAAGTTTTCTTTGGAGTGTGATTTCCTTTGAGCTCCTCCTGCAAAATTCCTTCCTGCTATTTCTTCTGTAAGGATGAGAGAAGCTACTGAAAGACTTGCAGCTCAGCTGCTTGGAATTCATTAATGTGGCTGATGGAACAGAAATGTTCTGTTACCAGATGTGCATTCCTAAAAGTGTGTGAACTGCAGTCTGGGTGGAGACTGGGAGGAAGGACTCTGTGCTCATACACAGTGTAGTTGTTGATGCAGTTTCTTTTTGCCAGTCTTGGACCCTGGAATAAAAGCATCCAGGGCCTCTGGAAAGTAAACAGCAGCTAGAGGAAATGGAAATTCTGACAACTTTTAAATAACTAGCTCAAATACTCATGTCAGTCTCTAAAACTTTGTGTTTTCCTTGTCCTTCCGTGGGTAGTATGAGTTGGTGTAGAAGCCTATACCAACTGAAGCCTACTGCTTTCTGGGCCACATTCTCCCTTAGGATGAGTCTTATGTGAGGTGTCCCTTGCATGAACTTTTTCTATTTTTATATCCGTCTTACTTAGTGAGCATGAATTTAAAATTGTCTGTGATCGTGGCTTTTAGAGAAATAGCTCTAATAGCAGACATGTCACCAAAAGAAAAGAAATGGCACAATGGAAAACCTACTTTATTTTAATAAGAATTTTAACAGAAGTGATTGAGTATTCAGCAGATTCACCTTCATGCTTCCTTTCAACAAAATGTCAAGCTGCAGTTACTGCTGTCTCAGGCAATCAGTAGTAGTTGGCTTCAATTTTAACAGTCATTTGAAATTTTAGTAAATTCATAGCACTTGCAGAAAGCTGTGGGACTACTCATTGTCAATGTTCTTATCTTCAGTTTTGAGGTCTTGTCAATTCATAGATGAGAGCACTCTGGTTTCCTTATCTAGAAATTGCTCATAAGGAAAATGTAAGCAAGCTCCAGTTGAGAGAGAAAAACAGAGCTGTGTTAGCTGCTCTAATTTGGAATGTTATAGACTGGATTTACATCATACACTGTAAATACATGGTAACTTTATATAGAGAAGCCTATTTTTCATAATAATCAAGGCAAGGAATTCAAAATACCTGATTAAGGTTTGTGTTTTCCACAAAATTACTGCTTTTGTGAGTAGTTACTAAACAAGTGCCTCCCATGGAATTGCAGGCACCAGTGACAGAGTTCAGCTGCAGTAGAGGACAATGCATGGAACTGCTGAGAATGCCCTGCAGCTGCACCCCAGGAATACTGACTGAAACAGGACTGTCATGTAACTGCTGACAGTGGCATGCACCAAGATGCTTCTTTCTATTAAGGCATTTCTTCCACAGTATTAAGTGGAAATAGTCAGGTGTTTTCTCCCTCGAGATAAGAAGGAGGATGGCAGTGGCTCTTTTTTTTTGATGGCACAAACGAATTTCCCTCTTTTGCAACTGATGAATGATGGCAGATATTTGTGTGGTTGTTCTAATACATGATCTAAATTCCCATTAAATTCATCACAGCTATCACTAAAGAGCTTGTTTCAGTGGACTCACCAAACTGAGTGAAACAATAAACTGTCCTCTCTGTTCAGCAGTGAGCCCAGGTCAGGGCCATGAAAGGCTTTAGGGCAGTGCAGTAGTGCTGTGAATGCTAAATACATTTGGACAGCAGAGGTAAAGATGGCTCTAGTGTCTATGCTAGTATTGAACTCTGCTGATAAAATTGAAATAGCTTGGATACTGTTTTGCTACTCCAAAGGCAAGTTGGCCTTAACCATTCTTGTGTTTCTTCATAGGTGGATATAATATGTGGTGATCACCTGCTGGAGCACTACCAGACACTGAGGGAAATTCGTCAGGTCATAGGAGAGAGTGCAGTACAGGTATGTGGCAGCTGGGGCCTTGTTCCAGCTTTTCTGTTTCCAAACAGAAGAACTCTCTTAAGCCCTCAGGTAGCACCAGCTTGTCTGAAGAAGTCACTAAGAAAAATCCCTCCAGTTTATACAAAATAATTTTTTATCTTGTAAGTAGAGTTGATGAAGTGTACCATGTTTTTCTTGGTCTCATGATGTTCTGGATATGAGGGGTTTGTGTTGGGTTTTGTTTTGGTGTTCTTTTTCTCCCCAAGTTGCTACCCTACCAATGATAAAATGTACCAGCTATTCTTTCAATTAACATTCACTGTTTTTCCTCTCTGGCAGTTGCATCTCTGCAGGAAATCAAAGGACAAATCCCAAATAAGGCTATCCTTGTGACTGGGTCAGGAGAATAAACTTGCTTATAAAAACAAACCAGAGATAGAGGGTAATGAATGCAGTAAATGTGCTTAATGCATATTGTATTGGCTCTGGTCACAGCATGAGTGTCTGGCCAGATATTTCTTGTTGATAACTTGCTGTCTTTGGTGTTGCTGGCTTTGCAAATAAGAAGGCATTTTTTAAAAATTCTTTGTGAATCTTTTCAAAGCAGCTTTAAAGGACCACACCATTTTAGAAGTACTGCAGAAACAATGAAGTACTCTGCCAAGTGCATCATTAGATAGAGATGTAAAATTGTGATATATGGTAAATTGTATCCTAATCTGAACTTAGTCTGAAAAGTTAATATTTAATACAGTAGGAAGAAATAGGATTAGATTGGTATTTTATTTGCAAAGCAATCCTAGGAGATAGCAGAAGGGCTAAAATAGTAGGAAAATCAGCTCTCCTCACTTGTTTGTGCACACATGTGCACAAACATTTACATTTAAAATTCCTGCTGAACTCTCTTATGCTACAGGAACACCTCCTGTGGGAGGCAGGAAGTAAAAAGCTGAATTTGAGATCTCTTGGACTTTGCATCACTTGTACCCGATCTGAATCACTAGGAGGGGTCCCAGAGTCAGGGCAAAGGTGTTTGGCTCATGTTAATATTGGCAAATGTTAAAATCTGTGAGGTTTGTGCTGTTTCTGCAGTTGAAGGGAATAAATTCCACACCTAATGTCTTAGCTGGTTTATAATAGCATAAAGAAGAAATGAAAAAGTTACCTAATCCAGTTTGTGGAGCAGGGGATAGAAACGGGGGGCAAGTGGGTACTGGCAACCAGTTTGTTTCTGACACTATGAGTCATTTTAAGTAAACTCAGCAGTCAGCATGGAGTGATGGAAGTGCTCTCTACTAAAACCTTCAGTAAATGGCAGGAGGATGATACGTTTCTCAGTCCAGGGGTATAGTCACATGTATGGTTTTAGACTCGAGCTTAGCACGACAGCTTTTCATATATGAGAAATGCTCTTGGGGGAGCACCTCAAGGAATACTGCAGCAGTTCCATTTCTTGTCAGAACTGGGTCTCCCTGATTGATGTTTGGTGATAAAGTACCAGTCAGCAGCTCCACAAAGAGAGCAGTTGCCTTGGGATGCGTTCTCCAGTGATGTTTCAAATCTCATTCATTACCAAATCAGTATGCTAGCAGTTAATTCTCTCAAGGCTTCTCTATTGGACAAATAAATAGAAAAGAAACATCTTGGCTTTTTGTGTAGTCTTGTTCTTTCATAGTCACTTTTGACGGGAAATTTGAAAGACCAGGTTCATCTTTAATTTCTCTTCATATTGTTAGAAGATCTCTAAGGATGCCACATAGTTACAGTAGTAATGTTGCTTCTTTTTTGATATTGAAATAATTGTGACATTTTCATGTTTTTTAGTCTAACATAATATTTTTTTTTAGAAATCAAGAGGATGCATTTCTATGATTATAAAAAACTTAGAAAATACTTTTAGATAATTAGCCATGAAAAAATATCCCAACGAATGGGTCAAGTCTAAAATGATGGTGAGGGTTGTTAGATTCTCACCAGGATCTGAAATTCAATAAGGGGCACAGTTGTCCTGCCCAGTGAAACTACAAGTACAGAGGAATATTTGATGCATTTTACATTAAACTCTAAGGGCATCTTGTGCCTTTGTAGCTTTCCAGCCTTTCCAAATCAGTGTTGGAGCGTGGAATGTCCCTAACAGCTTCACCAGAATGCTGAGACACTGTTCAATACTGCTGTTGTCATTTACAGGTTTCTGAGGTTCATTGTAGATGCTTCATCCAAAGAAAAAAGCTTCAGTAACTACTTCTGCAACAGAAAGTCATTTGAAGGAATAAACATTGGGCTCTTTTATTTAGATGAGTATAACCACTGTTAGAAGAGAAAAATAGCTGCTATTCTGAATCACATTTTTCACTTGAAAGTTCATTCATGTCAGCAGTTACTCTTTTTGCTGGGAAAAGTGATTATAAAACTGCAGATAAGTTTCTCTTTGGCAAATATATTAATTTTAACGTACATTCTTTGGTAGCATTTGCAGCATCACATATGTTGTGTGTGATTTATTGTTCTGAACCATAATCATATAATCTCTTAGTGGCTTTTACTTACACTGAATGGTTCTTAAGATTTGTTTGGGAAGATTTTGGGTGTTGTATTTTTTATTTTTTTTTTTTTTTTTTTTTTTTTATTCCTACTGACTAGCACTGTGTAACGATGCCTTAGAGCCTGAGTAAATTAGAGTCTCCTGAAGGTACAAGCTAGCAGGATTTTAGCTCTTCTGGATACATTTCTGCCTTTCCAACAAGTGTGGGAAGACCAAATGTGATCTGATCATAAAATAAATATTCCTGACACTGATCCCATAGTTACCTATTTGAGTTGTTTTAATTTAAGTAAATAGGCAACTAATTTTAGTGGTTGAATGTAAGCAAATAACATGTTCATTTCTGAGTAGTTGATAGAAGGCTAAAAAAGAATCAGGAATAAATCTTGTTTAATCTTGTAGATGTCAAGATATTTTGACATTTCTGAAATTGGATGGTTGGTTAAATCTTCCTAATTAGCTGAAACTGGGATTTCTAGCTCTGTTTAGAGCAAAAACATAAAAAACTCTCTGACAGAATTTATATAATAAGAAGAACTTTGCTCTTTTAGTTTTTTAAACAGTGTAAAACTTGTGGACTTTACTGCAAGGTGTGATCAAAGACACTTACAGAGACTTTTAAAGGCTCTATTTTTTCACCAGGCATTGAGATCTACCAGTAATTATGATTTTGATCAAGTAGCTGAGAAAGAACTCTTGTTATTGACTAAAAGGGAATATAACTTCTTCCCAGCATTACCTTCCTCCCCTCTGCTGCACAAATGCAACCTGATCCAAGCTGCTGGTTATTTTCACTTGTCTAAAACTGGGCCCTCTCAGAGTTCTGCATCACTGATGGATATAATGAGCTCACACATGGGAAAAGCTAAAAGGAGTAGATTCCTTGATGTCCTTGGCCCTTGGCACAGAGGTTTGGCAGATTATAATGGTCTCTTTGTAGCTCTCACCTTTTTGTAACCCATTGCTATTGTGCTGGTTTTTTGGTCTCCTGAGCTAGGCAGGAAGAAATGTGCTCTAATTTAATTACTGTGACCTTCTAACACATATTTCCTATGGAAGTGTTTTACTCTTTGCTATGGGGTTACTGAATTTGGAAAGTGGGGCAGTTTTTGTTGCTGCTTCCTTAGAACATCATAAGAGGTGTGTGCTCTGATGTTTTGGGCTGTCAGTTCCACTCTAAAATTTATAGTTGGGTGTAACAGGTGGGATCCTTGGCATTTTTTTTTAGGTGAGGGTCACAAATGTGTGTCAAAGGACACTGGAGAGCTTTGCTTTTCTTTTGTGCCTGTCTGAGTTAGCCTTGAGATTTGTAATGGGCAGTGAGAGCTCATTCTGTGTTTGGACTTCCTTTAAATAAGTATCTAGAGAAAGCAGCTGAACATAGATAGAAATGTGTAATCCTTTACAAGTGAATAATTACAGAGTAAGAAGTGCCAGTACTGGGGTAACTCTCAACTTCTCTTTATAGAGAAGGAATTACAGTGGGTTTGGCTTTGGGTTTAGCAGGGCTATTTCTTTTAAATGTCCTACTGCCAAATGTACCATTTCAAAATTATTCATCAAAGAATACATTGTGGCATTTTCTTCTTGTATAAATATTTGTTTCCTTTAAGAAACTGGAAAATAGAGGAAAAACTGGTTTTGACCACAATTTTTCTCCAAAAATATAATTTTGAATGTGTCTTATTTTCTCTTTTGAAGGAGCTAGTGGGCACAAGGAATAAGTACCTTTGGGAAGGTATAACAACGTTTTCATGTGCCAAGAGGTTCCTGAGTAACCCCTTAGAACCTGTTCTGCCTTGCAATGCTGCTATCCCAATTTATGCAAATCACCTAGTCAGTTAAAGCTCCTCAGTCCTTTCAGGAGTTAGCAATGGGTTCCTGGTTATTAACAGGGTAGGAAGATAAAGAAAAGTTACTGAGTTTGTACTAATACATTATCTTACAGTCTGTGTCTTAACAGGTAAAAACATCTGAAGCAAGATATACTAAAAGTTCTAACATGTCAGTTGGTACTAATGTAGTTCTCTCTTCAAAAATTAACTTTTTTTAAAGTCTGTCCATATAAGTAGGTGTAATGCAATGTCAGATTCCCAGTGGCTCTGTGGTGGAAGCCGACAAAGTGCTGCCTTTCAGCAGCTGCCTTTGAATTAAGTGACATAAGTAAGACTAATGGCTCAGAATTGTCATGTTTCACAGGTGAAGAGATTTTTTTATTATGTCAAGCAGTCTTGGAAGAGGAGAAACATGAGTTAATAAACTAATATTTTGTCATATGGAGGCTTTTTAATCCAAAGCATTTATCACTTAAGAAATGTATATAGTAGTAGTCTGGACTCCTGTGCTACAACTTTTGGCAGCACTTTCTAGAACTGCTTAGTGGATTACATTTTTTTCTGCTCCACAATGCCATGTGGAAGTCAGCACAACTTGTAACCAAGGCTATTGTATGATGATAATGCCATTATAACTTTATTACAAAAGCAGTACCAGATTTTACCTTTTTTTTTACCACACTTTTCCATCTCAAAGAGGAGAGGGGAATACAGTTATTTGCCTTGATACTTTAAAACTTGCATTCTCCATATGGAAGGGACACAGTATCAACTGGTGAGATTGTAGCTGGGGTCCTGCCATGCAGCAGTCGTACCAGGTCGTGACAGAAACACCTCGGGGAGAAGGGAAATGGCTTTTATGAGACAGTTTCTTTCTCTTCTCTCTAGGATGGTCTACTTGTACTGCACTATGGCCTGGTGGTGTCTCCACTAACTTAAAGGTGTCTGGAATATCAGAAGGCAAAAGAATCTGAAGTCATGGAGCTTCTTCAGTGCTGTTTCTCACCAAAGAAGCCGTCGCATTTCCTGTGGCAGGAAGCGAGTGAAAGCAGCCACCACTCACTGCTGTGTGCTTGTAATGTAACGTCTGACTTCACCACTGTAAAAAATTGCAGCTTCTCTAAGTACAGCTGTAGATGTTGCTATGCTTCATGTTACTGATTACTGTCTTCAAATTTCACTCAGCTCAGGGAAATTAAATGCTCCAAGTAGCTAACTTTTTTTTACTTTCTAAAACCACAAGATTTCACAGGGTGAACAGCCTTTTTTTCCTCTAAGCTCTGAGATTTCTCTGGCTAAGTGTGTAGCTAGAACAGTGCTCTCAGGGATGATCTTCAATGAGCAGTATAATTTGTTTTCGGCAAGAGACAGTCATTTGCCTAAAAAAAATATACTGTGATCATCTGACTTTGGATGTGATTTGGGGAGAGGAAGGAAACTTCAGAAATTCAGACCAAAATAGATAGAAAATAATGCAGCATAAGCATTGTTTTTTGAGAAGTAGCATTAAATTTGTTGTTTTTCTTGAAGAAAGACAATTTTGTTTGCACTGGAAATATATTTGCTGGTAGTTTGGCTTATACCAAATGGTGGATCATGCATCTCTAGTCTCAGTGGAGATGAGCTGGCTGTAAGCTGGTTAAACTATGCATGGAAAAAAAAATAAAAGTAGCACCTCTTCTACCTGCTTGCTGTATATAAAGTAATCACTGTCAGTCTGCTATCATGTAAAATCTGTCAACTGATTCGTCTTGAGTGTCAGATGCATAAATCCATTCACTTTAGCACATACCTCTCCAGCAGCTGTGAAAATGGTCACTTTTCCCACTCTTTCTAGGGTGTTTTAGTGCATTGTAGTGGAGATCAGGGTTAAATAATGTAATACCTGCCTGTTACTACCAGATTGACAGAGGACATTAGGTGACTTTAATTTTAACATGTTAAAATACTAGGTTTGGTGACAAGTGTCACCAGTGGTGACTGGTAACAACTTCAAATTTTCTTCTGTTTGAGATTTCCATGTTGTCTTGTGCAGCGTTAAAGACCAGAGGGCTCTGGGTGTTGTGCTCATGCTGCATACTGGGTCATCAGTGTGGGGATTCATGAAAGCTTCCATTAGGCACCAGGCTCCTTCCCACCCCTACAGACCGTACAGGGAAAAGGAAGAAATTCCTTTGTAAGGCACTTCAGAGCACCTGGGGTTCCTTGTCCTTCTTGCACTGAGGATCCCAGAACTGGGCACAGCACTCCAGGGCTGAGTAGAGGGGTAGGATCACTTCCCTTGACCTGCTGGCCGCACTCTTCCCAAAGCACTCCCAGATTCCATTGGCCCTCTTGGCTGCAAGGGCTCAAATGCATTTGTTCACTGTCAGCCAAAGAGGACTGGCATCCTTTGTCTAAAGAAAGCTTTCATGAATCCTCCCTCAGGTCTTTACAATAAACATTGTTTTGTCTGTGAAGGTGGCACCATAAGAAAAAATAATTTTGTTTGAAGTAACTCTCATGATGCTTCTAAATATGTAACACAAAGCCTTTTTAGCTACAACTCCTATTTTACCTTTAAAGTTTGTATAAAAGTAGTGTCTAAAATGCAGCAGAAAATGAGATTATTTTGTAAACACCTCGTGAGTTGTGTTAATAAAAGATTATATATTGTAACAGTAAAATAAACTTTATTTTAGCCAATTTAAAATGGAGCCCTTGTGTTTCTATGCCATGTTTCCTATGTCAGCCTCAGAATTATAGTAGATGATAGTGAAACTGGTGAATGTGCTCTGGGGTTGTTAGAATGACAAGTTTCAATTAAGAGGCTGAATGGTGAAGGGTAATTCAATACCAGAGTCTCCACTGGAGCTAAGTGTGGTATTGTTAGCTGGAGTAACATGAAATCTCTGGGACTCCTTGTAATGAGGATTTCGGTGAGAAATAGCTCAGTAAAGAAGTCAAGATGATTTTTCCACAGAAATACAGGAGAAATAATCATGTGTAGTTAAAGGACCCTTTTTCATCAACAAGAACATATTTTTGTGAAAGCCACCTCTCAGTTATTGTCTCTTATGTTATTCTCAAGTTCCTGTGAACTGAATCTTTCTCTGCCACTGGAATCCAGGCATCTGGTTCAAACACTCAATATTACTCCTTTCTTTTCCATTATCACTCAGGGGTTTGTTTTTAAATTTATAGCTCTGTGCTAAAAAAATCATTGTCAGTATAGTCACATTTTACATTGCAAATTTACCCTTAACCCTGGCTGGAATTTCACATCTACAGAAGGGCTCATGTGCAGAGTTTAACAGCAGGGCCCCAAGAGGGCTGTGCTGCCACTGGCACTAATGTCAGTGTCAAATTCTGCTTTTCCAAAAAAAAAAAAAAGGCTTCCTGGATATCTTCAAAGGATTTTCCTGTAGGGTAAATCATATTCAGCTAAAATGCTGAAGGCCAGCACTCCCTTCTTCACCCTTTTGGTGCCTTAATGAGGAGGATTGAAGGCCTGTAGCCTGTGGTATTTTTGATATGAATGCTTAGTGACCTGTTATTTCCCTTTTGTCCACTTCTCTCTATTTCTTCCTCACCTGCCTTCAGAAAGTGTATTTTTAGCACAGTTTTACTGGCTGAACATCCTGCTTTCTTTCACCTGAAGGCACTGATGTGTTTCTTCTCTCCGGTGCTGCAGCTCCCCTGGGGCACATCCGTGTGCAGCAGGGTGACCTTTAGCTATTGCCAAGGCTGAGCTGAGGCTCTGTGGTTTCCTGCATAATCAGCCTGCTTGCTTTAAAATGTGCCAATCTTCTTTCAGCTCTCCTGCTGCTGTTTTATTTCTGTTGGTCTCCTTTTAACCTTGGCTTGCCTCCAGCCACTTTTGGTCCTGATGATAGAAGAGCATCTGTAACAGCAGGCTGTCCAAGGGATGGCATCTCTGCCCCCGTGGGAGATGAGCCAGCCTTGTGCTCTGGAAGTGAGGGAAGGTGTGCTTGGACTCATTCATTATTTTACAGACACTATTGTTTCTTTACTTGCTGAGATAACTCTGGTTTTCCTTTCTCATTGTGTTAACAGCATCATGCCTAACACAGATCCTTATTAAATACTGCTTATAAATGCAGCATAATTCTGAGTTCTGTACAGACCTGCTAATTCCCGGCAAGAGGAGATGATGAGCCTTAGTTTCCAGATTTCTTATAAATGCAGAATCAAGCTACAATCAAGTTGTGAGCAGAGTCACACTGGTTACATTCTGCCTGTTTTCTTTGTGCTCAGGTTCAGTGTGAGAAGATAAGGTTCAAGAGGCTGGTGAAATGTGCAGCTGAGCCCTCTAAGCAGAGGGGACCTGCAGGGGCCAGGGATAGCTGTCATTTATGTCCTGAACACAGCAGTGCACCCAGCCTGGCTCTGCACTGCCACCAGACTGTGGCACACATGAGCCAGGGGAGCTCTTAAAGCTTATTTCTGTAGCTTTATTCTGTAGTTTTATTGAAAAACCATTCAAGCTTGTCTAATACTAGTCCATGTTGAATTTATTTTCAGGGAATCATTAATCATTTATGGGCAATGACTTGCATTTGTACATTTTTAACAGTAGGAAAATTACCTCCCTGGCATTTCTGGTTTTACTTTTTATCGGTGTGGAATATCATTAGTATGAGATTTGTGGTCAATACAAATGAGTGGAGGGATTCATTCCAGCACTTGAGAGAAAGACTATTAAGAGATATAGAATTTTTTATGTATTGCATGCCTTGCTTTTAAAGAGATTATCATGTTGTCCCCAGGAATCTTTTAATATACTCAATAAAATGCACCAAGGGCCAGCCTGAGTGTTTAGATTCTTTAAAAGGTGCCTTTTAGGCTGTCATAAATATCTGTTCTGTCACAATTCTCCATCTGAGAGATGGAGAAGTGTTGCAAATGGGGCATTCTTTTCACTTCTGCTTTTTATTTGGTTTCTCTACCTTGTGGTTTTTCTGTAACACTAATTAGTTCAGCAGAAAGAGAAGCAAGGTGGCCACAAATGATATTTTACCTTGTCATCTTTAAGAGACTCTTATTGAATGAGCCAAATTATATTTACATTGACTGAGGTTTCAGAATGTTGCCATAGATACAGGTTTAGTCACTAGACAGGTCAAATTTTATTATTTTTGAGAGAGAAATGGCAATCACATCTGAGGTGAAATGCAGTATTGATTGGCTGCCCTGCAACTGCAGAATTCTTGCTGGAGCAGTGTCACCATCTTTACTGGGTTTGGATTTAATGTAAAACAGTGCATTTGTGTCAAATACAGCAGTGGTCTGCAAAAGAAATGTTTCCCAAAGTGGAAAAGAGAACTTGCATTTTCTAATTGTGTGGTAAAATAGTCCAAAGTATTTGGAAATGGAAGCTTAAAATATCTGTTTTCTTCCAAAGGAAACATTAACAGTAGAAAAGTGGGTGGTGGAGACTTGGCAAAGATTGAGAAAATTGTGTATTCCTGTGAGAGCTACTTTGGAGCCCCTGCTGTTGAGGCTTCCACAACCTCTGTCCTCTGAATGGATTTTCTGGTGTCCAGTAGGAGAAGCTCAGCTTCTCAGTCCTTGAGGATGTGTCACCTGCCTACCTGAGAGCCTGAAACTGAGAGGGGTTTGGTACCTTTGAGACTTCCAGTGCTCTCAAATGTGGCTGAAGTTAAGCTGATGAGCGTAAGAAATGATCAGGGGAGGATGTAGGGGCTAAAGAGGACATGGAGTCACAGGATGATCCTGTAATCCTTGCTTCCTTAAGAATCTAGCCTTAATGTTTTGGCTTGCTTCAGGCATTCTTATTCATACATCTCTCAGGTCTCACTGGTGGACTAGGAATTTGCTAATGAGGTGTTATATCTGGGGCTTAGGCCTTTTTTGTTTGTTTCTTTGTTTTTTGCAATTCCATTGAAAATATGCTTAAACTGAATGATGTTCTGAGCCTCAGTGCAAACCATGTTTTTCAGTCTGCTCTCAGCTTTTCCAAATGTCATCTCCAAACAGCTTTTTCTTACAGGTCACACTTGGGTCTGCATGTGCATCATCTTAGGGAATGACTACGTGTCTGTCAGAGTATTTACAAGGCTGCTGTGGACATTGGAGAGCCAAGAACTTGTTTCTCCTTGTGCTCTCTGGCATGCAGGCAGGCAGCAGCTGCCTCCCAATCCAAAGGCAAAGGAGCAGAGTGACCCTGCTGTGGTAGGAATGGACTTTGGGCCTCTGTTGTTTTGGAACTGATACAGCACCTCAAGACCTTTGCTGCCATCAGCAAGTGAATGTGTACCTGGGGCTCTGGAATGACACTCTGGCATTTTCCTGGCATTTCCCTGCTGTCTAAGCAGATGTTTAGCATGGACACTGCTCCTTCTTCATGTTATGCTTTATGTCAGTTCTGGCCAGCACAATGTCTGCTTTAACAAGGATGTAATTTCTTGTCACAGAGTTGCAGGCTCATCTCTGGTTGAGCTGGGGTTTGGATGAAGACCCCTGCACAGTCTGTAGGAGTGCTTTCCCCCTGAGCCCCCGCCCTGCAGCCCTTTGGTTCAGTTAGAAGTGCTGGAACAGACCAGGGTCAATGAAAATTCTCCCACCCCACTCCAAGGTGTGCCCTGTTTGGAGGTTGTGCTGCATTTGCCAAGGGATCCTTATTCCCACTGGCCTCTGAAGTCTTGCACGCATGAGCTGGCACTGCTTGTGCTATTTTGACATAAACTCTGCTTCCAAGTGTCAGACCCCAGTGATGGGGACATTGGGTCATTCAGAAACATCTGTTTGGCTGCTGTGTTAGGGTTCTGTGTGGGTCACTCACTGCAGGAAGAAGCTCTTTATTCCTTAAAGAGGTGTCTGTGCCAAGAGCTGGCAAAGAGAGAGTTGGCTGGACGCAGCCAAAGGTGCCGGAAGAGATTCTGCTCTGAATTGCTTATTGATTCCTTCTTGCTGAATGACAGCATTCTTCCTCAGTCTGAAAAAGGAGATGTTTCATTCCTGCCAAAGGAAAATTGGGGTTTGTGGGTATTTTTTTTTTCTTTGGCTGCTTTTTCTTTGGCTTACTTTTTAATGAATTGCAGCATCTAGATAAGCGTCATTAGCAAAACTTCTCCGTGTGCAGCAGCTTTGTCTGTTTTCAAGGAGCTCTACATCTCTGCTGCATGGGCCAGCATCTACATCCAGGGAAAAAAACAAACAGCCAGGCCAGTGGTGGGAATTTGTCTCATTGTGTGGAAGCTCACGTTCTCCCCAGCATAAAGGTGAAGGAAAGGCAGTATCATGGAGAAATAGCTGTGCTCTGCTGCTTCCTGAGCTGAGGGTGCAGTCTGTGTCCACAGCTGCCTTTTATCCAAGAGGTCCAGGTTTTATAGAGGGATAAATCTTTCAACATCTGCAATGTGACTCACTCCTTCCCTCTGGCAGCCTGGGTGTTTAACCCAGTAAGAAAAATGGGACCACAGAGCAGGATTTATTGTCCTATTCTAGCTTATGGTTTCACTGTAGAAGCCTTCTGGTGCACATAGGCAGGCAGGTAAAAGGAGGCACTCTGAAGAAGATAGCAATGGAAAAGGAGGCCTGGGTGGTGATAGAGATCAGTACTGGCCATGTATTCAGCCAGGCCTGTCCCTCTTTCCTGTCATTTTTCTTCTCATAAAGAAAAGGAGAGTGTAGATATGGGTCTCCCTGACTGCTGCCCCTCTGTCACCTCTGGAGTTTAACACTGTGAGACAGCACCAAACTGCTGCAGAGCTCCAGAAATGCAGGAAATCTCTGGGCTGGCCCTCACACTGCAGCCATTTTCCAAAATAGTTTCTTGTCCTCCCGCAGCTTCTCCGTCCTGCTCCACCACTGCAGCCCCTTCACACTGATATCACCAAAGTAAAATTCCCAGCTTCATTATTAGCATCCAGTTAGCTGAGCAAGCAGGGATTCTGACTGAGGATTGTGCTGGGAACAAAGGACAGATCAGGCTGCTTACCCCCAAGGGACTGAAAGCAGCAGTGCTGGAGAGTGTTTGAGATTCAGAGTACATTTCATCAGCTGTACAGTCACATCTGCTTTTTATTACCATATGGACTGGGAGAAATACTGTGTGTTTGCATTTCCTAACTGACAGCTCAGCCAGGAGATATTTGGACATTTCTTGATCTTGTTTTATGTGCCAATGCCTTGGAAGGTGCTGGCTCCCCCAGGCTCTGCCTGGGCACCCCAAGTTGCTCTGTGCTGTTCTGCTGGGGGATGCTGGTGAGCTGCAGTGCTCCAGCCATGCCCTGGTGCCCCTCCTCTGCCTCTGGAAGTGCCCCTTGCTTCACCCACCTGCAGGACTGCCCTGCCCCCTGCCCGGGGCTGTCACCCCAGAGTGAGCAGCCTGTCCACGGTCCCCAAGGTTACCAGTGTGACAGGATCAAGGTGTAGCCATGCTGCTCCTGGCCTGCAGCTCTGGTGGAGAAGCCTGTGACTGTCACACTATGTCCTTGGGGCTCTGGGGCAGATTGCCACGACATGGTGCAACAAAGCAGGAATGGAAAGGCAAAAGGACAGTGTGCTCTGGCAGGGCCACCCAGCAGGAGGTTGCCTGTCCTTTTTTCCCTCTACAGGCACATCTCAAGCAGAATGTGTGCATGCTCCAAATAGAAACCACTGCTGGTCACAGGACCTGTGACTACTGGGTTTACTTGGGAGGTGAGTGCACCCTCTGCTCTTCATCTGCTCTTGTGTAATTCACTTTATCTTCAGTTGTGCAGGGAAAGCACAAGGCTGTTTCTAACCCCCACAGACAGTGTGGAGAGGAAATGACAGGTAGCTTGGGACTGAGCTGTCAGGGGTGTGATGCAAATCACAGCCTCAGAGTCCATTTTCTGAGCAAATGAGGGTGCACTCAGCCATGGCAGACCTTGATCCCTCGGCCAGCTGGCTATGAACTTTTCTACCCAGCAGGGCCATCATGACAGGCACCTGGGGTGAGCCCCAGACGTGGGGCACTGCCATCGGTGGGTCCAGCCTTACCCTGCAAACCCAGCAGGAGGGGTTGGCAGTTGCACCCCAACCCCAAGTTCTTTGCAGGGGCCCAGAGGGGCTGCTGGGCACTGGACCAGCCGAGGCCAGACGTGCATTCCCAAGATGACGCAGCAGCAAAGAAAACAAAACAGCTCAGTTTGATCCACACAACTACTTCTTTTTTTAATTATTAACTTGTGCCTTACAATAGAAGAGGAAAGAGTGCGAGCAAACAATTTGCTGGTTCCAGGAACTACTCTGGCAGCACCACAAGGGCAGCAAGGTCTGGTGCTGAAAGCCCTCCCTGCCAGGGCACTGACACAACGCGCGGCGTCTCCGGCTCCTGCAAAAGCGATCGCTGGCAATTTAAGGCATTGAAGGAAACCTATGGTTGTTAAATCCTAGATCAAATTTGGCACACCTTAGAACAGTTAGAGCGGAGACAAGGATGCTTTGCGGGCTGGTGTTGAGGAGTCCTGCAGCTTCCCAGTGCTGGCTGGGGCACGATGCTAGTCTAGGCACAGGGTTTTCATGTGAAGACCGTGCAGCCTAACAAGGGCCCCTCAGACCCTCCTATCTGAGAGACAGTGATACCACACGAGGTGCTTCACCCCATGGCATAGTGCTGCCTTCACCTCCAGTGTAGCAGTTCCCTGCCTGCTGCTTATAAACCCCATGTGCCTGGTTGGACTAGTGCTGTCAGAAAACACGATCTGTCAGTACAAAGAAAAAGTAACATTCCTTATAGTTGCAAACACACGTGGCTGAGATCAGATGTCAGGTGCGGTTACAGTCCAGTATGGCTATTTCTGTGCTTCTAGGGTTAAAAGTGGATGGCTACAGTTTGAGGAGTGGGAAACAGTTTAGCTGTACATGGATTTGGATAACTGATGAAACTAGTTACAGTAAACATGTTGAGCTGTTTCCCTTCCCTCCCCGGAGAGCTGGCTCAGCAGCCTTCCCAGCTGGCTGCCCCTCGCCCGCCGCAGGAGGAGAGAGGGAGCGTGTTACGAGTCCATGTGCCACCACCACAATGACCAACATGCATCTCTAGCTACCTGTCCTGTGTGCCCCCACCCCATTTAAAAGGGAGCAATGTGCCAAGCTCGGCCTCTGAGTGGCAGGACTCACAAGGAAGCCATCCCTGGGTTTGTGTCCCCGGGGGGTTTGTGTTTTTTAGGGAGGCTTCCTGCGAGCCCAGTGCAGCTTTGTGCCCAGAGGAGCAATTTCAAGGCCGAGTGGAGACTGTTCCCTCCCAAATGCTTGTGAACAGGGTCCTGAGGGTTACATCTTTGCATTGGCAAGGATTCCTCCATGCAGGTTTAACCTCCCTCTCTTCTTGACAGAGGTTATGGTCCCCTCAATCACCTCAGCCCTGCTGGATGATATTTTAGAGGTCACTTTAATAACCTCTCCTTGCTCCTCCTCTTTGAAAGACAGAGTAGAGGAACTAAAGCTCCTTGGCTGGAAGGAGTACGTGGGGCTGGGGAGGGAATTGAGAGTTGGAAGGCCGCCACTTCCCATGTTGAAGAGGGTCTCCTCTCCCTCCAGCAGCTTCCTGCAAGCACATCACAAGGGAAGAGGTTAGTATGGGGACGTGAAACATCTGCAAAACTTGAGAGCAAGTTGTGCCCTGCAGGCATGTCCAAGCCACCACCACAGTTCACACTGCACCATGAAACTGATTCAAAATCATATTTTGGTCAACCATTTCTGGAAGACTTTCAATATGGGGTACATGAGAGCAACTTTCTTCTTTCTTTCCTCTCCAGAAACACCAGGAAAATAAATACCTGAAGCACAGCCTTTTGCATCTACTTTTAACTTTGCAAGAGAAACAAGTTTCCAACCCCAACTGTCCCCACTAAAAAATACTACTTCTGGGATGGCTGAAGGAAGTGGTTCACAGCTGCTGGAGCAAGGCAGGACACAGAGCCATGGCTGCTCCCCAGGCAGGAGTATGGCAGATCCAGGTGGGGGAGATGAACAACATGCTTGAGGTGCTCCTGGAGTGTGTACCCAAGTATTTTCTGGGCCATTGAAAATACCCCAGCCTAGTGGGGGATCAGGGGATTTGGCTTGGGAAGTGTCCAGGTAGAGCAGGAGTAGAGCAGCCTTACCTGTAGGCAGCTATCTCAATATCAAGGGCCATCTTGACATTGAGCAGGTCTTGGTACTCCCTCAGGTGCCGAGCCATCTCGTTTTTGGTGTTTCTCAGGTCATCCTCCAGCTGTCCAATGGTGTCCTGCAAAGGCGAGGGTGTTCAGCCCTGTGTTTTGGAACAGGGACTTCTCCCACAGTCCCACTCTGCTTTGCCCATTGTAGAGACAGGGAAGTTGCAATGGGCAATTGATCCATGATGGCACATCCCACCAGGAGCTTGGGACCATGAAATGTCATGCTAGCAGGGATGAAGAAGCAGGAGAGCACCAGGCCTGGCTTGTGAGTGTGTGCAATGGGGAAGGCTTCAGCCATTGATGGATTCATGTAGTTTTCCATCTGCAGTGGGGTCTGTGAGATGGGCAAATAGTGCATGGTGGTGGGACCCCCAGTGCTGTGTGGGACAAGGCAGGCTGCTACAGAGGGAAGTTTTGAGCTTAAACATCTTCAAAGAGGCAGTGGCTCAACAAGACAAGTGAAAGCACCCTGCACTGCAGCAATGGAGAAGAAAGGCTGCAGTCTGCATCTGCAGGGCTTAAAAAGGGTTGGAACATGCTTCCAGGAGGTGGAAGAAGAGGCGCTGCTGCCAGGGGTCCCCTCCAGGTGGGGAACTCTTTCACCTTGCTGGGAAAATGCCTCAGATCCTCAAAGTGGGGGATTCTGAATGCAGGGATTTGGGGAGACTACAGGGAGAGAGGTCTGCCCTGCAAGAGCCAGGGTGCTCAGCTGGACAGCAATGTCCTTCTAGCATCCTTCCTGTCAGCTTTGCCTTGCCTTTTGTCCCTTATAACCAGTTCTACCTGTGATGTGGAGGACTCCAAGGCCGGAATTCCTGCTAACAAAAGAGACTAATCTGTTCTTCTGGGTATTTTTTCTCACAAAAGAAGCAGTCTGTATTTTTCCTACATGCATCTAGGTATCTAAGTAGCAGCTTGAAAGCAGTGAAACCTGTTCCCTTAAGGCACTTCCCAATCAGGTTTCCTGCTGCCAGCTGCCCCACTGTGCCACCAGAGGAGCGTGCTTTGGAACAGGAATGAGTCAGCAGTTTGCACTTAAGCCACGATGTAGCCCTGCCTACAGAGCCCTGCAATGGCCACTGCCAACCTCCACTCTCCTGCATCCCCTCCCAGAGTCAGGACTTTGCAATTGCTTCCAGATCCTCTGTTCCAGCAATCTTTGTCCTGCCACATCATCCTCAGCTTGTCCCCATCCCATCCCTATCACGTCCCAGGCTCCCTCTCCTGCCTAACCATCCTTGTGGACAGTGCAGAGACAATCAAGGCATGTGGGGCTGCCCAAAGAGCAGGGAGCTGACCCTGCTGCAGTGGGCCCTGTTTGAGAAGAGCCCCTCAGAGCAGCAGCTCGTCCTGAATGCAGCACAGAGCATGTCACAGTTGGATTAGCTGGGCACAGCCAGCCTTGCAGGATATTTAGGAGCCATCCTTGTGGTCTCTGCTTTGACCTGTGCTGCCCTGACCATTTTCCACACCAAAAGACCTGCAAGAATCTGTGCCTCTGAGTTCATTGGGGCAGTTCATCGACTGAGAAGCCACAGGACACGGCTGCTGCTGTAGAGGTTAAAGCCTCTGCTCTGATGCAGACAGATTGCTGCTGTACCCAACCAGAGCAGGAGGGAATGACTTGAGGCAATCCCCACCCTGGACAGCTCCACTCTTGCTGCTGTGACTCTTTGTGCCTCCAGCCCTCTTGCCTCTGCCTGTAGTCCACATGAACAAAAAGCTCTTTCAAAACTGATTGTTCTTGTTCCCAATCTGCACCTCTCTTCCACAACTCAGCTCTGACAGCTAGTAGAATAAAAATCCCCTCCTCATACCACTGCAAACCTGTCCCCTAACAAAAAGCTCTTGCATGTTGGTTCAGATCTGACTGGGCAGCTCACAATTATAAAGACATGTCTCTGCTTTAGCAAGATCATTTTAAAAGCTCAGACAATAGGAATATTCTCTTTTAAGACACACTTCCAACCTTTTCCACTGTTTGCAGATAAGGAAATTAGCTGTTACACACACATTGCTCAATGGAATTTTAAGTACTGCTACACATAAAGTAGATTCTGAGGCTCATCTAGAAAAGCACTGCTGTCACTAAAGCAATTTCAGTTATGGTGCTGTTTAATCCAGTTGCTTAATTTTTTTCCCCTCAATTGATAGTTGTTTCCAGGACCCCTCTTTCACATGGCATCAAGAGTATTTAAGAAGATTACTGTGTATAATGTTTTCACTATAGATAATATTTTATATTGCCTATTTCCACAAAAGTTGTTGAAGACCTCCTCAACGATTCAGGAAGCTTACAAGTAGCTTGGAACTAAGTCACAAATTCTAGAACGCCTGGCAAAATTTGGCCTTGGAAATGACAAGGCATTACTTGGGCCCTCGCCGTATGATTAAAGCAGTTGTTTCAGTATTTAGAAAGAAATGGTTTGATTTAGAGACCACAGATCATTTAACAGCCATATAATAGAACAATCTCATGATTCATTTTATTATAAATCATGAACATTTCCCTGTAGCAGGAAAATGTGGCAATACTGCGGTAATGGAATAAGAGCTATGGAGCACTCAGCGTCTGCCTCACATGAGTCTTTCCACAGACATAAAAAATGCTGAGATCTGTCTGCAAGACCAGACTTAACCTTTGTAGAGCTCCAATTTCTGCAGTGCAGGTGCCAAGAGCTAGGCTGCAGGGCAAAGGGCCAAGCTTGGGCAGACTGCTTTGAGGAATTGCCCACAACAATGTGTAGTCAATTTTGGACCTGATCCTTAAGGGACAGGGCAGGGATGGATCGACGCCCCAAACAGTGCTACCGTGTGCGGGATGTCCCCTGAGAGAAAGGAGCACTGGAAGGGGTGTGCTGGCCTGCTTCCCCGAAATGTTCCCTATGGGGTTTTCCCTCTGGATAAAGGGTGAAGGCAACAGGCAATGCAGTGGTGAGGCAGGATCTGTGTGCAGGGCAGAGAGGTACAATGCTGGGTGGTGGGAAGGCTGCAGGGATGCCTGGCGCTGCACAGCGCTGCAGGGGCATTGCCTGCAGGGATGGGTGCTGCACAAGGCAAGAGGGGTGGGTGCCGTTCCGTGCTGGCGGTGTTTGTGTAGTGCGGCACTGATCGGGACAGCGCAGGCGATGGTGCTGAGCGATGTGGGGCGGGGGGGCACCGCATGGGGCCGGGGGTCCAGCGCTGCACAGAACTGCGGGAGGGGCTGCTGCAGGGGACAGAGCTGCGCTGCGGCAGCAATGCTCAGCGCTGCACAGGACCGGGGCAGGGAGACTGCGGGGACGCGGGCACAGGTGCGACTCCGCGCCGGGTGTTTGCGCGGGATGAGATTCCCGGTGCCACACATTACAGGGGGTGCCTGCTGGGATGGAGGTGTCGACTGGTGCGGATGGCGCGGGAGGAGGATGCTCGGTGCCGCCCAGTGCCTGGCGCTGCCCGGTGCCAGGGGAGGGCAAAGTGACGGTTCCCGGCGCCGCCCGGCTCACCTGCAGGCCGGCGGCCTCGGCGTTGTGCCGCTCCTCCAGCTCCTGCAGCTGCCTCTCCAGGGACTGGTGAGCGCCGCGGAGGCTCTCCATCTCCACCAGGCGCGCCTGGAGCTGGCGGCGGCACTCGCCGGCCTCGCGGCGGCTGGCGCGCACGGCCTCCTGGCTGCGGGCCGCCCGCTCGTGCAGGCGGGCACAGCGGGCGCGGTACCAGTCCTCGGCCGCCTGCAGGTTGCGGGCCGCCAGCGCCTCGTACTGAGCGCGCAGCTCCCGCAGCGCCGCGGCCAGGTCCGGCCGCGGGGCCGGCGGCGGGGCCGCGGCCGGGAGCGCGGCGCCCAGCTCGGCGAGATGCTCGGCGTGGGCGCTGCGCAGCGCCGCCAGCTCCTCCTGCAGCGCCTCCGCCCGCCGCTCCAGATCGGCGCTGGCGCGGGAGGCCGCCTCGGCCGCCTGCTGCCGGGAGCGCAGCGCCCGCTCCGCCTCGGCGCGGCTCCGCGCCTCCTCCTCGCAGCGCGCCCGCAGCCGCTGCGTTTCCTCGGCCAGGCGCGCCCGCTCCAGCGCCGCCTGCGCCCGCTCCCCGTGCGCCTCCTCCAGCCGGGCGCGCAGGGCGCGTAGCTCCCCGCCCAGCAGCTGCCCCAGCCGGCGCGGCTCGTCCGAGCGCTGCCGCAGCGCCGCCAGCTCCGCCGCCAGCGCCCGGTTCCGCTCCTCCAGCGCCCGCACCCGCTCAATGTACCCAGAGAAGCGCTCGTTGAGGCCTTGCAGCTGCTCCTTCTCGCTGCCCCGCGCCCGCCGCGGCTCCGCGCCGCGCTCCCGCATCGCCTCCGGCTCAGCGCCCGGGCGCGCCCACCGGCCCGCCAGCATCTCCGGGCGCCGCGGGGCCTCCGCGAAGAGGTGGCGATAGGAGGCGGCCAGAGCCGCCGGCTCCGCGCTGTAGCTCATGGCGGCGGAGGGGGACAGGCGGCGGCGCCGGCGCTTATGTACGGCAGGGCGGAGCGCGGCGCGGAGGGAGCGCGGGGCGGAGCGCTCCGGCGGAGAGGGAGCGCGGTGCGGTGCGGTGCGGTGCGGTGCAGTCCGGAGCGCGGTGCCGTCGCAGCAGGAGGTGACAGGAGCTGTCCGTGAGCCGCGGTGCTGAAGGGCTGTGGTAGCGGGCGGAGCACAGGGCGGGACGGACCGATAGACGGACGGATGGATGGATGGATGTGGAATGAGATGTGTGAGGGGAATAGACGGTCACACGGACGCAGAAGGAGCATGCAAACATACACAGGCATATGGACAAGGTCACGCACACAAAGAAACAGATGGATGCACAGGCATGTGAAAGGAGTCAGGTGCATTCACCGTAAGACACACACGTCCACATGCTTGGAGCCAGAGAGACAAAGGGGCAAGCAGCCGTTCAGAGAGACACACAGATGCACTGGCAAGGAGAGGCAGAAGGGAAGAGAGACGGAAGGAAGCAGGCAGAAATGGGCAGGTGGAGAGAGAGAGTCAGGCAGGCACCCAGAGAGACAAAAGACAGACACACATGCACATGCACAAACATACACCAATCACTCCTGCTGGGGTACCCCCAGCTGT
This sequence comes from Serinus canaria, assembly GCF_022539315.1. NCBI lineage: Eukaryota > Metazoa > Chordata > Aves > Passeriformes > Fringillidae > Serinus > Serinus canaria. The sequence goes on along the minus strand of NC_066320.1, from coordinate 22,892,990 downwards.
CCCCTCCAATGCTCAAGGGAAGCTGTGCTGTGCATCTGTGTCTGGGCTGAAGGTGTTCTGGGGGGGTTGGTTCCAGCCCCTCTTCTCTGATAAGGACCAGGGTACCTATGTCTGTGTGGGATCTCCTTGGAGTGGGGATGGGGACTGTTAGGGTGCAGAGTTGGGGGTATGCCTGCAGGAGGACAATGACTGATAATGGTCAGTCCAGATGTAACACAGGCAACACACAGGGAGGATTTTGCCTTCAGGCTGTTTGCCAGGAACTAAACCACTTCCCTTTCTCTACTGTCCATGCAAGCAGGCTGGGCCCTCCCACTGGCTAGGGTTTACTGGGAGTACCCAGGGCTGTATCACTGACAGGAACGGAGGAACATGCACACCCACCTCCAGGACAAGTGCACTGCCTGCACCCCAGTGCAGGACCTCCAAGAGACCAAAGAGAAGTGACTGATTTCTGGGAGCAGCAGCACAAAATATAGCCGTGAGGTGGAAGAACGAATTAATTTTGATCTAAGTGTGAGAAACATGGAGGAAATAGCAAATATTTGGATCCCATCCCCTGCCGTACATCTCTGTGGCACAGAAATCTTCACTCATGCCCTGTTCCTCTACTCCACTTATCCCTGTTTGCCCTCACAGGTGACCAGAGGACAGCATGACGGAGCTCCAGCAAATGAGCAGGCATGACAAACAAGCCAAGGCTGGCATTGGAGAGAACTGTGACTTCCAAAAGAGCTGTTGCTGTGGTTGAGCAATACCTTCAGTTCAGGTAGCTCAATGTGCAGCTGCAGTGTGAGCTGCACACTTGCATCATCCAAGCAGCTCATGTTTTGATGGCGGAGCATCCCAGGCAGAGAGCCTCGACACAGGTGGGGCTGCCGGCTACCCTTGCCCTGGTGTGGGCTGCCTGGGTCACACTGCCAGGGCAGAAATCCTCTTTTTGGTCTGGTTTTTTCTCCCAGGTATTTCACCTACTCCTCACACACAAGTGCCTTTTACCATTTCCTTAGTGTCTCCTACTCTGCATTACAATATCCTAAGTCAGGGGTTTACTACTGCGAGTAACTGATCATGGAACTGAGAAGTTTCCAGCTCTGCTTAGTTATGTGTGTGGCATTGCTTTGGTGACTTTGCTCTGATGCTTATTGCCAATGATAGAGGCTTCTGTGGTTCTCTTTGTCATGGAAAAGTGGAGTGCAGCTTACCCTGGCTTCCTCACTCATGCTGTTTTAGCACTCCCATACATATGTACCCTAACAGCTGAGTTAGGAGTATCACAGTCTCCTCCAGCACATGAACTACAAGGTAGTAGAAATGCTGACTTCCATAGGGAAAGACCCTGGGATCAAATCCCTTTGTCTCCAGGAAAGGGGTCAAGGTGTTCTGAAATCATTCTACACACCCAGGAGGAGGCTGCATGAAACAGCTGACACCTGTGCCAGTTGCTGGTGTGACTGCTGGAACTGTGTTGATGGATGAGCACAAGAGATCAGAGTCCTAAGTTACAGTGAGTGCTGCTGTCCTGCAGAACAAGGCTGTGACTCCAGGGCTAGAGAAAAGCTGAACACTGGCATGTCAGACCTGAAACAAGATGACAAGCTGGACAAGTGGGCACAAACTAAAAGCATGGCAGTTTCTGACACGTGTTCAGCATCAGGAAACCTTGACACTTGAGTAACTGTTGCGACACAGACACATGACATCAGGGGGAGCTTTATGAGGCTAGAAAACAAGCAGGAAACCAAAGACAAGCAGTCCCATAGTTAAGAATTGTACACCAATGAAACAACGATGGGTTGTATTAGGGATTAAATTACCCAGAACCATTCCGTACCTCCTAGTTACTTCAAAAATCAAGTCTTGTATGAGAGACAGCAGGAGGACTCCTTAAAGTTCTGTGATACTCTCCACACAGCATCTGCTTGCTGACAAGGCTCATTAAACCACTTATCTCCAGAGCTGCAATCTGCCTGAGCTTGTGGGTCACAGGGAAAAGCCATACTCTGAGCTGTGCACACATGGCAGAGGGACACACACCTCCTGGCCAGCACAGCACAGCCCATGAAACTAAAGCTCTCGGGAGCTGCTTCACCACCCAGCCTCACCACAGCAGCTTCACAAGAGGGAAATGCTTGCCAGCAGTGGGAAAAAGGCAGATCCCAGTGTCTTCCAGGAAGCTGCTGCCAGATCTCCTGTGGAACAGGTGGGTCTGGCCCCCTGCAGGAGGGAGAGCTCTCTGGGTTGAGGCAGCAAAATCAGGGAGAAAACATGTAAGTGGTAAACACACACATAAGGAGGATGGATGAATTTGCTTAATTGTACACACACAAACACACTAACAAGAACAGGAAAATGGCTGTACTGGATCCCTCTAGCTCAGGAGTTTATTTTTCACAGTGGGAGATTCATGCTTCTTTGGTATAACTTCTCTGGTTCTGTCTGTCTGCAGTTCTGGGGCTCCCCAGACAGCAGTCACATCTCCGTTTACTGGCCCTTATCTAATCTGTGCAAGTTCACGTCCTGCGTGCCATTGTGCTCTGTAATCCACAGTTTGATAATGTACTCTATGAAAAAACATCGTTTTTCATGTTTCAGAGTGGCTGCCAGCTAGTTTCATTCCATGTCCCTGGCTTGTGGGACACAGTGGAAGAGCTGGGATATGGTTTCTCCCTGTGCAGAATTTTGCAGACCTCTGCCTTACCCCACTTCACCTCTTTCCTAGGCTGAAAGGTTTTTGTCTATTTCATTTTCCTTCACAGAAAAGCCATTTCACATTTTTAGTCATCCTTGTTGGCTTCAGTGAGTCTTATGGGGTTATGTGTTGGAAAGGCATACAGACAAACATTTCAGGAGGGGCCCTGCCATGAGGATGCATGGAAATGACAAATACAGGTGGCTGCATCTCCAAGCAAAACCTCTTGCTCGGGGGCCCGGTGCAGGTGCTGTGAGATGTCCCAGGGTATTGGGAAATGCAGGCTGAGCTTCCCTGGTGAGCAATGTCTCCCTGCCAGAGGCTTGGCACCAAAAATGGACTTTGCTACAGCCAGAACTAATAGTTCTGCTGCTGCGTGTTTCCCTTTGGAAGGATCAAGGCTGACAGAGCCTGGAGAGGAACAATGGGCCAAGTCAGCAAAACCCTGCCCAGCTGCGCCAGAGGGTGGTGGCAGAGCCTTATCACCCAGAGCAGAGTGGAGGGCAGTAGGAAAAGCTGAGGGAGTCCTTAGGGAGATAAAGGAAGATCAAGGCAGTGGGGACAGAAGAGCTGCTGCCAGTGTGAGGCAGACATTCCCAGCCTCTGGCTATCACTGAGGCATGGAAAAGGAGATTGGATGAGTGTTCCAGTGGCTTGGCACAGCAGCGTGAGCCTGGATGAGGTGGGGTAGATGGATGGCTGCCATCACCCTTGTCGCTGGCAGGGATCAACCTGAGGTGGCCAGAATCCCAATGTGAGGCCTCTTCCAGCACTCCAGGGTCAGGAAAGACAGACAGAAAAGGCAAGGCTTGTTTTGCTGGGAAGGGTTGTTTTGCTCTGAGCTTTTTGTGGTGGTGCCACCCAGTGTGGCACAACTTAGGGGGCACCACAGGCAGTTACTGCTCTGCACAATGATCCCCTCAGCCTGCCCAACATAGTGGCCGTGCCTGGAGGTATGAGGGATGTAGTCTGTGCTCACAGTAGACTGGGATGGGACACTCCTGCCTGTTGCTGTGGTCACTGTCCCCCAAGCCCCCATCACCCCCTGACACCCCAGCTGCTTGGGGACCTCCTCACCGCCCTCCTGGCAGCAGATGGGGCACACACTGACCCCAGCCTTGTCCCAGCCCACACTGCAGACACACTCCCCAAAATATCAATGATTAATCACATCATTTTAACCAAAGCTCTGGCTCTCTCAGCCATTGTGGAGCTTAAAAATAAATGAACATTGTACAGCAGGGGAGTTGATGTCAAAGTAGAGTGACTAGGTTTTTATTTGATACTAAAGCCTATGCTTCCTTAAGCTTCTGGCTCAAGGTATGGCAAACTAACACAAAGTAGCCTCGTAAAAGATTTTGAAAATGACCATTATGTGATACAGCAACACCGAGGCTGGCTGACAGAACTGTGGGAGCTCAGGAAGGCCAGGGAGGAGCAGGCCCAGGGGTGCAGCCCCAGAGATTTTGTCTGGAGCGATGCCAAGCCTGGAGGAGGCTGCTGAGGAAGGGCTGTGTGGTTGTTCTATGAGTTGCCACCTGAATCACAGAATTGTTAGAGCTGGAACAGACCTCTGGAGATCTTCTAGTTCAACTCCCCTGACAAGGCAGGGTCACCTGGACCATGTGACATAGGGATGTGTCCAGGTGGGTTTTGAATGTCCTCAGGGATGGAACCTCCATAACATCTTGAGCAGCCTGCCACACTTAGCATGAAGTTTTTCCTCATCAGAGAAGGTCATGGGTCTGGAGCACCTTTTGTGAGGAAAGCCTGAGGCCTGCTCAGCTTCATAAGAGGCAACTGAGACAGGGCCTCAATGTGTACAAATTTCTGAAGGGAGGGTCTCAAGGTGATGGATCCAGCCTCTGCTCAGTGGTGTCGGGCAACAGAACAAGAGACAATGGGCAGAGGCTGATGCACAGGAAGTTCCACCTGAACATGAGGAAGAAGTTCTGTGCAGTGCGGGTGAGCACGCACTGCTACAGGCTGCCCAGAGGGGATGCGGAGTTTCCCTCACTGGAGATGTTCAAGAACCATCTGGACTCAACCCTGCGCCACGTCCTCTGGGATAACCCTGCCTGAGTGGGAGGTTGGAGCAGACAATCCACTGTGGTCCCTTCCAACCTGATCCATTCTGTGATTCTGTGACTCATGTTGAGGTGGAACTTCCTGTGGTTTAGTTTATGGCCATTGCTCCTTGTCCTGTCACTTGGCACCCCTGAGAAGAGCCTGGCACCATCCTCTTGGCACCCGCCTTTGCAACATTTCTATGCACTGACGATACCTCCTCCTCTCAGTCTCCCTTCTCCAGACGGAACAGGCGGAGCTCCCGCAGTGTGTCCCCACACGGGGTTCGGCCCGGACTCCCCCTCACCCTCGCTGACGGTGCGGCACTTTGCCGACGCTCCCTGGGCCGCGGCCTGTGCGGCCGGCGCGGGGCTCGCACACTGCCCGCGCTCCCTGCCGGCGGGCGGGGTGGGGCGGGGCGCGGGCGGCGCCTGCGCAGTGCGGGCGGCGCGGGCGCTGCGGCAGTTGGTGCGGGGCAGTTCCACCCGAGCGCGGCGCGAGGTGAGAGCGGCTGCGGGCGCGCGCGGCGGGTGCGGGGAGCGCGCGCGGGGCGGGAGCACGCGCGGGGCGGGTGCGCGCCGGGGACGGCTGGGGCGGGTGGCGGGGGAGGCAGCGCCCCCTCCCTCGGGCGCGCGCCCCTGCGAGGGGGGTGCCGAGCCCGCGGCCGGGGCTGGGGCGGCGCGGGGAGACCCCCGGGACAGCGCCCGCCGCTGCTCCGCCCTGCCCCGGCAGCCGCCGCTGCCCCGTCCCGCCTCAGGCGAGGCGGCTCCCGGCCGTGCCTCAGCCCCCCGAGCTGCCCCCGCCCGTGGCAGGGCGGCGATTCCGTGCCCGCTCCGATGCCCGAGCCCCCGGCACGGTGTGTGTGAGCAGGGCCGGGTCCGGCACCCGGTGCCTCCGTTTCCGCTTTCCTTCCGCCCCACGTGGACCGGAGGGTCCCGGCGGCGCCTTCCCGCCCGCGGGTCTCCCCGGGGCGGCCGCCGCCCGGCCGGGAGAGGCGCGGAGGGAGCAGCGCGGTGCCGGGCAGCCGTGGGGCGGGCGAGGGCTCGCTGTCACCGCTCCCGCTCCGTTCCGTTCCGTTCGAGTTGCTCTTGGCAGTCCGGCTGTGTCAGGCTGGAACTGATAACCCAAAACCAGGAGCGAGGCACCAAGTAAATAAATAAATAAAACAAACCAGTGCAAGATTGCTTTCCTCACATTTTGCTTACTCTTTTTTTTTTTTAATCCCTCCTTGCGTGCCAAAAATAATGTTGCAAAATGTATGATGGAAACAAACCTACACTGGTTCTCTGATAGACCAGATGACTTTATACGACAGTACTGCCTCTTGTAGCACAGGCAGTTTTGAAAATTCCTGGAACCACTGAGATTATGAAACACTCAAGTTTATTCCCTTGCTAGTGTTTCTAAAGGCTGCCAAGCTGGATGCTAAGGCTCCTCTTTGACGCGGTCTTGAGAACATTCCTCCCAAGCCATAATCACTCATGTTCTAAAATATTCTTTTTTAGCTCTGTAAGATTTATTGTTTGAACATCAAAGATGCAAAATGCTCTCTAAGTAGTCACTTTAAACCGTCTCCCTGTCAGTTTAGAGTAACATCGTCACCAGCCGAAATGTATTCATCCAAACAGTCTTTCGTCACTAGTGATTGAACTGAAAATATGAAGATTTTTAGGTCCGTTCAGGTGCTGCGTGGTTTCACTGAAAACCAGAAAGAAAACGCAAAACTGCATTTTGATCTTCCGTTCAAGTGCTGAATTTGTAGTTCCAGCGCTAAGCAGAAACCCCAGTGCTTTACATGCAAATCAATCAGCTTAGCTCAGGAAGTCTGCCACTGTCCCTGTCAGCCCGTGTCAACCTAAACATATTTTGGAGTGGAACTGCTATTTAAAATAATCTATTGCCATTAGTCCAGAGTCCAAAAGATCGTTCAGGAACCTGCTGGTTTGATTAACAGCATTTGGGGTTTGTTCAAGCATAGACGTGGTTGCATTATATAGCACAATGCAACCTTTACTCTGTACAGCGTCATTCAAACAAATTGTATGGCAAATGCACCACCGAACTGCGTTTAGAATGCTCCATTGAATCAAGTACAATTGCAGAGAGAAATGGGGAGAAAAGCTGTAAGAATGGGAGAGATGTTTTCAGCTGAGGTTTGAAATTAGCAGCCTGTTAGTATATTTGCACTGGTAGCAGTAGTGTTATATGATGATTCTAGGATATACGCTAGCGAAAATCAGACGCAGGCTGAAACTTTCCCAGGCAAATTTCCAGTTTGTAGGCAATTTTTAATCATCGTAATGATGATGATAATAATAATATCCCCCTAGAACTGTCACTCCTTGTCATGTTTTATTCCTAATATAACTTGAAGAGAAAGCTAATAGACCCTTATTAAAATCACTAGAAATATTTATCCTAGACTTTTTTTAACTTTCAGGGGATTTTTTTTTTTTTAAGAGACAGCTTATTCTGGTGTGTACTGGTAAACATCGTGGTATTGTGCTTTTTGGGCTGAAAGGAGTGGTTTATTTCCTTCAAAAATATACAAGTATATTATTTTTGCATTGGAAGATGGGAAGCAAATTCTTAGAATATGGTGTTTAAATTATGCTTATTGAAAAAACAGATAGCTTTATTTAATCCCATCATAACTCTTACTTGCAGTTCAGCTTAATAAAATAATGCTTTTTGAAAAATGATAGGTGGGTGGGTGAGCTGTTGCAGTGTGAGCTGTTAGCTGGGGATGGCACAGGCTGGCTGCAGAGCAGAACTGGTGCTCCAGGACAAGCTGAGAGGGTCTGCAGCCTTTGAATCTTGTAGGAATTGTAGATACTGACTTGTGAGGAGGTGCAGGAAGAAGGGCTGACCACAGCTCTTCTCTGAAAATCTTAAGCAAGAGACAGAATTGCAGTCATGCAGTCACACTCAGTGAACCCGTTGTTTTGCGGGCATTTTGAATTAGGGAGTGCTGTGGAGGTGGTGCTGTGGTAGTTCAGTACCATGGAATTTGCCATTGCTTGGGCACTGGTGACAATCCTACAAAAAGCAGCGTTACCACGGAGAAGCTGCTTGGCCTGGGGAAAGTGGATTAATGGTCTCCAGCCAGGCTGCAGTGGAAAGTTGTCATAGGAACTGGCTGGCTGTTCTGCAGGCCTGTGCCTTGTCTTCACTCCTTGGAAAGAACACCTCAGTAACTAATCACCTCAGGTTAGGAAATACTCCCGTGCCATGCAGTGTAAAGCCATGAGGAGAGCAGGCACTCTGGCTCCACCAAGGGAAACTGAGGGCAGTGCTGTACCCAGCAGGGCACAGCCTGGCTGATGTGCCTTGGGATGAGCTCACAGCGCCTGCTCTGCACCAGTCCCTGCCTGGGGGTGGCCCACAGACACTGGGTGTCCTGATAAAAAACAGCTGTGGCTTCTTCAGCAGTGAGAATAATAGGAGAGAAAACTGAACAGAATGTGCCCAGGAGGGAAAGCCTTGCCTGGCTCTTTGGGATGCATTTGGGAAGAGATGTTTCCAAGTCAGTGCATGAGAGTTCCTCACTTATTTTCTGTACTGCGTCTACTTTTAAAATTTTGTTTATTTAGTGTCAACAGCACAAATGTAATTTGAATTGTTATTTGAAATGGCCACAATCCGAGCCTTCAAGAGTTGGCTATTCTGTGCTGAATCTTATTATTTATCTTTGAAGGGCACGTTGATATAAATATTTCCTATTTTAAAATGTCTGTTTTGTGATATTAAAGAAATTACTGGGTCGTGATTATGACTCTTGTAGCAATGAGCTGTATTTTGTTTTTTAATCATTATGACTTACTAACTGGAATGGTTCCTAAAACCTGGGACTGTGCACTCTACGCAGAGATCACGTGTGTAACATGAATCTGCTTCTTGGACACAACTGCAGAGAGAATCCAGCATATACAATAAGTAGAACTTTATGTATAGTAAACAGACCTTAAGCAACATCTGAAAAAAATTGCTTCAGTCTTTAAGGTAGCCACTGTAAGCAGTTGATAATCTAGACCTGCCTACATAAATGTAGGTACTAAGTCTCATGCATGTGTTTGCAGGGCTAAAAAGGTGCTGGGGAGACCTGCCTGTATGAAGCTATATTAGGAGAAATACATTTTTTATATGGCAGTATGAGATCGAGGAGGGAGCCTGAGTAATTCAGCCTAAGAAACCCACGGCAGTCTGTTATTACTGAATGTGTAACAGTGTGTGCACCATACTATAAAGGCAAAAGCAGATTTGCTCTTATTTCCTGGACAGTTGGGTCACCAGACATAGGAGCAGTGAGTGGCTGTGTGCCAGAACTCTTAAGTCCTGTCACTTTTTCAAGTCTGGTAGAACATGTTAGAGCTTAAACTTGTGGCTTGCTGGTGATCTTAGCTTACCCTCTGGGCATGAATACCTGCTGTGGGATTTACCAGCACAGTCAGCCCTTTTTTGGTGGTTTCACTAGAGACACCATTCTGACTAAACTGGGAAGGTTGGAGACCCCACTGGGATCATCTGCATGCTTCTCTTAACAACCAAGGAAGAAAAAAGAAGTGGATTCTTACCCTGTGCATCATACCAGCTCAAAGTGACTTAAGTTCTGCAAAGGTGTGAGTCCATCAGCTGTGCAGAGCAGGAGCCACAGTAATGAGACACCCACAGAAATGATGCTGGGACTGGAACCTCTTGGCTTCTCTTTTAAAACTGAAAAATGTTTGGACAGAGCTTCTGTAGGTAGATGGAAGAAGAAAGGGAGGTCCAAGGAGATGTGATTCTTCTGAGATTGGAAGGTAGCTCCAAAGTGAAGTTAGTAGAAACAGATGTGCAGGAACAATGTACTGTAATGCAGCTTGTGTTGTACCCAGCCTGTAAATAAGAAGGCGGTTGTGGTCGTCGCTATAACTGCCATTCCAGCTCTTTTCACCACAAGTGATTTATTTAAAAACAAAAGCTCCTTGAAGTCATTATGTGGTCCAAACTTAGCTTAATTTAGTTATAAAGTATTCACAGCTCCTAGCTATGTTTCAGATGTTTTCAAAGACTTGCTATTTTGCTTGTGTGCTTACTACAAGATTACCATTGAACCTTGCTTGGCAGAGTTGGTTCAGAGGAAGGGATAAAACAGAATGTTCCTGTACATATTTCTGCAGGAGGCTCTGAGGTAGAGTGGTTTTCCACTGTGTATTTAAGAGCGGGCCTTTGGACTAGCTGGCTTTGACCCAGGCCTTGTAGTTCTCCCTGTTAACACTGGCATAATAGATAAAACTCTTAAGACACATTCTTGCTAGATTTTCAGGAAGCAACTTCTCACTGAACCTTCCAGGAAGGTACACTTCCCCAAAACATTTTCCACCTGGGGTGGTCCAGTTTTGGCAATTGTGGTGGCCAGATCTGGATTGTGAGACCTTCTGGGAGGGTTGTCCCCCTCTTGTGCGAGCTGCTGCCTTTTTCCTGGCAGCAGCTGCTGCCTGCACTGCTGTGGTAGGAACAGCTGCATGCCAGCTGTGTCCATCGGGCTCAGGAGGAAGCATTTGGCTGCACTGTTCAGGCAGTGTTTGCTGCTGAAATCCGTATTCCTTATCTCCTTTGGAGAATATTAGCTGTGGATGGGAATCAGCTCATACTTTACTGCTTGGACCGTGCTCCTCTTGGCATTTGCATCAAATGCAGCATGTCTGGCCATGGTGTATAACAAGGGAAACTTTGTAGTCAGTTTGTAAAGTAACCTGGAAAGGAAGGTAAATTCAGAAGACTGAAGATGGTTTAGCATAAAGCACCCAGAGTTCTCTAGACTAGCTGAAAACTGCTGGTGTTTGGGTTGATTCAGTTGGTGGAGAGTTACATATAGGCATGCACAGTGAATAATTAGGAACTTGAGGTCAGAGAAGAGCATGTGAATATTCTGCTCTCAGAAACCCAAAAGAGGTCCTGAGGTTAATGCCAGAGCTTTGTAATCATAACATGGCAATTACCAATAACAACATCTAAGAATAAGTGCTAGCAAAGAGCAGGCATAGGTAATTTTGGAAGTCAGTAAATAGAACTGTTGCAATCAAAAATAAATCATCTTCTAATGTTGATTTTGTTTGCTTTCTCTGTCTCCAAGATACCTTTTTTCCCCCCCAAAGGAATAGCTAAACATGTTGGTGAAGGTATTTCAAATGTTTCTCTCTGATCTTTTTGGATGTTACAAAGCAATTCCATTTCAAGACTATGCAAAGATGTATGTGGCCTTTGAAGTCACAGGAAAGGGCTGTAAAATTTGGTCCCAAATGTCCTCCTAAATCATGTCCTTTCTGACACTCTATGCAGTATTCCCTGAGAGCTTTTAAGAACAGATGCCCATAGTAGCTACATAATTGTTTCTTTTTTATTGCTTGTTCAGTTCCTAGTGTCAATGTCATGTTACTCTCAGCATTTTCTTTTAGGTCAGGATGAGTTCATTCCCTAAAGAAAAAAACTGATCAGTTGATCATAGATTGCAGGTGTTCTGAGCATCAGTTAACTCGAGACTGACCCTGGAAACTGCTCTTCCAGTTCAGTTCCTGTAGCTTTCTCCTCATTGAGTAACAGTGGCTGAGTGAAGCTGGAAAGAGGAATTTAGCATAGAGGCAAGCCAGACTGGTAAAGTTCTGTTGGTTCTGCTGTTTGGAAACTGAGGCAGGAGTCAAATTTCATTTTCCGCTTCATGCTGCAGTTATCAGTTGGTGCATCAGTGATGTTTAAGAGCAGGTCAGCAAGACAACCTACCTTGAGTCTTCCACTGTTTGGGGATCCTGCATTTCCCCATTGCTTATCTTTGTTAAAGAAAAAGAGTTGGAAAGAGTTTTACTTTGTGTGATCTGAAATGGAGTGCCCATCCATAGGCTTCAATAATCTGGGGACTTTTTCACATCTGATCAAAATAACACTGTAACCTTTCTAAGAGTTAGTTAAAAACACATTTGCAATCTAACCTTTCCTATTTTTTTTTTCATGTGATAAGAGATTAGGTAGGTTCTTAACCTCTTGTTGTACACGTGTTTTAACTTCTCTTTCAATATTGCACTGCCAGTTTTATGAGCCAAGGCCAAAATACTCTGCTTGCTAAACTTGAGCAATCAGGAGGGAACAGATGATGAAAAACTAACAGTGTTTTACTCATCTACCACTCATTTTTCTTCACAGGCATGTAGAGAGTAGATATTAACAAAGACAGTAATAAAACTCACTGTGAGGCCTCATAAATCAATGCATACTGGTGGGGTCAGGAACAAATATTGGAAAGGTTAGAACACGGAGAGAGCTGCGTTCCCGTGTTGTGACGCTCAGGGCAAGGCTGGGAGTTTTTCATTTGCTGATTTGAAAGCAATCAGGAGGAGGCATTTCTGTGGCTGCCCAGGAGGCTTTGTGCTGGCTGGGCGTGTGGTCAGCTCTTTTTTCTAGTGGCTACACTAGGTCAGGTAACACGCTGAAAAAGAAGTCCTGGGTGAATCAGGGCTTTCATATTGCTCTGCTAGGGACAGGTGTTTGTAAAGGTGTCTCAAAACCCAGGGAATCCAAGCTGTTTGCTCATCTGCAGCAGGACAAGACTGAGCTGTTGAATGCGTCTGCAAGTCTACGTCAACAAGGTGCTTGAGATTCCCTGAAGAGAGAAAAGTCCAGAGGAAAGGTTCAGTGTTGGCAACTCTCAGCTCAGGTTTGTTATAACAGGGATGTGCTGATGATGCCTTTTTAGTTGTTTGTTAATGTTCTTTCACCTTTCAGGCTGGCAATTTTCTTCCAGTTTGCAGCTGATGTAGTAGATCTGTGACTTCATTTTGTCCCTTCTGAGAACTGCTTATGCTGGGGCAAATGCAGAGACAACACTCTGTGTCCTCCTCTGCTCCTGCCAGGGGACAGGCTCCTGTGGTAGCAGGATTGATTTAATATTAAAACCTAAGGAACTGAATGGCCCATGGGAAGGTGACTGTTTCCCCAAATTAACTTAGTGGTTTGTGTTTTGCTTGGACAGATAGTAAGAAGTTTCCAAAGAAAAGAGGTTGATTCAGTTGGAAGACGGTTTAATGTAGGTCTTTGGAATCACTTGATAAAGCTGAGGCAGTTAGGTTATCGAAGAGAAGACAGAAACCTAGCAAGAGCTCAAAGTCATCATAGATGTTCAGTTATTTTACTGATTAATTTAGTCACATAGGATGCCTAACAAAAGCTGTACAAATTAGCAGTCTTTTGGAAGAGCTTGTGTGTACTGCAAAGAAAGTGTTTGTAAAATTAATTTACTTGTAGAGTTTCCTGTAGTGGTGCCTCAGTACTACACATCTCTTGAGATTAAATGAGATTTGTGGGCTGATAGCATCTAGATGGGGACAGTACTGTGCCCTCAGGACAGATGTGTAATTTCATTTGTAATCAGGCAGACTATAATTACTATATTTGCCTCTGATTAAAAAAACAGGTCAGAAAAGTAATGAATTGTTCTCCTTATGGGATGGGGAGGATCTTCACGCGGCAAGAGCCCTTCAAAGCCCTGTACAGTGTTCAGGTTCCCCAGTGTTCCATCTTTGTGCTTGCTCGGTTGGTAGGTCTGTGTGGCTTGTTTCACATCAGCAGGGAGCTGCTGCCTGCTGAGAGCAGAGTGCAGAGTAGGTTGTGGGTACTTGCCTTTGTGATCTCCATGGTGAGTGCTGGGTACCAGCCAGCCTCTGGTTTGGGGAGAAAGAGGACTTTTGTGTGGCGCAGGTTGCAGGGCAGGGGTATCTGTAGGTACTGAACTAGGAGGAGCACAGAGCAGGAGGAGGTTGTACTTCTGGCCTTTGTGAGCACTTCAGGACTGATGAGAGCCAGCCTAGGGTCGATTTCAATGAGCTGAGCCTGCACATAGGCTGTGCTCACCTGAGAGGCTGGATCAGCCTCAGGAAAGGCTTCTTGGAAGGGAGGTGGGTAACCATTATGTGGATGAAAGCAGGAAGTCTGTTAAATCTGTGTTAGGCTAATATGTGTCTGGAGCCCTATGTGTTAGGGTAGCAGGGAATCAGGATCCTCCTTACTAAATTATCTCTGTATTTATTTTCACAGTGCCCTTTACAGCTGAGGACCTTCATTATTTTGGTTTGGGTTTTGTGAACAAATAGCAAGTTGAAAATCTGCTCAGTTTTGTGTATGAGGTCCGTGGCTTTGCTGGGTATTATTCTATGTCTGGCATAGTTCCATAGTCATCTGGTTTTTTGAAAGATGGGTTTACTTGTCAAAGATCTGTCTCTTACTGTTTGGTAAGTTCTCAAAAAGAAGAGAGAGCAGGTTAGTATATGAGCTTTTGGTCAGCTTTTTCCTTAAAGAAGGTGGGAGGAGGAGGGAATGTCACTGGAAAAGAAAACTCTTAGCAGGGAAAGAAACTTCTCAGTGGTTTTGACAGAGCAGTTCTCAGAATTATTGGATTTTTTTCAGCTGTTGATCTCAGTGTTTATTTTCAATCCCTTTTTTTAATGAAGGAGGAGCCAGTGTTCCCCAGTTCTTTACTCAGCAGTGTGTCCCTTGGCGAGTGCTGTGCCTAGAGCCCTGGGACTTAGGCTGAGAAGCCAGTTGTCTCTCCTCACCAGGGCTGAGCAGGGAAGCCTTTCTGCTGAGGCTGGATGGAGATGTGAGTTCGTATTTCCAGCCTGCAGAGATGGTTCACATGCTGATTCTGCTGTCACATCTGTTTGTGTCGCCCATAAATGTATAGAGAAGGCCCATCCTGCATGGAAGAGGGTTCAAGTGTCTCTAAAAAAATCATCCTTCTTCTTTTTCAAGACTAGAAAAAAGCTAGAATGAAGTTTCAGTATCTTTGCTTTTCCCTTAAAATATTAATGAAGCAGGGATGTGATCTTCAGAGACGAGGGTTTTTTTGCCAGTAAGCTCAGTCAGTGAGGAAAGACAATAAAAATGTCCTAAGTGAACTTTTGGCTGTTTGCATTATCCAAGCTGTCCTGGTTGCATGCTCTCAGAATGGCTGTGCCACTGAGCCCAGTTGTGCATCTCCAATACTTTGTCAGTTGCTGTCATGCTTCTGGAAAGGCCTGTTACATCTGCATTTGCTTCCCAAAACACAGTGGAATCTAATGAAAAGCATCGTTGTTTTGAGACACTCTGATCTGCTGCCAAAAGAGCTACCGTTGTATAATCCTTAATAGCAGGTTAGAGTGGCAGATGCTCCTAGGTTTGAAATTGTTATGTGGCAGCGTGGCTTCCCAGTTCTCTCTCTGGGGAGGGCATGTCTCATCTTGTTCTTCTTTGGGAACTACGACTCTCATGGTGTTCAGCTGTCCTGACTTGGGAATAGACCCTTGAACAGGCTGAACATCAGTGGTGCTGCTTAGGGGTGACAAGGAAAGGGAAGCTGGCAGTTTCCTTTGAGAACAGGGAGCAGTGCTCTGTCTGCTGAGTACCAGGGATTACATTTGTCTGTTCTTGCCAGCACATTGTTCTGATGCAAAAAAAAGAGTTGGAATAAAAAAAAAAATTATCTTGACTTCCCTTTCTGATTTGCAGGACTCACTGTGTATACTTCCATGCTGACATTTCTGCCTTTTGTGATCTTTATGTTAACCTACAGCTTGGCTGGCACGCTGTCAGGCTTCATCTGTGTAGCAAATAAAGTATTTGCAGGTATCATTCAAACACTGAGTTCCTGTTGTGGTGGGCATTGGCATCAAAGTTTACTGCCCAATTTTTCAGCTAAATCAAATATATGGGAACTCTGATAAATATTTTAAAAGAAATATACTATGAATAGTTTCTGTAGGGTGAGCTGTATTACAGCAGAGGGGTCAAATTAATCTCTTATTTTTAATCTTCCAAGACTCTGGGCAACTAGAGCAATTGCTTATGGGAAAAACAATGTGAGTGAAGTATTTGAATTATGTTACGTGTTTCTTGCTAGAATTTAACAGCTGTAAACAAAAGGCAGTGAGAACATCTTTGTAGCCAGGTCCATGCTTGCCTTTGGCAGGTGCTCAGTTGGACAGCAGTTTGGGAACCTCTGTGGCAGAGGTTGCTGCAGGCTGCTGAGGGCCTTTTCCCAAGGAGGAGAGTTTCCCAGGGCCATCAGGGTACCTGGTTTATATTGGTGTGGGCTCAGGAGAGCCTTTGTTTATCCATTCACCTTCTGTCTGTGTAAAACTACTCTCTGGAGGTTTCTTTTGAATACTGGTTGTTCCTCAGCCTCATGTCCACTGTGGCATTGGGGTATAAGGTGAGGAAGAGTCTCCTGAGGCATTGTACTCAGTTTGACTGATCTGCTGTATAGCTCAGACAATTTGACTTTTCTGCATTAATTCTTGACTCTGGGAAAAAAAAAGGCTGATTGAAACACCCACATACTTCATTAAGAGCCCTCTGATGATGATTTCAGAAATTTGTTTCATAGCTAGCTCTCTTCTCTGTTAATATTTTTGTGTTGGTTGATTTATTTAACTTCCAGTCACGGGGTCTTGTTCTGTTATTGCTAGACTGAGAACCCTCCACAGTCAGGCTGCTTGCCTGTGTGCAAATGCTTCTAGACCATTTTCAAATCACCTGCAGAGCTGCTCTTTGTACACTGGCAGCCTTCCACTCTGGCCTTACTCTCACAGCTTTATTCCTTTCTCAGTGCATTCCTTTCTGAATGGGGACAGCCGGCTGAAGACAGTTTTCCAGCAGAGTTTGTGTCAGTGACAGAGAGAAACATGGAGTCCTGCTTGGTAGTCTTGTACACCCAAGGGTCATATTTGACCTGCAGCTGCAGCATTTCTTTGAGAACTCATGTTTGCTAATTCTTCTCTGTGACGTAGCTCTTGTGTTTCTGGACCAAGTCTTGCATTCCTTAAGTATGATCCTTCTTTTTTTTCTGGTGCTGGGAGAGCGGGGCACACTAGAGTTAGAGAAGTGGAAAAATAGCATCACCCCTAACAAACTCTTTGTGTAAAAAGCAGTAAATTGGAAATAACCAAAATAGTAGTTCTAGAAGAGATAGTGAGAAGCACGAGCTATATGGAAATACACTTACGAGCTCACTGGAGAATGGAGTTCCTGTTTCAAGGCATTAAACTAATTTGCAGATAGATGAGAGAATGGATGGTCTCATGGTACTCAGATTTGAGGTTTGCTCCTCAGAGTTGCACAGCAGATTTCATCGTTTTCCAAATTCTATTCTAACCATCCATAATGTTGATGATAATTAAATAATACTTAAAATATTTTAATGAATTAGACCTGCTTGGAATTCCTGAAAGAATAGAACTCCATGGATAGAAATGGATGGACACGAGAAGAAACTCCAAATTAATGTATTTCTGGGTTTCAGTGTGTCTAATGCATCGGGGTCCTGGAGTATTGCTGGAGCTCTAAGAAATGTACAGCCACTCTGTGGGTATGGTTGTCAGTAGAAAAATTCTGATTTAAAAATCCATGTAAAATAAGCAGGGTTTTGTTAAATATATTTTACAATGTATTTGATACACAGTTGTTACTTTAGCATCTGGATTTAAAGCAGATAAAATTCAGCCTGAAATTAGATCAAATCGCATAATAAATGGGATGAGTAGAATTCTCCTTTCTTATATCTTTCCTATTCAGAAGTAGTCCATGAGTTGCCTACCAGTCAGACCATATTCAAATGAACATACAACTGGGAATGCTTTACCAATTTCACCAAAAGCACACTCTTGAAAAAGCAGCTTCACGATGCAAGCCCTGTGGTGGTGTCCAAGAGTAACTGCTACCCCTTCTTGTAGGAAGAGTCAGAGCCAGTGTCAGAGATTGTAGGCTTGGAGCTAGGAGGTTTAGTGTGATCCATGGAGCAAGGAGAGTGTTATCAATCTAATGTAATCCAGTGGATCTTTGGATACCACAAGTGCCACCTGTAAGCTCACTACACGTCTGTGGTTAACCTTAACAAGTTCTTAACAGCAGCTCTCTACCTCTTTAATACCCTGTAATCAGTACACAGAATTATCCTGCTTAAAGCCAACCTCAATTACCATGAGGTGAGAGTATACTTTGAAGTGTCTCTTGGAAGTAATTTAATTGTCTAATATGAAGGATGTGTTTTGCCCATCCTGCCATAATGAATGTGAAGCCTTGCTTGTCTGACAGGCAACCACACAGAAGTCGAAGATCTTCAAGTGAAGAATTTAAATTTCTGAAATCATCATTACTTTAGGCAAAAGGAGGGGAGGAAAAAAAGGTCAGTTTTCTGATTTAGATAATTTACAAGCATCACTGTGTTTCTCTCAACTCATGGACACAGTAGTTTTCCAAAAGCATTGCTAATTAAAAACACCTTTTGGAAACAGTTTGCCTTTGGCCATCAAGCAAAAGTGTTGGCAGTAAAAGACAAGAGTGGTTTGAATTGTTATCCCAGGGCTGTGGTGAAGGGGGAAGGAGCTCTGTGAACTAACAGCTAGTGTGTAGAGCTGCAATTCAGAATAAAATCAGAGCATCATTTGACATCCATGCAACCCCTGTGTCTTGGAGCCCATCAGAAGCCTGCTGCTCTACATGCAGAAGTACAGGCTGACCTCTCTGTGTGTTTGCCAGTTGATGCTAAATATTGAAATTTGAATTTGTGTAAATGTATACTGTGCTGGGAACATGCAGTGTATCTGTGATTCATCCTGGCAGCGCTAGGAACTCAGACTGACTTTTTGCACAGGGACTGAGGAATTACTCCTTCTGCATTTGCTTCCCAGTTGCTCTGTTATTACCTTCACTGGACCTTGCTATCCCTAGCTGACTAAATGTGTTATGTGAGTGGGAGCTGGTGAAGTGCTTTGGGATTGCAGGTGTGAGAATGGCACTTCTGGTGAGGCCAGGAGCCTGCCCAGCCCCTGCTTGCACAGTGGCCCTGGGAGGTGCCCTTGAGGGGGATGACACAGTCCTGGCCACCTTTTGCTGTCCATCCCAGGCGATCATGAGGTGTGATGCTAACCCGAGTGGATTTCACCTCCTGCAGTGCTTGCTATCTCAAGTGCCCAGCCTGATTAAGGTGCAAGCTACTTCTGCCCTCAGTGGAGGGAGTGGACCGCTCTCAGAAAGTGAGTCACTTGCTTTTCCTAACCACCCTTACATGGACAGTCCCCTAAGCTGCAGAAAATGTCGCTTTTCCCCCGTCCTGCCCTATTCTGAGGCTTTGTCATGACCCAGACCAGGAATTTGACATGAGTCATGAACAAACCACCCCTGTTCCTGCTCCCTTTGCTTTTTGCAGTCCTCAGGATTTTAGGACGGTTTGCTCCTCCCTTGCTGAGACCCCACAGAGCACTTTGAGATGGAGCAGCACTGCAGCAGGGAGCCAGGAGCTGCTCCAGGCTTGCCAAGGGCGTCACAAGCCTCGTCTGTCCTCCCACGGCTCCGGCTAGACACGGGGCTCCTGAGCAGAGCTCCCTGGGTGTGGTGATTTTCCCTCTGCTCTCTTTCCACTGTGCACGTCCATGTGTGGGCTGTGCTGCCAAGGTATTCGTGGCTCTTGAGGCTGAACGTGTGAGCAGAGGCAGATGTAGTGCACGGTGAGTCACTGCGAGTACGCTACAACCTTGGCTTCTGCTGGGGGTGCTTTTGTTTTGGGCTCTATAAGCTCTCGGAGAATATCCTGGAAACAGTGGGATTGTCACCAGAGTTTTGTTCATCTCCGTGGTTTAGTGTGTGTGCCTCTGATTTGGCACTGCATCATCGAAGTGGCAAGATGAACTCAGAAAAAAAAAGAGAGGCAGTCAGAGCACTTAGCATGAACATGTCAGATATTATCAGGTGCAGAAATTTCTAACTATTTGCTGCCCGAAAAAGATTTAAAAAGTAATAGTAAAACTTGAAGGGAAATGCATCGGAACATTTTATTTAATTTATATTTCTTTTATTTGAACGAATACACTATGGAGAATACTTTAAATCATCTAAAATCTGACAAATGGACTTAATTCAGAATATTTGCTAAAAATCTCAGTTCTTTTGGATCAAAGCATATGTGCTGGGCAACAGCTCTGTATCAAAGCTTTGCAGCTGAGATTTAAATACCTTTTCAGTAGGAATCCTGTACCATAAATGCTATCAGATGCTTAATTAAGACAGCGCAAGCAAGGAGCGTGTTTGCAATAAATTACAGGGATGTGTTCTGACAGGCTTTATCTATGTAAAGATTTCTATTTTTATGTGAAGCTATTTACAGATTATTGATTTCAAAAATAGATTTGTAACTAAAGAAAGATGCATCATATTTCAGTAGCTTAGAGTTGAGAATCCTGCCCGGCTGTCTCCCTGCTCTCTTAGATGTTTATTCCAGTGGCTCACAAGTGTATGGATTCTGTCCTTCTTATTTTTCTCTCTCTGTTTGGAAGAGGGAATTTGTATTCAGGGACCAGGTCCCAGGTTTCTTACCCATGCAAGCAGGCTGATTTTTATGCCTTTGAAGCACAGAACAATTTCAGTGAAGTCTGTGAGGCTTTTTGCATGAGTAAGACTTTTGGATGGTGAAGGTCCCTCGCAATATATTTTGTCACTTGTCACTGTTTTGTTTCAGGGCAGCAAGCTGTTGTCACAGTGTCAGTGGAGCCTGCTAAGCTGTAAGCCTGCCTTTGAGTACGTGTAATAGAAACCTCCAGCTTGTTTTTTTGCTACTTAATGCTGTGTGAACATTAGAAGAAATATTTTAATAAATCAAGGCACAGCCTGAAGGTAGAGGTAATATTTTTCATTAGAAGAACCTTTAGAATTTGAAAACTTGCAAGCTGGTGTACCCAAGAGCCTGTCTATTTTTTCCAGCCCTACCAGTTAGTCTAATGAAAGATACTGTCTCTCTCTACAAACCTTGTCCTGCCTGCAAACTCTGCTGATTGTATCTACAGCAAAATACTGCTGGATTATTAAAATAATTCAGGCCTTCTTTGTTTAATTATGGAAACTCAGATTTTTGTGGTTTCCTCAAGTCTCAGCTTTTTGAATCCCATCACACATAAAATAATACTGTCTGGTTTCTCATATTGTAGAGGAGGGTTTCATCACATGGGAGCTCAAACTGTTTCACTGATTCCTTATATTAGAATGGATATTATAAAGCTAGCCTGCTAAAATTCTTCTGCAATCTGGATTTTAGGGTATTTTGTAGCATACTGTCAATGTATACCGTCAGCTCTCTGGCATGGATGGCCTCTGGAAGCAGTCCTAGCCCAGTACCTGTGTCAGCATCTGATGTGGTGTTGTGGTGATGGAAGCAGAAGAAATGGGAAGAGGCTGGCAGAACACGATGTCTCTGGTGTAGTCTGTGGGTGTAAATCTTTGAATCTTGCTGTGTGTCTGGCTGGGTAAGCAGAGTGGTGTATCCCTTCTAAACAGCAGGAAGCTTGGATTTGGACTTGTTTGGAAGACCTAGACCCAGAGCTGTCCAACAATCCTAAGGCTAGCCATGCAACAGTTTTTTCAGAGCTCTTTAATGTGCCTTTTAGAGGCCTTCAATGAGTGTGTCTCTTGGACCCAAATCTGGAGATCTAGGGTAGTAGCTTTAAAATAGACCAAGGTGGTGATGATCTGGACCATCTTGGAATGTCCATGGGTAGCTGCTTTTCCACCCTCAGAGTGCACAAGCCCTTGCTGTAGTTTGCAGACTTGGGGTGTTACCAGATCACTCCCTCTGCTGCATGGCTTGTCTGAGTCTGTGACCCTTACAGAAGCACTGCTCCTCTGCTGAGCAGCCCTGCTGTCCCTGAGGAGCCTTGCTGCAGGCAGTGCCCTGCCTTCCAAGTGAAATGGGAACAGGTCAGTGCTTCAGGGGCATTCAGTTCTGTGTGCTGTGCTGCCTTCTGTCTGCCTTTGGGCACGGCTCAAATAGATAGTGGTAATTACTTGTAAAGCCCTTGGTGGCTGTGGCTGGGGCTATTTTGGAAGCTGATTCTCCCTACATGCCCTGTTGTAGAAGTTGTGGCTGGCTGGAATGGCCCGTCACCCTCTCGCTGTGGTGACCTCCTCTCCTGGGTGTGTGGCAGGGAATTCAGGGGGAGAGCTCTCAGCAATGGCATGCAGTCTCTTGGGCTGCCTGCCAGGGCCTGAATTTGGTGACCTTTAGCATGTGGCAGAAGATGCATTTGTAAACCTTGGTTATAGTAACTGGGAGAATGCTGGAGGAGAAGGAGGAATGTATTTTTTACAGACAAGCTGTCTGCTCTCTGTTTGATGTTTATGACCAGCAGATAGTAGGTAAATATACTAAGAAGTGCTGTGACAATTGGAACTGTTGCTCTTTAAAAGAATTTAAAATTAGGAAATTATACACATTTCCTTGAGGGGCATGCATGTGACACTGAGAGTGCTGTGACTTCTAGCACTGGTTTCTGCACTTGCTCTGCTCTCTACTTTGCTGGAATCATTAAATTCCCTCCTGTAAAACAAATGCAGTCATATTTTAGAGGTGTCCAGATATAGTTGCTATATCATTACCCATGTAGTTTGTGGGTGTTTTTGTTTCTTTTAAGAAGAGCAAACAAGCCAAGACCTGCAGTCCAACAGTTGTGTGGGTTACACCAGAATGTATTTTCATGTAATATCTAATTTGGTATCACTGTGGGTTGTGTCTCCCCACCCTGTTCTCCCCACCAGCTCTAATGACAGTGTTGTGGCAGGTTGAGCTGGGCTCAGCCTGGGTTCAGCTGACCAGTGGGAACTACTCAGCCTTTCCTCACTTTTGGTCAGTTGGTTTTGATAGGTGAGAACTTGGACTGGTGAGATGAGCTGACCCATCATGGGGCTGCTTCATAACCCCACCTGGTGCCAGGGAATGCAGCAGCTGGAAGAGCAGGCGAGCAGGATTGCCCCAGTGTACTAATAAGAAAATTGGGAAAGCTGCCCCTCTTTCCTGATGGCAGGGCCCTCCTGATGAGAAGGACTGTCTGTGGTTTGGTGGTGACAGCCGGCACTTGAGAAGGGGTGCTTGTGTTTGTGAAGATCTGCTGGTGAATATTTGCATCGCTCATGTTACAGGTTTGCAGAGTGTTCTTGCTCTGCCTGAATGTGTCTGACCTGCAGAGGACAAAGGATCATCTTTCTACTTTCCTTCCAATTGTTTCTGCTAATTTAGCATCAGTTTGAAGCTTTGTCTTTGCTTAGAGATCAAATAGCCAGGGACAAGGCTCTTTGTTTTCACTCTGTGGTAAAAGTGGCAAGGTCAGTCCCAGTGGGGCTTGTACGGTTTACACTGCTGAATTTATCTCATCTCTTAAGGGTTTTCTATCACCTACAGCTAATGCATATTGGTAACTCTAGCATCAAAAAAGACCCCTTTTCAGCAGTGAAAACAAGGTCTCTGCTTGTAAAGGCATTTTCACCACAATAGATAGGAATATCTTTGCAGCCATATAAAACAGACTTTCCAGCTCTCTGGTTTAACATCTCAAAGAGCAGCATCTTACTTGACCTGCATACTCAGGTCGTGCCACCCAGGAAGTCTTGAGAAGTACCTGGCAAAACAAACCTTGAGCTGAAGCAAGCTTTTCTTTTCTATCTATTTCAGAAATAAGTAAGCATTTGAAGATGACAACCTCATGGAGCGACCGACTGCAGAATGCAGCAGATCTCCCTGCAAACATGGATGGACACGCTCTCAAAAAGTACCGCCGGGAAGCCTATCACCGGTGAGTCATCCGTGGAGCTCCAAAACTAAACATAAACCCCACACTTCTTGGGGCTTTTTTTGCTTGTTAGTAAAACAGGAAGGTTGTTCTTACCTTCCTTGTACAAGCTGGTAGAAGAGAGCTTAGAAGATGGCACAGTATTGGCCTGCAGGAGTTTGCAAACCGCTGAGTTGAGATACATGTAGTAGAGTGAGAGACAATATGCTTCTTATTGCAGTCAAAAGGTTCATCAAAGACAGATTTTGGATAGAAGCTTTCAAGTCAATAAATAATCAGTGGCAGAGGTTTTATAATAATTATTGCAGTGCACACAGGGAGAGACACTGGAATGCACAAATATGAATAAGGAGGAAATCAAATGGGGTCAGAAATTTTTTGAGAATTACACCTAGTGTGATTAAGTGTGGGACCACAGGAACATGCAGGAGCACTAGGCAAGGGCCCAGCCTTTTCAATGCTAGGTGAACCTAAAACCATCAGAGTTCAAAATAAAAGGAATGTTATCACTCTTAGTTTATAGTTTGGGAATCAAAGTGCAGGCACTAGGTTGTTTTTACGAGATCACATTGGAAGTTTGGCTGATCCAAGAATTTAGGCCACAGCTCTCAAGGTTCCAAGCATAGAGCATAAAAGTGGGATGAAGTCTGTATCCTAATCAGATGTCTGGACTGCTACAGAGTTAAAAACAACAGTATCTAGTAATTGTCAGTATTCTGTTTGTGGGAGGTGTATCTTCAAAGTTTAGCTTCGTTATTTTGAGAAGTCATACAGTGTGATGATGAGAGGATATTCAGCAGAAGGGGAAATATATGTCTGATGTAGAAACAGAAACATTTAACCTCATGCTTAAATGCCACGTTGCATTTGTGATTCACATTGGTGGTATTTCTGGGGAAGTGTTTTGGAAGTGTTAGATATCTTTTGATTCTCCAAATGGAATCTAATTTGAGAAAAACGCCTTAGTGCATCATATGATTGGCCAGGTTGTGCATGTTGCAGTGTCCAGGGCTAAGTGATGGATCCTATGATGCCTTTCTGAAGCTTTCCAATTTCCAATGAATATGTTTGAGCAACATGTCTTAAGTGGTGGCATTATTTGAATCTCTCTGTCAGCTGGTTTGTCAGATATGGACAGATACAGTTACATTTAATGAATGTAACTATATATAGAATGTAAGAAGAGAGGGATTTTATACTATTCCCTATCAAAAAATCTTCACCTTGTTGCAGTCATTGACAGGTTTACCTTTGTTTCATAAATTTATTTAAAACTTCAGCTGTGTTACTCCTGATTCAGAATGATGGAAGTCAAGTCAGAGCCATGCCTATATTTTTCCCTAAGTATTTCCTTAACATTTGTTATGTTTAAGTGCTGGGAGGTTGCTAAATGTTGTACACGATCCAAAGGAAGCCATGCTTGTCTTTAAGAGCTCATACATTCAAGTCCTCCTCATGTTTTCCCTTACTCGTGTGAAAAATCCTTACTTTCAGAAAGAATTTCCTTATGGAAGAAAGGAGGGTTTCCCACTAGGGGCTGGGATCTGGTAGCCCAAAATTAGTCTGAGGTAAAGTTTAGGTACCTGTTTTTAGCATCTAGAAATGTCTTAGGCAAAACATAGCCAGCAGAAATGCTGCTGGCATCTCAGATTTTCATGGAAAGCACAACATTGGAAATCCTAGGGAGGCACAACATTAAGGAGAGGCACATTTTTGTTTTGGAATTGCTATCCTCTTTCAAAGAGAGAGAGGGAGGGAGGGAATGGGAGAGAATGAGAGAACCTGATGCCAAGACTGTAGTATAAATCTGTGCTATTAATGGCTTTGGTATACCAGTTTCATGGGAGTTATTTTGATAATCCAGTATTGTGAGAATCTGAAACAACCTCATTCCAGAGGCAGTGTTGTCAGATTTCTATTTCTGGTCCTTTTCATGGTCGTAGTGTTAACAGATGTGATGTTACTTTAAAAAGTGCAAACTTAACATGATAAAGTATGACTGAAGTTATTTCCCCTTGGTGTTTGATATTATATTTTTTGGTCTTTTATTAATGCTTCAGATGCAGAATACATTTGCTGTATTATATAATACACAGCCATGAGTTGTAGGATGTGAATTTGTTTCATTAAGGTCCAGGTATGCTCTGAGTCTCTTCTGCTTCTTTGCTGAAGCACTGCAAATTTTATGAAAAAGAGAAGTAGAAAATATATGGTGTCATTGTCAAGATTATTTTCTCTTTCTTCTTTTTTTTTCTGTCTTTTTTTTTTCCTTACTCCAGCAGCTAAAGGAAAAATCCTTGAAAACATAAATCTAAAGTGACTTAGAAACAAAACCAATAAGAACATTGAATTTAAACCTATTATGTTTTTGTTACCTTAAAGCTGGTTAAAGTTATTTTATGAGCCCAGTCTGAAAGGCTGGAGGAGCTTGGCTGCTACATCACATTTACAGATGAGAATAAGTGGGACTAGCTTTTTTTACCTGAGTTGAAAGCCTAGTTGAGCTCAAATTCAGCAGATTTTCTAAATGCTGCTAGGAATTCTTAGTTTTCTGAAGAGTGAAATTTAAAAAACTTGTTTCACTGTTTATTTGCTTCGTGCTTACTTAAATACCAGGGGAGATACCTAGAATAATCAATTTAACATTCTTGTTCACATGAAGTACACACAAGATTTGATATGTTTGAATTGTAAATTAATTCAGACAAAAGAAGGGGAAAAGCTTCCAAAAGCAAAATTGTTTACCTTAAAAATATATGTAAATGTTCTTGTGGCCATGAAACTTCTAAAAAGCTTTTTAAAAATTACTTCTGAAGATATCACTCTAATAGTCGTAGTTTATAGTGGTCATTCTTACTTGGAATGTGATTTTTCAGGTGCTGCACTTCTAATTGTATTGTAATTGATGGATGGATATTCAACATATAATAATTGTTGGCAGAAGTCCCAGTTGGGACTGGTTTAACTGGTGTAGTGCATACTGACTCAGAGTATAATGACTGCATCGCAATCATATCTGAATGCCATGGGCAAGAATGTTCAGAATCAAATTTTTATAGCTATAGAATCAGAAAAATCTGTTGGGGAGGAGAAGTTATCTTCAGGGAATTTCTGACTAGTTTAATGAAAGCTTTTGTTTGGCTGGTGTTGCTGTCAGACCTTGTTACACAACACTGCTGGCGCCTGTTGGAGGTGAGGTCTGAAGATGAATTAATATGCAAGCTGCATGTTACTCATTCTCTAGCAGAGGTCACTGGTAAGAGGATACTGCATTACTGTGCTATTGGCAACATAGATTTTAATTCAGAAATAAAATGGATGTGGAGTTCTTGGGAGGCTTTTCCTTGGTGTTTGTGGTGGTGAGGCCGCCTCCCTCGTGTGCTGCTTGTTGACTTTTCCGGGTAGAGGATAATCACTAGATCACTTGTTCTGGAGGAGTACTGTCATTTAATGGGATTGTAATTAGGCAAGAACTAGGTTGACTCTGAGCCACCAAATTGCCCTAGTGTCTATTTTTTAACTTGGAGTGAGCACTTCTAGGCACCCTCTGGATTATCTCACATAGCTCTTAAGGGTTTAAATAGCAACCCCATCTAGTTAAAGCAAATAATGGAAAAAGTTGGTGTTCCATCCACTCTTGTTACTGACAGTTACCAAGATCCAGGAAACAGGTATTTGCACTTATATTTATTTATCTCTGGTTTTGGCTTAACAAAGCAGTAAGGCTGAAATGGCCTTTTTGTTAAACATACTGGCTTTGGGATGCTTCTGCCATTTTTATCAGAATAATTTGAGACTTCTCATCCTGAATGTGGGGTTTCTGTTGTTTTTTAACTGTTGGGTTTTTTTCTTGCTCTCTTGTTTGCTGTCTAGTGCAGGGCATGTGGCATCATGATTCCTAATCCTAATTCTCCTGCTGATTGTTGATAGAGTATTAAGTTGCTTCATAGTTTTGTACTTCAGTTTGCTTTCAGAGTACCTTAAGATGGTGATATAAGTGATTTTAGCTGTTACTGTACACTGAGATTCTGGATTAAAAAATAGTATATGCTTTAATAATGACAAAGCAAAAGGATTGCCAACTGGTTGTTTTGATTTCATGGATTAAAGATGTACTTTAGCTTGTTCAAATTTGTACACTCTGGGCTATTCACTGCTAATCTTGTTTCTTCACTTAATTGTTACTGGATCATCAGTGATTGCAAACAGGTGGAAATGTTGTATAAACAAGGCTGTGAGACCTGAAACTGTCCATCTGTTTAGGTGGTTATATTTAAAGTCCCTTCAAAATGATCAGTTCACTGATCATTTTCCACCATCATTTTCCACTGAGGTGGAAAATCCAGAACAAATCTTTAGCAGTCTGAAAGTGCTTTTTGCATGGAACACAATTGGACAGGCCATGTGTGGTGTTCCCATGTACTGGGTAGCTCTGGAGGCTCTGCTGGCCGTGGTCTGTCCTTGTGTGCCTGAGCAGCCTCCTGGGACCTGTGTGGTGGCCTGTGTGTGACAGAGGGCAGCCTGTGGCTCTCTCTGCTTTGTTTTAGTGCTTTAGACACTGGAGGAGGGAGAGGGAGTGTGTCCAGTCTGTAGAATAGGTGAGTTTACAAAAAAGCGCACTACTTGCCAAATTAATAATAAAGAAATTACATTGTAAATGTCCCATGATCCTTAGTTTTAATAGTTTCAGGGAGCAGACAAGTGTTATTTTGGGATGGAATCCATATGTGAGCTTCTTGGCACTTTGCTGTTGCCTGGGCAGAAAACCCAAACAATGAAAACAGAAGGGGCCAAGACTCTCTTTGCATCTGGTTCTTGCAGAATCAGAGGGAAGTGCTCATAGCTGTGTTTCTGGATACAGCCTCATCAGGCTTTGAATCCACTCATTACTGGGTTTTCCAGTTTAATGTCACTATAACTGTGCAAGGACAGATAGACTTGTGAAATTGTGGGGTATGGTGTTGGAAATGTTACTAGAAGTGGCCTGGAAATTTTTATGCCCTTCTTTTGTTTCCCCTGTCTGATGCTATTTCATCCTCTTAAGGTATCTCAAGCCCAAATACTGTCTCTAAATGTGATTACAAATATTCAGAATGTTCATCTTTGGTTGAAGAAGGAATAATATATAATTCTAAAAATCTATAATTAAAAATAAAGCCAAAATTATATGATAAAAAATAATATATGGAATGGTCAATACCTGCCTAAAGAGGCAGGACTTAGCAAAAGAACAATTTCATTGGTTTTAAAAATTTAAAGCAGTTTATTTCTTCTCAAAGGCAGCTACCAAAACATCCAGCACCCAAAGATGAGACATTTGGATGATATGGTAGTTTCTGCTTTAGATTGCTCACTTGCTTTGTACCTGATAAATAAGGTCAGTGGGGAAGTTTGCTGCTGCTGGTGGAAGTCACCTGAGACCAGAACTGCAATGTCATGCAGTGACACAAGTCCCCAGGCAGACCACATTTGGGGACTAGCTGGTCATACCGAGAACACTGAGTTGTCATAACAGTAGAGGGATGTTTATGTCATTATTCACCTTTTTAAAGAGGCCACGGGGACCTTGGGCGTGGGAGACTATTAAAAGCTAATCCATTTAGTTCCCATTATTTCTTTTTAAATCTTCTAGCTTATTAAAAAATGGAAGTTGTCCATAAAGTGAAGATTAACCAAAGTTCTAAACCCTGAGTAAGAGGGAATCTGAGCCTTCTGGCTAGTTGGTCCCTGTTTTGTGGTTGGCTCAAGCCCAACTGTCCACCACAAGCTTTTTTAAACACACATGTAGGTCATGCTTAGCCAGCTTCCCCTGTATTTGCTGTTCCACTCAGCAGTGTTGCAACTTTCTTTGTATTGATTTAATTTCCAGTGAAACACACTGCCCAGAAAAATGCTAATTGCTGCGAGATATTTCTAGACACATTTGGAAAATTATTATGGAATGCTCTGTTCCAGAAACCTTGCCTCACATTGTTAATTTCATTTCTTTGCTATGAGGAACTGTGAGCCGTGTGCCAAGTTCCTCCTTAATTGTAAAGTTCTGTGCATTTTGTTTATTTTGCTGCTCAAGCTACAAGACTGTTATGCACACAAATTTCATTCAGGGCATACAATTCTTTAGAGGTTTTGCACAAATAAAATAAAAACATTTCTCTCTCTGTGTGTTTGCTCCTCTCCAGTGTTACTTGAGAAGAGTTGGGATTTAGGTTCCTGCTTCAGAATTGATTGACAAGAACAGTAACAAAACCAAGATCAGTTCTCCTGTAAAAATATAAAGGACTTTGAATTGCAGAGTTGTGGCTATCAGGGCTCTGTGGCTTCCCTGCTGCATGCTCAGCAGTTCCTTCTTCCTTCAGTACAACACATTTTTCTCTTACCCAGCACAATCTGTTGAGCTCAAAGAGAAAATAAATACTGTAGTCATCAAGAGCCTTCTGCTGTGGCCAAGCTGCAGGGTTTAATCTTTGAGGAAGAACTCATTAGAGAGGAAACATGCTTTGAGGTTTCCCTAAAACAGCTCCTCAAGTCCGTTTTTCCAGAGGTGGGGATCTGTGCCAGGCTCAGCCAGCCCAAGTCCAGGTTCTGCTCCCCAGTGCCAGCTGTGCTCAGAGAGCCCATGGAGCTGGAATGTGCTCCCTGGAACTGCCCTCCCCACATGCTCCACACCTCCAGTTGCTCCAGCCACACTGACAGGGAGCCCAAAATGCAGGATATTCCTCAGAGCAGGGATATTCCTCAGAACAGAAATGTAAAGCTTGGGTTTTCAGCAGGAGGAAAAGATGCAGGCAAGAGAAAGGCAGTGTCCTGTTTCAGGAGATGCTCTGGGTGCATCCAGGTGTGGAGCTGGATTTAGGCAATACTCACCTCTGCCTCAGCACAGGGGCTGTTCTTGTGCTGTGCCTGCAGTTTGTTTTGTCTTACTGCCCAGTGCTGTGAAGTTTTTAGAACAGCTTAAATTTTAACTTCAGTATTTCCAGTTGAAGTTACTATTTTCTAAATGGAAAAAACCAAATTCAGGGGAGGGGGGAGTGTGATTTCTCCTGATTCTGGCAAGTGAAGAAATTATTCTACATTAAAACTTCCTTGCCTAAAAATGTTAGATCATTTTAGTTTTCCTCTTATTCTGACATTATTTCTACTGTTTGTAATCTGGCAGCTTCTTTGATTTTTGTTCATCTGGATGAGCTGTAAAAAAACGTATTATTTCATCCTTTCCTTTCATGACCAGAGGATTTTTTCCCTCAGGTGGTTGAAGTTCTTAGGGCCCTCAGGTTGCTCTTGCTTTATATCATTAAAAACATGTCTTGTAATTTCTCTATAGCATTTGTTCTGAGGGGATGTTACCTTTTTGTAGCCAGCAGACACCATGTCATCTTGAATGGGGCTTGGAGAAACCAGATCTGGTGGGAGGTGTCCCATGGCAGGTGCTTGGAATGTGGTGATCTTTAAGGTCCCTTCTGACCCAAAGCATTCTGTGATCCTATGATTTGATCAGTAGTCTTGTAGCCAGGCTGAGTGTACCTTCAATTAGAATTTAAGAACAGCTTTGGAATGGGCTAAGTCTGCAGCTTCTGAGAAGCACCTGGCTCTTCCCAGAAGCTGTGCTAGAGATTTAATCTCAGCTTTTAATTTTAGTTTCTAGGACACTGCAGATATTTACTACTTTGAGTAAAACCCCAAATTAAGCCAGTCTGTTTCTGGGAGTAAATATTTGTAAGTAGCTACTTACTCCCTTGTGCCTAGGAGAGCCCTGTTCATGGGAGATTTCTTTATCAGGATTTAAAACTGAGGTCCTGAGTGCCTACAAAATAAACCAGCATCTATCTTGGCCTTCACAAGAGAAGTAAAAATGGTCCCTTTTTATTTTTTTACCACTGTTTAGTCTGCATTTAATCTGCCAAGGCAAATGCAAGTTTAAATTGATTAAAGTGTTCTTATTTCCTGTCCTGAACATGTTGTGTAATAACCTTCTTTAGCTTTTTTTAATATTTGCTCTGTCTCACTCCAGCACTGGTGGGTGATGTCAGTACCACATCAGATCAGTTGGTAGGATGCCTTGAAATCTGCCAGGCTGGGGTGTGATTAGACCCTGCCAGTGCAGTTTATAGGTCATAGGCAATAAGTGCAAATTGGTGGAGAAAGAGGCATCTTCACCAGCTGTTACCGAGGGCAACAGCTGGTGAAGATGCCATGGTAATTTTTCTGAAAGACTTATTTTGAAACACAGATATACTAATGGGTGCTATTTGTTTTGTTGTTCAGAAAACTTTTCAAGATCTTCAGTCTCAAGGTATGCTGGTTTTGGGTTCAGTTTCTAAATACTACAGAAAGAAGGGATGACAGTCTGTCAGAGGTTTGGTGATCTTTCCATGGTTTTTGGTCAGTTGGGTGTCGTCATCATCTAAACACAGGCAGGCTGGACTGGAGCAGATCTCTTGGTCACAGCTCCCTTGTTTCTGCCTTTCACAGGCACTGTCATATTACCCTTTTTGTGAGTGCATTCAGCTGTGTCTTAGTACTGGTGGTTTTTGTTCTCATTTGGGAAACTTACCAAATGTTGCAATTCTGAAATGATCTTGTGATTTTCTTTAAATTTCCCTTCTTGCTTCTGTCCTATAAAGACAGTCAGAAAACTGTGCCGCAGGGATTAAGCCTAAAGGCAACAGCAGAACTGGACTCTGCAGGTTAGACAAAAAATGTTGCTGGTGTCTCCTGGAGCTATGTTATTCCTTCTTAAAGCTCTACATTCTCAGAAACAAGCTGCACAAACATGAGATCAGAAATTATGCTTGAATTAGCTAATAAATAATGTTTCCTGACAGCAGCAGCAGCCCCACCACCATGTAATCATATGCATTATACAAAGTATCAGACTGTATTTAGTACTAAATACTGCTTCTCCTTGGTCTCTTGTAAATCAGAGCTGTCTCGATGTTAAAAGACAAACAGGGATTCAGATTGCAGATTCAGATAATTTGCTCCACCTACTCAAAAGCCAGCTATTTCAGGAGCGAATTTTAGTGACTTACGAGCCCATCTCATATTTCCAAAAGGCATTTCTTTACCAGTTTCCAGTGTTCATCCTATCACTTTGTCTTCTTTAGGTAATACATAAATCTATTAGAAAAGAGCGTCATCTGTAACCTCCAAGGCCCCTTGGTGACAAGCCCCATTGTCAAAGGCAGGCACTTTGCCAGGAAAGTGACTCCCAGAGAGAGTGTGCAAGGTTAGAGGGAAAGTACACTATTGCCAGAGAAACTGTATTCCAAGTGGATTTGTGTGGAACAACAACAATATCCAGTGACTGGTTAAATTAGCCACAGATGTGTTTTCTAGAACGCTGTCCAAGAAGATATACAGTGCTTTAAGGCTCGGTTCAGGCATAATGATCTTCTGAAGTCAAATCAGATCCAAGCAAAATTGCATGGGTACCAGGGAAGCTTTAAAGGAATTCTGTAATATGATTCAGACAAGTAGCTGAATCAGACTGCTGCGAGCTGAGCAAGGAGCGCATCGGTGAGAGATGAGGTAAGAGCCCCGCGCAGCAGCCGGGCTGAGCCGATCGCTGCGGAAACCCGGGCTGTGCTGGATTGACAGGGCCACTAATGCCGGCCACCTGCCCGGAGCACAGCCTCCCTCCCCGGGGCTCCTTCCAGCTCCCCCAGCTTCCCCATCTTTTCCAGCTTCCCCATCTTTCCCGGCTTTACCCCATTTTTCCCGGCTTCCCGAACGTGCAGTGCCGGCTCTCACTTGCTGTCTCCTTTGTGTCTCGCTGTCCCCAATGCCGCTCCTGAGAGGATAATTACTGCAGTGAGGGCAGTGCACTTAGTAAATATTTGGAGAATTTTCACATGCTGAAATCAGAGTACAAGCGAAGGCTCTGGGACTTTTCTCCTACGGGAGAATTTTGTCTTGGCATCACAGCTGGAGCGGCGCAGGGATTTCGGTCTGAGATGGCTGTTGGAAAGCTCAGCTTCCCTCCCACAGACGAGTTCTGACTCTCATTTTTGAAGTTCAGATCAGGCAGTGGAAAGAAGTCCTGTTGAATTACAGATCTGCTTTATGCTTTAAAGTTCTGGGGAAACATAAGCAGCTTAGTTACTGTCGTAGTTAGAACAGGAAGCAAGAAAAGCTTTTGTTGTATTCTCTGACCTATTTCTTTACCCTGTTACTTACTTGAACTAAATTGGATATAATGTATTAATGCTGTCATCTAAAAGGGCCTGGAAGCGTTCAGCCTAGAGTCTCTTTGTAATAAGCATTAATGGTAAAAGTCGAATTTACAAAATAGGAGTTGGCAAGTTTCAGAGGAGTTATAAATAAAAAAATTTCACAATAGAAATGGCATATCTTGTTATAAATTTTTTTCTCAGTTACATGTTTTTAATGGTATTGGTGAAAATGTGAAAATGGATCTGTTTGGGTTTGCTTTGAATTTCCAGATATAGTTCCAAATAGGAGGCAAATGCTGTGAATTTATTCACAGAAATTATTTTATTTTCCTTCTTATCTCTTACTAATAATTTGATTTAATGAAGCGAATTATATTGCTTTTCATCTCCTGCTTCCAGTTTCATATCCTTTGAGGTCTGCATTCTGCTTCAGGAGATTTTGCACTTGTATTCTGAGGAGTTTTTGCAGGTCACATGGAAGGCCGTGTGTGTGTGCATGCATGCGTGTATGTCTTTGGACAGCATACCAATAATTAGAATAATTCTGCAAAGTCATGGCTTGGCTTCAGGAGAACTCGCAAAAAATGAGACTTGACTCTGTTTTCAGGTAGATTTGCTGATTTTGACCTATGCAAGCCCGATATCCTGACAGTGGCAGAATGTGTTTGTTCTAAAATGTGAGTGTTTTGAAAATGCTTGTACCTCTGGTGATATTTCTTCTCTCTTTTCAGGGTCTTTGTAAACAGAAGCTTAGCCATGGAAAAGATAAAGTGCTTTGGTTTTGATATGGACTATACACTTGCTGGTGAGTATCTTCTTAAGTTTTTTGAAGACTGACTTAGTTTGGAATATTGCCTCTTGCTGAGCAAAAACGAGCAAAAAGCTGATTGGGCTACTCCAGCTAGCAGGTGCTTCTTCTATTAGTAAATGTGTCTTTCACTATTCCTTGCACTTTCATTTTAGGTGTTTCCTTTAAATTTGTTATCTGCGAGCTGTATTTGGTCACAAGCCGTGTTGCTGTGGTACAGTTTTGAGTGATTATGGGTGTTAAGAAAACCAAAGCTTAATGAGTCTGCTTCCTTAGATTCCACTGTATTTTGACAATGCCCCTTGTGCGTGCTTGGCTTTGAATAACAAGGTGATTTCTTTCATCCTTGGTGCATATAGCAGGCTACACCTTTGGCCAGCAGGTTCTCCTCGTCCTGGGAGAGTGATTTTTGAATAGGTTTTCCTCTTTCCCCTTCCTGGGTTAGCCACATCAGTGACTGATTTTGAGAAGAGGCATGGCAGGGGCAGTGCCTTGTGTCAGCTGAACAAGTTAATTCGTAAAGCTTTGCCCATTCTTTGTGACAGATAAGCTTTGGGAGGTTGCATAAGATCTTTTGGTTGCATAAAATTGCTTGCATGACTTCTCCATCTTTCAACAGGCAAGTTCCCTGAGACTTTTGATGAGAGGAAATAAAGCTACCATTTTCTTCATAGTCAGACTTTCATGTTATGTATTTTAAGGAAGGAAGGAAGAGATAAAAAGCTCATTTTGACTTTCCTGGGCTATAGTATCACACAGACTGTAACTGAGGATGTCATGTACCATCCTGCCTTCTTTCTCATTACCACTTCCAAGGTTATGGATAAAGTTCCTATCACCACTGATATTTCAGTTTAGAGTTGTTGTGTATATGAACTGAGAAAATGTGAGGTAGAGTGTCAGGGTCACCTAATAATAGGTTAATGCAGTATGTCAGCTATGGTCGTCTGGTTACTGTGTACTGAGAAGGAATGAGAGATGAGTAATGTGCCTGGGGACAGTGTGGGGGTCAGAGCTGGGGTCAGAGGCTAAGTGAAGGGCAGAAAGGTTTCCATAGGCTCATGGTTCAGCTGCAAGGAGCAGTTTTGGAGACTGTGGCAGGTAATTGCAGTTTATATTTAGATCAGTTCCTTGTGTTCTTTTATCTACAAGGAAGTAGTTACATATAAAAGGTTTGGTTGTTACCCACCTTATTTATACATCTGTTTAAAATTCTTGCCACTTTTTAAGTCATTAAGTGTGTTGTTAATTTGTGCTGGATATGACTGCAGGCACGTGCTTTCTGTTTGTGTTTCCCAGCTGTGATGGTCTTGTGGCAGTGCTTTTAAGGGGTGCATGAAAAACAGTTGTTCAAGAATAAATGCTGTAAAGAAAAAGAAAATAAAAGTTGTGGGTTTCACTTCAGTAACAGAAAAACAACTTCTGTGCCTTTTGCAGAGGAAGTGGTGGCACTTCCCAAGGACCCAGGTGATCCCAGTGGGGCTGGTGTGGAGCATGAAGTTTATTGCTAATTTCCATCCTGACAGAAGGACAGCTTCAGCACTGTCCTCACTTATCTGACTGTTCATTTTACTCAAATGTTCCTTGTTCCTGTAAACACATAGCAAACGTGTTGTTGTCCACAAAATGATGCTTGATTTGATGAAAGGAAAAAATGTGAATGTTCCAAGCATCCCAAAGCAGTACCAGGGACATAAAAACCTGGGGCTTCCAAGGCTGGAAGATCACAGTGCTCCAGTTGAGTCAGTGCATTCGGGGGAGTTGAGAGACAGGGTGTGGGACAAAAAAAGAAATGGGATGTGGTCTGAGCAGAAAACTGGAAGTCTGGCCCCCTCTGGGGTAAGCTGCTGTCCTGTGACTTCTTCCATGGTACAACAGAGATAATAGTTGCAGATCATTTCACTAGGAGTTGTGAGAATGTCATTAAAATGGAAAGCCTTTTGCAGATGAAAAACATTATGAGTGGTAAGTTTTATTTCTCTTTTTTTCACTCAAACTGGAAATTAACCTTTGAAATTACCTGTTTATTTTTTTATGTCTCAGAGTCATCCTTTCCTCTCCATGCGGGCTTTTATTATCTGACCATTGTTAGCTACTTATAGCTTGCATACAAGAAAAAATACTTGGGGCTGTAAAGAGTGCAGTGTTAGAATATGATTACAATTATAATAAATTAATTGTAAGTTATAATGAAGAAGTGGGACAAGGGAAGTATTACAGTAATATGCTATAGTTAGTGCATTCATGAGACCCTGTTGTGTTTTCTGATTGGTCACGTTATCCCTTACCCACTCTTTCACATGGACATGCTGCTTCTCTTGATTAAAAAAAGAAAAAAAAAAGGTAAAAAGCCAGTGTATGTGTAATTTAACATCTGGAAATGGTATCTGCATACCAGATGGCTCATGCTGAGCAGAAGCCTTTTGGAGACCGTTCAAAACACGTAAATAGGCCAAAGAAAAGAACAGAAGCATCTCCAGTGTCATTAGCTCCTCATCTAGCTTTCTGCATTTGTGCTTTCAGACATTGCCTTGTCACTTTTCTGTAAAGTTTTTTAATATATCCCAGCACAATCTTCCTATTCAACAACTTAAGGCAGACAGAGTCATTGACCCTGCCAAAATCTGTATGTGACATCCCCTTTCTGATGTGTACTTTCACATCAGAAATAAACTGATGACAGTCATACATTTGCCATCTCAGAAGAATTATTATTTTGATACACACTGAATTACCTGTCTTGTAAAGAAGTATTTCTGTCTTGTCTTTCTTCTTTCCAAATCAATGACCACTGGTAGCAGCAAAAGTCTTCCTGAGGAGGTGGTTCTGTACCAAAAAACTCATAATAATTTCATGTATATTGAACTTGAGAAGCTTGAGACAGTTTTATTCCTGTATCTTATGAATTTAAGGACACAGAGCTACTTACAATAACCATCTTTGCTGTCTAGAATAATCTAATTTTGGTAGGGACATGGCATTTGCATTTTGAAGTCTGTAGTAACAGCTACCATGCACACGCTGCAGTGATCGTGTTCTACTACCAGCCTGTCTGAGAATGTCAGCTTGCCAGCTGAGAGCAGTTTTAGTATCATCATGTTACATTGCACATAAACTACAATTTCATGTGTTAATTTATAGAGTAGTACTTCTTAGAAGTATTAAATTAAAGAACATTTCACTCAGAAGTTATAAGAATTCAAGGCTATCTGAGACAGCATTTCCACAGTGATTTTGTTTGCTTTCAAGCCAAAATTAGGTTAAACTTCAAATTTTTGTAAATAACTCCTCTTTTCCCCGGTTGTGCTTGTCTCTTT
The DNA here is from genome assembly GCF_022539315.1 of Serinus canaria. Classification (NCBI taxonomy): domain Eukaryota; kingdom Metazoa; phylum Chordata; class Aves; order Passeriformes; family Fringillidae; genus Serinus; species Serinus canaria. Next base: position 22,855,320 of record NC_066320.1, on the reverse strand, counting down.
CCTTGCATAGGGTTGAGAAATACTGTTAATGGTTGGGTTGGCAAACAAGGTCTTTTTGTGTAGAAGAGCCTGAAGGTTTTAGTTTTTTTGTCTGAGAAATGATGGACCTTAAATAGCTGAATTTGTAATTGCAGTGATTACATCTAGAATTAATTTTGACTGCTGAGAAAATAAAATGAAAGCAAATTGAAATAACTCTCACAGGTTTTACATTTATTGTTTTCCCATAAGGGATTGTTGATGTATTCTCATAGAGTGAATAAGATCTCTCACATGTATGGCAACTCCCAAATGTCCCTAGGTTAATGTTCTAGATACAGTAATACTAGAGGCTCAGAAATCTGTGTTATGTATGAAACTGGCTGTCCTCTTCCTATTCAGTCTCTTTGGGAATCACATTTAGTACATAAAGTAATGCTTTTTAAAGCTAGGTGTTACTGGGAGGCAAGTGGAAGGAGCAGGAAGAGCAGCAGGGGTTGACTGTGGTTTGTGTGCTTAGTTAAGTAGTTTCTGTTTAAAGTCTTGCAGCAGTTGACACAAGCAGGAGTCATCAGCTATTTCAGCCCTTGCTGTTAGTGGAGGTTAAGACAAGTTTCTGTGATGTTATGCAGCCCTTCATTCCCTGCCTCTGACCTTGCTGCCTGCCAGTTCCCTACAGTGCTTCTTGGGAAGCCACAGCGTTACACCCAGGGCTGAATTTGCTGTCAGGGCAGAACTGAGAATTATTGAACAATTCCTGTTTAAATCAGAGAGATTGAAGGCCTATTGCTGTTATTTTTTGTTTGCTAAATAGTAGTTTCATTTATTATCTGAGTGATTCATCTCTGCTTATTCATCCAGCCAGAAGATCAACAGTCACTAACAATTCTGGTCTGCCTGCCTGTTTTCACCAGTGCTGTCAAAACTGCTCATGCTTTGGTAAAGGAAAATGTTGCATGCAATCCAAAAGATTCTCAGCCTTCTCCGTTTTGTGTTTACTGCTAAGTGCAGAAGGTAAAATAAAGGCATGTCAGAGGAGAGTCTTCACAGTGACACTCACCTGAGCCTGAGGAGTTGATGACACCCATTGGAAATGCAGCAGAGAGAGACTGGTTTCACACAGCGTTTTATTTGGCTGCTTCCTACTCAGTATGAGCTACACTTAATTATTGGATCTGGATCCAAGGCAGGAGGCCTTGGCATTACCAGCTCTTAAATGGGACAGGCTGCACAATGAGGTGATGGATAGATGTCCCTTGACAGGAGCAGAGCTAAAGCAGTGGGGTTCCCAAACTGGCTGTAATTTCACACTGGGCCGTTGGCAGATGGAGGGGGATAGTAAGAATTACAAACTCAATTGTGCTTGAAAAGATTCCTCTGTGACTACTCTTCTTCTCCAAAAGTTACAGCCTTGCTGAAAGTTTATCTTCTATCTCTGAAGTAGATAAGAGGTAATATCAGTGGACAGGATGCTTTTGGAATGCTTTTCCTGTGCTTAATTCATTGCTGCTTCTGTGTTCTCCAGAAAGTGATAATGAAATTATCAATAGCTGCTGAAAACGGTTTCAATAAAAAAGGAGGGGAAATGAGGCTTGAAAAATACTGGTTTTATTGTGTGCAAATGTGATTAATGCAACATAATCTGATTGGAATATAGCTTGTGTCCTGGAAACATTGCCAATTTAATGCCAAGGTTTGGTGCGCTGCAAAGATTTTATTGCAAAATTGCTTATGCTTTCAGCTTGTAGTATTTCCCGTCTCATCACATGGGAAAAGATATGGGAAAGACAGCTTTAGTCTTTCCCAACTCAATCCAAAGTGCAACATGCATAAACAGGTTTTGCCCTTTCCTCAGGTAGGTGTTTGTGTCAAAGCCATCCTTGCAATTTGGAAGAGGAAATTTTTTCACACCCTCATCTCATTTTTTAAATGCTTCCCTTTACCTGTTGACTCTGGAAAGGATACACTCAGCCAGAAGGCAGAATTGGATTGTTGCTGTGTGTGATCTGGGAGAAACTGTGACAGCAGAATTGAGAGCTGGCTCTTCAGTCCATCTACTGTCTTTACTGTAGCTGAGTCTATCAGGTTCCTGTGTTTCAGTTTTGTTTAATTTTCATGAGAAATGGGATTCAAGAATTTGTACCTTGTATGAAAAAAATTTATGGATTGCTCAAATGAAAAACAAGTCATAAATGTGGGAGTTTTATACATGAAAGATTGAGCTGAATACTTAAACTACTGAGCTGGTAAACAGCTACAAGGTATCTGGATGTCAGTTCAGGCGCTGTTATTGTCTGTTTATTAGTGCTGAAATCGAATGTAAGTGTTCTAATGAGGCACTCCTGCTTAGGTTAAAGGTTTGCCTTCAGTTTCATCGTGATGTAAGGACCACAGGCTTTGAGGCTCTTTTGGGGAGATGCTAGGCAGTTTTGCTTCTTTCCCAGTTTGCTGGATAACGCGGTTCTTTGTGTCATACAGAAAAAATGTGGTGGCTGGAGAAGAGAGTTGGTAGATGTGCAGGAGAAGCTTTCCAATTCTCCTAGCCAGGACTGGGAGATGCCCTGACTGTTGCACATCTGCTGTCTGCCTTTTCACATTTGCACATTGCCAGTTTGACAGGTGCAGATTTTGCAGATTTCAGAGGCAGGGTTAGCCATTGGTCTTTTAAAGCTAAAGGCAGACGGAGAAGCCAAATTGTTCCAAGTATGCTTTGAGCTGGATGTCTTTTCAAATACCAGTGCAGTGATTATTGTCCCTGCTCTCTTTGTGTTGCTGCTCTTCAGAGCCTGACCATTTAAAGCTGTGTAATGAGCAAATGAGGTCTGGAGCTGTGGGATCTCACATGCTGGCATTGGGAGCGAGGAGTGGAGAGAGCATGTGTTGCTTGCTCTGTCCCAGTAAATCACTGACTGACAAACTGCTAATCTGCTGTCTGGGGATTCTTGAAGAATCACAGTGATAAACAGAAGCTGCTGAAAGAACGAGTCTTCACAGTGTAAGGAAAGTTTCAAAAGCTGCTATATTCTGTGTTCTTGCTCTTAAAAACAAGATGATAACACCAAGCTGGGTCAGCACGCTGTTAGTATACCAAGGCAAGCTCGATGAAAATAGGGAGGCACTTTTCAATCGAATGGACCCCCTTATCTAGTAATCTTAATACCACAACAGAAGTACTATTAAGTTGCAAATACCCTTGTGATGACTCCAACAGCTTACTCTGTAGGAGGAACCAAAGCTGAGAGTACAGAAGGCTTTAACTCTGAGATCACATGTGTGCCGTTGCTTTGTGAATGCCTTATTTTAGCACCACAGAAAAACTTCTGTATGTGGCTTCTTGCCAGCACGGGCACTTGTGCTGCATCTAAGCCCAGGTGCACACTGTTAAACAAATGTGTAGCCTTGGAGGCTCACTCTCTTCAATGAATATGGAGAAAAATAAGAGGCTGAATCTGTTTGGATGCTGATAAACCTGAAAAGTGCCTTAGATATTTTATATTAATGACTTCTAGACCTTTAAGTAATCTGCTTCTTATTTCTAGGTGATAGAAAATTATGTCTGAACCCGAAGCCCAAGCAACTATTTCTTCCCCATCTTTACTGAAGAACTAAGCCCATATTTTGGCAAAGTAGTTTGTTTCCATGGAAATGCAGGGATATTTCCAATATGGGATTATAACTCACAGTGGGCTGTATCTGAGAGGTAAATTGCAAAGGCCACTTGTTAAGCACAAAAAGCATTCTCTTGTGTCAGGGAAACAAAAAATTTCCTGTGAAAGAAGAGGTGACTCTTCTTTCACAGGAAAGTTATACCAACTATCAAAATATAGACAAACTGAAGTTTCCTTGAAATGCAGAGTCTGTCTGAGTTGCTTCTCTCAACATGCACAATGTGACCTCTGTGCTGCTGTTCTTACCTCAAGCCATTCATTTTTATTCAGCAGAAGAAATCTTTCCAACACTAAGCTCTGCTCTGCCAGCCTCTGAGGCATATTCAAACAGCCCAAATCTTTGTTACATTGAAGGCAAACAAAGTGCAGCAGCAGAGGGCTAAAAATATCTGGAATTTACCAATGAGAGCACTAATAAGCCTGCTTTGGGAAGAGTTAAAGCTGATGATACTTGACAACACTTGTTTTTAATACAAGCAGAAAGGCAGCACTGGAAACAACCTGAAGTGTGGACCCAGCGATTCACAGCCAGGCTGCACGTTCAGTGCTGTGTCAGTCCTTGAAGCAACAACAAATCCTGTCTTCACACAGCCTGTTAGCATGCAGAGCAGGAGAAGGGGAGCTGATGCAGTTCCAGGTTAGAGGTTTTAGAGCTGAAAGCTGTGCTGTGCACTTGGGGATGTTTGCAGGAGCATTAGAGGGAAGGAATTTTCCACTGCTCTTAGGTTGCAGTGGGTGCGTCGCTGCTTTCTGGGCTCTGCTGCGGCTGGGGACTGCAGAGCCCTGGTGCTGCTCTGGAGGGGAGCTCCGGTTTCCAGCCAGAGCCTTGAGTTTGGTGTGGTCAGAAAAGGGTGCCAGGGAGCCACTGGAGCTCACATCCAAAGGATTCAACCCTCTGATGATTAATGACCCTTGCCTTAGTTTCTGTTATCTGATTTACTGTCAAAAACATCTGTGGGCACAAAGGCGCTGTGCAAGATCTGGCTGCTCATGCAGGGCAGAGCAGCTCGTGTGTTAAGCATTCAAAAGTATTCTGGGATGCACCTGGAGGTTTTGTCAAAGTATCGACTGATCACTACAGACACATAATTTTTAATGAAATAGAAAAGGCACAATAAATATTGAAGTGTGCTTTAAAGCTAAGCTTTGTCTTACTGCCCTGGTCACTTCTGTGTTTGAAAAGGTTTCTATGGCTAAGTGAAAATTATACTCAATCTGGCAGCAGTTTCTTCTCATTTAGACTGAAAAAAACAAAAATTCAAAGAAAAAACCAGTGTTGCTACCTATTTTGTTTGGTATTATGAAAAATCAATTTAAATATAGGCTGAAGTGCTGCAATTCTACTTTTCATAGTACGGTGCATTTTTATTTATGGTTTAGTGCTTAAAATCAAACCCCAGGAGACAAGAGGACTGGAGACTGTTCCTAATTGGTTTTCAACTCATTTTGACTGTAGACAAACCCTTTATGGTCAGAGTTCAGCCGAGTTCATAAACAAATGGCAAGTCAGAAGTTCACCATGTTCCTAATTGAAAACATGTGAGTTGTCCCATGGATTTCATTTGGGATTTCTTGTGGTTGCAGCCAGGCACGTTCACCACTGTGTCAGTTTGTTTACAGGCACTGAGCTCCCAGGTCAGCACAGCACAAAGGTGCTCCTTGCCTGCACACAGGGCATGTTTATGTGGGCAGAGATGACCCAAACCACTGCTGGACACACCAGACCTTTAAATAGGAGTGTTTTTGCCTTCATGGCCAGTGAAGATACTGTGAAGTGAAATGCCTTCAGTGGCTGTGGCAGGAGCTGAGGGTAACACTTGATGTGTTATTGGAAAGAGAGATACAAGGCAGGGGATCTGGAGGTCTGTGCTTATCCCCGTGGATTGCAATCCCCTTGGGATTGCCAAGCCAGCTGAGTGTTTCTACAGAGGGTCCCACAGTACAGGTACCTCTGCAGGGTTTGCAGTTCTCATGGGAAAGAAAATCCTCAGCTTTATTTCCAGTGCAGAGTGACAGCACCCTGCCAGGCTGTGCAAGCCAAGCGTGAGTCTGGGCTCCCATCAGAGCTGAGCAGTCTGACTGCACTGTCAAAACTGAGGGTAGTTAACACCCAGGTGTGAAACTTAAACATGACATTTCAGATTCCTTCCTGTGTAAGTAATGAATTATTTTAACATGGAGAGCAGCATAGCTTGAGAAACCTTAGCATTCCCCTTTTGTTGCATTTCAGTGGCAGTGCCTGACAATACCTGCCTGATTAGAAAAGGCCCTGTAACACAGAGGCTGAAGTCATTAGTATGCTGGAGCAGAAATCCTCCTCCTTTCCACTTGTATATGAAAAGTGGCTTTGCTCTGTAACAAATTTTGAAGATAAGATACCCTGAAAGGAGGGTCAGTGTGGACAGGTCAGATAGCATTCCTCACTACCTGGTTACTGCTGGGGATCATCAGAGACCTCTGGCCCTACAGCTGAGACACTTTCCCCATACTATGGCAGTATGTGAAATGCTTGCCCAACACTTAAAATGTACTTAAAGTACATTTAATTGGTATTGTTATTTCAGTGGGGTTTGGTTTTTAATTAAGTCCAGTGTCCCAAACACCTCCAGGACTGGTCACAGGCTGATTCCCTCTGGATTCTCAGCTGGAGTTGCAGATTAGATGATCAGAATTGCCAAGTAATGAGTATTTGGAGCTTGTGTGAAATAGTCAGTGGTGTTGATATTGTCGAGGGGTGACTGTCACAGCCACAGTGTAGTGGACACCAAATGCCTGACTTTGGAGCCCTGTGTAGGGGAGATACTGACAGAATGGAGAGTTCTGGGGCAGAGCTATCCTGTTCTGGGACACTTGGATCTCATTTGATAGACGTTGTTGAGGCAGGATACATAGATATTTGTACTGTTGCAGGGAGTGGGTTTGTAAAAGGGGATCTCAGTCCTCAAGGCTTTAACTGAACAGTTTTTGTCAGTACAGCACTGATACAAGTCTGTTCCTAATACACACTTGCATACTTGGTGAACCAAACCCACTACACGTTACTTATTTGTGGTGCAATTCAGAGCAACACTTTGATCCTGCTGTGTAAGTCAGGTTTGTGTAATTTCAGAAATGTATTTGTACAAGCTTAATTATGCATGTTGTGCCTGAGACATATAAATCTGGATGGTGGCAGCTCTCCACCTGCCCATGTATGTCCCTAACTGCCTGATTTGCATGCCTTACTCACTGGAGAATAAGCAGCAACTGAAAAAACCTGTTTTTAGTTATTTTGCTTTCATTTCTTCAAGACTTAACACAAAGTAGTTGGGCTGCATTTCCTGTGCTTCAGAGAAAAGGCAAAACCCTGTGCATCATGTGTCTACATTTTGGCTTATCTGTCTTCATGTGACCTCTGGAGAACCCAGAGAGTAGGTAGCATTTCTCAAGATTGAGTATTTGTTAAAGCTTTTTGCAACCTTTTAGGAGGAGGTCATCACCTCTAGTTTAAGAAATACTGATCTTATCTGGACACCTGCAAGTCAGCAGCACAGGCAGCATGGGGAAGTCAGCACCTGCGTGGGGAAGGGCTCGAGCCAGTGTGTGCCCAAGGGATCAGAGCAGGGATGCACCACCTGCAGGAAGCAGCTGCTCTTGTCAAGTGCCCTGACAGTGGGGTTTGGTTTGGGGGCATCACAAGCACCTCTCCTGGGGCTGCTCTTGCCTTCCAGCTGGGAGGAAAGGCAGGTGAGGAATTGGCAGATGGAAGGGATGAAGTGCCTTCAGGAGGTGGTGGGGCATCATAAGAGAGCAACAGATGGAGAAAAACCAGAGGCAGGCGCAAATGGTGCTTCAGGTCATCATTTAGTGGTCCTGGCTCTGCCTCCCTGCCTGGAGGAGCTGCTCTCTCTCTTCTGTTGTAGCAACCTCCTGAGCTTGTTTTTCCCTTCCTAAATGAGGGTTCTGATGAAGGGCAGATGCTTCCTCAAAGCTGCCTTGGTGGTATGGGAAGTCAGTGTGTTGTCACTGTTCCCAATTCAGGGCTTTTCCCAGCACCAAATCCATAGTGATTGGAAATAAAAAGGCAGGCAGCACTGCTTGCAGGTGTGCAGTTTGAGACAGCAAATACATCTCACAAATGGGAGATGACTGAAGCAGTGCAGAAAGGGGTCATTATTTTAACTTCAACTCCTGCTTCCCTCCCAAGATCCATGAGTACCTTGCAAGAAGTGTTGGCAAGCCCTGGAATAAACCATGTCACATCTTCAATGAGAAGCACCCTTGCCTGAATTTTTGTGCATGGGAGCCACAAGGGAAGACACAGGCAGCCCCTAAAGGGTTTTCTCCTCCCCACAGCTTAAGCAGAGCCATCACATGCACTTCAGCCTTCCCCAGCTGTTCATTTTGAAACAAAACAGGCCTTAAATGTTTATTTTCAGAGAAGCCTTCCAGGTGGTCTGCATACTTTTGTGGGTCATTTTTGCAACATCATTCCAACCAGTTCAGCTTTATATTTAGTGCAAATTGGATCTCAAAGATAATTCTTGATTCCTCTGTAAGTTGCAAAGTAACCCTGGCATTCTCCCTGTGTGTGCCTGCCAGTGAGAGCCCAGCAGTGCAGCTCTGTGTGCAGGTTTGGTGCTGGCTGTGCTGCAGTGCTGTGCCTGTCCCAGGCTATGTTTAAATGCAGACACGCCCACAGACTGACCCGGTGTGTGAGGCTCTCGCTGGGAGCACCTTCAAAGTGTAGGGCAAAATTCTCTTCTCAACTTCCCAGAGTAGCTCCTGATTCAGTCTCCCAATTTCCTGCATTGACACATGCAGGCACTGTGTGCTGTGAAAGGGTGTCCTGAAAGGAGTAATTTGTCTCTGACTGAGGAATGGACCATAATGGCAAAGCCGCAAAAAGAGCACCGGACCTTTTCTTGAACCAGTTCCTCTGTGTCTGACAGAAACATGAAGGATTTGTACCACCTGGGCAATATGCTTGTAGCCTCTTCCTCCTAATTATCCCTGAGCTGATGATCTAAGACTGCTTTGTGGATATGAGGACAGAATTTTGCCTGTGGGATGCACGATTACCAACTGTGCCTCTTCTGTAAATCAGTTGTAAGTGTATTTGGAATAACTGCCAGGCCAGCTTCTGAGCTTGCCAGAGGACAGAGCTCCAGCAGACACAGTCCCACATGGCACAGAGCTGTTGCAGTTTTAAAATCAGTCTGATTTTTTTCTTTAACAGGGGAGCCCAGTGTAACTCCGTCAAGCCTGGAGTGACACTCTGAATCTGCATCTGCCTCATGTGAGTTAAAATCCTGGCAGCAGCATTTTGCATAAGCTGGAGCCTCTGTAGAGAGCTTTTTTTTTTCTTTTTATTTTTTTTTTCCTTTTCAGGAAGGCTATAAAATTGTAACTGTATGTGTCTTGGCAGCAAAGGTAAACACAATCACAGAAATGCATGAGAATTGCATACCTTACTGCACAACCCCTGCTCATTCCAGACCAGCTTCCCTGCTAGCACACCCTGTGTCAGTCAGGGATCACTCATCACAGACCTGAAGGCTTGCAGTGTTCACTCTGGGGTACTGCTTTTTACCTTTTAATGGTGTATTGTTAAGCCAAGTAAAGGTATTAAGAGGAAGCTGGAATGCTGTCAACTAGCTTCTGTTTTTTTAAAACCTTTTGTTGTTTTCTTTCCACCCTGGTTGCATAATCCATGAGCACTGGGTGCTGATTGCCCTGTGCTGCTGAAGCATCTGCCTGTGTTGGAACAGGACTATTAAAATAACAATTCCTCTGGAGCTGAGGACTTGGCTTTGTGGCAGAGACGTGGCCATCAAGCAGTAAGAACAAGAAATCTAGCATGTGCTTTGGTTTACTGTCATCCCATGTGTGTTGGGCAAGGACCGTGTGAAACTGTGTTTGTGGCTCTGCCTTCTCCCATGTCACAGAGCTGGGAATGCTCAAAGACTGTGCCCTTCTCAGCTGGGTGAAGGAGCTGGGCACAGGAGACTGCGTGGCAAATAGCTGAATTCATGACATTGCCATGACACACAAACTATCTCCATCAGAGGTAACAGGATTCAGCAACCAGGTCTGAGGGAGGGGATATTCCAGCAAAGTTTAAAACCATGTTTTCATCATGCAGCTGCAGAAAAAAGTATTGATCTGTCCTCTTCACTCTGTTTCCTCATGGCTGCCTGAAGACATGAGAGAGAGCAACCAGCCCGGAGTACAATGTTGAAATAATGGGGTAACACCTGTAACTGGGGCATCTTCCCCAGATGTGCTGCCAGAGTTGCAGTGATGTCAGCCTGTCCTTTCTTGATCTGAGGAGGTGGATGGTTTGTTTGCCCGGAGGGAGCTCCAGTTACTCAAATAATGTCAGGGGGTTGTGGCTCATTCTGGTTGATGCAGGCAGTGCTGTGGTGTAAGGTGCTGTCAGGGTGGCCTCAGGGAGCTCTCAGTCTCTTCCCAGCTGTGTGTCTAATTAAAGGAAAGTTTACCTGGAACAGCAAGTGTGCTGGTAACTAGAGAACATTTATTGTCCTTTCAGGAGTCCAGTTTCGTGTGTCTCTGTTTAGTTCATGTGTCAAGGAGAAGGCTCTCATTTCCCAGATATTGGGGAGTAGTAGAAAAATAGAGATGGGATCTGAGGTATGAATGAGCTAATAGTTTAGTGTTATTCAAAGAGACATCAAGGAAGAAAAATCTAGGGCTTGAGAGGTAAGGGGAATAACTGTCCCCCCAAAAGAAACATTTAGATTAATCCTAATTAATGTACTGCCTCAGCAGAGACTTGGGATGATGAAAGCTGAGGGTGATACCTCTTCTTCAGCCTTATTCCTAATGGTGCTTCAGCTTGTTTCCTTAGAGAGTTAAAAGGAGGTCTGTGGTGATTTTCTAAGATGGAGAGGCAAATACAGAAAGAAATCAATTGAGCGAGCATATTTTGTGAGCAGCTGACCTTGTATCCCACACAGCTGTTCCCTGGTGGAGTATTAAAAAGATTCACAGATTGCTCATCAGAAAGCCCTGGAAAGGCTCTGCTGGAGCTGTGGATGAACCACTTCTGCTTGTCCAGAGGAGATGCCAGCGTGCTCCTGCCCAGGTTCCTGTCTGGGCAGCATCACTGTGGTTGGTGACTTCAGAAAGACCAGGGCTCCCTCAGAGAAAGGTTTTGTTTGAAGAGATGTATTATGGATGAAGTTGGTAGCATGGTCCATTTCCCAGGGGGCTGAGAAGGAGGAGTGCAGCAGCTTCAGGGACAGAGTGGGGGGAGCTCACTTAACGGGGAGCTTTACAGAGCTTTGACATTCTGAGAATGTGTGCAGGTGTACTTCTAAGAGTTTTCCTCGGGAAGGGCCTTTACTGTCCTGAATCAGAGGAATTCCTTGTTCCAGATGATGCTCTGGTGTCACTCTCACAATTTTGTTCATCACCTAACTGCCTATTGCTCCCTCCAACTCTAGCTCACTCCCCAGAATTGCCTTGTCACTGCTTTCCTCATTAGCTGTACCTTTTGATTGCTTATTCCTATCTATAGCTCAATCAATCCTTCCTTTCCTAAAGGATAGAAAAGCCTACGTGCATTGAATGTTGTATCATGTTGTTGGTGTTTGCCATTGGTATAATATTGCTTGGAGATTTTGATAACTGCTTTATTGATTTTACTTATCTGTTTAAGACCATTACAGGTTTGCTTATTACATGTTTAATGCTGTTAGTTTAATGGGGAAAATTAACTCTTGGGATTCTGGTACTTTTTAGGTTATTAAGAGAAACTGGAGCCCTCTGTCACGGGTACTGTGATCTCAGTCTTCTGACAGTCTTGTTTCATATAAAGTCATTGCCTTTTTAATTTGTTTTTAGTATTTTTTATGTTTTCTTTCTCCTCTCAGATTAAACTTCTGTATCCCACAGTATATCTATATATATGCTGGTGATTGCTGGGCAATGTATAGACAGTGTGTATTAATACATATCATGAGGCCCACAGATGTGTTGGATCTCTCTCAGGAAAAGCAGTCTGTCCTCTCATTTACTGTGTAACTTGCACATTTTCAGCTATATTTGAAATATGCAAGTATTGGAGGCAGTTGGACCCATTAAATCCATGGTAACCCTCATGGCAGTCAAGGGTTGTATTTATTTATCTTAGGACCAGTTTAAGACAGCAACATTATGGTATCCCACTCCTAAGGGGAAGGGAGCACCCAGGATTTGTGGGTGCTCGTGGTTGAAAGGAATGACAAAAGTCAGGGCATCCACAGAAGCTTACAAAATTTTATTAGTAAATTAGACTTGGCATGAGAATTGGTATGTTAATCCCTGGCCTTCTAGTATGAGCACACAACAGTGGGGGTTGGATGAAGGGGTTGGGTAAAAGGGAAAAAAGAAAGAGATGAATTGAAGAGGGGAAGAGAGAGAGAAAGGAAGAAAGTGAGAAAAAGAAATCACCAGTCCTGGCAGCAGCACTGATGAGGTGCCCAGTGTCCTGGGGCACACACACCCCAGGGCTTTGTGGGGGTATCTTTTTATAGATGAGTCTTCCCCACCTTTAAAGCAGGGCTCTTGTTTTCTATGGAAATCAGTTACCATGTGCACTCCATTCTTCCAGACCTTGCTAAAAATAGGTTGGAGGGTCTTGGGTGGTCTTGATCTCCTCCTTACAGTCCATGCTCACTTCTCGACCTCATTCCTGCACTGGGGCTGTGCTGTGCTTATCTCTGGGAGCCAGAACAAGGACACTTGCTCCAGAAAAGTGCTGTCCTTACCTCCACATAGCCCCCTTCTCCAGCCACATCCTGTTCTTTCTCACAACATGTTATTACCAACAATCCCTGGCTGTTATTACCAACAATCCTTGGTCAGCTTCAGGACTATCCAGCTGTCTCAGTGTTTGAAACATGCACATTAGCCCCTTATCTTTTGGGCTCGTGCAGACGTGCAGTGAGTGTAAACACTCTGCCAGAGAAACCCTGTGATTTCCATCTGTCCTGATTGCCTTTTAGATGTAATTTAATGATCTGATTAAACAGTAACATTTTTAGCACATGGGAAGGTCATTTGCAGGAAGAAGAGAGGCTGCATGGTAGGAATGGCTTAGTTGAACAAGTCCATTTCTTTTGCATGGAGTGAAGGGAAGGTGTGTGTCCCAGATGAGCAGCTCCTCTGACATGTGAGAGCAGTGAGCTTGCTTTAAAAAGTAGCATTTTGATGCACAGGGTAATAATGAACAGATTTTTTGCAGTTCCATATGGTGTTATTAACAAACAAATAATATGTTAACTTGACAGCTCTACCTTCATGCTAGCTTAGTCTGCAGCAAGCATTAATTCCCCTGATATAAAATCTGGAGCAATACTGAACTTTGGGATTGTGTCCAGAGCAGTTACAGTAGCACAGAAGTGATGAATTTCAGGCTTTCTAACCTCCAGTACATGTGCTCCTGCAATTTATTGGTTTCTTTATCAGCTTTGCAAAAATATAGCAAACCAAAACCCTGTTGGAGCAGATACAACAGGGAGTGTTCATGCATCTGCCTAACAGGACTGCAGGGAGAGGAGCTGCTGTTTGAAATACATTTTTCCCGATGCAGAGAGCTATGATAAACTGATGGATATTTCATCTGGTGCTCTCTGCTGCTGAAATTGAAACTGCAGCTCTGCTTCACTGCAGCCCTGGGGCAGGAGCTAATTCCACCACGTTCTGGGCTGGGGGACCCGAGGCATCAAAGGAGGGAAGGGTATGTGGAGGAGGGAGAATGGGTACATTACTTTTAATTGCCTTCTTGTTTAATCCCCTAGCTGTTTTCCAATTTTCTAACTGAAATCTCATCTTGGTACAGTGTATAAATCCCCTGAATACGAATCTCTTGGATTTGACCTGACCGTAGAAAGATTAGTTTCCATTGGATACCCTCATGAGCTGCTCAATTTTGTGTATGATCCTGCATTCCCTACCAGGTAAATGACTCATGGGTACCAACCCTGCCTCCTCCAGGCCCCCAGGCTTGTTCTGTGAAGTTCACAGGCAACATGTGAGGCCAACCTTTCAGTTGTGGATGTGAAATCTATGGCTGGCCACAGATCACGGGGAAGGGAGAAGACAAATACAGTATGTGGGGGGGCTTTGCACACATGGACCCTTGCCAGCAAAGAGGGAGTGTGCAAAAAAAAAAAAACCCTACTGAAAACGTGGGCCAAAAATAGCCCTTCAAAGCAAAGACAGCAGAGGCACAATTGGATTGGGAGTGAAATCAGAATCAGGAGGAGGATGAGCCTTTACTGTCCAAGAGGCTGCTGGGATGTCTCAGAACATTTTTCTTTAATGATTTTAATTAGTAGTGTTGTGGTGCATAAGACATCCTGAAAATTAAGGTAACAGTAAACAAGAATAGAAGTGGGATCAATCAAGTTTTCTTATCAAGATGAATCAAATGTCAAAACCACTTGATTTAGTAACTTTTTTGATTTTATAATTTTACACTAAGTTAATGGTGCAAAATTACTAAATTCCTATATTTTCTCTTCTGGTGGGAGAGATAAAAAGGACATTATTTTGGAGAAAGCTTTTGATCTAACTCTGCACCTTCAAGTTCTTTCCACTTGTGCCTTTGCTGGATTTTGCTTCTTTGACTCCTTTGGAGTTTCTTCACAAAAGACTGGACCAGAGGGTCTGTTGGTTTGTTCCAGTTTAGGTCTGGCAGCCTCCTTCCTTTCCTCCTCTCAGCACGTTTTACACCAAGATTTGCTGCTGGCTGTGCCCTTGCCTGTAACAAGGCATAGCCCTCACAAAGCTGTGATGAGAGCTCTGTTCAATCCACCACCTTCATCCCAGGGAGGGGACAGAAGGGGTATCTCTGTGGGAAGGCTGTGTTTGCCAGATGCAAGCTGCTAGATAAATGAGACAGAGTTTTGCCAGAGTCAGAACCGGGCACGTCCAAAGTGATGTGCCATGGTTACATGTCCCATCTGGCTTTGTCTGTGACAGAGCCATGAAAAAGCAGAGAGAAATTCCTTCATCACACCTCACTGTTCCCTGCAGCCTGACAGGGTGTCAGGTTAGTGACCCTGTGGAAGAGGCCCACAGCTCCCCTGGTAGATGCCCAGTTGAGCTTCTCAGGTTAAACCCTTTGGGCAGCAGGCCAGCTGTCTGCTGCCTGGTGATGCTGGGCTCTGGTTGCTCACCTGCTGCCAGCTAAAAGGGACAGTAGGGATCCCATCTCCATCGTAACAGCAGCTCTGTTCTGATGCCCCATGCCAAGTGAGCAAAGCTGTTCTAGAGCTGTTGTAGGTGCTGTTATAATGGTCACCCCTTAATGCACTTGCCTTTTCATATCCTAAATTGCTTTCTTAACAGAGGCTTGGTGTTTGACACCCACTATGGAAACCTGCTGAAAGTTGATGCCTATGGGAACCTCCTAGTATGTGCACATGGCTTTAATTTCCTCAGAGGGTGAGTGCAGACTCTTGGCTGTTCTTTTTGACTTAATAGACTCTATTGTGTCAATGATCTTCAGGGCACCCATTGTATATGGAATTGCAGGGACTCTGCTAATAGCAGAGGTTGTGTTGGTGTTCCTGCAGCTCCAGGATCAGCTGTGGGTGAACTGAGGGTCTCAGGTACAGCAACAGCCCAGATGTTTACAAGGGAAAGGGCTGTGCCACTGCAGGCACATCTGTAGTGAGCTGGGAATAGAGGAACATGTGCTGTGGAAGTTGTTGGGATCATCCAGGGGTTGGTCACCTGTCCTGGCACAGTTTAACGTCAGCAGTCTGTCAGTCAAGACAAAGCCATTGAGGACCTGTGGCCCGTGAGACTGTCAGCTCCACAGCCATTGCTAAGAAAGTTTGAGGGCCTGAGCTGGTTCAGGTAGGAACAATCTTGCCCTACCCCTTGTGTTTCTGACCTTTGAGGGTGTCAGCACTGAGCACTGCACGCCGTTTCCTGCAGCCTTCCCTGGCTGCCTGTGTCTCTTGTCCCAGAGTAGGTGCTTTAGGAAGCAGAGAGGACTGCAGTGCCGTGTTCCTGATGTGTCCCAGCAAATCCTCACTCCCACATTCCTGCTGCAAGGGCATATGAATGGAAGGCAAGGCAAGCTCAGGGACCCCAGGGTGACAAACCTTGTCATTGCAGGCCTCTTAAGTCTTTGCATGAGGACTCCAGAAAAGGCCTTATGTGTGCATTCAAGTTCCTCTTTGAGCCTAAAGTGATCTTCAGTAGCTTCAGAAATTAGGGAGACCAGAATAATGATATGAGTTCAGTCATTGCCACCCTGCTGATGAATTGCAGAGGGCCCCACACAAGCCTCCTGCAGCAGAGCCCTGCCCACCCCTGGCTGAGAGCTGCTGGGAGAGTGGAGAGCAACACATGGAAAGTGGGGGAGAGTTTAAGATAAGCAAACAAAGAAAGTGGAGATGATTTAAAGCATCCTCCCAGCCAGCAGCATGGGGCTTAAGGTCAAGCTGTGGACTCTGGACCTCTCTGTGTCCCTGGGTGGGCTCAGTTTGCTGACTCAGTGATGAGGGCTTGGTCCTGGCTCTGCTGGAGTCAGCACAGCCCAGGGAACACCCCTGGATGCACTTTTGCTCTTCTGCCAACAGTGCATGTGGGGAGGCTGGGTGTTGATTAAAGCACAGCAGACTTTGGTTAGTGAACCCTGCTACAATTCCATTTTGCAGGTCAGCAATTTTCTCTTCTTTATGTTTTGTGGTTTCACTCTTCTCCACTTTATTTATTCTCAGGCCTGAAACACGGGAGCAATATCCAAATAAATTTATCCAGAGGGATGACACAGATAGGTTTTACATTTTGAACACGTTATTCAATCTACCAGGTGAGTCTAATGTGAGCCCATACACGCCTCTTCCTGTGCCTGTTCAGCTAATAAAGCGTTGCTGATGTCGTACTCTGCTTTTCTGTTTGGTTTTTTTTTGCATGAATTTTCTTCCTTTGGGCACAAGGGCTAAAGTTAGCTGGCTGTATGATGTTATCCTTGTCTTCTAATCTCACTCTGTTTCCTTGCAGAGACCTACCTGTTGGCTTGCCTGGTGGATTTCTTTACTAACTGTGACCGGTACACAAGGTTTGTATTCCCTCCACTCTGAAATGATGATGGAACAGGAGGATTGATATTATTTTGATATTATTTTATACAAGAGCAATACAGCACAGATGGAGCTGCTCTTAATATCAAAACCTAAGAGGTTTTGGTGGGCCTCCTATAATTTTGTGGTTCTTAGTTGATCTGTGTTTACAGCAGAGGCTGGTTATGAAGGTTTCCTTCAAGGGTACAGCAGAACCAACATACATACTGACATTGGTATTTGGGGCAGCATCTAGGACTGCACACTTTTTACAGGATGATTACAGGCACCATTCAGTTCATTTTGAACCCGTGTCCATTGGAGCCGTATCTGAGCTGGTAACTGAAAGGCTGAATTTCCTCAGGCAGTTACCACAAATGCTTCATGTGGTAATAAAGGACATTGCACACTTAGAGGTGCAGTGCTCAGTGTGGTATAAAAGGCTGTTTGTGCAGCAGCAGTATTTCCCTTGTTGTCAAAAAGATATAAGCATAAAAACAAGCTGTGGTTTGAACTGGCAGATGTGAATGCTCCTGTGCTGCTCATCACCTCGTGTGATGGGTCATCTTTGCATGTATGTGAGTGGAAGGCAAAGATTTAATGTGATTTCACCTGGGAGCAGAGGAACTGTTTATGCTGGCAATCCATCAGGTGAAGTACCTTTTCTCAGGAGAGGCATGATGATTGCTGTCATAATAAATACAGCTCTGTGTAATTCTTCTTGATTTCTTCTGATGCAAGCTGTCATGCTGTCTCAAAGATACCTCCAGAGTATCTTGTAATTTCTAATGTTAATTTTAAGTGTTCAACGTAGAAGCAGTTCCTCCTCTCAGTAACATTGCATTTAGTTGATTTCCATGACTCTCCATTCTTCAGTGCTGGAAAGAGGGAGAAGGAGCACCACTGTTTATTTCCTCAGTACCATTCATCTCCTGTTAAATGCTGCAAATGGCATTTTTGCAGTTTTCTGCAGTCTTTTCACCTTCTTGTAATGTGGGTGAGAAGTAGGAGTTACAGGCACAGAAGGCTGTGGTACTGCTGTGGAGGCACAGACATTCCTGGTCCTGTTAAACAGTGGTTGTAGCCTTCTTTCAAGCCTGAGTTGCAGTAAAGCAGTAGATAAGAAACCATGATGGTAAGATGAAAACGCAAGCTCCAAACAGCATTTTGAGCTGTCTCGCTCCTTGGTGTGTTTCTTACCTGCTGTGACTGACCCCTAAAATCTCTCTTCTGTCTCCTCACAGCTGTGAAACAGGATTTAAGGATGGAGACCTCTTCATGTCCTTTAGGAGCATGTTCCAGGATGTCAGAGATGCTGTTGACTGGGTTCATTACAAGGTGACTGCAAGAACTCCGTGGGGTGTGTGTGGTTGTAACTGGGTTGGAGGGGCTGGTTTGGAACTCCTGAGCTCAGATGTTCTCTGCCTGCTTTGCCGCCTAGTGAGCAAATAATAGATTGCAATTGTATGGGAGTAAGTCAAGATCTCAGCTGCCCTCTTAGTGGGAACATATCTGGCTTGGATTCCTATTCTTTTTTATTGTGCCCAAATTTAATTTTTGTACTGTAATTCATGGGTTTTAGAGTGTGATGCCATGAGGGTGTTTGCACTTTAAGTCCACAACTTGTACATTGTCCTAATTATTAAAGCAAATTCTACTGTAAATTGTTTACATTGGCACTATCCTATGTTGTCTAAAAAATACTGGCATTAAAGAGAGAAATAGATCAGCTGTTCTCTAATTAGAGAAAAGCATTTCATCTTCTGCACACACTTGTGCACAAATTTAGAATATAATTTTGTGAGCATTAGCATATGGCTAAAGTCCTGATTTTCTTGTTCTTCCTCATTCAAGCAATCTGTTGGGTGGGATGGAGAACCATCACAGGAGAACTCTGCTCACAGTTGTACTTGTGGTGGTCCTTTTACCCATGCAGAAGTCAGGAATCTATTTTTCTTTCCTTATGCAGTGTTGTGTGATACATGTTGGAGTTGGCCTTTGACTAAAGCATTATGGTCAGTGTTGGAGACAGGTCGTTAACTGTCTTGTTTGGTATGGCAAATCTATTTTTTGTTTGTTTCTATTGTATTCCCTTCTGAAAGGGTTAAAATGCTGTTGAAGTGGATTATTTACCATGGTGAGGGAATCGATGGATCACAGAGTTTGTGATGGTCCCTGCTACTCAAAGCCTCTCATCTCTAGAGTCACTGGTTCAGATTCGCCCTGGTTTGTACTTTCACAGCATTTTAAAGTGTGAAAGTTGGCATTACTTTGTTGTCTCTTACATCATAAGTTTCCATGACCTCACTGGGTTCTGTTGTTTCTATTTCAGGGCTCGCTTAAGGAAAAGACCCTTGAAAATCTGGAGAAGTACGTGGTGAAAGATGTAAGTGTGAAGTTCCTTTACTTGTGCTATTGTGACATTCAGTACTGACTAAGCAGGCAAGAAATAAACATGCTGATTTGCTTTACTAAATCACAAAACGATAAGGCTGTGATTTCTATTGTAATAACCGAAGACAAAGTGGAAAGTTCAGATGCAGCCTTTATTCTGAGCCAGTGATCCACACGATTTTGTATTGATGTGCACAGTTTAGTACATAAAATGTAAAAGCCAGAGGAAATGTTATCAAGGCGAACACACTGGCAGAGCTCATGTTGTTTCTTTCAGTGGTGAAAGCAACTGTGTTCCCTGCCCATGTTTTTCTGCCCAAGCAAACCTCTCTTTAAAAAGCAACAGTTGAGCATCTTTTTAGCCACATGACAAGAAAGTTACACTTAGCCATGAGGGACAGATCCTGAAAGACTCACCAGTGTCTAGTCTCTTGAGAACCCCAAAATGTGTGTTCAGCACAACTAATTGAGCAAGCTCCAGTGGTTCCCTTACTCCTGCCATCTCTGCAGTGTGCAAGGCCTCTCAGGACCACTTACAGAGTAAGTATTTTTTAGTTTAGATGAGCTCTGTGGTAGATTATCACTTTAAAGCAGTTAACCTTGTTTCTAGTTACACGCCTACTGAATTCTTAGGTAAGTGTTCAGTGAGGTAATCAGCTATTTTGGCAATGGACTGAGATTTCAGATTCAATAAAAATAGCCCCAGGAATAAATTCTCCCTAATTTGAGGTTGGAATTATAATGCGTTCCAACTTGTGGCTCGTGAGCTCAGATTTCACCTGCCTCTGGGCCCATTTCGGGAACGGACTTGGAGCTGGAGCAGATCGGTGGGAGCAGCACAGGGTGCCTGGCACTGTGGTTGGCAAAGGCACTGCAGCCCTGCTGAGCCCTTCCCCCTCGCCTTCCTCCCCTGGGCTGTGCTCTGGAGGGGTTACCTGGATGGACCAGCAGCTTTCCTGGCTCTGGCCAGTGCACAACACGTGAGTTTGCTTGCTCGATGGTTTGATTTGCCTTTTATTTGTCTGGTGGGATCATGGTTGAGTGTTTTTCCCATGATGCATGTATGTAACTTTGGTGTGTGACTTGGATGTTCCCCTTGGCTTCCAGGGGAAGCTGCCACTGCTGCTCAGCCGCATGAATGAAGTGGGGAAGGTGTTTCTGGTCACAAACAGCGACTATAAATACACAGATGTAAGTGCTGCTTGAATCGCTGGGTTGGTATTTCATGGAATAAGCATAAGCCAGCCAGTCACTTGGATGGGTTTTGATGGGACATCTTCTGGTGGAGAATTGTGTGTTACATGTAGAGCGGGTTAGTGGAGGATGCAGATGAAGCCTTGAGTCACCTTTTGTCATCCTGGTTCTGGCACTGAGCTAGTACAGGCCTGGTTTAAGTCCCTCTGCGCTTCACTCAGTTCCTCAGCAATTAAAAGGCTGTAAGGGAAAGTGATACTCAGTTTTGGATTTTAGCATCCTTTAAAATGCAGACTTTCCCTTTCAAGTGAGGTAGATAGTCTGAGTACAGACAGGTCACCAAAACAAGGTCCTGGAGAGGTCTGAGATCCAGAGAGGGCTGTCTGCTAAGCTGAGAAATAAACACGGTTACTTCCAACTCCAGGATGTCAGGATGTTGTAACACTGCCAATCTAGAGATTTATATGCCATTTTAAAGCATTGCAAGATATGCCTGAAGCAGTGTGCAGTTTTCTGAGGCAACTGTGTTATTTGATTATAAAAACTACTGTGGTTTGATTCCTACCATTGTCCTGTTCCATTCATTTTGTCTCCAAATCTTATGCTGACTTCTGTGTAAATTCTAAAAATATAAAGTTCTGTAATCTGAAAAGATAAAATCAGAAAGCATGCTTTTATAAACTACACAAATGCATATCTAAAAGCACACATTTGAATGCTTTCTTTCTCTCTTTTAGAAAATTATGACTTACTTGTTTGACTTTCCACATGGACCAAAGGTATGTGATTCTAGACTGCAGTTGCACTAGACACTGATGTGCCTAATTATCTGTGTAGCTGGAAAGCATTTTAATCCTGCCTCATTGGCTGCATGGGATTAGTTGCTTAAATCTGGTAAAATACGCTTGCTGTTTTGTGTCCTGTTTGAATGGGATCAAAGCAAATACAATAAAACAAAGAGAAAAGGGGCATCATCCGGTCTCAAATGATAATCTGTGTTAATGATAACATTATGTCAGTGATAAAACATTTCAACTGTGGCATTTTGTAGACAGATTTCTTAGATATCATGCACAATGATTTAGATGTTGTTTAAAAAAGCCACGATGGGAAGGAAATAGCTTTATAAAACAGCAGAAACATTTATGGCTGATTTTGCCTTAATTATCATAACTCCAGAAGTTTTAGTCATGCGTTTATTTTGGTTTTTTTTTTTTTTCCTGAGGGCAAGACTCAGCCCTGCAACTTTTGGAGAAAGGTTTATGATACAAATTTATACTGCTCTTTCAGTCTCCCAGTGAGAGGCTATCTCATGTTCAAAAGATGTGTTCTCACACTGCTTTAAAAGCAGAAGGCAGTCAAGAGGGAAATTTTGAGAGCACAGATAGTCACCACAACTGATAGCTAAAGAAGCCCCTTGGCTTCTTGATCTCACAAAGTGCAGAAACATGGAGCAGAAAGGGCTCGGTATCCTTTGGGCAGGGATGTTATTCAAAGCCATGCTCTGTGGAATGGAGCCCAGGCATTTTCCCACTCTTGGCAAAAGCACCAGCATGGCCTTGTAAGCTGAAGCTGTGGAGTTGCATGTGTCTGGATCTGTGCAGGATGTCACCTTCAGGAACACTGACAGGGTGTCATTTACAGCATCTTTTTACATGGCAGCTGTGCTCTGACAGGGATGTTCAGGGCTGTTCTCCTGTCTCACACCATGGCCTCAGTCTGCACTGCTAGGACTGGGATGGGATGGGCTTGTGGCAGAAGGGGAATGCTTTAGGAGATGGTGCTGGCAACTCAGCATTGTCCCACAGGAGGTATGAGCTAAGGGATTTTGATGGATCAACAATGTCACAAGGTTATGGCCATGGACACTGACACTCCAGTTAAACTCTGTGTGCTTTTTTGTGTTGTTCCTGATTCTGGGGTTTGTTTTTGCCTTTGTAGCCTGGGAGTGCCCATCGGCCATGGCAGTCCTACTTTGACCTGATCCTGGTGGATGCACGAAAACCTCTCTTCTTTGGGGAAGGCACTGTATTGCGGCAGGTGGACACAGTGAGTGGCCAGTGCAGGTCCCTCCATGGCTGCAGGGCTCCTGCACCTCCTCTATGGCATCTCTCAGTGACAGTGGGCAATGCAGTGTTTGGACAGGACCTACCCTAGAGCTTGTGGGCTGGAGTCTCCTCTAAGTGATTCCTGAGCAATCCCATCACCTCAAGGCTTCCCTAACATACTGCAGGTGACGGTAGGAGAGGCACCTCTGGGCTGCTTGGGAGTGAGACAGACAGACAAAGAGTGACATATCAGTGGTACCTATATAGAAAAGATCCAGACCATCAGCTGTTCAGCACTAACACAGCACCTCCTTCCACAGGTGACCGGGAAGCTGAAGATTGGTACTTACACCGGCCCGCTGCAGCACGGCATTGTGTACTCAGGAGGTGAGGCAGGGGCCCTTCTTGTTGTGTGGAGTGGCTCTGATGTGGCCTTCAGCCACTCTGGCTGTGAGAGGACTTGTGCCAGGCAAGGCTGTGCTTCCCAAAGCGCATTGTTTGTGCCCTCTGCACGCTGCACCAGAAGCTCTCCATGCTTAGAGCTGCGCAAGTGAAGGGAAGAGATGGACCCATTCCTCCTCAAATGTCCTTTTCTTCCTTGCCAGGAAGGGTCTGGGAAATGCCTGCAGGGCTTGTGGTGGAGGGGTGGCTGCAGCTGGCCCAGTGCAGTGTCCCCAGCTGTACTTCAAGGTGCTGCCACCAGCGTGAACATGCTTGAAAGGTTCTGCCAAGCCAGGGAAGGGCAGTGGGTGGATACAGAGCTGTCCGTGATGCCCAGAGCCCCATTACTCTCACATGGTGGGGGAGGCAGCATGGCCTCTGTTGTAGGGGTGTGCATAGGCAAAGCTGCTCCTGGGTGATTTCCCAGGCAGGTGAGCAGTGTCCAGGGCAGCCAGGGTCAAGCAGCTGTTTTGGCTCACTGTTCTGAGCCATGCCATTCTTCTCTCAGGCTCTTCGGACACAGTCTGTGACCTGCTGGGGGCCAAAGGGAAGGATATCTTATACATTGGAGACCATATCTTTGGAGACATCCTCAAATCCAAGAAGCGCCAGGGCTGGCGGACCTTCCTGGTGATCCCTGAGCTGGCGCAGGAGCTGCACGTCTGGACAGACAAAAGCGGTCAGGAGCCGGGCAAGGCCCTGGCCAGGCTTTGCTCTTGCTTGTCTGATGCTGCACCCCTGAGATCGCCAGGGCTTAGGGGTGCAGGGGAGAGATCACCCTGGCTTGCCACTTCTCCTTTTGGCCCTTTTCGTTGGGTCTGGATGCTGGTGGCAGGAGCTGGGGTGCCTCTCTGTGGGCAGACCTTGGGGTCCCAGGCTTTTCCTGTGCTCTTTCTCAGGCTATTGTGTGTAATCAGCCAAATGCTGCCTTGGCCATGGGAGAAGCTGCAGCTGGGTGGCGTTGAGTTGTTCCTCATAAATAACCCCAGAATCTCCTCTCCCTCTTCACATATGGAGCTGTGGCTTCTATGTTAAAAAATACCTGACAAGACCTGGGTTTTTCTCCCTGTAATGCCTGAGCCCTGACTGCTCTCCCATCTGCAGGGAGTCCCTATTCACCAGCTGCTTCCTCCTCAATCTTCCCACTCCCTCTGCTGCTCTGCTGCCAAAGTGCTGTGTGTTTCCCATCCTCCAGCGCTCCTGCTTTTCTCCCAGGTTTGCCCTTTGGTGTGTAAATAGGGCTGGGGGTTACGCAAATTGCCCCATGGCTGGTTGGAAGGCTTTGGAGAGAGCTGCAAAGGTTCAGCCTTGAATACAAAAGGGCCAACCAGAAATCAAGCCCAAAGTTCTGCCCATGGCACAGACTGACCCCTCTCTCTGCCCAGAGGCCATGAAATATTTCCAGTGTCCCTGCTCCAGTGTCCCTCTGCCACTATGCAAAGGGAGTGGGCAGGGGACTGGATTCACTTTCAGCACTTTCCATTTCAACAGTTTAAACTTACCCTTTTCTCCTTTCTTTTCTGGATTTTCCAGCCCTTTTTGAAGAGCTGCAGAGTCTGGACATTTTCTTGGCCGAGCTGTACAAGTGAGTGTTCAAACAGTGACAACTTTCCTGCTGCCTCTCCCAGCTAACAAGCGGCAATGACAAAACCTCGGGGTTGGGTTATCGGCACTGCTGCCAGAGCCTTGACTCGGGCCTGGTCTCTGCCCATGAGACCAACCTTCCCCTCCAGACCAGCCTCCCTCCCCTGAGCCCCATCCCACAGCATCTGGTTCTGAAAGACTTTTCACACCATGTATTTACCTTCTCGCCTGTAACTAGGCATCTGGACAGTAGCAGCAATGAACGCCCCGACATCAGCTCCATCCAGAGACGCATTAAGGTACCAATCATCAAAATCCCTTTTCATCCTTCTGGATCCCAAAGGGCTTAACAACCCAACCCCACTGCTCAGTCCTAAAATGCTTTGCTCTGCCTTTGGGTGGGCACAGCAGGTTTGGCAAAGCCACTTTGTCTCAGCTCACTGGTGTCACTGGCTCTCCTGAAAGGCAGCCTGGTCTGGAATAGGGTCCCTTTCCTCATGCCCACAAGCAGCACTGGCTGAGGGTGCTCACTGCTGCAGCACGTGGCAGTGGCACACACAGGCTCAGAGGGGCTGTAGCCTCTCGTTCAGCCAGCCCTGGGGTGCCAGCCTAGGGCAGTGCTGGCTCTGAGCCTGCTGCCACCTTCCTTTCTGTTACCTGGGGCTCAGCTCTGTCCCGATGCCACGGGATACAAGCACCGAAAGCCTTGCTGGAGATCCTTGCAGGTCTCATGTAGCCCCCAGCCCTCAGGGCGCTCTGCCTCAGTGTTGTGGCTCTGAGGTACTGCTTGCCTGGCCCAGGATCTCACCTGTCCTTTCCTCACAGAAAGTGACCCATGACATGGATATGTGCTATGGGATGATGGGGAGCCTGTTCCGCAGCGGCTCTCGGCAGACGCTGTTTGCCAGCCAGGTGATGCGCTACGCCGACCTCTATGCAGCCTCCTTCATCAACCTCCTCTACTACCCCTTCAGCTACCTCTTCAGAGCCGCCCACGTTCTGGTGAGTTCCAATCCTAGGGAGGTGGGCAGGGGTCCCAAAGGTGCCCACACTTGTGTCCATTATCACTTCCACAGGACACAGCAGCACCTTGGAGTGTTTGGTAGCATTGGACACACTGTAGACCAAATGGTTGCATTCTGGGGTTTGCTCTCCACGTGTCTCAGGGAGGCAGCCTGGGGCTGGGACAGCCCTTGTCACCTCCTCTCTCTGTTCCATGTGCAGATGCCACACGAGTCCACTGTAGAGCACACACACGTCGACATCAATGAGAAGGAGTCGCCGATGGCCACGCGCAATCGCACCTCGGTGGATTTCAAAGATTCCGACTACAAGCGGCACCAACTGACCCGTTCCATCAGCGAGATCAAACCGCCCAACCTCTTCCCCCAGGCACCTCAGGAAATCACACATTGCCACGATGAAGATGATGATGAGGAAGAGGAAGAGGAAGAAGAGGAGGAGGAAGAGGAATAAGAAGGAAGAAACCAAGTATTTCTGAAGATAAACCATGACTCTAGCAGTGATCAGGAATGGATTCTGTTGTTGGGGCCCTTGGGGTGATGGGTTGGGGGTGTGATTCTTGCAAAGGCACATTTTGAAAGTATTTGGAAACTTCTAACAAATTAACACTAATTAGGAGGAGACCCTTGTTTTCAGTTTTGCAGACGGTTCAAAAAGCTGATGGATTCTAATGGGGTGGTGCATTCAGATTGGACTGCCCGCCTGTGCTGTCACGCTACTCCCATTACATTTTGGGATGCTGCATGTTTCTCCCTTTCCCATGATGTGTTTAATTTGGTTTTCATTTGAACGATGTCCTGTGAACGGTTTTTGGCATTTGTTACATTCTCTGTGGAGACAGAAGGGATGTGCTGGGCCCTGCAGGAGACAAAATGATCCAAATCCTGCTGCCCATTAGGTTGTTGCCCTTAACCCTCTGCTCCTGGGTTACATAATCCCCCTCCCCATGTTAGCCAGGGTGTTGCTGTGCCTTCCAGCACTCAGTTTACCTTCTGTTGGTGTACGTTTCTCTGTGTAAGTGGTTTGACTCCTCCAGCCATCATGGATGACAGTGAGATTCCTGCTTTTGCACATCTGCTGCCATATGCATTTCACCTTGTAGCCACTTGTTACCCCTTCCCAGTGTCTCCAGGCTCTCTCACCATTGGCATGCAGTGCATAATTTCCAGGGCATTTCTCAAACAGCTGAGCTGCACACTCTGTTCTCAACTCCTCCAGTTTCAGCAGTAAATATTAACCCAGGAGCTTGAAGCTGCTGCTTTAGCATTACATTAGTCACTCTGTGTTCCTCCTGACCTTTCTGTCTTCTCAACTTTAAGTGAAGCATCCCAAAATCAACCCCAGCCACCATCTGGAGTGAAAGGGCCTGTTGTGCCAGGGGGCTGCAGGCCACATGGGCCTGCCCTAAACTAGGAGACAGCACATGCCACAGGGCCAGCCCCAGGGTGGGAGGCTCCGGGCCGTCCAGCAGCTGCCCTGGTCTTTGGTCTGGTGCGGAGCACGCGGAGCCTCATGGCCGGCTGTGCTGGGCAAGGCTGCGTCCCTGGCCAAGGAGGGCGACGGCTGCCGTGTGGGACAGGGGGTGTCCCAGGGATGGGCATGTAGTCCTTGTGCCTGAAAGCCAGCCCAGGGAAGGCACAGAGCTGGCACAGAGCTGGGCAGCAGTGCCCTGTGGTTTTCCTGAGTCATAGGTGCAGCCTCCCTTACTCCAGCCTCTGCCGTTCGCTGCAAAGGGATTACAACGAGGGCCCTCTTGTAATGAATTTGACTGTTGTTTCAGTACCATAAACTCATTTAATTTTTTTCATTTTAAAGTACCTTAGTAGAAAATAAAAAAAGAAAAACCACAACACCAACATCTGAGCAGGAAAACGCTGCTCTAGTGGCAGTTGTTCAAGTTAATAAATGATGATGTTTCTAAGAAATGCTTAGTGATGTGCTTTGTGGGGTGTTACTGAGATGATGAGAGCTGTGCTGGAGCTGGTGGGAAGAGATGGGACTGGTCTGTGGGGTGCCAGCAGGGTGGGTGACTGGAGAACAGTGAGAGCATCTTTGGGAATCAGTTATGTGAAGCACTGAGGAGCAGTGGCAGTGGATCTTGCTGTAAGGGCACACCTGGTCCTCACATTGCCCCAGGAAGCAATGGTGAGGCATGAGGCTTCTATTATCACCATTTGCATCAGTCAGGAAAGCATGGGGAGGACAGAGAAACATTTGGTCTTGGACACAGAGTGTGGAGGGGCTTTTTCAAGGTGGGAAGGGGAACATCCCTACACTGCCACTACCTCCAACACTCTGTCTTGCTAGGGCTGTTTCCCACAGACATTACCAAGGACTACTTCCTGCCCCTCTGCCCCTGCAAGACACATGGCCAGGGTGGCAGCAGGGCACAGCACAGCCTGTGCTCTTGAGGAGCTGCAAACCTGCTTAAATAGACAAGAATACCCAGAGAAGGCTGGTGCTGCCACACAAGCTGGTGTGCCCAGCTAAGACAGGCAGCCTTGGGCACTGCTGAGCTCAACCCTCCCCTACAAACCAACTCCTCATGCCAACCAAACCAGACCTGAGGAGGTTCCCCTATCAGCACCACCACAGAAGGATATTCAGTACCAGGGCCCAAAGTGCCAGGCAGAAAAGCAATACTAAATGGCAACAGCCAGTGGCCAACACTCAGCACCTGACACTTAAGGGATTTCTGAGAACTCCAGAGCACTGGCTCCCTGACACCTCAGTTTTGGGGTCTGGAGAGGAGCTAACACGTACCCACAGTCAGGCTGGTTGCAGGAAGAGTTCCAGGGAGCTGTTCCCGAGCCCTTTCACCAAAGGCCATGCTGGGCTCTGCTATGTTTAAACTTTGTTTCTCCAAGTATAGCTACTTGAATTTTTTAAGCTTTAGCTCAGCAGCTGGGGGAGGCATGTGGCTGCAGAAAGGGAGGTCTGGGGAGCTCCATACATTCCTCCTTCCCAATCGGTCACCACAAATAGCTCACTCCCAGCCCAGGGCTATTTCTGACTGAGATGGGGAAAAGAGTCTTTGAGGCCGGAGCAATGGAAAGTATTTGACCCTCAATTCATGGTGGGAAAGTGTGAGGCAGAGCCTGCCAGATGCACAGGCACTGCCTGGCCTTGTACCACCCTATCCATCCCGTGCTGGCTCCACCATGAAGTTGTGGTAACCATGGACCAAGAGCCAGGGTGAAGCTTCTTGCCCTGGCTGGCACTGGGGACACGGTCACAGCCCAAGTTGCCATCCCACACCTCCCTCAGGCAGCTGCCCATGGTTGATCTGCACCAGCTGCCAATTCCCAGAAGCTGGTGGCCTGGCATCACCTGTATCTCCAATCACTCTGCAGAGCCTCAGGGAAAGCTCCTGCTGCTCTTCCTGCAATCTGTGCCCCAGCCCAGGGACAGACACGCTTTGTGTTTGCCCACCAGCAGATTGTCTCCTGTAGCAAAGGCCTGGTGGAAGCAAGGCGAGCATGAGGGGAAGGCCTCAGCCCCTGTCCCGAGCTCTCCCTGACCTGATTTCTGGTTTCTCCCACTTTCCCCACCACCTCACATCCACCTCCCCTGCTCTGTGGAGCCAGAGGGGGCTCACAGGGGCTGCACAAACCAAACCCTACCAGAGACAGAACTCAGGGCTCACTGCCCTTCGCCACAGCCCTCAGACACTGTGTGTTGGGCACTGCCACTTCTGACCAGGTCCCAGCCATCAGAGCTGCTCCCAGCTCCTCCTCCTTTACGCCACCTCCTTGCTCAGCGGAGCAAGGCCCAGCTGCACTCTGTATCAGGATATGCCTGCCCATGATGGAGGGTGCAAAGCCCTGTGCCAGTCCCAGAGCAGCAGCCATTCCAACCTCTGGCCTGAAGCCCCAGCACGGCAAACATGGATAAAGAAATTCTGTAACTGCAGAGCCACCACTCCACCCTGGCCCTGCACAAGGGTGCTTTCCCTCCAGGAGACCAGCCCTGTGGGCCACTGCTTGCAGAGCCTGGCCATGGCAGGAGGCACTGCTGGAGCCTTGAGGACATCAGAGCCCTGGGTACAGCTTTGGGCACTGCTCCTGCCCTGCTGCCACAGCGGCCTGGACCTAGCAGCCAAAACCCATCCCACCTCCCTGAAGGGACCTGGCCTCTTATACCCTTCCATCCTGGGCTCTCTCTGTCCTGCTCCTCCTTCCTGCTGCTCATTACCACCAGAGCCAGCCTAAAGTTGGCCTCCACATTAATTCTACTTCCATCGTGTTGTAGCATCCCACCACCCTCCACCAGCTGCCAGAGACAGGCACCCACAGGGGAGCAGGAGTCCTCAAGGACCTGCCACTCTCTCTGTCCTGCTGATACCTCGCCTTGTGGTGAGGGAAGTCCAGGGGGATGGGGCCATCCTGCAGCACAGAAACAGGGACAGAGGCTGCACTCACTGGGTGCAGCAAAAATCCCCACAAGGTTTGAGCAGCTGCTTCCCATTTTGCCAACCCGGGGTCTGGCAGTTCAAAAGCTGAGCATGACAAAAGCTGGGGCCAGGGAGAGCAGCTGGAGGAAGAGGAGAGGGGGCTGAGGGATGGCAGAAGCCCAATATGGGCAGATGGCAGGGCTGTATGTGACACACAGGACAGGGGCTGCTCCTCCACCAGTGTGAGCTGAAGTGATGGTGAGCAAGGGTTGAAGCACAGGCTTGCTCTCCTGCTCAGAAATGTCTCTGTTGCTGCAGGCTCCACACAGCCCCACTGCCAAAACCCCAGCAGGAGGGGAGGAGGCAGCAGCACCCACGTGCAGGGGGATGGACGGACTCACTCCACTGAACTCTCCCGTCCCACGGAGCCGCTGTCGTGCCCAGGCACATCCCTCACTGGAGAGCCCGGGTCACGGCCCGCGGGCAGGAACGCGCTACGGACAGACGGACAGACAGACGGCATCTGTGCCCAGAGACAAACACCACCTACGGAGAGCAGGTTGTAAATAAGGAGGTTTTATTACTGAAAGAAAAAGATCCTCACCCTTGAGGGAACTTCAAAAAGTCAGCTGCTTGCCATTGCCACCAGCTTCCCAGCCAGCCCCTGACCAGCAAAGCCACCAGCACAGCCCTCCCCAGCTTGAGGACTGAGGTAAGTCCTCTGGTCTTGAGGCCCAGACCCACCAAAGCAAAGAGCAACACCTGCCTCTAAGGGAACAAGATCCAGCCTCTCTGAGGCTCTTGGCAGCTGAAGTGGAGATTAAAGACTGTTAAATGTGCCAGTAGGAGAGATCTGGGTACAGGATCACAGACATCAGCCCCACCACCCACATGCCAAAATCTATCCCTTGGAAATGAGGGGAGAGCATAGAGGAGGGAAAAATGCATAAACTGGAATGTTCAACAGAAAAAAAAAATCATCATTTATCTAAAAAGAATAGAAATAAACAAAATGCTTTAAAACAAAATCACAAAATATACAAATAAATCTGGTACAAAATAAATAGGAAAGATTGGAAATCTACAACAAAATTGGAATAATTATAAAATTAATTTGTATGACAATCAGTATATGAAACGTATACACTTCATTCAGGATTTCAGTTGTGCTTATTCAGGTTTATGTACACACACGGAATTACTGTAGTCAGAACACTACAACTCTGGAAACCCGAAGTCATGTACAATATGATACAATTCGCAAAGACCACACACCATGGCAAATAAGACACAGGGAAGAGCTGGCTGGAGTGGGATCAGACAGCCATGAAAATGCACTGCAAAGGGAGGGCCACCATTCTCTGGAAGGGGGGGACCAAGGCCGAGCCAGCAGCAGCCAGGGCAGGGCTCAGGGCAGCCAGGAAGGAGAAAGATTTGGTTTGAGATCTCTGGCTGCTGAGCACCAGCTGCTCATGGCTTCCAGGAACACATCTCAAGTATTTGGGGTTTCAGATTCACTGTGTTTGGCATCCAGGCACCTGCCCAGGTGATTCAGGTGTCAAGGCTGGCTCTGCTGGAGAAAAAAAATGCCAAGAGCTCTGAGGTCCCTCAGCAGGGCCTGACTCTGAACTACTGGTGAGCCACGTTTGTGCTCAGAACATGGATCAAATGGGACCACAGCACTGCTGCTGGGGTCCTGGGGGGATTCAATGCTCCAAATTCCATGTGATCTCCGAGGAAGGCAGAGTTCCTTGAGCAGCACTCAGTGTGAGAAATGAAGACAGAATGGCTGTAGCATGGCCCGCTCCTGACTGCTGCCTTCTCGCCTTCCTGAGCACTCGATTAAAGCCCGGCGAGTGAAGCAGAGGAGCAGCTGAGCTGTGAACACAGCTGTCACAGCAGCCACACTGCTGAATCCAAGCCAGCACAATGCACATGTACCCTGGGTGGAAACCTGCCAGCCCAGCCGGCCCAGCCCAGCCCACGGGAGCTGAGACTTTAAAGCAGGAATGACACTAGAGCTGATCTAGGCCCAGCCAGGCTGTCACTTCTGAGAAGAGGAGCTCATCAGGAACCCTCACTCTCCCACAGCAATCTTTGGGACATGCATTCCATTCCACCTAAAGGCATCTGACACCAACTAGTTTTTCACTTGTATTTGGAAGCATTTGGTTCAACAGTGATGCCCAGAGGATAAAACACCATCTTCTATTATAAAGCTCTGTGATCAGCAAACAGTTGAGAGGGGATGCTAGACTGCTACACCAAGCAGCGAATGCTGGGACAAGCCCTTCTTCCCCAACAAATCCTGCTACCAACCAACTGCCACGCTGCTTTCTGGAGAAGATAAAGAAATCAAATCCACTCCTGGAGCATTGGAGCCACCTGCAGCCTTTGCATGTTTCAGGCTCCCAACAGCTGAAAAACCTCTAGCCTGGTTCCAGGCCACTTGTACCGAGTCCAGCCAAACCTCTGCTTCTGGGGAAGGATCAAACACCAAACACTTCCTTGGCCAGAAATCTGCACTGAAGGATCAAGAGCAGCCAGGGCACCAAGCACTGCAGGATCCTAGTGATCCGCCCTGCTCAGAATAAAACAGAGCCCAAGGCAAAACCTGAGAGGAGAAAGATGTTTTTCAGCTGGAGACTGAAGACCAGCAGCTTTGAGTACCGTATTTCCAGCGTGAAGAACTGCTAAAAGTCTGACCTCAGATAACAAGAAGAAAACATCACTTTGAATTCAGTGCTACCAACCTACAAAACAACTCCATCTGCCACCTGTACTGTGCCACTGACTGGAGAGAGCTTTCCAGCAATCCTTTTCCATCCCTGAAGCTCAGGACAATCTGCACACAGCAGATGGAAAAGCTCAACTGTACCGCCTTGGACCCACAGCAACATCTCATCTGGGTGCAGCCCTGAGACTGGCCCCAGAGGAACACAACCCAGCATGAAGCCAGGCTCCAGGACAAGAGCAAGACACCAAGCAGGATTGCTGAGGGGGCTCTGCATGAAGCCATGGATGTCCAGGTCCCCTGTGCTGCTCACATGTGGGAGTGAGGCCAGAATCACCATAGACATCACACCAACAAGAGACCTGCAGCTGATGGACCAAAGCAGGGACGAGGGTGGCTGCCCAGCCCAGCCTGTGGTGCAGAGCCTGTGCCCCTGCTGGCTAAATCAGATGAAGGCTGCTCTCCCATCCATGCCATGGGAAGATGCCTGGTGGTGTTGGTTAAGCTCATGATTTCACAGCTGGGCCAAACCAACCCTCAGTATCCAGGGAACAGGTACTTCTTTGGGTCTATGTAGAGCCCCAGCGCAGAGCCAGGTGGTGGGACAGGCAGCACATCTGGGGCTGTACCACACCCCAGCCAGGGTTCTTGCCTTGGGACAGGGCACAGTGTGGACACAGGGACCCCTCAATGCTGGGTGGGCACCTTTGGGATGAAGCCTCAAGTCAGCATCACAAGAGGTATTCTGCAGCATCCTTCCCCACCCCCAGCCCGTTTTCAACTGGTAATCCAGACACTGGATAACTTGACAACTGGTACACAGATACTAGATTTAAAACCACAGATGTGTGTATTAGACATTGTATAAAATATGGTACATCTTTCATGTGGGAATGATTTCTATAGATAACATAATTCTGCACAAGGAAGATGCATGTTCCAAGGGGTCCTGGACAATGTGGCTGTGTTCTCCATCACGCAGGATACTTACACAGGATGCTTGTGAGGAGGAAAGGGCTGCTCTTTGCCATTGGCACCCCCACACCCCTTGGCTGAGCTCTGCAGAGATCACAGGAAGCACCACTGCTGCCCAAGCAGCCCCTAACACAAAGCTACCTCTTTGGGTTTCTTTGAGCTGATTTGAACCAAAGCCTGACACCACCAGTGCCAAATCTCATCCTCATCCAAGCTGGGCCCTGAAGGCTGAGAAGCAGCAATGGGTGATGTGTGTGGGCCATTGGGGCAACTCTCCCTGCTACCCCTGAGTTTCCTCCAGGTCTGAGGGCAAAGGGCCATATCCTGAAACTCCTACTCCTGCTAGCTCCACCCACACAAAAAGGCACTTAAAAAGAAAAGAAGAAAAACAAACAAAAAAAGCCCCCAGTGGTGAGGAAAAAGGAAGTCCAGGAGAAGAGAGGAGGAACAGAAAAGCAAGCACAATGTGAATGAGTGGCTAACCCTTCTTCCAACAGGCCCAAGAACTACACACCTTCAGCAGCCAGCTCCACTGCCCCCGTATAGGTCTCAACCATCAACGCATTCCTGCTTAGTCTGGAGCAGGAGCTTACAGGGGCAAAAAGAAACGTGAGAGGCAACTAGACATGACACAGGTTTGAAGCAGAAGTAGTGAGCAGAGGGATCTGCCTTAAGGAGATTCCTCTCCTGGTGCATCTGGATGGGAGAAGCACCTTTTCCTGCCACACCAGCCTTGGGGTCCCTGCCCACCAGCCAGTCCAAACACCCTGCCAGCATTCCTCATCCCACTGTGGGATAACCCATCCAGAGCTCCTCCAGGGCAGCAGTCTCCAGCCGCACTGGATTTCAGGGAGTGGACAAGCTGGGAATAAAACAACAAGCACTTTGTAAACTCCAAAGGGTCTGAGCTTGCGGCACAGAGTGGCGGAGGCTGGTTTGCTCCCACTGAGTCCCTCTCCTCTCAGAACTAATGTGCTTCATATGATCTCCACATCACCAGAGTCCGTCTCATTTGGAGAAAGATTCTCACTGTAAAGCAAGAACATTCCTTCACTCTTAACAAAGATTTGGCAATACACAGAATTTAAAAAAATAAATCATAGTTACAACAGATTCAGGTTCATTTCATTTAAAGGAAATTCAACCAACAGGAGTGTAAAAGATATAATTCACAGTTGTGCATTTAAGATATTAGTGTTGAAAACCTCACTTCAAAGAATTCTTGTGCAAAATTGTATTGACAGTAGAAACCATGGCTAGATGCCCTCCCAGCCTCCCCAAGCCAACAGGCCATCATTCACCCTGCTGCCTGCACCCAGAGGCAGACGGGCGAGGGGAACATAGGCAGCAGCAGGAGTTGACATAGGAAGATGCAGTATCCTTTCTCCAAGTCAAAGCCTGGCCAAGGTCTGAGGTCAAGTCCAAGGATTCCCAAAGCCACCAGCCGGTGCCCTGCGCTGTGGTGACGGGCCGTGTGTCCTCATGGCCCTGCAGCACGGCATCCACGTGCCCCGCAAGGCAGAGGGGGCAGATCTGCTCGGGCAGGGAATCCCGCAAGGGCGCAGAGTGGGTGCCGTGGCATCGCCCCTGCAGCCAGCAGAGCCAAGCCCTGGCATCGGCAAACGCCGTCCCAGCGCTCAGAGGGATCCTGAGCTGGGCACGGGGCTCCTCTGCTGCAATGGTTCCCACCAGGAGGGCTGGGAACCCCTCGCATTTGTTAAACAGTAAAACTGTAAATACCCTGAGAACAGGGAGACGGGATTTCTTCCCCTCCAGGGAGAGGACCATGCTTTGTTCTTCAAGCTAATTAGTAGTAGCAGCTCCTAACCCCTCTGGGCCAGGTATGTATTTTCCATATGAAATGCATTTATAATCAACTATTTTTATGGAAATTAAGTGAAATTACTTCACTTTCCATTATTTGATCTATACAAATGATGAAAAACAGTCATGCAAAAAATTGCCTGCAAATTTTGGAACAGTGCAGCATGGGCAGAAGCAGGAGGTATTTGCTTTGGGATCACATGGCTTTGGTTGGAAAAATTTGCACTTCTTTTTTTTTGCCTTTTTCTTTTTTTTTTTTTTTTAAGAGAAACAGACATTGAAACAAATCCTTAACCTGCCATAAGAAGCAGAAGTCAGATCCAGTGAGCAACCTCATCCTGGAGAGAGCTGCCTTGACTTGACCCTTCCCTCCTTTGGCAGGTTTGACAAAACGGATACTGCATCTCAAGTTCACCACCGTGTCAAACACTTCCAACAAACTTTTACATTCAGCAACACTAGATAAAAACTGGCGAGATGAGTCCCTCACCAAGGACAAACGCTGTAACACCTGGACATTTTGCTCTGTGAGAAAGGTGCAATAGTGGCAGCTCTCTGGGAAGGCGCAAGGCTTAGGCCAGCCATGCTGCTGTCAAGCCGTGTGTTCTCAGCAGCACTGGTGCACATCAGAGCAAGGGTGGGATGGAGGCTAAAGAAACACATTTGGATGGAAAAAGTCAAAAAGCTACATGTGAGAGCAAGGCTTTGGAGGGCCTGTTTCCTCCTCACTGGGTGCACAAGTTGGATACTGTGCAACTTCTATGCCCCTTGCAGGGACTTCATCCTCATGGGTGGCTGCCATCAGGGTGGACAGCAAAAATTAGGGCTGCTTTGTGAAGATGGAAGAGAGGAGGAGGAGGGAGACAGGCAAACCCAATTGGCTCTGACACCACACACTGCAATTCCCACGGGGAGATCCTGCAATGGAATATTGCACCTTTCCAGCCACCAGTCACACAGACGGACCACGGGAACTTGCAGCGAGTGCCTTCCACAGCCCGCGAGCAGGAGAGACGGGGCAGGCCTGCAGGCACAGAGAGCTCTGGCAGTTGCATTTGGGGCTGAATTATCTATTGGGCTGATTATCTCTTTGGGGACATTCTTTGGATGTCCCCAAATAGATAATCCATGTGTAAAGAAAGGGAAATGCTACATAGCCAGGGGCCATAGCGGGGTCTTGAAGCGGAGAAACCACAAAACCTGTTTTATCAGTCCAGATACTAATGCTCACATTTTGTTTGAGACAGCATTGGAAAGGGAGAGGACTGGGGGGACGACTTTCTTCTTTAATTTGTTTGAGGACTTAGACTCCATCTGTGGAAATGGGTGATGCACAACTGCCAAACTGCCATAGGCTGCCTTTTGCTGGCACCCAATCAGCATCCAGGTTTTTGGGGTGGATGAATTGGTTTCTGCTGCCCAAGGCAGGTGTTGCCCTGCACTGGTGGCAGCTGGGTGGGAGGCTCTCTGCTCTGTTACCTTGGTAATCCCTACAATGGCTGTTAAAAGGGGCAAGAGAGAAGGAAATGCACTGAATCCACTCAAAGGAATGAATGTGGCTGGGAACAGCCTGGAAATGAACCTCTCTGAATCCCTGAAGTGCAATACACTCGCGTCTGGAAAGTTTTGTCAGCTCTTGGAGAGGAGAGAATGGTTCTGGCTCCTCAGCAGTGCCCATCCTTGCACTGGCAGAAGTTTACTGTCACCTGGAGCGTGTACTTTGGCTGTAATTGTAGCAGCATCTTCTGTGTTAATATTAGAGATTACAGGGGGGACAGGGACTGATGTTAATGTCTGATACTCAGCAAAGGCTGCACCATCTGCTCTGGCCAAGGTAACGGTGCACACACTGCTACAGCACGGGAGTGTTTAAAGACTTGGTGTCTCAGGGCTCACAGATTACTTCACCATGCAATCAGCAGGAACATCAATGAAAAACCACCCAGTTACTTCACTATGGAATATCACACCCGGCTTTCATTTCACATGACTGTAGTGTTGCTAATTAATTCCTTCCCCCCAGAATCATCTTCAACATACACAAAGGTTTTGGAGGTTACAAAACTGTAACAATGCTTTTGCCTGTTTAACAAAGAAACCTTCTGAAATTTGAAACATTATTAAATACCAAAGTAACCACTCCTTCCCTGAAAATTAACTGCAAGAATGTAATAATCCTCATCTCTTGGTCCTCCAGGCGGCTGAAGCCAGAGGTTCCTTGAAGCTTGCTCCTTCTTCGGACACAAATAACATACAAGTACCAGTTACTAACTTTTTCAACAGGGTAACAAAAAGGACCACAGAGGGGTGAGAAGAGGCCTAAGGACATAGGAGCCAATTCACAAAACCATGACAGAGCCCATTTGAGGTTCATGAGGGACAGAAACAATTTAAAACTCTGCAAAATACTTCTTAAAAACATGATCTCTCTTGAAAAAATAATGGAGGAGCTTTTAAACTTCCCCATATGTGTTTGAGGAGGAAAAACCCAACAAAGATCAAAAGTACAGATAAAAAATAAACATAATTCTACTTTGCAAGAAGAATTCTCATCGTTCTCAAGGGTGGCTCACCATTCCCAAATTACGTTTGGGTCTTTAGTCTCTCTTGCTCTTTGCTCCTTTCTTCCTGTTTCTTCCTCTTCTGCTCCCAGAACGGACGCAAAAGTCTTTGGTCTCAGAACACTGGATGCAGCAGTGTTGTAAGCACACACTAACGGCGTTCACACTCAGGGAGGAGGCAGGAAGGAGCGAGGGCTGGTCCTGCTGAGGAGATGGGATGGGTGGGTTGTGGGGAGTCAGCTCCTAGATGGCTCCTTCACTGTGCATACTGTGGTTGGGCTTGTTGTGAGTCACACAGTTCTGTTCGTTCAGCAGGTTTGCTGTCTCGTCTGGCAAACCATCGTGCAGCTCCGTAAGAGTCAGTTCGATTTTAGTGTTTTCACTGTCCGAGGACTGAGGTGTTTTGTCCATCCGGGATGCCATCAGGGCATTTTGGTACTGCTGTCTTGAGATCTGCTCCAAGAACAGGGAAGAAACAAAAGAAGTCTGTCACACTTCTATGCCTCCTGTGGAGCACACTGAGAAGATAAAGCTTCCTCCCTTTCCAGATCACCACATTTCAACCCCTCTTTACCTGTTTCCATAAAACATCCCTGTGCTTTGCAAGCCTAGAGCATCCCAGCTCAACACCCACAGCATGGTGACATTTCCAGGGAGGGTGGAAGAACAGTGCTGTGCAATCACCATGCCGTTCAAAGGCAGGGATTTATTCCTATGCAGAGATTTTTAAATCAGACCTCCGTTTCCCTCCAACCATGCACACCTTTAGGACCAGAACCAGAGATCAATGAAGTCTTTCTCCCAACTTCAGTGAGCTCCTGGTGAGGCTCTAAGTGTCCCTATAGAGCCAAGCTCTATAGTACAAGTATAGAGTACAGCAGCATTCCTGCTCTTGTCTAGGCCAGGAAACACAGCAGGAGCTACGGCCTTATACATAAGGACATTTGAGTCTAGGAAACACTGGGATGTCCCTAGAGATGAGTCCAAATCAGCAACCGATGAAGTTTTCCACTGGTCTCTGCAAGAGCTGCCTGCACTCAGCAGAGCAGTGATGACAAGAGCTGGCCTAGAGCACAGAGTGTCACTGCCCACGGTGCCCCAGGGGCAGGAAAGCCCATAACCCCTGCACGTGGTGGTGGAGGGCAGAATTCCTCCTTGTTGCTTGGACCCACAAGCAACCAGCTCTGTGAACTCCTCCAGGCCAACCTTCTCAGCCAGGACAGGCAGCAGGATGCATGTGCACTGGCAGCCCCATGAGCCCACAGCAGTGGGTGATCTTGGCAGGCAGGAAGGTGGAAGAGATGAAATTACTTTTAGAAAACTGTAAATTTCAGTAGTAACACAAGAAAGCGACTAGAAATGGACAGAGTCAGATGGACCAGGTCAGAACTCCAAAAGCAAAATTCAAACATGCATAAGCAGGTCACAATCCCAGTTTTACAAGGTAGTAATTGAATGAATGACCATGTGGCACAGTGAAAACACTAATGTTGAGTACTCTGACCTATGTGTAAAGCAGAGTGATGCAAGAAGAGGTGTGCAAGTCTGTCTGCAGAGATACCAGGACAGTTTACCATTCATTAGCCTCAGTATGAACACAGTGAGATTTGGAAGGACTTCCCATAAACCAGCATAGGGTGAGCAGCTGCTCTGTACAGCAGATTAGCCATTGAAATCTGTAGTGAGAATCAACTGCCCAGTGATAAACATCTACTGATGTAACCCTTGAAGGATTGAACCATTGACCAGTGTGCTTGCATCTCAAAGTTTTGACAGCAAGACTTTACTCTCCTTTTAAAATTTAGCTACAGAGTACTCAGTTTAGCATTCTGGTAAGTTTATGCTATTCCACATTCTTAACATTGAATTAACTAACAGAAGTTAAGTTCACAAATCGCTTGAGTTGCATACAAACAAACTGTGAACATGCACTTAATTTAAGAAAAGCATCAATGTCAACTTCTGGCCACGGGACATCAGCTTCCCTGGACTCCCAGCTGGGCTGGAATTGCTGCCAGCATTAGCTGTTCCTCAGCTCAGCTAGATCTCCTCTCCCACAGGACTCGCACACATTTCAGCGTGGGATGCTCCATGCTGGGGGACAGAGCTGTATTTCATGCAGCAACTCACTGGTAGTATGAGACATGAGCCTAACACATGTGAAGTTAAGATAAAGAGAAATGTCCAAGACTTCTCCAAGCAGAAGAAGGATGGCAAGTCGGAAAGTAAGATCAAGAACCGCAAACTGAAACCAAAATCAGAAGTGAATAAAAACTGCAACCAACAGTAAAGGTCTCATCCTTTAGAAAAGGACAGTCTGATAACGAAGGGTCTCCATTTCAGATGGGTCCAAAAGCTTCACGAGGATAGGTTTGACTAAAAGCAGAGAGGTTATTTTTATAGTATTTCCTCAAAGGACCTGAAATCCAGAAAATTATGTGACCAGCCTACTTACAAGTCCAAATGAGAAGAACGGTGAAGACAAATCAGTGGACAGCAGATATTGGAAAAAAAGTAGTTTAAAGTAACTTTAAACAGCTGCTTTCACAATGCTATTTACTCACAGAAGAATTTAGAGAGAATTCCCTTCCCCAGGCTCTCCATCCTACTAGACAAGCCCGACTTTCCAGCGGGGTCTTTCTAGCTTTTTTCCTACCTTGACAAACTGAATGTCTGTGAGGGCTTTCACTGAGTAGTCTGGAACATACACTTGGAGGAAGGAGGCGTTCAGCTGGTTGTTGCTGCTCCCTAACGTCGGGGTCACGGCGTCGATGCGATCGCTCCGGTTTAAAGAGTCTGAGTGATTCAAGCCACAGGGCCGAGGTGGAGACTTGTTTTCAGCTAAGAAACAGGCAAGAGCAAGAGATTTCTTAAATCACATAGAAAACTTTTAAAGTCACCAGCTTCAAAGGGACATAATAAATTGTGATGTAACATAACTAAACTGCAAATGCTTAATCCATTCATAAGTAGATATGTGGCTAAACAACCAAATTACCGTGGAAAATGGTACATTTTCAGTCCAGAGCTGGTAGGCAGCATCACTGAGTATGCCCTAAACAAACCTGTAGTTGTTTATACTGCAACAGACATGCCCTGAGAACACAGTGCTTCATCTGATGAGCAGAAACTACCACTAGAAAGGTAACTTCCCAAGGCTCCCTTACAGGAGCTCTTGATAGTCAGATCACGCTTAATGTATTTGCTTTCTTAATCATTGTTACTTTCATCCACAGTCAGTCCCAGCCGAACCTTACCCCCTTTTATTTCATCTGAAACCTACATATGCCTTGCTCTTTCAGCTAGAGCAGACATTTTCAGTAGGAGTAACAGTCTTCAGTGGACCAGAGTGCAGTGCACATGACAATTACTTCAGCATTTCCTCTCAGTGCTTGAAGTGGCAAAACCTCAGTGAAGGAAAGCAAACTCCATGCCAGCCGGTGACACAGACAAAATAGTCCACACTACAGAGAAAAATCTGTGTCCAGGAAAAGAGAACCCTACAGACATCATTTTCCACCACTGGCCTTTAAGTCCCGCAGGGTTTCACTTGAAGACCTTGCAACTGTCCCCTGTGAGTGTGACTGGACATGGTCTATCCAAAGCAAACGTGCTTTTGGGACACCAGAGACATTCTGCATCCACGGCTTCCACCCACACAGTGACCCAGAAGATAGAAGGACTCTCTATCCTAAGAGAGACTCCCTCCTGCAGAAGGGCTGCTCCCTGGGCACACACACAGTACATACTGATCAAAGAACTATCTTTGGGACCAGAGAATTTTTGTATCTTAATGCACTTAAAACTCATTCAGCCAGCCCAAACTCAAACTTGATGTAAACTATTCTACTCACTACACGATCCCCATTCTCAAGCTGAAAGATCATTTTCATATAATCTTAGGATACAAAGTCTCTTTGAGCAAATCAACAAAAATACCCTTAAAAAGCTTTCAAATTCTTTTTTGAAGACTTTTCTACATATAATTTTATTTCTTAAAAAAAATCGAAAAACCTCCCTTAAATTTAACCCTACCTCTGCCACCTAATCACTAAAAATATAATATCTCCTTGTCCAAATGACACAGCCTGTTCCACAGCCTGAATCCAGCCTTTCCTATACCTAACACTTTGGAATGCAGAATTGCCCTGATTCTTATTCCCACTCACAATCCTTCTGATGTTGTCCTTCTTGGCCATTTTAAAAAGAGGCACAAAAAAAAATACAGGTTCTGACAGCTTGATAATTTCCCCACCATTTCTGCACTATGGAATTAGTGCAGGTCCCTATGGCAACAACAAGTGCAGGCTTGGGGGGAAGCACTCAGAGCCTTGCAAGGTTTTCCTCTGTGCCAACTTGCCAGCTTGAAAGCCACAGCAGGCTGCAATAACTGCTGCCAGGAGCCAAAACCCTACCTGCACACAGGGCTTGATGCTGAAATTCCCACTGCAGAACAAGGAACTGGGAAGGTTGGATGAATTTGTCCTCCTTCCCACCTGTACACACAAAATTTGGCTGTGTGTGACAAGAACAGCATTGCTGCTGCTTGGGATAAAGGCTTCCATCTGGAGCAACTTTATACTAGTGTGACTTGCATCTGCCTTTTCTTTCCACCAGGGATCTTATAGTACATTACTAATAAACAAAGGATATAGAGCAACACAGCAAAGCATTATAAGAAGAAAAAAAATAAGGGAGAGGTGAGACAAAAGGATAGAACAAAAAGATATGATTTCTAAAAATGTGAGGGAAACAACAAGATTTCTGGATTGCATTCAGTTCAGGGAGAGAGAAGAGAAGATCATGAAGAGGAAAGGGTACAGAAAGAACAGACGACAAATACCAGGCAGGTTCACGTTAGAGCTTCTCTACTCAGGCTTTCCCACACTCCTCACCTTTCTATACAGAGGATAAAGAGCACAAGCCACAAGATGGACATCAGTACAAGTGTATTATGAATTTGTGTTTAAACAACAGGATTATTTTCATAAGCACCCCACAAAAGGTCTGAGTTTCATCAAAACTGGTACCACATTGCCACAGTGACCAGGCTTACACTATCAATTCCTTACAAAGGAGATTCTTCACACTATTATTTTCCCTTGTTTATTTTTTGTAACTTTTTTTTATTTAACTGGGGGAAAAGCTATGAAAGTATGCACGGCATTTATACTGGAAACAACCTGGGCAAAGTACATATTTATTTGTAGAATGGAAAAGGAAAAATAAAAGTAAAAAAGAAGACTAGGCAAAACAAAAGAACCAAGTGAAGAAAGATGATCAAAGTTGCCAAGCCTAAAGGAGAGCCATAAGGTACTTCCATCAAAGAAAGAATAAATTTCTCCCCCTTCTTTGGTGTTTTGCAGCAGGAAACTAACAGGGCAGGGAAAAAAAAATCCTCTGCAAGGAAACAACCTGTAGTTTGTTCAGAATGTGCATGAAGATAATTTAGGGACCAACGATGAAATACATTTTCTAAAGTTAAAGAAAGAGGGTGAAATGCAGGAAGCAGATGGTGAAAGTGTATAAAATGCATGATATGTATTAATGTTTAAGAGATGTTTCACTTAAATATGCATATCATTATCTTGTTTGCTTTTAGTTCTGGGGAAAGATTGAAAAAAAAATGAAAAAACTTTAAAAGGAAGACATATGCTCACTGTGGCTCAAACTATTTTAAGATTCTGCTTTCCTACAGACTTTCTTGATGGGTTTCCATTTTTCCCAACCATTCCATGCATACAGTGTCTGCTAAGCTCAGTTCTTGATGCTTCTCAATTTACAATTTCTCAACCACATCTCAGAGCTCTTTTTGGCCCAGTTTGTTCTCTTGCTGATCTCTGCTCTCCCAAGGAATTTCTGTGCCAGTCAGCTTGGTGATACAGCAAGGAAAGCACAACAGGAACCAGAAAGTCCTCCCACAACCTTCTTGTGCATTCCACTGCAAATCCATCCACTCGGCAGATCACTGTGCTGGTCCCTGGCATTAACCTCCCTGAGAGAAAGCTCAAAGCTTTCCAGGAATTGAAATGGCCAGACTGTACACAAACCATAGAATTTCCCCATATGAGAATATAAAATACTTTCATTAAATAAGTTTTCCTTTTA
Organism: Serinus canaria; assembly: GCF_022539315.1. NCBI lineage: Eukaryota > Metazoa > Chordata > Aves > Passeriformes > Fringillidae > Serinus > Serinus canaria. The sequence continues at coordinate 22,811,327 of NC_066320.1, read as the reverse complement.
TGGCAGTTTAGCAGCATTCATTCTCCTCTGTCAAATGCATTCTCTTTGGAATTTTTTATGCCTCAGCTTAGGGGAGAATACATTCTTCTAAAAAATCTCCCCTCCTAATTTTCCACCAGCATCCATATGAGAAAAAAGAACAAGCACACATTACCAAGCACATTTTCTTAAAAGTGTTTTTAGTTCTTCCCATTTTGATGATTGACCAGTCCCCATAAACAAAACTTCAGGATACCTACCTGTGAGGCACAACTCTGTGCTGGACTTCTCCCTAATGAGCAAAGGGGTCAGACAAATACAGACTGCAGCTGACTTTTTATGGCATCAGGGCAGTCACAAGAATGGTGAAAATAGAAGCATGCAGATTTACCTGGAGAACCTGCTGCTAACAACTCTGTTCTGCTGACAACAAAGGTACGAGACAGGGACAAGGGAACTAGAAGAGGGAGAGAAAAAGGATGAGATCACGGCCAGAAAGGCGGCAGCTATCCACACTCGACAGGGGAAGGAGCCAGCTGACAAACTGACGAACTAAAACCAGAAGTGCAAATCAACTCTGAAAAAGCAAAGGGTTAAAACAAAAGCAAAACCAAAAAACGCAATCAAATTTAGAAATGAACTAAAAAACAAGACCAAGGAATTGGAATGAAGTGAATAATTTTCACTTGCTGTTTTAAATGACTATCCAGCACCAAACAGTCCATCAAGGTAGGCTCATGTTTTGAAATAGTTCAAAAGGAGCAGTGGTGCCCACTGCAGCCTGGAAGGTAAGGATTAAAATAAGCCAGAAAACATTCAGGGGTGCTCTTCCTTATGGAAGCCAAATAACAAAAATAAAGCCATAAGATACTTCATAGTTCTTCAAGTTTCCAGTAGAATATAATGTAAGGCTGTGATTCTCCAAGTTTATCCCTGTTGGGATGGTACTGTACTGCTCACCATTACAGCAAATCCCTCCCCAGCTGCAGTTAAAGAAAAAAAGCTTAATTCTTTTTTTAGTTTTTTTGTTTGTTTATTTTCGTTGGTTTTGTTTGTTTGTGGGATTATTTTGGTTTTTTGTTTTTGATTTTAGTGTTTTACTCCACTGTTAGTGGATTAATCTTCTAGGTGAGGAGCGCAAGCATGTGTAATTTATTTAGGGCCTACAGAAGAGAAGGAGTTTTCTTTCATTCCACAATAACTTATACTTTCCCTGAACTTTACTGTCTACACACAGCAACAGGAACTTATTTTTATGAGCTGATCTCAACAGAAATCTCAGGATGCCACAAGACATCACATAACAAATTCCCTGAACCTGGAGGCAAATGCAACAAAATGAGGGATTTGTTACAGGTAAAAAAAAAACCAACCCAAAAACAAAACAAAACAAAAAAATCCAAAGCCAACCAGTTGAAGGTAATTTCAAGATTGGCCAAGATTACTTTACAATAGTGCATATTCCTAAGTACCACATGGAGAAATTAAAGATGGATTTCAGGGGATATAAAGAGGACACCATTTGACCTGATAGAACTTGGGGCAACTGGAGTGGTTGTGGGGAGGGTTAGGAACAGGAAAAAAAAACAAAAAACAAACAACCCAAAACCCAACAACACATGAAAACATTCAAACTGAACAACACTGGCAAAACAGAGATGCCACAGGTGATTTCCAAGTGTAAGCCTGGTAGACATGACCATGCCTGACCACCCAGGCTCCATGCCTGGCCCATATTGCAAAAGCTGAGGGTATGATGCAGTTGTACATGTTTTACAATTCCTCATGAACATGGCTGCTATTACTGAGATAAAATCCAACCAGTGCTCTGCATGCTTTAAAATCCCTCAAATCTCAAAAAGTATAAGCTACTGACTAAATTAAGGTGCACATAAATAAGGAAAAGTGAGCTCACAGAGGTCCAGAGAACTGCTGCTGGTTGTAGAGTCTAAAGGTTACACTCATAACTCACAAAACCATCTCCATTCCACCACAATTTGATAGTGTACATACACACAGTTACACAGATGTAAAGGAGCACTCCTGAGTGTACAATTAAAACAAGCTGCCTCTCAAGTGGAATGTAAACCCTGCTGTGACAGGACACAATTTCAGCATGAGAAACATCTCTCTCTGGAGCTGAACAAGTGGCTCTGTGTCAGCAGAAGGCCAACACCAGCTCCAGTGCCCCAGCTCACCCAGCAGGGCTGTACATTTCCAGCTGAGGGCAAGACCTATGTGGTGACACTGCTGGCAATCAAATACATCACCAAATGCTGAAATGTAGCTGAAATAATTGGTGAATTACATGAGAATTCCCTGGCCTTTGCCAGTTATGTGGTGGCTCGTGCAGCTACCACTTGTGTGCTGGGAGGTGGCTCACACTCACCCTCAGACACCACCTCTTCCCCCTCACTGATTTCTCAGGTACATTTCCACACAAGCTGACAGGAGCAATTGCTTTTCTGGCATTGCTCCATCCTTTCTCTCCAGACAGCTTTAGGCACAAGACTGGTAAACAGAACCCATTTCTGTCCCCAAGCTAACCGGGCGGCTGCTCCTCACACCACTAGATGTCCCTCTGCCACTAATTATTTATTCCCAGTAATTCACTCCCTGTTACCCTGGCACAAGCAAAACTGTAAGGCTTTCCACCAGTACCAGCACTTTATCCCTTGCTAAAGCCAACACTCACATCCTCTGGGAGCTGGCAAACCCAAGCTGATGGGTCCTGGAGTCAATGCTAGCGTTGCCACCGGCCAGTCCCCCCAGGGACCCTGAGGCAGGCTGTGCTGGCAAGGAGGTGCCAGTCCCATCAGTCCCACAGACACAGCAGGGCAGGGCTGTGCAGGAGTTTAGACTGTTCCAGAAGCAGAAGATAAGAGGACATACCTGGTGATGCTGTGAGGGCCATCACCCCATAGTAGGAAAAAGCACCAGCTTCAAACTTCATCCCCTCTTTCCCAGCCTCCACTTCTACTTTCCCCTGTTAAGGAAAAGGAGAGAGAGCTTCAATTGAAAGGGACCATGGGTCTCAAGGCACAAGATCAGACCTGAGCCCGGAAAGATAGTGTTGCCTGACACCTCTAAGCAGTGTCATGGTCCCTGCAGTTTGTAACAGTGGATAGACCCCAAAGGGCAACAGGCATTTGTGCCCTGAGCTGTCCTGCTCTTTGATGCCTTGTGGCCAGCAGAAGCCTCTGCAGAGGAGCAGGATCAGGATCACCACACAGCTTTGGTTGGTACTATTGCTCTGCTCCAAGTTATCAGACTGTTCTCCTTTACTGTAAAGTGAAAAAATATTCCCCCAGTAGCACAACAAGCTTAAATGTAGCACAGTCATCCGGGATCTTGAAGCACCTAGACATTTTGGGGCACAGCTAACATCCACACAGAATTCCTACTAAGACAAACACAGAAAGGGAGATGGGAGATAAGGTGTGAGGAGGCTGGCTGCCTACACTGATGAGATTCCCACAGAAATAAGGCCATTATTCCTGAAGGAGTAGCCTTGGAGCTATTTTGGCCTTCTCAATTTCTAGCAGTTCTACAGATCCCAGCACCCTTAAGATCCTGCCCTTTTGCAGAGTCTTGCCTACAAAAGACCCTCAGTGCTTCCCAAGCTGTACAAAACTACACTACCATGCAAGCACACCTGTTTCTGATGTAGGCTCAACCAAATGTATAACATTATGTCCTACACAGGACTCCAGAACAGAACCCACCACATCAAACATAGCTGTAAAACATCCCAGTCATTTTGGTACACAAGTAGCCAAAAATAATTGTCTTTTCAGTGGGGCCTGTTTTTCATGTTCACCCATCCTTACTGCACTGAGCAGTAAGGATGAGTGATCTCTTCTGTCTGCAGCACACCACTGCAGACAGAAGAGATCTCATCCAGCTTTCAGGCTGAACCACAAAAAATTTGGAATTTCAGGCAAACAACATAATTACCTGCAATGCTTTTCCTCTGGCTAAGCTGGGAAGGGGAGACAGACTGTGCATCCTAGGTGTACTAAGAAGACTAAACATAATCTGAACACAACTGGGTGAAAATGAGGCCAAAAAGTAGAATTTATTTCCAAGTGTTTATTTCATTAAGGCCCTCTTAAAACAAATAATCATGCCTATAAGTTTACAGTACTGGACAAGGGCACAGAAAGGTAATAGTGATCTCAACCTGCATGAGCCTCAATACCAATTCAGTTTATCTAACTGTCCCAGATGAGAAAAAAAACAAAATCTGCCTAGCAGGAAAAGAGTGCCCTCACAAATCCACTTTCCTGTTATCACAAGCAACAGCTTCATATAAATCCCTTTTAAAACCAATTTCACTCTATGAAACAAAAGTAGCTTATTTCTTCATTATAAGCCTTCCAAAAGGTACAATTTTGTCACCCAGGCAAAGACTGGGTACACACAAGAAGAATATACATTTAATTGTTTACTGGCATGCATTTACTGTGAAGGCATTCTTGGTCCCTCAGTGTGAGAGAATAAGTCCAAGTCCATTTAAATAACAAAAGCAGAGCATTTATCCCCTCCTGATCCTGGCAGAATCAACCTCGTTGCCATTTTTGTGGTATGTATTTACTGCAACACTCACTTTTCTGAATGCATTATAGACCCGGCATGTTGTGTTTGCTAAATATTTATTGATTGCAAAATAGGACAGGAAGAACTGATTGTTCATTCCCATGTCCTCCATTTACATCTTTGCAGCATTACATCAGGAGGATTATCTTGCCTCTGGAATATGTCAGATTGTAACAATTCAGCATGTAAGCAAGAGCAGTTAAAGTGCTACCACTTCAAACTCTTGAAAAAAGAATTTTTTTAATATCAGAATTATGGTGCATCCACAATATAATATCCCAGGGCTCTCATAGCTGTTTAGCACAGAGTGTTTAAACTCGTGCACTTCCCTTTTCTATCTTAAAGGCCATGTTAGGATTTCATGCCCTGTGTTATAGTTTCAGCTACAATGCCTGTGCTTTTACAACCAAAACTGATTTTCAGTTGTGCAGGACAGAGAAGAACCTTTCCAGCAAAATCTCTCTGAAAGGACTATTCCCATTTAAATGGTGGTAGATAGAAACTAAATTTCTGTGGAAAGCTTTACTTTAGCCATTCAACCATTGCTGACTAGTAACAAAACCTGGGAGATGCCAGCAGTCCTCCCACACCACCCAGGGCTCCAATCTAAAAGCTACACAAGCACAGGGATCTCAGGACAGGATAAAGGCGTGGATGGGAGGGTTCCCAGGGTCTGCATTCTGCTGGGCTGTAGCTGGAGGTGACATCAGTTCAGACGGCACAAGGCCCCCACTGAAACTTGTGCTTCTCACTACACCTCAGGTACAGACTTCAAAACTGCACAGAAAAATGTCATTTCTCTAAACCATCAAACCCCCATGCCTCCTTTTGCAAAAGGAAAAGGCACAACAGATAAAGTATGCTGGCAAAATTCCTATGACGTGGCATTTTCTGCACCCTTATTTTCCAAGTAATGCCAATGGGGATCCCTTTGCACTGTCTACCCTTGGGATAGTGAAGGCATAAGTAACTTTGGGCAGATGACAAAGTGAGAAGTGCTTTCTATCCTTCACAACTGCTTTAACTGAGGGTGAAAGCAGCTGAGTGAGCTCTTCAAGGCTGCCAAGGTCATAACGGAGGCAGGAGCAGTTCCCAGGAGCCATAGTTCCCCTCCCATGTTTGAAAGAAGACAAACTTCAACACCTGGAAGAGGTATAGAAGGGGATATATGAGGAGATAAAAGGTTTTGCACATATCTACACAAGCACATGTCTGACCTGTAAAATGAGAACAAAGTAGTCGACGGGCTTGTTTCGCTGGTAGAGGTAGTGTTCTGGGGCTTTCTTGTTCTTCTCATCATATTTCAGCTCCTGGATCACGTTGGGATGTTTTAGCAGCCTGAGAAGGATCTTCTCTGACATCTGGGATGGACCAAATGCTTCTACTTCTATAACACAAGATACAACTTGGCATTACACCTCATATGCCTGGCAAGAAGTTAGCAATACTCGTTAATAAGCATTTGCCTATGAAAGACACACAGATGCAGAGAGGTCCATTATGGAACTGCAGGTTTCCTGTCTTTTGAGACTGTTAGATTTGTAAAAGGGGGGGAAAAAGAGTAACACCCCAACTTCCATTACTGAAGCATTTTTCAAAACAACCAAAAATCATGTCTTCATCTGAAAGGGAAAAGAAAAAGATGGTCTTCCCCTCTTGAGAGTTCTGAGTCACGGAGTTGTATAAATGGAAAAGCTTCAAAGTTGGGGCACAGAGAACCTCTGTATTTGTTTTTTCCTTCCCTAAAAGCTATGGAAGTCACTGCATTTTTATTGAAGTCATTGCACTTTATTAAAATAAAATTAATTAATCAATTAATTACTGCTTGGGGCTTATAAAGTTGCTCTAGAGAGATGCTCTACACAAATAAGACACAACTGGGGCTGCCATGGTTCATATGGGAAGAGTTACTCAAAGTGAGAAAGTACAGGTCAGTTCAAGCCATGTGGGATTAATGCCCGACACACAGAACACAATCCCTATCCACTTGATCTTCAGTGTTTCCAACAGGAGCTGTTTGAAGCAGCAAAGCTCATCCTTGTGTGGGAGAGGTAAGCCAGGGACGACGAGAATGACACATGCAAATTGATCAACTTTCTCAACACCTCATTTCAGAACAGGACCATTGACAGCCCATCATCTGCTAAAGATACTATTCTCAATTTAGAACAGAGAAACCAGAACTGTAGCTTTCATCTTTTTTAGCAGTGGCTTCACCGACAGACCTGTGTTTAAGCTACACAATCCTTTCATCCACAAAACAAGTAGAGAAGCAGCACTGTAAGACTATGTCTGTTGAGCAGGTGCTTATGGAACTCCACCGAATCTTGTACACTACATGAACAACGCCTTGCTTGCTGTTAAATCCACTTCTTCCTGTTGAACTGCTTCCTTTCACCAAGGACACGCTCATGTGCACATGAGCTGTAGGAGTCCGAGCCGTCTAAGGAATTACTGCCCCTCAGCTGAGATGTGATAACCGATCATGTACATATTTCTTTCAAGTCACAGAGGCAAAATAAAGCATGAAGACAGACTAGGAGCATCTAGGCAGGCAGTTACTGCATCTTAGAGGAGGGGAAGTACTAACTTCCAAGTGGAGCTGGCAAACTTCAGACAAAGCAACTTTATAATTTTCCACCCATAAATGTATGTTGAACATGGCAGCAAAGATGACCGTCTGAAAGGCCTGCATGTGGCACGTCTTTATATGTCAAAGAGAGACAGCACAAGCAATAGGAAGGTATTTTTCCACAAGCTCTCCTGTTTAAAGGCCTCATCTCTGAGGTGAAAGGACCAAGTTTACGACGAAAGATAATACCAGCTGCAAGAAACCATTCAAGGCCCTGGTCTTTCTGCCAGACTGCCCACCCAAGGGCTAAAACATCAAGGTGTTCTGAGATGGAGACAACTGTCCTCTGAAACCTCTGAAGTCATCAACGGAGGTCACACAAGCCAGACAGAAATCCATTTTAAAGAGTACAGTTCAACCACCTGTGCAGTCTGCATTAAATGTGTCAGGAGAGTTTTTCACTTGGAGTCATAAAGTCTCATGGAACAGGTTTAGACCTTCCTGCAAAAAGTCCAGCATCTCTTTCTGGAGAAGGCGCCAGAGTGCAATTACAGCCAGCTGGCCAGTGGTATCGAGTCCTCTTTGCTTTGTTCCCTGAGCTCTTCCTAATGGGGTGTACTTGCTAGTCGTTAATCTGACGGACTCTAGACATGCAGTGCGGCACTTGGCATTCATCCTTACCTTTCAGACCAATTTAAAGTTACTGGTCCACCCCTGGCATATGTCTCAGAGGGTTCATGCCGACACTGAACACAGGAGAGGAGAGAATTTAAAAAGAAAAACACAACAGTGGCATTATTTGTCACCCCACAATCCAGCCTCCCTTCCCGCCTGTACTGTCCCACCCACCTCACCGGCCTTTGCTGACAGACTGCCTCGAGGCTCTGGCACGCAGAAGGAGATAACCCGCACTTGCCTGTTGCCAGGAACCGGTGCATTGCCAGGAGGAGCTGCGGTGATATTTTAACCTTCATCTCGCTGTCTGTCTGCTTGAAGGCAGAGAAGTCCTGCTTCCTGTCCCGATGAGCTACTTTCTTTTTCGTCTTGTTATCAGCTGGGGAAGGGAGGGTGGGAGAAGAAAGGAAGGAAGCGATTTCTGTTAGAACGGGGTCCAACATGAACCGCGCCGGCCGTGGTCAGCCAGGGTGGCCACACAGAGCACGAGGTGCAGGCAGAACCCTCTGCAAAGCCCAGCTCAACATCACACAGCCCAAAGCACAGACCATCAGGAGCTGTGCAGCCCTGGAGCCCTGCCCTGTACAACCAGGCACCCCAGCCTCTGTCACACCTCTGTCATCCTGGTCAGGGGAAAGTCTCTGCCTGCAAACACCTGACTGCAGAGCAGCTCTGCATGTTACACTTCCGGTGAGAAGAAGTCCTGCTCAGTACTACTGAACATCAAAAGGTGTTGTTTGACAAGCATAGCTGGGATAGCTGTTTTTTACATATACATTCCTTAGAAATTCCCAGCATGTACAGAGAGGAAATAGACAATAACTTATTTCTTTTGCTGTACCATTGGCTTCAGTGACTCTGCATAGCTGTGGAAAAATCTACATGCCTTTGGCTGAAGTATTCCCAATGTCCTGGTATATGCAGTTTCTTTCGTCCTGTCCAAACTTCAGCAAAAGCTGGCAGTGGGAATCTCTGGCCACTTTCCAAGCACTGAAGCCAGAATAAAGTAAAGGAATGGCTTCAGAAATTCAGATATGGATTTTTGCCTGCTAGTGATCCTGGCTTCCTGGACCCCTGTGTCTTAAAACAGGCTCTGTGGTGAGGAATCTCCATTTGTGAAAAACAACACAGAAGAGACACAAACAACACAGGGATTTCCATCCACCCCCTGAGCTGATACCCCAAAATGTTTAGGAAACCAGGTAAGTGGACAGCTTTGGGTATGCTGAGGTATGGTATACATCAGTTCCAGGGAGAAGAGGTGTCTGCTCAGATGGCCAGATGCTGCTCCTCTCTGGTGACACCACCTGCAGCTACTTGTCTATCAGCCCCTCTGTCAATTGGTGCAAAATGACTGGATTTCTGAGGGACTGCAGGCAGCTCTGGCACGTTGATTCATGGCACTGGATTGGGCAGGCACACAAAGAGCTGCAGGTGAAGTTGACACTGTGAAACTGTACTTACTCCCATGTGCTTGTTCAGATTTTGAGTTATACATGCAGAGATGATTAAAGTGATGCACTGGAAGCCACTGAGATCTGGAGCTTTTTACAAATCAAATAAATGCTACAGACTACATAAGGCTCAGAAACTGGTTGAGTTTGAGGCTTGGAAATGGACAATACTGGTAACTTACAGGCTTCTAGATTTTCCCAAGTCCCTCAGTCTTTTAGACATGAGTACATCCAGATTCTCAGCTTCCCAGGAAGCTCCAGGACTACACTTCAATACAGAACTATCACGGACTCAAAAGCTATACTGTGCTGACAGAAATTTGCCTATTTGAGATATCTCAAGTGTATTCTGTGAGCAGTGCAAATCAGAAAGTTTGAGATACTTGTTCCCAGGGACATGGAGAACAATGATGACCCATGTCCTTTTCTTCTTTGAAAGCAGAAGCCTCTTACCCTAGTAGTACTTTACACAAGACTTGGACTACATCAGGGACTGCAGTTTCTCTTCCAAAAGCAGGAATAGAAACCACTGAAGGGAGTGGCTACAGACTAAAAACAATCCCTGCCTTAGGAATATAGTTTGAGACAGACCTTATCTGTACTTGCAGTTAAAGGAAAGATGCATACCAAAGCAATGGAAAATTATTAGCAAAAAAAGTTGCCTAGAAGCTCTCACTAGGGTCCTTCCTCTTGAAAGAGATAAGAAGAATAGAAACTGGTTTTTTTCTGAAATGCTCAGAGAATGTTATTTTTAAAGCACTGTATCTGAGGTGTTTTCTCACAAGGAGCTTCATCATTGTTCTCTTCAGGGAGGCAGAAATCACAAGTACAAGTGTTTGCCCTGGGACAGGGAAACATCTCTGTGCGTTTCCTTTTAAAGAGCTGTAACACTGCAGGCTTTACACTGCACTACTGGTGCCTGAAAATAAGACCAGCATCACACAATGGGAAGATGCCTTAAATCTTTCTGTCCATAATGGTCATCAAGGTAAGAGACCCAGGCTCTAACTCAAACGATGGGCAATTTCAAATCCTCCTATTTTTTTTCCTTGGCAGCTTATTCAAAAATCTTCCCTCAATAAAAATGTTATTCGGTTATAGCAGAGCCACATGGCTTAAGCATTATTGGCACTAGCATTATCTTGGCTTATTTTTGCAAGGGATGGTCTTAAATTGTTCTTTGCTATCCAAACAACTTTTGAGCTTCTTTTAAGACAGAAGAACCAAGGACTGGATCATGACCAACATAATTGAATCTGAACCAGGTATTTCCTGTCTTGTCCTTTCTCCGGTAAGTGAGATGGAGATGCGGGCACTGAAGTTATCTTGGCATGCTGAAGTGATCTCTGCTCACAGAGGGCTGAGCTGCTGTTTGGTTCTGCAACATGAACAATGAGATGCACAAGGGATACTCTCACTACAACTTCTGGTGAGAAATCAACAAATACTGCAAACGTCTTCAGTAGGTTCTGGGAATATTTAACTTTCACCTTCTTAGGCAACAAGCCTGACCAGGAGCTCTGGGCTGAGGCACAGAACTCCAGAGGATGAGTGGCCAAAATGAAATTTAGGTTGTGATACCTCTTGTAACAATGCTAAACATTGATGCCTGATGCATAACATGAACAAGCAGTCTGTGCAGTCTAACACAGAACATACAGCTTTCTCCCTTGGGCCTCTGAGGAAGTTGAGAAATGCTCTCCCACCATGGCTAGACCATGGCAGCACAGGACAGATTCCTGTAGTGTGCCAACCATGAAAAAATGCTACAACTTTCCAGTACTAAGAGCCAAACACACTGGCAGCTCTTTATCATGACATGGGCTGAAATGTGTCATGACAGAAATATCATCTCTCCACCCCTTCAGCACCCCCAGCACAAAGTTTCATTCTCAGAAGTACTCAGTCTACCCAGATCTTGACGGGTCAGACATATTTAATAACTTTTCCTGCTCCCAGCATCTCTGCAAGCCACAGCACAATAGAACCATATGAAGACATACCACACATTTATTTGGACCCCAGCAGAAATTCAGCTGTGGAGTTCAGCAGTGAAAGCAGCTTTCAGCAGAAACTGTAAATATACTATTGCTTCCACCTTAACACAGTTCAAATGTTTTTTCATGGAAACAACAGAAAGGCACAGCTCCAACCCCAAGGTCAGCCATTTCATCAAATTTCAAGTTTCCATCAAAGCAAAACAAAACAATTTTAAAACTTCAGAACAAAGTGTAACAATGCTACCAGAATTTTTCAAAAGCTCTTTTTTAAAGTAAACACCTAGTACAGAGCAAATCAGTCCAAGGGTTTCAAGCTGACTTGCTCTGAGCTGAGCAAGCCAGACTGCATAATAATAATGAACAGAATTAGAGGTGGGGCTACTAACAGTGACACTGTGATATCAACACCAAAAATAACCTGCCTTAACATATAATGGACAATAAAGTACTTTCAGTAAACTCATGTTCTCATACATGTTCTCATCATCAAACCAAATGGAGGTTGGCTGCCCAAGTCCAAACCCTCTCACATTCCTGTGATACTCACAGCTTCTTGGGATTTCTGCTCTCTCCCTTAGTGCTATAGTATCCTTCAGTCTAAACAGTGGAATGATCTCCAGTGCTTCATAAAGAAATTATAAGTTCCTCATGGTACTTAGCAGGAATCACCCTCTAAAATTTCCAGCATCTTCCAGGAAGCCTAGGAAGTTTTCTTCCTGTTCTGAACGAGGAATTTTTGATAGCAAAAAATTATCCCAGGAATGACAGTTTCAAGTAAACTCAATGTTCACCAGCTCTATTTTGTTAATATAGGAAGCCTTCAGTACAATTAAAATTAAATTCTCATTTCCTTGCCCTCTAACATCCTATTAATGGGCAAAGCTTTTTTTGTCCTGAAGAACAACATAGCATGGACTATGTGTTTTCTCTTAACAAACAAGGCAGAGGGTGAAATTGAAAGCATAAGCAGTGTCTTCCCTCATACATACATGCAAATATTTCAAAGGTAGATAAAGATAGGATCTTTTTGGAGTATAAAAAGAAGTTTGTATTCAGCCTGCAAAAGCATAATGCTGTAACTGATTAGCCCAACAATTCATTTGTGAAGATATGAAAAGAAATCAATATAACTGGACTTCTGTGATTTATACAGTAATTAGACTGTTCAGCACACGGTGAAACACAACTGTGATTTACATGATCACTTGGGTACATAAACACTGATAAAATATTGACTAGGTACAGAAAGCATTTCAGGCAAAAACAAGTCTATCCCACAGTATAAAGTGCTCACTGAGCATTTGGCTTGGAGGGAGGATAGAAGATGCTTGGGTTGGCCTGAACAAATGCTGCAGAAACATTCCTTCTGTGAGGAAAGAGAAAGAAAGCAAAGGACAGTTGAACAGTGTTAAAGATACTTAAAATTATTATTTCTACTATAACAGAATCTGGAGACATCCTTGTGCTGCACAAAAACACATAGTGAAAAACAGCATCTGCCATCAAGTGATCAAAGCACAGACAGACAGATGAAGAATGACTGAAAGGAAGTCATGTATGCACAGGCCAGATTGTGCAGATGGGGGGAGAAGCAGACACTTTAGGTAACTGGCCAAGCTTTAATCTGGGAAAGAAAAGGGTCCAGATCTCTCAAGTTGCAGGTAATGGTTGACCTGCAGCATCATCTCTCTCAACAGACATTACCACAAAGAAGGAAGGAGCTGTGCTGAGTGATGAAAAGAGAAGGCATTTAGGACAGGCTGGTTTTCAGCCCTGAGGAAGACTTTCCATTCTCAACATCTCTCAATGAGTGACAGATATTCTAAAGAGACTCCATTCCTCTGCCTTGAGGCATGGTATTTGCCAGCCTCTTGCTGAACTATGGTAGTACAGGGACTACTGGCCCTTGAGGCAGAGTGACAACAGGGGAAAATGTGGGAGGTCATTGTTGCAGATGTAAACCTTCCTGGTAAAAGGATCAAATAAAGAAACTTGTCCTGCTTCTGAATTAACAAAGCCTAAAGGACTGAGGTTCCCATGCTGCAAAACCAAAAATTACTTGCACCATCTGAGGGATCTGCAGGTCATTTTGTTAAGAAAACTTCCTCAACAATTTGACTACTGAGATTTTAAATTAGCAACATAGCATCTCTCAAAAAACAGCTATAAATACAATTGCTACTGGATGGAGTCTTTTTTCTCATCTATAAACAAACTGCAAATATTTCTACTCACTGTATAGATCTGTTTCATCCAGAATTTCAGACTTGATGATCTCTTCAATCACATCTTCTAAAGTGACAATTCCCAGGACTTCATAAAAAGGGTCCCCTTCTCCTTCATTGTTTACTCTTTGCACTATAGCCAGGTGAGATTTGCCTGCAAGGAGACAGATCAGCAATTTTAGAAACTTCTGAATTATCAGAAATTATAGCAGAACTAGAGACATACAGGTATAAATAAAAAGACAAAAAGGTTGGTGTCAGGCTTTATGAAAAAAGGAGCAAAGTTTAACAGATGCTTAAAATCATAATCTGATTTCTGTCCGAGATACACATTCCTGTATCACATAAATCCACCTTATGCCCTAAAGGACAGCTGAAGAGATTAGTGTGCTTGTTCTAATGTCTTTCCCAGAAAAACTGTCACCCTAGCATTGAATTCATCATATTAACTTGCTGCTCTGCTTCATGTCTCATGCATTGGCAGAGGAAGACCAGGCTGGAGCCCTCCTTTGCAGTGAGATCCCATGGATGTTTTCCTCAAGCCTGGAAAAAACAGCAACAATGACCAAACCACAGAAGCACAGGGACAGGATAGAGCTAGGGAGAAGTCAGCCCCATCCGTCAGCTCCTCATTTTCCCCTCTCTTCCTCAAAAAGAATTTATTTATATATTCCCCATATGGAGTGATGGCATGTTATTTAGGATTTAATTAATTAAAATGTTCAAAGCAACTGTCTGATCAACAAAGAGAAAAATCAAAGAAGAGATTTAACAGTAGTTCTAAAGATTCCTGAGCTGTGCATCATTCACAGTGAATTCTTAAAGTCCTTTCTGCCACAGCAATGATGATGGTAAGAATATCATCATCATGACCCTTCAAACTGGCCTTGATACCTCTGGTTGCCAGTTTCCCCAGCTGCCACTGAAAACCAGTCCTTTGTAAAGCTGCATAAATAATAGCATTCATTCAAAGGGTCCACCAAATGTAAGTGGTATTTTGCAGTACAAGTACACAGACATCAATATGCTTTCTGAACTATCAAGAGGTAAGAAACAGTGTCTCACACTCTCCTTTGCTGGTCTCAAAAATTAGCCTTATCCCCAACTGTGGAAACAACCAAAATAGTTCAACTTTGCTTAGACCCCTTTATAGGCAATAATGTCTGCCTGTTTTAAGATTCAGATTATTAGACTAACAAGCATTCAAACTATTTCAACCCAGACTTACTCATGCTTAAAGAATGAAAATATCCTGAACAAATTAGACGAGGGAGGAAAACTTATCAACTACTGATATAAACATTGCATCAGGTCAAGTCAATTCACTTTGGTAAGTTTTTCACATCTGCTTTCCCAGGGACCCAACATAAGCAGTTAAAAACAAATTCTTGGTGAATGCTGTCTGTCGAAAGTTAAATTCTTTTGCTATTCCCAGCTTGTGATCATTTAAAAGGAATTTTCCAAAGCAGGGTCTAATATTAGACTCAAAATGAAGTTTCCATTCCACTTAGGCGATATTCTCACCAAAGTAACTACTGCATAATCTGATTGTCTTGGAGCTACTCGTTTAGATGCAGATGGACATACTTTAAATGCCAACTACACTGCACTGCTGAGTCTTATCTTGAGGAGACCTTACTCTACAGCAAATTAGTAGAAAGATGATTTGTGATTTTTAAAGTATCAACATTCATATTGTACTGAAAGTCTTTCACTGTGCCAGATTTTACAGGTTTTATTTCTCTGCATTCCTGGCAAGACTTCCAGCTCTTTCTACTGCTCAATGATCAGCATTAAAGTGACTTCATAAAAACATGAAAGATTTGAGCACTATTATTGCTGCAATTCCCCATAATATATTACTCCTATTATATCCTTTCAATGTAACAATGTTAAACAAGAACTGCAGCCTAAAAAAAAAACTTGCACAGACAAAACAAATGTTCTAATTTATTTCCCAGTGCTTGCTCAGATATTAGTATATTTGCTTTTAAGTCAAAAGACATGGTTCCTTCAAGAACTGTTTCTATCACAGACCACAGCAGCTCATCATCACATGCTTATTCAGGTGCTAATTCCTGATATGTGTTCTCACATATTAGTAAATGGTAAGGTGTGTTCAAGTGGGTTAAATTGAAAAAACAAACCAAACCAGCCAAACAAAACCACCAAAAGACAATGCTATCAACTCGTATTCAGCTTTGATAAAAACCATCAGCCTTTTCCTCCACTCCTGCACTGCCTATGATAATGCTGAACTAGGTGATGAAATTTGAAATTTTGAAAAGAACAGTCTTTCCAACAATGGAGTCCTAAACACATCTACAAGCAATGTCAGAGATTTATGAAAATGGGATCGGGGAAGGACCTGAAGGGCTGGAATACAATAGGAAGTTGTGCACAAGTTTCATGCACAAAACAAGTTGCATGCCCTTCCCACCAGAGTGCTCCTCACCAAGAATTCAGCATCACTAAAACATGTTATGTTCTCCCCATCTGAGCAGCTGCAGGACTCTGATCCAAGTAACAGCACCTAATGTGAGATGAGTGACCAAAGCCTGTACCAGATGCTGCTCTCTTAAGCAAAGTGAGCTGGTAAGACAGGAGTTATGGAGAGGTATCAGGCATTTTGCACTCTCTGAGAGGAAAAAGAAGGCTAGAAATACTTTTTTTCTGGCCTTGCCATAATCTCCAATTTTAAGGATTTTTTACTTTTCACCCAAATTATCAAGACCATTGAAACTTGTCATCATCACTGGATTTTGGTGGGTAGCATTGATATTCAGTTCTACCCTCATTATTAAATAAACTACATGTTACAGAGAATTTACCTGCTGAGAAGAGATAAATTCTCCACACACACGGTGACACTAACCTTTCTTCCCTCCTGATTGTCAAGTTTTCCTGTTCCAGGCTTTCATCAACCCAGCACTTAGCTAGGGTCAGATGAATTTAAGCCAATCTAATAAGCTGCCCCTAAGGCTGCTTTTTTCTCCCAAGTTTTCTCCTTCCTTTCTATTAGCTCCAATGCTCATGAAATTATTTGATGAGACAGACCAGATCTGAAAATTACATTTCTTGTGTCTTTGCAAGATAATTTTGACCCAGATTCAATAATTTGCAAGAAATCACCAGCCAGTGGAACACACATGAGAGGTGGTGACGGAGATGTTATGACGATGCATTCCCAGACTGCCTGCCCTCTCACCACAGAAGGCTGCAAAATACCCTGCACGTATGGAAGTAATCAAGACATAAAAGGCTGAAGGAAAAGCCAGGAGCGCAAAGACCTCTTTATACATAGTAAAAGAGCAGCACACAGCATGTGCTCAACTGTAAAAGTGGCCTGTAAGTAAAATAATGACTCCTCTGAGTGTTTGAAACAGAAATTGGCTACAGCTTTATTCAAAGACTTTATCAGGCCACTGACAATTGCCTAACTATTTTATCCAATTGAAGAAGAGCTGTTTCAGCTTGTATTTTCCATTGCTAAAGACTGCAGTACATAACCAGTAAGGAGCTGAATAAAGTAAACATCCAGCAGGTACAAAAATCTGGACTGCATATAATATTCCTAGGGCTTTGAGAGCACAAGACAAATTACACAGAGAGAACAGGTGTATGGAAAGTTCTGCACTTCACTGATTTTCTGGCCACAGTCTCTAACCACACTTTGTAGATGACATTAATGCTTCTTTAATCCCTTGCTTTAAGTGTTGATACAAAGAGATTTGCAAGTGGGCAGCTCTGCAAAACTGCCAGTTCTGACAAAAAAGGCAGAAATGATGTGTGACCCACAGCTCCTCTGTGGGCACAGGTGGGCAGTGTTTGCTTTCTGCCTCAGTTTCTCCCTGTACAGCAACAGTCAGTGACACCACCAAGGGCCTGTGTGAGGCTGATACCTGAACATGGCCCAAGGCACCAGTTGTGACAAATGTTAACCTCTCTGTTACCTTCACAGGCAACTAAAGCACCGAGCAGTTTTGGTAAACATAAACATAGTCTCTTCCCATTGCTTAAAACTGCTGTTCAGCTTAGATTTTGCTCTGTAGAACTTCTGATTAATTTATTAAGCTAATTAGGAAACATGAAGATGCTTAGTTAAACCCAAATGAGTAAGTGAACCTAGAATGAGCTCCTGGGAGTTCATGTGATTTACTGACCACACAGAACAGAACTGGAAGAAAGAAATGCCTGAAATACTCATTCTCTTACTGTACCATGACAATTTCTTGGGAAATACATAGTGGTGGAAAATTCTCCCTTTGATCCTGAGGTATTTATACATCTAGAGCAAGGACCTTGAGAATACTGTCATGCAGTTCAAACCAGAGATGAAAACATCTCTTCAAGATCTGCTCTGGCTACCCACAGGATCTTGACCCCATGAAGAGTTTTGGCATTTGGATGGAGCTGTACCCACCCCACTCTCACATGTCACTTCCCCATAGACACACATGCAAAAGAAACAGAAAGACAGACACATTGGCGAGTTCAATAAATGCAAATGCACGTCATAAACCTGGTACAAAACAACCCCATGTGCTGGCACTGGGGACTGGCTGGCTGGGTGAACACACTACAGGAGTCAGCAGCATGTCCCTGCAGCAATGGAAAGGAACTGTGTGCTCACATCAGCACATGTGCAGCTGGCAGGTCAAGGGACCAGATACTCCTCTCTATTTGACACCTGTGAAACCACACCTGCAGCACTGGGTTCAGTTTGGGGCTCTCCAGTACAACAAAGACATCAAGAAACTGAAACAGTTTTGGTGGATGGATCCTAAGAAGGGCCGGGCTGGAGCCCACGACGCACGAGGAAAAGCAGAGGGCACTGCATTGGTGGAGTCTCGCAGAGAAAAGGCTGAAAGAAAGGACTTGAAAGTCTTTCTGTACCTCACAGAAGACTACAGAGAACACAAAACTAGAGTCCTTTGAGCTAGATCCTGATGGGACAAGAGACAATAAACACAAATTTCAAACATGGAGACTCTCTTTAAATAATGAAATCTTGTTCCTCATAAGGGTGGTCAAACACTGGGACAGGCCCAGAGGGGTGGCAAAATCTCCAGCTTTGGAGGGATTCAAAACTCAGTGACTTGAGCCAGCTTCAAAGGTGGCCACTCCAAAGAGGGGCTTGGACCAGATGCCCTCCAGAAGTCCCTTCCTAAATTACCCAGTGATTTTAAGAGACTTTGAAGGGAGGTCTGACTGAAATCCCAGGCCAAACTTCATTGCTGAATTTTCAATCCCAAATTTCTTAAACTGCAAAACTTTCGGTACATAAGGATATAGAAAGACAGCAAGTTTTACTGATCTGGAATGCCACAATCTGGCCTTGTATGTGACCAAATGTAGTAACAAAATGATACTACCAGCCAGACTATGCTTCAGAAAATTATACTACTGCTGCCATAGCTTTAGAGCAAACACAGGTTCCCAGGAATGAGTGATCCAATGGCCAAGGTGCAATTTAGGGGCTCTGAGCAGTGAGCTACAACCTGCAGTGATATGCATAAGCTTACACTATGAGAAAGCAACTTGAAGTGCCTCTATTTCTGCCAAAGGAGGTTTTGGAACTCAGTAACTGGAAAGATTTGTAGGTGTTATTTCCCCCCTGCAAGCAACAGATCTTACTAAAGGCCCCTGGTTTCCTTAAAAAAAAAAAAAAAATTAAAAAAAAATCAAAGCTGTGCTTGACATTTATAAAACAGAAGATTCTTGTTAAGTCAGTTTGTGGTAAAGCAAGAATCAGGCTATTCCATTTTTGTTAAAACCAGTAATCTGAGTCTGTTTGCTGTGGGTTAGTGCCCTGGAACATTAAGCCATAGCCTGTTTGATATGCCTTCAATGACATGGAGAAAAATCCCATGCAGTGTTTGGCTGCCCTTGAATTTGCTAACTAATAATCTGTGCTTCTGAAATTTCTCCCTGTTTAAACTTATGGGACTGTTTTTGTTTCTACTGATTTGTACAAAGGTAAACACTGGTCTGTCACTGAGATTCACAGCTTCAACAACACATTATTGCAAACAATCGATTTTAAAACTTGTTGTATAATTTATCCATTGATTCAAATAACTCCCCCTGGAGTAGCCCTGGCTTGCAAGCAATTATACCAAAGTAAAAAGTGTTTTCCTAAATTTCTTTTCTGCACCACAGTTCAAGGACATTTAATCTCCCTTCTATTAGCAGAAATTTGCTTTTTCATTTTGATTATTTTCAATGGGGCAATCAGACTGGTATTTTCTGCAAACACACACACACAAACTGGTACACACTGTTTTTGGGTTCCTAACACAACACCATTCACAGAATCAAGAGAAACCCAAAACTTCTGTAAAAACATAATCTAGGTTGAAACTAGACTTTTTAGATGGTGCTCTTTTCAGCAGCAAAACATATAATTTTTAATATATACTTGGGAAGGGAATTTGATAACTAGCATTCATTTAATATAGCCACATGAAAATCATCCAGACCCTCAAAGGAAATGAGTGAAAGTATCAGCACAACCATTGGGAATACAGCGATTCTCCTTTAAACCACAGAGCTCAGTCTCATACAAACATTAACCAGAAACCACAGCAGCCTTCACAGGAAAATAAAAAAGTAGCACTTTAAATAGAGCCTTTGTGTTAAAGTCCATTTAGTGGGAGGACACCAAAAAAAGCAAAAATCAGGGAGAGTTTCAGAATGACTTCCTGACAGTGAATTGTATTTGTAAGGAATACTTTCCCAAGGGAAACCACAGAAGCTCAGTTACTTGCAACTTTGAAAACTTGACTGGACAAAGCTCCTAGAAAGGACTCAATAATTCTCCAGTGCCCTGTGGCAGATGGAAGAGAAGCGATGAGCTAACATTTTCCATCCTCAACAGCCTACCAGTCAGTGTAGGCACTCCAACTCAACTGCTGCTGCCTTCCCTTCAATCCCTTCTGCTAGGACCTTGGTGAGACACACACTGACAAACTGAATTTACCTTGCTGCTGCTTCTAAATGTGAGAGCACAGCTCCAGAAAGCTGCAGCTTTACCTGCAACTGAACTGAACCTGGCCACCAACTCGGATCAGAAGCTGGGAAGTCTCCATAGGTACACCAGTGAAAGAAATTAGCTGGGAACCAGAAATAACTTGAGTGTAAGAAAAAAAGGGAATTTCAACTCAGACCTCTGCTATCTAAGCAAAAATCTTAGGGAAGAATCAAATGTGAGAATACTTAGGGAACACTATTAAAAGGTGTAGGCAGGCCTCATGAATGAAATTGAAAAGCGGAGAGAAAGAGTTTCAGAAATTCCTTGAACATTGCAAAAGACTCCCTTGCCATGAACAGCACGGCAATGCTTTCCAGTCAGGCCGTGCTTTTGCAGTAGGGAATTTGTGCTGAATAGGGCTGGGGTTAGCAATAGCCAGGGTCCATGAGGTGTAAAATGCACACCACTAGCTCGGCTGCTCTCAGTGCTGGCCAGAACTCTGAGTTCAGCCTAGCAAATGAACAAACACAAGCTGCTTACCAGAACTGGAAGCATTTTTCTGTCTTAGAGAACTATCCACTGGATCTGAAATAGGAGAGGAAGAGAAAGAAATCCTAATACTTGAGAAAGAAATCTTTCCCAAAACCAGAGTATTTTTGGACACCTGTCTGAGGCTCTAACCTGAGTAAAAGGTTGTGACAACAGGACACTGGTGGCTTGAGATGAGAAACATCACAAGGGTGGTAGTTAAAAAAAAATTAAGGAACCACTTCAGAAGTGCAGCAAACTAAAGCTGAGAGAAGATGTGGCAACGAGAAAATACTGAATCTGGAGAGAGGCCTAGGACTATTTGGACTGACATAGAACAAAAAAGTTCAGATAAAATTTAAGGCAAGCAAACAGAATATTGAAGTCATTCTTGGTCATGGTTCAAGTCTTCCACATCGGATTGAAAAGATACTGAAGTGTGACTTATGCTGATGTGATTTCCCCCGTGCCCTCACTTCCCAAGGCAAGTAATGACCTTTTGGAAAGAAGAGTAAGAAATGCATCTCCTCACTGACTCGCACCTCCACAGCATGATCAAAAAGGAATGTTTTTAGTGTTCAAGACCCTAAAAAGGAGCCATACTAATTTTATTACTTCCCTGTTTGTTCAAGATTGTCCCACTGATTTCAGCATTCCTTCAGGGATGAAGAGCAGGCACTGGCCGGCAGTAGTGCTGCCAGCAGAGGGAGTGCAAAACCTTGGGTTTGCTGAGCTCCAGCTCCAGGTCCTCCCCAGACCTCAGCCCAGCCGATGGAGAGAAGAGGCCCTGGCTGCTGGCTGGATGCTGAATCCTTTGAGAGATGTGCCCTCCAGCCTGGGATCCACAGCAATCCCCTGTCTGCCATGGCCTGTTCAGCATCTCCTCCTGCAGCTTTGCATTGCTGCTATGACTTGTCCCACTCAACTTCCTTTGCCTTCCCTGCCCTAGGGGGGACAAATTCTTGAGCCCTTTGTAAGGGCTCTGGAGAGAAACTGTCACCTCCTTATAGTCTCCTCCAGTCCAACAGGCTGCTACCACAAACCAAGAGTTAGTCCACTAAAGGAACACAAGAGCATCAAGAGAGGTATGTTTACGAGCAACAAAAATAGAAGTCAATCCAAAACAATAATGAACTGGGATGACTTTGATGTTCAGGTAACCAAAACACAACACCAACAGAAACAACAGCCTTGTTCTGTATCACTGCAGCCAAAAATCCTGCTGATCTAATCGGTCCTTTAATCTTGCCTCCCTCAATTCCTAGAACAGACTGGGTTTAATTCAGGGAGCTTCTAGATTTTGGCATCTACACCATGGGATTTTAAATCCGACAAAGGTAAAGTACTAGAAGGCACAACAGAAACATGTTTGGACATTAGGAGAAGGTTAGCTGAGGCCAGCATGCTTACATAAGGACCTAAACTGTGCTGAGAGCAAAGAGCATGAGCTGCAAAGGAAGAGCACTATCTTGAGACTGTGGGTCCTGAAAGGAATTGGGATCTGGATATACTCTTTTTAAAAATTATTATTATTATCATCACCATCAACAGCTGTTAGAGTTTACTTTTAGTTCACTATTTAGGCTATATATTTTAAAGGGTTCTTGTGTTACCAGCATCTTAGTTCATTAATATTCTGTTTTAATGACTTGTTTTACTTCAGGCCATTTATATCACATGCAGTTTGCAATTCCAGCAGCTCCAAACCCAGCCTGGTCGATGGCGCCATGAGATTTTTCAACTTTCAAATTTATACTGTGGCAGAAGGCAGAGGAAAATTAACAAAAAGCTACCTTGTTAACTTTCTAAATTGGTGACACCACCTTCATCCAGGTGGGTCTGTACAAGCCCAAGAGCAGTTAGGTGTGTGCACTGCCACAGTGCCCAAAGCTGTGGGATAAACACACCCCTGGAACACAACCAGTGCCATGACCTTGACTCTGCACAAGCGCAGGATTGGGGCCACGTGAGCTCTGACACTGCACATTTGTTTCTCTGGATTCACACAGTGCCATTACAGAGCAGCTCCTGAGCCATGCAGCACAACACCAAGGACACTGCAGCAACCTGCAGGCACAAGAAACACAGCCACCTTCTCCCACTGCCTTTTGGTTTGGGTCAGGTCCCATGGGGAGTAGAGCTGCAGGAAGAGCTGCCCCAAAACTGCACTTCACACTGCCAGCAAATTCAAGGGAAATATCCTCTGGCTGGAAAGTGACTCTTTTAAAAACTAAAGGTGTGGCACACCTAAGTGCAGAGAAGTGCCAAGACACACCCAAAGTTACAGAACCAAGAACTTCACAGGAGCAACTGATTTAAATTTTCATAGGTTACATTTTCACTTTGCTTTGGTGCAATTTTAGCTAATGACACAGATCACAGCTGGATTCAGACCCATGCCTCTTCATCAAGAACACACACACAGCAACTGTCGTGGATATGAGGGAGTGGGGATGTAATTCAAACCACCCAAAGACATCCTGGAATTGTCTGACACCAAAGCAGAAGGACAGAAGAGCACCTGTGATTTCAGAACTGGGCATCACAGATATCTAAATGCCTGCAAACTGCAGGTTTTTTGCAAAATAATAATACAATAATATACAGAGAAGGAGAAACCCCCTAATTTTGCATTTTGCTAAGGATTTAAGTAGATCTTGTGTTACTCTTAAAGCTCATCACGCAAAGAAGCCAAAAGAATTGGTTCAAATGCTGACTCAACATCCCCAGGAAAAGGAAAGATTATAGAAAACTGCCTTGTTTGAAAGAAGGACAATTCTGATGGTACATTTGAATGCATTCTTATTCTTTTCCAAGTACAAGCATAAATTGCTTGGCTTTGTTCCTAGGAGTTATCAATTACTCATAAATGTAAGATTTTCCAGTGAATTAGTAATACAACATTATCTTTTCAGCCTCACAAGACAAGACTAATTTTCTGAAAAATGGTACTACTGGGTCATATTTTAGAAATGGGAACTTCAAAGATCAATCTCCATTGCAATTATGCTATTAATATTTTTAATTACTGACTTGATACCAAAACTTCTCAAAGTTTCCATTTGTGAACAACCATCTAATTAGTGGATTTTTTGGGCCATCCTGCATAGCCCTCTGGTAGGCTGAGTTTGTCCAGAGCTCTTAGAGGAGGAAGGAAACCTCAGATAAGACACTAAAGCCCTGCTCCATCAGCAACAGCCACTGCAGAGAACTGGAGAAAGGTGAAGTGAGAGCCTTGCCCCTGAGCAAGAAGACACTGGAGATAAATGAATAGGAGAAAAAGGAGTCTTAAGAGATTGAATTTGTGAACTTGCCACTTGCTGGTTTTGCTGTGATGAAGAGTTCTTTTGCTCCAGAAGACT
Source organism: Serinus canaria (assembly GCF_022539315.1). NCBI lineage: Eukaryota > Metazoa > Chordata > Aves > Passeriformes > Fringillidae > Serinus > Serinus canaria. The sequence goes on along the minus strand of NC_066320.1, from coordinate 22,786,960 downwards.
AAATCAGGACTTCTCAACACTTTTCCAACTGCTGGGTATGACACGGGATGACATGAGACTCACACCTACATGACAATATTACTCAAATTCTCCTTGTCAAGTATTTACATGAAGTGAAGGGCTGTAATATTTTAGTGACATAACAGGAATTCTGTGAGAATAGTACTGCTTTCATGATGCTTAGCTCAGGGAAGATGTAGTAGAGATCGTCCTGTTTTCTTTATTATTCTGCAGAAGTCTTTATCATTACTTTAGCCCCATCAAAACCTAATCTGAATGCATTTGCTCACAAATAACCTAAATACCAGCTTTAATATCCCTGACTTCTGAGACTGTTTGACAATTTTACTCCAGAACAAGCTTTGTGGCATAATGTCTCATAGGGAATAGGGTTATTGATCTAAGCAGAACACTTTGCCATTTAATCTCCTCTGGCAAGGGACAGATCTCCTGTCTTTTTAAGACTGTTCACCTTTGTTTGTAAATGTGTGTGTTAGAGCATTTCTTTGATTTTGCCTAAGCCGAATACTTAGAGCTGTCTAAGCTCTTCCACTCTGTTACTAACAGCATGTAATAGCATTGCATCCAGGTATCTCAGGACAGCAAGGGCTCACAAGTGTCTGTCTGAATCATTTGGTACACACAGCTTCAATCCATTCATGTGATGCACTCAACTCCTGCAACACTCACAAGAGTTACAGTGTAGCGTAACTCCACTAGGTTTGGATACAACCCCAATTACCATGGTTGAACCCACTGGCACAGGGCAGTTCAGCATCCCTTGTGAAAGCAGAGGGTGAATTAAAACTCAAGCAATCTGTACAGTTCTGCCCATAAAACTGTACCCACACTAAGAATGCAATACCAGCATCCCTAAAACACTCTGGCCATGGAAATGGCCTCAGAGAAACAGTGTCCTACTGCTGTGACTTCTGCCTTGCATTTGTTTATTTTTAGCTAGGATTAGGCTGAATTCTTCTACATCCCAATAAACCCTAAAGTAAAACAGCTCAAACTTCTGCTAGAAGAGTCATGGACAACTAGGTCACGCAACATACAAGACACATGCTTCACTGTTATTTTCCCTGACTGCTTGCAAATCCAAACATTCTGAGTACACCACAGCAGCACAAACTCCAACCAGAAAACCAGACTACTAGGCTCTGAGGACTTGCAATTAAATCTATAGTATAAACAACAGTATTTATCTAGCCATTAACTACAGCAGAACCAATGTCTGTCACTGTATGTGGTTCACAGGAGAATACCCACAGACTGGGGCACGAGAGTTTGGAAAACTGAAGATTCCCAGCCAGACCCGTTCTTGGGGTCTGCAACTCCTGAGCTTCTTCCTGCATCTTCTGTTTGTTCAAGAAAGATCCCTCCACAAATGCAACCAGAACCAGGTGATGTTGCCTGCACAGAACAGGTCAGGCCTGAGCTCTCCTCTCTACCTCAGAGGGAGCAATAGGAAAAATCTCTCTTACCCACAAACCACATTTTCATGAAACTTACAGAAACATGGTATTTCTGACTTTTGTAGATCAATTACTTTTAAAGCTATGGAGGACTAAGGCAGGTAAGGGGAAAAAAAAACCCCAAGCAACTGATAAAAAATAAACTACACAAAATCCCAACCAATCCAAATAAAAACAACCAGACAAAAAAACCTCCACTTATCTCCCCAAGCAGTCTCCTTCACAGCAGTAGCAGTGCAGACCCTATGCCAGCCTTCAAATGACAGAAGACAAAAAACTTCAAAATGTTGCAGGAAGAGGTTTTCATTCCTTCACAATAGTAAAGAACAAAACCCGAACAAATTTACTAGAAAGCCATGAATAAAAATGATTCTATAAACCCCAACTTTAGACCATGCACCATTTAGTTGAAACACCATGTGTTTCTGAGTGGAGCTCAAATACACATTTAGTCTAAATATTGTGGACTATGCAACTGCTCTGCATCTCAACATTCAGCAGGTTCATTGGTGAAGGTCTCCGTCCTTCCAGGAGCCTGGCCACAGTCACTGCATCCCTGTCCTTACAAGGGTTAGACAAACAGACCATGAGCCCTGGCAAAAGGAAATGCATTTGGAGTTCACAGAGGGGCTATCACTTGGCTATTTCTGTAGTGCCTGCATCTAAAAAAAGACCCAGTTCACACAAGTAGCTATTTTACCTTACTGTCCCACAAGATCTAAATGCATTTTTTCCGATTACACTTTCCCACCATAAAACACACAACAAAATGTGACACATATTTTTAAATATTCCTATGAAAGGATTTTGCTTATATATAGAAACATGAGTATATATGGAAACATACAAAACTCTGTGTTTATATATAGATGTCTCCTCACTGTATAACTAATATTAGTTCATGGAACTGAAGTCACACACAACAACAACAACAAAAAGAATTAAAGTTCCAGGGAGCTTTGCCATAAAGTACACAAAGCAGAAAAAACTTCTTGGATTTATGATAATCTCTGCATGAAATGCTGAATGGTAAATTCCCTTGAGAACTTCTCTGACACAAGAAATACACGACAAAATAAACAAAGGAGGAGACAAGTCCAAGAGGCTCTCACTGAAGAGACATCTAGTTCACTCTTTCCCTTTTTTTTTTTTCTCCTCCTGCATTCCAACAAAATCTGTCATGAACCATGAGAGAGGCACAAACAGGTCTTCCTGGGGTCCTCTTCCAAAGCTCATCTCCTGGGGAACAGAAGACCATCTGCTTCCCTAAGGCAAAGCATTTCAAATGACTACCACAAGCATTGCCTTGTTGAGAGTGCTCCATACTGCAATGCCCCATCTGTATGAAAAAAATGTACTTGGGCAGTTACATGAAAGTGACTAAAGTCCTTCAAGACTTATTTACACAAGTCTGAAAGGTTTGACTTTTACTCTCTAATTATTCCTCCATGGTTTGGTGTCCCCAACACCACATTTCTTGCACTTAACCAGAAGATGAATGTAAAATTGACTAACCCATTTCAATGTTTAAGCTGAGGGAAACAAAACCAGCAGAAAATATGAGAGACATTTTTTAAAGAGATAAAATCTAAACACTTTTTCCATGCCCCCAGGGGAATTAGTTAAATGTATGAAGAATACCCCAGTTCTCAAACCCATCTCTTCACATCTGCTCAAGCACTATCCTATCCACTTCAGTACTTGAAACTGCCACAGGAGCCTGTTTTAACACAGCCCAAACCCCCTGCTTGAACGCCCTCCTTGATGAGTACAAAACCCTGGCTTTCATGAGAAGGAGAGTGTTCACCAATAAAGGCCACACACTTTTGTAGCAGTTCCACAACAACTGCCATCAATTAAAAAACCACTTGCATAACCTGAGCAATAAGCAGATCAAGGTTTTTTTCTAAATTAAAGTAATGTAAAGCACTATTCATGGAGCTTAGTGGAGGGACTCAGGCAATAGCTGAGTGTAACAGGAGTGGCAGATGGCTTTACAGAAATCACAATATTTGTTACCATTTTTAAAGGCTGGTGGCATCTCACCTGCTTATTTCCATGACAACTGGATTCCCTTCTTACCAAAAAGCTGTTGATTCTAAGTTGTCTCCTCTCTTCCTCTGTAACTGCTGTTGCATCAAATAATTGTAAAAGCGAATGGGACCGAGGAGGAATAAACTCAATTGTGCAACTGAAACAGTAACATGTTGGGGTTTTCTTACCAAAACTTGACAGATCTCTATGCCACTTCACAGCATTATCACCTTCCTGATGGCTGGGAATTATTAATTATATAACAGATTCAGCTATTCAGGGCACAAGGCAAGGGTACCACTCTCTAACCTAGAGCAAGACTAGGTCACTGTAGTGACCACAGAACAAGAATAGTTCTAGATCCTGGGACCAGGATCTGCACATCTACCCAGCTTCACAGGAACGCCAAGTTCTTTTAAGACCAAAAGTGATCAGGAGCTCAGATCTATTATTCATTGAGATGATGACATGTCTGGCAGAACAACAGCTCTTGGCAGGACAGTAAAATATTTATGCAGCGCAACAACTCAAAGAAAAGGACTTGCCAAATTGACTGCAACAATGGTCTTCAACCTTTTTCAATTTATGGACTGCTGAAAGTGCTCAGTGGGAATGCAGAACCCTGTAATACTGAGCTCTCTACTGACAAAAGGCTTATTGTTTTTAACATACCTTTTATTGAGACATCTGAAATAGTCCTTGGACGCAAGCTTAAAAAAAGTAAATTCACCACACTGCATAATTTTCTGGAAAATATTAAGCAATCTTCCTTACAGTATACAATAACCAAGACATAAAAGCCTGAAATCAAATTGTTATAGGTCCCTGCACAATAAAGATATTTTTCCTAGTGACTTTAGCTTGAGGTTACATGACGAGCATGGAAACAGTCACCACACAGAGTGGTCAAATGATGGAACTCAACAGTAGAAGAGATGCAGGCCAGAGACAGCATGGAGGGCTGGCCACCAGAGAGCCCTGGGCAGAAAGGGAGAGCTAACACAACCCTGAGAGGGACACTGAGTGCTGGATCCCACACGGGTATATTTCTAAGGAAAGCTGAAGCTGAAATTAAGGACTGGAGACAGTGGTTTTGTTAAAGGCAGCATTTAGAGAATTATCAACAGAAACAAAATATCACAGAGGGGGAAGAGAAGGAAAGGGAAGAACTCTGAGAATTGCAAATTAGATTGATGTTATTTCCACTGTGGGAGCATTTGAATCAGTGCTCAAACCACCATCTCTGCCCCAGCTCATTAGAGTACCTAGTAATTTGCCCGCTCCTGTACAGTAATCCACATGGGAGCCATGGCAGTGCAAGAAGGAGAGAGGCCAGTGTTCCCCAGTCTCACTGGGGGCAAGGGAGCAGTCGGTGGAAGGAGCAGGAAGATTATGGCAGGAAGAATATGATTGTTTCAAGCACTGATGTGTTTCATCACATGCACCATTCCAGTAGATATAAATATCAGCAAGTTGGCCTGATGGCGTGGCCATTGTGAAATGGCAGCTTCCTCCCAGGATCACAAGAGATGAGATCTGAGAGAAGGCTTTGCAGCTAATGCTAGGAAACATTTTATAAGCAAAAGGACCAGTGTGAAAGAGCTTGTGGCAGAGAGCACTGCAGAGGTTGCATCCTGCTGTAGATGTGCAGGGTCGAGACATGTAAAATGGTACAAGAACAAATGGGAAGCTCTTGGCCACCCTGCACTCACCTGCAATGACAAACCCTTGGTTCCCACCCTCCTTCATGTGCCTTAAATTCCTCACTGCATTCAAGGCAACACTCTACCCCTTACACCTCCCACTTTAACACCTTGCCATGAAATACCCTTTCAAAAGCCCAGACCGAAAACAGTTTCTTCTTGCCTTGCAATGGGACTGAGCCAATCTCTGATGGCAGAGCAGAGAGCATGACTCCAAATCTTTTATCTAGAATAACCACTGATCTGCAAGCAAACACTACAGCAGTGACTCCATCAAATATAGGAGATGTGTTTTTCCAAACACCAGGGCTAGTAAAACTTGATTAGCAGAGGAGGTCTGAGAGAAGGTTGTGGTGCTCCTGGAAACAGTTTCAAAAATGGCAAAGGGAAACACAGCAGGAAAGTAGCTTGAGAGAGATTTCTCTGATCTGACAGTAGAAAAAGATGTCTTAGAGAAGCCTGCTGTTCTCAAAGGAGACAGGGAATATCTTCAATGTTTAAGGGGTTATGAAATGGCGACTGGAAGGAAAATGTGTAGAAAGAAGAGCATGAATACAAGTGAAATCATCAGAAGTGCTAACAGTGGTATGGGAGCTACTCTGGAGGATGAGCATACAAAGCACCAAGATGGAAGTTAAGAACGTGCTAGGACAAGCAGGTACAACTGCTGTAGCAGTTACTTGCTGAAGAAAATAAGATCCATCAAAACAAGAGGGGGGGGTTTGTACACAGACACCCCCTGGTCATATGAGTGAGCTGCCCATGGCATTACGCCAAGCTATTCACAAGAAAGTCTCTGGACCATGTGAACAATGAAAGCAGCCCTTTTTCCATCCATTTTTCCCAGAGTATTTAAAGATTTGAATTTTCCCATCTCATTTTTGGTTCATCTCTCTCTTCCTATAAATAGAGAAGCTGCAGTGCATCCATCCCATCTTCATCTTTTTTGGTGGTCTAGCATTGCACAGATGCTGGAATGTTTTTCTAGTAAATGATAAGAGATGGGAAACAAGGCAAAGACAAAGGACAAGAGACCTTGAGCTCAGACAAGTAGGAGAGATGGGAGCTTTCTCCTCTTTCCCAAGAGGCAGGTATCTTTTCTCTGGACCAAAAGGTTTTGTTTTGGAAACAAACGTATCTATTTCTGTCACTTCCTTTAGACATTTAGTCTTCATGGGGCTGATAGTAAGACTGACTAGGATGTCTGAGAATGACAATTTGGCCCCCAACAGAAAGCATTTCTAATCCAATATGAAACCCAAAGGAAACACACCCCTGCTGCTAGGCACACGTCTCAGAGGACTAACACTGTGATCTGTGCTGTGTTCCCAGAGCCTTTACTTTAATCCCAAGTCCAATAATCAAGTTAGCACTTTGTAAGGAGAGCTAAAGCCCCTGGGGTTTCTGCCGAGCCGCCGGACAGTGGAGAGGTTGAGCTGGACATCAGCAGGTGATCAGCTGCCATGGGAAAATAAGCGTGGTGTGGGCAGCCAGAGAGCTGAGCAAGGAGCTACAGGAACGCCTGTAGCTCTACCCTGACCCAGAGGGGGTCAAACACGACTGGATGTCCCCAAGAAAAACAAAAACATGAAAAGAAGAGGAAGGGTAAGCCACGGTGAAGGAAGAGAATGCCAAGACCTGGCAGTTTGGGCTTGGATGTTGCTTCCTAAGTCAATGGGGCCACTAGGAGAGGCTTTAGCACCACACAAAGGCAGCACAGGTATCTCAAGCTGCAGCCCCACTGTGCCACAACAGCGATGAACAGGATGAGTCATCCATCCTAACAAAACAATGTCTTTGATGGATGGGCAAGGAGCTGGCACAGCGGCAGTGGGGAAAGCTAATGAGTTCCAGAAGATCACAGCCTTCCATCCCTGCTTAAAAATAGCAACTGTGGTCAGGGGTTTGAGACAGAGTCCAACCACAGCATTTGGAGGCAGATTTTGAAACCACAAGAGGTCAGAGTTAATTGATAGTTGGTCATTCAGAGGTCCTGGGACAACTTAACAATCAACAATGTGCTGTAAAGACTTGTTGAAGTTGGGCTCTGGTCTCCCATCCGGAAGACATAACAATATCCCTGAAAACAGCAGTCCTGATCAACAGCCTTCCTAGGCTTACCTGCTCAAGACTTTGGGGAAACAAACAAATTTCCCAGCAGCAGCAGAGTCCTGCAGAGCATGGTTCCAAGGGAGGCAACAGACTGCTTTCAAAGTATGCAGCAGTGGGCAGATTCTTTGGAGTTGGCAAGGCCACTGACTCTGGGATAGCCTAATCCACTAACAGGTAAATCCCCTCCACAAAACATTCCTTCTTGACTGAAAACACTTATTTGGCAACAAAGCCCCCTGCTTTAGAGTAAGAGCTGGGGAGGAATGTGACCTGTGGCTCCTGATGGGAGAAGGCCCCAGCACACAGAGTATCAGACTGAAAGCTGCCCAAGCCTCAGTACAGGGGGTTCTCCAGTGAACTGTCCCTGCTCCACTCCAGGGCAAGATCATTGCTTAGCCAGAAGGACATTGGGCAGGCAGGGAATTTGGTGCTTGCTGTGCTCTTTAGACATATGGACTAGATGACCTTTAAATGTCCCAAGCCAAACCATTCTATAAGGGACTATCTCTCAGAAGAGTTGGATATGCAGGAAGAAGGGATTGTATATGGGGGTTTTGACAAATATCATCCCAAGTATAAGGGTTTAGCTAGTTCTGAGGAGGACAACACAGAAGGGAACTCAGCAGCCTAAAATGAAAGACAAAAGACTTCTGCTTTGGACCCTGTTTCAACATATTCCTGGACATTGCTCGTACATGGAGTCATAGCCCATTCTAGGATTTTCAGGCAAAGAGAGAGAGGGAATTACAAATGTGTCACTGATAGCTGGCCAGTCCTGGGATCCTCCCAGCTCATTAATCCCTCTGTTCAGCTTTATTCTATGAAGAGCAAGTCCTATGTAGCAGCACTAGACAGCTTACCCAAAATTATGCAGACAGACACTTTTTGGTTTTTAAGTTTTCCAACATTTCTCTTTGCAGCTCTCTAGGCAGAGAAGGTTTGAATGCAGGGATATGACACCCTGCACTGAAGGCACACTGAGGTCCCTGAATAGAGATGTCTCACTCCCTGCCCAGATGCAGATTCATGGGGGTAAAGGGACAGCATGGGTGGCATGTGCCCTGCAGGACTGCTCATTCACCATCCCAACTTGTACCAGTATGGGCATGAACTCAAAGGCAGGGGTGTACAGATAACTCTTGCAAGAAGAGTTGGTCTCTTGCAAGAGAGGCTGGTGGTTTAGCTTACAGAGTGATGGAACAGCCCCTTACCAATGCAAATGTGTGGTAAGAGAAGTCACTAGACCTGCTGTGGCTTCTCAGGTGTGCAGAGATAAGCTTTCTTATCAGGCCTAAGACAGTATAAGATTCAGCTGTTGTCCTAAAAGAACTTTCACTCACTCAGTCTCACATCTTATTTGTTAGTAGACACAAAATAATTTTCCCCACCTCAACAAATGACAATTCTCAAAGTGTTGGGAAAAAAGCAAAACAGAAGAAGTCTTGGGTTCTGCATCATCTGGGGAAAAAAAGATCATCGTTTTGACTCACCACCAAAATAGGTATGGAAAAGTACTGGGGTGGCCATGGTGGGACTGACACAACAACACACAAAAATAGGAATTTGATATTTAAATCACAAAAATATGAGGAGGACCCAAGGGTAGAAGTACACATACAAATACAACTAACCATATTTCAAATGGATGATTTTTCTTTACACATACCAGAACAGAATGCTATTATTTTTATTACTGTTCCTTCAAAGAAGGACATGTAGTAAGCTTGCAATTAACCAGTACCAAGAATTTTCTGTATTATATTAGTATCTGGGAGCACCAGACATGTATGAGGTAGTTATCAGTTGCTCTGTTGCATGCAGTAAGATACAAGTCCTTGTTCTCTACCAAGCTGAAAGATCAGCTAGGGCATGTTAAGGACTCTCTGCAGCTGCCAGAAATAATTTAGAGCAAGACCTTCTGAGAGAAAACCCACACTATTGAGACAGAGTCCCTTGGAAACACAGTTCAAACCACCACCATTGACTCTGGCTCTATTTTTCTGGTAAATTTTCAGGGAGAAACAATCTCCAGTTGGGGCTGTAAGAACACCCAAGAGCTGATGAGAAATCTGTCATGGCTCACTTGTCTCTAACAGGATTGTAGATACAGTCCCTGATTTTTTTTTTCTCCATGTTTCCAGGAATTTGAGCTGCATATGAATTTCCTCTCCTTATAATCCCTCACTGGAAATGATCAGAACTGCTTGTCACAAGCCTCTCACATGGGGGGAAAAAACCAAGGCACAGACAAGGTGCAAACTCCGCCTCCTAGCAACTAATGTGAACAGAAGAGGGGTGAGAGCAGACAAAGGAAGGAAGGGCTCTACTTGAGGGCTTGTGGATCACTTCTTTACTTTCCATGTCTTGAGCACTCAGGCTGAAAACTGTAGTAAATGGTAAAGAACACATCTACCGTGGTAAAAACAGTTACACTGCATTAAAAACCAGAAACAGACATTAAACAAAAGGAAAAAATTGTCAAATGGGAAAAACCAGGAGCTCTCTTTGCTAGCTCCACTTCTCTAAAAATAACACACCCCAGGTAAACAGAGAGAGCAAAGCAAAGCCTCCAGTCTGTGTGAGAGCAACAGCACAGTAGGTCAAGCGATACAAATGTTCACACTTTCCCTTTAGTAGAGTTAAGAGAGTAACAGATTTCAACCAAGAGTATGTGTGCATGTAAACTGGCTTTCCAAATCCAATATCCCTTCCTATCCCCTCATAACTTCTCATCAGCACTTTTCTATTTCTGCTAGGAAGGGCTCTAGTGCAATTATGCTCAGTTACTGAAAGCCTCTTTACTCTAATCCTCTTCTTAGTTTCAGAAAGCAACAGCATCAACTGATACCTGTGAGCTTAGTCTCCCTCAGGGGAAACAATCTAGAGAGTTCAAAGCAGAAAAACACACTCAGGACATACCCATCTACACCAGCTCCCCTGTTCAGCTTACCAGTGCTAAATACTAGATTTCTAACTACACCAAAACAAAATTTCAAAGCAAAAATTCACCATTTTGGCCTTTTAAAGAAGTAAACTTTGAGTAAAAAACTAATGGAAAATGTCAACTTACACATACTGCTTTGTCCTCTTTTTTAAAAAATATTTTAAGCTATTTAAAAAATGAAGTTATTTGCCATGAGGCTGGTGGGAAGAGGGTGCTGAAGAGGGGCCACTGTGCTGTTTGTTACTTTTGGCATGGTCGTTGAAACCAGGCCCTAACATGCATAATTATGGGGTAGACTGAACTCTTCCCTGACGAATTTTCACCAACCATGAAGCTAAAGGCAAACTTGAGGAGAAGCATAAACAATTTGATTCAAGCAATGAAATTAAGAGAGGCAAGCAAAAGTTATAAGCATCTCAGAAGTTCTTCTGTGAGTTATTAGACCTACTGAATGACTGCAGTTTTCCCTTTAACGCAGAGAGCACTGCAGGTACTCAAGTCCAGCTGTTTAACCCCTGCAACACATAGTGACCTTTTCATTTTCCATTGCTCTTGCAGTTTTCCAGCAGTTTGAGTTCATTTGGGCTAATTACCTCAACGTGGAGCTGCAAATGGAAAATGTTGCCAGTGAGTTGTTCCATTCACAGCCATTTCGTCTTGCACTGCTGGCGTCAAGGCGCACGACTTTTTCCCCGTCTCCAGGGGCATCGGAGCTTGCGGCCGTTCTGCTCCCAGCGGTCATGCAGCCTTCCCAAAGAAGTCAGTGACCTTCCAGCCAGAGGACTCCACATCTGCCTGTGCACCCTCCCTCTGCAGCCCCCCATGTGCTGACACTCAGGTGAGGGAGGCTGAAGCCCAAACTCCCTGACCCACCAGGGAATTAGCACTCCTGGAATCTCACTGTGAAGGAACAGCAGTCCCTCCAGAGCCAAGCCATCACTGGGTTTCCATCATAAACTTTAAGCTGACACTTTCCTGACCCTCTCTTGCAAAATGCACTGATTTATAAAACATCCCATCAACAAGAAAATTGGTAGGTCTGACTCGGTAACGGAGAAGAAAAACCCCTTTCCCATGCAGATCCCAAGTTAACTTGAAAGCTGGCTTTTAAAAAATAGAGGCTGTCTACTCAAATATCTACTTGTGGGTTTGGATCTAACTTTGTGGGATTTGTCATTAAAACACAGAATCATCCATGCTTTAAGCTAGAATTTCTAAGCTGCTTTTTAAGTAAGATGAAAGACAAAATCATTCAGCATGGCTTGCATATCCCCAACTGCTCAATATCAAGATTTCACTAAAATGCAGTTTTGCATTAACAATATTACAGGCATCCTTGTCAGAGAAGTGACTTAAGGGTAATCTCAAGCATCAAAAGAATAGCTGGAAAATTCCTTTTACTTTCCTGGAAGCTGACAGTTTTCCTATTTCTCCTGAAGAAACTGACTCAAAGCATAAGCAGACTTCTGTCAACAGAAAGAGCCCTCCATTCCCATCCAAATAGCTCCTACCTAAGGTTTTGTCCCTTCTCCTTGGGAGAGGATTTCACCCAGTTGCTTCCTTCAGAACACAATTCTGCACGTACACAAGGTGCAAAACTCCTCCCTTGGGAGAATCCACTATCAGGGACCTTAGGATAGTTGAAAAGGAAAAGCAGAGCTATTGCCTTTAGCTCGTCCTGTAGAGGTCTGGAAAAACAAACATTCAACTACCTCACAGGATCCAGGAGAAAGTCTTTACAAGCTCTGAAAGGAACTTGTCCAAAGCCACCTCCAATTCTCCAGGAGTGTCAGGCATGAGAACAGGTTATTCAGTGATGACAAAATATGCCAGGTCAGTGTGGGTCTGGAGTACAGAGTGCAGGAGCCAAGCAAGGGGGAAGCACTGCTTTCTTGAACACAAACATTGGAGAGCAAGAAAACCTGAGGTCCAGACAGCACCTGCCCAGGTACTTAACTCCATCCTCAGCATGGGAAAGGCCCTTTCAGCACGAAGAGCAATTGCATTTAATCAGGCAGGCACACAGCATGAAATGCCTTGGTTCTGCTGCAGACCACAGAGTCTGCCCTGCAGCCTCTTTACAGCTACACAGAGCACCCAAATGAAGATGACAAGTTCCCTCTAAGACAAAGACTGCAAATGAAACCATCATTTTCCAGCCCTTGTTAAGAGCCCTCTCTCAAAGCGATGAGGGCATTTAGCATTTAACACACTGCTTTGTTCTCTTTTTAGGACCAAGAGAACTCTTCAAATGGCAGACAGTCTCTATACCAACACTTTATATGCTCCCAGCCATGAGTCTGGAGGGCTTGCCTGAAAAGCCGTATAATTCTTGCTAGAACAAATCTGTGAGATATAAGAGATATACCTGACATGTGTTTTCAGACCCTCACACAAACAGACAATAAACTGGAAAAGACAGAAAGCTGTCATCTGGGCAAATGAAAAAATGAGGCATGTTGTCTGGGAAGTACCATCTTAACCTTTCTATGTATATATATATTTGAGGTGAAAGGTGAAGAGAAGTTCTTTAGATGGCTGATATTCTCGAAAGAGATGCTGATACTCTTGAAAGAGAAACTCCATTTGTCACTCATGATTGCAAAGCAGTTTTCATTTCCCATGTTGCAGATGATCTCAGCCTGCATTCCTCTTTATTTAGTATCATCTATATTTGTCCCAGCAGCACCAAGTGGAAACTTTCTCCTCTGGGTTATTTTATCCCCAAATTCTTAGAAACAGCACTCAGGTGCCCACTCAGCACAGACCTACAAAGAGAATCAAAGGAATGTGTGGGCTGTGCTCAGGCTCAACTACAGAGCTGATGTCACAGTCTGTACTACCAGCATTGCATGGCCATGTGAGGGACATTTAAACCATAATCCTGTTTTTCTGCCAGTCTATGTCAAGAACATATATGGATTTCCCTGAGGACTTACGTGCTTTTTGCTGAATTCACACCAGAACCCAGGCAGAGAAGTTACATCTTTGCTACACTAGCATTTCACTGAAATCATCTACACAAAAAGATGTTACTGAATCTCCAGGTACCTTCGAACTTTCAGCCCCATTTATAAACTCTTCAGCTCCTGATAACTTTTTGGTTCAGGTCAGGTTGGCTGTCAGACTTTCACACATGGGCTGTCCTGGGCCAACAAGCAGCACAGAGCCCAATGGGCACACAGCTGCAGCTCATTCCCATCCCACTAAAATCCAGGTGTGTGTAAAACAGTGTACAGTGGCTGAATGGGAAGCAGCTGGACATACCCCTCACCATCTGTATTCCTACACAGTCAGTCCAGCTTGTCGTTCTGTGCTTCTTTAACTACTTCCCTACAGATGGCACTGTACCACTATCCAAAATAGCCCTTCAGGGAAAAACAAGCTGAAAACAACTTGGATTCATGCTGAGTCACCAAAGAGGAGCTGAGTGTCCTCCAAGGTTCCTGCTTTCTCTTCCAGAAGGTCTTTTGAGGAGGACCAGCAGCATCAAACATTGAGAGATCACAATACTTCGTACATCCAATGTTCTCTAATGTAGACCAGGATAGGATCTAGTAGGAAAATGAGTCCTAACGCATAGAAATCCCTGCTCCATGTGTCCCTGAAGCATTTGGTCCCTACCAGTGTTGAAGATGGGATGCTGGGTTGATCAGACCTTGGTTATGACCTTGTCTGGCAATTCCTATGGGAGGCAACTGAGAAACCTCACAAGAAGCCAGTCTGTGACCAAAGATTTACAGTTAGGGCTGCAATGTCAGTAATTGGATGAATGCAATAAAATCTGCAGAACCCTTTTTCTCAGTCATGTGGTATTTCTATTACTTTCTCTGCAACTGTTTTACTTCCAATAAAAACACACTGACTAGAAAATACAGCAGTAGATGTTACCCTTTGCTCTTGGTAAGAAGAATAACTCATTGGTTTGGCACTTCCCAAGGCATGCATGAAGGGAAAAAGCACTTGGCTCAAACAAGCTCATGATTATTAGCAACAAATTCAATCTATAGCATATTTCACCAGCTGCCTCTTAATTTTATTGCTTCTGAGCTGCACAGATTAACATGATAAGTATTTCATCACAGCCTACCATAACTACTGAAATCCTTTTCTTTTTGATTCTCCTTAGTGAAGGGTGAAACTTTGCCCTTAGATGCACATACAGAATTTCTGCAACTTTCCAAAGAGATTAATTATGGCTAAGGCCTTTGAGTGTTGAGTTCAAGACCCTGAAAAGAAAATTAAATTCAGAAAGTACTAGAGGGACCCTTAGAGATATCCCTACCTTGTTGAATATCAGGGCATCACAGGCATTTAAATACTCCTGCTGACAATATTTTTATCCATATGTACATCAAAAGTAGAAGTGTCTTGAATGCATCTGTCTAAGCTGTGTACCACATTATAATGAAGTGAAAATAAGATTATCATCCACTGAAACTACAAAAGAAAATTATGATAAAAATGAGAAGAGTATATGGTCAGGATTTGCTGAATGACTACAAATTGCAATCAGAACATCAGTTTCAATCACTAGAAAAGAATTCTATCAGCATTGTGTCTGCAACATCAGCACTGGCTAAACTTGTGATCCTGTACTCAGAGTAAAACGAGGGGGAATGCTCATCCTACCTTCACTGCTCTGAGATTACTCTTGATCAGGAATAACCCTGATCAGTTAAAAAAAATCTAAAGACATGGTATGAAGTTACTTACATCCATAGACCTCCTGGCAGTAGCATCACAGCCTACCACTTCTTTCAAGAGGCTTTAGCAATGCTGGCCAGCGGCCAAGTAACAGCTGCACTTAATTAAGCAATACCACACTTATATTATAAAATACAAAAATCCATTCCAATCAAAATCCAAAAGGCATTGTAACTGAATGCTTCACAGCAGCAGGCTATCCTGCATAGTTTTGTCTCATCACCTTCAGTTTGCCCAATTCTTAAAGAGTAATTAGACATGACAGGCTATTTACCTAGGCAGGATCCTGAGCTGCAGCTAAAAATGTAAGTTTGCTCCCAACCAGGAGCTTATGAGCAGGTAGTAAAGGAGGAGGAAGTGAGAACATTTCCCAGCTCCTCCTTGGTAGGAGTGATAGGAGCTTATCCTCTTCTTTCAGCTTTTTATCCACTGCTTGTGATCAGCTCTTTCTTTCACAATACAGCTAAATTCATTGTTGGTCAACAGCTGCTTTTCCATCAAAATCATAATGCCTGAACCAAATGCTCACCAGGGAATAGCAAATGAGTCTTGTCTTCCTAAGCATTTAATCACAAATGCCACAAATGAATAAGCAGCTAAGCATAGCTCTAATGAGGCTGTGCTTGTCTGGGAGGTTTAACTGGGTATGCAGCTCACCCCCTCAATAAAAACAATTTTCTACTCCCAATTTTTCAAGGCGATAACATTGGTCTAAACACTAATTTATTTACAACTTTTATCTTGCCTTTTCACACAGTAGCAGGACTGGATGAGTTGTTATGTGGCATTTGCTATAGACAAATTGTTTTACAGCCCCTTTTATAAGCACCATCTTGCTGTGATCTTGTTCCCATGACGGATTGCCATGCCATTCCAGAGCTGACTGCTGTAAGGGTGAAAGGACCTTCACCCCATCTCCAGCAGAAATACATCCATAGCCACTTTAGGCCAACTCATTCTTGCTCTAATATTGTTTTTTACTCAGCTCCTCTCTTTTCTCAGGTCTAGCCTCCTTATTCATCACAGAGGACAAATATATTGATTTTTGTCCTTTGTTTAGCTAGGCTAAACAAGGCAGCCTTAAAATCTCTTCATTTCTCCATCCCCTCAATCACACTGGTAATCCAAAGGAGGCAGGCAGGCAGATCACCAGCTACAGCTGTCTGAGAGCCATAGAGGAATAACATTCTTGGAGTGATGGAGCTAGAAGCACTCTGGATTCCCCCCCACCCAGTGCTTCTCAGAAACCACCAAATCCCAAAGCTGTTATTTCAGCTTATATTAAAAAAACGGGGTCTCTTTAATGGAAAGTGCATTCTCGAGGCCCTGAGTGGGTAGAGGATGACCTCATGTAATTAACAACTGAATGCAAAGCTGCAGAGAGCAGTTTCTTGAATAAACCCTGGGGAAGATACCAAGCTTGCAGACCAGTTTATTCAAAGGGTTCACTTTCCCTGTGTGCTTGTCAGTGTCTGTGCACAGACTACAGACTCAGTACAGGCCCCTCTATTCCCCACTGGCAGTGGGATTTGCTGAATAGCAGCACCACCCCAGGTTTAAGCCTAAACTCTCCTCAGAAACTGGGCCATTTCCAAGATTTCTCTAAGTACCTACTGTGTTGCAAGACCAATTCCCCCTCTCCAGAGGCCATACCTACCTTTCTAGTAACTTCAGAGTTCAACTCTCTCAGCTCCAATACATCACTGATCCCACATTTATTTGTTTCTGACTCTATGTTTCCCCTCAAGGTACATAACCTTACAGTTTAACACTCACCATCACAAAGCCCTTCTGTACTTCTGTCAGATTCTGGTTTTTACTGCACTTGATAAAATTAAAATTCTCAGCTCAGACAAACAGGAAACTGCACTAACACCTCCTCTTCATTAAGAAAACCAATCATTTCATCTTTACCTCTGACGCTTTAACTAGTTACAGAGCCACATAAGCAATCTCTTTTATCTTGCTGCTGCTTACTACTAATAATTTGTTGCTTGTAAGACCCATCTTGCCTTCACAAAAGCTCTGTGAAGCTGGCTTAGCACACACTGTCCATCACTGGCTCTAAACAGTGCAGCCCCTACTTCCTTATCTGCCAGGGGTTTTACAGTGTTCAGAATCACACCCTGGTACAGCATCTTCCCCACCCCATTTAGTTACCAGAGAGACAAATCTGTTATTCCTGTGTGCCCTGCCCTTGCTGCTTCTTCCACCTCCCTCAGCACATCACAGCCACTTTCACAACTGCCTCTGAGGTAACTCTTACACTGCAGTTTTCCCCCTGAGAAAGTTATCTAAGGAAAAGGAGCTAATGATGAAGAAATCATCACTTCCAGGAGCCTGGATCAGGGAACAGCATGAGCCACTACCACCTTCTGCACCAGCCCAGCTCTTTCCAGATGCCTAAGGGTGATGTGACCCAGTAGAGAAGACCCACTGCGACATACACTGACAGCCTGACTGCCTCCCACAGGGCTGCATCACTGCAGAAGCTCTAAGAGTTTGCTTCTGTCTTTCATCCCTCATCCTCTAGCTGTGACAGAAAGGATTTGTGCTTTAAAATTCAAAAGTGAAGAACTGTGCAGTGAGTGACAGGCATCAACAGAGGCTATGTCATTTAATGAGACAGAAGTGCTCTGCATATCAGTGTTGCTGGCAAGAGGAGTGTCGTTGTCCCCTTGCTGCTCCTGTACCAGGGGCTGGGGGGGATGGGGAATGCACAACACAAAAATAACCATTAGAGGGGGATAATTGTTTTAAATCCAGTTCTATTCCCTGACTCAGTTTACAGCCTCCAGACAGTGATATTGGTACAATCAAGCTGACAGAAATACAGTCTACTGGGGCAGATGTGTCCTCTCACTCTTGCCACTGAGAGGTGTCTTGACAACAGATGGTGCTGGGATCTGTTGAGTCCAAGCTTAAGACTTGCATCATGCAATAGACTGAAAACAGCATTTTGGTTTCCCACAAGAGGGTCGACAGAGGGAGCTCACTGGGGCTATCACTGTGTTCTCTCCAGTCCATTCCCACTGCTGTTATTTGCAGTTTGACTGTGCCCATCAGCCCCAAGCCCTGACCTGCTGTGCCAAGAGCTGACACTACAGGATAGACCCTTGTACGGACATCCAAAATAAATCATGATGTAACTTTCAACACACCTTCCCACAGCCCATGAAAAGAAACCCAAACCAAGCCATTGCATACCTTGGAATGTAAAGCACCATGAATTTTAAAGGGAGGCTGAGGAACATAATGAACATATTTCAGCAAGGCAGCACTTTCTAAGGTAATCTTGACTGACCTTGTATCATGCTTTCCCCTTCCAGAGCACCTTAAAAATTCAAGCAGCTCATAAAGTCCAATAATGCATTTGGCATTGATCTTCTTACTTGAAACCACTCTTAAAGAATGCTTTCTGCTCTGTTAAAGCTGCATTAAGACCTTCATTTTAACAGTGGGGGCTCTACCTCAGCTCTGAAAGAATTTTACGTCACTGAGGTTTCTTTTCTTATGCCTTTTTTGAATTAAGAACTTGTCATTACTAACCTTGGCCTTTTTATTTCCTTTGGAAGAACTCTTAATATTGAAAGGAGGAATAAATTAATGGCACTATGTCTGCTAAGAGTACCTATGGGTGACTACATTCTAATTTCAGCAGCAATAGGTTTATGAAAATAGATGTTTGCATCTCCTGACTTTTCCTTTGATATCCTTTTAATTCCATCTAGAGAAAGACACTGAGCAGTAGCCTAGCAGTACTTCCCAACTGACAGGTGGCTTTACTCCATGAATAGTTTGTCTCCTTGGCAGCAAAAGGGTACCTTGGAATACAAAAGCAGTGACCTTCACTTCCTTCCATCCCCAGAGGAGAATGAGCTTCAAACAGGGATTACATAACAGGTGATCAAAAAACCAGTGCCAAGCAGACCACAATCAGACATGGAGGGTCCACAATATCTGTCTTTACATGCTGCCTTTTATGCATGTAATTTGAGCTGTCATAAAAACAAGTGTTTAGTTAAGCTTAACAACTTCAAACTCTGTCCCAGCAGGGCTGTCAAACCCTGCTTGTAGCCTGAGGATGTTACAATGACAAGTTCACACAACTTTGCAAGAATTTCTGAATTGCAGGGTCCTGTTTTAAACCAACTCTAATCTGATTTTATTAGCTAATGTTTTCATTCAACTGATGGGATCTGTCATTTTCATAGATCTCAGGAATGTTCAAGAATTGTTGGGAAGATTTGCTGGAAAATAAGATTTTTCTGTGAAATGGAAAAAAAAAATCATCACTAAACTTCAGACTTATCAGTTCTGCAGCAAATATGCGCACAAAATTTTGTGTTCTGTTTCTGAGTGTTCAGCCAGTGACCTCTACAAATTTAGTTGATGACTTTAAAACTTCAGCAGGATACACAGACTGTTTAATGAGTGTAGGTCTCATTAAGACAGCTACCATTATTTGAATAGGTTGGATCACACTCAAAAAATCTTACTAAGTACAACAGGAAAGATTTAAGTTTTTTTTTAATAATAGATATTTATGCAGTCTGCTCTGAATGCAATACAAATATTCTTTAATGAAAAAGTGCTTTATATAGAAAAATCCATCAGAACAATACCACAGGCAGGCAGCCAGCCACAGACTTGGCATATATCTTGGCAGAGGTCAGTGACCCCAACACTGCTTCGTGTTGGTAAAGCTCCTTAGTTTGATCCCTCTTCTCTAGAAAATCTGCCAGGTTTTTGCATAATTCCCCCTCTCTCCCAAGTATGCTGCCCTCATTCTCAATCCCTTGGTTAATTTTACGTCAACTTCTGGGAGAAACAATGGAGAAACCCCAGTGGGCAACAGCTCCCTGCAATCGCTGCTCCAAAGTGCCCAGCAATTAGCAGTTGGCAAGAAAATGAGTTCTGGCACCAAATCCTTTGATTAATATAATCTTCTAAGGTACAAGGGAAATAGTGAAGTTGTCCAGGATCCTCCTCTAAGGTTTGAAACAGACGTCTCCTTGGAATTGAGAAATCCAAGTTCAAACACAACTTAGTTGTATGGGAAGGGTCATTTTTACACCTGACTGTCATCATCTTGGCTGCAGTGCCCTAAAACTCGCTTCACCAGCAGTTTCTCCACAACACTTATCACTGCACAGAGCAAGGCATGAGTTAGCTATATCACTGGAAAACTGATTCTTCTTCATCAGCCAGAAGAAAGCTACTTGCTCCTCAAGGCCTGGCGAATTTAGGCTATACAGAGGGGGAAGACAGCAGTAATTCTTGCACTGAATTAATTTTTAACTTCACAAAGAAATGTTTAACCTTCCATGTGAACACATTTAGTGTATATGTAAGATCACATACAACATATAGACATACACACACACACGGACACAACTGCTGGGCACACACAGTGACTGGTAAGGCTCAGCATCCATCTGAATTGAGACAAGTTAAAGGTTATAAAAACCCTCAAAATCCTAACATGCCCCATTCAGTTCTGCTGCAGGAGGGATATGAAGCACAGCTACACACAGGCTGATGCCAGACATTGACTTGTCTGACCTCTCAAAGAGGACTGAGTTTCTCAGGGTGAAAAAGAGCAGAAAAGGTTCTATTTTAGTTTCACCCACCTTGAAAATGTGTTTAATATCTCTTCTGTTACCCTCATCCCTCCACACTGAAATGAAGAGTCTTAGTGGGGCCAAAAGGTGGCAGAGCATTCCAGGAATATGATTGCAGCAGCAATAACCAATACTAAGATTTGGTACTGACCCTTGAGCGATTTTCAGGGCCTTTTAGTTGAAAAATGTAGTTTTTTCCCTGCATCATGAGTAATGGTCCCTACAAATCAGAGAATTTAATTTTTACACCACCCCAGAGAAGCTCTGACTCAGCAAAGAGTCCTTTCCCACTCCTGGGTAGCACACAGACCCCTGTTCCCAGCAGCCAGGCAGCTTGCAGGAAACCAAGCTCTGGCTACTAAGACTGGAATGTGTAATTCCATGAGCTTTTTTGGAATTTAAGTGGGAGGTGGGTATCAGCCACAGTTAAAATTCCCATACAGATGAGCTCTACAGCATTAAAGTTACTGCATGTATGACCCCAGCCTTGAACCATAAATGAGTGGATGCTTCAGCAATTGGAATGAAGCACAGGAGTCAGGGGATCCTAACTCTCCACTCTGCAGCTGACTCATCATCACTGGGCTTGTTCAGCATGGAGAATAGAAAGCTCCAGGGAAACCTCATTGAGGCTTTCCAGTACTTAGAGTGGGCTTATAAAAAAAGGAGAGGGAGGCTTTCCACATAAGCAGACAGGATAAGGGGGAATGGTTTAAAACTAAAAGAGGAGAGATTTAGTTGAGATGTTAGGAAGAAATTCTTTGCTGGAACAAGGCACTGGAACAGGCTGCCCAGAGAAGTTATGGATGGCCCATCCCTGGAAGTGTTTAAGACCAGGCTGAATGGGGCCAGAAGCAACCTGGTGTAGTGGAAGGTGACCCTGCCCACATAAAGGGGTTGGAAAGGAATGATCTTTAAGGTCCCTTCCAATCCAAATCTTTCTGTGCTTCCCTGATCCTGCATAAGTCTCCTCCAGACCCATGTTTCTGTCTCCTCAGTGCACCAATGCCAATTTATCTGAGCACAGACCTTCACTGAGCAGCATTCAAAGGCTTGCAGAAATAACAAAACCAAGAAAATCCTCAAGGCCACACAGGTGCTTGAAAGCTTCCAGCCTATCCAAGGGACATTTGCACCCCACTAACGATGGCACAGGTAGCACTGACAGGCTGTCACATCCCCTGCACTGTTCAGCACTGGGATTTCCTCCTGATGGACATGGCACCAATCAGATCAGTCATATCCCAGGGTCATTAGTAATAGAAGAGATAGTAAACACAGGCAGTGCTTCTTTTGCTATTTAAATGTATTAATCTTCTAGATGCATTGATTTTGGGCAAGTCTGCAAGTTTCTACCCCATAAAAAACTCACTTCCTCTTTCTTTTTTTCAAGGATTTTAAACATACAAGAGAAACCATGGGAACATATTCCCGATTAACAAGGATTTTATTACAGGAAAGTAGGAGGGTAAAATCCAAGCACTGTTCCAGTCAATTAAATACTATTATTAGTGATGCATACACACTAAGTTCTTGAAAGGTTCAACTGTGTAAGGTACAGGGCAACAAAGTGAATCACACAGGACAGGGCAGCTTCCAAAACTGTGTCCATGAAGACTTGCAAATGGGTTAGGTAAAGCTGTATCCCCATTAGAATCACCACTGATTTTAATCAGTTGAGCACTGTAATAAGATTAGAGGTGATTGGGCTGAGTAGTGGGATTTAACCCATCCACTAATCCCCAGAATTTACTATTCACAGATCAAACCTATTAGCCCTTCAGAGCAGAATGGGTTTCATCCTCCTCCTGAAAGATGCAAGAGTCAGAAGCAGCATGAGATACTCAGTAAAGGAAAGTGATCTTTAACACTGTTAAATGAACACCTTTAATTCCTGCCTGCAGAGCCTATGTCCAGCTAGGCTGTTCACTAGAAAACAGCCTCACCCTATCAGGAGACTGACCAGAAAAACAGCAAGGTTTTGCCTCTGACCTGTCAAAACTAACCAGAACAGGTTGCTGTTGAGAGGGGAGACTGTCCATAAAGGAACATTAGAAAAGAGGACAGCGATCAACAGCTGAGAGTCCCAATGGACATCAGTGGCAGTGGTGTCTCTATTGTGCTCTTACCAGTGCTATTTAGTATCTTCATTATTGGCACAGATGAAGGGATCAGGTGCACCCTCAGCAAATCTGCAGATGGCACCAAGCTGAGAGGTGCAGTTGACACACCTGAAGGACAGGATGCCATCCACAGGGACACATGCTCGAGAACTGGGCCCATGGCAACCTCAGGAAGTTTGACAAGATCAACTGCAAGGTGCTGCACCTGAGTCAGGGCAAGCCCTGGCATCACTCCAGGCTGGGGCATGAGCAGATGGAGAGCAGCCCTGCCCAGAAGGACTTGAGGGTGCTGTGGGTAAGAGGCTGGATGTGAGCCAGCCATGTGCACTCACAGCCCAGAAACCATGTCCTGGGCTGCATGCAAAGCACCATGCAGGGGATTCTGCCCCTCCACTCGCTCTGGTGAGAGCCCACCTGCAGTGCTGCATCCAGCTTGGGGTCCCAACACAGGAAGGACATGGGCCATGTTAGAGCACGTCTAGAGGAGGCCACTGAAATGATCAGAGCCATGAAGCACCTCTTCTAGGAGGAAAGGCTGAGAGAATTGGGATTGTTCAGCCTGGAAAAGAGAAGGCTTCAGAGTGACTTAACTGCAACCTTCCGGGACCTGAAGGGTGCCCAAAAGAAAGATGGAGAGCAACTATTTATAAGGGCCTGAGCTAACAGGACAAGGGGAAATGACTTCAAACTCAAAGAGAGTAGGTTTAGATTAGACATTAGGAAAGAAGACTTTGCTGTGAGGGTGGTGACACTGGAACAGGTTGCCCAGAAAAGCTGTGGATGCCCCATTCCTGGAAGTGTTCAAGGCTGGATAGAGCTCTGAGCAACCTGGTCTAGTGAAAAGTATCCTTGTCCATAAGAGAGGCATAGGAACTAGATTATCTTTAGGTCCCTTCCAACCCAGGGCATTCTATAATTCTAAGAAAAGCTGTCAGGAACACATGTTTAAAGGTTCCTTGAAAAAAAAAAGGGGGTAAAACGAACAAAACAAGCCAAATAAGGATGGGTACTGACAAAAACTTGTTGCAGCCATCAAAGAATGAAATGAAGAAGTATCACTTAGAGCAGCAAGCTGTGCAGAGTAATTCTGTGTTATGGCATTGCAGTAGGCAGATAAGACAAACCCCAAAATGTGAAGAACAGTAGGATGGCATCAATGCAGGGATGCAGAAATATTTTACAAACATAGGAGTATGTTTCCGAGATGGGGAAGAAGAGTGAATGGTTACATGATCAGTGAACCAGTAAAAAGTTATGAGCCAAAACAGCTACCAAGAACACCTGCAGGCTGCTCCTCCAGCCCTTATCAAAATCCCAACATTACTGCACTAAGCTCCATATGCCAACACGTGTCACTCCTCTGCCACCAACACTTTCCTGACAGGAAAAGTTTAGAATCTTTTTAGATTCCACCCAAGCCCATAATTCCTGTGGGTAACTGCCAGCTCTCCATTACCTCTCAAATGAACCACCAGTTATCAAACTATAGACCCATTTTCATATTCATTTTGTGTACTGAATTTTCTTCAATTCTGCAATTATAAACAGAGTATTTTCAAAATATCAGAGAGCCTCAGACTACCTGAAGCAGAAGAATCATGAAGGATCCATCAAAATAGCTGTTATTATTTTTGCAATTAGACTGGCAGAGGAAAAAGAATTAAGTCTGAAGATTTACAAAGAAATAAAGCTGATTAAAAAATTCCTACCTCTTTAACATGATCAAAAAGATCTGCAGAGAGACAGTAGCATATACCAGCAATCAGCATTGCCAAATTTCCTTAATTTTCTTGGAACACTGTGCTCCTTTTTTGGCCTGAATGTCAGAGTCCTGAGAAGGCTAAAAAGACAGGCTACTAATGGAACAGGTATGAAACACATTTCCAAGAAACCCTAGTTCTGTTGTTGGCCTTTCAACAACAGAATCTTTTCATAATGCATTCAATTTTCATTTGGCTACTGGATTGCGTGGGTGGCCACTGACCTAAGGGGCTTTCTAAGGACATCAAGAGACTGAAATCTTGGGAATTGGCCTCTCTGTATGAGTCACCCAGGCTGAAGGAGGCAGTTAGGGGCTGCTGTGTGCCCTGAACACCAGGAGAGCAGTCTCTGACATATTTATTGCTGAGACATATCAGAAAATGCAATTAAGATGCAAACTTTTTCCCTTAAGTCAAGGTTTTATTTTGAGGCTTAAAGAAGCCTCCAATATAGACTTACTGGAAACTCTGATTAAAAAAACACAGTGAGTGTAAGCATGTCTGACAGGGTCAGAACCCAGCTGCAGAGATTGTTTCCCATTTACCTTAACTTCAATCTATCAGGCACAGACCAGGACAAAAAGGCTGATTACACAGCCTTTCCACACTATGGTTTTCAGGTTATAATTAGGGACAAGGTTCACAGACATGAGGATGGCAGCACTGAAGTTCAAGTCTCTGCCTTAGCACCTCATCCCACAGCTCCTATTCCCCCTGACAGGGGTGTAAGCACCAGGTCGTGCTGTTCCTCCAGAGGCCAGTCAAATCCAGCCCTGGGCACAACCAGAGAGCCCACTCAAACACTCCCTCTTGCACACAGCAAGCCTAAGGAGTTAGGAATTATCCTGTTAAATGGTTACAGAGACTGTCACAGGACAGCCACTTAACACCACAGAGAAATGGAAACTGCTAACCTTAAAGTATAAGGTGGTGTTCACATCAAATATTTATTCCAGGGAGGTTCAAGATGGCAGTTTCATTAGAATACTCACCAGATCTCGCCTTCAATGCTCTCCACTTCACATCCATCCCATGCAACTGCCATTGATGGTCCTCTGTGCCTTTTAGGACACTTCTAAGCACTCATTCAAATGCATATTGTGAAGGCAAAATGCCAGCAAACACACAAACCCTCACCTGTCCTTCCAGCACACCTTTCCCCACTGGCAAAATCGCAGCTCCAGAGAGTGCAGTGTCTCCCCTACAGGACATGGGGCCCAGATGTGGCACCCAACATGCCAGAGTAAAGAGGATGATAGAGCAGCCAGAATGGCTCACACAACTTCAGCAGGTCCTTTGGATATTCACCATTTTCACCCTCTGATCAGCAGTATTTGATCAGATGCAATAAGTCATTGGTGAGTGGGATTTCTATTTATTATGAAAACTTCTCAAATTGTATCTCTGTAACATTTAAAATTCAGCTTGTCCTAGACCTGACTTATGCCACCATCTGTGCTGTTTATCTCCAGTATTTCATTTTAACAGAACAGTGATTTGATTTTTGCATGACAAAAACAAGTGGCATTTGATAAAACAGAGGACTCATAACAATGAAGATAAACCTAATTTTGCACTTTGGAAACTGTAGCACCAAAACCACTTAGGTAATTCCAGACCAAGATGCTTAGAGGAGGAAGTCAGGACGTTTTCTTCCAACCTTTCCCAGCTAACAACCATAATACTATAGAGAAAGCAATTAGCTGAAAACTAACAGACAACTGGCATTTAAAAAACCACTGATTTTTTTCAATAAAGTAACTCTAATGCTATTATTCACAGGCCAGAATCCTTTCTCACAGGCAGCAGGAAGGCAAACTGGATAGGCACTGCTCAGGTTTGCATCCTCTGTCACAGCAGCACTTCCAAGCCATGTGTAACCACTCACCATGGAAAGAAGCCATCTCTTCTTCACTAAAGGGATTCAGCAGACTGGGGACATTTGCATTTGGTGGCTTGTGGGTCCAGACAGCCACAAACCTTGAGGAAACAGGAAAGCACAGGAATTTCTCTCCATGCCTCTTCCCTGTAACTCTGTTCTCATCTCTCTTCTAGCAGTCCCTCCCTGAAAGCTGTGCACTGATCAAGCTGGAGCAGGCAGTAGTCTGCAGCCACAATTACAGCCCATTAATACTGGAGCAAGGGAAGGAAGCATTTGGCCACCAGTTCTGTGTCAGCACGTGTCACTGCAGTGGCCCCAAGGCAGCAGGGAAGAGGAGGGAGCAGCCTCCTGAGACAGCTCTGCTGCCCTTGCCATGCTTCCCCCATCTCCCAAGGTATCTCAGCTCTTAAGATCACTTACAGACAGCACAAACACTCTTGGAGACTTTTCCCACTGAAATCCTGGGTGATTCAGGTGATTCAAACCAGTAGAGAGCCGGCACCAGGAGATGCTCTCTGCTCAATGCACATCCATGGAAAACAGCTGCTGTCAAATGGCAGTTCTCCACAAAAGCTAGAGGAACCACAAGCAATTATAGCCAAAACTGCATATTTCACAGATTTCTAGTCATTACTGTCAAATTCTTGAGCTACAGAACATACCTGCAGCCCCTAAACTGGGACTGTGATCCTTCTAAGATGTCCAGGTTTTACTCCTCCACCAAGCCCAGATTTCTGTGCATTTGGGCACACAACAGTTGCCAGAGGAACTCCTGCAGCATCACCCAGCCCTGTCACCCACTGGATCACAGCTGCCCTGGTCAGAGGGGGAGTGAAGGGGATGTCTTGGACCAGGAAAAAGGAGGGAGGGATCCCCACCTGGCTGTTATGTTAGGAGAACCTGAGATCTCAGATTTTTAACCACCACAGTTCCAGCTCCAGAGTTGCTTTTTCTGCCTGTCCCACTGTTACCAGCACTGCACAGCACAAAGGCAGGTGCAACATGCAGAAAGGAACAAGTTCACAAGACAGAAATGAGGCACTGGCTAACTGAAAACCACCAAAAAGGAGTGTATAAAGGGAAGGGTTAGAGAACAGAAAATGCAAAGAAAAATGGAAGGTGGAGAAGGCAGAATAGAAATGGGAACAAGACCCCTGAAAGGGAAAAACTGCAAAAAGCAATCTGATATTAACAGTAAAATGCAAGAAGTGCTGCTGCAACTCTTGCAGGCAGGTTTCTGCTCAAGTTCCTTAGTTATCTTGAGCTTATTTGGCAGAAGCAAGACAGAGCCACAACCTCAGCACAGTTCTAGACAGAAAAATTTAATTTCCTTCTAGAGGGTCACCAAATTTGCTATAGTTTTTTTCCCCATGATGAGATAGCAATGAGGTCAGATCCTCCCCCCATGAAGTTAACAAGCTCCAGCAATCCCATGCCTTCCCCCTCAAACAGAGTTCCTCCCTGCAGAAGAGGGGAGGAAGTGGACAAGGCACACATTTATCCCAGCCTACTTCTAACCTGCTTCTGGCAATGGAATGACCAGAATGAGAAGGTTGGTCATAGTCCAGTCTGCATTTTTTTGCAAAAGTAGTCATTAAAGAGAGTCTGCTCCAGACATCTTTCAAGCCTAGTTTTATCACCAAAAAATCATGCTTGCAAAATCAGAGGCACAGTGAAGCCAGGCTAGATGCCACATGAGGAAGCTCAGAGCCTACTTGGGTTGTATGTACAGGACCCTTTGGCAAAATGAGATCAGATGTTTGCTGACACTGAAATGTGTCCCCTGCACTGCACACTCAGCCCAGACAGACCACAGACCTGGGAGTCCCTGCATTGGAGCACAGAAGAGAAGGAGGCTTGCTGTGCATCTCACTCCAGCTATCACTGGACTCTGAATGAGACAAGTGAGACCACCTTACAGCTCCATACAAGGCATCAGGCTGTCCTGGCACTTCCTCTCCTCCCAGCCACAGGAGACTGCAGAGAGAAGCTTAACAGAGCCAGAAAGCAGCTGAGCAATTCACATGTTCTCTTCTACTTTATGTTTTCTTGTTTTCTTCTACTTTAACTGAATGCAGTGTCCTCATCTTTGCTTGTCTGCTCTTTTCTCACAGGACCCATCTTCATGGCTCTCCATCATCCCTAATTTTGAAAACCACTGCTCCCAAAAAGTCTCCTTGTAGCTATGGTGTCAAATATTCCTGACATTTCCCCAGACCACTGAGACTGCGTCCTGAGGAGTCAAGGCAGGCAATCCCCTGCATCCTGTACCTTTACAGCACAATACTTTATATTCTAGGGTAACCAACCCTTGCTGCTGTAATAAACACAAAGGTGGAATGGTTTAACTTTACCAATCCCTCCAGAGTGGCTCTCAGATGTCAGGTAGTGAACCCAGCAGCAGCAGAACAAGTACACACATCAAATCAGGGGAGCTCTCAATTGCCTGAAAACAACATGCACCTGCAGAGGTACTGTGGTCTGATGCTGCCTCAGAAATGGCTCAAGAGACAACAGAACTTATCTGGTCCAAGGCAAGTTTTCCTACTGAAACATAACCTGGCTTAGGCAGAGGCCAAGCATCACCTTTCCCTTACATGCACCTGAGACCTCTCCTTTCTGCTTTCAGTGCCCATGTGCCTCTGACACTAAAAGAAGTTTACATACTTAATGTTGCAGTAGCTGCCAGAGGATGAAATAACATCCTGACAGCAGAATTACTACAAAGAACACATTCAAAATCCTCAGAGAAGGCAAAGGTTGCTGAGAGGTCAAAGTACCCTTGGATTGCCCACATCACTTAGGGACAACACTAGAGAAGGTGAGCAATAAAAGCACAAAGAGCACAGTATATTAAAAAAAAAAAAAGTTGACATTCATAATGGATAGAATATGTTTCTTCAGAAAAGCTAGATAAAACAGCCAGCATCAACTTTCACCAGAACAGTATTTCTAGATAGCAAAATGAGACATCATTTGAGTTGCCCTGACTATAATATATCTTGGGTTAAAAAAAAACCAAACAAACCAAAAAAAAAAAAACCAAAAAAAAAACCAAAAAAAAAAAAAAAACAAACAAACAAAAAACCACAGCACAAATGGTCAGCAAGAGCTTGCTCTGGTTTCAAAGCAACCAAGCATTACCTAAAAAATGTAGAATGGTGCCAGGCAAAGCAAGAGACAAATGAACTTGATAACAGCCACAGAAAGTTTACTCTTAGCTCTACATGATGGGAAGTAGAGGAGGGTCCTTTGGAGACTGAAAACAACCCTAAATTATTAAACTTTTAAAATTATTAAACTCATCACTTTGAAGTTCATCAGAAAACTACACCAAGACACAAAGTCTTGGGAGAAAGAGACTAAAAAATTATCATCACTATCTGCTTCCAGCCAAGAGACAAGCCCTACAACACCATACTCCCAGCTGCAGATCCCAGACAGGACTGGAAGGAGCCATCAGGCACATGCAAAGAGCGTGTCTAAGGCAGAAAACAGGCCACAGTGACAACTCAGCCCAGGACAGATCTGCAAGACCCTGCAGCTTGTTAGCCTAAGCAGAGCAGCAGATTAGCACAAGTAGACAGGATGTGATAGCTTCAGGCCCATGGCAGTCAGGAAAATCTCAGCACGGGGATCTCCTGCATTTCGGCTTTTTAAGATTAGCCCAAGGAAAGTCAGCTCAGCTCTCTCTTTAACTGCTGGTATACAAATAACCCATCTCCTGTCAAACAATGCATAGCTAAACTTTGTTATAGGTTGTGTCATACTCCCTTCAACTATGGTCTTATGCCCCTGGTCTGCATTTCTGAAGACAAGTCACGAAGTCCTCGAGGAAGGCAATGAAAAGCCATGACTAAGCAGGGAGAAGAATTTTTAAATTAATGCACACCATTAACTAACACTGATATTAAAAGATGAGGGAAAAAGAGGGGAAGGAAATAAATAGAAAGGGAGGTACTGCTTATCTTCTTTTTTGAAAACAAATGTTCATTTAGTAAGTGGGGAGGTAAACAGGAATTCAGCCAGAGAAGTCGAGGATGATCACATACTACACATGGACTGAATGAGGACAATGATGGTCACTATTTACCTAAGACACTGAAAGTACCCACATTTGGATATTTGTTTAAAGCACAGCTTCCAATTATTTCTAAAATATTATTTTCCCCACATCTGATGGTAATAGAGCAGATTAACAAGGTATTCTAGCTGGCCAGTACACAAGTCTAAAGAAGCAGGCACTGTACTAGCTGCAGGCTGAACCTATCTTGAGCCAAGATAGCACTTTAGATTACCTTCAAATCCTGCCTTCCTAAATGCTTTTCCAAATGTACCTCTATTCCTCCCATGTTTTTAAAATAAAGCATGATAGCAAGGTCAAAACAATCAAGGAGGTAGGCCACGTACACTAAAGCCATGGATGAGAGCATCCCAGGATACTGTGGAGACAAATTTAAATGAGTTAGAAGAATAAACTGAGTGTAATCAAGGAAATAAGTCCGTTGAATGCTGCTAAATACAAGGATGCTGCTTCTGGAAAGCCTGGAGGCACACAAGGCGCAGTGGGATGCATGACTGTACACACAGAGTGACCTGGGAACAGGTCAGCAAAGCAAAGATGTGACTTTGACTTCACTCAACTTCACCCAGCCACCCAGACTCACTAACCTGGTGCTGGTGGTGGCAGAGGAACCCATCACAGCTTACCACACTGCTTTAGTACACTTGGAATAGTTTTCCCTGTTCAGTGGCCCTGAACATTTAACAAAACATTTTGTACACTTAGCAAGCACCTTGAACACTATGTCCAGATTGAAGTATTTAATATTAAATGTTAATACACTTTTTGCCTCTGAATACTGAGCAGGGTAGGCTATGCATACAAAGCAAGCAGAACAGTAAATAAGATTTACTACAGGTTTAAATA
Source organism: Serinus canaria (assembly GCF_022539315.1). Taxonomy (NCBI): domain Eukaryota; kingdom Metazoa; phylum Chordata; class Aves; order Passeriformes; family Fringillidae; genus Serinus; species Serinus canaria. Next base: position 22,755,663 of record NC_066320.1, on the reverse strand, counting down.
CTGAGTAAATAGGACCATATATTTTTCATTTGTAATTCCAATTTCCAGCTTGACCCACTCTGCCTTTGCAGCACAAGCACAAGATTGCAAGCACCAAGTTATCCAAAAGGAGCATGTGCTGCTTATTTTGCTCTTAATTTTAAGCAGATTCTGAATCTGAACAGATTTTCAGAGAACATTAGTCACTTGCCCTGATCCTGCACAAAACAACAGTTTCTTGATGGAGGAATGGGGACAAGTTCTGTGGAAAGAAACTCAATCCAAATTTGAAGGTACCATGAGATCAACAAACAGGCATGGCTACAGGAACCCTGAAAAGTTCGCCACAACTTCAAGAGAAAAAAATGGTACATTTTTAAGAAAATTACCCTATCATCAAAAAATAAATACACACCTTCTTACAACACTTGTGACTCACATATAAGCTACATTTTTGCAGCAGGGTTCTTACCCAAGCCAATATATTAAAATGTCCAGTTATTTTTATTGAATCTGGTTATCCTCAATGTCACTATTTTATTTGGTACTTTCCATTATTTGCACTTGATGTCTGGGCTGCACTAGCCAGAACACATGTGTCTGCAAGTTTCAAACATCTCATCTGCCCTGGGATCCTAATTAGTTTGCAAAATAGACTTCCCTGCTGTGTAAGAAAGTCTGAAGTCTGAGCTAAGTAACAAGGGCCCCACTTCAAACAAAGTTACTCTGTTCATATGAGGGTTGTAGAAATGCACAGACATGAAGATCCAAATCTCTTACACTAGAGACTACTCAAACTTGTGGGTTAATGGCCCTGTTCCATGGCACCATCACTACTCGTATCAGGCATGAGGCTTGCTTCAGAACAGGCTCATTTTAAGTACCAGAATCTCCATTTTGTTCTTGTATATTCAAAAAGAGAAACTGTCTCTAAATGCAGTGAGTATTCTCTTTCTTAACAGATGGCGACAAAAAATACAACATGGCTTATGAGTTTAACAAGTGTCTTCTCTTAAGCAGGAATAATCAAGAGTGTTATAGCAAACAGCATCCTGAACAGAGCAGTCCACACCCATGCACGATATTATATCCTCTTCTGATTTGGAAATTCCTGCCCACTGCAGACTTTCCAAACATGTGAAGAGTCAACAGAGCACTGCAAGAAATTTTCTTTTGGTACAAAAATGCATTCTACTTGTATTGATGTTACAGCAGTTACAGTGCTTCTAACACAGCACACAAACACCAGAGCTGTGATGCTGCAGCCCCAGCACAAAGCCAGCACTGTGTGCAGTCAAATATATTCTTTTAATAAATATAAATTAAAAAGTTCTAAGATGTGGTAAACTGCTGCTTCTCACATAACTATGCTTTTAAACTGAATGAAAGTGATTGTCTCCCTTCTCATTTTACAGAAGCATTAAGGATCTCCGATGATAAAAAGGTACATTTAGCAATTCTAGGCCAAAGCTTTGTGCTTCAATTAATACACATATGCCAGCAGCAGAATTTCATTGTAAGGTCTTTAAGAGTTTTTAAAAGCATGTAATAAATAAGTAGTTGTACCAGGCCTTTCCTCTTCCTACATTTTTTTAAAAGCTTTGCACAAATAAGGAGAAGCAGTGTTTTCTTGCATTCAAATAGGCAGTATGGGAGTCCTTCAGAGAGCAAGCACTAGCCCACATCAAATTTAGGAACCTGTAACTTAAGAGATATAAAAATCAAAATTAAATTCTTCTAAATTCACTTGGGAATAACTAACTCCCATTTGTCTGGATTGTACTTCCAGTTTTTAAACCAAGGATTATGCTCTGATTTACAGTGTAGGATCAGAATGCTCCTGAAGTTTTGCAATTCACCTACATGCACTCTAGGTAACACATTAAAAGACTTTAGTTTTGAACTCAAGAATATTGTGGCTGGGAAAGAAAACTCAAAGTTCATTAGTTTAATGACATTCTGGAGCCAAATTCACTGTCAGCTGTTATGTAATCTTCCCCTTTGATTTCCCAAGGCAAGATGACATGTGCAGCCTGCCAAAGACAAGCTTTCATATTATTTAACTGTTGGAATAATGTGTATGACAGGGATTGAAGGCAAAAGAGCAAATTAGCTTTTAAATGAAAAATAATAATGGGATAGAAATTAGCAATGGTCTCTGCCTGGCAGGGAAGTGTTAAGTTCTCCATGCTGAGCCACCAAAGAAAAGGTCAACAAGCAGAGCCCACTCTCAACCAACTGAACAGCAAGGAATTCTTGCCTTAATTACATGTGAACTGAACCAACTTGAAAAAATCTTTACAAATGAGACCTTCTATAAAAAAAAGGAAATGGAGAATTTGGTGCAAAACCAGCCACTGGCAAAAGCTACCTTGACACACTCATAACAAAAAATATTACTGTTGCCTCAAGACATCAAATCAAATATGCCCTAATTTGTTTTACAGTAAATTTGGGAATGACAGGACACAAAGCTCTGTCAGCACACAAAAACATGACTCTGAAATTGCTTAGAGACTGTCAGGCTCACTTGGCCAAGCTAGGCAACGCTAAGAAAGACTACAAATACTGACAAGAAGAGAATTTCTAGGTATCTCAGCTGTAGAATTTTACGTATTTTGCTGTTCATAGCAAAGACATCCTTGTAAAGCAGCAGACCTTTCAAAGAACAATCATGGCAGAAGTGTGCATTTACTCTGGTGGTGCTGTAGCAAAGGCTTCTGAAAGTTCTTCTGCTTACTCAGTCACTATTGCACTTGGGCACCATGTCTGACTGGAAACATTTTGCAGGTTGGTTTCTTAGGCTGGGGGTGACTTAAGATTATGGTGAGCAAACCCACTTAATTCTGGCTCTAATTTCTTTCTAGAACACTAGAGACTCATTAACCAGTAGTGAAGTAATGAACATTTGTGCCGTAACTTGCTGCCTAGGCAACAAGGGACTGTATTTATCAAGCGTGAAATTAGCATTAGAAAGTAGCTCCTATGGAAATTAAGTAGAAACTGTTGTAGTACTGCACCTTCCCACTGAAATTTGAACAGTTGTGATGCCCTCCTAAAAGAACTCAAATATTTGGGTGGGCTGGGGGGGAAAGAATCCTTCCTCTGTTGGAGAAATAACAGTAGCTCCCATTGAAGTACTTAAGAGTCACAGTGGTGTAAATTCAACTAGAGAATTAATCAGCAATTCTGTAATAACATACCATAACCCAAACAGTAAGTGAGAGCCAAACTGAAGGTCTGGAGAGGAGGAAGGGACGAAGTTTTCGGTATATTAGAACAATGTATCATATTTGCTTTATCTTCTTAATTTTTCCAAACACCTACTCCCAGCTGAAATTCAACACGTACTTTGCTTGAAGCCTTATCTGCAGGTAGTCTGGCAGGAGGATTAAAGTGTTATGGCTAATTAGACAGAGACACTCTTAGCTCCTTTCCAACAGGGAAGTTTTATGAACTTCCACAGCAAAAGCCTTCACACAAGAACCATTACTCCGTTAAAACAGAAGAAAAGCTGAGCCTGTCCTGCTAAAGAATTTCATGGTTCATCCTTGGCCCACTCCAACAGACTCAGTGAAAAGCTCACATTGACTGTAAATTGAAAGACCTCTCAATTTCAGCATGTCACATACTTAATTCAGGACACAGACAAAAAATGCTCTATCTCCCTGTGAGCCTTCAGAGAGGACTTGCTTCTAAAATCTTCATCTTTTCCTAAGTATTCTTGGTTTCAGTCATGGCTTCCCTGGATCCTAGATGACTCTGGGTCCCGCTGATTTATTTCCCTGTTCCCACTGGCACTGCAGCCTGGCCAAACACACAATCAGACTATGGAAAGTGTAATGTGGTTTGTTAAGAGAAGGGAAAAAAACATTAGTGACTTCAAAGCCCTGGCAGAATAGTTAATTTTGCCAAACCAGACCTGCTAGCTATGCCTGATGAGATTAAAGTACACCCCATGAACAAGATTTCTTAGAACAGACTAGCTCCACTGGGAAAGCTATTCCCTGGCCCCCTAAGTGTCTGCTCATTAACAACCTACTTGCAAAAAACCCCCAAAAACTATGCAAAAGCCTTATGCCCCCAAAGACAGAAATTCCCATGCAGAACACCACACAGGAACATGGTCTGTAAAACTGGACAAAAAGGCCTTTGAAATACCAGAGATCTGATGATCATTTCAAAGCCTCCACATTTGCAATCACACATCACTGGGAATGAACACCACCACCAGGCCTGAACTGAAATAGCAGATAAACATCTGCATTAGCTATCTTTAGCAAAGTTATTTTAAGTTTCAGCAAGACTTACTATCCTAAGGTGAGTGGGACAAATTAGACCTACAGAATGTCTGAAACTCGGGTAGAAGTTTGCTTGCCTAAGAGGGACTTCTCATATATAAACTAAAAAAATTATTACAATTGACTTTAAGTCACACCAAAATCTCTGTTTCTTGCAAATAAGTGTGATCACATAGAGAGTCACATAAGCAGCATACTGGCACAGATGTGATCCCAAAGATCAGAGGGTTGAGGAAGCTGGGATGCACACAAGAGCGGCAGAGCTGTGGTGACACAAGCAGTGAACTGCAATCAGGGGAGGTGTGTGTTCACAGCTCATTAACTCCCTGGGTAAGTGCCTATATGGAAACTCTTCCCTCGCAGTGACACAAGGCAGCCAGCTCCACTTCTGCCCAGGGTCAAGCTCTGTTGCAATTAGCATGTTATTTATTTATCCCTAGTGAGCTGCCTGTGCAGGCCTGCCACAGGACACAAAAGCCAGTGTTGCTCTTAGTGTAACAGCTCAGGGTACCACATCTCCTAACAGAAGCAAGATCAAACAACTTTCACTCTGTTCAACAACTGCTCGGCTTTGGTTAGAAATGTGCCAAACATCCCTTCTTTACAGGAGGCAGTAACAAAATGAACACTTTTCCACAGAGCTCCTTGTTTAAGGAAATGCCAACAGATGATGGAGCTGCAGCCAGACAGCTGTCCACAGATGGCAATGCCTGCAGGACCTGAAAAGTGACCTGACAGGCTCTATTCAGAACAGGGCATGGTGGTTACAGGAGGCTAAAGACTCATCCTGAAAGACAGGAAAGCAGCTAAAACTGCTCCAGTAGTAATCTTCCCATATTCTCCCTGAGAAAGGCAGCAATGCAATGATGAACAAACTATCCCTCTTCTCCACCACTGAAGCCTTGTTTAACAAGCACATAGCATCACTTTTAAACCAAGTAACAGAACAGTTATGCCCACAGCTTCAGCAGAGCTGGATGGGTTTTCTGTAGAAATAGCTGTAGGAAGCGTGATCAAAGACCACCCCAGCCAAGAAACTCTTTTCTCCCCAGGGGCAACAGCAGATGCCAAGGGAACAGAAGCACACAGCAAGCAGTCAGCAGACTTCCAAAGGATGTTCCTCCAGCCCCCAGCAATTCAGTTCATAGGCTGTTGGTGATATTTCACTATTAGCAGAAATTAGCCCACAGAATTTTCCTGCTCTTTTTATAGAGTACTGCAAATGGTAAGAGCAAATGAAGAGTTGAAATGTATGTTGCTGGTTAGTCACTGGCCAACTCGGGCCAAACATTTCCATACCACAATAGCAAAGCAAGGTTTAAAAAATTCGGTAAAAATTAGAAGTGTGACAGCAATTTCACTCGATAAAAGCAATAAGCACATCCATAAAGACTACCAAGAATTATAATCACAAATGCAAACAAGGACCACTCCCAAGATATTTCACCAGGATTTACTCATTATCTTCATTTTTTATCAGAGTACACTGTTTTAGGATCTGTTATCATCGACTCCTTTCTCTTCACCACAGTAATGATGCCTGTTTTATAACAGAAATTCTTCCTTAGCTACCCTGCACAGAGAAAGCTGGATTTGATTCTGAGAGCCAATCTAGAATCTCATTAACTGAAAAGACAACACCAGTAAAACCTAACAGGCGTTCAACAGATTTCAGTTTTGATAATTTCTTCTTCACCAACAATATCCCTCTTGGACATCAATACACGCATTCCAGAAAACAATACAAATCTATGCTCTGCTGGGCTTGGGCTCCATCACTTTGTGAAGAACTATTTATCAACTCCCCCTGTTTAAGAAGAGCAATAACCTTACCTTTATACTCAGGAAATATTAACTTAAAAAGGAAACAAATCTTTAGGCCTAATTAAAAATTGTGGTTGACCCCCTATACCTAGATTACCTTCCATCACCAACAACTATCAGTTTCCTTCCTGGGGCATGTGTACCTATCACACCAGCCCCACTTCCAACAAAAGCCTTGCCATTCCATAATAGCCAGGACTTAGATGTACTTAGACTTGTCCATCCAAGCATGCAGAGATATTTGAAGCAGGAACACTGTTGAGAAGTGTGTGCTGATGGGCAGGGGAAGAGAAGGCAGGTACAAGCACTGCCTGACAGCAGGAGGAAACGCTAGAAGCAAAGCCACATTCCAAATATCAGGTAATCATTTTCCTTATTTAGGTCAGGGGAATCAGCTCAGTCACATATTGTGAGCCTGCTATTTTTGTGCAGACCAGCTTTCCCACTGAGCAGAGACACTATGCTTCCTGGGTTTTGTTTTTTTAAAAATAATCCTTAAGACACTGATGCCAATTCCAACACTTAAAGCATTACACAGGTCAGGCCATCTGTTTCTTGACTTGGAAGGGGAGGAGAGAAAACCAGATAAAAACACCTTATCCTGGCCTTTTACAGAAATGTAAAGCAGAGAAATACTTTGCAATAAACCCCAAATTAGCTAGCATACATTGTGTTTCCTCCTAATCCCATTATGAAATATATTTAAAGAAAGGAAATAAGCTGTAATGAAAGCACCTCAAGAATCTACCCAAGGAAATTATTTTTCAAAAGCCAGCTTATAAATCAGGGTTTTTTACCTCTACAAAATGTGTCAAGGTCAGATGTGTTTTAGTTTGGGGTTTCTTTCCTTAGATAGGTATGGGAGAGCTCTTAGTAAAATTCAAGAGAAGACCAAGTGGAGGGGAGAAGGGAATCTGTTGGGAAAAGTGCAAACCGCACACCACCAATTCTAGTGTCCCTCAAAACCTAAATCTAGTACAGACTTTCTCATGGACTGCACAAGAAGCTGGATCTAACAGAGGAAGATGCAGCTTTTCTCATGATGAAAGAAGAGCTAGCAAAGGACAGTACTGTTATTCCCAGGACAGCAGCAGTATTTGCCAGACATCAGTAACTCAAACATGCATTGAAATAGTTCTTGCTTCCTCATAATTAATGACCAGAGAATTATAAAAAGCAGTTACTGTGGCTAGGGTTGTTTGAGATGCAGTGGAAATGGTCTCTGACCATGTAGGGTCACGTTTCCACTGCAGAAATGCAGGTATGTCTTCATCTCTACTAGAACTCCCACTCCTACCCCTGGTATCCACTCTGTCTCTCTAGGTCTGACCACCCACAGGAACCATCCAAGATTCCTGGTATATGTGGATCCTACCTCTGAGTGCTGAGCAAGTTCATCCCACAATCAAGAGGAGGAACTAAGCTACACTGAATTAAAAGGAAAATCTGCTATTAAGTTTGATAGATCATTTAATTTGATTTCTTAGTCAAGAACTGCCTGCAGAAAATCAGGAAAACGATGCTGGAAATAAAGTCAGAATCAGTAATGCCAAGCTGGTAAGACTGTCAAGTGTAAACACTCTCTTTTTCCCTCCTCCCCCAGAAGATTAAAATCACATAATTTTAAGTGTATTTATAAGAAGATCTTAAAACAAGGCCTTTGGAGAAGTGGGCTCTCAAAGTTCTTGCTTCAACCCATTCAAACCGTCAGATTTAAATCAGATTGTTTAGAAAACAAACGAGCAGGCCATTTTTCCCACAGTTTTAGAGACTGCTATGCAGGAATTCAATAGCATCTAGGAGGTTAAAAACATGTTTTCCATACACTTCTCTGCAAGAACAATGAGGGCAGTACAGAGCTAACCCAGGGCTGAACAGCAATACAGTCATATCTGCAAACATGCACATTCTTGGCTATAGCTGTTTACAGGTTTGTGATTCATAATTAATACCCCCACTGAAAACAACTACTCGTGTCTGAAAGCCCTAAAGCCACAACGAGCTAATTACTAATAAAAGCTCCACAGTCTCAGTTAAGCTGTGGGAATGCAACCAGGCACAGCAAATACTTCAATGGTGGCAAAGCTTGGACACTCAGGCTACTTTTTGATAAACCAGTCTCAGTTCTGCCCCTTCCCCTTCCCTTTCCCATAAAAAATAAAATATCTTGCTCCCAGTACAACACAATGGAAGATGAAGAGACAAGACAGCCAAAGCAGGAAAAATGGAACAAAATAGAACACAAAAACCCCACAGCCAGGTGTCTCATGGAAAACTGGGGAGCTTCAGCACAGGCAGTGCCTGTGGTCAGGCTGGCAGCAGCAACAGGACACCAAACCATGTGAACTGTTCAGTGCAAAATAACAAGACCACCCAGTGCAAAACAATAACTAAAGAAACCACTTGGCTGCAATACACCAGCCAAGAGGTGCTGTGTGACATACATACTGGACCTAAATGTTGCTTTTTCCAGGAAGAACTAAAAAGCCGGTCTGAGAGCCACTGATTTCTTTTTTTTTTTTTTTGAAGGACTCCTAAATTTCATTTTCCAGGGGCAGAAAGGCCAGATGCAACTACTGCACCACAAGTGTAACAGACTTCCAGACATTTTTCCTCAGTTCCTCTCACACACTTCAAGTTTCTTAACAGGCCCAGCAGATAGTAAAGTGAGTTTTCCTCTGTTTGAAATCTTTCAGATTTACAAATAGATGTGCCAACATGGCTCTTAAATCAGCAACCAGGCAGAACTTTGTCTAATGACCTGAGACTTCTCCATAAGAGATCTGACAAAGTTAGAAACTGCATCACCCAGGTATGTGGCACAAATCTAGCTGCTGCCTGTACACTAGGAAAGTCCAGTCCCATCAGGCTGTGATTGGGATCAGTAAGCCAAGCAGATGCATGGCATGCCTTGTTGGAAGCTCAGCACACATAACTAGAACATAATTTGGTTTACAAAAACCAGTATGCATAGAAGTTTCAACACACTGTTTGCAGACAGTAATAGCTGTTGTGTTTCTGTTACTAGGCAGTCAATCTACAAAGAGAAAATTCAACAGTGTCAGGATGATCTAGCCCTTGGGCTGAGCCTTTAAGCAATTTGGTACCAAGGGAAGTGAAGTGTTCTTATCACCCAGGAGTGGCTGTCAGTGCCGGCCACGCTCTGCTGAGCAGCACAGGCTCTGCTCACCCAGCCCCAATTAGCAGGGAGGGTAGCAGAGATGTTCCAACCCATCATGAGATGATTATTACTGCTAGATCACACCAGCAGCAATTGTGTCAATTAACAATGAGGCTGACTAGAGGTATTTGTTCTGAAATTTGGGATTACAAGGTCAGGACAATGCTCTATTAGCATCAAATCTCAAAGGTCATCTTTATTTTCCTGCTGGCTTGTGTATGACTGCTGCCAAGCTGTAAAGCAGCAGCACTTTCCGAGGGGTCTGATTTATACTTTGGTGCTGCTGCTGAGTGTTTGGTGGATGAAGAAAAGGAGTCAGGAAAAAAAAAGTCAGCCATAGCTCTTGCAAAATTCAAGCAATTCACAAGAATAAGCTGCTATGTTTGGGCATAAAAGAGGGACAACAGACCAGATGTGAGTAGTGAATATTCATGTAGCTATTTCTGTTTAAAAATAGGTCCTTAAGCACAATGTAAGTTGACTGACTCTAATAAATTCCCCCCCGCCTTTGAAAGAATAACCATTTCTGACATTTAAAAAGTTAGTTTTGTTCACTAGTGCATTCAGACTCTGTTTGTTTTCTTTTAACCAATAGCAATTGCTTCGTGAAGATGAACTGCTCTGTTTTGGAGGATTCACATGTAAGTGTTTTGAGAGTTGGGTGGTCAAAATAGCATAAGCTTGGACAGCCACAACAGAAATTGCCAGTGCAGCACTTTAGTTATGACTAAAAGGCCTCCACACGCTGTGACCAGACCTAATTCTCTGCCACAGGAGGAATTTGTAGGAATGGAGGGAAAAGAGCAGGTGGTAACTCTTCCTTAAGACACGGCATTGCTATGCTCCCTTCAGAGTAAGGCTTAATATTTAATATCCACACAAGTCTGTTGGTCATTATCCAGTAAAAAAAAAAAGTGCTGTTTTTACTTCTCAGGCACATGAGAATTTCACAAGTGTAAAATTAACAGCTCCTTTTCAGCAAGGCTACAGAGCATTCTAACACAGCTCCCACACCAGCTGCACTCAGAACCCACATGTCTGATGTGAAATCAGTCCAGAAGCATCAGGGTGAAGATGCATCAACTCCTTCCTCTTGTGCACAATCTTCAAACATTAACAGCATTGATCTTTCTTTCAAGTCAGACAAAAGTTTAGACCATCTCCAGACTCTTAAGAAAGAGAGACCAAAAGAGCCAGAAACACAACACAACCTTGCTATGGGACAGGCTTCTGTCACAGCAGATTTTCAGCCCTATTGAAAAAGAAGGCAAGGAGCTTTGCTGTACTTGTGCTCAGAAAGGCATGAAATATAACTTCCTATTTGATGTGGATATCAAAGCAGGGGTAATTTGCAAGCTGCCCCAACAGAGTATGACCATGAACATGACCCTAGCCTACTTGTAAACATGTGCATGACTGACATAACTCCCTCCAAGTGGTTTGCAAGAGCAGAAAACTGGAAGCAGAGAGAAGCTTCCCTTATTCCAAAGGGCTTAGAATAGATGCAAATCTTAAAATGTTCGTCAGCACTTTTCCTGTCCTCAGTACTGACCCTACCACTGAAGCACCAGGGCAATTTGGCAAAGCTGCTGAAGACAAGCTGTTAAATCATCTGGAGAATGTCTTAGAGAGTGGAATACACCAGGTTTTTCCCCTCCCCTACCTCCTTACACAACACAAGCCTGCAGACAGTGTTTCACTGAGCAATGGGTCCAGAGTGAAGCCACAAAGAAATCTTATAGGATAAAGAGCAGGAATAAATAGTTAAAGAGGGTCAGTTTTCCCTGGTCATTCCTTATCAATAGTCAAGCTGTAAGCTAAGGAGATGCATCCTTAACCTGCAGAGCTGACTGCCAGACCTTTTCCATTCTGAACTCTAATGTAACTATTACAAGAATTCATTCATTAACATCAAAGATACTATGCAGAAGTCATCACTTAAGACTGCTTTGCTTTTGAGTGACTTCTTGCTCTGCTTGCAGCAGATCATGTGAAGTAGATGATCAAGTCTGGCAAACTGGTGACATTGCTATGGATTTGATACTGTTCCAGTATAACACAACACAGATAAGACAAATGGAAAAAAATCCCTTCTTATTCTTAACTGTAGAATTCCAGTAGAATTCTTAATTTCAGTTAAAAGTTTATTTTTTCCTCAGCTTAGCTTCATTAGTCAACATATTTTATAACAGGAAGAGTCAGTGGTTGACAAGCTGCTTGAAGGCTATCTATGGAGTTCAGTGGTTTTGACAGGAAAAAAGTTTGTAACTGCTTGGTAAAGGCCTGATTTTAAACAATACTCCCCAAAAATTAAGACACATGGTTACATGCTATACAAGGCACAAGTTACACACTGGTTACACACTGCACTTCGTTTCCAAATCAAAGAGAAAAGGTGAGTTACTTACTTGCTATTGTTTTAAAATAAAGTGGGAGTTAACTGACTACAAATCCTATAGCAGTGAGATACTTCAGACAGCTTCAGCTGAAGATCATGAAGCCTGCAGAGCAAGAGCACCTTTTTTATTCCTATGAGAGGCCTGACTGTGCAAGTCTGGGGGCAGGATTAAGGCCCATCATTTCCATGGATAGGTTTATTATTTGCACATGTAATTCCATGAAAACCCTTGAGCACATGATTGTTCCCTACTAACCTGCCCCAAATTCAGTGCATGCAGCTTACAGCACCCAAGCTGTATTTATATATCACAGTAATTTTCCAGCTCTGCAGTAAGCAATTGTCTTCTAAGTAACCTCCAAGTTCCTGCAACCTGCTTTATTTACCCATTCCATATTGCCTCTTGTACCCAGGATTAAAGTCAATTTATACCTGCAATATTTATTAACATTTCTGTTTAGACTTACCTAGGATATTGGAAAAGCTCCAAGATAAGCAATTGGATTCAAACTCTGAATTCCTGTTTTAAGTAGAATGTATTTGTGTTTATTTATAACCACTATATCAATTTTATCTGATGATTTATAGAAGTCAGGTCGAGTAATCTCTGTGGAACTCAGAGTCAGCATCCATGTTAGCAGCTTTGAACTTGCAGAAAAAGGATGTTGGAGTCAGTAGGGTCAGAATTTGCAAAGCAGGTTGCTGAGCTGCTTTCCAGAACAGTAACCATTTAATAGGTGTGCTTCTTCCTAATTCTAGCTATGACACCTGCATAGTGTCACCTGCAGTGTTACACCATTTTATAGTCACCAAAATTTTCTAGCAATGACTAGAGATTCTCTAGTCAGAGAATTGTTGCCCCAAAGGAACAAGATTCCAAGTATTTGCCATCACAGAGGGGCAAGTACCTTTTTCCACATCAGGAGCTTTTTGCTCAAGTTCAAATTTCTGAACACTTCCTACACACATCACTTGCTGTGAAAGAGGCAAGCTGTACTCTGAACCTCCACTCTGCCACTGGGCTGTTCAAGTCATACAAGAAGCTACTTGCACTGTACAGGATGCAAAAATGCAAAATACACTTTCACCCTCACTCAGACCCTGCAGAGGTCAATTTCTGAGGAAGCAGTGTTAACTGATACTGTTATCACATAATTATACACAGAACACAATAAACTGAAGGGCTGGGAAAGATCCAAATACCAAGAGACAATCTTTCAAATGGGGAAAAAAAAAAAAATTCCCCTCACAGCAAGGGACACCACAGTACCATGGTCATTTCAATTGACTGTTTCATGTCATCTAAACAAAACAGGCTTGTCTTGGTGACAGGTTTTGTCACCTCTGTCAAGCCAACCCTGAGGCCTGACCTCCTCTCATTTTGTCCACATGTGGGGGGAAAGGGATCATGGCAGAACTGTGCAGACATTGCTGCTGGAAAAGGGACAGCTGAATGCCAATGGCTCAGAGGAAAAGATAAAATGGTTTTCCCTGACAATAGGCTTTAAACCAATTTCCATCTACTCAACATGTACAACTGACTCGATTTGTTTCCAAGGAAGACTCATTCCAATACAGGACAGGAGAAGCACAGTAAGCCTCCCTAGATGGCCAACTAGCCAAGTACACCAAGGAATACACCACATCTAACACAGAGGAGTTTTCAGAGTTTATGGGGATGAATTTTAGGGCACACCTGTACAAAACAGAGGAGAGGGAACAGTTCAGTGACAGGTCTAGCTTATGCACCTCTTTCAATTTCAGGTATTGACAGTACCATGGCGTCAGGCAGTCTCAGGGCAGAAGGTTACTCAACACTGGTCTGTGGGGATCACCTAAGAGAAGAGGAAAGGTGTGTCAACACACCCTGACAGCTACAGAGACAGCTGACCAGAGCAAACAATACAAGAGCAGACAGCAGGTCTCCTGTTCTGCCAGGAGAAGATAGTTACAGTCAGACTAACAGGCTCCAGACTACACCCAGGTCAGTGCTATCCAGCAGGAGCCAAGGAAGGTTCAGACATCAAGATAATCTCACCACTGCCTTAAAAGGAATGGAATTAATGACCACCAACATGAAGACCACAGCTTTGTGAAAGGTCAAACACATGCTTCCTGCCAAGAAAGAGACCCTGCCCTCTCAGTGACATCAACAGCATCCAATAAAGCTTCCCATTCGTCTTCCTGAGTTGTAACAAGCTCCAGTTCCCATGGGGTTGTCAACTCAGAGACCCAAAATTGTACACTAGGTGACATCTCCCATCTACCCTGGCAGGCCAGCTAAACTTAACACTAGTCACCAGCATGAAATAAGATGAGGACACTGCTCAAAGTGTTGCTGCTTTGCTCTTAAACCCTAGAAGGATTTAGCTGCTCCTCACTGGCCTAAGAAGGAATCATTGGTGCACAGTTTCTCTAATCCTCAGTCGATTTTTGCACTACTGAGACCACACAGACAAAATAACAGCAGAGAGGAAAAGGCACTGTGTCACCTTAAATCACATTGCTGTTTTATGCTAGCCCAAGAAAAGTTTTGTTTGTGTTTTGTGCTTAGTTTTCCTGCCACATTATGGTGACCACTTGAATTCACTGGACTTGCTGAATCTGCAGGCTCAGAGCAGTGAATGTGACCACCCAAAGAGCATCCTTGACCCCCAGGACTGTTTGCCACAGCTCAGTATTCCCTGCATCGTGTCTTTGGGTGCTTACGGATATGTGCCTATTCAGAAACATTTTGCTTACCCAGCAAAGCACCTTTATGAAAGTACCCTGAAGGACAACAAAATGAGTTGGATTTCTGCCTGAATCAGCAAGTGGTTCTGCAGGCCATGGTCCCCTCTGGCTGCATCCCTGCCCTAGGAGGAGCACACATGGATGTCTGAGACCACCAAGTAGCCCAATGGATGCCCTTAGAAAGGACAGATTTAATGGCTATGAAAAGTAAAGTTCAATCCATACCTACAAAAATGTATCAGCACAGCTAAACAAAGGTAAAAAGATGTCCCTGCTCATTACAGAGTGGTTGGACTAGACAATCTTTAACCAAAACTATTGGTTACCAAATATTCCAACCCAAACTATTCTATGACAGTGTGCCAGTTTCTGTGCTCCCTTATCTAGTCTTAGAAGCACAGAAGTTAACTAGATTAGAATCATATTCCAAAAGCCTCTTAATGTTGCTTTAAAAAATTAGAGGAAATATAAGCAGAGATGCCTTCAGGCATCTTGAAGAACCCCCATCTGAGTCAAAGTCTTCCACTAGGAAATACCCAATGGGATTGATCACATTTAGCTTTTGACAGGATTCAGCAATCTGGCAGAAGCAGGCATTGTTGCAAGGGTGTATTGGGAACTGCTGAGTGTTGTGCAGGTAGTGTGCTAGTCTAACAGAGATCAGTATTTGCTTCTGCTCTGGTCAAGAAGCAGGAGTGAGACCATGACTTCTCAGAGTAATGGTTTGGTTGCTTGGGGGACTATCCTCAATTTAAAGAAACCATATCTTTCCTGGCTTTGCTTTTATATTTTTCATAGACATGAAGAATTGCTGTGAAGGGGACCAGAACTGGAAGAAGCACTAGGTTAAGGGTATCTCTGTGAGGAAACTGAAATAAAACCAATATACAGCCCATGCAAGTATCAAGTCTAGTCATTTATCTTTAAAACCCACATTTACAATAGCTGCACCCATTTTCTAGCCTGCAAAAACAGACAGGCTCTCCAGGATAACAGGTTATGTCTCTTTCAGATAATGTTTTATCAAACTAGATTGTGTCTGCATCCTCATAGGATATCCTCTGATCTCTCTCAATCTAACTTCAACTCCAGAAGAATTCTGACACTCAGAAGTTAAAACACATCCTTCCAGACTGGTTGAACTCAGAAGTCCAGAGGCCCCACACTGGTAAATACCTGAAGAAACAGAAAAATGTCTCTGCAGACCGGAGAGGCTGCAGGAAGAAAATACAGCCCAGAAATTCAGAAGGTAATTTCACACTTCTGCCACATTCCACTACAAATACTTTTCATTAAGTAAATCCAGGGTGCAATGGTAGCAGGCAGATGGTGAGAGAAGTCAGGGCAGAAAGCAGATGAACCACAGAGGAACATAATGCCATGTTGAGTTTCCAAGCCTGAGTTTCCTTTATTGTCCAGACAGACTGTCTACTTCCACCCCATAGGGCTACGAAGGGATGGAAAATATTGAATGCATCACTGTAATTAGAGAGCACATGATGGAGTTACCTTCACTGTGACTGATCTGTGGACACACACAAAGCAGACTTTCAATATAACAACTGCTACTCTTAGACAAGGAGTACCAGTGGGGAAAGACACATACTCAATCCCTTCCTGACACACCAGAGAGCTCAGCAGAAGTCTTATCAACACATCTCAATAAGATGCAAAACACATTGCAATAATGTATTAATCTCCTCACCCTTATGACTCAAAATTCTTTTGACTTAGGAAAAGTCATTTGCAATAAATGGTAAAAGTCACTTAGAAACCCCAAAGCTCTAAGCACATGGTTTTACCACCAGCCATTTGGAGGATTAAAGCATGCAAACACAAAAAGTATGAACTTTCAAAATGCCGGCAAGAGCTTTTGTTTACAAGTAACCAGAAACACAGCATCTAAATAATTTGTATAAATCCTCAGCCACTGTGTGAACAAACCCAGCTATCTGAGTTTCAGCTGTGTGCTCTATTTGGCTATAGAGCAGCAGTGTTTCTGTATTCAGGATGCCTGAATTACGAAGAAGAATGAATCAGCCTTGTAACAAAGTCTGTTTCTTTCATCAGTTTCTAATTAATGGCTACAGATAAAACAAATGGAGAGCAGCTTTTATCCTCATGCTCTGTTGGTCCCCCTCGGGTGAAGGCAACATTAAAAGATTCCATTGATAAGCTAACTGACCAGGCAGGGTACTGGGAGCCACACTAGCATCTCAGTGCACCAGAAATCTTCCAGCTGGGTTACAAGGACCAAGCACCACAAAGGGAGACCAGAACACCATCAGCCTGACTGGACAATGCACATGCACACATTGCCTTCACTTTGGACTAATTAGTCCATAGCCCATTCCAGCAGTTTTTCTGGCTTCAGATGTCTCAAAACAGACACTTGGCAATAACCTGGCAAAGTGGAAGTTTTTTAAGTAAGCTTTGAGATAAGTCACTTGACTGATGTTTCAGTTTTTCGGTTTTGTGGAGGTAGCAGACATTGTCCTTTGCTGCACCACTGGCTGTTGCTATTTTGACCACCAAGGCATCACTAAAAAGATGCCACATTCTGTAACATCTTTCCACGTTTAGTCATGTTTTCATTTTCATCTAAAAAGAGTGTGTATGAAACCTGATACACCAAGAAAACCAAGTGATGCCTCCCCTCTTACCCCAATCTAATAAAAACAGTGTGACTGAAATGGTCATTTAACACATTTAGCAAGTCAACTACCAAAAGACCAACAAGACAGTGTTCAAGAGACATTTTTACCATGACACTTCAAACTCCAACTCCTGCATGATTCACTTTGCCCCTTTTCAGCAGATCTAATAATACCACAATATGCAGCATCATGATAACACACCAGATTCTAGTCCTTGAAGTCCAGGTTTTAATTTCTTTGTAAAGCATGCATCATTTCAGGCTGAAGCCTTCACAGAACCTCTGAGATTACTCTGAAATTCAGCTTCATCAGAGAGCCAACAGCATCCTGTAGCCTACAAGGCCCAGAGAGCCAGCACAGATTACACATATCTTAACCACCAGGCTCTCTTGTGCTTGCAGCTCACCAGTGGCTCTGCCTTCAGCTGCAGATCTGTTACAAACACACATCAAAACCCTGAGTGATCTACACATCAAAAAAGATCCCTTTGTCCATCATCTCCTATGCACCATTTTCACTTTCAGTTATGCAAAATGTCTTACAGAGGAATCCAAGACAAAGCCCTGAATGTGTTACTTTAAGGTGCCAACATCTGTGACACATCTGGTTCTAATTTCATTATTACAAATCTGCAGACATAAATAGTGGCATTTTGGCCATCAAGAAAAGTTACTGCTAAATAGGAGCTTTTATGTGTAGCTATGTAATAGTTACGCAAACTGTCAGATTTTAGGTTTTACCTTCTCATAACTCAAAGTTTTATTCAATAATATTCTTGATCATGCTTTTTTCTTTTTTACTCTGAGAATTTCAGGACATTTCCCTAACTTTGTGCTGCAGTCAAACTGTTGTCTACCACAGGAAAAGCAAGAAATTGTTTGTGAGGAAGATTTGTTATTTCATCCTTTTTCCATAGCAGAAGCAGGGCTATTTTAGGAAGGGAAGAAAAAAAACACAAAACAAAATAAACAACACCCAAAACCCAGCCAACCAGAGTTACACAGGCAGGTAGCTGCACCACTGGCCAAGTGAACTTCTCAGATTTCATTCTATGGCTCATATTTTTCAGGCGCTATCTTGGTTGTTCAAATCAACCCCTCACAGAGAGCCAGTCTTCCAAGTACCAAGCACTCAACCCTTCCTGAAAACCTGATACCTTCCCAGGCACACTGGACTACAGAGAAAACCAAACAGCAGCACTTGCAGAAATGCTGCTCTGCATGGCCCTGCACATCCACACAGCCCAGAACATTTCCTTCAGTTTGCACTGATGGCTTCCACACTCACATTGCCTCTGTTTACAACTCATGACTCATGTTAGATGGCATTGCTCTTTCTACAGTGCAAAAACTGACAGATTGAAAAGATTTGCATCTCATTTCTCTCTCCTTGAGGAACATTATGTTTGCCTGTTCACCACTTTTAATAATCCATATCACAGTATAATCCTGTAAAGTTAGAAAATGAGGAAGACCTGTGTTTTCCAGAAGATATTCTTCATAGACAGAACATACATAGCTGTGCCAAATCTTCTCCACAACAACCTTAAATCTTTTAGAGCAGACACTCTTTCTATTTGATTCCCAAATTCAAGAAAACATTTGAGATGACAGGAGAAAAAAGCCAATAAATTTTTTTTTATGGAAGGAATAAACTCATAACATATTTTTATGATATCTGAAATTCCATGCTAAGACTTTCAAAGGCAAAATTATTTAAGCTATTATTGGAGGAGAGAAAAAAAATAGAAAGGAAAAAACCCACTAACTTCAGTGAACAATTTGTCTATCCCTGAACAGTCATAGTACAGGGTACTATTTTGGCATGTTATCTCCCAAGAGAAAAAGCAATGGGAGGAAAATTGATTTGCTCTGTCATGCACAATGAAGCAACTGCTCATCTCAGGCAGTCACATTTTATTATGCTCTGTCAAAGTGTAACACAGCATTTTCAGCATGAAGAAAACCTTCATGCTCTACTTTAAAGAGCCCAGAGACTCAATCTTTGGCAGTCATATGTTTAAATGTTCAATTTCAGCCAAAAAAGTACAATATGGAAGGCAATTAAAGCATTTTTGGAATTAAAAAGCATCTCCTCGCGGACGTAAGGCAGATTACTTTAATCTTTCAGGGTCAGACTAGGATGTCTAAGTGTCTGCATCAGAAGAAGGAAAAGGAAAGATAATCCAGTCCCCAGGGGGAATTCTCTTCTGTGGCTTTGTACAAGACCAGGACCTGGGCTAACACTGCTCCACAAAAACATGTTAGTATCAAACCCACTTTAGGATGCACTGCTCCCTTCAAAGTCCACAGGCAATGGGTACCTAAAGATGAGTAGCACTTGGAGCCAAGTCACATTTCAAAAAGCTTCCTTCCTCTCTCCCCATATTTACTCATTCTCTGGCAGTGTCTGTGGTTTGTTCTTTTTACACTGACCTAAATGCTTCACCATAGGCAGCAGACAGGTATCACAGAGCTCAGTATAATCCAGTGTATAATGTTAGCATTACAAAGCACAGCAGGACCAACATCAGGTATCACTTCTGGCATGAGAAAGAGATTGGAGAATTGTCTCAAGCCTTCCTAACATGTCATATGCACAAAGACAGGGAAGTACCACTATCAGACACACAAGATTAAGTCCACTGAGACCTTAAAAGTGACTGAACCATAAGTTCATGGTGGATGCAGACAATCAAGATTACACTATGAAGCATCATAGAATAATGCTGATTTTTAATATTTGGTTGACTAAGTTTTCTAAGCAATTTGCCTTTTGGAAGAATAGAAGCATTATGCCATGAGCAGTTTCTTCAGAGACAGAAATTTTTAGCTTTCCTTTTAGAATTCACCTGAGGTGATATCTGCCCAGAAGAGAAAGAAGATTAAAAAGAAAAAAGGGGGGGGAGTAAAATATTTAGACTTTCTCCATTTACTTAACCAAGGCTAAACACAAATTTTTGCATTCTCTTTAGCTATCTACTTGTTGAAAGGCTATGTTGACCTCTGCCCCCCTACATTAAATTATATGCATCTTCTTGACATCTAAAAAAATCAAAGTTCTAAAGGACTATTTAAATGCAACTTCTCTATTTATTTAAAAAGGACTTTTCACTACACACAACTCCCCTGTGCCTTTACTGAGTTTCAGGATATAGTTCACTCTGGAGAAAATACAATACTAGTATGGCAGATGTTAGATGTTATATGGCTGAAGGCAAGAGGAAGAGCATTTCACACTGAGACAGGAAAACCAAGGAAATCTTCTGAGAATACTGTTAGCTACTGCAAAGAGAGACAGTTTTTCAGATACCATGGAGGCTCAACTCTAAAGTCAGTGGAATGGCAATAATATGACACTAGAGAAAGAACTGAACCTTTTTCTTCTCCTTAAAAATAGGACCTTAATAGGACTTTAAAAATTCTTTGTAAGTAGTAATCTTCCTGAAGGCTTCCTAGCTTAGTCACCCAAAA
Source organism: Serinus canaria (assembly GCF_022539315.1). Classification (NCBI taxonomy): domain Eukaryota; kingdom Metazoa; phylum Chordata; class Aves; order Passeriformes; family Fringillidae; genus Serinus; species Serinus canaria. Next base: position 22,735,117 of record NC_066320.1, on the reverse strand, counting down.
ACAGAAGTGGTTTCCACTTTACAAGGTCTCTATTTCTCATACTCTAGCCTGGATTAAAAATGGGAATACTAGACTGCTCCAGCCTAACATCTACCTCTTTGCAAGCCACCAGTGTCTCAACGCTAATTTGGGAGGTGCAAACGTATGGCCAAATGCATTCACTGCTGATTCTGTCTGCGGCTTCCCTGCTCTTTCTGGGATTCATCCACAACCCAGTCCAATGGGAGGTGATGTATTTCCCCAAAACCACACAGGTGGGACCCAAGCTCCAGTGCCTAAAGCCTTTGCTGCTGCTGAAATACCATACAAACATAATTCCCACAAGCTGCAGAGTAACCTTACAGCTGGAGCCAAGTGCCAGAGCAGGTATGTTCATCCCTATCACAGCCACACACAGGCAGCAGCCCTGCTTCCAACAAACCTCAGACCAGCAGAGTAACATTTCCCTTCGTTTTAGGCAAAAAAAAAACCAAACCCATGCCATTAAAAAAACTCCTTCCTTCAGCAGAGCCTGGAGAAAACATTTAGGTTCCTACTTGCTCAAGTACACAGTGCATGCAGCACTAGCAGTGACATACATAGCCCCAGGAGAGCAGAGAAAAGCAAAGGAATGTGCAAAACCTTCTCAAACCCAACCATTAGGAAAGGTTTGCTGACACATGCACATAAAGCTCTACACCCTCAGCTCAGTGACAGACGTCCTGCAGCACCCTGAACGTGCCACAGGCACAGCAGTACCAACAGGCCCAGAGCCAAAGCAGGGGAAGACAGACAGGAGAAGATGGTAAGCTGGCAGCGGTCCCTGACACCCTCTGGGGGCTGCAATAAAAGCACCAACCCCTCTGCAATACAAAGCACCCTTGAAAATGTAAGCCTTGAAGCAGCTGGCAGTGCTACACCACTGCAGTACCTTGGGTTCCTACAAAGGAAAACCTGAGCTGAGAGCTGCCCTAGGAGAAGTGGAGTCCTGCTGAGGTGAGCTACTGCTGCAGCAGCCTGGCCCAACCACCTCCACAATGAGCTCCAGCCCACTGCATTCATCCATCCTGGAAGTCCAGACTAATAGAGAGACATAGTGGTAAAGAGAGGATAGAGCCCTGCTGCTGATGCAAAGAGAACTTTGCCATGCTCACCTGATTTTCACATTTTGGGACCTTCAACAAGTCTCTGTTCTGCCTAAATCCTCTGTCTGCTAGTTCTCACAACCCTAAAGTGAAGCAGCCTGCCTGGAGTTAACAAATCCTTTGACCAGCTTAGAGACAGTCTTGGCTGTTACATCTCCTCATTCCAGAATATTTCCATGACATGATTCAGTTATTTCTGTTCCTAGCCATGAAAATAAATATGGGGCTGATCTCATTAAAATCTCCCAGAGCCTTTGATGTAATTTTAATATATTGCCACACTTCTGTTCTTACAGTTCTCTTGGGCTGAAGTGACACAGTTTTCCAACTGCTCTCCCCAAAGCTGTAACACAGGTTGGTGTGAGTCAGCTCTCCCTGCACACAGCAAAGCACAGTGATCTTTTTTAATGTTGTAATTCTCAACACGGTCTTCTCTGCTTAACACTCACTATTTCTTCTGCTGGGGAATAAGACCTGCAGGTGCTTTACTTGATAGGTGGCTGTGTAAGAGCTAGACCCTTGCCGCTGAACTGCTCTTTGCCAGCTTCTTGCAGAGCCCTTTTGCAGCACACCTTCTCACACACGTGGAACTCTCAGAAGCAGCACAGTCACTCCCTTCCTGTAGCAGGGCAACACAGGACAACAGCAAAGTAAGATTAACCAAGCTATCAACCATTCAAAGGCAATTTTTGGGGGACTAACCCTCTCCACTCACTTTGGCTGGAGTCAAATACAACCCAGAATGAACACCACTGCTCCCTCACATCTGTATTCAGTCACCTTTTGCATTCATTCTGCTTTGAATGCTCTGAAACACAACATGCTAATACTCCACAGCTGTTTCTTAAAAAAAAAAAAAGGCAAAAAAAGGCAACCAAAACAAACTTCTGCCAAAAGAAAACAAGTAAAAACACCATTGGGATTTAACTGCTCTGAAAAGGCAGTTCTCACTTACCTCTTGCAAGAGACAAGTCCTTAAAATAGGATCTTTCTTAAAAGTAGACACCCTACAAGGCACACCTAGATAATCCCATTTCCCAATAGGATTTTCAGGTAAAAACACACTCAGGGTTAACACACAAAATACAGAGTTTAGGTATCAAAGAATAATTAAGGAAAAAAAACCCACTGAATCACTGGAAAATACAATTAGGGAAACAGCACTGGGAAGGGAAGCAAAACACACAACAAAACTGACTTGTAGGCTAGCCAGCAGGGTCATCCATTGCAGTGCCACCCAGAAAGTGTGAGGTTGGGGGCAGGGGTAGAGGCACATTTGCAAAACTAGTTTGTTTGACAGACTGAAAACATCAGAACACGTTTTCATCTCCAGTTACAAGGACAAAAGTGAGAAATGTTATGCATGTTCGCTTTACTCGTGTCACATCAGTGGCTGTCACCACAGGACATCATCCCTTAGTTCCATTCTGTGGTGTGGCAGTGGTCTGTTCTTTTGCTAAGCTGCAGCAAGGAGACTCTGCAGTATAACAACACATTACCTCAATTTCCTTTTCTGCAAGGGAAGCAATCAATATTTTATGATGAAAATTCCTGGCTCACAGTCCCATAGCTTTGTACAGCTGATCTCTGCAGCAGTTCACATACTGATGCTGCTTCTGATCCCCAGACCATGTGAAGGGCAGTTAAGCTTTAACTATTCCACATTTTCAAAGAATTGAGGATTATTTACTTGTGTTTCCATTCTTTGATGGGAAGCCATAAAGCCCCCAAATTGTCCAGACAGAAAACAACTCTAGCCCTGAGGAACAGTCAACCACATCCTCCTTTTGAGGGTTTTTGTGAACAAATACTCAGCAAAAAGTTAAGTTTAGGTAGAACAATTTTAAAGATTAGAGTATTATAATATGCATTACAGGACATGAAGGAAACAGGGGGAAGCTGATGTCCTGGAACAGACTTGAGGCTCCCAGTGTGAAAGGGGGTCACAAGTATAATCCCAAAAGTCACAAGAACCACTCTTCTGCATGTGAGGATTTCACATGCTGATCTGAAGACCCTCTTGCTCTCTGGAAGTGATTGACTGTCACAGCTATAGAAAAGAGCTGATGACACCCGTGGAAAGGGAATAATTTAGCCAACAGATATTTATCTATCTGCTAAATATCCCTGAGCCTTATCCATTGACACAGTCACATCCATACTACCCAGGACACAGCAGTGTAGCTCTGTACATGCCATACTCTAAGCACAATCAAGGATGTTTTGATCCACCACTATTCTGAGACTAACACTTTCCTGGTGCTGTTTCAGGGCATGGCTTCAGTTCAAACCAACTGGTTCAAACTACCACATCACATATACCTGGGGCTCCCAAGGGAACATGCAATTTGTGTCAGTAAAATCACTCTTGCTGGCCAAACCCTAAATGGAGAAAACTGAAACATTATGAAAACATTGCCTGCCCATATAACTGCATTTATACCAACACAGCCAAATATCACCCCTGATTGATCTCCCATCCTGACATGAAACACTAACAAGTAGTTAATATCAATCAAGCTTAAAAGGTCAGCAGTTACTTGCTTAGCATTTAAAAGTATCCCAAATTTTTAAGAGAATATTGCTATGTCTTCTCCATATAGACCAGTAACGCAGTGCATTCAGCTCTGACACAAGATTTCAGAAGTTTTTTTTTTGTTGCTCTTGCTGTTGTCTTGAAACAAAGGATTCTCCAAACAGAGACCTTGCAACCTGGAGAAAATTATCAGCCAACACAGGGTCTTCTCAAACTCAAAACACTTTGCACTCTCACTTCTAAATGAGGTCCTTTAATTAAATCTCCAGGCTCCTAAAAAGGGCCTTAAAATTGTGACAGAGTGTTTTCCTCACATTTTTTAAATAAAGACAATTATGGAAAAGCAATCTGTGCAAGCAGCATTGATCAAACAAAGTACTGCTTGCAGTTTTCAGCCAGCTCAAAGAGATTCAGAAGGCTTCTCCTGTGCCACACACCCAAAGCTTCCTCAGCATTTAGCTTCTTTTTCTGCCTTACCTATCTGATACTTTTCTGCTCAGAAAGATACTCACAAAAATAACCAATGAAACCTCTGCATGTTGCAAGCTGGGGCATGAAGTCATGGAGAGGTATCTGGTCACCATCAGGCAACTGTTTCCAGAAAATAAACTGTATTCTTATGTTTTTATTCAAGAACAAACTGTATTACTTCTGTCAATGTCCACCATCCCAAATGTTATTGGGCAAGTCTAGCAGGTCTGTGTACAAAACTCTGTGAGCACAAAGTATTCTTCAGAAGCAGCACAAGGAAAGAACTGCAAACAAGTCACATTTTGTGAAGCTGGGCTCTTTACTCTTGGTAAGGGCGAGCAGCATCTGCAGATCAGTGAAACTGGGACACAAAACTGACATGAGGAGAAGCTGAGCAGAGCTAGGCTGAACCCTTGGACTGGAGGGCAAGCGCTCATTAATGAGGGGAACAACTCCTACCTGCCTTATTCCAAATCTCCCACGCCCAAAGAACTGATTAACTCTCGCTTGGAAAGACTCAAATCCCCGCAAGGCAGGGAATGTGCTGGGGAGGCACAAGGGAGGGAAAAAGGCCCGGATGGCTGGGGCCTAGTGGCCCACATGCGGCTGAGATGAAGGTAGAAGTTTTAATTTTACTTCCCTGGATTTTAACAGCAGTAAGAGCCAGGGCTTACTCAATTGGGATTCCTAAAAATAGCACTTGCCTAAGTAACCACACAGGACCACATGGGGCTCTATTTTCCTTAACTAGCTTTTGATCTAATGGAATTCTTCAGTTAAGTAAAAGAAGAAACGGGGTCTTTGTAGTGAAAGCACATGACCAGGAGTTAGGAAAACTGGCTTCTCCTGCACACTGCTACAGATTTGTTGTTTAGTCTTTCATGCAAAACAATGTAGCTCTTAAAGTACCTTTCCACCTCAGACCAAAACCTGTGACTGCATTTAAAAGCTGAAACATCGGTGCCAGCTTTGCTCCTTCCAGCCGGCCATGCGGCCAGAGCTCAGGGTGGGACGCAGCTCTATCCGTGAGCCAGACAAGATTCCAGCCATCAGCCTGCTTGCACTCCACACCTCAAAGCTACACTGGCTGCAATAGGGCTGAGCTAAGAAAAGTTTTGGTATGTCCCTGTGCACTGCATTTATCTTTCTGCAATGCGCTGTTGCACTGTCCTCTGCACTTCACTTGCCTCACACAGGAAGCAAAAATTAAGCTTCTTATAGATGGGAACACGGTGCATTAAGCACTGGCAGAGAGTCTGTCTAGCACCCAGAGATGCTCAAATCCCACAGCAAACCACGGCAGCTAATGCACCCAACGCAAGGAGGCAGAGCTGCAGTTCAGCGAGGCTGGAAAGCACAAGAGCAGAGCGGAAGCGACACATGCCGGTATTTCAAACAGTCAACAAGCAGCAAGTAACCTGGTGAGACCTCTGAGACCCTGACCAGGACAGACAAGCTCTGCCCTGCCAGAACCAGCTGCCTTCCCAGCTTTGCAGGACCCTACCTTCCCACACCCAGGAGAGGGCTGCGAAGGGCTCAGAGCTGCGATGCACCCTCCCACCCTGTAACCTGCCAGCTGAACGCTTTCCCCAAACACCCCCTTCCACCCTCCCCAGCCACCACGGGAGCTGCTACAGCTCAGGGCTCCTGAGATGGGATTCCCCACAGCAGCAGTTTTAGGGAAAAGACACTGGACAGCAAGAGATAAGCTGGAGTGAACTGTAACAGCAAATTAACCCTTCCCTGGCTGCTGGGAAAGTGAGCTGTGCCTAGCACAAAAGGAGGAGACATTTCAGCAGCCACACTGAGGAGAAAGGACATAATACACCTGACAATACATTTAAACAATGTAAAACATCCTTCTCAATGCCTGCAGCAAGTCAGCTCCTATCCTAAAGATCTAACACACTTGGGCCCATAAGCGCTTGCCAAGTTGTCAACATGGCCTTTGATATCAGAAAGCTTTGAAACCCCTGCCTTAAAAGCCAACACTTGCTTCTCCACCCATATTTGAAATGCAAGATGCCTGAAAGCTATAGAAGTATTTTAACACTGAACATGCAGGAGTCCACACCACAGAGCGGACACGTTGGCTGGGAGCTGCACTTGGAAAACTAACAAGTCCCCTACTGCTACAATAACCGTAGCTGCGTAACGGAAGACATGCCAGGGATCGCAGGAAGCTCAAGCCTTCCAGCACTTTCTGAAATCTCCATGGGGAGATCAGGCCAAGGAGCACCTTGTTTAAACCTATGCTAAATGCCAGGATAGCAAGGAATGCGGGGCAGGGAGGATAAATTGCCACCGTTTTCCTTAAAAAAAAAACAAAACCAAAAACCAAAAAGCCCAAAGAAAAACAACCCTGCTTGAATCGCGTTTTGTACCAAACTGAGGCGTTATGAGTGTTTGTTTTCGCTCGGGGGGGGGAAAAGGATAGTCAGTAAAATGTTATTTCCCCACGTCACCAGAAAACCCATGCATCCCACCCTGCAACTCAAACATTACAGCTTCATGCTTTTTTTCATCTAGGTGTAATCCATTCTCTATTTTACTTCTGCTCCTTTTCCAGGACGTAATTGATGTTATGATGTAACTGCGATCATCCCAGTCTAGGACATCTTCTTTGACCCCTTGCTTTCTGAGCTTCCTCCCAGCTTCACAGCTGAAGCCACTACAACCCCAGCCATTCTTCAGGCCCAAGAGGACTCCACAGCATGTGAGATGCTGAGACCATACCACGTGCCACAATCCACCAGCTCTGACCATGATGGAGCACCAAGGCCCAGCCCTCAAACCTACAGCCACTCCAAACTCAGGATTTCACTCATACATAAAGTACCCTTCTCCCCAGACACAAACAAAACAGGGTAGCACGTGTTTCAGTAGGAGTTGAGTCTTCCTACTTTGGCACAGCAATTTAGGAGCTGTAAGACAAGCACTAAGGCTGGTCTGATCCAGCCTTTTACAGGCTTTACATTTCACAGTGATGTTATCAGCAAGTAAATCAAACACATTGCAAGCAAAAGAATTTTTCATATGTTTTTGCTATATGCATTCCTCTCAACTGAGTGTTCCGGATACATTAATTGTTTTCTGACAGTCATCTTTCCAATTAAGATCTGCTTCTTCCTTCCTTCCTAATTTTGCCAGTATGTTACACAAAATTTAGTTGCTAACATGTTCCAACAGGGACAAGAGGAATGATCTGTGGAGATTAAAGCATGCCATGCATCAGCCAACTTTTCAAACAACTGACAAACTAAACACAAAATATCTTGAAAGGAGAGGTTTACAGAGACGACAGCTCTCTTATTATGGTTGGCCCCAAGATCATCACCGTTTCTGTCAGTTGTCAAAAGTGTTGTGTTGCATTTTAAAAATGGCAATTAAATCCCCAAACACACACAAGAGGAGAGCCCACTAATGTTATACCTATATTTTATTAATTCAAATCCAAGCAAGACCATATAGGGTCATCTCTTAATACGTACTTAATAGCACCACAGGAGTTCTGTTCCAGGTTTCACAGAGGATCACTGATAAAACGGAGATGGAGATGATGTGCCCTTATGGATTACTTTCATCAACACCAACATCCAAGTTCTGCAGTCTTTAGGCATAGCACTTGTCAAGGGCTCCAAATCAAGAGCTTGTCTGGTCATAAACATCTTGGTATAGAGTGTGTTATTTTAAGAGACCAGCACCTATGGCTCAACTCCAGATGAGCAGTAAGTGAACCATCCGCTCAGTCCACAAAGAGAGTAGCTAGTGGTAGGTTTTGTTTTCAAATAAAGATGCTACTGATTCTACATCAGCAAGAAGTCAAGTTGCAAGGCATTAACTAGTATGCTCTCATCTCATTTTCCCACCAGCAACATGATTCTCAGATCCAAGTTTTATTGCTCAATAGCCAGAGCTTCTGCCAAAAATCACAAGGGAGCCAGGGGGAGGGGATGGCAAATATGAAATGGGACAACAGCTGTCAAGGTAATTTGATAGCAGCAATGGCTTCTTGAACCAGTGGACACTCTTGAGAATGTGAGCCAAGGCCTCCAGGCATCCACTGAAAAGCCAAGTAAGATAAAGAGCTCGGTGAGAGAGCAGATACAGATGTCTGAGACAGAGGAAAGAACAAAGAAAGCCAAGGCCATCTAACTTCTAAGAACTTCAGTTTTCCAAACAAAAAAAAAAAATTATTCAGAGCAAGTGTCCAAATGAACCCTCCCAGCCATGAAGACAAACCATCTTTTGTTTGAAAAATGTTTGCAAGTTTTCCCAGCACTCTTTCCAAAAACATCTCAAAACTACAACATCCAAACAGAGAAGAGGAGTGAAGAATGAGCTGACAGATTAAAAAATCAAGTCAATAACCCTGCACAGGTTGAAATCTAGCTCAACTTCCACTAACAAGTAGTCACCGGCATGATGAGATTCACATACATTGAACTTAGCACAAGTCAGATCCTAATAGACCAATGCCCACAGTCAAAAGTTGCATCCATAGCATAGAAAATATCCAAAAGGAAGAGTTATCAGTGGAAACCCTGAAAGTTCCCATACTTTTAGTTTAGTTGCTCTGCTAAATGAACCATCCCTTCAGCAATGAGTCATATCCTTTGGTGGAACAGTAAGAAGAAAGCTCTTTTGCTTGTGTCTATGAGGCACCTGTTTTGGTAACACTCAATGCATCACAGAGATGTGCCAGAAACACAGGCAAGCACAAAGAGCAAGGCAGGAATGTGTTAGCTGTGACAAGTGCAGCAGAGGGAGGTCAGACACTTTAATGACTACTCTCATCAATAGGTTTAACTCTTTTTAGGATATTTTTCATTTTCTGCATTTTATGCTTTAAACTTCTCCTATGCTCTGAACAATTGCAGTTTTCTTACTTCCCCTCTCTTCCCAGGGCTTCTGGATTCTCCTCAACCACCCCTATATACAGGCTTGTCTCAGCAATCTCACAGGAGTTTGCAATGGCTGGGAGAAAAAAAAAAAAGCAAACAGAAATGCTCACAGCTTTGTTCAGTATTATTGCCACCTGCTACAGACATGTGACATACCAAGAAACATGTACCCACAGATGCATTTTGGCAGTGATGATGAAGCAGATCAATTGTTTCTTCATGCTGAAGTTAACATTTTGACTGACACTAATGCAGTTAGTCATTTATGTTAAAAACAGCTTATTCTGATAGAAAAATAAAAAAAACATGACAACTGGCTACCAAAATTTAGCATTAAATTTAAAATCAAACTGCAAACCTAATTTAACACTCAATTTTTTCTAATTAGATCTTCAAACATTGCACTTGGGCAAAGCAGCCCCTGGTTTGTCTAACTGAGGCTGCAGATCTCCCCCAAGTACTGCAGCTCCCTCACCTGACCCTGGAGGGACCATCTACTGCTATTTTTGAAAGCACTTACTAAAAAAGTCCTCAGCCAACACAGGAGCTTTTGCCTTAAGTGCTGGTCCTGCAGAGCAGACATCAGACCTGGAAGAGCAGGGTGGCCTCTGCAGGCTTCCTGACGCTCACAGGGACAGATAAAGAGAATCCACAGAATGACTGCCTCGAAGCCAAACAGGTTTAACAGCCCTGCACCATCTCTGAGGCAAAAGGCAATTTGCTTGGTATGTCACAGATAAAACGTGCCTGTGTTGAGGGTAATGAGACATCTACCCCATGCCACTTCAAAAGGTTAACAACTCAAAGGTTGCAACACTCCCATCTCCTTGCCTGCAAAGGCTGCCCTACCTAGTCCCACCATCACTCCCTTTGGCTCCCTGTTCCAACACAAAGGGATTAAAAATTAAGGAAAAATAATTGTATCTAAACCTAGAAATCTACTTCTGTTACTTTTGGTAGTAACTTTTTCTATGACACTTCTGAATTCACACTTTACTGAAGGTTACCATTCACTTACCTCTCCATTTAGTGAGTCAAAGGAAGAATTAATTAATCCCTGTCCCCTCCTTCCCTGCACAAGCCAAACTCCTGGGACAGGGATGAGAAAACACAGAGATCACACCTTCACTGTCCCAGTCACATCCATTTTCTGAATGGGACAAGCAGGAAAATCCTCAGCTCCTCCCTCCTGTTCCTTTCTCCTATGTCAATGAAAACAGTAAAGAGCCAGGTCATTATGATCACACACATCTCTTCATGCCAGAAAAATGGTGCCTGGATTATGAGTCAACACCAAGCTAACAGACACTTTAATCAGACATCAGTCACTAGTGGAAGCATAAACAGACACAGTGATCATGGTATCATCAGGACACAGGTTCTTCCAATTCTGTGTCCCAGAGTAAAGTCCACCCTAGGGAGCAACCACCAGAGCAGTGACAGAGCACAGTCTGTCAACACCCTCAGAAAAAGCAGGACACACTGAGTGCCGTGTGGAGGAGGCTGCCTGCACCACCCTAGGGCAGGGTTAGACCATGACAAGGAGAAGTCTTGCACACCCCCTTAATTGTTGAAAAAAACCTGGTGAACTGCACCTTCTCCACATCACATCACCCCACATGGAAAAAGGGAAGAGTCCAACCAAGCCATCCTTTTTATCTCTAACGAATAGGATTCACCAGCAGTGAGAACAGACTTGGGTCTGTGTCACTGCATCCCTCTCAGCCAGCTTACTGAAGATTCCTTGGAATGGGTGGGTGGCAATGAGGAAGAGTGCAGTGCTACCCTCTGGTATAACTGACCTGTCCATGGTGCAAGAACAACTTTCCAGCAGCACCAGCATTAAGGGCTCACAACTTTCTGGTTCATGAGGAAGCCAACATATTTATTCATACTTGGGTTACCATCTTGTCACCAACAAGAAAAAAGGACAGTTACCTGCATGTCCCTCAACTCTGGGAATTTAAGCACTAACAGGTTGATTCTTAAAGATTTGCCTACTAGGTTTTCAGCCAGAAAAACAGGAAAGTATTTAGTACATAATTAATCCTAAACTGGACATTAGTTTAAAACTGTCTGAAAACAAAAGTTAAGCAGCACAGGATAAATGGCATCTCTGACTCAGTAAAGGAAAAACAACCTATCAAACCACTCTATAACAGTAAGAGCTAAGAAACCAACAATTAACTCAAAAATTACCTCTACAGCAGCAATTTTAGTAGCCATGAAGCTGCACAGAGCAGAGCACTAACCATGGGACATTCACCTTAATTGTCTCTACACACTTGCCTAGTGGATGGCCTCATCTCATCTATTACCTAGTCTCTCTCTGTTTTTCCTCACTACTGCCAACAAATAGTGCCAGGAGAACTACACATTGATCTGAAAAAGGAGAGTGAAAACACTGGAGACACTGACAGCCAAGGTGCTCAGGGCAAGAGAAACAAGATCTGAGTCACTGGAGGGGCTGTCAGTCTAAAGAAAGCTTCACTGCATGATGATTGAAACTATTACATGAACATTAAACCAAACTCCTATTTATAGAACCTAAATTACAGTAGACAAGCTGAAACATACTGGCTCCCACTAAACCAATTCAGTTGATGTAAGGGAAAGGGCTAAAAATGAGTCCTCGTTCTACAGCAAAGTAATTGAAGCACAAGGAGAAGGCATCACAATCAACTACAACTTTGGACAGTGCTAGGAAGTCTAAAAGATAAAACCACCACTTAATCCTTGCCCAGCTCTCAACTTACTTGAAGCAGGTATGCCCTTGATTTCCTTGGGTCATTTTTCCATTTTGAAGGAAAAAATACAGGAATAGGAAAATAAAGTCTCAGTTCTGCAAGGATTTAAAAAAAAAAAAAAAACCCAAAACAAGTTTGTTCCTACTTGTAAGAACTTTTGCATCTGGTCTTATCTTGAGGGTTTTTTCTAATGTCTCAGTCATCCTCAAAGTCACAAAAAACACTGAGATGAGAATTCCTTTTGTTAGGAGAATTGTTCACAGCAAGAGTTTTTCCTCCCAGGAACTGCATGCTGTCTCTAACTGTGAGAGTACATGTTTAATCACAGCACACTTTCATTCCTTGTCACAACTACTAACTGCAGCACTGGACAGGATGGTTAAGATAATCTCATTTCTTAAAATAATCTTTGGAGTTTAAAGCATTTCATTCCCTCCCAAATGATCACTCTAAAAACAGGACACTGCTGTCCCAGTGATTTTCAAAGGAAATAGATCCAGACACCCCTAAAATCCCCAAGCCTACCAGCTTCTTCATGGTGACTCTTTGCTCAGCATCCTCCCTTAAACCTTTCAAGGACTGCTCAAGGCACCCAACTCTTTCTATCAAGAGGTGGATTCAAGTAGAAAACAAGGTCCCAGAAACAGCTTTCAACACTTTTAAGTGTGTTTCCAGGTAGAGATTAATCAGGTAATGGGAACAATGGCAAACAGATCATCATCAATACAAACTTGGTAAGAGACATTTTCTTAATTTCTCTAACCCATGCTTGGATTAAGGCAGTCCACATAGTTATTAGTTCCAGGATGGCTGCATGCCTGTCTGGGAAAAAAAAAAAAAAAAAAAAAAAAAAAGGCATGCACTGATCTCTCTGGAAAGCCAAATAATTTAAATACAAAACCATCAGGAATTACAGCTAGACAACTTCCCCCTTTCTGAATATTTTCCTTGGAACTTTTTGGTTGGAGCCTGTGCATTGCATAGGGCTTAGGAGGCTATTACTCTTGGAAGCTATACTCCCAAATTCTTTCCTTTACTGGAAGATGTGAGGTTGATGATTTGCAAAGAAGAAATGTATTAAAGCCTCTTACCACTGGACCATGTTAAAACAGCAGGCAAGCAACAAGTTTTAACCCACTTTCCAGGCCAGGAATCAGAAATGAAAATGTCCTCAACACTAAAATGCATGCATGTCTTCACTCTACCCCACAGGCTTCTGCAGTGTCTCTCTCATAATAAAACAAGGCTTGTTCAAAGATTACAGCAAAGACTGGAAAATTCAAAACAGCTGCTCTGGAAAGAAAAAAAAAAAACATTAATAGAATAGAGCCATTGACATCAGAGCTCTCCTGGTAGACCTCTCATCCCATGCACAGCAAGTGTTCCCATGCAGAGAGGAGGAGCAGACACTGGGATTCCCACCCACAGTGCATCACACAGCACAGGGAAACCTTCATCCCCACCCTGACCCCAGGGGCATTGAAGAAAGCAGGAAAAAAAGAAAGCTACTCTATTTGCTTGCTCATTGACTGCACCACACTCCAACTGCATTCACAGGTTCAACTCTATGACTGGCATCAAGCAACAGATTGCTGTAGTTCTTGGAGCCTTCATCCAGTAGGTAATTAAGTTTTTTCACTGCCACAGCTGCCTTCCTCAAGCTCTAACCTCAGGGGATTCCCACGCTGGGAAGCTTCACCCCCCACCACGACTGCCTACAGGGTGAACTGTGCAACTTCTCCATTTCCAGGTTCTCCTTGGGAGCCTTCAGACTCCCATACAACACAAGCTGAATTAAACTAGCACACTGCTGGTAAAGCAGCTTCGTACTAGTGATCACAAATCCCCTTTAGGCTTTTGTCAAACAAACAAAGACACAGAAAACTGTCAGTCCTGATTATGATGGAGAGGCTGGCTCCATCATTTGGGATCAGAGCTTTAAGCATGCTGTGATCCCTGTAAGGGTCACAGGAAAACACAAACACACTAGAAACTGGCTTTCCTCTACAAGACACACAAGGCAGTCTCCCATTCCTCTTGCAAGTGAGCATTCAAACCTTTAGGAGCAAGGGTTGAGTCTGAAGTACACTGTACAGCATTTTTATTAAGAGAGATAATGATTTGGACAGGGATCTTGATTTCTCCAGGAGAAATCCCATCCACACAGTATAAGCAATTCTTCAACACTAGGAGAAGGAAAAAAAAATACTCCCCATGAGCAGAGTGAAGTTCTTGAAATTCACTGTTTTGAAATTAGTGTTTTCAAACCTAACCACTCCAAAAGGCTCCAGGCAAATTAGAACATCAACAAGAAGATAAAAGTTATTCCCCACGAGGGTAGGGAGCCAGCACACAACAAGACTAGATCACATCTGAAAAACAGGATAAATCCCAAACCTTTACAACCATGTAGTCCATGTGGTGAGCTACTCACAGGTCCACTGGCCCAACTTCCAGTGAGGTATCTCTTATTCCTCTATTCTCCTGGAGGAAAAGGAAGACCTAAAGCAGTGAGTCTTCAAGGTACTTTGAGAGATTCTTCCTCACCCAATCCCCACACACTGCATAAAGATATTTAAATAAAAGCTGAAAGTCAGAAAGCCAAAAACCTTTATCTATACAAATACCTTAGTAACACAGCAGGGGTAAAAAACCCACACAAATTCACAGAGCAAAATATATTACACTAATTTATCCACCTCACATCAAAATCTTAGTGATGTCCCTTGGAGTTCAAGTTAGAGCTACTGAGTAACCCTAATTCACAATTCTGGCCTACTCTAATGAGTAAAAAATTGACCTGAAGCCTCTTTACTAGATGCCTTTTAATATCAGCAGAAGGTCCCTGTCTGCACTCGCTGTGTATGGGAATTGTAACTGTAAGAGCTGTTCTTCCTTCCAATGGAAAGATGTCCCAAGCAAGATAGGAAGAACTAAACCTGTAGCTTGCCTAAAACTGACAGCCACACCTACTTTCTATGCCAGATTGTAAATTTTTATCAAGAACAAGTTCACACTGGCAGATTTTCTTCCTATTTGTAGGAATCTAGAAATTGCTGACAAGCAATTCACAAGCAATAAAAGCAGGCAACTGATCATCCTTGTCCTCACGTAATTGCTGCATGGAAAGGGGTCCTGCAGGCTGCACTTTGAACCCCCCAGCGCAAAGGGTAGGCAGGACAATCTCCTGAAAGCTGGAGGTGGAGAGCTGAAAAAAAAACAGAAATGGCAAGATCCTTCCTAAAATCGTTTGCTGGCAGCACAGTATCCAACCAAGGCAGAATCAGCATTTTTGCTGCCCTCATTATCCAGGGACAAATGGGGAAAATAAAGCCTTGTTCACCTCCACAAAGATCAGCTGTCACAAAAGGCTCTGTCACATCACTGTAAGAGATTTTACCACCATAAAAAAAAAACAAAAACAAAAAACAAACAAACAAACAAAAAAAAAAACCAAAAAAAAACTTATTGTAAAGAAAACCCCAACTTTCATTCACACCTGCTGTGGGAAAGAACCTCAAGGAAGTAGGAGCCAGTCTGAGGGCACAGTTCACCCTGCAGAGAGCAATGTTACCACATCACTCTCAACTGAAGAGCAGCTCCTTTTGGGACTGCCAGCAAAAGAATGGTGTATTCCCAAAAGAAAGCATTACAGAAAACATAACTAGACAGATCTTTTGTGGTGAATGTATGCATTCATCTCCCAGCCCCAGTGCCTTATGCTCTTGCGTGGTTAATTAATAACTGCAGCTGAGTCCTGTTAACTTGTAAACTCCTGAGGCCTCCACACAATCATCAGGTTTCAGCTCCCAGAATGACAGGCATCACACTCTGTCCTTCAAAAGAGGATTCCTGGATGAGCAGGGCTGTTGTTTCATAAACACTGAAAATATTATACCAAACAATTCATAAGTGAAATGCTTCAATATAGAGAAACACAAGTAAGTCCCAACCACACAAGCTTTCTTTGCTTTGAAGTTTGTTTAATCTAGGCCTTGGATATTTTAAGACAAGCTGGTTACAAGACAAGTTGTTTTTCTAGTATTCTTTCACTAGTCCTTTCAAGCAGATATCATCACCAGTAGGTGAAGAGCAAGTCTGAGTAATGTTTTTAAATCACAAAAATAACCACAAACACCCATGTAAAAATCCCAATTTCAACATGCCAGCCAACCCAGACAAAGAAACACCTTTGGCATTACAGGTTGTGTACTACAGCAACCCAATCCTCAAAGGCAAACAACCTACATGATGCCCCATAGACAACATGGAAGTGTGGAAAATCCTGGAAGCTATTCTTCACTTCAGTGAAAACTGTCTGCCTACCAAAACTCTGGAAGGCTCCCAGACAATTTTAACACGACAACAATGGCTCAAAGATTCCCAGGAGCACCTACCTGTGACCCTTCAGAGTGGCAAGTTACTACAGACAAAGCCATCAACAGGGAAGAGAACACTTCTGAGTAAAGGAGGACCAAAAAAAGGGAAAGAGTTAAGGGAGACATGCTCTTCTCACACAAGTTCTGTATAACATCACACTTAGCCCTAGTTTATTCCCAGCACAGGTTATTCTACCAACTATTGGGCCATGCACATTTCCTGGCCAAGGGAAAAGGTGCATTCCTCCAGAAGAAGGTTAATGACAGATTTATGCATCTTGTTTTCTATTATTATATATTAGTGAAGAGTGAAACAAAACCCCATCTTGATAGTCCTGAAATGACTCAGTGACCTTGGCAGGAGCCAGACTGGATTAACCACCTGGAATGGACTGTTAGCCATGTGCTGTGGGCAGTAGCTCATTAGCATCAAGTATTTACACTCCTATTTGTAGCTGGTAGGCTGTAATTCAGGACCTTGTCAAATTAACAGAGTGCCAGGTCGCACTCACTAGGGTATGGTTCAGAGTACTCTGTGCTGAGGGCTAGTTTTACAAGCTCCATTAGTGAAATTGGAAGGGACTCAACAGTAGAAGTGCCATTGGCCTCCCTAGACTGGCAATTGCACCACATGTCTGTAGAGGCACATAAGTAAATGCAAAAGTGAGCTCACGCTAAGCATTAATGAAAAGAGCACAGCTTGGTGGTCTATAGATTCACTCAACACAACTTGGCCACTGCTTTCCTTCTCATCCTACTTGATCCTGACTAAGTTGCTGGTTGACTGACTTAGGACTCTTAATATTGAGCAGACATTAAATGTTTAAAGGAGATGAAGTGGTGAGACTTTGAATCCTCCAGGTCTTAATTCCTGTGCACTAGGATGTGTGCCCTCCAAGGGAGCAAGACAAAATATGACACCAGACAACACCAGGAATATGAGTAGATCTTGTCATAGTCTAATGGCACTGGTGCTCCAAGTTAAGCAGCCTAATAACCACCACAATACTTCCCCCCAATAAAATGGTTTTTTTCAATAAACGGGGGGAGACTCAGGCTCATAACATGGATGAAGTGTGAGGTGCCTCACATCCTCATTTCCTAAATTACTAGCTAGAGTGATACCACAGCCTGACAAAACAAAACCTACCTTTGGCTGGCTTCATAAAGAACTGACAACTAGAAATGTACTTCCAGACCCACCTCTCTCTGCCACTAGCACTACACAGCTACAGACAGGAGACACCCACTACTGCTGTTTGTTTCTGTGCAACTGCTGACAAAGGTTCAGTGTTGATTAGACATGCTCACAGAGAGAAATAAGCATCTAGGGCTGTTTAATAAAGACAGTATCTTTAGTCCCAGAACTTCCTGAATCACAGCCTGATGAGATCAGTAAGTTTCCGTGGGGAACAAAATAAGTTGGCTCTTTTCTGATACTTTCTCTAAGCAGCCCCAGCCATTGTCAGAAATTACCTACTGCAGAGGATTCGCTGTTATTGTTCTTATGCCCTCAGAGTCAACTGAAGTTCACTGAGAAAATGTTCTGCTCCTCAGAACCTCATGTTAGCAGAGAAAAAAACAAAACTCAAAAAATCTCAGAACTGGAAGGACACTGTGACAGTTGAAGTACTCGATCAGTTTCCTACACTAATGAAATCGCTCAGCAGTTGATATTCTGTCTCCTTCTATCCTGCTCCAAAATAGGCTGTGAAATGCTGTTGGCTGCACAGACTGACCTGAAGTTTACATCTGTGCTTATTAGATAACCTCTACAGACACAGAGAAAGCAGACAGGAGCATGGTTCACTTGTGGTGGAATTCACTCCCATCAGCTTCAGCACAGGAAAGCATTTGCTAACTGAGCAAACAGCTGAGGGGAGGAAAAAGCAACTTCTTGTGTTTGTCAAATGACAAGAATTGTGAACAATTGGTTAAAATGCAATCAAAGAACCATATCCAACACAGGCATCAAACTCAAACCTCTACTGCTCGAGCCATTTAATTCACTTACTCCTCTCCCTGCCAGCCACCTGAAACCCATGTTTCTTCCTACTCTCAGCATTAGAAGGACTCTTCAGCTAGGCTCCTCAACAAAGCTGCTCTTCTAGTAGCCTGTCTTCTCCTGGTCCCTATAAAATGTTCCCAGTAGGGAGCTCAGGAAAAACTGGAGCTGCTCCCTGATGCATTCCCCTTGGAGCCTCTCCCTCAGCATACCAGCAGGAGGGCTGCCTGCAGTAACCCACATCCGCTGCTCTCCAGTGGAACGAGCACGCATCCCCCAGGAGCTCTGCAAGGCCAGCAAAGCCCTTGGCAGTGCAGTACCTGCGGGTGCCGCGCTGTCAGACAGCCAAGGAACAGTTTGTCACGAGGCAACCCCCACCCCCACATGCAATTTTTGTTCAAGGAATAAATCTGCAGGCATAGCATGCTAAGACTTCTGTTTCTTGGTGGCAAATTCCTTCCCACCTACCACTCCCCTACTCTCTTCACACAGAAGTCTCCACACTGGACCTCCTCAACACTCTCTCTGTTACATGAATTTCCCAAAAAGGATCAGAAGAGGTGCCTTTTATTAGCTAAGCAGCCTTGAAAACGATATTGTTTTCCAAGAAGTTTTACGTGCCTTTCATAATCCCAGAAAGGATTTCTGTAGTTTCTTCCAGTTTCTCGTAATGCTGCAGTCACAGGGTTACACAGAAAAAGTACCCAGGAGACAGACAACCTGCTAGATAAACTAGAAAGTGAGCATTCAGACCTACTAAATCAAAGTTACTCAAGGGAAAACTGGACTCAGATTGAGCAGGTCATAAAACTTGAAAGGAACCAGGAAAGAAGCCACCTACAAACCTGGATTAGAACTGCACCAGAAAGATAAGTGACCTAATAACAAAAAAGCCCCTCAGACCAAGTGGCCTAATAACAGAAAAAAAAAAAAAAAAAAAAAACAGACCAACAATAGTAATGCAGAACTTTGGATCCCTGGGCTATGAATTACTTGCTACCATACCTGTTTCCAAAAAGAGGATCTATGTGATCAAAAGAGAAGTAGGTCTAGGTATTCTTCACTGCACTCAGAAGTCAGAGGTTTATTTTTCAGGCTGCTAGGACTTGGTTTTCTTTCAAGGGGGAGGAGGGACTAGAAAAGAAATTAACAAATTTTTTCCCCAATGTCCACTCTAAATCAACCACCAAACAAACATGCTACTAAAACCAGACAATGCAAGACCAGCAGAGCCTGAAGAAAGTATCATCAAGCTGAATCTGACAATGATTTTAGGAAAAAAAAAAACCTTTTAAAGTTCAGTTGGCAATTATTTTAATAAGGAATCTAGAAGTTTTCTCAAGGCTGCCGTGATTAAGAAAATGAGAGCTCAGAGCTGCTGCACAGTTCTTGTGGCTTCTTCGCAACAGGTTATTAAGTTCTGATCTGTAGTATAAAAAATAGTGGAAACAGATATAAATAAGATCAAAACATATGACTCAAAGTCCCCAGATAAGGAGGACTCCAACTGAGAAACTGCTGCCCTCCAAAGCCATCCAGGCCACCAGGAACAAAGCTGTAGAATGGCTTGCAGAAAGTGGGCCAATCTTGAAATATTAGTATTACAACATGAGGCTTTTCAACCTGAATTTTTGTAGCTCCAGCAAACATGGAGCTAGAAATAGAATGCTTTGGATTTAGGATCACACATGCAGAGATCTGCCTGTGAAAAACATCAAGAGCAAGTGCCAGAGAGCATTTAAGCAGAGACCTAGAGAGACTGTCAAAAAGGAACAGAAAACAAGAAAAAAAAAAAAAGAACAAGAAAAAGCAGGTCCACACACACATTGACAAGAAAAAGAAGAAGATCAGTGGAGACAGCTCACCAGCTTCTTTCCAAAAATGATTCTGTGGCTCATTCAATCCCTGCTGCAGATTAGGAACCACGACACAAATCAATCCTGAAACAGGTAACACCTTGCTCCCCTTTACTGCAATGGCCAACATTAGATAAGCTGGGAGTGAACTCATTTCAAATGAAATACCTCTTTGCTCTGAGCAAAGTCAGGCAGATCCTTTCCCAGGCCGGTACAAAAGGTACTTTAGACTCCCTTACATTAAATTTGAATGACTGAATTCAAGTTAAGCACTCAGTCTGCTTAACCTGTCGACAAGTGGATTCGACAGCTCTAGTAGAAGTTTAAGGTCTGTTTTTAGAACAGAAAAATCACATCTATTTCAAAAGCTACTTAATTATTTATTTATTTGCAAATAAACCATGCTTTTTAGAGGAGAAGCTTGTTTGTGGACTGCTTCAGGAATCATGTTTATTCACACTTTAGGAGATTAGACCAGCAAGGGGGTGGGAACGTGCTGAAGCTCTCTTAAAATTAAGTTTCTTGCCTGGCAGCATGGAAGTGAAACAGATACTTATTTTGCAATTATAGTCAAAGAATGTTAACAATAGGCCCACCACCAAATCCTCCAGCTGTTCAGCCTAAGCACTAGAACAACTACAGAACTACCCATTTCATCTTCTGCAACAGTACAAGGATGTATATCCTGCTGTGTTTGGATTTTAATCACCTCCTTGTAAGCCTCCATTCCACATTTAGGTTAAGAAGGTTTTGCTTCTGCCCAAAATGTGAGTTTCAAAACCTCACCTACCCAGCTAATTATCAAACTTATTAGAAAAAAAAACCATCCTCTCTCCTCAAATCAATTAAAAGTTTTAACTGGCAGCCACTATCACATGAACAGCCTTTTGCACCCAACAGTGGTAGCAGGGGCCTTGGTATCAAAAAAGACACACTTATGAGTTTTGAAGCGAGCTGGCTGTGGCAGAAGATCAATGTGATGGGAAGGGAATAATTAAAAACTGTAAGCTTATTTATTTCCAACACTCTGCTGGAGAGTAACATGCAATTTGATTCTCACCCTTAATTTGTACATTCTCATGGGAATTTGGCAAGGTTGCTCTGAAGAAGAAAGTTGGAAGAGCTCTTGCAAAAGACACAGTGCTATGCCAGAT
Organism: Serinus canaria; assembly: GCF_022539315.1. Lineage (NCBI taxonomy): Eukaryota > Metazoa > Chordata > Aves > Passeriformes > Fringillidae > Serinus > Serinus canaria. Next base: position 22,713,941 of record NC_066320.1, on the reverse strand, counting down.
CAAGCCAGCTATCAGTTATTTACATTCATTTCAAAGGACACAAAGGAAGCCACTTATTTCCACTATATCTGCACTTTTTAAAGAGAAACCAGTTAGGACAAAGCTGATCCTAACACAGGGCTTGCCCATACAGACCAACCAGCATAGTGACTCTGGAGTAAACATTTAAGTATGCTCAAACAAGCCTGAATTAATTCCCAACTACAGAGACTATTCCAGGGCTCAGCATTGGCAGGAGGGAACACACACCTTAACAGCCATCCTGAACTTGTGCTACTGCGATGTTTCCTAGTACAGGCAAGAGACTGGCTACCAGGGAAAGGGATCTCTAATCTGCACCTTCCAAGCCACCCAGGAGAATTTTTAAGAATCCTATTTTAAGCACCAGTTTCAGGAACTCTAAGGAGGTATTTGGCTCAGCCACTCTCACAGGATTAAAGCGCTCACCTCATTCTCCCAGCTGTTAAATGAAAGGACTGTGCTAACACACAGGAGCGCATTCCATCCTTTCAGACCTGGGAAATAAACTACCAACATAACATGCATTTCTTCAGACACATTGGTGCATACAGAACTAGAACACACTCACAAGTCTCTCTACAAGCTAAGAACCCTGTTGTGCTATCTGGAGTCTGAACGACAGGGACAGAGAGGAAAAAGAAGCACACTTCACTCGCACATGCAGCACAATCCACCTTAACCAGCCAACAGTTAAGTGACATCATTGAGTTTCCCACATCCAAGCTGCAGATCCTGCAGTGTAGAAACCACAGCCAAGGGAGGCCCTCCCTCATCTCTCCTTCAACACCTCCAAAACCAAGTAAGACTTCCCCATCACTACACACAGGCTGAAAGAGATCACCACCACTGCACTGGTCAGTAAAAAGCAGGAGTATGTTCATCTTCTACACACAAAGATGAAATAAACATTTGGTAACCCTCCAAACCCCCAAAACTGAGTTAAACAGGATGAAGACAATCCAATGCCATGACACAAGAGCTTAGCCTGTGGACAAAACAGCAACTGAAACTTAAGTTGTAATTTAAACTTATCTGGAAAGAACATTCACCAATTAACAAAGTTTTTTTTCAAGGTAATTTATGCAGTTAATAAAAGGTGAGCTCAAATATTCCTCATTAAATTTCCCCTCTCAAGCAAATCATCCCCCAGGATGATTTGCTTGAGATCAGATCCCCCTGGGTATGAACCCAGGAGTCTGGTGGCACTCCAAATAGCCTTTTTCTAGCACAGGAGTCCACACATCCAAACTGTCTGAAATTTCACTTAACAACTACTTTGAAAGCTCTGTCCTGCACAAGCCACAGAGTATTATTACTCGGCTTGCAGAGAGGAACAGATTTTAAAAAGAAAATGAAAAGATGTTTCTTCCTTACTCATAAGCAAGGACGTTTTTTCCTTACTCACAGGCAAGACCTTCTAACAAGAATTAAGTGGCATTTGTCAAGTCAGCACCGCCTACAATTAAAAGAAAGGCGTAAAGCCTCAGTCCCATTCTGATGCAACTACTACACAAGCTACACCAAAGAATTAGAAAGGATCATGTCTCTGCTGAGCCTGTGGTCCTGAAGCACAGGGTAGCCTGGGGAAAAAGAGCTGTAACTGTGAAGTGCAGCACCAACAGGTGCTTTGGAATATATTTTAAGACATTGAAATGATTTAGGAGTTACAAGATCAAAGTGTCAATCAAAGCAACTGGAACACGAGCAGAGAGCTGAGGTCGGCTGGCTGAGCCTATGAATGGAGCTAAAATGCCTTGTTTATCTCAGCACGTGTGTGCACTGAGCCTGAAAGGCACCGAGCAGCCCACCCACTCCTCCCAGTCAGGCCAGCTGAAAAAGCACAGAGAAGACACAGCCAAGGAATGGGTGCGGATTCCCGTCAGTGGTTCTCACTATAACGGACAGATTAGTGGAAAAGGCAAGAAGGAAAACAAACTTGCTTGGCACCATGCCCACACACACATCCCAGTGCAGTGGGGGAAAAAGGCTAGGGGCACATCCCAGCCGTGGATCAGCTTTCTGGCCCAGGGAACGAGCAGATCTGGCAGATGTCTAAATACTGGTCACACACAGTCCAGAAAGCACCTTCCCGTGAGCAGGAACCCGAGGCCCTGCTGGGGAGCTCCCTTGCTGCAAGCAGGTGGATGCTGAGCACCACCAAGGAGCACCTCGCCACCGCGCCCCCACCGCAGGCACGAGCCCACCTTTCTTGAACTCCTCCAGCATGGCATCGAGCTTGGTGTCATTGAAGACAAAGTGCAGCGGGTGGTTGTAGAAGCGGGTGATGGTCTTGAGTGGCGTGCAGTCATCGGGGTCCACAAAAGCCAGGTCCTTAACGAAGAGCAAGTCTACGATGTTGGAGCGGTCACCCTCGAAAACAGGGATGCGGGTATAACCGCTCTCCATGATCTCGGACATTGTGTTGAAGTCGAGCACAGCCTCGGCAGCGATCATAAAGCAGTCTCGGAGGGGAGTCATCACATCCTCCACAGTCTTGGTGCGCAATTCCAGGGCTCCTTGGATAATGTTCAGCTCCTCCTTGACTAGATCGTTATAAGGGTCGGTGACCCGCAGCATCTCCAACAACTTCTCACGGTTATAGACCGTGCCGATCTCCTGGCCCAGGACACAGTCCAGCAACTTGCTGACGGGATAGGAGGCCGGGAAGGTCATCATCATGAAAAACTTGGTGAGGAAGATGGTGTTGGCGCCCACGGCCAGGCCGTGCCGAGAGCAAATAGCCTGCGGCACGATCTCGCCGAAGATGACGATACCGATGGTGGAGACCACCACGGCCACCAGCCCAGAGCCGGCAATGTCGTCCAGCAGGATGGTAAGCGTGGTGTTGACCAGGACATTGCCCAGCAGGAGGGAGCACAGCAGGTAGTTGCCCTGACGCCGCACGGGCTCGATGCGCTTGGCGTAGTTCTTCTCTTTGTCTGTGCCACAGTTCTGCACGATGCGCAGTTCCATGGGGTCCAGGGCCATCAGGCCCAGGTTGAGGCCACTGAACATGCCCGAGAGGCACAGGAGGAGCGAGATGAAGATGACCTGCAACCAGAAGGGCAGCAGGAACTTCTTCTCCTCGCCCACGATCATCTTGGTGTCCTCGCCGTCATGGTAGATCCAAGTGGTCTCACCCCAGGGCGGGGGTCCCGCCGGCCCCTCGGCACCCGCCAGCCCTCCGGGAGCCCCGGGCCCCAGGGCGGCGGCGGCGGCGGGGGCCGAGACGGAGGTGCACAGGTAGTAGGACTTGCTCTTTTCCGTTTTGCGCAGGGGCTTGATCTCGATCTCGATGATGCCCGAGGTGCGGCGGTTGAGCACGATGTGCGGCAGGATGATGATGTCCGAGGTGCGGATGCCGCAGCGCTGCGGGGCCCCACCGCTGCCCGCCGACCCGCCGCCGCCCCCGCCACCGCCGCGCCCCGCCAGCCCCGCCGCCGCCCGCCCGCCCCGCCGCCGCTCGTGCTCCGTGAAGGCGATGCGAGACCACGTCTCGTTGTTGATGTTCTGCCCGTAGACCCGCAGCTTCACCCGCGTTCGTTCGCTCACCCGCAGCGCGCCCCCCTCCATGAAGGAGACGTCGTCCGTGTCCTCCAGCCGCAGGCCGATGATCACCGTCTCCTCCGCCGCCGGCGGGGGCACGACGGCGGCGGGCGGCGCGGCAGCGGAGGCGGCCGGGGGCCGCCGGCCCAGGCAGCCGCCGAGCAGCAGCAAGAGCAGCACCCGCGCCCCCCGGCCGCCCCCCGCCATATTCCCACCGGGCAGCGCGGCCATCTTTAGTCAGGGCTCGGCGCCGCCGCGGCCCCACATCACCGCGCAGCGCCTGCGGCGTGCCCCGGCTTCCCCGGCGGCGGCGGTGGCGGCGGGCACGGCGGCGGCGGGCGAGGCGCGGGCTCTGTTAACCGCGGGACCAGACGGGCGGCGACTGCCGGGCCGGGCTGACCAGCGCCGCCTCTACCCGTGCCCGCCCCGCCCCGCCCCGCCCGCCGCTCGGGGGAGGGGCCTTCGCCAGGCGCCGCCAATCAGCGCCCGCCCGCTCGCCAATCTGCGCCAGGCCACGCCTTCTCTGCGCCCCGCCCCCTCCCCAGGCCCGGAGGCGCGTGACTCCGGTGTGTACGCCGGGCGCGCGGGGGCGGGGCCGGCGGGCCGGCCGTGGCCAATGGCGACGGCGCTGGGGGCCGAAGGGGGCGGAGGCTTAGGAGGGGCGCGACCAATGGGGCCGCGGTGCGGCCGGCGCGCGCTGCGCTCGGCAGGAGCGGCTCCGGGAGCACCCGAGCCGGGTCACAGGGCGGCCGAACGGGCCCGGCGATCCCGCTTCCCCCGCCGCTCCCGCCCGGCCCACGGCGACCGCCGCTCCCCTCGGACCTACCGCGCCGCTCGCCCCCTTCAGTGGCCCAGGAGCGCCGCCCCGCGTCCGCGCGCCGCAGCGGTCGGCGGTCACGCAGTGCCCCCTGGCGGTCCCGCCGCGCTTCGTAGGCCCGGCCCGACGGGGCGCACCCCGGTGCCTCCCGCCGGGATCTACTGCGGCGGAGGCGGCTCTCTTAGCCGTGCCCGTTCTGCAGTCGGCCCCGAGCCGCCGCCGGTGCAGTACCGTGCGACGTTCAAGAAATCGAGCTGTCGCACCGCGGCCTCCGGGCACCCTCCGCCCCGACATCCTCTCGGTTGTGTCGCGCCTGAGAGCGGAATTAACCATTAAATACCAAATACGGCCGGGCCGCCTTCCTCCCTCACCTCTGCTCTGCTCCGCCGCCCCGTGGGGCGAGCGGGGCCGGGCTTTGGAGCTCCCGTTGGGGACAAACAAAGTCGCCCCAGCTGTCCCGCTCTGCTCATCCTCAGTTCATGGATGCACGGAGGGCCGAGAGCCCCGATTCATGAAAGCACCGGCAAATTCCCTGTGCCTTGTCCCACGGCCCTGAGAGCCCGGCTGTTCCCCAGGCCTCGGCTGCTGTGCCGCAATCCCCGCTGGGGCAATACACACCTCACGCCCAGCCGTCATCGCTCCGTGTCCATCACTTATGAAGGAGCCCGGAAACAGCTCAGCACCCTGGAGAGCCAAAGACAAACAGCCGTGGGGGCAACCAGTGTGGCTTGTGGTGGCTGACACCCTTTAGAGGCGGTAAAACACTCTCCCTGCTGTTTAAGTGCTTGGAAAATGGAAGAATAAATTGTGTAGGGCAACCCAATAAGATGTGAAGAAGAGCACAGTCCTCTGGGGGCTGTAGCCACAAATCTTTCCTGGTCCCAAACCTCATTCAGCTTATCCTGAGGGAGTTCTGCTCCCCTAAGGAGGTGACGGGTGTCCCTGAACCACAGCGACACCCTGCTAACCACAGGGTTAGCAGGGACTCAGGAATCCCTTCCCTTTCCCCTCAGAGTGAATCAGACCATCACAACCTCCGGTTACTGCCATCACAACACCCTCTCTGCCTGCCGAGGGAGGACACCAATGCTGCAGAGCTTCACACCAGGAGAACAGGATTTGGGCCATCTCTACAGTCACCAAAACACAGACTGGGGTGTTGGACAGATTATGCCAGGGTTCCTCACATGGGACAGGGCTGCAGGACCTCCTCTTTTCATACACTGCGGGCTAAAAACCCCAAGGCTGTGCATGCACAAAGCCAAGAAAAGAGGATACCACTGCACCCACAGCCTGGTGAGGCCCTCTAATGCTCCACATCAAAGTTCTCTTAGCTGCTTCCTTCCTGACATGCTGAGAATTTGGGAAAAACACAGTGCAATGCAAATACAGTGGCATTTGAGCTGTGGCCTTTTTCTGTATGCACAGAGTGGGGATCTCACTGTGGATCTCACTGCGGGTGCAGCTCTTCCCAGCCAAGTTGAAAGGCCATGCCAAGAACTCATGTCTTTTTAATGAAGGGATTTGCAGGTATGACCCCCCCCCTCACCCCACTTGCTCTTCCCTTCCCACTGGGAAGGCTGTCTTTGATAGGAGTTAATTGCTGCAAACCTCCCAGGATGAGCTGTTTGGGGACTTGGATGAAGCCTTTGTAAGTAATGTAGGAAGAGGGCTGGGGGTGGGGTGTGTGTATTAAACAGCTCCTTCCTCCCAAGGTCCCATCAGTGAGGTCATTCCACACAATTTCAGAACAATTTCAGGTGTCCTGAACACCTGGACCCTCCTCAGCCACTGCTACTGCTATGGCAGAGCACCCTTGGCACTGGCCTGTTTCTTTTTGAACCCAAATTTTACTGGGTTTTGCTTCCTAACTTCCCCCATGCCACAGCAAGATGATGCTTAAATGGCAGAGATGGGAAATTTGGCCCCTCCTGTAAAATTACTGAGTGAGGAGGGGTGGAAATGGTCCCTTATTTATAAGTTTAGCTGTTCAGCAGCCCCCTGCCTTTCCCAAGCACCTTCTGTGGGCCAGGTCCTGTGGGATTCATGCTGGGCAGCAGGAATGCAGTCCATCACCTCCCACCACACCCTAAAAGCCCTCCTATCTTGCTCTTTGCCTGCTGCAGGATACACTGGATGCATTTCTGCTTGTCCAGAACTGCTGAATTTCCCTGCAAAACTCTGCAGATGAGATGCCTGCAGGGGACTTGGGGTTTTCCAGCTAGATGGAGTCCAGGAAAAACAGAAACCTCAGTGGTGCTGCACAGGGAATGAATGAGCAACCATCTCCTGGAAAAGGCTGCAGGGCTGCAAGTGAGACAGAGACTGTCCCTGCCTGTGTGCCCAAGCCACACAGCTACTGTCAGCCCCACAGTGAGGGGACTCACAGGACAGGTCCTTGCTGCAACCAGGCACAACCCGCCCCACCAGCCCTGCCAGGGAAGCACAGCACCCATTGCCCTGTGGCAGCCATAAAACACACAATCTTTGAGCTCAGACGTGTTTATTTCCTCTCTGTGGAAGACGTCACTGGGGCCATGTCCTCTTGCCCCACTGACTTTGAACAGGGGTGTGGGGACACCACTTGCCACTCAGCAGCACCCTGAGGGACCACAGCTGCCACCAGGACGGCTGGCAGGACCTGGGGCTCTCAGCTGCTCCAGCAGCTGGAAGGGATCACAGATCTTCTCCTGAAAGACAGAGAAAAACACAGGGCAGGATCAGGCCAGTGGGAAGCAAGAGGCACCTGAGAAAGTGGCACTTGGCACTTCCTTAACTATCATGGGGGGCAGCCTGAGTCACTCCAGCTGCTTTTTCCTGCAGCAAAGAAGAATTCAAGAGCTTGTCTGGGACTTTGGCTCTGCTTTTATCTGAGAAATGCCTCCTGCTTGGACAGAGTCATGAGAAAATCTCCCCTTCCTAAGCATGAGGCTGTATTTCAGGGATACACAGCTGCAGGGTGTTATCTCCCTTGTATCTCCTGGCCCATCTACAGGCTGCAGGGACCACCAAGGAGAAGAGATAGGCTTCCAGCAGATAGAATGCTTTGTGCTGCAGGGTCAGGGTTGGTAGCCAGGGCCAAACTGCTCTTACATCAGCAGCTGGGAGAGCAGTGGGGAGGAAGAAACCGTGGGAATGGTCCATCATCTCCCTGGGGCAGACTGTGTACAGCAATCCCCTCAGGGGAAGGATGACTCCCGTTGGGAGATCTCAGAGAAGTCCAGCTGTCAGCCTCACCAGTTCTCAGGGACATGCTGGGGTGGTTAGAGCAGATGTCCCTTTGGAGGGCTCCAGCTTGGGTAGGGGTACAGCTTGTCCTGACTCAGGAACCAGGCACCAATCCTGGTGTCCCACAAGCTCCTGCCCAGCCCAGAAGGAGTCAGGTGTCTTGGTATCATGTGACAGCCCTTCTGATACCCCATAGCAACTCTGATGGCACGGGACACCTATGTCCCAATTCCTTAACCCAGCCACAGAGCTGCCCTGTACCAACCTTCACTCCCTTGCCACAGCAGCCCTGCGGTGCTGCAGCATTGGCTCCACCAGCTCGGATCAGGAACTTGTCTGCAAACCTGGAGCTCCGCAAGATCGCAGCCATCTCAGCATCCACGTCCACCGCCTCTCCTTCCTGGGGACAGAGGAATGGTCACAGGTCTGGAGTCCTGGATATGTGTCCCAGGGGACTCCAGCCACCCAGTTAGATAATGGGGGAGAATGAAAGCAGGAGCACATCATGGCCCAAAACCTGAAGAAAAAGCACAAAACTTAAGCATCGGGCTTCAAACCATTCTGGGAAGCCACCACGGATGTCCTACTTCCACCTTTACCACAAAGCAATGCATGCATCTTCCTCCCTTTCCAGGACATTTGCACTCCCCTGGGTTTACACAGCCCCTCGGCTCCCTCTCCACCAAAGCTTGCCCCCCAGATCACAGAGGATGCTGCTGAGCTTCATCAGCTTTAACTCTTCCTGACAGACCCCCAGCATGTGTCCCCAAACCTTGAAGGTGAAGTTGGCATCAAACACCAGCTCTCGCTCGTGCCCCACAATGCCACCATTGTAGGTGGCCTGTGCTGGCCCGGTCCGGCTGCCACCCGGCAACTTGAACAGGCGGTAAGTCGCAGAAACAAAGCGGCAGTCGCCTGCAAGGGAGAGGTTGGTGGCTTGGGCACTGAACACCTGGGCTGGGATCCCAGCAGAGCTTCCCACTGCTGGCACTCCCTGGCTGGATCCTCACCAACAATGCCCTCCAGCTCCTTGTTGCCAATGGTGATGGGGCTGGCGGTGACCAGGCATGGGGGGCTGAACCCCACCTCCTCAGCAATGCTGTACAGGTCTCTCCAGTACAGGGCTCCTGCCAGGCATTCTCCTGGTACGAGACCACAGACATGGGGGATGGAGGCAAAGGTCCAGTCCCCCTATGCCATAACACCCCCATCCCACAGCCCTACGCACCCCACAACACCCGGTCCTTCCGGATGGTCTCGCTCAGGCGCTGGCTGGCGTAGACATCACTGAAGTACATCTCTCCCCCAGGCTGGAGGGCAAAAAGGAGTGAAGGGAGGCCTCAAGAAGCAAAGAGACAAAAGGGGCAAGGAGAATTGGGAACCCCCTGGGTCCTGCCTGGGACCCTCCACAGAAATGCTCTCCCCTGACCCCATCCTGTATCTGCACCTTGTCAGATCCCATTTGCTGCTTCTCAGTGGCACTCCAACAACAGGGCCACCCCAAGCCTGCTTTGCTGCCACAGGAATGAGCCCACCATCACCTTCAGCACACGAAAGGCCTCCTGCAGCACAACCTTCTTGTCAGGGGCAAGGTTGATCACGCAGTTGGAGCTGTGGGAGAGGAGACCAAGGCTTATTTGCACCCTCTTGCACATGTAGCTGTGTGTCCCATTGCTTCATACAGGATTTGGAAACACCAATATGACCATGAAAAGGGCAGTTTATATTCCCAGACTCTAGCCCAGAATCAGGCTTAGGATTTCCCTTTTTCTAACATGTGCTTCTGAAGCAGTGACCCATTGGGATGCAGACCCAGCCCATATCCCCGGGGAGCAGCAGGACTGGGGGTGACTGCCCTGCATGGCACCTACATGACAATATCGTAGCTCTCATCAGCCAGTCCGGCATCACGCAGCTTCTCCATGTAACCATGGAAGAACTCCACATTCGGCTTTCGGTAGCCAAACTTATCCATGTGGTAGGCGATGTGTTTCTTTGCCAACTCAACCTGGCGGAGGGAAGGGAATGATGTGGGGGATACAGCTGGAAGGATGACGGGGAGCCCCAGATCCGTGCCGTACTTGGCCTTCGGTCATATCTATCCCAGTGACGTGGCCCTGCTCCCCGACCAGCTGGCTCAGGAGGTAGCAGTCCCTGCCGCTGCCGCTGCCCAGGTCCAGAATCCGGCATGACCTCAGGCACTCAGGGATCACCAGACCGCAGCCGTAGTACCTGGGTGGATGCTGAGCTGAGCTGGGTGGAGGTGCTCCATGGCACAGCCAAGAAGGGGCTGCAGCCCACAGGGATGCGGCAGTCGGGGAGAGACCCTAGGGTTTACCTGGCCACCACCTCCTCATGGATGTGCTCCAGAGCACTTCTCACCAGCTTGGAAAAAGGCCTGGCTGAGGTGATGCACGCATTAGTTTTGAGGTCCTCTGACTTCTGCAGTTCTTTCCCATAGTAGTCCTGAGATGGGAAGGACAGAGGCCACTAAACTGTGCCAAGTTGAGCCCTGGTAGCTCCCTATGCTCTAAAACATGGGGGCCATGCCTGTACTCAGCCTGTACATGTGCACACGTCTTCTGGCACTGGCACTCTCATTTCCACCTAGCCAAAAACTATGGTAAGATCAGGCATCCCTTTGCCCCCATCCTCCCCAGCTCCCTTTGCTCACACGCACTGATGTGTTTGTGCAGGAGGGAATTTAATTCCCATTTTCAGTAACTTTGCAGGCTGCAGCCATCATTTCCCTGGCTGAGAAGGCACAAAGAACAAGGGCAGGGCAATGTCAGGTTGCTCCATCCCCCATTCCTGTGTGAAACAGGAGCAAAGCTGCCAAATGTACCTGGCATTTTCATCTGGGCCCAGAAACAAGCTTAATCCTCCAATGGCAACAGGAACTGTAGCACAGCCCAGGCATGCACCCCTGCCCAACTGCCCCATCCCTCCACAGTTCCCATCCACACTCCTCACCTGCACCTCTTGGTGGATCTGCTCTCCGATGAGAGCTGCCACTGCAACAGGAATGCGGGGCCGGTGGCTGACACCACAGAGATGGGTACTACACCAGTTCCTCCCAACATTTCGGAATCCCCCTCTTTCCCAAGATACAGCAGCACTTTTTGCTCTCCCCCAGCAGAACCCTGAGAATTCCCCAAAACTTGCGGTCTAATAGGATGCTCCAGGAGGCACCTGACAACATCCCTCCACCCCAAAAATCCAGTCCCAGCTACCCAGGAGAGATTAGGCTCCAAAGCATCCCGGTAGGGTAAATCCCACTCCCCTGCTTTGCAGAGCCCTTGGCCCCAAGGGCAGCCCCAGCATCCTCGGCAGAGGCCCTGAGCTATCTTACTGCCTCCAGCTGCAGGGACCCAGCCGCACTCTGCCCAGCGCGCAGTCGGACTGTGCCCGGCCCGGCCCAAGCTGCTCTCCAGTATCCTGTGCTGTCCCGGCAGCCCGCGCTGCCCTGCCTGGCTTCCGCCTGCCCAGGCTCCTGGCACACGGCCCTGCGGGACACGGGCACAGCGAGGCTGCCGGCCCCGCTCCCGTGCTGAGCACGCTGCCATCATTCACGGTTCTTGCTGCACCCACAGCCCCAAAACCCACCCTGCTCCCCAACAGCTCTGCATCTCCACAGTGCTGCGCTGTCCCTGCTTGTTCCAAAGGCACGGAGACACAAATTTAATGCCACGGGACTGCACAGCGTGCTGTGCTGTCCCACGCTCCTCCCCAATATCCTGTGCTGTCCCGGCAGCCCACGCTGCCCAGCCTGGCTTCCGCCCTGCAGAGGACAGTACTCTGGAAGGCACAAGCCACCTGCAGCAAGGTCACACTGCCTCTGCAAAGCCCTCCAAGCCGAAGCAGAATGGGCGATCCTGTGGGGCAGAGACCCACCATCCCAAACAGTCTCCCTAGTGCACAGGGACAGCTAGCAACAGAACCCAATACAGACTGCTGCAGTTTGGTCGTGTTCAGGACAGCTTTTATTCCCAGCAAGAGAGTCGCAGGGAAAACTCTCATTCCCAAAGTGCACCTGCAAAGCTGAGGTCAGAATGTCACCCAAGACAAAAATACAGGCAGGGATGGTGAAATCTAGTCTGAGAAGGCTCTGCAGCACAGGAGCCAGACTCCAGCAGCACTCCAACAGGAATGTGGCAGGCCCGTGTCAGCTCTCAGCCTGCCTGCTCCTATCAGCTTGTGAAAAGCTCACTCACAGGGAAATAAGTGCTTCCCGTGCACTCCAAGTGCTCCAGATAAGTGACTTACCAAAAAAAAAAAAAAAAAAAGACACAGTATTTATAGCTGGTCCTGGATGTGAACAGCTCACCAGTCTTCAACAGACCAGCATAGAACTGAGTACACCAGCTCCTGATGCTCTCTTGCCCTTCCTCCCAGACGGGCCTTTGGATACCTTCCCAACCAGATACAAACATACACCACAGCCAAGGCTGCTTCATCAAAAGCTGGAGAAGCAGCCCAGGAGAAGGAATGCACTTGAAGGCCAAATGCAGCACATATGGGCTGGCAAAGGGATGATGTTCCAAACTCTGGCAGAGAGGAAAATAAGATAACCTCTGAGGAGGATGATGGCCAAACCACGTCCAGCTAGGCCACTGGCAGATATGTGTGCTTAGGTTCCTGGTTTCAGAAATTCTGTGCTGGCACTGAAGCACCTCCCCCCCGCCCAGGCACTTGCAGCTCACACCAATTAAAATGCTCTACATAAACTGCACTCTGTGCCACCTCTGTGGCTAAATACAGACCAGTGGCAAACTGCAGGCACCTGCATTTAAATGCCATGCCTCAACTCTGCATTTCTTGCCAAGGGTGCTGGAGTGGGCTGAGCACTTCATACTACATGGGAAGTAAGCAGACACAGGAATTATTGGGAAGAGCAAAGTTTCAGGGAAGTTTGTTTCAGCCAGGTGCAGGTGTACAGGTGAGTATTCGGGAGCAGAGGTGTGGATGCAGGCACACGAGAGGGGGCCAGGTGCCCAGAAGCACAGACTCTGCACATATCCCAGCTGACATCCAGCATTATCCAGACATAGTTCTGAGCCCCAGGAGCTGGAGGGGGGAGAACACTTCACTCCCTCAGTGCTGGTCCAGATTTCCTCGAGCTTCAGCTGCCCTTCATTTCAGCAAGTGACTCAGCTGGTCCTGAAGGTTTGATGAGCGCTCCACGCTGGGCACCAAGCAAGAGAAGACTCATGGTAAGATCTGCTCCCAGACTGTGCTGTGCTGCCTGTGCCCAAGGCACCAGAGCAGCTCTAGAGCTGACAACAGAACAAAGAGAAACCCTGGGGTCCCCCAACCCCCCTCTGTGTCCCCCCAAAGGAAACCTCACTTTGTGTACCCTGCTGTACACAGCTCTGCTCCTACCACCCTCATCTCCTCTCACAAGCAACCTCACATGCTCTATCACATCAGTGGATAGAAAGGAATCAAAGGAAGCTTGGGTATGAATCCCATCTCTTCAAATTCCCATCTCTTCGCTGAAGTGCTGAAGTGTTATCCTGCTGGGCCAGCATCTGCCTCAAAGGCAGTGGCAAAAACCTTTCCATTCTGCTTTCCCCCATCCTACTCCATCACCTTCCCCTTTCCACCCCCACACATGTGCTCCCCAGGTCCTCCCAGAACTCACTTCTTTTGAATTGCTTCTTGCCTGGATGAGAAAAGGAAGGACAAAAAGAGCATTAGAAAAACAAAATCTCAGTCACAGTTTATGTTACATCAAGCAAGAGCTCAAGAGGCCAAAACTCCAGAGTGTTTCTGGATTAAGTTCTGGGGGACAGAAGCAGCACTGACTTCTCCTTCTTAGTCCCAGGTGCATCATACTCACTCATGGGAGACATAGTGCATGGCACACAGGAGACAAAAATTTCAGCTCCCACCCCAAAACAGCCTGAAGAGGGCTGGAAAATTCCAGCTCCAAGGCCTGCTGAGCTTTGAAGAACTACAAAAGAGGGATCAGTCTGAGCTGGCAGCTTCATGCAAAGTCTTTAAGGAGAACAGAGAAGGACTGAGGAATCCACTCAGCCCCCAAGAGAGAACGCCCTACTTACTGGTGACCCCTACTTACTGGTACTGTAGATGAGTAGTTATTATGGCCATTTTTCTTAAACTCTGTGGAGAACAAAACAAAGAATGAATGCCTACAGAAATCACAGTGCAGCTGTCCTAATGCCCTGGGGGTTCCTCCAGCACAGCCACCACTGTTGCTGCACTGACTGCAAAAACCCCTCGCTGGTATCTGTCAGCAGTGGTACACTTCCTTCTGCTTTCCCAGTGACAGGCAGGGACACAAGTGCTTTATTTCAGCCCACAGTCCCTCAAGCTTTCTGTCAGAGAGGGCACAGCTTGAGGGCTGGCTGGCCTGCAGGACACCAAGAGTCCAGCAGCACTGGGTCTAAGGAAGCACTAAATTATTCTAGCCACTAGCCCTGCTGCCTGAAGTCATGTATTTGACTCCAGGGCTCCGGTAGCACGGCTGCAAACTGTTCTTACCACCCTTCTCTCCTCCCGTCCCTAGAAATGCTGCTGCTCCACACAAGAACACAGCTTACATCTTCCGAGTGCAAAATGGCATCTTCTTGCATCACCATGTTTCTCGCAGCTTGACCCAGGAGCTGCAAGACAAACGTACAGACCAGGCTGAGACGCTGCAGCTTTGCATCTCCTGAGACCCATGTGACGGCTGGCAGGGTGACATTCGGGGTGACATCGTGCGGGGACCACCGAGGTGCCGTGACGGCACATCCATCGGGAGCGCCTGAGGCACCGCTCCCACCTGTCACCCTGGAAAGCGGTCACCCTCCCGCCGGCCACGGCCGGAGTCTCGAGGTGCTGCCCAGCCGTGCCCGCATTCCGCTCCCGCCGTCCCCGTCCCTGCCCAGACACAAGGATTTGTCCCCTCCTCGGACTACAGCTCCCAGCAGGCATTGCGCCACCCTCCCAGCTCCGCTTCGGCCCTATACTCGGCCGCCGGCCGGCACCCGCCGCTCACCTCGGCGCTACGGGAGCCCTTCAGCACCTGCTTAGTGAGAGCGATCACGTCGGTGCCGCAGCTCGTCACCTTCTCGGTCAGGAGCCCCTTCACCGAGTGGCCAAAGCGCGCCTGGGCATCCGCCGCGCCCCCCGCCGCCATCTTACCCCGCCCGCACCCAGCCCCGCCTACCCCGGGAGCCGCTACGGCGAGCGCCGGGGGCCTGAAGGCTCTAGAAGGCGCAGAGTCCGCTGTCGGGGATACTACAGGGAACGACTTCAGTTTCCAAAGCTCTCCCCCAGGACACTTCATCGCCTCGGGCACCCACAGGCTGCCCAGCACTGACAAGCACAGACAAGGCTGACCAGCACTGACCAGGGTTTCTCAGCCCTAGCCAGTACTTGCGGCTACTGACCAGGGTTGACCAATGGTACCAGACGCTGACCGGCGCTCACCAGCATTGCCGAGCGCTGCCCAGCAGTGTCCAGTGCTATCCGTGTCTCCCCAGCATTGACAAGAGCTGATGATGAGGGATGCTCCGCGCTTATCAAAATTTCTAGTGCTGGCCATTCCCTCCGGGATCTATCGAGGCGCTCCCCGGCTGGGGATGGATTCCAGTGCCCGGCCAGACCGCCCCAGTTGTGCTCCCAGCACCCAGGTCAGACCTCGAGCTGTCCCCACACCCCTGGCCCACCACAGGGCCCTGGGGATGGAACCCCAAGGACGGATCCGACCCTGGGCATCCCTGGCCCCCAGCGCGCTGGAAGCAGCTCCCCCATGGCCACCCAGGGCGGCCGTGGCCCCGCTGCCCTCGCCCCCCGCCATGCGCCCACAGCTGCAGAGCTGGCCACGGGCCCAGCGCTCGGCTCCCCCCTCCTTGTCCCCCCGATAAGGAGCCGAGCCCGCCTCAGAGTCAAGGAGACGACCCCGCAGCCGCTATAAGGGCCCCCCGCGCGCCGCAGCCGCGCAGCCGGCCCCGCCATGGCGCTGCTGGGCGCCCTGCTGCTGGCCCTGGCCCTGCTCTGCACCTGGCGGCTGGCGCGACGCAGGGACACCCTGGCGATGGCCGCGGCGACAGGTCTGGGGCGCCCGCGGAGTCTGCCGGCCCTGCCGCTGGTTGGGAGCCTGCTGCAGCTGGCCGGGCACCCCCAGCTCCACCTGCGGCTGTGGCGCCTGCAGGGCCACTACGGCAGCCTGTACGCCCTCTGGATGGGCTCCCACTACGTGGTGGTGGTGAACAGCTATCGGCACGCCAGGGAGGTGCTGCTGAAGAAGGGCAAAGACTTCGCCGGACGGCCCCGCACCGTGAGTCGCCAGCAGGTCTTGGGACCCCTTCCCACTGTGGCGTGGGGTGAGGAGGGGGACGATCCCCAGGAGGGCACTGACACGCAGCAGGGTCGGTGTCCCCTCCCCATCCTGCCTGCAGCAAGCCGGGGGCAGGGCGGCCCCTCCATACCCTGTTCCCCAGGGCGAGCCCTGTCATCCTCCATCCCAAGGGTGCCTGTTTTTCATGCAGCTGGCTGCATCCCTGGGCTCGGGGATGTGGGTTCAGGTACTACCAGGCTCCCTGTGACCCATGATTTCCCCCGGCATCCTAGAGCCCTAACCTTCGCATCCGTCCCCAAATCTTTTTATCAGTCCTTGGCAGGGAGAAAGCAAACCTCATATTCTGTGCTTTGCCTGCCTGCATTAACCTCTATCCCCCCGCACCATTTCTGGGATGGGGTGAGATGATCATCACCCCGCGGGGCTGCCCTGCAGCGGGATGACCCTGGGACTGCCTGTCCCTCAGGTGACCACGGACCTGCTGTCCCGGGGGGGCAAGGACATCGCCTTCGCCAGCTACGGGCCCCTCTGGAAGTTCCAGCGCAAGCTGGTGCACACTGCCCTCTCCATGTTCGGGGAGGGCTCGCTCGCCCTCGAGAGTATCAGTAAGTGCCTCCCTCCAGCCCCAGGCTCCTTCCCACGCTGTACTTCTTAAGTGCCCTCATTCCCTGGGAACGAAGGAAAGACAGTGGCTCAGCCCGTGTCCCCTGGCTCTCCTTATATCCCCTGTACTTTACCAACACCTCTCCATGTGTTGGTAAAGTACAGGGGATATTTCTACCCTGAACATTAGTTCCCCTCACTCACAGATGGGGAGATTGAGGCATGGAGCCATCTCCCCACTCTGCCCAGGAGGACATCTTTGCACATCTCCATTCTCTGCTCCCCCCCAGCACTCAGCATTGTCCCTTCTGCCCATCCCAGCCCCTCAGGACCCAGCCCTGTCTGGGGGTGCCCTCTGCAGGCTGCACACCCTGAATAAGCAGGGGACCCCTCGTTCCAGCCCCCAGCTGCCCCTTTCACCCCTTGGCTTAATCATCACTCCCTCATCACCCCCTGGCGTGGCTCTCCTCCACCCCAGTCTGCCGGGAGGCTGCATCCCTGTGTGAGACGCTGAGTGCTGCGCAGGACACAGCCCTGGACATGGCCCCCGAGCTCACACGGGCCGTCACCAACGTGGTCTGCTCCCTCTGCTTCAACTCCTCATACCGCCGTGGGGACCCCGAGTTCGAGGCCATGCTGGAGTACAGCCAGGGTATCGTGGACACCGTGGCCAAGGAGAGCTTGGTGGACATCTTCCCCTGGCTCCAGGTGAGCAGGAACATGGGCACTGCCCATTACTCTCACCTCAGATGGGAGGAAGGAGCTGGGATGTATCCTGTTGGTGCCCCACTCAGTTAGGAGCATCCCTCTCCCAGTGACCCCCTGCTGGGCACTGTCCCTGTCCTAGCGAGCCAGTACACTGGTGGGCATAGAGTGACTGCCTGGGGGCCTGCAGGGGCTGGGCTGGGCTGAGCTGTAGACTGTTGTAATGTGCTTTTCTCCCTCAGATATTTCCCAACAAGGACCTGACCCTGCTGAAGAAATGCCTCCAGGTCCGGGACCAGCTGCTCCAGCAGAAATTCACTGAACACAAGGTGCCAGCAGGGCTAGGACAGGATGATGCTGGAGCTGGGTGGTGGGCACTGTTCCCAGGACTGTCTGGGTCATGCATCTCCCTCGGCAGGAAGCTTTCTGCGGAGACACCGTGAAGGACCTCATGGATGCCCTCCTGCAAGTGAGGCTCAGTGCTGGGAACAGCAGGCCTCTGGAGCCAGGGCTGGAGCTGACTGATGACCACCTCCTCATGACGGTGGGGGACATCTTTGGGGCCGGTGTGGAGACCACCACGACTGTGCTCAAATGGGCTGTGCTCTACCTGCTCCACTACCCTGAGGTAGGGTCTGCACCCTACAATGGGGGTTTGGGTTCCCCCCAGCACCAGGGATGTCATGGGGAGTTTTGGGGAAGGCAGGTGCCAGAAGAGAAGTCAGGCTCTGCAGATAAGTGGGATCAGGCTGTGGGCACTTCTGCTCCACACGTGCTGACAGGACATGCTGATGATGCTGGGTGTACTCCACTGTGCACAGGGTACCTTGCTCCCTGGGCTCCCACAATGGTCTTTGCTTTCCTCCCAGATCCAGAGGAAGATCCAGGAGGAAATGGACCACAAGATCGGCCTGATGCGTCACCCCCACCTCAGCGACCGCCCGCTGCTGCCCTACCTGGAGGCCACCATCAGTGAGGTGCTGCGCATCCGGCCCGTGTCCCCCCTGCTCATCCCGCACGTGTCCCTTGCTGACACCAGGTGAGACCCCCAGGTCATGGGCAGAGACTGTGAGGAGGGAGCGACTGCCTCATTCTGTGTCCGCTTTGCAGCATTGGGGAATACTCTATCCCCAAGGGTGCCAGGGTCATCATCAACCTCTGGTCTGTGCATCACGACGAGAAGGAGTGGGACAAGCCGGAGGAGTTCAATCCTGGTGGGTTGTGTGATCCTCATCCCCTCCTGGGCCAGGGGATGGCCGGGTGGGTGCAGCAGGAAAGGCGGAGCCCTGGGGGAGGCTTGGTGCTGGGGGGTTGGATCCTGCTTCTGCCCGCCTGGAGCATTCGCATCTCTTGCTCCTGCAGCTCCCAGGAGGGACAGACGTGATGAACTCGGGCGGGTCTCAGGCAGAAGGCTCAGCCTGCTGATGCCAATGGTGCCCTTTCCTTTGCAGGCCGCTTCCTGGATGAGCGGGGCCAACACATCCATTCGCCCTCACCCAGCTACCTCCCCTTCGGAGCCGGGATCCGTGTCTGCCTGGGAAAAGTCCTGGCCAAGATGGAGCTCTTCCTCTTCCTGGCCTGGGTGCTGCAGAGGTTCACACTGGAGTGCCCTGAGGACCAGCCCCTGCCCTCACTGGAGGGCAAGTTTGGTGTCGTGCTGCAGGTGCAGAAGTTTCAGGTGAAGGCCAGGCTGAGGGAGGCCTGGAGAGTGGCTTCATGATGGGGAGGAGCCCTGGATCCCAGGCAGGGGGGGTGGGGGGTGGGACCACAGAGGCTGCCCCATGGATGGGGTGTTATCCCGATAAAGCTATTCCCAACACAGCTTGGCTCTGGCTATTTTTTGGGCAGGAGATGGAGGACAGGGTTAAGTGTGAGATGTGTGGTAGCCCCACAACTTGCTGGGAGCACTGGGCTCAGCTGGGAGGCTGTGGCCTCTCTGCAGCAGCGTGGCAGCTCCTGCCTGCTCACTATCCTGAGCACTCACTGTCTGGCTGGATTTTGGCCATCGCTCCAGCAGCAGCAGCACAACCTTCCTGTAACGCAAGGGGCCGTGTTTGCTTTGCTTTTGCCAAAAACTACTGTGCCATGGAGGGCAGCGTGTAATTAGGTTTCTGGTTCTCTATTACTTGACCTCTTAATATTTAACTAAATAGCTACATAACTATGGCTCTGGGCCCCTGGAGGGAAAGCGGCCAAGGCAGAGGGGAAAGCCCCACAGAGCCCCAGCACAATGTAACACCCCAGCCCTGCATGCCCCCTCATTTTCCCCCTGCCCTCTCTCTTGCTAGCAGGCAGGAAGACAGACATAAACTTCCCCACCACTGGACCTCCTGCTCAATGTGTATGAGTTCTTTCAAACCCCCAGCACTCGGCTTTTATGCAGCCCCTTACAACACCACCATCCAATGCCAAATGTGTCCTGTCAGCCTGTGGAATGAGGGTGATGAGGAAGGCAATGCATTTGCAGCCTGGCACAGCACTGGGAGCATCCTCCCTCCTCCCAGTCCATTTTCCTGGGGGCTCAGGGTGGTAGGGAAGAGCTGGAGGAAGAACTGCCATGCTCATACCTGTCCCAAGGGCAATCCTCAGGCTGATTTGAGCAGCAGACCCACCAGAAGCTGGGCAGAGGGAGCACAGCAGGAGCCCAGCCCCACTGCTGCTGCACAGAGTCTCTGATGGCTTCTAAGGGCTGAGCTCCACATACCCTCCTGCTTTCCTGCCTGTTTCCATCACACTAGGGGTGCCACTGGGTTTCCAATCCGTCTACTTCTGCTACACTGGATGGGTGAAGGGGGACAGCACTCAGAACAGGCTTTGGGAAAACTTGGCTAAACATGATCCCCTGGGCTTCCCTAGGGATTGGCACCTCCATGCCAGCCTTGTCCTTCCCCTGCCCCAAATCCTGTCACTGGCAGCACACACTGGCAGGGAGGCTCCACTCCAGTCTCCTGTAACATTGTGATGCCTCCAGGAGCATCAACAGGACCTCCAGCACATTTGTACCCCTTTGCCAAGGCACTTCATTTTGCTCTTGGAAAGGGAAAGGATTTTCTCCTTGCCAGAATCAACAAGGGGCTGACACCTTGCTGTTTGCCAATGCACCCACCCAAGTGTTAAATGCACCTTGGGGCAGAAATGGGGACCTTTGAACCAGGGATGTTTCTAACCTGGAGAATGCCTCCAGCCACAGCCTCTTGCAATCCACCTTTCCCATTTGCCAGGGCTGGCATGTGCTGTCCTAGGCTGGGAGACGAGCACGTGCTGCAAATCGCAGCAGCCCCAGCTGGGCCCTGCTACAGGGTGTCTTGCCCCCTACCCAGCCCACCTCCTCCCCACCAGGAGAAGATGCTGCTGGGGAAATTCAGAGCCCAGAACCAGCTGCCTGGCACTCTGTGAGCTGGTAAACAGCCCCCGGCTGCTCCCTGCTCTGGGAGTGGGCAGAGGCACTGCTGAATCACCTGGCTGGTATTTCTATCCTGACAGCTGCTCTGGGGCTGTGCTGCTGCACCCAAACCCCTGGCTCCACCAGAAAGCTTCACCTGGGCCACTGGCTCCAGCTCCCCGAGGCAAAGGGGGTCTGGTCTGTTCCTCAGGGAGGAACTGGTGACAATGGAAAGAATGAAGGTTTTTCATTCCCACACTGTTTCTTGGGTACACCATGAAGCAGATGTGCAGCTTGCAGAGGGCACTGGGCAGAGCAAGCCTGAGCCTTTCCACTGCACACACTCATTTTGGGGGACACAGCCACCCTCACAGCACTTGGCTGACCCAGCTGCGCCACAGGGCTCAGCTCAGAAGCCCTCCAAGTTTGAGAGATTTGTCTTTGCACCAGGCACCAGCTGACCCTGGACTGTGCTGGAGACTGACAGCCAGCCCAGGAGGAGCAGGAGACGCTTGGAATACCTGCGGGCTCTGCACCGGGCGTGAGGCCAGGAGAGCTGAGTAAGCACAGACCTCAGGACACAGCTGTTTGCCGGTGGAAAACAAATCGAGAAAGAAGCAGGCAGCCTGTGACCCTCCCCCCCCCCCCCCACCCCGGCACAGAGACTGCAGTGCTTGCACCACCGTCGCGACGGCCCCGCAGCGGGCACCCGTCCCATCTGATAAAAACAGATCTGTGCTGCAAGGATAGGGGGAACCAGCTCTGACGAAGAGGCAACTCATCCTGGCCTTCCCAGGCTGCCCACTGTGGGATGCTGTGGGGCTTGCCTGAGCCAGGGGCTGCCTGTCTGTCCCCCTCCCGGCCTGGCTTTTTCTATATAAACTAAAGAAAAAAAAAGAAAACAGCAGCAAAAGCCACCCTGGGATGTGCTGCACGGGTGGTGTTGGGGGGCCAGGAAGGAGCAGCCTTCGGGGAGAACCACTCACTCAGGACAGCAAAGGAGTTTATTCACTGGAGCTGCCAAACTCTGCCGGGAGCAGGTCAGGCTGGGATGAGCCCAGTCAGGGCATGCAGAGAACCAGAGGAGATATGGCTGGGGAGCCCTAGCTGTGCAGAGCCAGAACTCAGAACCACTGACTCACATCCCCAACTGGCGAGGGGTGCCCAGGGAGCCCCAATCTCCCATAGCTTGGCAGAACAGCCTCATGCTGGCAGTGGAGCCCTCATTCTGCTTCTCTCCAGGCTTTCTGCCCCAGGAAGCTTTTGATGACTGTGTAACACAGAGGCTTAACTGCACCTCGGCTTTCCTTAGCCTCTAGTTAAGCAGGCAAAGCTCTGAGAGCAGGCTGCCAACAAGCATCAAGACACAGTTCCCTCCTCCTCCATAGTCAGCCAACACCCATCCACAAGGTTGTACAAACAAGCAATGATATGTGGCAGGAAGATCACACCAGTGCTCCCAGATGATGAGTTTGCATCATTGCAGAGCTGAAAAGTCCCTCAGGAACCGAGGAGATGCTGCAGTACCCACTGACCCCAGGAGCCCCCATTGTGCCCAGGGGACACTCTTGCTGAGCCACCACACTGTGCTCTTCACCTGTCCCCAGGCAACACAACCCCAGCCCACCAGGACACCTGCTGGGTCCTTGCCCTCAGAGCCAGCTTCAGTGGCCAAAAACATTCTGTGTAAGCAGCTCCACACGGCCATGGACTCCAGCAAAAACAGACTTCAAGGAGTATTGGCAGCCACGCCTAGAGCACATTGCAAGCATAACACCAAACACTAAACTGACACTAATTTGCTGTAAAACCTGCTGCGTTATTGCAACTCAGTTTGCAAATGATGTATCCACAACTCCCAATAAAACACCCCTTATAGCTGGGAATGGATGGGGTTTGGTACTCCAGTGCTGGAGATGCACATCTGCCCATGCCCTCACACCTCCAGCATTTTACACTGTGTGCATTTGGAGAAGAGCTCCCTGCGCCACACTGGCTTCCTACACAGGGATACATGGGAGGGTTAAGCACCTTTCTAAAGCTCCAAAGCTGGAGCTTTGAGAGTCCTCTGCCTGCCTGAAGAGGCACCAGCCAGGGTATGTCCAAGGAGCTCACGTGCCCCATATCCTGCCCTGCACCACTCCTCCCCATACCAGCTGCCCCTTGGCTGCAGGACTAAATTCCTAAAGCACTGAAAGCCATTAACAATCCTGCTCCTCAGGCACTTGGGAACTGAAGAGACATGGTTTGTGCCACATTTATTTCTTTATGGGTCTCTAAATGCCCAAAAAACTTCCAGGAGTTATAAGAGGCACATCACTGCTTCTTCCTCACTTTTTAAAACTAGAAACATCAGCTTGGCTTACTCGTACTTACCTCAGTGTCCAGAGGATTCCCTTGCCATTAGCAGGATGGCTGGAAAGCAAATATGGAGATTCCTTATGCTACATACATGTTGGCAAAGGGTCCCCCACTAGCACAGGACCATCCCCAGGACTTAGAGCAGTAAACCCCATTCCTTACAGACTGATCCCATTTTTTAGCTTCCTCTGTGGTGTGAGGAACAAAACCAGGTGCCAATACGTACAGAATTCCTGCGGGCGGCACTGGGGATCTTTAATTATCTTCTCCAAAGATACATGTGGTCAGTGTACACAACTGGAAGTGATCAGCCCCCATGCAACCAGGCTCTGGGGCACGTGCAGCCTCTCTGTCACCACTCATCCAAGTCTCCAGGCTCCAGACATTGAGGAATGAGGTCTCTTGACTCCAAATCGAAGTCCTTCATTTTTAAGAGCACCCTAAGAACCAAACTGAAGAGCTGTCCTTCTCTGCTGTTCTGAGGAAAGAGAAAGGCTGTGATGGGCAAAGGAGTGAGATTCTTCCAAACCCTGTAAGGTAAGAGTGCTCTCCTCAAATGTGCAGGTAAAATGCTGCCATAAGCACCACTTCCCTTGCAATGCAGCCAGCCAGTGCCAACACACCTCCAGGTAGAATAACAAAACAAATCCACAAACTAAAGACAGATCTTGTTCTTAGCTCACAAAATGATACACATACACATGGACAAGTTATCAGAAAAGGCATTATATTTTGGTTTCCACCTTAGTTAAAACTGATTTTGGTTTTCAATCAATCAGATCTGAGTATGTCCAAGCTCAGGTTTCAATGCTTTTTTTCCCCATAACAGTAATGATCTGGACGACCATAATTATAAAAGGGATGGGGAGAAATCCCAAGAACAAGTTACATAGTCTGAACTGTGCTCTATTCCACATGAGCACTCTAGGGAATGTTAGTTTCAGTTTTTCCTTTTTTTTTTTTCTTTTATTTTTTCTTCCTTCAGGTTGTTACTAACCAAAATCTCTACTGTTTATTAAAGCAAAGCTACAGTAAATTTTCTTGCAGTCTTACAGCAGGTTTTCATATTACCAGTAGGACTCGCATGCATGGATTGCAGTCACACACACACGCTCACAGACATTATACAGTAGCCAGTTGCCACCATAAAAAAAACCGAAAAGAAAGAAAACAGACATTCATTTCTTTAAGTGGTCATCATTAGAATCGCACCAAATTTTTGGATTAAAAAAAAAATACTGCACAGGTCTTCCACATCTACAAGGTAAATCATCCCTTTCGCAATGGACGGAGCTCTCGTCTCCATTTGTTCAACATGCATCGCTAAAGCTTGAAGGCACGCTGGCCAAGGAGAGCCCTGTTCTTTTGTCATCTGAACTCCAGTGTGCTGCTATCGGGGTGCAAAAAAAGGACAAAAATAAAGCCAAGCCCTTTTGCAGCACATCGGGAAAAGGTCATTCGGAGACCACAGTACTTGGAAGGCAGCCCAGCTGCCTGGATTCTACTGCTAACTGTGCTCTTGGAGGCATTGAAGGAACACACTTGTGTTTAAAAATGACACATAAAGGCAAATTTCTGCAAACCCTTTCTTTTCAAACTGCCTAAGGTAGACTAACACTCCTTCTAGAAGAAACTGGTCCTTCAGTCACCAGCTTCAAGTGGGAAACTTCCTACCTGCTGTATTAAACACTGAAGCACCAGAGGTTACAGGGCTGATGTGTTTGGGCATTCACCAGCTTCAGGGAAACTTAACATCAGGAAAGAAAAAAAAAAAGAAGGAAAAAAGATGAAAAGAAATCCCCAATGCCTCAAGAGCACTATATCAAACCAGAACTCTTGGGCTACTGACTGCCGGCACTGTCAGAAGCTGCTTGCTTCTGGGAAGACACCTGGAGGTTGAAGCCTTATGGTGATCCGGTATCCTCCCAGGGTGAGATTTGCTGAGTTTTACTGATTGCAAGATAAAGCAGTGTTTCGGAAAACTAAAACCAACAAACTCATAATAACCATCACCAAAATCACCGTTGTAAAAATTCCATTCTTTAGAAGGTCTCATTGACAAACATCAGTCCCCACTCCACGGAGCAGGGCAGATACGATTAACAAAACCCAGAGTGACCCATCCCCCACAAGCTGGGCCTTCGAGGTCTAGTCCTCGTATTATATTGGAGGGGAGAAAGAAAAATAAACAAAAAAAAGAAGGTTGTATCACCTTTTCCTCCTGTTAAAGTTTTAATCCTCTTATTCCATTTTTATTTGTTTTTTTTCCCCCGATTCTCCCTTCCACTCTGCCACCTTAGCTGGGGGAGTTATTGGTACAAGAGTTTGGAGAGTCCTGCTCATTTATTGTGTTCAAGAGTACACACACCGGCTGCCGGGGCAGGTGGTGGTGGCTGTGTTCGCGGTGCTGCTCCTCCGTGGCACTGAAAAGCCCTTCCTCCTCGTCCCCGTGGGGACGGCCACTGCAGCTGTCGCAGAAGTCCAGGGGCCCGTCCAGAGCGTCGTCGATGAGCCCGTCAAACTCCTTGAGGTCGTCATCGTGATGGCCCCGGTTGCACACGCAGACTTCTATGCCCGAGTCGCCGGTGAAACGGCGCTGCCTGCCCGGGGTCTTGTCCTTGGCGTCGGGAATGGCGCTGCTCTGCTCTAAGCTCTCAGAGCTGTAACCTTTCAGCAGTTCCTCCTTGCACTCCGTATCCTTATCAGGACCGGCCCTCTCCACTAGCTCGGCTCCCGTGCTGGTGCTGCCGGGCTCGACGCTTTGCGTTTTGGCGAAGGCTCTCTCTCCCAGCATGGTGCCGGAGGGCTCGGGGTCCCCGCGGCCGGGCGCCCCGGTGCTGTCAGTACTGCTGTTATTGCTGCTGGGTGCTGCAGAGCTGCTCTGTGCTGGCTGCAGGGTCCTGGGTGTGTCCGGGATTGTGCTACTGCTGCCTGCTGGGACACACTGCTGATGTAAGGCACTGTATGGGGGCGGGGGGGTCGGCGGTCGGTTCACCACTTCCTCATAGGGAGGTAGCAAATAGTTTGGCAAAAACCCTAGAAGTGGGAGGCAAGGAGGAGAAGTTATTTCAGGAGCAGTTTATCTCAGGAAACGAGTCACTAATACAGGTCAGTATGGCATTTATCATCTACCAACACCTTCGCACTGAACAGCACAACAGGCTCTACAAAGGGGTGCCAGAACTTGTCCCAGATGAGGTATGTCATGTTTTAGAGAAGCAGCAAACATGGCAGAGGAGGGCACCATTACAGGAGGAGATGGACACAACTGGGAACAGCAGCCTGATCTCCTGGCTCTCTCTATACTTACCAGGCAAACCTCCCTGGACCGTGTACCCCAATACAGCCCCATAAACCACACTGGAAATGGCCTGTGTTGGCTGGTGGGAACACCTCCCCAGCCCTCTCCAACACAGCCTTCTCAGCTGAATTTCCACTTTCAAGAGCAAGGATTTAATCTCACAAACCATTATGCAAATATGAAGAGACATGGGCAGTTACAAGGATCTTGAAGATCCTGGCTTTTGGTTGCTGTTTTAATGCTGGATTCAATTCTTCTGGTGCAGTCAGAATAAATTGGCAGTACTGGCAAAAGAGTTTGGCTTATGGTACTTACAGCCTTTCAAACCCATGAAAAATTTTGTTTATTTCTTAAGAGGCAACAAAATAGTCTATATAGACAGAATGTACTTAAACACTGGAAACATTTAAGGGCAGCACTGCAATTTTCCATGTGCAATTGCATATCCCTGGGGCTGGGGAGGGAAAGGCTGCTGGGGATTATTTTTGAGGTGACTGCCAGAGTTTAACAAGAAAAGCAAGTTCATACATTCAATTCAACAGTCTGTCAGAGGAAACTCAGCTGTGGTACCTCCAGTCAGAAGGAGACTTGCTGTTCTAGCACAGCACAGCAGAACACAAGGAAAGCACAAAGTGACTGTACTCTCCCTGAGAGGTGGGCAACAGCTCCTTCATACAAAGTCCTAGGGCTGCTCACCAGCAGTGTGGCCTGGGAACCACAGCACAGGGTGGGAGCCAGGAGAGTCTCTGCTGAGACTCCCCTTTCTCCCAGTCTGTGTGACCAAATTTTGTGAAGCCACTTCCCACACCTCAGTGCCACCAGCAGCAAGTCCAGGCTGGAAAGGAGTCCTGAATGAGGTATGTAAAGAACTTTTGCAGCAAAACCCCCAGGGAATCACTACACTCTCAGCAGTGGGTGTGAAGGCGCTGTAGTTGGTGCAGTTCAACTCCAGACTCGAGGGGTTTCAAATGCAACCACCACCATCTCCTCTCTGCCCACCATGTCAGGCAGCAAAGCCCCCACAGCCTCTTGCTGAGCCCAACTGCTGCTCCCTCCCTCCACCTAACACGGGGACCTGGCTGCTGCCGCGCTCCCCAGGTGTCCAGGCAGGGCAGTGTGAGTACATACGGAAATAGAAGGGCAGGGCTGAGTAGTTATGGGCCTCCCGGTACGCGATCAGGTTGATCTCGTGCTGCCGCTGCTGTGCCTGCAGGCGGTGCTTGGTGCGGCGGTGATGGCAAACACAGCAGCAGCTGAGGATGATGATGATGGTCCACACCAGCCAAAACCCTGCAGCAGAGGAGAGTCAGTGTTAGCCATTGTGTGAGAGATGCATCCAAATGCAGGAAACCCCAAGAAGCCAATGGGGAAGATCATCTGAAAGCCTGGATCTGAACCTGCACTGTTCTAAAGGCAGAAATATGTGTAGGTCAGGAGGCTTCAACACTGACCTTCCTGCCTGTGTGGGACACAGTGACTCCAACAGCCTCGCCAGAAATGGATAACTCTGAACCCACTTTGGTAGAATGTGGATCGTGTTCAATAGGTACAAGCCTGGAGAAGAACCAAATATGGAGACAGGGCTCCGCTCTCCATTGCTCCTACCCTTTGGTTACCATTTCTTCTAGCCAGAAATGAGCAGAGCCGTGAATAGCATTGAGCATGCCTCCCACAGTCACTCTGGTTTGAAAATAACAATCAAGACACAAAAGACACTCTGCAGATTGACCACAGAAGAAGAGAAAAACCCCAAGCACTATGTTTTGCTTTTGTTTGCACTGCTCTTTAATTTCCAGCCCAAATCCTTCATTGTTATGTTTAACAAAAACATGCTCTTTTTTCATAAATGTCTCAAAATATTTTTAAAACTTATTTTTGTATTCAATGTCTTAAATTATCCAAAATTAAATTAAACTAGCCTCCCTCTCTGAATCCTCAAGAAACCCAACTTCTGCTCTGTTTGTGGTCATGGCCGGTTTCTGTGCACTGCTGTACCGTATGTACACTGCTCCTTAAAAGGGAATTTTAAAACACCACTTCCTGAATTTTACCCACGCCCTCCAACATGTGGAATAACTCTCCCTTTCCACAAATTTCTCACTTGAATGCACTACAAAATGTTTCCGAGACACACTTCAAAAAACTGGAACATTCACTCCAGATTAGGCTTTTGTTTCCTGCAACTGCAGCCTGTAGCTTGACCTACCCCCAGTGTCTGTAAGCTCTGTCTTTTTTAACCTCAGTTTTTGCATCTAAAGATACTGGGAGAACTTTTCCTTTAGAAACACATAGGCTTGGCAGCCACTTCTCACTAGAAATCACAGCAGTGTTTTCCTTTCTGTAACACCTCTGCCACTCTTCACTATTCCCAAGCAGTCAAAATGGAGATTCCTAATGCCACAAACCATTTTCAGGTTGGCCAGTCTATCCTGTGGTATCTAACTGCTGTTCTCTCTCCACTAAAAATCTCTAGTCATGCCTTTACAATCCCTTGATGTTTTCAGCATCCCCTGCTGTGTTTGCTGTGTTTTCTCTGCTAAGAGCTAGGTGGGGAAAGGTGAACAGTTTAAGAATTTGAAGAATGAAAGGAGTACTGCTCTGGCTCAGGACAAAGGGCAATTGTATCATCCATCTCAGAGACCTGCACTGGGCTGTTTGTAGGGGAACTGGATGTGCCATATCGTGTCTCTGAGCATTTTGAGTGGGGACTTTCACCTCCCTGTGTCGTAACCCAAATTCTTCATGTATTTTGGCACAGCAAACTGAAATCTCTCTCCTGCCTTGTGCAATCTATTTCCCTAATCAACTGGAACCTGCTTTACCACCAAACTTATCAAAACCTGCCATCAAATGAAGGTGTTACATATTCCCCCACCCCCTTTTTTTTTCTTGGCTGGTAATGAAGGTTCCTGGGTAGTTTCTCTGGCCAGCCTGCTCAGCTGTACCACACTGACCAGAGAAGAGACTGTGATCTTCACTTCAGAGAAGCAAAGGACAAAGTACTCAAGATGCTCTCTACACTTCCCAAACCAAAATGACAATGTGGCCATTGACCTCTGAATACCCTCGTGTTTCTAAAAAAAGCCTTTTAATATAAACTAAAAGGATTGATCCAGTCCACCCTTCACTCCAAAGCCAAACATCACCAACAATTTCTGTAGCCTATATCACTACCAAAATCTTGGTACACAAATGCAATACTTCAACTGTCTCACAGTTTGAAGACTCTCACCAATAAATCCACTTTATTTCTCAGCAAGAGAAGGTCCCTTGGCTCTTGCTTGCTGAGGAAGCAAGAATACACTCATCAAAACCAGGTCATTGGCACAGCATGCCACCATGCACTGAGGCAGGCCTGCAGTTCATCTTCTAAGTACTCCTTATTTTCAAAGAGCAGTCCATGATCATGAGTTCAGTAACAATGGAAAATTACACCCAGCTATCCAGGGATTTTAGCTACAGTTATGAAAACAGATGCTTTTTAACACATTTGATCAAGTCCTTTCCCAAGGAGTCTAGATACAATGGTAGCAAGCAGCACTTAATTAGTTAAGATGTCCTGGAGAACTGCCACTGTTAAGCAATCTCAGCTGCAGCAGCCAAATATTTCTGCAGGGAATAACTGCTCCCACCCAAGCCTGCATCCAGAAGATTAAAAAAGTATTTCTTTAGAAAACTTCTCTACCCAT
Source organism: Serinus canaria (assembly GCF_022539315.1). Lineage (NCBI taxonomy): Eukaryota > Metazoa > Chordata > Aves > Passeriformes > Fringillidae > Serinus > Serinus canaria. The sequence goes on along the minus strand of NC_066320.1, from coordinate 22,683,977 downwards.
TCCAAACAAAAGTCCCAAATGCTTTGCACACAAACTGATGCACAAGCTCAGAGTAGGGGTCAGAGTAAGCTCAGCCATTCCTGTGAAGAGGTGTGGCAATTCTGTTAACACGCAGCAACAACATACAACAGCTTAGGATAATAAATTAATGTTGGAGCCTACTGAAACCGCAGGTGGCATTCAAGTAAATACACCATAATTTATTGCATTGCAATTTGGCCTCGGTGCCAGGAACAACACCTTCATTCTCCTGCAAAGGGTCTGTGCATGCTTGCAAATCTGAGCAGATGAGATCTTTTGTTTTTCATGAGAACTTCCAGAAAAAGAACCCACTAATACCACATTATTGCCTGGTTTCATTAACTGCTGACACTTCCTAGAGCTTCTAGGAATTACTCAACCCCTGACTCAGCATGAGCCTGGATGGAGGACTCAGCACGAGCCTGGAGGACTTGCCTGGATGATCACAGCAGATCAGTAGCCCACCAGAGCAGTTGCTGGCCTGACTTCTGGCATCCTCTCTAATGGCTGCGTCCCCACCCTGGCACCCAACAGCACATCTGCACCACAGGGCTGGAAAGCCCCCAGTGCAAGGGAGGCAATAGCATGGGACACCCATGGGAGCTGAGGCACTTGGGCAGAGGTGCCAGTGCTCGTAGAGGGACTGGGTGCAGCTCTGGTTGCTAGCCCAGTACCATGCTGGGAGTTCAGGGCCTCCAAAAAAGGCTCTACAACACTCCCTTGCCAGGAGTTTGGGCACAGCTGCAGTTTTGGCTGCAGAACAGAAAATTGCAAAAGCCTAGAAAAGATATAGTATGGTCATTTATTTGGAATAAAGCTATGCTCCAAGGCCAAGTGCAATTGTAAATATTATGTATAAAAGTATAGAGTGAACAGTGAAGATGTTCATGACTGAGCTGTGCATTTGTACACCTGGTGAGGCTTGGCTTCAAACCAACAGCAGGGAGGTAAGCCGAGCAGACCATTGGCCCGTGCAGCCAGCAGCTCATTTGGCAGGAGGGGAACTGCAAATTCACCCAAAGACAACACAACATGAGCAGGAAACTCAGGGGCCAAGCACAGCAGCAGCATACACTAACACCTCCTTCAGGGTAAAAACAGGTACCAATTCTGCCTTGTACTGAAAATGGGTAAGATGTATGGAGGCAACTAAAGTTTGGTATCAAAAAGTCTCTAAAAGCCAAGTAAAACTGAGCTTCTGGTTGTGTTCAATGTCCCCAGAAGCCTTCACTACTGCCAAATGCCCTCCTCTTGCTCTTCAAGATGTTTTTTCTTCCCAAATGGATATGAGCTGGTCTTCACCAGCACTGTGTTGAGCTACTGCTGCACTCACTGGAAAAGCAAAAATGACTGGGAGACACATTCTGAGCTAAATTTGCCATTAAATTAAGTCTGATTTGAGAGTATTTCCCACAGCCACCTGGCAGTGACCACTGGGAACAAAAGCTTGTGGCAATCTTAGGACAACATGACAGACAATAAACAAACAGTGACTTTGGAAATACAACTTCTGATAGACAGCCAGAGCAAAAGTAAAGTACCAGTCTGGAGTGAAACAGGCACCAGGAGACCACTAGACTTGAAGGCAATTTCATTCTTGCTCTTGGCTCATGGAAGAGTCAGAAGTTGCAACACTCTCCAGCCCAAAAACAACTGAGTCTTGAGAAACACTGCTATATTTTTTTGTTAAATTCACTGGTGATGCCTACAGGTGAACAGTGATGGAAGCAAAGGTGAAACAGACACAGGCAAAGAGTTGATTATTGTCAAAAGATTTCCCTGCCAGAGCACCAAAACCTTTAACAAAAGTAAAAGAATCAGCACCAATCTGTAAGCTCAGAGCTGTAAGACTGACATGAGCAGGAAGCTCAGGAAGTCAGAATGGAAGCTGCAAAAAGACCTTGGAATGGAATTAGGTCCTGTGAAAACCATCTCTCAGAACCAGAGGAAATACTGAAGAAAGAGAAGGCTGCCACTACGTTTACAGAATTCTTGCGAAAGGGAGCCCCATCACATCACACACCAGAGATGTTTCCTACCAGCAGTGAAAGAACATGCTTAATGCTTCAAGAAAACCCCTTCTAGGACACTAACCACAGTTTTGATCAAACTTTAAAATAAGTAAGAATAAAACAGTTTAATAATTAAAAAACCAGAGCACTCCTTATGAAAAAGGAGGGAGCAATGTTTGCTTTGATGCTGTACTGTATTTGCTGCCTGAGATGTTGCCATCAGCAATGCCGTTGAGGGAAGCTCCTTTTATCCTGTGCAAAATGGAAAATGTTTTCTGGAGCGTTCCAAGGGTATGAACAGAGAAATTTGCCCTCAAGTTCATGGTAAACTTGGGCAAATGCCACGGCTCTGTTGGCAGGAAATCCCCTAAAAGCAAGCCAAAACATACTGCAAAGTGCCTTTGTGTCTGCCCGACAAGCATCTGGGTAATAGCTTTGGCTCCATGAGAGCTGGTTCTGAACAGAAGGAGAAGTGGGACAATTTCATTGACTAATAAATGTCCCAAATGGGGGCCTCACAGTCAGTCATGGCTGGAAAAAAAACTGTCTTTCACAGGGCCAACACTATAATCAAAAAAGGTAAGAGAAATTTACTTGGTACCACAACCTGGATGCACTTGAGTTGTGTCCTTTGGCAGAGGGGTCACATCACCTCCTGCCACTGCAGGCACGAGCCTGTACGAGCCAACACTGCTGCTCAAGAATGCCAGATGAAGGATCCAGGTCATAGGCCCACAAACATTTTAAGAAGGAATAAAAGAAGCCACTGAATGACGCGATTCTCTCCTGCCTGTCTCAACCATACCTCCTGCTGCTTCCTCCACCTCTTCTTGTGCCGGCACAAAGTTGTGTGCAACTGTGGTTTGAACTGGTTTGAGGGAACCAGAGCAGGTTGAAACTTGTTTGGCAAACACAGCAGCAGCAGCAAGAGAAAAACTAACATAAAACTGTCACTGAAAGTCACAGTCTAAGTCATTGGAACTGCAGTCCCAGCCTGACCTCACTGCAGGAAAAAGTTACTGAATATTTGTAGAGTACAATGGCAAAAGAAAAAAGCTGAAGACATGTCCAACTCCTGCTCACTTGCTCCCAAACTGGTAACAAAAGGAGACACACGTTAACTGCAACTGGTTTCTAGTTTTCAGAATAGTGTCCACCATATATGGTACCCCCACTGCAACGAGATAAGATGGAAATACACAAGTTTCAGAAAAGTCCTTTGCTCATCGTGCAATGAGAGTCAAAGTGAGGCAGTAAATCTGCAGACACTGCTTTTATGCCTCTCTCCTAGAAGGGAGCCTTCCAAGGGCAATTGCTCCCATGCTCCAGCTGACATATTTTTAAGTCCAGTCCCTCCCAAGAGATCTATGTCGGTAAAATGAATGTGGAACAATAGTCTAACAAAGACCACAGTGGAACATCCAGCTGAGACCATGTCCTGAACATCTGGGAACAAGAGATCTAGGTACTTGGTGACAAGCTGGGTTGGAGGTATGTAGGACAGGGGGTGAAAAAACACCAGGAAGTTCTCTTGCTTTTCCAGGCTGTTTAGCACAGCACAGGTGGAAGCAGCCACATAGGGCAAAAGTCAGTATCTGCATAGCCAAGCTATGCCAGACAACTTGCCTTCTGCTTTGTATCTGTGAATTTTACTGAGCCAGACCAAAACAAACTTAAGATGATTTGGCTGTCTGGATTAGGCTACAGGAAGTCCAAGTAAATCAGGAAATAACTCCCTCAGTGACCTTATTTATTATAAAGAGTTTCTGTGTGGTTGTGACATCTGTTGTTTGCCCTATACTGTTGGTGAGGCTTTGTCATGGCAGGGCTATTGCTGCAGCACAGCTGAGGAGGAACAGCCCAAGGGGAAGTTTGAGACACCTAGGAAAGAGAAGCAAGTACAACCACGTAGAAGGCTGGGTGAAAGGCAAGGAACAGCAAAAATCCTTCTTTGAAAAAGGATGTGGGATAAGACAACATGGGGCAAGGACGAAAACATGGGACTGGTGCATTGTTTGACTGAGTGTTTTGGAGACTGCAGCAAACTCTTGGACGTGAATTCCTATTATAAAGCTGACCTCCTGGAATATGTACGTGGTACAGCAGTTGCTTTAGTTTTAGCAACTAACCGGATCCTTGCCAGAATTTTCTGGCAGAGTGCTTTTTGGGAAAAGAGCTGTCTAGCGATTCCAAGGGGAAGCGTGCAGAGATGAGCAGAATGTTCAAAATCAGCAAAAACATTGACTGTGCTGCTTGCAAACAGAACATTTTTTCCTGTACAACCCTTCCACTAGGACCTAAACAGTCAAGATCTTTCTTCTTTTCTTTCTTTCAAAAATAGAGGGGCTCAGTATCACTGCTAAAAAAGACAAAGAAACAAAACAGGCACAGGCAATATCTGAACGCTCACTCATTACCAGTGCTGGGCTGCTGTACAGTACCTACATGACCCAAGACCAGCTAAGTCCTCCAACTTCTAAATCCTACGGCTTTCTGCAAGCAGTGAGCAGCTGCCTGTTTCCATGCTCCATGATTCCTGAAGCACAGTGTACTATTTTTCCAACCACACAATGAAATGTACTTTCACAGCTTTGCTTGCTGTGTTTAGAGTCTCTGGAATCATTTAATGATTCCAAAGGAGAGACACAAGGATGGATGTCAGCAGATGTGGATTTAGTGCTCAGTCCACATTATACTCTCAAACCAGGGAAAATCCAGAACCTTGGAGCCTTACTCCTTAGCCTGCAGGAACTGCATTCCTCGATTACCTTCTCTCCTGTATTTTGAAAAGTATTTTGGAATGTCTAAGCAATAAGGCACCTGTCAGGCCTGGAAAAAGGCCAACATTGGAAAACTCCAGCAAATCACAAACACATCCTAGAGACCTGAACAAAAACTACTAGGAAGCAAAATCCAGTGTCTGCTGCCATTCTCCCCCTTGGGGACCATGAGTTCTCTGGGGAGTTCAATTAAACTGTTCAATGAAAATGCTGACCCAGCTCATCCACCACTCAAACATCTTTTTGCATGTGAGGAAATACAACAGTAAAGTACATTTTTCCATTTTATTTTTTATTATTATGTTCCGAGAAAATAAAAAGATGAAACACAGCTTTTGCCTCACCAGGTTACCAGCTACCAAGCTTAGACCTTTACATAGTTATTAGACCTATATCTATAAATCTGAATATAGTTTTATTATTTGGCAACACAGCACTGTTTTTATTTATTTTTTTTAATAAGAGGTGGGTGGGGAATCTGAACTGGGCTGTTATCTAATTTTAAACATAGGCTGTCCACCTGCTTGGCATATCATATTCTCCATTCCTCCACTCCACCCCTTAACAAAATAATACCTTGATTTTACATCCTATTCCACTACCCTCAACGACTGGTTTAAAATTACCACAATCTCACTTGCTGCCTAGAATTGCTGAGATCAGCCATTTTCAAAGACAAACTTCCCTCAAATTCTGTAACAGGGAAAAAGGTCCTTTTTACAGGAAAAATTCCAAGTGGCCACAAAACAGGATCATGTTTCAGAACGCATGTCCAGCAAAGACTGACTAGTTTTCTTTTCCATTTCAAATGCCACCCTCCTCTGCTTCTTCTTCCCACAAAGCTGTGGTGGTAGATAAATCCAGGATTTAATTCAACAGGACTAGCAAGACGGTCTATTTTCAGGCACACAAAAGTCTGAAACACACACTGGTGGTCTGAGAAGGTCAAGAGAAGCAAAAGCTTCTCAAAAGCTACTTCAGTACATGCATATGCTGGTTAAAATCAAAGCAGAACATCCATGAAGCCATACTTAAAGGTGCTGCTATGTTAACTGCTCATTAACCAGAAGTTATTATTAACTTTTAAAAAGCTGATCTATTCCCAAGCATGTAAAGCTGTTGCTCTCCACGGCTCATATTAAGACTACTTACATTTACAATCACCACTTTTGACCTTGAAGGCCTTCAGAGTGCCTCAGCATACATACCTATCAAAGACAGTCCACAACTCCTGAGCAGCAGGTAAGCTCACAAGCCCTAGAATATGGGTTTACATTTAAAGGACATGCTCCCTCTATGACTCCTTCCCATCCAAAGGAAACTTTTTTCCTACCATTCATAATGGCAAAGTAAGCTTTCAAAACATTAACTGATTTTATATCTGTGTTGGATGTTTGCCTGAATTTGCAAAAAGCCTAGAAAACAGGTCTCATGTTTGAATTACTCCCCTCATATTGGTGTGGCACACAAAGCTTCCTGGGAGAAAGAAGGAATGTGAACACATAGAAACCTATCTCTTCCTGGGAGAAAGAAGGAATGTGAACACACAGAAACCTATCTCCCCCGAGGAACCATCACGCAGTGTGTGTGACCAACATGTTCACTCCATGATCTCACTGTGACCTGCGAGTCTGCTCTAAAAAGAAGCCTTTAATATTCTGCCTCCTTCTAACAAAATCTGGTTTTGTCTTCCAAGAACTTTTATGATGCAGCCAGGAACTGCCAAGTATAAAAGTCTGTGCCATACTGAGAGCACAAAGACAGCTAAACCATCCCATTAAAATGGCAGGGGGCTATTGCTTGGACCAGACTGTTTGTATGCAATCCAGCTAAGCCTCTCTTTCAAGATGCCCATGGGAGAAACATGGCGACCGTGTCACCAGCTCCACTGTGCAGCTGCACTCCACACTGCTGCTCAGTTTAGATCCTGCTTGCTAAGGAGCCTGTAAGCCTTTGCACACAGGCATCTTCCTCTATATTCCCACCCACACAAATGCAAAACTGGGTTTGACCTTCCCCACTCTGCTCTGTCCATGCATCCCCCTCTAGCCTGAAAAAAATCCTGCCATCTGTTCTGCCTGTGCTTCTGACTGCCACTATCTGACCCAGGCACTCCAAGGCTCCAGTATAGTCATGTCTGTTACTCAGCCTGCTATGGTCCCTGGAGCTGCCCATGACTCCCTATCCTGAATGGTTTCTTGAGCTGTTTGGACATTTTGGAAAATAAGTCTGCTGTAAAAGGTCTGCAATACATTAAAATCCTGCCATCAGTATCGACACAGCAGCCACTGGAGTCTGGGCACAGTGTATCTTGAAGATGCTTACTATAGAGTCCTGTTCAGTTTATAACCACATCCCCCATACTTCACCAGCTAATTTGAGAAGTAAAAGCATGTTTCTAGACTGAAGGATGAAGTGTCAGCTATTCCTGTCCTTGGATCCAGGTTAAGCGACAGTCTTTGTATGTATAACACATCTCCACACACAAGCTACTTTGAGAAAGTGAAACCGTGGGCACAACAGAGGGATTAAGTAAAAATTGTAGTTGCATAAAAACTAGAAGATACCATTGGGTGTGGTAAGAAAGTATCTCCAGTCTCTAATGTAGAGGTACAATGTTCAGAGCACCACATTTCCAAATTCCAGGAGCAGAGATGCCCTCCCAGCCTAGGCTCAGGGCAGTACAACAGCACAACATCAATGTTCAACCTTTTGTGTTCCTCCTAGAGAAAGAAGATACCATCAGACTGAACAAGCTTAAGTTTTCCTTTAAAATTCAGCATTTATCACTTTCTTATGCTTTCAACTTCCTATTTTTCCATATATCTTAATCAAGTTTTGCTGACCACCTGCTTTGACCTGCCTGCTGCCATCTAAGGGGACTAGGCAGGTACAGTCACTCAAACATTTGCAGGAAACTTTGCTATTTTTAAATCTCACATTTTGGGAAAAAGGAGATAAGAAGGGCTGCAATGGGCAATGTGTGATCCTCACAGTATGACATTCCCCCACTGCAAACCCACAGGATTTACCCAAGACTCTCTCTACACAAGGACTCTGAACAGTCCTGAAGAGAATAAGAACACTGGCCATGCTCCTTGAAAGGACATCTTTAAAAAGATATACCAGATTTAAACTTCTTGTGCTTGCAAAGAACAAAACCAATAGATAAAAGACACTGAATTAATTCCCTGTTTGAGTGTGTCAAGCTCCAGTGTTGTGTGTATGGCATTTCTCCCTCAAGCTGGTTTCCTTACTCCTGTATAATGTCTTGAGTACCCTAATCAGTGAGAAGAGCAAACAGCAGTGGCAAGATGACCCATTACTCCTGAGAAAGCACCCACTGTGACAACCCTATTTCCTTGTCATATCACATCAGCTCTGGATCATGCTGCAGTGAAATGCAATGGCAATGCACAATAAGGGCTGAATACAAAACCCCATGGGACACAAGCCAGACCTGTAGTATGGTACAAGAGCCATGCAGATTAGGAAGGGAAGCCATACAAAATGGAAGGACTTACACCAGAGTTCATAGTAGTAGTTGCAACACTGGGATTGTCCACAACAGTGGCCCGTTTCACATATGTAACTTTGATTGTTGACACCCATGCAGGTTTCCTTGTCCTAAAATTAAACAGACACACTTTTAAGATGCTTTGTCAATATCTTTTGTAAATGTTTTACTTGATGATCTGCAAGCATTTGAAAAGTACAAGTTATGGTCTTTGGAAACTCTAAAATACATAAGGAGGTTAAAAGACATCTATGGACTACCAAAAAACAAAAGACCAATCAGAAGAAAATCCCCATAACTCCAAACCCGTGAGTTACACTCTTTTAGCATCTAGTCAGTGCTGCTGTCTCATTATCCCTCTCCTTTTTCACTGAAAGTTACCACATTTTGGGAGCCAGGCATTCTCTTAGAAGAAGAGATGACATTTGTCCCACATTGTACACAATATCACTGTATTACTGGGGCTGAATGCCAAGTGGAGGAAAAGCATTCATAAAGGGAACATCATAATTTGAGAAAAGACTGCTTGGATTCATTTAGATCAAAGTGATAATTACAATGTGTTCCTGCAAGATTCCTATCTAAAATGATTTCTTCATAATTAGCCATGTGCTTTATGGAAGATCAGCATTCCTGTAAAACTTCTTCCTGGAATAGAAAGTAGTCCAGAAACAGAGCCAAATCAGCTGTAGCATATCACCCAGCAGGTCCTCAAGACACCTAACATGGAAAAGGTCTAGGCTGTGAGGTCTCAGTTCCCCACATGGTACACCACTTCTCAGAAGTCTGTGTTTTCCTGATAGTCTGAAAACATGGCTGGGAAAAAGTATAAAACACAAGAAAACAAAAGTATTCTACAGGCTGTGGTTTGTACATCCTCTAATAGGTTGTGGAGCAACCTGGGAGTTCAAAGAACACTATGGAATTTAAGAAACAAAAAAATTTGTTTCTTATATTAATTAAATCTACTGTAACAAAGTTTTTATTTTCACTTTCCTTCACTTGAAATTTTTTTAAGGAAACTGAAATGTGGGTAGGCTTATACTGAAAGCTGTGTTGAAAAAAATAGTTTTGGAAGCACCAACTTGCAAATAAGAAAACATCAACCCACTAAAGCCCAACAAAACCCCACAAGTAAATGACAGGGATGCACATTTGTGGATCCCAGCACTGGCTGAACTGCACTGTTCTTCTCTTTTATGTGAGTCCACCATGGCCACACTTGTCACAAACTTCTATGGAGCCACCACACATGCAAAATACCAAGTGCATTTCAAATGTTGAACCACCTCATTGAACAAGTCATGAGGCAGCAGTTTTAATGCAGGAAAGTCCTCCATTAAGTTTTCAGTGTATTTGGAGACCTGGAGGAGAACTAGCACTTCCCCACCACATAGCACCCCTGTCAGAGCCACACCTTCCCAGCACAGGTCTCTCACCTAAGCATCCAAATTACAGACGCAACATAACTTCTAAAAGCAGAACAACCTCCTACCATCTGAGGCCCCATGAGGAAAGGCCCCATGCGGCTTCTTTTCTCCTAAGAAACTTTTGAAAGGGTTTTGATCATGTGAGGGCACAATTCAGCACACACAACTCGACATACAATGAAGCCTTCCTACCTTCCATGAATATCATTATTTCCACAAAAGGCTCTAAAAAGCACTTTTAAAACTCACCCACAGAGGCAATAAGTTGGAGGGGTACCTGTCTCTACTTTTCAGGAAGAGACAAACATTTTGCTGGACAGACCAGTCCAAGTACTACAGGCAGCTAAAGCAAACATTTGGTTCTTGAGGTGTTGGCGTGCCTTGAGATGTTGGCATGTCAACAGTAGAAACACCATTTTCATCTATGGTAAGGACATGTTTCCATCTCTAACTGGTGGCAACTATTAGGAGACTTTGCTGAGCACAAGTCTCCTAATAGTTGCACAACATTACAAATGTAGCACAACATTTTCTGCTTCACGCACTCTATTCATTCCAAAAATAGTAATTTTAGCCAGCAAAAGAACTAGAACTAGGATACATCTATTATCTGCTCATTATTAATTTATTTACATTTTTCCTCATTTTTCTTGGCTTTGCAGAGCTAATATAAGTGATGAACAGCACAGATTTTGGCTCTCATATGAAGAGAATCGAGAAACTAAGATGCCATTGCAAAATTACAATCCTGTTGATAATGCTCAAGTCCGAGAATGACTAGCTGAGGTTTGTGGTTGTGACACATGAAGATCAATGTGACCTGTTGAACCAGCAAATGAATCACATGGAGCTGGTGAAAAAGCAGAGCCTCACAGCACCATTTTATTATCTTCTCTGCATCACCACACTTGATCCATCCTTGACCACTTCTGGTTTACTCCCCAAAAATTTCATCCATTCAGTGCTGCCTGCTTCAAAGAGCAGCAATAAGGAACAAATCAGTGTCTTTGGGCAGCAGCACTCATAACATCTTCAACTACACTTTTCCCACTTAAAAACTTGCAGCACTCCTGATTTCAGAGACTTTCATCACACTGTCCTTTTATTTGAACTTACTGAGTCCCTCTTGCCAACCTCATTATATTTCAAATTACTTTTCCACACATGCTTATGTGCAGGGCTGCTCCTTGTTAGCCCAGCTGGCCACCATGTGTTAGTACATTTCAACAGAGGATCCTGAGCAGCTAGGATGGTGTTCTGCAGGTCCTTCCTGGAGATCAAGTCTCAGGCAACATCCTGCTTCCCATCTAGAGCAGAGTTTAAATCTTACTGTCCAGAGCTTCTTTATACACTGACCAAGACAAATGCTCTTCCCTGCTAATGCACATGTGCTTGTACCTTCAAATAATCCCACAGTTGGCTTTCAGCTCCCACAGTTCAGAACAGCAAGGATTCTGAAGTCCTTGCAGTGCTGACCACTAGCTCCTCAAAGTCCAAGCAGCTCATTTTGGAGCCTTTCTGCAGCTCTCTGATAGCCCTGCCACCAACAGGCTTTAGGGAACATGGACCTGTCAGACTTGGGGGCTGCATGTCAGACCCAGAACTGCCACCCATGTCTCCAAGCAGTTTCACAAAATCAAGGAATAATTTGGTTTGCAAAGGATCCCAGCAGGTCACATGGTCCTACTACTGCTCAGAGCATGACTACCTCTTAACACTGGCTTACACAGCCTGGCACGGGGAAAGAGATAGAAGGTAAAGGCAACAGAACTTCACAAATAGAAGTCTACTAGGGAAAGATTCTGGCACAGCGAGAGCATTGCTTTGGGATTTTTTACAGGTGACTCCTTTGGAACAATGTTTTAGTCTCCTTTCCTCTTTCCTCTTTTCTGTGAAAAGCTGAGCCACTGTACAGTTTGCTCCTTTTCTGCAAGTCAAGGAACAGGTTACATAGAGCCACCCTGGCCATGACAGAGACCATGACACTCTTTGTTAGGGTATTTCTACCTACTTCCAACCTCTTTGATCTGACTTCACTTTCTATTTAAATCTCAGGCTGCACTTTTCATACCAGAGTATTTTATTATTTCTAGTTCCTTCTCCCATGCATTCTTTGTGCAATAGGCTGCCAAACTAACTACTTAAGATATATCAGCAATACAGTTATCTAGAGTCTAAATGTCTCCTGGAAACAATATCCCAAGTGCTTGTGCTATGAAAGTGTACTATTCCCTTTTTCACACTAAGAGCCAGAGACAAGGCACAAAGCTGAAAGAGTAATTTTATAGATAAGGAAAAAAAAAAGGTGGAAAAAACGCTCACAGAAGCAAAGTTGGAGCACTCATATTTTATTGACCTGCCTTTGTTTTTAATTTCCACTGCAAACAGCACTTGCAATGGTAATTTTTAGTCATTCTTACCAGCATGGAGTTTTTACTGAACTCTTACAGAAGAGTTTTGGAATATTTTGAATGTAGCCTTAGGAAAACAAGGAAGAGGGAGGGTTTCTTTCCAAAAGCACTTTATTCCCCAATAGCCAGTGGCTATAACATTCCAGAGTGGGCTTCCCTGCCTAAGGAGAGTCTCCTTTTCTTGTTGTCCAGGCAAGCAAGCACATCCCTTCCCACCAGCCTTTGTTCAGCTAACTGATGCCTCCAGGCAGGATTACTAAGCAGGATCTACATGGGTCTGCCCTCAAAGAGGATTTAGCTCCATTAGAGCAGAATAGTCTTGTTTCACAACTAAGAAGCCAGAACATGCCATCCATTATCTCCCACCTGCAAAGCCTAAGAGAGTCCCAGCTAGTTTCAGGGGATTCACTCTGTCCTGTAAATCAGCATGTACCCTAGGCTGCACTGTTGCATCACTGCCTCCTGGTACCATCCTAAGAGCTGGTCTGAGAAAATGGAATCACTCAGTTCCTGACACACAAAAAGACAGAGCATTTGGGAGAACACTCTGCAGATGTGGAGCCTGTGTTCCCTCCCAGTCCAGTCCAACAGAAACAATCTGTAATATGTGGTACAGGCTCTTTGTCATCAAATTGGTTGAGCTGGGAAGACCTTACCTGGTGCATTAGAGTCTTTTCATATTAAGATGGGGCATTTTGGATTAGTTGTCATGTCATAAACTTTATAAAGTAACGGCGAATAAGATTATTTTTTTCACTTATTTTCTTGTTGATATTTGGCATTTGTGATAAACCTACAACCATACTGGCAACTCTGCAACTCTGCCAGTAGTCCACTTTTGCTGTCAAGTGCCTTTACAAATAATCCTTAAAATATCCAGCAGCAGTAGATATAAGAGAACTCAAGGCAGTGCTGTATGTATCTGAAGCCACAGCAAACAGTAACGTCAGTGCCAAGGAAAAAAGCCAATTCTTCTCTTCACCTTCCAGTTAACTATTAGACCTTTACTGGAGGTCTATGTGACAAATTAAAGGTCAAAATCTGGGGCACAATCAAGACAAGAGGCATTCATGAAGGTCTGAAGATTGACTGAGCTGCAAGGAAAGATGGAACAGACCTCCTCACCCTACATTTGTAAAGGTTCTCAGTAGTAAATGGTTGGTTTTAATAGCTGTAAATCTGTTAGGATTTACTGCATCTGAAGCCAATGTTGGAAATGAAGGGAAATAACTGACTGACAGTGGAGTTCCATCACAATAAAAGGATCAAGGCACTTCTCTCTTTTCTACTCTCAAAAGTCAGCAGTTAACCTGGGCACATACTGTTGCTAAGTCAGAAGGGAGAAAGATGAAGATGAGCAAATTCCAGGCTAGCGTGGCTCTTTTCCAAGCTGAAAATTAATATGTGCAACTGCAGCAACAAACATCACAGCCCACACTCAGAAGTGCATAGTTGGCAGCCAACAACCTACAAAAGTTGACTCCTCAGTTGACATTAATCAGGTAACCAAAACCAGCAGTGGCCAGTATCACGAAATCTAATAATCATTTTAGCTTTTTGCTCTGTCTCTTCTTTCCACAGAAATCCAAACTCCATTACCCTAAATATGAGAGCCTTTCTACAGCCTCAATGTGTCATTCAAACTGGCAGAGTATCCATTCATCCTAACCTTGGTAATACCCTGGGAAACACTTGGAAATGTGACTTGCATTTACGTACAGCAGTTTATAGGCCATTCCTATCTCCTAGTATACCCACGGTTTTTTTACCCATTCTAATTCCCTAATTTCTCCAAATTTCACTACAGCATTTGTCAAGTGTGTTTGCAATAGTTTGCACAATGCAGCAAACTATTATTTTAACAGGAAGAGATGGAGAATAACAACAGGATGACAGGAGTGAGTAAAGGCCTGAATAAGAGGCATACAGACAGAGGGACTCAGAGAAAAGCCCAGCAACAGGATGAACGGAGACTGCCAAAATGGCATCTGCTGAAGGGCAAGACACAACTGGTTGTAACAGGACTTGGACTCAACGTGTGACCACTCCAGACCTTCTGGTTTCACAGCTCTCATAGGGACTTTGGTAATAAGCATCTATTTAATAACAAATCAAAATCCTGACCTAGTTATTTCACTAATCTCATTAATCGCAGGCAGCAGTCCCTTGCTCTCAGTACCTAGCCACACCCATAACAAGCAGGATGGATTTAAGCAAGTGACACTATCCTCAGAAAAATGCACTGAAGTATTTTGAGTAACTCACAGTCAGTATTTGAACCACCTATATTCTTTAAGCATTCTGAGTAACAGAATGGAAGTTTGTCAGTATATTAAATATATCAGAAACAACTATTTGATATCCACTATTTACTAGTTCCCACTTGGCTGTTACTCAATCTCACATATCAGACTATCACTAGTGTTGGTTAGCGAAGTGCATCAGCAACAGCTCATGAGAATGCAAACACAGAACTACCAAAGACAATGATCTTTGTCTGATAAGGCACTCAAGTGGTAGTAAGTTAAAACTGCTACTGAAAATACTAGGCTGGAATGCCCAATCTTGCCACAGGTTTTACTACAATTCCTGGTTTGCCGGCAGTCCCCCAGTTCCTAATAAAAGTTAATCTTAAACAGAAACTCAGCAGATCCTTTCAGAGAAGGACAGCAGGTGGGATCACAGCAAGGACAGGCAGAACTGCTGGGGAGCCCTGGATCATCAGGGCAGCTCAGGACCCACAGACATCAGTGTGGCTGAGCCTGCACCAAAGCCTCCAGACATCTCCTGCCTTCACAAACATTACACCTGTGAGTCCTTCGGAACATAAAAGCAAAAATCCACCATGTGAGCAAGTGTCATGCCTTTGGTGGGTTCAATTTAACAAAAACACGTAAGACTGCCGCAGATGAAAGTGGCTTTGACTGCTGGGAGTTACTGGAACCTCATGTGCCAGGCCCTGCCAGCACAACAGGGGATAGATTCCTGTAAGCCTGCCTTATGACAGACAGCTGAGGCCAGGAAATAAATCAAGTCTGGATGCTTATTCTTAAGTCACCCACCACAAATTTTGTTTTGCAGAATCTGGGGGGAAAAAAGTGTAGTAAGTGCAAATATGCAAACACTTTAGAAATATAATAAATTGGGGAGGAATGATGCCTCTGAGCTGTCTCAGGCACAATAAAGATCCCCAAAAATGGAATTCTAATCCACAACATTTATTGCTTCACTAATGCCAGCATCAGGAGAAATATATTTAGATCACCATGATTAATCAGCCACAGCAGACCCATCCTCATCCCCAGCAGATGCAGAACCTCCAAGGTTTTATTAACCTTTATCTGAGGAACAAAGTGGTTTGCTGCATCCGTTTATCCTGGAGAAATATTCCAACTATCTTTAAAGGAACACTACTCTTTCACAGATCACGGACACTTTGATATATTTCAATAAGAGCTGGTTTCATTTTTGTTTACTGCAAGTTTCAATTTCAGATTCTAACAACTACACATTAGTGTTTTAAGCACCATATGTTTACTTCCTCACCCCTTGCTAGAAGCCCAGCTGCAGTCCTCAGCCCTCTCATATTAAAGATACACACTTCTAGACATCTAGGAAATTACAGCTTTGAGGAGGTCATCTTGCATTTTGTTGGTCTAAACTACCAAACAGAAGACCATCCTGAAAGCCTCAAGTAGTTAAAATTAAAACTGAAAGTGTTCAGAATCCAACTACTTCTTTTTTTTCCTTTTTCATTTCTGCAGTGAACTAGATGAATGTGTTCGAGCTACCACCTCCAGCTTTAGGAGGAAATACTCAAAACTAAAAGCAGAGATCCCCTACAATCATGTTTCCTTGGATGGGAGCTTTAAACACCCACATTGTACTGATGTCAGATAGTGCTGACCTAGCTTTTTAGGCATTTAAATATCATCCCACTGCAACAATAAAAAACCCCAAATTAATCAGACACCTTACTTTTACCAGGTGTTTGGCAGTCCATCTGCAATGCTACAATGCTGCTGGCTCCCAAAGAAGAAATGAAGGCAGATCCAGGGAAAGCAGCTGTTCAGTGCAGTCCAGGGGTTCAGAGGAAGGGGTGCTGGTCCTGGGAGCCAAAGGTCTCACTGTGATCCTTCCATCCTCATCACACAGCTCATGGGAGGTCACCTCACTCAGCACCTGTTCCCTGAGACTGCAGCCCAGGATCAGCATCCCTTGAGATGAGTGAGAACAACAAAGGGCATTCCAGCCAGCCAAGTGTTTACAGTCTGAATATACCAAGTAAAAACCAAGACACAGTGGAGGTGATGAGATGTTCCTGAATTCCTCCCCTACTTTCAATTAAAGAGCACTGCTCAGTAATAACCCTTAGAAAAAGAAATTTCTGAACAATATTTGCATGCAGGACCCACTCACAAATACTTATTCTTTTTTTAAGACTAAAAATTATTAAAACTAAGAAAAGTTCAAGCAGCTCTTTCCCACTATATCCTTTATCAGCAGATAAAAATAGTCAACTTTGCTCTTGTGTTCTTGAGGCAACACCTTTTCTTCCTGCTTCCTGTAAATGCCTCTATTGATGCCGAAAAGTTACCAGCAGAGAAAAAACTACCATTCAGCCACTGAGACAACCAGATGTTCACTGTTTCAGCAAATAAAGCCAAATTACACCTAACTTCTACTTTTACACCTTATGCAGCACCCCAGCTGCACTGAACACATCTCTAAAACAAAATTAATTATTTAAAGAGGAACTTTAGAGAAAAACACATCTGTGAGTCTCAAGCAATCTCAGCATTTGCAGCAGCGACATCTCACTGCAATTTGAGAGTTACCTAAAGCCAGTCAGCCTTTGTGCCTGAATTTCCCCCTCTGGTTCAGTTTCTAGTTTTTAAGGCAAGTCTCTTACCCCTGAGCGCTAACAAGTGAACTATTATTTATAGCTATTGCACCAATCACAGAAGGTCATTGTGCTAGAGGTAGTTTCTTATGTAAAACTCTTTTCGGATGGGGAGTTGTGGGGGTGGGGAGAGAGCTGCGTTTCACCAAAACTGAACTGATAAGGAAAAAGAGACAGCACTGTTTACTCAGCAGAGCGTCGAAGCCTTTTAGCGCTGATAAACAACTGAAAGTAGGTAGTTTAAAGCGTGTTACGGTCCAATCTCGACTTCTTAATTCTAAATTAGAAACTGCAAGCAGCACTCTGATATAATTCAGTATTTTTTTATTGTGGGTTACAGATCACAGCAGTGCTGGAAAGAGTTTACAGTCAGATTCTCCTACAGACGTGCCTCCCAAACCAAAAAAAGGGTTTGCTCTCCCCAGCCTAGGAACACATAGTTGGCACCTCCTCCAGCAGAGAGCAGCTGGGCAGTTGCTACCATTTCTCATTCCACTCGATATTAACAGCTATTAAATTATCCCAAGTTTCTTGTTCAAGCTCAAACTCTCGCAAAACAATTTAAAAAAATCACCAAGCTGTGGGTCACAGCATGTTGCCATTTTCCATTGGGTGACTTTTGTTAGAGATGAAACACACACACACACGTATATACCTCTACCTTTTTTTTTTTTTTTTTTTTTTTTTTTTTTTTTTTTTTTTTTTTTTAAATCCACAGCTTTACATATGAAATAATGCCTGTACAAGAAAACAGTTCAAAGTCTGGCATGTTTTTAAGAAATGCAAACGAAATTCCATTTTAAGGACAGTGGAAAGCACCCTAAAACCCAACGACACAGAGAGCCTCCCTGCTCAAAGCCTCCAACAACAATAAGGAAGTTTCTATCCCTGGCTCACAGTTTTGGTCCTTCCTTGCTAATAAAAAGCGTCTCTCGCACAACCGTGCTCTCCGATCACACGCCACGGGTGGGGAAGTCTTGATTGTACAGTTCCGTTTTGGGAAAGTCAGAAATCATATCCTTAGAGGCGGGGGAAATAAAAATAAAACTAATCGGTCACATCCTCCACCTGAGCAAGCAGCTCCCACCGCACTTCAGCCGGTTGGTTACCTGTCTGAGACCCAGGAGGAAAGGCATTCTGCAGGCTCATCCTCCACGCCAGCACATGGGAAGGCAGGAATTTAAAGCCCCACAGCAACCATTTCTTCATCTGCTGCGGGCAGCCCGCTCCTCCGATCCTATTTAAACCAGGGCTTCCTCAGCTGGGAATGCTAAGTAAACAGGGTCCTGGGACACTGCACGCACTCGCTGGCTCCCCCTCCTCCTCCTCCCACTCCCTGTGACATATCTCAGACGCAGCCCAGCCGGGGTGTTTGCAAGAGGGAAATGACATCAGGTCGGGCAGCTCTGAAAAAAAATCCCAAAAAACAAAACAAAAAAACCCACCCCAAACAAAAAAAACTAAAACAACCCCCCAACACAAAACCACACACACACACACACACACACACACACACACACACACACACACGAAACCCCCAACATAAACAAAAAAAAAACCCCACGCCCCCACAAAAGAAAAGAGAACCCCACACCAAAAGGCAGCCCTGAACCTTTAGACTGCTGAGCTGCTGGGTGACACCAGGCAGGTGCAAACGGGACCTGTCAGGGAGCCCGGGTGGAGCAGAAGTGCAAAAGTGCTCTCCTCCCTGCTAAGGGGATGCTGCAGTGGAGGGCAGTCTATTAAAAATGTCATGAGCCAACAGCGTGGTGATGATTAAATCTCGCTCAGCAAAAATAGACAGTTCATCTATTTCTGAGGAGAAAGATAAGTTTGATGCTGCCTGCTGGACAGCACTGGAGTCCTAGATGCCGCCACCACGGTTCCTCCAGACCCTGAGGACCTGGGTAGTCTTCACAGGTCCAAAGCACTTCCCTGCCACCTTCTGCCTGCCACCACCGTTTCACTTTTTCTGACTCATAGCACCGTTCAGCTCTCAGCCCCTGGTAACAGCTGTCCCTCTAAAGAACAGCAACAACTTCCCTGATTTTAGAAGGATTAGGACTGGACCCCTCCAGCATCAGACAGGTGATGGGAAGAGTTTCAAATCCACCTCTCCCCAAGGAAAATCTGACTAGCCCTGTCGAAAGGTTTCTCATTCTACTTGAGTTCATTTCACATTTTCATGCCAAGGGGCAATTAAACCTTATAAACAAATTTATCATCCAGTGCCCAGGATGGCATGTCTTGTTTGTCCTCCCCCAAGCAAGGAGTACAGCAAGTTCCACAGTGGTGCAGAAGATGACACTGCAGAAGGTAATCTAAATTTAACTTCCTTTTCTACCTCCACTTTGAAAGTTCAGCAACCTCTTTTTTTGTGCTTCTCTTTAATCAGCAGCTGTCCTCGTCTGTCGGGGAGGGGGGGGCTGGGACACCATTGCCACTCCCATATGCCCCAGCAGCAGCTCCATGGATATTTGACAGAGGACAAACTCCCCTGCCTTTTGACCTCTTTGGCTTTGAAGCCCAACAAATTAAAATAAATGACAAGGAAAGGAATATACTTTTTTGTATAGTGAGTATACTGAATGCCTTTTTTAGTAGCAGTTTTATTAGTAATTTCAGTACTTCAGGAGAGAGAGAGAGAAATCACATAAAATTCTTGCAAATGCTAATTAGAAACAGGAGAAAAAAATTAAAGAGGAAACTAAAAAAAAAAAAAAAAACAGAACAGACACCCCTTGCTACCCAACAGCTAGACAGCTTTCAGCACTGTCAGAAAAAGACACCCATTTTGTACATGCCAGAACCACTCAGTGACCACCACTGCTGCCTCCTCTCAGTGCAGCCCAGAGTGGTTTCCCAAATGAGAACCTCACTCTGTGTGTCCTCTCCATAACTGGGCTGTGAGACTACACACAGCATTACTTATTTTTACACCAACTTCAAGGCACCATTTAAAAATGCTGTTTAAGGGTAAGCACATCCCTGATTTCCCTAAGAGAAAACAAGACACGAAGCAATTTCCTGGAGGATACAAAACATCGGCGTTAACTAGCATCAGCCAGACAATGGGATTTTCCAGTTTTTGTGCTCTTGGATCAAACTAACTCTCAACCTTTGCTTTTCCAATTCTATGGACAAACACCAGTGATATAAAAGGGCAGCTTTCTGTTTTAGTAATCTGTTCTGTGGCCTCGCACTGGCCTTTGAAACATCCGATTTTGGCTGTTGCTATCCAGAGGCCTGGACCAGGCAGATCCTAGGGCTGAGCTAATGCAGCAGTTTCTAAATCCCTACTGTCAGAAGAAATCTAACTTTAACCACCCGCCTCTTCCCCAGCACACACTCAAAAGGCAAAGCGTCATTCCAGATCTAAGACAAGTTGTGAAGGACTATCAAAAGCAGTAACTTGGTGGAAAAGCAAAAGCATCCTAATTTATGTGTGAATGTAGCAATCCTGGAAAGACTGACACAAAAAAGGTGGCTTGCAAGCAGGCATTACCACATTGGACTGCAGCAGGAGCAGCCACCCTCTCTTGCAGTCCCTGAGTGACAGCGGCCAGTAACATGCTCAGCAACTCTGCTATAGGCGACTAGGGAAAAAAAACCTGTGGAGGGACAGAAAAAAAAAAAAAAGAGCTGGACAAGGTAGCTCATATCCTTATAAAACACTGATCAACACCCTTAGAACCTCTGCAAAACACCTAGGTACTCCTAATTGTTGCAATTGCTTTGTATATACCAACTCATATCCTTTTACCCCCTCCTCTTTTTTTAAGTTTGTAAATTCTTGCCCCAAAGCTCTGCCTGGTGGCAGTGAGTTTCATAGACAGTGGTTGTGAACAAATAGTTTCTTTCATCAGGAATGAATTCACCACCTTCTAATTTGACTTTCATATTATTAGCAGGTGGAAACAGAAGTCCTCATCCATCTTCTCACCCACTCATTACTTTGTACCTGTTAGCGATCTTCTTATAAAAGATATCAATCTTCCCTATCCTCTTAATGTAAAATCTTATCCCAAAGCCTTCAGCTGCTCATTGTCCATTTCCAAAACCCTTCTAATTTTCTACTGCTCTCTGCTTGGGGGAAACCAGAGCTGAAATAATAATTATTTTAATGAAAGCAAGAGCAGCTCTAAGGCAGGCTCAGCATGGGTTCACTACCTTTATACAAACCTGGAATTTAAGATCTGCAAAGGCTACACAAGAGTGCATCTATCCAAGGTAAAATGACAAAACAAACACAAGTTTTGTGTGTTTGTTCACACACTTCCTCAGTAGATGACCCTCTTGAGGGCTCTGAAAAGTCAGGACTAATGTCAGAACAGATTATTGGATCCACATTACTTTCAAAATTTGCTTGTTTAGGCAACCACCCACCGTCCTTTTTTGGCACATCAGCATGGATCCCACCACAGAAAAATGATGAGCAAGTTTCTACTGGAAAAGTGGGAGTAAAGGCCTCTAGGCATTACCAGTCTGTAATACTGCTCCAGAACATGCCATCTGCCCCAAATATGATGTCCAGCAAAGGATGCTGCTCAGTACCTTCACAGGCCAACACACTGTGCCTCATGGCTTCAGATATAACATGCAAATGGAACACGTGATGGAAGTTGTTTGGGCCATTTCAGAGTTGCTTTCCATGTTTGATGGGAGATGCTTGCAAACAGGTCTGGTAACCAAGTAAGGTACAGTACTCATTTTGATACACCCTGAGGAGATCCAGTTGTGCTAACACAATTGCAACAAAAATTGATGTTGTGTACCTTAAATCTGTCAGGCTTGAAGCATGAGGCTGCTCTCAGTTGCTCCACTATTACAGTCTTAGGCAGAGAGAGGTTTTGAACAGTAAATACAGATGATGTGTAATATCCTCCATTTAAATTTTAACACCACAGTTCTGTAGCTACATATACAGGTTGACCATAAAGTTGGAACAATTTTATCTAATTATTCTTCCATTTTCCCCAGTGCACTGTTATTTTCATGTTGATTAGAGGAGTGTTTCTGGAGCACCATTTTTGTTAGTCAGCCTGGAGCCCTGGGTGCTAGGGCTGAGACTTCATAAATCTGGCATGCACTCAAAACACAGTGTGAAAGCAGCAACCTCAATGAAGGTGACTTTACCTTTCCCTATCCTGGGGATAGTCTGGGGAATAAAGAATAGAAAAAGGAAAGAAACCTACAGAAAGGTGTAAAAGCAGATCTCTGTTTCTCTAGAATAAGACAATATCCAGGAACAACAAGCTCCATCTGCCTTGACAGCAGAAATTCTAAAGGGACTAGTTTGCTAGCAAAACTAGCAGGAGACACTAGGAGATGACCAGTGCTGGAGCAGCAATGCAATGCTAAATCTGCCGACAAACCATTTCTGTCTGCCCACCTGTGCACTTGTAGATCCCTGAAGAGTGAAGGGCAAACCTCCCCACCCCAATGATGGCACTACAAGAACATGATGACTTTCCAGTGTGAGGGCCAGGTGTCCCGGGTTCATGTAACATACAGCATTGGCACTGCCTACCAAGAATGGCATCAACAAATTCCAGAGGACCAAGAAGAAGAGGTCAGGCTGGTAACCTCTCAGTACCTGCAGGACCTAGAATATCTACTCTTTTGCTCAGAGGACAAGTGGCCCAAAACAAACCTTTCACTCTGTCTAGTACTACTGTATCGTTTAGGAGTGGGGTAAAGTCGGTCCCCACAGGCAATTCAACTACAAAACAAGCACACTGGAGTAATTGCATTTACTGTTTATCAGGCCTAACTGTCTTAATCTTTGTTGGAGAAAGCAAGTAATAATTTCAGGAAAAGACACCATATCTGTTGGAACCAGTGTGCGAGTTAGCACTGCAACCAGTCTGATGGATCAATTAATTTTAATGTGCAACAAAGCACAAGGGCTTGCAGTGGTAAGAAGCTGTGCCTCTTCCCCACAGACCATCACTTCTGTCAGCTCAGTGATTCAGAAGTTCAAAAAACTCTTGCAGGGACAGTGCATTTCAACCTCACTGCTGTTACCTGTCTTTCTCTCTGAATAACTGGTTGATCAGGGAGGATGAGACTCTGCACTTTAAAATATTCTCAGTGTTACTGAGAGCCCTAACAGCAACAGCTCATCCTTGATTCCAGCTGACTCTCAATTCCAACTGAATCCCAAACAGCAATTGCCAGTCAAGGAGGCAAGTACAAATATGTGCCACATCTCCACCCAAAAGTGATGTGTAAGCCCTGAACTCAAGTACTGTGCCTCACAGAGGAAGCCACTACCCACTCCATGATCTGCTATTTCAGTGAGAGCTTGTCCTCCTCTTCACTGCTCCTTTGTGGGTGAAGAAATGCCAACAGTAAAGCACTTCCCTTTGCACTTTTGTACAGCAAGCAGTCCTTCCTCTGAAGCTGCCTTTTGTATTAAACTATTCTAAGGGCACTCAAGGAAAGGGCAGGGATCAGACAAGGGGTGGTTGTAGAGGACATACCCAAGAGGAGTCCTCTCCAACACCCGTCTGACAGAGGAGATAAAAGCAACCACATCCAGGCTGTTCAGACACTCCTACCCACTCTGCTGTTCAGCTGATGGGAGAGTGGCAGCAATGAAAAGTCCAGGCTCTTCTCTGAGACCAAAATAGTTTTTTCTAAGTGTAGCTTGAGGTTTCTAGCCCTCAGTGACATTGTTCCCACTGCTGTTTCCCCATGGAGCAGAAAATGATAGCCACAGGTCCGGCATGCTTTTCTTCACAGCAACAGAGCCGCAGCCAAACCAATGCAACTGTAATGCCAAAGTTTGTGTGAATCATCTACTTTTCTGTGACCACTCTAACACTCACGCCTGCCATCCAAACCCAGAGGTGTTAAAAGGTTTCAAAGTCCTTCATAATTGAGGCACAGCGGGACTAAAGGCTTGCAAGTGCCCTATTGAGATGTGATGCTAAGTGCTTCAAAAGAGATTGGGTTGGTTCTGCCCCTTTAGCATTCCCAGGTTTTCAGGCACCTGAAATGCCCAAATGAAGATGTCAGGCTTCGCTTTTAGTGTGGAGTGGGTAATGAAGTCATGGTAAAGCCTGCTCAGCTTTCTTCTAAGCCTGCTGGGAGGGGGAGAAGGAGGAGGGAGTGGAGAGTTCAGCTGTTAAATATTTGAAGAGACTGCCACAGTGTATCCGGGGTGGTACAGGGACACCAGCTTGGCTCCTTGCTTTTTGGCACTCCAGCTCTTGTCTTCCTGATGCCCATGTATGCAAATAGGACTTTGGTAATGGCTCAAGAGGAGACGATCTGCTCCAGACAGGGAAGAAGGCAGAGTCTGCAGACAGTAACAGGATCCCCTAAGCACAGAATTAAGACGGTAAGCGTCTGTTCTAGTTTTAGAGTCTTGCACCATGTGGGTACCAAAAATACAGCCCGTGTGTGCCCTTTGGTCACATCATCACAGACGTGCATTGTCCCAGAGATGCTTACCAGCACAACCTTGATGGAGAACTTGGATGCCCTACTCTTACAAGTGCTATTTGATTTCTCTACAAATGACAGCAACTCACTATTTTTAGTGCTCATCTCATGGCTGCTTAGCGTTTCCCTTGGGCCTTACTTACCCTTGTTTCACAGCTTTGGTGCCAGCTCCCACGAAGCATTTTTTTGATGCCAGAAGGGATCATGCCAAGTCTGTCTCTGTTGATGCCAAAATGGCAGCTGGCTTTATTGTTGAGACAGGATTTGCCAAAACTAACAACACTAGTGCTGGGGTGACTAGAATTGACTTCAAGGTTTTCATCTTCCTTACTCTTCTATTGCCTCTAGATTCCATGGGATAACACTACTCTAAATACCTTCTGGGGTCCTAGAAGATGGATTTTTTCATCATCGGCTAAGTCAATAGGCAATTATACAGCAGACAGTCTTAACTCAGAGATCCTCGAAGAGAAGGATACTTTTATACATGAAGCAATTATCTGGGATGCAGCACTGCTGCTGCTGGGCCCAACTACACAGGCCAAGGCCTGCTGCAGATAAGGCAGGGCATGAACTCTCAGAGCCTGCAAACGTGTTTGTAAAGAACCTACCACAAAAACAGACAATCTCTTGAAGATAAGGGTGGCTACATGATTTACCAAGATATACCTACTACAGAAGTGTGGAGTGCACAAGAAGGTCAGGGATCAGCCAAATTGCATTACATTACCATGGGCAAGAAGATAAAATCCAAGCAAGTTAATTTGCCCTTTGCCCCTTTTGCATTCTCACAAAGTGCCACTGTGTGAAAAGCCAATATTCAAATAAAATCCAGTCTCACACATGATGCACAGGCGTGGTGGTTATGGGAAACACCCACAGAGATAGGAACAGATAGCAGACATGATAGGCAATCACACGTGCAGATGCCTGTGATTTTAAGTGATGGTATCCCTACAAATTACAAAGCAATTTGATGTTAACCTCTGCTGCTTTTCTTAAAAATTTAAAACCTCACTCAGAAAAAGTGGTGTCAAATGGGCACCTGATAGCCCAAAGACACTCAGCTCTTGCTTCAGGAACCATGCACTGGTTAACCTGACCAGAGGTAAACAACTGGTTAAAAAGGCTTTGTCATCAGGTAAGACTTTGCTGGATCTGTTATGCATCTAGTCTGGTCAGATCTCTCTTAAGTTTATTGGCCTTTCCTGACCACAAGTTTACATCTTGAAGAAGTTTAGAAAAGCTCTCCTCAAATCTCAGCAGTCTTGTTTTCTGTAGCTTGTTTTACAAGAAAGAGGTTCTTTCATTAAGTTCTGAGAATTACATTTCTCCAGCAGAGCACCACTTCTACATAGTTTGAACCCTTCTTTGGAGGAACAGATTTTTTGGGAAATCCTTCAGAAAAAAAAAAAAAAAAGCATCACCAGCCACCTCTTTTTGAGCACATTGCTGGATATTATGGTTTGGTAATGTTACACTGCAGAGCAATATCGCACAGGCTGAGGCAAATGTCCCCAAATTGCTCTCTAGATATGTACACCCTCAAGAACTTTCCTATTATCCCATGACTTTTCCTTCCAGGCCCTGCCATGCTACCTACACCTCCACTGATAAATGGATTCTGGTTTGCAGGAGACTGTGTTTGCAGTACTCAAACTACAAACAACTGCTTTAACTGAATCTTCTTCCTCTTAGAAAATACATGCGTATAACAATATGATATTCCCAAAATTAAAAGTCTCTCAATTAACCCAATGGGCTGTGCAGTATCTGAGTTTTACAGGATTTCTGTTATCTAGCAGAAACACAAACTCATTCTCACAGCCCCAGTAGGCTGAGGCTCAGAGTTTGGCAGAAGCACGAGGAAAACCCCTCACACCACCAGTGGTGGTGTGACTAGCAGAAAGACAGACTTCTCCTCTTCCAAAATGAAGGGCATTGAAAATCACATTTCTTCATACAACCAAAACAGAGAATGAAAGGAAAACACAAGTTTAACCATTAAGAAAGCTCAATATCACAAGCATTTAAAAGATCACAGCAAAACAGTATTAAAAACATCACTTTTAAATCTCTAGACAAAACTCTATGAGAGCTATTCGGTCTTAAACTCCATTGCTAAAAACTTCCTTTAAAATGCAACTTTATGGAAAAAAAACACTTCAGAAAACCTCATTTTAAACAAAATAATGTCTTTTCTAACTTGAATTACTGCATTGCTTATGATCTCTCCAAGTACTTGAAATTAACGAGTAAACAAAAGTAAGGAATAAATGAGCATTGTGTATGGTTAAGGGCAGATTCAAGCTGAGTTCATTGGTATCTGTGAAAGAGAATAAAATATAAAATACCTTAAAGTCTAATCTCTCTCCTGTTACAGTACAGGTTCTGTTTTGACTGACATCTTTACCAAGAAAAAAAGAAAAGCCCCCCAAAAGGCCACCCACTTTGCTGCTCTGCCCAGCAGAGAGCAGATGTTCTGAGGGGGCCCTCAGAAAACATGGTGTACATGAACCAGAGCTGACAGATGGAGCTTTCCAGGTGCGGACGAAGCTGGTTCAAACCAAGCATACAGAGCAAAAAATCCAGTGCCTCCCATCACCATCTTCACCATCCTGCTTCATTTCTCCTAACCACAGAATGGGGATAGCACCTGAGGTACCAGACCCACTGGGCTCAGAATGAATTCACTGCTGTTCTTCGTATGCCCAGCAGAGCTGCACCGGCTGCCCAAGGATTCCTGGGGCTCGGCTCAGCCAGATGCCAACCCGGGAAGCCCGGAGTTATGTAAGGAACAGGCGGCTGGGAGGAAGCGATGTCCCGGTGTTGCGTTTCAGCACTGGCCCTGGCAGTACGCAGTTTGCACTTTGCTGAAGCATTAAAGGCACTGGTGGCACCTGGAATCACAGCCAGTTTCTAAATTTCAGTGACAAATCTGCTGGCCAGGAGGCTCTGCCCTTTCAAGGGCAGATACCTCCAACACCCTGTGGTCTCACTCACCTTCACTCCTGGTATCTGTAGGGTTTTCCCCTTAGCTGCACAACGTGTGCATAGCCTTATTTCAGAGAGTTCAGTAATTAAAAACTTAACTCAGTTTTATTTTGGGAAGAAACACTGATATCCATAATCTGCTTTTATGGGAATTATCCCATCCAAACTGCTATATTGTCCAGTAATGCTTATTATTCCACAGGAAGATAAAGTGAACACTCCCCTGGCTGTGCAGAGCAGAAGGAGGATCAGAGGACCCACACAGTTTTAGTTCTTTCATGCACTTCTCTATAGCAAGGCTGCAGGAAAAGAGAGAAGATCAAGCACTTGCTTTCTCCTTGCTCAGGCCTGGCTCCAGACATGCATGTGCTCTAGATCATAAAACCAGTGACCTTTTACTACTGCAAACATTGCTTCCTTTGGAATTCTCCCATAGCATAAACCAAATGGTTGAATGAATCAGTATTAAAAAAATCAAACCAGATCAAAACCTGATTGACATCCTACCTTTTTACAGGAAAGTAGTTAGTGCTAATTAGAGTGACTACGGTAAAACAGTAAATGTAAAAAAGCCCAGAAAAACACCAAAACAAGCCCCCAACTAGCAAAATATTTTCTTATTCAAAGGGTGAACAATATATATCACCCTCAGCACTCAGAAAGCTCACTGCCCTGTGGGTGACTGTTGAATGAAGAAACTCTAAGACAAGGAAATATTTTCAATTTTTAGAAATACTCACTTCTGACACATCACAGGCTCCTACAGTAGTATTTTTCAACCCTGAAGGTCGTAGTTTGGGGAGTAGAAATTCTGAACATCTCCTTTGGAACACCAGGACACCAACCCTCATTTCCTGTCAACAACTGACAAAACTAAACAATTTAATTTCAGAGACCCAGCCTGCAACTTGCAAAGTCATTAGATCATTGAAAAAACATCTTCCAGGTAAAAATACATAAAGAACTTAGGGACAGACAGCAACATTTGTGAGCAGGATTTAGTTACAGATTTAATTACAGACTGACCATCAGACTTGTCCTCCTTTCAGCACTTGCTTCTTAACACAGGCTTCAAAAGTCAGGGCTGTTTGAAAATCAGAGAGGCAAACCCAGAGGCACCAGGCTGTCAAACTGCTCTGGGAACGATTGGCTGCACCATCAACATTTCTCTAACTCATTCTTAAGGCAACTGCAATCACTAGTGAACCCACTGCCTCAACAGGGAATGTACTCCTGTGCTTGATGCCCTTTAAACACAAGGTTGTTCTTTCACATTACCATTAATTCAGGCCTTAGTGCAAGATAAGGCAATAATTTTTTTCTTCACCACTAAAAACAAGACAACTGATCGTAGGGATCTTAACTTAGCTCACCTGGAAAACTGATCCATTCCTCTATAAGCTGCTTCCAGAAGACAAAAGAAGTCTTTATTTCCTACACTACAAGGATTAAATAATGGTTTTATTGGTTTTTTCAGTCTGAAACTTAAACCCATCTTAAAATGTGGGATCCAGAATGGGGCATATCACTTACTAGCGTGGAGTATTACAAAATACCTGTATAGGACAATTCTACACTGTTAAAGATTTGGTGAGTTTTGTACTGAAAGAACTGCTTTCAATTTCTGGTCTAAAATCCCAGACTATTTCACTTTTTCCATTGCTAAATACTCTGCATTTTCACTCGAGGAAAAGTGAAATAGACTTCAGGCTATTTCTTCAACTTGTTCTCCTGTTTTATAAAACACACACAAACCTCCATCTGCATCTCAAATGTTTTCTTTTTGTCTCCCAAAATGTTGGCACAGTGCCAGAACAAACCCCTCCAGGATCCCAGTCACCACCAGAGATACTCCTCAGGAAATATTCCTCACTTAATGGGCCCTCCTGAACACAGATCCTCACTGAGTATCCCATAACCAATGTGCTGCCTCACTCAGGCTGGGCTGCAAAACATGCATTGAATGAACCAAATTAAATTCATCAGCTTCCTCCCATGAGGTTGCTCCTGATAAATCCACACTGCTCATTTCCTGTTGCCTTAGAGATGCTTATAAAACCTTCAGGGATTTATTCTAGTATTTCAATAGAGACTGAAGCACTTCACAATTTTCTAACTTTTTCTTATTTTCTCCCTTTAATCTGACCCCCTATACATTTAGTATTTCTTTTCATATGTGCAGATTTACAACTAGGAGTTTGTACACTTTCTGTTTGGGGGTCTTTTCCCTCCAGAACCAAAGAGCTGCAAACACTTTCAGTCTGTATCAGTTACTGAGTCATTGTACATTCACTTCATTCATTAAATTTTAGATCAATACCTTTCTTTTTCTTTTTTTATATCTAACACTGTTTTGCAGAACCTTTTCCTAAGCCTTTGTGTGTTCCTTACTAGCTGCAATATAATTTTTACACCAAAGGTAAATGATAAAATCAGTAAAATCTTTACTGTCCCTTCAGTTTTAGATGGCTGGATTTAGTAGATGGTTTTAACATCAGCAAAATATAATGAAGATGATAATAAATTTCAGAATCCTTTTCAAATACAGGTCTGGGATAAGAAAAAAATTTTTAACATTTTTCTATCACATATACCCCATCTTTGGAAGGAATTCAGCATAAACTGACAGCTTGGCTTTATCTTTTAAAAGTGTCAACACACAGTAGAATGTCTATTGCACTCTGAGCTCACACTGACTTGAGGTCACCATGAGGAAAAATAAATGACCTTCAAAAATGTTCCAAAATTCTTGGGAAATTCGAAGCCAAGCAAAACCAAAAAAGCTAAAGCCATCTTTTGTAAATGTAAAAACATATTAGTGAAATGAAACTTTTATCTGCCATAGCCAGCCAGCAGAACCAGTGGCATTCAGTGCATCCACCATGCACCAAAAGAGACCTTCAGAGATGCCTGAAGGATTCAGGCTGGAGACCAGATCCATAAGAGAGACAAATCAAGCAGCTATGTTGTCAGACAAAGCACGCTGGACCAGGGTGAATTCTCATACATGCAACTAATGTATCCTTGAGCTGTGCAGTTAGAGGAAAGTCTCTGAGCTGTTTTGTGCTCCGCAGCCTGTAGCTCTGCACAGCTGAGCCTCTCTACTTCCCTTTTCAAGGCAGGCTGGAGGAAACACAACCCTGCTGCTTCCTCATTAGCATGAAGTGATGCTGTCAAATTGTATGCAGACAGCTTTTGAACAATCCCAGGAATAGCCAGGCCTCCAAAAACTCAACACACACATGGAAAATGCTTCTTCCTAAACCTCCCAAGAGGAGGAAGATGCACCAGTGGCTCCTACAGTCCCCGAACTGCAGCTACCTTGGGAGTGTCTGCAGCTTACAGCAGTTCTCACCAGATTCTTGTTCAAGTCCTCCACTCTTTGCTTGCATTTAGATGCATGCAGATGCCAAGGACATCCCTTGTGAGTTGTGTCCTTAGGTATGAGAAATGCCACCAAGTCTGAGGTTTGACTGAGAGCCCAGATCTTGGTGTAATGCGATAGCTCTGCCAGAGCCATCCTGCCAGGTCTATAAATCCCAGTATTTCACAAAGTAACAGTGGAATCTGAAATAAGGTTAGTTTCTGAAGGACAAGTTAGTGGTCTGGAGGTTTTGTTTTAATTCAGAGTGTTGCCCTAGGTCAGGTCAGCTGACCATACAGGCAAGGAGCACAGGCTGCTGCTGTACCACTGCAGATGCCAAGCATTCTGTATCGGCAGTCAACGCTAAACAAAAGACAAGACCATTTTCCCAAGTTCAACAGTCCCCCCACAGACCCAGCTTTACTTGGATTGTGTCTAGAAACAACCATTTTTTCACAGTAAAGACAGATTTATTCTTGGGAAAAAAAAAAAAAAAAAAAAAAGTGGGGGGATCAGATCTCTCTGAGAGACTCTGGCATCTTCAAGAAAGGTCAAGAACTCACCCCCAACGCCTCTAAGCCTTACTAAGAATGAACAGAAATGAAAGAAACCCTCTATCTATTAAAATTCAGACATTCTGTCAAGATCTGAACACTTTCACCATGTTTTTTCCTAACACAGCCTGGGGCTCAAAAACACTTTTGAGCATGAAGGTTCATATAAATCTACCAAATTAGAGTCAGAAAGATTTTCAAATGCAATCTACAACTCAGCCAGTCAGCAAAAACAAGAAAGGGCACTACCCAGTAGATTCCTCCAATATATAAACACTCAGAGCAGCATCAAAATTTGTTCTGCAAGAATGTCTTCATGAGACAGTTGATCTTAAGTGATCAAGGAAGTTGTGGATAAACCTCAAGACTGAGAATGTTTTTTTGGTGCATATTCTCATTTCTCCCAAGGGAATCTTGATCGTCTGAGGAATAGTAACATGGAGTATGCAAAACATTTTATGGACTGTTTATAACCTAATGACTCCAAGTGTAACCTTAGATGTCATTCTGCAAAGACTTAGTCATGTTCAGCAATCTGAGCAGAGGGAAAATGCTAAAGCCTCTTGGGCAGATCACTTTTATTGCTCCTTTAGCTCTGTACAAGCAGTTTCACATAATACAGTTAACTTATACTGGTATCAGCAAAACACTGCTCAGAATCAAGCTGACATAAAACTCATAGTTACATTATTAAGTAGTAAAATCTTTCCAAGGACTTGTGTTTGGAAATGTCTCTTCACATATACAGCCAAATCTGAAAATGCAAAAGATTCTTACTTAAGTATTATTTAATGGTAATGTTAAAACTAGTGTTCACATGAAAAAGATTTTGAAATAAATACTCTAATCCTTCAATAAAAGACAAACTGAAAAGCATATGGTTCTCACTGGGTATGCTTACTGCAAATCAAGTTACCTTCCTGGAAACTCAGTATGTATTTACTAAATGAAAAAAAGCATCTCTTATGGCTTCACAATTAGAATTTAAAAAACCAGATGCAACAGGAGTTACAGTTTTCTTCACAATGTTACTTTACCAGTTATACATCTTGAACGCTAAAAACAAGTATTCAAGGAGAAAATGCTGTCACAAACTGTGAAGTTAATATTTATGTTCAAAATACTCATGGAAGAATTTAGCTGTTTGCTTTCCAGAAGCCACTATCTGGTCTCTCCTATTTTTCAAATAAGAAGAGGCCTTTAAAGAATTATAAATAAAACACTGAAACCTCCATGTGACTTTCCCATATGCAGCTTTTCAACAGCCAAGTTATTTCCACTATCCCATCCCCACTGTTTGCATACTAAGGCAATGTTTGCCAAGTTTTGCCAAGTAGAGAATTTTTAAGCCAATTTTGTAAAACCAAGAAGATAAAGATTTTGTTAATATCCTCTGATCAGAGATAAATATCATAAGGAGAGTTAACCGTGGAGAAAAGCAAGAGAACAAAATACTTTATGTTTTGCCATCAATTTAACAGGAATGTCACTGTGTCAGTGTAGAATACAAGCATGCCAGCATCAGCTTCCCTGAGATTTTGAGAGCCCTACATGCAGCCATCCTACTTCTGCATATGTTCTGAGACATAATATTTTTTACTCATTAAACAAACAAGCAGATCTCACCTGAAAGGTGGAGGAGCTAAGAGAACATCTCAGTTTTATTCATCTAGGGCTACTGGCAGATGTAGCTGACAGGATTGTCCTGCCTGTTGCTTTTGTGGTTGCCTTCATTCCCACCACAATATCCAGATATCTGAAAAACCAACATCCAAATGGCTCTCCATGCTATGCATCACATCAAAAAAGCTTGTGGAGGTGACTCAAAACCAGGCTTCCAGTTTTCTGAAGGGTGGGACATGTGACCACATCTACAAGGAACAACACAGCAGCTAATTCTGAGCCAAAAGGGGATGGGCAGTCAAGGCTGGAGCACATGTACCAGGACAAGAGAAAGGACTGCCTGCCAGAGGAAAAAGCAGAGGACAAAGTACAGAGCTGGTCATCACTTGAACAAGTAGGGCAGCCCAACAAGGAATGCAGAAAAGTCATCTGCCACAGAACATTAAGATGCCATGTTAGACTAAATGCCCCACAGCAGAAGTCCAAGACTTATTCTTCTCAGGACACCAAAGTATCTCTTTTCTAGTCTAAGCTGCAGCACAACATTCATTCCCACTGACCTCACTTTTCCCCTTGCATGAGGAACACGCCCAAGGTGCTATCTTGATCAATGCAATCACTAAAGGTTGTTCATTACATGCAACAGTTCAGTAAAGCACATGTGGCAATATGACAAAAATCTGTACAGGGACACCTTGAAATTCTCATGTGTGATTTAATCTACATCAAATCCCACTAATATCTAAACACTCCTCTGTCTCCAGGAGTGCAAGAGCTGTGGCTGTGGACTGGTGACAACCTGCAGGTTCACGCCATGTGGCTCCCAGTCTGTGTCATGAAAGCCTGGCACCGAGACTTACATGAAGAAACTGCACACACAGAGGGGATGGAAAAGCCCGCTCCACCCTCATGAAAGGTGTTCTCTGGTCCTACTTACAGCCTGAGAAGTGAGGGGCAAGAGGTTCTGTCTTTACTCTCTGCAGTCGTGCTCAGCTATACTCGGTGCCTGCACTGCTCCTAAGTTTATATTTACTTCCCGTTGACAAATATGTTCTTCTGCAGTCTATTTCATCTTAGCCAAAAAAGACAGATAACACTTTTTGGTTTTTTACATTAGCCAGGTTTCTTGTGCAAGACAAATTATGGCCTCTATACAAAACATAACTGGGATTCCAAATAACTAGCCATCCATTCTCAAACTGTACTGGGCTTCATGTCTGGCAAAGTCACTGTTTTCTATTCTTTCCTTTTCTACTAGCAAATAAGAAAAGAATTTACTATATCAGAAACAAACGAAGTCATTAATGTTTACAGAGAACATCTATTACTTTACATTACACAAAAGATTTGACATTTCATTTTTTATTTTATATTTTTGATATATACTGAAAACAAGGAGAATTCTTAAAAGTTCATAGGTTTCAGAAGAGGACATTCTGTGATTTAGTTATTTGCAGGTAATAAGAGAAAACAAATACAAAATCATACTGTTTATGAAAACTAGTAATTGTTGATGATGACCATGGTTTTTTAGGGTCAGTCTTTGGAGAACTGGCAGTAAAAAGAAGCATCTTCCTTTCATTTACCCCTGTGCTATACAAAATATCTATATTAAAAATAAATTTTAAAACCAAGACAACTCTATTTTC
This sequence comes from Serinus canaria, assembly GCF_022539315.1. Classification (NCBI taxonomy): domain Eukaryota; kingdom Metazoa; phylum Chordata; class Aves; order Passeriformes; family Fringillidae; genus Serinus; species Serinus canaria. Next base: position 22,649,267 of record NC_066320.1, on the reverse strand, counting down.
TTTTACTCTTCCACAGTATCAAGGAGACTGAAAGCATAATTCAATATAAAAATTTCCTGTAAAGGAGGATTTCATTGTCAACTACAGTGAGCAAACACCAGATTTAAATTTTCCCTTGCAACTTGCCAATATTCTGACTCAGCTTAAAAAAAAAACCGTTTTCTTTCCACTTCATTAACTTTCCTCTTTTGGTCTCCAGCAAAAAGATGGATGATAATTTAGAAAGATTCCTAGCCATGCATCATTTCTGGCTGATATCAATTACAAGCCAAAAAGTAATCAGAGATTTAAAATACTGGCAGAAATACTTTAGTGGTTGGTATTCCTTTGCTAATGCAGAACTTCAATACTGCCTTTATAAAATCAGCATCAAAAGAGATGCAGAAATATGTACTCGGTGCTTCTAACATTTCATTGTAACTGGACATTCTAAGTAGGAAGCCATAAACACATTGCCAACAGCCTGTGAGGTAAGCAGCAACATGGTAGCAATAAGTGGCATCAGGATTAAAAAGGAATGATCTCATAATTTCTCCCAAAGTGCCAAGAACTCAGACATTCACTTGACCGAAGACTCTTTACAGAGTAACCACATGTGAAATATATGAAAACATATATTCCAGACTCACAGGACCGGAACTCTCATGACAAAGTGCCACAGTGATGACTCAAGTTCTATGGGCAACGTTTTTTCCCATGCCATTTAACATCTAATTTTTCTCTCTCCACACCTCACAACCCACTTTTGTACCTCAAAATACTGACACAAGTTACCAGTGATCTCCCGTGGCAAGAGATGCATGGGAAGCTATGCAACAGCCTTTGGGCTGGGGAAGCCAGCTCAAATCTTAATTTCTCAACCAGGAGCACAAAGAAAAGAACACTTGTACCAGCTTTCACATCTCTCTTCTTCACATCTTGATGTCTCTGCTAACAGATTCTAACAACCAGGACACCAGAATTCATACTTCAGCATCTTCAACTTCTTTCCTGAAGGACTCCAGCTACTGATTCCTGATAACGTTGCCAGGCTGGTCCCTGAAACAAGCCAAAGAGCGCTCGGGAAACATTCAGGAAAAGGCTGGAAGAAAGAGGTGGTTGCAGGCATATCCCAGCACACAAGAGATCAGCCCCTGACTGCAGGGATTAGCAAGGCTTTCCAAATCACAGCATATCTCAAAGAGACTGCAAGGATTTCCCAACTTCAGAATAACAACTCAAAGAGGACACAAAGAGGAACTGTGAAGCTGCAAAGGCCTGTGTTGCTGAACTGAACCCCTGAAGCTCTCTGCAGCTTGGGCAAGGTACAGTCTAATGTGTTATCACAAGTACCAGATGTTACTCTACACTGAAGTGCACACTTCTTGACCAGAAACCTGAATTTAGAGGTCAGATTTGGCAGTGCAGCTTTGTACAAGGATTCTGACATGAATACTAGAAGCAGCAAACAAGAAAGAAAGAAAGAAAGAAGAAAGAAGCCAACCAACCATCATTCTCTAGAAGAGCAGCTGCCTGGAAGAATTTCAAAAATACTTTGTACAAAAGTGTTTCAGTTGCCATTCAAAATACTCTCCCATTGCATTTTCAATTTCAAAATCTCTTTGCCTTCAAAGTCCGTATCCTCCTATATTTAATTCAAAAGCTCTTGCAATTTAAAAGTCATAGAAAAGCATACCAAAAATACCAGACCTGACTAAATGCATCCGTTTCTCTGCAACTGTTATTCCTTCTAAAGCTCCATGTGTGCTTACAAGCATATACAGATACACAAGTCAAACAGGATTTTCTGCTATAGAAAGATCTACTTCTAGTGTTTATTTTCCACTTGAACCATAATTTTGAATAGCAGATGCTCCAGTTTTAGCTTAAGCAAGTAAACATAAATCTGATGAAAGGCATTAGGGGTATAAAAATGCCCATTACCTCTTTGGACTAGATTTGAACTGGTGACCTAATGATGTGACACTCTGTAGTTCTTTAACTGTGATCACAGAGATTTGCATCAGCAAATATTTAAATCCCAGGAGATGATACTTCCTTGGGAAGAAAAGAGATCTTCAGAAGTAAGAGTCTACATTTGTGCCATTTTAACAAGCAAGAAAATACAAGTAACAGTCACACTTGATTCCTATGGGTTTCTAGAAGATCCTGGTTTTACAAGTACACAACACATGAATTGGTACCAAAAGCCAGTAGATGCAAAGCTCAGCATTCACTACTAGACAGGGGCAAACACAGCAAGTCCCAATAGTCTCTGTCATGGCTTTAGAAATTTACTAAAATGAAGACATTTTTTATGAAAATGCGCAAACAGATCCACTTTGAGATGACTTACTAGGAATTAAGGTTTTCACATTCTGTTCAACTGCATTATGAACATCTGCAGAGCCTGGCATCATGGCATCTACCCTACCAGAACTATCCAGGCTCTTTGTAATCCAGGAGCCTTGCATCAATATCCACATTCTACAGCAGTGCAGGTAGGTGCAGATCCCAATGAGGCAAGCACATGCTCCTCAACTGGTTTCAAAGAGGCATCAGCTGAAGGCAGCTATCACTTCATCTTGAAGAGAACCATTCTCTGATATTTTGTTTGGTTGTAAAAATTTCACAATGGTACATGTGCCAGCGAGCAGATAGAGCCAAAAGCACAATTAACAATTCCCAGCAGAGGGTAGATGCTGTTTAACATTTTTCAAAAAGTACTGCATATGTGCAGGTGCTCCATTTCACTGAAGAATCTCTTAAAGCCATCTCCTAATCAATAGTAATATTTTTAATCCCCCTGATGAAATATAACACTCCCACGAACAGCCATCAGCCCCTCTCCCCATCACATATGCAAACTCACCCACAAGTGTGACCCCAATCCTACAAAAAGGCTCTTGAGAAGAATCAATCATCTTTGGAACTACAGATGTGCTTCAGCTGCTCTACACTCCTTCAGCCATCCCAAAAATACCAGGCCATCGACAAGAAGACAGTCACGTTCTCCAGTTGGCATCCAAGAGGTGTGCAATTAAGGACTTGCCAAGAAAAGGTACTCATCCTAGCTAATTTTCACAATATCACATATAGCATTAAAATAGCTTCAAGAAAGAAAATAAAAAGGTAATATAAATTACAAAAGCAAGTGATAAATCTTCCTAAAGCATTCCAAAATATCACAGTAAAAGCTTGTAAGGGTGAGCAACCTGATTTCATAAACATGCTTCCAATTAACCCTTTCACAGCTTCAAAAAGATACCATCTCTGTTGTTCCCAAGCACATCTGCCAGAGCTTGCCAAGGAAAGCATGAGCAAGCAGCTTCAAAGGCAGGATGACGTACCTATAGCAGTAAACCCTAATCCTTTATGGGGAAACCACGCAACTGAACTTAGTCATAGAAAATGGGATTAGAAATTCTAAAACAAAACATGGCATTGAAGGAATTAGCAGTCATCCCAAAATCATGTTGAAAATATTGAGCAACACTTAAATAACAACTTTTGTCAGGGCTGATAAAAAAGAGTAAAACTAACATCTTTGACAGGAAACTTTTAGCGGATGGCGATAGGAACAGGATATCTGTGTCAGCCCAAAACCTTACACACTGGATGATGGCTTGGCAAAGAGCAGAGGTGTCCGAGAGCCACAGCCATTACCCCTAGAAATTCAAGTGCACAGACCCCTAGAAAAAGGTTTCTGTGATTTGACCATAGGAAGCATGGCATTGATGGAAGCAGACAGTGCTTTGACAATAAAGTGATTGCTCATGTACAGGGCCAGAGGGAGAGTCTCTGGGGGGCAATATGGGAAGCACAGCCTTATTCTTTCCACAGTTCATAGTGTCATTCAAACTTATGTATACAAGAATGTTGCAACTGCTCAAGTGATCATCTCCACTAGCGTCACACACATGGCAGAAATGCAGAGGTCAGGATTTCTGAGGCACTTCCCCAAGGAGAGTTAATGTGACTTTCTGAAGTTCCCCACGTTTCTTGCACTGGAACTTCCTGGACAACAGCATTACATATTTTCCAATGCCCAGATCTAACCCAAATTACATGTTTACACGATCCACATGAAATTCAAGTTTTGATCAATGTGTGTTTTCCTCTTTGAACAAAAGCTGATTTTCTAACTTAAGACAATCTTTCTAAAGTAAACCATGTCTGTGCATAGGGTCATGGTGCATGAAGAGATCCTAAAACAATTAGTTGAAGTGAGCTTCCCATGCCTTCTCACTGCCAAGCAAGCTTCATTAGCAAGTACCAAGTATTCAAGTCCTGATGGCTTCAACAGATAAAATAGAGAACACAAAGACTTGCATCAGGAAAAGGAAGGCAGTGGAATAAAGTAGATAAGCAAGGAGAGAAAATAATACCTTGAAAAAAAGGCAGACCATCGTGATCTAAGTGCTAATTAAATCTGCTCCCAATCGGTATTAAATGAATGTGACCATAAGGCACGAGTCCAGTCTAGCAAGAAAGAGTATATTTCCCCTTTGATCACTCTCTGGTGTCAATGGAAATCCACTGGGGCTTGAAGAGATACCAAGCCATTGAGAGATGACTATCTAATTTAGCACACAGAAGGTGAATGAAAGTAAACGAGTTTCCACCCCACATCTTCAGGTCCAGGACTATCACTTGCATTTAATGAAGTCAGAGCACTCAGATTTCAGTCATCTCCCTCTGCTTTCTCCCTTCACAGTCAACTGTCTCTTCTTTCCTAGGTATCAGGCTCTTCTTTCCTTTAGAACGGCCTCTATGCTTCCCTCTCTCCAAAGTGAAAACAGGACAAGACAGCTTAGATGCAGCTAGTTCTTCATGCCAAGCAGTACAGCACAGGGCTGTCCAAATTCAGGGCAAGAGCAGAATCACAGCGCTACCTTTCATTTACAACTGACACTGCCATGTGAGTCTTTTCTCCCTTGCAGTCTCATAGATCCCAGCAGAGTCCTGCAGAAGAGTGACCCTGCAGCAACAGCCAACTGTACAATAGTAGGAACAATGGGAACCAGGGAGTTCCTAAACCAAAAGCTGTGGTAGCTTTGAGTGGAGGAGCTTGGAAACTGCTTATCTAGAGTCTCTGCAGGGAAAGCAAAAAGATATTTAGGCACCACTCTGCAGAGCCCCTCTGAAATCTCAAAGGTAACCAGACCTGCACATGAACCCAAGAGAAGTGTGAGAAAATTCAGCTTCCACCAGCAACAGTATCCCAATCAACTAGCAGAGCCTCTTTACTATACCTAGACAAAAAAAAAAAAAAAAAAAAAAAAAAGACAAGATAGGACATTTCACACTCTGCTCAGTCTCTTGAAAGGTGAAAGCAAAGAGGGGATTTTAAAAAAGTACTTGCTTAGAAGTTTTGGAGGAAAAGAACAACCCCTAGTTTTCCTTCCATATTTAGGCTGAGACTTTTTCAGTATTTCCACTGTTGCGAAACAGAACACAGAAGAAAACAAATCTTCTTTGACTACACAGAAGTGCCAACCAGAAAATAAGCCACAAAAGCTTGTATAAATACATGCATATCCCAAAAACCAGATGCACCTATCAAAGCATTGTTTAAAGTTTGTCTGAGTTGAGAGTGTAACTGAACTCTCTGTACTTGTTGCTAAGAACAATTTTACTCAAAATAATAACCAGGATTCAAACCAAGTAAGAAATAATGAACTTGGGTTTAATTGGTTTGCGAGAAACCCAATTTGCAAGTGCTATCCTTAGCCAGCTATTGAATATGACTGAGCCCAGAAGGCACTGTGATGAGTGACTTAAGTGGAGGCACCCTACACCCACCAGCATTCCTGCTGAATGAATGTGAAATCGGCAAGAATTGCTTTTATTTATCTTACTAAAAGCATTTCTTGGAAGGGCTGGAAAAATTTATTTCAGATGGATTTTTCAGCTGAGAACAAAGTTGTATTTATTATAATTATGCACTCTCCAGTGTGGCCTGCCTTGCTGAGAAAGAACATTAAATTCAGCTGTGCACGAACTCATGGAAATGACCTTTTTGAATGAAAATGCTGCAGCAAGAGACTTGTGGAGCATTCTCACTAAATAACCTACTGTCTGCAACTTGCAGATTAGTGCTCAGACCACTGATTTTAGCTGCTTCTTACATGGGCACAAGTCCACATGAGGTCAATCATGAGGTCAAGCTGAGAATAAATCGTGTGTGCTGCGGAATGCAGTATAGAGAACTGTACTTGGTCCCCAGTCCAGTATGGATTTATGAACTTTTGTTAACCGTGATGTAGAAGCATAACATTGCAAGGCACTTTAAAGAGGTCTTTTCTGCAGGACACCCAGTGTTCCCTTTATATAAGAGGATCAAAGGTGTTATTGGCACAAACAGAACAAGCTCTCACTTTAACGAGAGCAACAAATGCAAAAACATACACCCACCACCCATGCAGAAATAGCCTGCTCCCTCTTTGTGGAAGGACAAGGATTATCTGAAAGACTTGGGGAGAAGACAGGTTAGCACTGAAGAGCTAGCAAGCTAAATCAGAATGCTCATTTCATCACCAAATGAAAGGTGAAATGTAAAATAGCAAGAGTGCAAGACACATGCTTGTTTGGAAATTAAGGATGTCATTTCAGAGTGCACATATAAAATGTCCCCCTTAGACCCATCAGATGATCTTACTCTTTGCAGAAAGGTTGGGTATCTCATCCCGTGAAGAACTTAACACAGATGTCTGAGCCTTCCCAGCAGCTGGGCAGTAGAATTCCTGGTGCCAAAGAAAGCAAGGCAAGCTTTTGTGATGACATCCAGGACATCTCATGGGCAATTGGAAATCATTCCTCTGCCTGCACAGCCCAAGAGCATCCCATAAGGATCAGGATCTGCTGGCAACCTACTCCAGGCTCCCTCTCCCTTTCACTCCCAAGGTATGCTCTTATGATTCATGGACATCTGAAGATTTTGGTATGCAGTTCAAAAGCCTAGAAAAGAGACTACCCTGTACTAAGAAGTATCCAGAAGTCAAAATGCAGCTGTAAAAACAGTTTGTGCTGCCAGTTTGGGTTCTACACTCCCTTTTCAGATTCTGAATTTGCACTTCAGCCAGCTTCCACTGCTCCACTTGCTGAACCTGCTGCTTTGGTTCCAAATCTCCATCTCTGTGTGCTGTTGTCTCCAAGGGGAAATAAGATACAAGAAACTCCATGTTTTGACTCTGCTACAGAACCAATTAACTCAGCTGCAAAAAAGGAAAAGCTTTCACTTGAAGGAATAGTTTTCCATGCACAAACAGAGCACATGCAATTTGTGAGGGGCACTAAAGCTCAATCCTCGTGTGTCTTCACATGTTGATTATTTACAGTAATGCTTTCCAGATAAATAGAAGAACAGTCTCCACTCAAGTACAGAAGAAGCCAAGAACAATAAAACTGTATCTCGACAATTAGGTAAAGTTTGACCATAGTACTCGAGGGCATTAAAAACCTTTGGACCAAAACCTTGCAGAAAAAAAGCAAGTGCTTCTTAGTTAACAATTAATAATTTAGACCTGAAGACTTTTAGTCAGACATCCAGCTGAAGAGAAAAATTACACACTATTTATACAGCCAGTACCACCCAATCCCCTAGTACTTTGATACAAAAAATACAGTTCATAGTACATTTGCCATTTTAATGTCCCAATTGTAGATGAGAAATGTGAAATTATTTTCTTAATATCATGTGGTAAGCCAGGATCACAACTGAAGAGTTCTTGCAAAACTACTTCTTCATCAAAGGGAGTACATTGGGGTGTTTAAAAAATATTTTTAATAATATTTATAGATTCACTCTTAAAAAAAACCCAAAACTAAAGCTAAGCCCCATTTTTTTTTTTTAATTTTTCCCCATTGTTGCACTATCTTTTGGGTTAAGTAAGCTAGCAAGGCACTTCAGCCTCGAGAGCCCTCATAACAAGCAGATGCAAGATGCCTGCTGCCAGGATAGGGAAAAAGCTGACCAACACAGAAGCAGTGCAAGACTTGTAAATGAAGAGGTTATTAGGTTGAACCAGATAAAAGAAGTATGTTTAAAGACCATTTCTTTAATTAGAGACTAGTTAAAATCATAAACAAGTTTTACCTTGCACCCTGTCCTAAAGGAAAGTGCCTTCAGAAGGACGGTTGGCAGGCAGTGCCTGTGCAAGAAGAGCCACTGATAGTAAGAGCTCTCAGCAAAAGAATACAAATAAACAAAATCTAGGATCATTCATTTCAGAGTCTGTCCCAGCTTGTGAAGTGCCACTAGAACTTAAGGTTTCCAGAACTGTAAAAATAACTTTTTCTGTGTAATGATAAAGGCTACATCAACAGCAGCACTCAGCCAGCCTCCAGATAACACTCATGCAAGGTACACAGTTTCATAGACACAAATAAACCCTCCATTTGTTTGGTTCCAAAAGATCAAGATGGCCCACACCACCCAGCCAGGTCACTGTAAACATCTCATCTAGTGTTGCTTTCCTCCCCTGAAGACTTCTACATTTTCCAGCCGAAGCAAACTGTTCACTGCCTTGCATACAGATTTAGTCCTGTTTTATTAGGACACACTGAATGTACTTAATCCTTTGGTTGCACTTCTAAAATCTTTTAGAGCAGGATTACAGCAAGAAGAGTTTTGGTTACATACTGTTAGATAACATAACACAGACAAGAAACCATCACTGTCACACTTTGTGTTGCTCAAAGTTTATCTGCTCTGTAAAAGGCTGTGAAAAAAGGAGATGAGTCTGAGCCTCATGCACACCAGGAACACAGCAACCCCTTATATTTCACACCAGCCTGAAGTTACATGCCAGCAAAGGTGAAACAAGGCAACAACAGATTTGTTTGGCCCTTAAACTAAAGTTTTCCTGGCACAATGCTTCTCAAAATATGTATATCATGCTGAAAATAAAGGAGGACTGCTTCTCCAGCTAGTCCATCTAAAGAAAGCAGACTGCAGGTTTTAGAAGAGAAAATGATTGCTTCAGAGCTCCTGAATTCATCTTTGGCAGGATGATCCTTGGACTTTGGAGTCAAATGATGGGCCTAAGAGCACAAAATAGGTCTGAGGAGAAAAATCTCCTAACTCTTGTTTTGACAACCTAACCACTGTTTTAGTATGAAGACAGACTCTGGAAAGTAGAAATAAAAAGAGCAGAAAAGCAAGAAACTCAGTAAAAACAATGAGCCACAAACATGAGAGTGATATGAATAACCAAGCATGTGAGATGCAAAAATTCCTAGTGAGATGAGTTGGAAAAATGAGCAAAACAATGAGACAAAAGGAAAACAATACAGCTAGGAAAAAAAGTAGAGGGAAATAAGAGCTCTTATTTTTGACACAGTGATTTAAGATAGGCTCTGTTGGAGTCCAAGTGCTAAGTGTCAGTAAATGGAGACAATCAGCAATGACAGATGTCTGCAAGCCTGTTTTATCTAAGCTGCAGATCACAGGAGGTTGGAGAGTCAAATGCAAGCTGTTTGTGAAGTTTGCATCTTCTAAAAAGACAGAAGTCAAAAAACAACAAGGTAATTTGAAGACAACTCAACACAGGCATAACCCTTCTCCTTCTCCTCTTCGGCATTCACTGTTAAAGCACTCTGCAAACAAATGAGGCAACCACTAAGAAAAACAGGAATTCATCACACCGGAGACCCAGACATGAGTCATGACTTTCACGTGTATTCAGGTAGTTACATGCATTCCAAGCAGAGTAAAGGTCTTTCAGATCATAACTGAAGAAAATTCTTTCCTTCCCCCAAGAAGAGAGGCAAGTTTGGTCATTTTACAGTTACATTTGATACACAGGATGTGATGAAGTCAGCCCAGGATGAAGTCAGCCCAGTGTTGTGGCCTTGAAGACTGCCTTCTTCAAAGGTTTTGTTCAGTGTTTACAACACGCCTGTACTAAGCCCACCACCTCCTCCAGCCCTTCCCTTACCTCCTGGCTCATTGTGATCTCAGCCCCCACTCAACCCTTTCATTCCACACCAGTCACTCCGAATTCTTGTTTAGCTCAGCTCTAAAATGTGCTTTTACCCACTGCTACTTCTGTGGGACAGATTTTCTGCCCATCACCAGTGGGATGGCTGTCACAGGGGATAATTTATGCAACAGGATGGCCTGATCTTCTGCTGAAGACAGAAGACATGCAGTTTCCATGGGTTCCTGCCAGCAGTCATCCACCACCTGGGATTTAATGAGGATCCCAAACAGAGAAAGAGGTTTTTAAAACAAACAAGTGACTCCTGATACAGCACAAAAAAATAAAAAATCTTATTACACAGAGTAAGGAATACAGAACTTAGAAGGAAGAGGACTTCTGAATATTTTGCATTCCTTCTATATCAGGCCTTTGGTGTGGCTACCACCATTACACCATTGTTTGACTGCAAGTATTATCTGAGACCGTCTTTCTTGATTATCAGCTCTGATTCTACAATAAGTTAAAAAAAAGGTCTCTTGTGGACAACAGTACTTGACCTGCTGGTCATATCTTTGTGCTGGACATGAGAGAAAAGAGTGAATCAGTTCTGCTCACTAAAAAGCCTTTGCACTGTCTGTAGGCAAGTCATAAATGGTCAAGTGTCTTCCCTGCTTCCAAAGGAACACTTGACACCTTTTACACAGGGAAAGCTCAGCATGGCAGGTGAGATTCCTGGCAAAACACACTCTTCATAGCTGTTGCTACAGCTTATCAGCCTTTTCACCTTCAATTTGCTCTTTAGCCAGCAGGAGACAAAATGAAAAATAAAAGTAGCTGTGTAACCACTGGAGCTGACCTCCCATAAATGTTTTCCACAAGGCTGACTGACTTTGCAGGCTCACAAACTGTGAGCTCCAGTGGAGGCTCTGGTAAGAGGCAGGGCATGTATCATGTCAGTCAACCCAACTCAAAAATTTCCCAGTGCTAATAAGCTCACTAGTGTAGTTTCTCACTCAGTGATCCCCTGTTTGTTTGGGTTTATAAGGTGTCTCTGCTTATCTGTTTTCAGGAATTCTGTTGAAATTTTATGCATCTTTGAGGCCTCTTACTATCAAATTTCATTCAAGTTGGTCAGTAGCTTCAAAATGGATGGGGAGATGGACACTGATAACTATATAAAGCTCACCTTCTTCTGTGAACTATCTTCTTTCATTAATAAAATCCATTTTCCTGCTCAAGTCACTCTCTCTCCCTTCTCCAGGACTTTCAACAAATGTCAGTATCTTGACAAGCTCCCTCAGCCTGAAGTAGAGCCAAGAGAGGGTTAGTTTCTGCTTTTCCCATGTTCCCTCCCAGATCTCAAAAATAAATCCCCACAAGCAACAAAACAAACAAAAAACCCCAAACCAAAACACAAAAAAACCCCCCAAACCCAAACACAAAAAACCAAACCCCATGGACCTCCATTCGAATTGCCTCTGAAATTTTTATTACTGCCTTGCACATGCCAAAACTAGAGATGAAATAAAAACACATCACCATTAGAAGTAACATATTGCCACCTCATAGTAATGGAGAAGATTAAAGAGGAAAGAAGGGAGAATCCTCTTTTTTATTGCTAACAGATCTTTCCTTTCTTGAGTTTCACTCTTTCCTCTGCTAGTCCTAAAGACTGCAGTCAGGAACACAAGGTCTTGTTCCTCTACAAAAAAAGGAAAGGTCCCTGTTGTCTCTTATTCCCTAAACCTAGCACCCTGCAACTTGTCAGTTCTGGCAGCTGCTTGCCATACCCACCTACACCTCTGCAACCCATTGTCAGCAAGAAGCAATTTAAAATGCTGCTGGCCAAAGCTCTGTGCCCTCAGGATCTGCATTGGGAATCTCCTCTCAGTCACTTCCTCATAAGCTTCCTGTGCACTGTCAGTGTTTGGATTTGGTTTACAATATGACAGTATAAAAGTACTTGGGAAGAAGGAACTGTCAGAAACCTGCATCTGAATCTCCTACACAACCCAGTTCTCATGTCCTTTTTCCTCTGACCAGTTTGGACCACCTCAGGTGATGCCAGGTGGATGGATACTGGCTCAGCAGAGAAGGCCTGCAAACAAGCAGCACCACAAGGTGCCTTCACACAAAATACAGTCTCTCCCTTCTGTTTGCAGGTGTTGTTCAGGGAAGAGCATGCCAAGGAACATTGGCTACATTGGCATTAAATGGTTTGTCCTGTTGCATCAGTCTGTCACCATCATCTACCTCACTTTGCACCTAGCAAACCCCTGCATGCAAACTGCTCTGTTGCAGTTCCAAAAACAGTTGTACACACCACAGCTATCATCTAAAAATAATACTGGAGGTGGTGATCCCACTGATAATCACATCATTAGAGAAGAATCAAGCTTTTCCTTGTCCAAGCAGATAAACAGCAGGTCTCTGCAGCACCTTGAGCCTTCCTCTGCAGTCAAACAGCATCTGCTGCTGAAATCATGGAAAAAACTTCATTTGTGACTGCCACACCAACACACTTCTTTTAACAAGCGAGCTAAAGGCATGCAATTCCTGCTTGGCAAGCCTGTCCTCTCCAGCCAGCTGTTATTTCAGGTACATTTGTTACGTGCACTCTTCACAGGCCCAGCCACACAATCACCTGTCACAGCTCCATTGCCACAGCATCCAGGGGTTGGCATCTCAAAACATCTCTTCTTAGCTGTGGGCCTTCCAATCACACACGACAGCAGGGGGAAGGAGGGATCCAACTTCCCTGTCAGCATCTCTCAAGGAACTCTTACAAGAATACTGTCCGTCACCCTGAGCTCTCTGACTCAGAAGCACAAACCGAAACCTGGCATAATCAGGCTGTCCTGCAACGTGCAATGAGCATCTCTGCCTTGCCATGACTAATGGCCCTTCCAGGACTGTCACCAGCCCTGCCTCAGAGACTGCTTTCAAGATCTCTGACATGCTGACTCCTTTTCCCTACATTGCAAAAACAGCAGCACAGCTTGCCTGCTTGTTGTGGATTCAATTGTTTCATTCTGAAACAAATGCAAGAAAAGACTGTGTAAGAGACATAAAGTCATTGGTTATATGCATTAATAAGCTCAGAGGATTCCTATGCAGCTATCCAGAAAGGGCAAATGCTTACCCTGTAAAGCAGGGCAGCTCAGACCAGAGGAATACCCCCAAACCTGATACCAAGTACATGTTGTCAGGAGACAGAACAAAAGGCCACGTGCAGCTCAGCATTCTGAAACTGCTGGACATGCCTGACAAGGAGACCTTTGCATAGGCACAGCCACAACCACAGGGCACATCAGAGACAGCACTGCATGGAGAAGTAGGCCACAGGATCATTAGCCCAACAATAGCTTTTTGCCACAAGCAAAAGTCTGTTCAATCCTGCCAATCCCCCCTTTATGTCACATTGGGAGGAAAAAAAGGCAAAAAGAAAAGGTGGGCAGTTTGCATTTATTAAATATATTGCCCATTACCTCAGAGGATGGCCATATGGGGGATCATAAAGAAACACAAACTATTACCAACATTAGTGCCCCTCAAATGCCACAGAAAGACAAAGGCGAACATCAACATAACACCACATTAATACAGGCTGACAGAGCCATATAAAAGAGCAGAATTTCCATTTTTGCCAGCAGAAAAGCAGCTGTGGAAGATGCTTAGAGAAGCAGCATTTCTGGGAATGAAAGTGAGGGTTCAGTGGGTGTTTTAGCCAGGTCTGAATAACTGCTGTTGAAATGTGGCCAAACACTGAGCACATCCATCCTCTGCCTCTCTGCCAATGGCAGATCACCACTTTAGACAGGACCTCAGAGCAGAGCAGCACCTCATACAGCAGGGCCACTGCTCAAGGACACTCAGTACTGGACACTCCCACTAGCCAGATGTGGCTGACCTGGCCCAACAGGCTGGGAGGATGGAAAAATCCCCAACCATAGCAAAACAACTCTGGCAGATGAAACCTTCCAAGTTCCCTTCTCACACAAAACTCTGCAACAGTTGCCCAAGTTCATCCTTAAACAGGTGCTAGCTATATTTTTCTTAACTGATATTTGCAGGGTGGCAGGGAAACTCTCAGAAAGACAATGACAGGTCCCAGTCACAGAGATGCCTGACTTCTATGAAGAAATCTGCCACTGTCCTCTCCAGGATTCACTGGGCATTTTCAGACCTGACTTTCCATCTGCTGCCCAGCTGCAGAGATGCAAGTTGAAAGTCTTAAAGCATTTTGCATAATTATGAGTGCAACTCACAAACAAAATTTAATCAGCAGGAAAGCTTGCTATACAGATGAGACACCAGAGTTCACAGTAGTATAATCATCCCAGAAAGAGCAGTCCTTAACCCAGCCTGCAGTTATTTAAAGGTTCCTGTTCTAAGCAAGTGCATCACGTACTTTGATCTCTGCTGCCTCCTGCCAAAATTGTGGATATTAGCAAGCCAAAAAACCAAGAGTCTCAGACAAAGATATGGCAGACAAAATACATCCCATGGTTACACAAGCAGCTCTCCCCCTGAAGGAACCTGATGCATTTCAGGAGACAAAGAAGTGCAATTGTAACTAATTATCTTTACCTTAATCAAAAACATTGTTTTAAACTTACAGATGAGGAGCCTGTTACATGAGAATTGTAACTTTGCTGTTCAGTTCACAGACTACCGGAAGTGATGCTCTGAAAGGGTGTGAATCCAGTCAAAGCCTTGGATGAAGCATGGTAATGCTACATTGGTGCAGTCAGAGCTGTGGTCACAGAAACTCTGTGTTACAGGGGTGTTAGCCACAGTGACAGTCCTGCCGAGTTGCTCCTTAAAGCAAGGATCTGTCCTCTTTGTCACATATGATGAATCATGCCTCAAGTCGCAATACTTCAAGCAAATTCTTTAATTTGGGATTAAATCAGTCTCTATGAACATGCTTCTGCCAGATTTTGGCTCAAAACCACCTTATTAGAGAAAGACAGATTCCACAGACTTGTCACATAGTTAACATTCACTTAAATCTCTTGTTTTTAAAGACAACAACAGTTGAGAAAACTATGTGATCATTAAGTTGCAGGCATGGAAAGCAGACAGATTGTTGAGACGGTCAAATAACCTTTATTCTGCCCTGTAGAGACAAACTACGATAAAAAAAGGTTAATGTTTGAAGTTTTTCATTACAAACTTTATCAATTTCATTATGAAATATATTAATTCCTTATTTCCTTCTGCCACAAACTGAGAAGAAGCACATAGCTAAGGTGTGCTGGTAAGACTCCACTTCTACAGCTGCTACTGAACACAGCTAGATTTCTTCCTCCTGTGATGTTTATCCTGATTTTATTACAACATAATTGGAATACTTCAGCCTGTAATCTACTAATAAATGCTTCCACTCGAGTTAACTAAGTTTCGTGCTCTGATTACAAGTGAATCTGCAATGAATAGTCATGGAGACAGATAAACCTGGATTTGGGATAGAAGATAATATAACAGCCCATCATTTTCTCTGTGATCCACTTTAGTTAAAAGAAAGGTCTTTGACGATCCTGGGCAGTCTGGACTTATTTTAACCTGAAAAATCAGACACTCCTGCAGAGCACAGTGTGTTCTCCTGAATGTTTGTTCAGTGCTAGGCAGTACAGCTCCACCTCCTGAATTATTTAAAGGACACATTTCTTGCAGCCCAGCCTTAGACCACCAGGTCTGTGGTACAGTTCTTCCAGGCAAGGGGACACAGACCCTGAGCAAGAAGCTCTCCCTGACAGCAGAAGCAATAAGGACATAGAAATGTCTGTAAGGTATATGGAAGTAGGCAGCAGTCACCAGAGGCAGCAAGGGCAACAGCACTCTGGAGAGGACAAGAGACAAATGCTGTCTGGGTTTCAGGAAGAAACACAGGAACCTTTGGTGCAGAGATCTTCCAAGTCCAGCACTGCCCCACTGCAGGTCTTCTCTGTGAACTCACTGGCTCACTCTGATGAAATCAGGCTCTAAGGCAACACCAAAGCAGATGAAGTTTTGTTACATGCTCATTTCTCAAGATCCTACATTACCACGCTGGTTTTTGAGTGGGCAGCTGTCAATCTCTAGCGTGCAGTGAGATAATTCCAGCCTTTTGACAGACAGAGTATACATTTAAGATCTAAAAAAAGCTGTGAGAGTTTTATATAGACAGACTATGGAAAAGAAATGAGTAAAAGATGCATCCCTATCCAAGTGCTCTTAAAGAAAACGTAGGCAGCCCAACCTGTTCTCCCCCACTCTCATGTATTGTACCACTCAAGACATATTATTTCAGGATTATTTCTGGTGTACTGACTAGAGAGTATATCCACAAGTCACAAATGCCACTATTCCACATGCAATCCAGATGTACAATTGCTTCCATGCCTTCCTCCTTTTTTCTGTCTTCCTTTTCTACTTCCTATTTGTTTGACTAATGTATAAACTGTCTGAGGCAGGGAGCATCTTGCACATTCTTCAAAGCAGGTATGACATTTTTATTAGCATGTATAGGGTAGTAGAGATTCACAGATACCATACAGATAATCCTACCACCTGACCACTGCTCACAGCTGGGTACCACAACAACCAGACAGCAAAACGGTTCTGAGATGTGCTTGTTTACGTTTAGTTTATGTACCTCAGCCTGCAGGTGAAACGGAGGAAGCACCAGGACTTCCGTCTATTAAAGGCAGTTGAGACAATGTGAAAAACATACAGTTCAACACAATCCTGCATCTGGATACCTAGGGCAGGAACAGCCAAGCCTTAGCCTCAGTGTGGCTGAAGGGAATTTGGAATGGCTCTAGGAACAGCGAATTACACAGCTTTTAAAGTATATTTGGTGCTCTCAACACATTGAAAAGAACAGAATTCAAAGAGGCATAACATCTGTAATTGTAGACAAACTCCTCGCCTCCTCCTCCTGCAGAAATATTGGGAAGTGTTTTAGTGGACACCTTCCAGAAGGACACATCCATCTGCATCCTTTTGACATTAAGCACAACGCACCACATGACACCTGTGACCCACAGTCACAGATCAGCATCTCAATATCTCTGACCTTCAACAAATGCAAACTGCAATTTGTACTTTATACAGAAGACACCATATCAAACCAGAAGTCATCATATTCCATCCATGCTTTCCACAAGGTGAAAAAGGCATAATGACTCCATGAACCATAAGATCCAGGTCATGCACAGATTGCTTGGCAGAGTGCTGTCCTCACTGAGCATCACTAAACATACACGTCAAGGTGGGAGAAGTTACAGGTGTGTACACTGCTGGACTGAAGACCACCACTGGAGATGTGAACTGTACATATTGTAGCATAGTCAGGAGACAGAGTAAAGAGATGAAAAAGAGGGAGCCAACTTCATTAAAACCCTTCCCAGGCATGACAAAAGTAGTTACCGGGTGGTCAGAGCCTACAAAGACAAGGCCTGGTTCCCCTCATCCCAGCTGTAACAGCTCCCTCTTCCTTCCCGCTGCCGACAGCTGTGTGCCAAAGCTCCTTCTCCACTGTTCCTGCCACAGGAAGACCAGCTCACCTGTCCTGGGCAGCACCACACAAGTCCCACTTTCCTGCTGACCCATGTCTTCTGCCCCATTGCCACCCCCCAGCTCACTCCAAACCTCCTCCAGCCCTGTCCCCTCACAGGTCACCTTGCTCCCTGTCACCACCTCTAAAATATAACTGCACCTCCATCCGCAAAGCCCCGTGCACCTGCCAGCTCCAGCCTCCTGCCCTCCTCCCCTCCAGCCACCTTTCCCTTGGTGTCCAGTCAAACACCTTTCTACTTCGTCCTGCAGCCACTCTGCCGCACAATGCCCCTGCAAGCGGCATTGCCACCCGTGCCTGGATCCCTACACCACCTCTCAATCCCTACGGTACACAGGAACCCCCAAAGCCGGGGCTCTGCATCCCCCCCAGCTTCACTCAAGTCATGGGGCTCCCCAAACCTTAGGCGGGCCCCCAAAAGCCTCTTCCACCTGGCACACCCGGCCAGCCCCGCCGGTGCCCCTGCCCCAAGGGCCGGCGCAGCCCCCCGCACTCACAGCCGCCCCTTTTCCCCGGGACGCAGCCCCCCGGCACGGCACGGCGCGACCCCAGACCCCCCGAGCGGCTCCCCCCTACCTGGGCGGGCTCCGCGCCGGCGGGCAGCCCCTCGGGCAGGGCCTGGAGCAGCAGCAGGGCCATGGCGGCGCGGAGCCTCCTCGCCATGCCCCCCACCCCCCGCTCCCGCCTCCCCGGCCCGACTGCGGCCCGGGACGGGAGCCCAGGGGCACCCCGCGCCCGGACCCGCCCTCGGCACTCCTCTATTGGGTGGCCGGCGCAGCTTTCCGCTTGCCATTGATTCAGCGCGATGTCGCTTATGGCAAAACCGGGAGGGGCGGGGTCTGCGTGCAGGGCGCTGCCATCTTGAGTGTGGCACAGCGAGGAGGGAGCCTGAGGGCGTACTCGGGCCGCCATGTTGTGAGTGGCGGAACTGTCTGGAGAGGGGCGCAGGGTCTGTGCGCGCACACACAAGCGCACACACAGACACACGCGCACGCACAGACAGACCGACAGCTTCCCTGTGGCCGCCAGGCACTCATCCTCCATTCAGCTGGTCACTCCTGCTCAGCATGAGCCGTGCTCAGCCTCCTCCCCAGTGCGCTCACATTGTCCCAAACCCCAGCAGCCCGGCCGGACCTGGGGCAGCCCGGAAGGGCGGCACGGAGAGGGCGCTGGGATGGCATCAGCGGCATGTCACTGGGCTCAGGGCGTCCGGTGGGTAGCAATCTGTTGGTGCCAGCACCACTGGCAGATATAAGCAGCATGGAGAAGGGGATCTCCCCCTGCAGCTGTGTCCCAGCGTGTCCCCACACAGTGATCGTGCACACTCCCAGCCGGAGTGGGGGCACCTTGAGCACCTGGCAGTGATTCACAGCTCGGCAGAGACAGCCCTTGCTCCTGGGCAGTGTCAGAGGGTTTCTGCACTGCTGCTCCCAGCATACCAGACAGCCTCCATGCTGGATTGCCATGATGAGGTTCATCAGATACTCACATAACAAGTTAAGAAAGGCCAGAAAAAATAATTGGTTTAGCAACTTATCGCCTGCCCTGGTTTTTTTCTATCCAGATCAGCTCTCTCGCCTGCTGCTAGTGTGGGCCGGCAAGGGTTCACCCGTCACATCTTCACCATGCTCGCTCTTCTTCCTGTGGCAGCCAGATCCCGGCCTCCAGCGGCCCTCGGGGCTGAAGACTGTCCCTTCCTGCTGGGATTGCCAGCGCTTGAGGGAGCCCAGCAGCCTCCCAGCCCCTGCTCAGGCTCTGCTGCAGACCAACCTGACATCTTTGGTGTGGTGGCCATTTGAAGTGAGGTCGTAAACACGCTGGAATACTGACATTTCCGCCACACGCAGTTATTGAAGGAGCTTTATTCCTGTACCCTGCTAGCCCTGAAATTAGAGGCACAGCAGGGAGAAGGCATGAAGTTCACGGGAGCACAGGACAAGCCCAGATCAGGTGTGACTCATTGTTGGAAAGCAATTAACACTTGCTGCTCTTCCCAAGCAGGGATTTGTGACTGACTCTTTGCAATGAGGTTTCCTTCCTGTTGCAATGGGAAATGAAGGCCAGACTGGCCACAGCTTGTCAGCAACTCCTCTGCTCCCCAGTGTGACCAAGGCAGGCTGCAGACTTACTGTGGTTTTGCGGAGAGCTGGCAGACACTGGCTGCAGTGGCCATGTCCAGAGTGATGTGAGCTGTTGAGATGACTTGAATCCTCGGGGGAAGATTCCAGATATAACCTAGAAACCTAGAAACCCTGCTGAGCTGAACTGTCAGCTGGCATAAATCCATGTTGATCTGAAGAGGGAATCCAGTGCTGTAAGCTCAGGGAGGCGGGAAGGAAGCTCTGTCTTGAGCATGGCTTGCCAATTCTATAAGCCCAGAGCAAACCTCTTACTCTGTCCATAAGCAGTAAACTGCACCACATCCCACTCCCCAGGGCAGGGAAAGACCTGATGCGAGATGGCAATAGCACTTCAGGGGGTCTCTGTGCTCCACTGCCCCTCTAGAATGGCTGAGGGCAGGAAAAAAGGAGTGGCCAAACAGCTGAGGCTTTGCTGCCATGGTCTCAAGTTTGGCTTTGTGTGGCTGTTGCCCCAGAATCACTGCCCAAAGAGCTCCCTGCTCTGCCTGGACCCCTCCAAACTGCCAAGGCAGGAGGGGTGAACAGCAAGAACAGGGAAAAGGCAGGTTTTGGGTGCTACAGCACATCATTTTACAAACATCGCCATGCTCCCAAGCATGCCAGAGGCACCTTGGACCCAAAAGACTGCTACAGGTACTTTTCTGAAAGCCCTCATGGCTGTTTTGGGTGTAGGACAAGAGCAGCGTGAGCTAAGGAGCTTAAGAAAAGCAGAGGGCAGTCTCCTTGTGGCTCCTCTCCACTCCCAGCAAGAGTGACATCTGTTTCATTTCATGTGCTTATCTATTACTTTAATTGTGCTTTAACAAGAGATCTAATAATGCCCAGGAAACAGATATACAAGTTTGAACATGTTTTCCTACTTTCTGCTCTGCTGTTAATTATTTCAGAGCTCTTTTACAGCTTTCTAGGAGTAGCTACATGTGGTTGGAGACATTATCCTTTGCCTGTTGCAGCTTTGGCAGAAGCCAACCTGCTGTGGATACAGCTTGGCACTTAGAGAAGTACCTTTTGCATTTGGCTGCTCTCTCTGAAGGAGGAGAATGGGTAATGTGTCTCTACTCAGGCATGTGGCTGATGTGAGAGTGCTGCTGCCCTACAGATGTAACACAAATCCCTGACTGGAGGGAGGAGCATGGATCATCCACTGGGCCATGGGACTCTCAAAGCAGGGGCTTTACTCCGGGACTTGGGCTCCTTTCTCCCCCAAACTGGGCTGCAGCACACTCAAGCTGCTGTCCTTTGGGGTGGGACAGGCCTCATGGCAGACCCAAGATAGCATCATGAAACTCTGCCTGGCCATGAAGATAAACAGCACCCATGGGTGTAGGAAGGGTCTCCCAGTGTTATCCTCCCAGGGCCCAGAAGTGGAGGACTGTCACTGTGAGCACAGCACAATCACCTTTGTCACTTGCCATGGGATTTTGCAGCCCCAAGAACCTCTTGGGGAAGGCTGCCATTGAATGCCCAAAGGTTTCAGAGCTCATGCTATGCCTTACACTCTTCCTCCTCCTGGCCCCTTTGCTCACCCTCACCCTGATGCTTGGTCAGTCACAAAGCCCACACTTTTCCCTTCCAAGGCAAGCATGAGACACACATACCAGCCCAGCCCAGAGAACCAGAAACAGAGATCAGCCAGAAGCACAACCCACAGCTGGTTTTTAAAAATCACATTTATTTTTCAACCTTTCTCTGCTGTCTGCAGTGCAGCAGCACTGAGTGAATTCAGAGCCTGAGTGAATGCCTTGACAGCTCTGTGACAAGAAAGAGAGAAGCTATTATAGACTGTTCAGTGGAGAGCCACAAAGATGATGAGGGATTTGGACCATCTCTTATGAGGAGAGAAGGTGAGAGTCAGGTCTGGTCAATCTGGAAAAAGAGAAGACTGAGAGGGATCTCATCTGTGCATATAAATATCTCAAAGGCAGGTGTCAAGGGCATGGTGCCAGGCTCTTTTCAGTGGTGCCCAGCAACAGGACAAGGAACAATGGCCATAAACTAAACCACAAGAAGTTCCACCTCAACACGAGGAAGAAATTCTTTACATTGAGGATAGCAAAGCACTGGAACAGGCTGCCCAGGCAGGTTGTGGAGTTTCCCTCTCTGGAAATACTCAAAACTCACCAGGATAAATTCCTGTGTGACCTGCTTTAATAACCCTGCCTCAGCAGGGGAGCTGGAATAGAAGGCCCTCCAGAGGTCCTTCCAACCCTAACAATTCCATGATTTGTGTATCTTCTTCCCCATGTCAAAGGGGGCACAGACACAATTGTTCTCTAAAGCTGCAGTTTTGTAGTTTCACTGTGGGGACCAGAGATGTAGGACAAGGGTGACAGTGCTCAGAGGAATGAAAAAAATTAAGGGCTACAAACAATTAGCTATTCCTTTCATGGCTTGTGGCAAACACAGAGTGAATAGAACCTGAGAGCAAGGAATGTATAGTCCAAGCATTGGTCTCTGGACTTTGGGATGGTCACTCTCATGGTGCAGAGAGAACAGGTCCCTTCACACCTGCCAAGACATGATCCATCTCTTGGGAAGAGGCTACTGTGGTGGTTTAAGGCAGGAATGTGGTTTGGTTGCTGGTACAATGGCAGGATATCTGCTTTTAGAGGTAGAACTGTGCTCTGAGCCAAGGGAGAGAGCCTCATGCCTCATGGGGCCAAACCCACTGAGGCCCAGACAGGCTGGGCCGAAGGAAGGCACAGGAAGCGCAGGCATCCCTCAGGGCAAGAGGGACATGGGAAGGCTGAGACATCATGGACCCATGTCCATGCCATGCAGCAGATGGGCATGGGTCAGGACAAGCCAAAGTGCTGCAAGCTGGACACAGAGTCAGATCCTGATTCTGCAGTGGAAGAAGGCTGCATAGAAGGTGCTGGGTGGGAGCGCAGATCTGGGCTGGACTGTGCCTCTGACCCTGCTCAGGGGATGTGGAAATGGTAGTGGCAGGAGGACAGAGGGGTGTGATGGCTCCTGAGGTAGTCTCCATTCACAGTCCTTTGTTAAAATAGACGTATGGCACTTTGTCCCCGTGCTTGGCCATGATACTGTCACGCAGCTCCACCTCAAGGTCAGCCAGTGCAAGGGAGCTGTGGAGCGGGAGATACACACTGAGAGCCACGATCCTCCTCCCCAACCACCAGTCAAACCACCCTCCCTTCCCATTGCCATTTGAGGCCTCTGCAGTCCCTGGGATCTTGCAGGCTCATGGCAAGACCCACCACCCCTCCCTCCCAGTGCTGGAAGGCAGAGAGCTGCCCGTGGAGCTGGGTGTCCTGCTGCTCCCAGCACAGCTCACAGAGCAGGGGAGGCATGTGTTCTCCTACTGCCCTGGGCACCAGTGTGTGCAGGCAGGCACTGCATTGAGTTGAAGGGTGGGTGCCCATCCTGCTTCTCCTGGCATGGGCAGAGAGGAACTAGGGAAGGAGGAAGGCTCCTGAGATCCTATGCAGGAGGGGGAAGCAGTGGAAGAAATACCATCGCTGGGGGAAGAGAGCACAGGCTGCTGGCACCATGAACAGGAGGCTGTGGGACAGAGGAAAGCAGAGCATTAGTCTTGGGGATCCCAGCCTGTTTGCCCTCCAGCCATAGGGATTTCAGCCCAAGAAGTGCTGCTTACACCCCTAGACTCCAAATAACTGGGGAAAGTCCAAGCTGAAAGGTAAGCAGCTTTGCAATTTCTTCTGGGAAAGAAGTATTTTTTCAAGCATCTCTTTGGAGCCATACTCCAGGCACTCACAGGTGATTGAGCAGTGAGATACTTACAAGCCCCCGCAGAGCAGCACCTGCAGAGGCGCGTGAAGAACCCGGATCCGCTGCAAGAGAAGAGCCAGGACTGAGTCCCTGGCCCTCACCACAAGACCCACTCACAGGGTGGGCAGACTTCTCCCCATGATAGGACTGAATGCCCAACACCTCTGGTGTGCACCAAACCCTGCCACCCTCCCACAGCCTCCCCATGTCACCTGAGAGGCCATTGGTGTATCAATGACTGAAGTAGGGAGCAAAGCAAGCCAGGCTCTGCAAATCCCCATTTGATCCCCAGCATATCAGCAGCAGATATGTGCTGGAGCACCACAAAACCCTGGCAGGAGAAACATGCACTCACCTGCATGAAGGTGAATTTCTCCAGCCGCTCCATGATGACGGGCAAAATAACTAGGCACAGAGAGCAAAGGTCAGCCCAGATGCGAGAACAGCTATCCTGCTAGCCAGCCTGCAGGGCTGACCCAGCAAGACCATCCACCTGGAGGCCATGGAAGCAGCTAGTTATGCTGGGAGCTACTGGGTGTTTGCGGACAGCAAGGACCTGACACGAGACCCCCACACACCCATCACTCGGGCAGCATGGTCTGTGCTCCTCATGCTCCTGTCCCTCCTTCTGGGCTTGCAGCATGTCAAGGGTCTCACGAGCAGAGGGGGTGCTGAGCTGCACGGTGAGGGGCTAGGGCCAGAGAGCATGAGAGCATCCTTATGGGGCCAAAATGCCCCCTGTCTTCCAGGCTGTGGTTTGGCATGGCGGGGGCTGGGGGACCTCTGATGGGAATGGCTGGATGAGGAGAGCAAATGCCATCTGGGATGCAGGGCCACCCTCCCTCTTTTTTGTGAGGGAAACTGAAGCAGGGGAGGGCACGGTGGTAGGTTCTGGAGAGTCCCCAGTTCAGCTGCACAGCCCCGTGCCCCGCACTCACTCATGCCCGGTGCTGCCATGGTGATCCTGGAGAGCACAACCTGCGCGATGCCCTTCACTGCTGCCCTCTGCAAGCAGAACCAGCAGGTGAGCCCCGGCAGCGCCGTGCCCCAACCCGCATCCCCATCCCCAGACTCACCCTGGAGCGGCCGAGCTCGTTGTTGTTCTCATCTGTCACTGTGATCCCGTTGATGATCTCCCTGAAGGGGACAGGCAGTCGTGAGTGGAGGATGGGATGGCCGGGAAAGCATAAGGACACAGCAACGGGGTGAGGGGGTGCCAGGGGAGTCCTCTATACACAGCAGACCCAGATGCCCCTAGGGCACGGGGCTCCAGCACCCTGGGGCACCACGGTCCCCAGCCCAGCCGATGCTGCCATCTTCAGGGCACAGCTGCGAGCAGGACCTGGCCGTGCTAGGGACAGACACTGCCTGGATACACAGCTGAGCCGGGGCACAGTCCCTTTCACAGTACCCGAGCTCCTTGTGCCGTGACTTGTGGGGAACCCTGAGCAGCAGACACAGGTCACCACAAGGACCCTAACTGGGGTGTCTCAGTATCAGGATAATCATGGACTAGGGTTCTCCCATAGCCATGCAGGAGATATTTGGGCTAGAGGGATCTTCCAGCACAGATTCCAGAGCAGCTATCCTCAGCCAAAAATCCCCCTCCTGCTCTAGGTGGAGGCTGAGCTATCCCACCCAGCACCCTCCACCAAAGACACAGCACTGCTAATGCACAGACTCCAGTTCACCTCTCTCCAGCTCCCAGGAGGGGAACCCAAGGCAGGGAGGCCAGGCAGCCCAAAAGCCTGGCTGCCACCAGCTTGCCTTTGGGGGGAGCTGGGTTCCTCAAGCGCCCCAGCCACATGTGACACTTACTGTTGCCGCATCATGGGGATATTGACACAGTTGGCAGCAGCCACAGCTGCAAAGGGGACCCAGCGGGCCAGCAAAGGGGGGGCTCGCTGTGAGAAACAGGTTGGCATCAGCATGGGAAAGCAGGATGTGCCCAGCTGCCCCACCTGGCCCTAGCCTGGCATACCTTGGTGTAGAAGTTGAGTCCCACTGCAGTGGCCAGGGCTGCACTGGTGGCCGTGACATAAGCCACCCCGATTTGCCTGGACAGCGATTTCAAAGGGAGACAACAGAATCACCAACTCTGACTCAGCCCTGTTCCTTTGTGCCCTAGACATGGCATAGAGGGTCTTTACAGGGCATCCAGGGGTGCATCAAATAGGCACACTCCATCCTGTGGGGCCTGCTCACCTCAGAGAGATGGGGGAGGCAGCGTTGCGGTTGGTGTAGTTGACAAAGGCATTGAAGGACTGGTTCACCCACTGCCAGAAAACCACTGCAGGCACTGTCCTGTGGAGGGAAGGGATGGGAGAGCACCCAAGGGCTGTCAGGGACACCTGGCCTCTGCCTGTGGCCAGGCTTGGCAGGGAGACAGCCAAGATGCCTGTAAGCCACTCATCATGGTGTCTCCAAAGGGAAACTGAGGAACTGTGGCAAAGTGACAAGCCAGTGGCAGAGCTGGGAAATGATCCCAGGAGTTCTGGTTGCCCTGGGGAGCATAGGAAGGGAGGGCCCAGTCCTGCAAGGCACTTGGGCAGGGGTGGGAGACACAGCTCTCAGCAGGGTGGCAGCCATCCTCTGCCGGACTGAGATAAGCCTTTGTCAAAGCAAGCAGCAAGGAGGGGACACATGGGGACAGAAGTGGCTCTGGGGAATGAGGGTGCCTGGGTTTCTACTGGTGTCTTAGGGACACTGATGTGGGGCAGGAAGGGACACAGGGAGCACGCTTTGGAATGCAGGGGGTGGAGAAGGGAAATGCAGGGAGCTGTCAGCAGGGGCTGGGGATGCTGAAGCAGCCTGGCCTAGGGGCACATATGGTACTCAGTTCCAAAGACTGCTATGAGCTACAGACCAAGACAGCAGCCAAGCAGGATGTGGTTGTAATAATCATTACAGGGGCTATGGGAAGAGTTCAGCTGAGCTCAGGGTGAGCTGAGACCATTCTCAGCCATGCCACGGGGATCTGTGATGCTTCTACCAGGTTGGGTGCTGGGGACAGAGCCCAGAGACATTAGGTTTGACCACAGGACAGAGGCAAGCACAGCAGCCAGGGGCATGCCCTGGGCAGCACCCAACCCCATAGGAGGCAGGCTGGCCGTGCTCTGGCCTTCAGAGACCTCGAGAGGGGCTGGGGGCTCTCAGGGTTGTGTCCCCAACCTGGTGTACCAGGAGCTCACCGATAGAACTGGAGCATGCAGCCAGTGATGGCCATGCCCCCCGGCACCTGGAAGGACATCCTGCCAATGAAGTTCATCTTCTCACCGCTGTCAGGGTGGAAGGCCGAGTCGTACAGCTTCTTGGCATAGAGCAGCTGCTCCTGGCTGCTTCCTGGCGGCACCAGCCCGGCCCTGCAAACCCAAGCCCATCAGGGAAAGCTGCACAGACCCACCAGCACCCAGCACTGCCGAGGCACAGAGCTCTGGGCACCACATGAAAGGCAGAGAAGGATGCATGTCACAGCTTGAGGCTCCTGGGAGAAGCCTGGGAAACCCCCTCAAAACTACCTCCTACAGATGTTACATCACAGCATACCTGCCTGAGAATGACTGCCTCCATCCCCTTCAACACTGCACAGTGGTTGGGATGGCCATGAACACTGGGACAGCACCTGCCCCATTCGTACCCCTGCCCCTCACCTGCAGCTCTCCACCAGGGCCTTGGCCTGGTCCAGCTCCTCCTCAGGCACCAGCACTGTCCGAGGGTCGGTGATGTTGAGGAAGTGCTTCAGGCGCCCCACAAAGGTGCTCTGGTCCCAGCGTGGGGAGTCGATGTTGAAGCTAAGGGAAACTGTGGCCATCTTGGTCTGGTCAGGGGAAAAGGCCACTCAGTAGGATCCGGCCTTGCTTGCTCACTGAGTGCACACCTGCCACGGCCACAGAAGCAGTCAGCTGGGTGAGAGCCATGGCAGGTTTATATTTAACAGGACAATTGGACTTTCAGCAGCCCTGAGCCCAGGAGGCCCCTGCACTCCTGCTGTCAGCAGAACACTGCAGTCAGGCCGCTCCTTCACACATCACCCTGCTTGACTGGGGTCGCCCCACTTGTGCTCCACCCCACACCCCCTCCTTGGGGTGGCATGGTGCTGCACAGCACTGTAGGACCCAGCTCAACCTTCCACAAGGCTGCCCTGCAGGTGCTCCTACAGGGGCACTACTCTGCAGCCCCCGAGTGTGCCGAGCACAGCACCCCTACACTGTGCTGTGCCCCCTATGGCACCATCCTGCACAGACCTCTAATGCTGCTCTGCACTGCCATGGCATGGCCCTGCATGCTCCCTGGGGTGTTGCACCACATGCCCACGGTTCACAGCAGAGAATCACAGAATGAATTACGCAGGAAAATACTTCTGAGATCAACCTATGACCAAACACCACCACGTCAAATACAGCATGGCTAACCTAGTGCTTAACCCTAGCCAAGTGCCATGTTCAGTCTTTCCTTTGACACCTCCGACGGACTGTGACTCCACCATGTCCCTCGGCAGTCCTTTCCTGTATCTAACCACCCTTCTGTAAAGAAACACTTACTAATGTCCAACCTGAACCTCCCCTAGCACAGCTTCAGACTATATCCGCTAGTCCTGTCACTGACTGGCTGGGAGAAGGGACCCACTCCCACCTAGCTACAAAGGTAGTTGTAGACAGCGATAAGGCTCTCCCTGAGCCTTTTCTCCAGGTTAACCGCTCCCAGCTCCCTCAGCCACTCCTCTTAAGACTTGAGCTCCAGGCCCTTCACCAGTTTCCTTGCCCTTCTCTGTAAGGCACAGCACAGCTCGGCTCGGCACACCCCAGACTCGGCCCGGCATGGCACAGCCCCGACACACCTCCAGCGCGGCTCGGTCACGGCTAATGTCGGCTCGGCACGGCTCGGCGCGGCTCGGCGCAGCCCGGCACGCCCCAGCCCCAGCCCAGCCCAGCCCCGTCGCGTCCCCACGTGTCCCCACCTGCGCTCCCGGGCCCCGCTCCCGCCCACGAGTCGCTCACTCGCCCCCGCGCTCCGACGCGTGGCCGCCCTCAGCCAATCATAGAGCTCCGAGCGGCCGCGCCCACCTCCCCCGGCAGGGCCGCCCTAGTACGCATGCACCGCTCGTGGGCGGGCCCATCGCTGGCCCCTCCCCCGGCGCGGGCACGTCGGCGCGAGGGGTGGGTGTGACGCAGTTGCCCATGGTAACCCCGGGCCGCGCCGAGGATGGTGAGCGGGGCGGGGGGAGCGGGGCCGGGGCCGGGGCCGGGGCCGGCGGGGCGGGCTGAGGGACGGGGCCAGCGCGGCCGGGGGCGCCTGAAGCCGCGGATGATTCACCCCGCGGAGCTTGGGGTGATGGGGGCCGGAGGGTCTGTCGGGCCCGGCCGGGCTCGTGGCAGGCACGGGCAGGCCTTGGGCCATGGGAAGGGGTGGCAAGGCAGTGGAACCAGGGGGACCCAGCCAGGCTCTGCTTGGTGCTGTCGGGCAGTAGGATAAAAGGCAACGGGCAGAAATTGATGCACAGGAAATTCCACCTGAATATGAGAAAGAACTTTGCCGTGCGGGTGACCACACACTGGAACAGATTGCTCAGAACGCTTGTGGAGTCTCCCTCTGGAGATATTCCAGAACCATCTGGACACGATCCTGTGCCATGTGCTCAAGGATGACCCTGCCTGGGCTGGATGTTGGAGCAGATGACCGACTGTGGTCCCTTGCAGCCTGACCCATCCTGTGACTGTGTGACACCCACCCAGGGAGTCTGGCTGGCCTGGGGTCTGAGTGCCCTCCGGGAGCGTCCAGTCAGGCATGGGGGCCTGGGGCTGGGCAGGTTCATGTGCCCATACAAAGGAATGAGAACACAGATGTTATGGGGGACACAAAAAATGCGGTTGAGTCCTAAAAAAGGCAGCAGAACTCGTGAAGGGCCTGAAGCACAAGTCCTGTGAGGAATGGCTGAAGGAGCTGGGATTGCATAGTCTGAAGAGGAGGAAACTCAGGGGTGACCTTATCACTCTCTAGCTACATGAAAGGAGGTTGTAGACAGGTGAGGATCAGCCTATTCTCCTTGCTAGAAGTGACCCAAGTGACAGGACAGGAGGAAATAGCCTCAAGCTGTGCTAGGGGAGGCTCAGACTGGACATTAGGAAGAATTTCTTCACATAAAGAGTGATTGGACATTGCAAAGGACTGGCCAGGGAGTTGGTGTAGTCACCATCCCTGGAGGTGTTTAGGGAAAGATTGGAGAGATTGTACATGGCACTTGGTGCCACGCTCTAGTTGACATGTAAGTGTTCGGTCATAGGTTGGACTTGGTGATCTCAGAGGTCTTTTCCAATCTAATTGATTTTGTGATTCTGTGAATCAGGTCTAGACAGGGGCTGGGAGGCTCAAGGATGCTATGGGGGGGTCTTTGTTGGGATGGAATCAGCATGCCTGGAGTTGATTCAGTCAAGGTGTGAAAGGTGCGATGGAGGGGTGGGTGCTTGGGAGGGCTGGGGACCAGGATGGCAGTGGCCTGAGGAGGGAAGGAGCAATGGAAGAGCCGGGCAAGGAAGGCAGTGCTCAAAGATTGCCTGTGAAGAGTCTAGGAGCAGCTGTGACTCTAAAGGTGCACTGGACAACCCAGCCAAGGTGGGAAGAGGCCACCGTGGGACTTGGATCCTGTCTATAGAAACTGAGAGAGCTAGAAGAGAACTTGCTGAGGTGGAAGGGCTAATTTTTGATACACAGCCTGAGAAGGGACTGTGTACCAATCATGGCAGAGAGAGACTGGATGAAAGGGTTAGGTGTCCAGAGATGTCCAGGACAGAGTGCTCAGGGGCTGAAAGAAAACTGCCAGTTGGGTGGGATGAACAGTCTGGTGAGTCAGTGGGGAAACCCAGTCAGTGTTTGGCTGGCTAGAACAGTCTGCTGTTGTGTGCTCTGGGGTTTTCTGCCATGGGCTGGCAAGATGAGGGACAGTCTGGGTTCAAAAGAAGAAATAAGAATAAACTGTGGGAAAGACTGGAAGTGGAATTTTGATGTTGATGAGAGAAAGAAAGATCCCAGGGAGAAAAGAAGTGTTGGAAGAGAGAAGTAAATTGTTTGAGAGGTAGTAGCAGGGATTGAAAGGAAAAACTGGGTGTTTTGGGTGGAGGGCAATGCTGGGAGACTGGTGAGATGGTGAGGGTGTAGTGCAGTCTAAATTGAGGTTGGATGATGGACTAGGGTCATCCAGGTGTTGAAAACAATTTGGGTTTAGATGCCAAAGTAGTTGGGGTGGGACAAGTGGGATGCTGGCAAAGTGCAGTGAGGACCAGAAGGAGGAGTTGGAACTATGGTGAGGGATGGTGACAGAGAGCTGCCATGGATGTAGAGCCACTCATGAGGGTACTGCATGAAGAGAGAGCACAAGCAGAAGGCAATAGCAATGGGGAAGGAGCTTTCCCAAGGATAAAGCCTTGTTTTGTCCAGGAGCCCTCTGGACATAAGTTGGATTCATGCAAGTAGAGGGATTCATGCATGGGAGGAGGTATAAGCAAGAACACCAATGGCAGCTTCTCATCTTCACTGGGTTAATTCTGGCTGCATCCCTACCTGCTGGGTCACAGAGAAGAAGATTGAGATAAAGCCTGTGGGATCTGCTCTATTTCAGATGAATTGGTGATGGGGAATGTCACACCAGGCACCAAAGCCATCACAGGATGGACATCTGCTGTAAAGATGAGGGCAGCTGCCTCCAGCAGTGCAGTGCTTTGTGGGACACATTTGGCTTGCAGCTGCCAGATCTGCTCTTCTGCCTTATGATGTCCTGATAAGCTGGTGTAGTCTGGGATCTGGCTGCTCTTATCCAGGTGCTTTGTGTGCAGAGAGGGTGACTGGGTGTTCGCCAGTGTTCATGTTATTTGATACAACGTTTTACTGCCTCTTTGTCTATTTTCCACTTCTTGGAGTTGTTGTTTTTTGAATTAATAACCTCTCAGGCAGGGTGGGTGGCACTTCGGGGTGCCTGATGGGCTGGGTAGACTGGACAGAGGACTGGAGAGCAATGCACTCTCTCTCTAGATTCTCAACTTTCATTAAAACAGAATAATCATTTGTGGTAGAAACTTTGAAACAGCAGCAAATACATCCAAAGCAGCTATGGCAGCCTGGGGGTATGGGTCAGCAGTCAGAAATCATCCAGATAGCTTGATGTAACAATTTGCTGCTTGTCATCTAAGCCGTGATAGCTGCCTGTGAGCATGTTCCTGCCATGCCCTGATGACACTGGGAAGCACTAAAACTCCCCTCAACAACTGCTTGCTCCAATAACCAGTGATAAAAGGGTTAATGCTGAGGTTTAAATTATTTCAGTGTTCATCCAAGTGAATAAGTACAGAGGGGCAGTGCCTTCTTCTGCACAGCATACTAGGATTTCTCACAGCTGTGGGGCAGGGGTGGTGGAAGGTCATAGTTGGAGCATGGAGGGAAGGATGAGCCATAAAACTGCAAAGCATGAGAGATGTGTAGAGCTGAAAGTCTTTGGCACCGTTAAGCAGCATCTGCAGTGGGCGCATGGCAAGGGCGAAGGGAGGCTGCTACATGAAAGGATATGCTGCTTTCCAAAGTTTGGGAAATGCTGTGTAAAGCAGAGCTTGTGGCTTCCTCGTCACAGTAATGCTTCCCATTGTCACTGTAATAACAATCTTTACCAAGAGACGTGGTATATTATTGATAGATGCTGGGGCCAGAGGATGGCCAGTGTTTTTCTAAAACCATTGATTGAAGATGACATCATTGTGTCAAAACCAGATTTGTCAAAGTGTGGCCCTGTTTTATAGCTGAGGAAACTGAGTCACAGAGTGCGTAGCTGACATAAGGCACATCTGGTGAAGAGGGTAAAAAAACAGCATAGCTTAATGCATAGTCAGGCATCTTTATTCTGATCTTGAGCTCATGTTTCTTGGAAAACCAACATCTATGTCTTGCCTGCTCTAGGTGTACCTCATACTTAGAAATTCTTTATTTTGGCTTTTGTTCCTCGGCAGTAAGGCTCTCTTTAAAATGGCCCTATTGAAAATGCTTTCAAGTATTATAAATGTCTCGCTACTTTAGTTTTCAGTACAGTTCAATGTCATGTTTTTTGGTTTATTTTACTGATTGCTGAGAGGCTGATATGAGAAATCACCTGCAGATAGGAGAGTATACCGTCACTGGCCAAGACTTTGAAGTTCTGAAACCAGAGAGAGACTGCTGACATTGTCCAGTGCTGGGCATTGGCTCTTCTCTGCACAGGGCAAAATACTTCTTTCAAACCTGCTGAAACCAGAGGAGTTTGATTTTAATTATGAAAAGAGG
The DNA here is from genome assembly GCF_022539315.1 of Serinus canaria. Classification (NCBI taxonomy): domain Eukaryota; kingdom Metazoa; phylum Chordata; class Aves; order Passeriformes; family Fringillidae; genus Serinus; species Serinus canaria. The sequence continues at coordinate 22,616,607 of NC_066320.1, read as the reverse complement.
ATTCATGCTGGTATTGGTTTATGTATCAAACTGGAAACTGCTGTGTGACCTCTTTGACAGAAAACTACATTAGTAGGTTTGAGCTGGAAAAACTCTGTAGGTGACTTGACTCCATTAAATTTTGGATTTCAATGCAGGAAAGAAAGTCTGCATTGAATGACACCATATGGTGGAGACATGCAGTAAGCAAATGATTTTTTGGGAGTTTTGCCAGAGTAAGAAGTATTGAATAAACTGTGCTCAATAGATTAATTTACTTCGGTTGTATTTTGAAAGAGACTGGATGATTTTATGACCATTAGTGACATTTGCAGCTCTGCAGCCGAAGATAAAGGTAATCAGACGTCATTCTTCAGGGCACCAGCTAATCAGTGCAGTTGTCAGGAAGGACTCCCCTCCTCCAGCTCTGTGTGCAGGATTGCACCCTGGATGACAAATGTAGCCTCATATATCCACTGTGCAAGGCAAGATATTTGGCTCAGCTAAGCCCCTCGTCCTTCCCTGTGTCAGCTTCTCCTGTGTGACTTTCTGAAATCATCACGTGTACCCTCTGTCTTTAACTTACACTTTAAAATTGGTGAACTGCTACCATATTGCTTAATAGAAAGTAAATAAATAAATTGGTGCCCAAAGCTGTGCTAGGTGCAGTGCTGACAGAGCACCAAGGTGCTCCCATGCCATGGAAATACATGGTCTGTCTGGGGTGAGAGATAACCAACTGATACAAATAAGTAGAATCCAAGACAGGTTTGAACTTGACACATTTGCTGCCTAAGCCTCATCAAGGATTGTAGGTGTGGCAGAGAAGGAATTAGCAGAAGAATCATGGGCTGGTTTTATGGATATTTTGTGAAGTTTCTCCCACGCTTGTAGGAAAGTCACAGAAGTTTGAGAATAGACCTCAGCAGTGCTGGGGAGCTGTGGGGAGTCAGGAGTTGTCATCTTGATGGCAAATGTGCTTGGCTGAGATGAGTCTTGAGGATAGTGACTTGTGGTTGCAGTAGTGGGGAAGGGGGCATCTCTGTAGGGGTGTAGAGATGGGGAAGATGTGATCATAATGGCAGGCTGACCTGCTGAGCTTTGTGGCTCTATTGCATCTTGGTGAAGTGAATTGATTCTACCTAAATGTCCACCTCTAGTGGATAAGCAATTGGTGGTGACTGAGGGTGGCTTTATTTTAAATTCATTATATGAGCCTTTTGGCTAATAAAGTTAAACAGAATACATTTACTTCTCTTTCCTAATAAGAATCAACCATGCTTTGCAGCAGTTTGTGGGCCACTCTTTTTATCCATGCCCTGTGTATCCAGCCCTCAGTAAAAGGGAGAATTTTTCTTTCCATTATGGCTTTATATTGCCAATCTGATACGATATTTAAACCGATTATCTCAATGCTCTGTTTGTCCCAAACCAATTTTTGTTTTGGCCTGTAAAGTGAATCTTCCTTTCAGTGGCTTCTGTGGTACAGGATGTAGTTACATGCATCAACTAGTTCAAGAGACCCATATACAGCATGAATAAACCCACAAAACCCTTAGCTAGGACTATAAATATCACTGTATTTTTATATATGTAGGATTTTTTTTTGAGAGAGAGAATAGGATTACTGCATGCAGCTATAATTGAAAGTCCTTTGATAATTTGATGGGTATTTTAAACCTAGCAATGATATACTTTCATAAAACCACACATCCCTGTTTTCTGAAGGATGTTAATAAGATGGTTAGCTTTGCTTTCATGCTCAATGTGTTTATGAGGGCTCTTACCCATTTAGTTGCATCTTCGAATTTAATGCCCCACTCTGATTTCATAGCAATTGTCAGGAGTCTCTTTTTCTTTATTGTATGTCCCCGCTCACTGTCTGGAAAATACAGTCTCCTCATTGCTGACCCCATCAGTCTGTCTCCTCACGGTGCTTGTAAAGAAAACCCTCTCCACCAAGGACAAAGATGTTTTTAAACAAGCCAATCTGATATCAGACATAGTTTGCTTAACCCAGAGGTGACCAAGAAGCACATGCTGGCTGACTGTGCCCAGCCTTGAGTTGCTCTGTCTGGCTGCCCTTCTCCAAAGGCTGCACACGCTGCCATGCTGTGCTGTTCATTATCTGAGCAGCATCTGCAGTTCCCTTCTCTGTTACAGATGCCGCAATCTGCTTAGTTTTGTGCAGCTGACACGCTGCCCTTACACTCCTGTGAGGTGTCTCTTTGGCTCCTCAGCCAGCTCACATCTACTCTGGCCTGCTCAAGACTTGTTCTGCTTCTCACCCTGGACACTCCAGTGAGCAAGTGCCACTGGCCTGGCTGCTATGCAGCATCCTGGGAATCTTCCCTTCTCACTACTGGCTAAGTCCCAGCATGAGACATTTCTTACCTCCCCTGCTTCAAAAATCTGCTCCTCCTCTGTTGTTTCTGTGCATCTTCTTTGCGCCAGATCTTCCCATTTCATGGCTTTCTACCTGACAGCTCCCATCAATAACAAGGCATTGCTTTCTGACTCTCCTCAGCCCATTAGTTTCAGCATTGTGTTTGCCAGCAGAGGAGTGCTTGTCCATCAGTGTGTGTGCAACAGGGGCTGCTTGTCCCACATCGTGGTGGCATGCAGCAGGGTATTCTGCTGAGTTATTTTTTCCAGTCTACTAAGCTGTCAGGAAATGCCTTCTGTCTTTCTAGCCAGTGTGCTCGCAAGATCAATTAAAGAAAATTAAAAAGATAAAAAAGAGAAATGCATCTGGACATGGCTTTCTTCAGTTTTAAATCTTTGCTAACTACAGGGAGAATGCTGGATTCACATTTTAAATACTATTTACAAAACAGTAACAGTCACAGGAACCAATACTATTATTTGGCCCTTGATTTAAGTTGTATATACAGACCATGCTGGCAGCTACTGAAATAAAGTCTGCTTCTCTATGTTGGCTTGCTTGTCTTCCAGCCTTTTAAATCAGCTTACTTTATACCTTGGAGAATACTTTTATTTCTATATATATCTTCTCTTCTATTGGCTACCCCTGATAATCCTGTGATCAGCCATGCAGCAGTGTCACTTGAGTAGAATATGGAACGATGCTGATCGTTTTCTCATAGGCTGTCATACTAGCCCAGAAATAGCATCCATCTACAATGGGAGAAGCTCTATTAACATTTACAACTGTTCCTCTTCCCAACCCTTGAGAATTGCTCCGTGGTAGATAAGCAGTACTTTGTAATACATTTCCTTGCGCTCAGTATTTTGGAGTTGAATTCTGAAATATAAAGGCACCTAATCCTGATCTGCTCTGGGATACACTGCTCTGCTCTTAGCAAGTGGAGCTGTGAATAGGATTAGCATTTCAACAGCTTCTTTTTTTAACTGTGAGCAATAAACTAAAATAATAGGGCCTGATTCAGAGCTCTCCAAAGTCGGCAGTAGTGCTTTGGCTGATGTACATTGGCTTTGGGTCAGGCCCATAAGAATGGGAAATTCAGTGTTTCCCTAGAAAGGAAGGAGAATGTGTGAATTTTAGAGTTCCTGCTACTGTGGAGTCTGTCCACACTGAGCTGAAATCCACAGATTTACAAGCCAACAAACACAACTGTAAATTTGACGGCAGGTGAAAAGAAAATGTGTTGCTAGTCATGCAGTTAAAACTTGTGCTTTTTAATGATGTCAAGGGCACTTAGGACATGCATATAAACAAGTAACCACTAGAGGTATTTTTGCTGCTGTTCCTTTTCTCTTTCCTCAGACGTGTGGAAGTGCAAGCCATCATCAGGGCAGAATATGGGTTGGGCACTGTGGCCAGGGAGATGAGCTGTTGGGCTGGCAGGGCTTGCAGTGACTGGCTGTACTGAACACAGCCCTTCAAATTCATTAGCCATGGGCCCGTGGGTGAGAGCCAGCTGTGAGCATCTGGCCCTCAGGGCCCTGCACGTGGTGTTACAGGCCTGTACACTTCAACTACAAGCTGTTTTGGGGATTTACTGTGCCTGTGCTGGTGCCTGTACTGAGCAGGCATAGCACTCTCTACCAAGCAGAGCCCATTTCTAATTCTCAGCTCTTGAGCAGGGCCTGGATTCCCAGTTTTTTACCTGCCTGTCACCTACAAAATAGGTGATACCTTGAGCCTGCTTATTGGGCAGTAAGATTGCAGTTTTGGTATTGCTTGCACAAGCTCTGAATTTCTGAACCTCAGCTTTCCAGAGTGCTTTTTTTTCCTGCAGCTTTCTACACATACCTTTCAAACCCAGTTTTACTAAGTTCCTTCTCTCCTCCCTTAGAGATGTGTTTCTTACACATCACACACGTTTTTTGAGCTGTAGCTGGTAATTTAACAGAAACCCATTAAATTACTCTGAAATTGAAAATGCTTGCAGGGGTGGATCAGATGTCACATGCATTTGAATCTGAGCGTTACTAAAAGCTTTAGCATCACGACCTGTAGTGCCGAGTCCTTCCCAAAGCACTCCCACCTGGGAGCAGGGAGGTGAGCAGTCAGAAGCAGCATTTGCAGAATGGCTGCGGTTGGGAGTGGGCAGAAGGACACTGCTGGAGACAGGGGATGCGTTGCAGTGGTGACAGTTGTACTGCAACGTGCAGCTCTTTATCCCGAGGACAAGTTTCTGATTGCCACGGTCTGGAGGGGATCGGGAGCAACCTTCAAGGCTCAAATAGTCCTTGGCTCTCAGCAGGAATATTTAGAGGGTTTAGTTCCTCATAGCAACAAAGCACTTCAAGACATTTAACTGATTACACCCTTGCAGTTCAACAAGAAGTATTATCTCCATTTTGCTATTGGGAGAACAAGAAGGCCTGAGATGTGGGCCCCATGGGCTCTGGTTTCTGCTGATATTTGAACTTTTTTCCTGGCTCTTGGTTTTAGTGGGCTTCAACAAGAGAATTGTCTGGGAGAGATGGAATAGGAATGCTGAGGGCTTCAGAAGGGGCTGTAGGTGTTGCCTGGATTTTCTCAGGCAAATTAGTAGCAAGAGTACCTGTGTCCACAGGCAGGGTCTCACTGTGGTATGTGCTTCTTGGGCTCTGAGGAAGAGTCCCTGACATGCAGGGGCTGCAGAGTAGTGTGGCAGCGTGCCAAAGACACCGAGGCATTCCTGGTGTCACAGCCTGCTCCTGTGCCCTTAGCTGCAACTGTCCCCCTCCTTTGGGGTGGGCTGGGCAGTGAGAGGCAGGTGGAAGTGGAGTGATTCGCATCTCTTGGTTACATGCCAGGATCCAGAATATTTTTCCAGCCATTTTAGAGAGGTGCTGGTCTCTGACTTGTGGCACTGACAAAAGCTTGGGTGTGCTGCTATAAAGGTGCATGTTTGTAAATGAGCTGACCTGCATATTCTGTTTCCTAATCCTGAGTGATACTGTCAGCTCAGAGAGCTGAGCCTGGGTAATGACTGGAATCCACTGTGCTTTTCTTAGTGAGGATGTGTGGTAATCTGAGGTACTTGTTAAGTGCTACATCCTGAGAATCAGAACTGCACATGCCCCATGGGTTCAGCATGTTTTAGACAGATAAATAGGGTTTGAGATGACCAGGTTAGCTCCTATAAGAACTAATGTCAGGTACATCATAACCTGCAGTTACCTAGGAGGCAGATGAAATTAATGGGGTTTTCCCTCTGATAAAGGTAATGAAGAGCTTGCAAGGACGTGGTCTGCAAGCTTCTGCACAGGGTATTCATAGGCACTGTCTCCCTGGCACAGGGAATGCCAAACAACTGTGTGACAAGAGCAGTGCAGCCAGCAGGGCACCCTACTGCATGACATTTGTGCTGAGACCTTGCTGGTATTCTGAGATGGAAGAAAATAGGGGCAAAGGGAGGAGTAGGAAATGAAATGGGAATATAGGGAGTGCAGAAAGGTATTCAGGGTGTCTTGGGACCCACCACCAGACAGAATCCATTTCAAGGGAGGAGGGTATAACATTGTGGGGGACGAGAGTTGGGGTGGGGAAATAACAGCTATGGTCTCTCTTGTGCATTTAGGGTTTACTGTCAATCTTGCGGAAACTAAAAAGCACCCCAGACCAGGAGGTGAGAATCCTCCTCTTGGGACTGGATAATGCAGGCAAGACCACACTCCTGAAACAGCTGGCATCAGAGGACATCAGCCACATCACCCCAACACAGGTAAGGAAGGCCTATCCATCTTGAGGGAGTTACTGTTGTTCCACCTGCCACGTTATACAAAGTGCTCATGATTCTGAAAGGGGGAGCAACTGGAGCCTGGTGCACCATTAAGTTTGTGTCTTTTCTGCCTAAGAGGAGGCTTCCTGAAGGAGCCAGAGAGCTTCAGACCACATTGGTCAGGTAGTGCAAAAGTGGATGAGTGCTGTGGAGTTCTGCAAAAGGCTTTTGAGTCATGCTACGATTGCATGGATGAGACTTTGTTCCTGTTGTCCTTGCCAACAGCAGACATGTAGAGTGGATTCTGCAGCACTGGAAGAACCCTTGTCTGTTTACATCTCTCACCCAACTAGCTCCAAGGGTTCTTCATATACCGGTGCTCCTCTCTAATGTCTCTCATGCCCTTTTGTTGAGCTTTGGGGTTGGAGGAGAGGGATGGTTCCCATCAGAGGCACTGCAGCATTGCTCCAGAGGAGGTTGCTAGAGAGCTATGGGAGATGCTTCCCCCCACCCTGTAGCTGCCTCCCAAAGCTCCCAGCCCTGGCACCCTAATTCCAAGCCTTGGTCCCCTGGGTGGTGTGGCAGCGCGTTGCCAGCCCACACCACATCCTGTTTTTCTACTTGAATGCACTTTCAGTTGGTGCTCTAATTGATGAAATGGACCCTTCAGACGTGCAGCTGTTGCTCTTTTAAGCCCAGCATTAGCTGTGTCGTGTCGAATTGAGATGAGACCTCTGGCTTCATATTAGTTGTGACTGTCTACTCAGCTTTCACAAGCTCAGTCTTGCTTCTCACAGTGCCCTTGTTTTCTCCTTATCTGCAGCTCTCCCACCTCTTCCTGCACCCACCCTGCTGAGCTCTCTCAGGGCACTAACTGCATCATATGTCTCCATAGGCATGACAGCACCAACCCTTGACCCAAGAACACTGAAAAACTGATGGTTTAGCAGCTGCTTTTGCTGGTGCCTGTCCCACAGCTGATCCATCTTTGTGGCTGCCCAGCCCATCTCAATGCACATTGCAGGCATGGGATATATAAGGTGTTAATGTCTGGCTACGAATATGCTCCAGCCATTCAGGTTTATGGTCTATGTGGCTTTGTTTCTGCTCTTTCCAGGGCTTCAACATCAAAAGTGTACAGTCACAAGGCTTCAAACTGAACGTATGGGACATAGGCGGACAGAGGAAGATCAGACCATACTGGAGGAACTATTTTGAAAACACTGATATCCTTGTGAGTATTGGCTACAGCTGAATGCTGTGTTCATGCAATGGCTTTCCAAGGACTCAGCCAGAAATTCAGAAACAAGTAATGTAATGTCCCAGCCCTCAGCAACACCATTGCCATTGTAACAGGAGTTATTCTGAGCTAAATGGCAAGATTGGTTGAGTGCAGTAAGAAAAATACAGTTATGTTTGTAGAAATCATTCAGTTGCATGTTTTTACTTTCACAGGATGGTGCTGTTTATAGCCAGTTCCTTTCCTCTCATCTCAGCCTCTTTCAAATGAAAGAACATTAATAACGTGTACTTTGCCCATCTATAGCTCCTTTCACTGGAGACTCTGAAGCCTGTCATGGGCATTAGTGACTTAGGCATCATGTGTAGAGGTTGGTCGGTGTGGTGCCCTTGTTTTATAGGTGGGGAAACTGAGGCCTAAGAATTAAATGCTCTGTCTGGCATCAGATAGGAAAGCTTCTGAGTGAGGGACACAGAGAGACCCCTTGTCTTTTCTTTTTCTCCTTTAATCGTAAGACTGTCTTTTAATGGTTTCAACAACTTAGCTGTAATTACCTTACAATTAGCTACAGATGACCACAATTACATTTACAGTGCAGGACCTTTGTTTTTCCATGCCAGAGCACATTGCCCTGGGACCCTCCAGGTGCTGTCTTGGCTAGTTTCAAAGATCACCTCTAGCATGCAGCCACATATGCCAGGATGAAGGCAGACTGGGGGCTGGAGGCCTCTCTCTGCCCCAAGCACTATTGCCTGTGGGAACAGAGGAAAACAAAGGTCTGTGGGCTCCCATGGGAAAGTAGGAAGCGCTCTCAGAACTACACCATTCCTCCCTCCTGTCACACACATACTTAGTAATGTGTCAGGAGTTCAGTGCACTTGCAAGGAAGGATCAGTGCAACTAGGAATAGGACTCTGTTCACCAAGGCTCGTGTCCAGTTGCTGAAAGGTCTGGCTGTGCCTGCAGGCTTAGAAAACATTGTCCAAAAGAAACTGTTATTTAAATATGACTAATAAACCCTTGATACTCTCTTTTGCCAATCTTCGTTTTTGAGCCTTAATTTGGAATCTAAAGTTCAAGGACAGCCACCACTGCATAAACGCAGTTGATTGCTTTTGCAAAGAGGAACTGTGAGATTTTTCATGGGGTATGATCTGGGTTTGAGAAGTGAGCAGGACACACACTGTGCTCCTCTGTGGCTGTTGACAAAGATGGTGTGGCTGTGAGGTGACTGTGCCCACTGAGCCCAGGCTCTAGCGCTATGGGTGGTGGGGAGGCAGTAAGTGTGCAGATCAAGGTCAGCCCTGCAAAGCAGCAGCGTTGGGATCTCTGCCTGCTGTGGCAGGTGCTCAGAATGCAGAGGCTGTGCAACCACAAAATAATATCTGGAAGACTGCTGGCAAAGACAATAAACTACACTGGCCTGTGGGCTTCCACCCTTCCTAGTGTGTGCTGCACGGGAGGTGCAGAAATAAAGATGAATTTGAAGACTGAAGGAGATGAAAACAGTTGTTTTCCCTGCCCCTCTCTCAGCCCAGTTAAAGCAATGTACAGAAAAAAAACCTTCTTTTCATATGACTAAGAAAATGGGTGGGTAGAAACAGAATCAGTCTGGGGGAAGCAGCAGTGTGAATTCAGAGAAATAGCTGATGCACCAATGGACTTCAGTTCCCCTAGCTGCACTTCATGCTAACACCCAGTCCCAAACTGGGAGATGTTGGCATGTTGGGGCAGTGCTTTGCTATTTCCATACACACCAAAACAGGGATCACGTGTATGCTGATGGCTAGCTCTGTCTTCTGCCAGTCCTTACCCCTGTTTTAGCCAGTATTTTTACCCTCTGACAAACCTGGTGCAGATTGTGCATTTATAAATTGAGCCAATTTATTCCTCATGCTATTTCTTCATCTAGTCCCACCACTTGCGATTTCTGCCCAACCCATTTATTCCAGGTTGTGTTTTGGCTTGTTTCTCAAAGGAGGTACCCAGCTTTACAGGAATTTCTTTCTCAAATCTCCATTCTCCAACACGGTGTTCCAATTGGTAAACTATGTTACCAAGCGCCACAGGCAAAAACAGGCTCTTGTGTGGCCTTGGCCATAAAAAGAGGTTGGACATGAGATACACTACAGTTCCCAGGACCCCCTGCTTCTCTCTTCCCCTAAACTGCGTTGCATAAAACAGAAAAGACCCTCTAAAGAGTATTAAAAAGCAGGAAGTAATTACAAATTCAAATCCATGCAGGTGCCTTTGAATGAGAGCTTGGTCTTGCATCACACACCTGTGATATTTGGAAGCTTAACGCAGGCAAATAAGGTGTGGATATCTGGCTGATTGCATATTCAGACAGGCACCTGCAGCTATTTGGCACAGTGCTTGCTGGTTTGGAAGTAGGCACTCGGCACATACTTTGCTTTCTCTGTGCTGTGCTTTTGTGGCTTTTGCCCCAAGCACTGTTGTATCTAGTTCTCATCTTGCAAAACAGCTCCCTAGTGAGGAATGAGCGGTGCCAGAGAAAGCCTGGTTGGATGGGACCCAGAGCCATTTCTTCCCAGTTAGAGAAGCACTGTAATATAGAAGGTGCCGCCTTTCAGTTCAGAAGCAGCACTCGACCACTGCATTCATGTGTTGTGGACTTCCCCAGATATGTCCCGAGGGAGGACAGATCCAGTCTCACCCCAGAACACAACTGCCAGCCCTGCAGCTTCTTCCTTCTTTTGCTCTGTGTTTCCTATCCTAAATGGGATGCACAGGGGTGGATGCTTGGTAGGGGCGGGGAGGATGTGTGTAGCTGATCCAGTATTGGTGCACGTGCTTGGGATCACATTGCAGGGAGAGGCCCGTGTGTCATGCCCACGGGCTGGTCCCCATCACGTGGCAGCGGGTGCGTGCTCTGCTGACGCGTCCCCACTCAGCTGCGTCCAGCCCTGCTGCGTGTCCCCCAGCCTCTGTCAGTGCACATCAGCCCCCAAGTGATCTGCAGAGCAGCTGGGAGGTTGCTGGGTTACCTCCTCAAGCTTCGCATACAGATTTTCCTGCTGCGTGTTTTGTCCCATTTCAAACAACTCAAATGCTGCTCATTAAGAGAGTGCCTAAGTTTAATAGATATTGCTGCTAGAGATCTTCCCTCCTCCTACTATTTGATCGAAATTATCTTAGAAGCATGGAGTCTTATGCTGAGACAGCCTGCAAGGATGCCATTTATCTTGATGGCAGGGTGCTGTGCTCATCTATTCCCTGAAAAGCAGGCTGACACTTGCTCCCTGTAAGCCACCAAAGAGCATGCAGATGACATGCTAGCAGCTTCAATCACTACTTATAGGGAATGGCAGCAACTGGAAGCAAAATGCTCAGTGTTTGTCACCAGTCCCTTCCCTGTCTGCTATCCCAGCATCCTTCTTCAAAAACCTTCACATATCAAGCAATGAAAAAGGGATACCAGTCTATTCTTGCCTGCATATTGTACTGAGGTTCCCCACTTTTTTAGATGGAGTCTTGCAGGCTGAATCCAGCCCTCATACCCAACCACCCTTTCCAAGAGGCTACAGTAGGATTGCCTGATGGAGACAAACTCAATGTCCCCAGCACATTCATGTGTCCCCAGAGTGCCATTGTGTGCCTTGGTGGCTTATTGAGGAGGTGATGCTAGAGAGAAGCACGGCACAGTCACACCAGGCCAGCATTTGTACACTTTGCTGGGGTGAAAGGCCATGTCTGTCTCCCCAGGTTTTGCCCTCCTATGCTCAGCTTCAGCTTGTAACAATAAGTTTGAAACAATGCCAGCAGTCTCCTGATCTCTTCAGGTAATATATGCTATGATGATGGTGACAGCATCTCCAGTACTGCTGCCAGCTCCTTTCTGATTCTACCCACATGGTTGTCCACTCCCCCGGCATTAAAAGAGGTGGTTCCGTTCCTCTCCTTTCAGAACTTCATGAAGTTTTGTCAACATTTGCTGCAAATAATAGCAAGGATCTTTGTGCCCAAAAGTGTAATTATTAGGTTCAACTCACTTAAGCACGTGCTGCTGTGGAAGAGTGTCTTCTGGGAAGAGTAACTTTTCCTGTCATTTCTTTTTACAGATCTATGTCATTGACAGTGCAGATAGGAAGAGGTTTGAAGAAACAGGTCAGGTAAGTTACTTAAGCCCAGCTTCCTTTGAAGTAACTCAGTGCTTCTGAGTGCCCCTTGCTCACAAAAGTTAGGAAGAAGATTTTGTTGTTTATGAAGGAAATTTGCATTTCAAGAGACTTGCCTTTCAACATCAATACAGATTATTTTGGTAGATGTGAAACAAGGAAAATAGGTAGCCTAATTCTGTTTAAATAGAACAGTATTCATTAAAGTTATACAATAATAACAAATGGAGCCTAATACTGAAAGCACAAACTTCTCTAAGTCCTTTAAACCTTGCCAAACCAAGACCCTGAGGAATCCTATTTTCTTATTTACGAAGCCGAAATGGAAATCATATTGACTTGATTGTCTTTTGGATGTAATTGTAAAAAAGCTAAGAACTATCTAACTAATACTGGCCAGAAAATAAGATTTCCATTTTACAAAGTTCTGATGTTTTGTAACATTTTTTGTTTTAGGTTGGAACAAACATAGGACTTTTAAACTTCATTGTGTAAAATTCTGAAAGTGACGGTGTCCCAAAATAGCTAGCAATCTCCCCCACAGAAATGGGAGATGTAGATTAAAGCCTTCTGTTCTGTCTGATTTGAAGGAGATAACTTGATTTTTTGCCTCTCAAGTCTCATGGGCACACCCCAACAGCAGAACTGTTGGTTGTTCTAGGGGTGGGGGAATCTTTCCCCTGCTGGAGCTATTTCATTTTATATCAGTAATTAAATATTCATTGGGCAAAAGAGATGGAAAGGAAGCAGCAGCTTAGATCGCTTGCCTGAGTCAGGCGGAACCAACCTAAACCCCTCCTCATATTTCCGCAAACACTTTTGGTTTCAATAAATCAGCCGTGTCAGATGAAAGACCTAAATTGTTGAAAATTTCCCTGCCAGTTCTGTTTATAACTCCATCCTCTCATCCTGGCTTCCAAACCAAACATTGCTCTTGGGGGGGACGGAGTTGTATTTCCACTGCAGTTTAGCATCTCCTCGACTGCACTTGTTTAATCCAGAAGTTTCTATTCAGTGGATAAAAGATGTTAGAACGTTATCTGAGAGCATGAGACCTTTCCAGCTAAATAAGGAAGCCACAAAAATCTCCTATACTCATCTGTCTGCAGTGCCAGCAGTCCCTACAGGTTCATGTTCTGCTGAGTTTGTCATATGTTCCCATAGGGAAGTGACTTGAGACTGAGTGCTGGTTTCACATGAGACCATTGCACAACGTAGACATGAAGTATTTCTGCTACCATTGATCCACTGCAGATTCTGATTTGAGCTATTAAAAAAATATTTTTGAGTCAACCAGTTTTGAATGAACAAATCCTTTTTTTAAGATGCCATCTATGGAGCCAAAAATCAGCTATTGAGGCTCATCTAGCTAACCAATGCCTTCAAAAGTATCAGCACTTTCCTATGGGAGAGAGATTTCCATTTGGGGGGGGGTGGGCAGGGTGGTGGTGATGGGGAAGTCCTCTCCTATTTAAATTGCAGTGATTAAGACTTCCAACAACCCCTTGAAACTCATGATTAGCAAAGATATGAGGGCCAGTGTCAATGGTTGCTCAGGTACAAATCAGGTCAGTTAGGCAATAACTTAGGATAGATTCCTCATACTGCCAATTTACATGTTGTTTTTTGCTGTTTCATCAGTTTTGGTCTCCTGGGATCAGAGACTGGTAAAACACAGAGTTGTAGCCTTTAAGGCAACTGCTAATTTCAGACCAAAATTAAGATTTTTCTAACCTGTAATTGGAAGAAATAGCTTTTGAACCTTGGGCAGAGATGATTGTATACATTTTTGCTCTCTTATAATAAGATCTAGGTTTCACTGGAACACACTCTTCTAGCATTTGCCCTAAATATATTTCTAATTAGAGGCAAGCATTGGTGGTTGAAGGTTTTCTTCCCTTCCCTCTCACCATCTTTCCCCCACCCCACTCCCTTGTAAATGATACAGGAGCTGGCTGAGCTTTTGGATGAAGAAAAGCTTAGTGGAGTCCCCGTGCTCATATTCGCTAACAAGCAGGATTTGCTGACGGCTGCCCCTGCTTCGGAGATTGCCGAGGGACTGAACCTGCACACAATCCGGGACAGAGTCTGGCAGATCCAGTCTTGTTCAGCTCTTTCGGGAGAGGGAGTACAGGTGAGGCTCTGCAGAAGGCTTGCTGTGCCAGCAGGCCATCTGCAAGAGATTGTTGTTCTGCAGGGTGGGGCTGGACCAGCCTCACCGATGAGGGTCAGCACAGCCAAAGCCTTGCAGTGCAGAATGCGGGGGACGCGTGTCTTAGGTCCTGTGCAAAGGGAAGGGAGAGCTGGGGGCCCTTGGGCTCTCTTCATCCCTGGTAAAGGGGAGAGCAGTTTCCTCCCCACCCAGGAGCCCTTAGCTGGCCCAGATGAAGACATTGATTTCTTTTAAAGAGACTGCTGTCAGGTTAATCATTCTCACAAAACAAATTGTCTTTTACTATTAACCCTTTGACTGGTACGAGTGTGCACTCCAGAAATCTGATTTACCTTTGCTACTGATGTCATTTGACATTTTACTAAACCCAGGCACCAGGGAGAAAAACTGATCAATTTTTCTGATCCAGAGGAATGCAAGAGTTGCACATGGAGCAACAACCACTTCTAATGTCAGCATGTGGGGCAGCAGAAACACACCCAGGGGCTTGCACTGTGTCCTTGTGCTGAACTGTAGTAGTTGTGTCTTGGGCTTCTGTGCTGTAGTCAGTTCCTGCAGTATAGTAGCTCTTTGTAATGTAAATGGGACCTAGGTTTGTTTATTTCACTCTTAGGTTTTCCTGAATTAATGAGGTATTTGCAGAGCTCAAAATCTGAGTACTCCTTTCACTGATATTTAAAGAAACAGAATGGTGAAGACATTTATCTTCACTGCAGCTTCAGTAAAACCTTATTTGCAGATGCTACAGAGCAGTTCAGGATAGTCAAATCTCAAGTTGAGTATGAAGAGACACAGAAGCAGCTCTCCATGCTGAGTGGGCAGTAAAATGGCAGATGAAATTCAGTGTTGACAAGTGCAAAATAATAGACATGAGAAACAACCATCCCAATTATATGACGATGGACTCAAAATTAGCTGCCATTACTCAGAAGCAGATCCTTGGGAACAGAGCTCATCAAAGGCCAGAGAGGAAAGTTCAAACACTGGACAATTACAAGAAAGCAAAGAAAAAACATCTTTTCTAGCAGGTTAAAGTCATTGTGAGCCCATACCCTGAACATGACCTCAATTTCTGTCTCTGTCATATTTAAAAATGTTTTAGTAGTAATACTAGAATCGTAAAGTCCAACAAAAAATTAGGTAGAAGGGTCTTCAGAAGATCTTCAGACCAACTTCATGTTTAAAGCAGGGATAGCTGTGAGTTTAGAGGAGGTTGCTGAGAGTCTTGTCCAGTCAAGTTAGAAGTATCTCTAAGCATGTAAATTCCATATCCTCTCTAGGTAACCTCTTCTAGGCTCTTAACTGGCCTAATCAGAAAAAAATACAGTCCGAATATCTGCTTAGAATTAGGAAAAATTTGAGGATCCTGTCAGAAATGATCAGCAGCACAAAGTGGCATCTGTATACAGGGATAATAAATAAATTAGGACTAGCAGTTTGTAAGAGAGAGGACAGAGAATGGGAACATCTTCAGGATTTATAAAATAAGGTATAAAAATGTCAGACTGTATGCTATTTTTACATTGCTAGAGGAAGAGCGTTCCTAATGAAATAATCAGAAAATGGTTTAAAAGAAATGAAAATAAGTGCTTCTTTGCAAGTGGCTTAATTAAATTCTAGATCTTATTGGCACAGGATGTTGGGGAGACCAAAGATATCAGAAAAATACTTGAATGAATTTCTGAAGAAGGGATCTGCTGGCAATCACTGACCAGTAAGATCTGGAGGCAGCTTTTGACTGAGGAACAGCTTGGGCCATGAAGTAGGAGCGAAGAACAGAGTAAGGCAGATCCTGTTCCTACATGGTCTTTCCCCTGGCATCCAGAAAGAGGATGCTGGCCTGGAGGAACCATTGTTCTGACCCAGTACAGCAGTTCTGATTTTAAATTCTCAACCTAATTTTTAGACCTGAGTGTAGTGGATGGTGTTCTCTACAGGGCCTGTAGTTAGCTAAGCTACAAATTCAGCTATGTTGTAGCCAGTGTTGTAAAGGGCTTCGACTCTAATCTCTGCTCTGCAATTTCCAGTCCAAAGAAATCTGACCAGGAAAACAAGGCTGCAGTTGACAGGGTTTCAGGCAAACATAGGTCACCTTCATGCCCCCTTCAGGCCCTTCTCTAGGTTATGGAAGTCCAAGGGAGCTCTCCAGCTGCAAAGGGGCACTAAAGAGACAGATGAAATTTAGAGATGTGTGTTGGATGTGGAAGAAGTAAATGATACAAAGTGTCACTTTCTGTTCTTGAGCTTTGAAATGTGCTTCCTTCTCAGGCAGATTTGTGGGCTCTCTGGAGTGGGCTACACACTGACAGCACCTTCTTACTATGCCTCCTCCCTGAAGCACAGCACATCCCTAATCATCCAGTAGGGCAAAATACTCAGCCTAATACCCTCTGCCAGGGAAATGAAATCTGCTTCTGCATTCACTTCCAGAAAGTAGAAGACAGAACTAAATAAAAGTATTTGCGGGCCTATGTATTTTGTTCATCGTGCTTATCTAGACAAATTAGTTTAGATGCAGGCCAGATAACATCCCACTTTGTTGTAATCAGTTTCATTGCCCTAAATACTGCAACTTATTCCATACGTGATTATTGCAGAAAAGTCAGGAAAGTCGCAAACTCTCTATAGCTTATAGAAGAAGATCCCCTATATTTCTCTTCAGCCATAACTTCAGCTCTGTCAAATCAGACAGCAGGAATGTCAAGCACTCTTTTTCCTTGCAAATGGAACAAAATGTTTGGGGAGATGGCTTTTAAACTAAACCCAGATCAGCCTAGGAAAAAATGGTGTCTTCAGTCTTGGGACGTTAAGGAGAGGTCAGACTTTAGGAGAATCAAAGAACTTGTTTAAAGAGTGAGATTAGGAGAGATGTTTTTGAGGATTGTGGTACACCAGGGCCACAGGTACCAGGGATCAGAACAGGAGCTCTCCATGTATGGTTAAATCTCAGGTCACCTTTAAGGTGACCTGAGATTTAAGGACTTAGTTGAGACTTTAAGGACTTAGTTGAGAAATGACAATGAGTGGCAGCAAAATAAATGGAGTTGGGGAAGCATCAGGTGTTCAGAATGAAAGCCAAGGAATGAGCACACCAACCATCGCAGGTGATGGAATGGATTAGCTGGAGTAGAATTGGAGACATTACTGACAGATCTTGCAAGGAAGAGTGGTGGCATATCTTATGCTGAGCACATGCAGGAACAGAGTTCATATGGGATGATGTTTATGATAGCTTGAAAGAAGAGCAATGGGCAAAGATAAATAATGCTGCTACATGAAGGAGAAATAGTTTGAAGGTCATTTAATTAGTTTAGCAGCTAGCACCATCGTGTATAGAACTGGGTAGTTAAGACTGGGGATTTCAAGGTTAATGAGATTAGATTATGGTTAATAGAATGATATAAATTTAGAGATTTTAACTATTATTTGAAATGGGTTATTTAATAAAACTGTTAATTAAGGGGGGAATCCATATAGTCATCTTCTCTTTTAAAATTAACCATTAGGGACTCTGGAAAAGGGGCCTAGCAGTGTCCTGAGAAGGCTCAGAAGAGAGGTGACTGGGTTAACTGGAAACTCAATGTAGTGTCTCTGGATGCCAGCTGGCAGCCCCTGTTATGCCAGCTGAAGACTTCATTACCTCCTGACTGTAACTGTGGGCAGCACTTGTCCTATTAATCAGACTTCATGGTGCCATCGAGGCTTTTTCAAGCAAAATGTCTGCTTGGATCTGATCTTATTCTCAGCCCCAGTTAAAAAGCAGGAAAGTCTTTTCTCCTTGCCACAACCATCTGGGCTCTGCTTCTGGAACAGGGTACTGACCCGCCTACATTGAGACCTCAGCAAGTGAGGGAGGTGATTACTGACGACAGCAGAGGAACATAAGGGAACTATTGCCTTACAGTGACTCTCTGGTGCCATGCAGGCTCTCGTGGGGTGTTTGTGATCAGATCTCAAATTGTAGCCCTTGGTGTGCAAAAGCTGTGTACATTCCACCCTGGCCAGCCAGGGATGGAGTGAAAGCAAACAGGTCCCCTCTGTTTTGCTGCCTCCTCTCTTGCTGAGGTGTTATTTAGGAGCCAGAGTGTGATATTAAATATGACTCAAGGCTTGGGACCGATGTGTGCTCTGCAGCTTGTTTCTTGTCTGAAGCAAGATTCTCCAATCAAGGCAGCAGGAGTTCAGCCTGCCCTGAGGAACTGTCCTCCAGAATGATGATGCAGCATATTGTGTCCAGAGTCTCCCAAACATAATGACCCTCTGGAGACCATTAAAAGCCAGTGAAACTGAGAGTAGCCACTAAACTTTTCCAATTTATGCGAGAGTCCATCTGGCCCAAAGGATTGTGGGAAAGGCTGAGCCTCTGTCTCTTCCCTGGCTGTTTCAACCTAGTTGAGAATGAAGCCCAAGACCTAAGTTATGTCTGTGCTGCAATTCAACACTTTCATAAGATCAAGATTCAGAGCAGGACCATCCCTGGTGGATACCACATAGCAGTGTGGTATCTGCAGAGCTTAGGTTTAGTCTTAGCCAGGAAAGGCTGGATGGGGATCTCCCACATCTTAACAAGGTTCTGGAGCTATTTGTAAATATGATGCAGTTTTGATGACTGCAGCTCTCCTGGGGCAGGCAGAGCCTGTGCATGCTGAGGAAAAGCAGCCATGTTTCCAGATTACAGGGCAGTGTCTTCTGATTTTTAAGTAGGGTAAGGAGGGAGTCTACAGGGATACAAGGTCTCAGAGGACAAGAAAATAGGCTTTCACCCAGGCAAAACCCACTGGATAATGTACTGGCAGGAGCCTGTAAGAGCCAGCCTGTATGATCACTAGAGGTGCAAGGAAATGACAGATAATGAAGGCACAGTCCTGGCTGTGCAGAGGGAGAAGAAAGTGACAGTTAAAATAACGCATACCAAAAATGCTAGAGATTGAGAATTTTGCACTTGCCTGACCCAATTTGTTATGGCAGATAGAGGATTACATGAAAGGATTAAGCTTTTCTGTCCTTAAGGTCACATTAGGGGTCACAAGTTTGTGGCCTTGCCTGATCCCGGGCTTGCAGGGGAGCAGAAATCACGAAGCTTTTTATGGGGTGGAAAGGACTCGTTCGCTGTGTTTGAAGTCAGATTACTTCACTCCCATAGCCGCAAAGCTGATAATGCAGAGAATAAGCAAGCAGTGGGCTAATCTTAAACAGGACTTTTTATTTCTCCCAGGAAAGGCTCTACCAGTACTTTCCCAAAGGGCGTTGGAGTACAACTCCCTTGGCACAATAGCAGATGGGACTGCAGCAAGGCGGGGTTGTGTGAGCAGCATTTCTCTGCAAGGAGCGTTATCCTCTTCCCTGGGGTTCTCTCTCTTTGCTTTGGTAAAGTTTACTAGCTGCTTGTTAAGGAGCTAAGAGAGGCAAAGCTGAAAGATCTGAAATCTTTCCCTGACTAAGTTTTCCCAGGGTTGACTTGAGGCTGGAATACTAATATTGTATCCGCCTCAGTCCTCAGAGTACCTGCCAATGTTTCTGTGTCTCAACAAAGGAGCACAAGGACATCTATCAAGATCTAAATGTTACTGTAGGGATTATACTTCCTTCACAGAACCATCTTTTAAACATGCAGATATAGGGACAGAGTGTGCAGGGACAAAGAATGACAACAGTTGACTCCTTGAGGACTTGATTCTTTCAAGCACTGTTTCCTCCTTCCCATGTGCCTTTCCTGTAGCAGCTCTTTGTGTTTGTAGCAGCTTCCCTGGATTTCTTTATCTTACCAATGCTCCATCCTGCTTCACGCCATAGGTAGAAAAACTGCAAATGTACCTTTTAGGTTTTTTTGCTTTCCATTGCATTTGGTATTCTCCAAAGCATCTAGGGACACTGCAGAACAACAACCCCCCTCAAAAAAAAAGTTGCACCAGAAGCTGCAGATGTAGCTGAGGAAGGCATCTCACATTCACCTTTCTGATACAGCTGAACATGTTAATTTTCCCTTTATCACTGTCAGGCAGGGGGATATTTACAATTAAATGTGATTTTTTCCTGTCAATTAACTCATGCCAGAAGAGTCTTTAAAATCTATTCCTGCTTTAAAAGTTTGATGACCTACTTACGTATTTCGAGCGTGTTTGGAGTTCACCTTTCCTCTTGCATTTTGCTATGTCATTCTCTTGCCCTCGTTAAATGCTTCATGCAGCCAGGCTTCCAGCCATGGTAAATCCCATCATAAACTCTGCTTTATGACCCTCGCTGCGCTGGTGCTGCAATGGTCTGCCTTTCTCCTTGCCCAGCTCCCCAATGGCAGCAGGCAGTGTTTTAATCACTGTGAATTCAGGTTGTGGTTAGATTAGGTAGAAGATAGGATGCGTGTTTGTTGTTTTGCAGTGATGTATTGTTTCTGGGATTACTGCGCTGAATAGCAGAGGGTGTCAGCTGATATTTATTACCTTAAGCTGTCTCAGCTGTTCTGGTTCAGCAAATAAACCTACATTCAAAATGAATGAGGAGCTCTGCTTGCCTTGTATGCCATGATGTGTGCAAATGTGATTATTGCTTCCAAGGCAGGGGAAGCTGAAATCATTGTGGGAGCATTTTTAGTTATTTATTTATTTTTAGTCTTTGCAGGCAATCATGCAGATTTCTAAAGCACACAATCAAGTCAAAGGCTTGACACCTCTCCTTCCAGCCCCATTGTTAAGCCCTGTCATTCCTCATGCTAGGAATCACTCGCTCCCTCTCTCTCTCTAAAGTGATAAGCTTTAAACCATGCTATTGATTGCTTAAGGCATTACATGTTTTACACCTAGGTTATCAGTGTTATTGAAAGGGGAAGACACAAAGCTACCGGGCCTTAAAATGAATCTACCTCTCATCTTTTCCCATTTGCTCAGAGGATTTCAGACAATTTGTTATACACTGATCTCTGCTGGGGAGATAAATAAATGAAACTGGAGACACTAACCCTCCCCAAGGTTAGAGTTAGAAGTGTTATTAGTGTAGGGCCTCATGTGCACCCCAGCACAAACTGGGCTCACTTATTCTTTATTTAACACAGCAACAAGGGCTGATTTCAAAAGTTGCTGCTCCCCTTCAGATAAGAAGTGTCACATAGCGCAGTTATCAAGGTGAATTGGTATTTTCAAGTGAGAACCTCTCTGCTTCTGATTAAGCCCTGAGGACTCCCTCTCTTCTCTCTTAACTCTTTAGCTCCCCTCTGACATGACCACCACCTTTGTGGCTGAGGGACAACATAGAGGCACAGCAGTGAGTGTCAACTCACCCGAAGGGCCTGCTCTACTCTGCCTTGGGCTACCTGTCCTTGGAGAAGCTGAGGTCCTTGGCAGCCTTTTGGCAGTCTGGGAACAAGGGAATAGGAATCAGCAACACTGCTACCGTGGGGCTACCAGTGACGTTTGCCAAAAAGCTCTGACCTTTCTTAGGGTCCAACTAAGGTTGTTGTGGTAATGATACAAAAATGACCACTGAACATAATACAGTGAAATCCGTCCACTCTGAACTCTTAGATGATATTTGCCTGACTTCCAAACACAGAGATGTGCTGCTCCTCTCTCATCCCCAAACCCTGCCTTTTGCCTTCTACCTCCCTATCCACAGAGATACCTTGTAGACAGGACAGAGGTAAGGGATTTGATGGGACACAAATATGAGGAGACTGTGCATCTTGCACTCCATTGTGCACGTCTCCTAATGGATAAGTGACAGAAGCAGATGAAGCTTTGGCTTTCAATAGCATATCCCATTCTGGGATCTCAGCAATAAGCTCACAAATCGGGTATTCACAGCACAAGTGTTGCCATCCTGCTTGCACTGGCCAGAGAGGTCACCCACACATTTTTACAGAGAGACCTTAAGGAGTATATCAGCCTCTTAAAACATAACCACATAGCTTCTCACTGAACCCCTGTGGGATCCCTGAGGGCCCATTTTCTGTGGGGGCCCTGAGGAACAGGGAGCAGGGTCCAGGTCTGGTTATTGCAGTGACTTTCATGGATCTGGATTTCAAGGCTTGCAGATGAACAGAGAATTAGACCTGTTTTCTTAACAGGGGGGTGACTGTATAACAAACAGTATCCTAAAATACAGTCTCAAAGATGAGATGACTTGCCCAAGATTACACAAATCATCTGTAGTTGAACCTGGAACTGGGCTGTCATCTACCACTGGCATACCTTGACTGCAAAGTGATCCTTCCTTGTAGGACCTACACATAGTGATGTGATGAGATGATGCTACTTTTTTATGGTCAGATGAAAGATTTAATAACCTCTGTGTGACAACATCTACCAAGCAAGGAAGCACTTATTTTTTTAACCCACAGTGGTTTTGGGGACAGAAGGGCAGGCAGGGGATCAGTGAGGAGGCAGAACATGATGCTTGCAGAATGGTGGTGGGGTGGGCTTGGGGGATTCCTCCTCCTGTCGCTTGACTAACGTTACCTTTCTCTGTCTGAAGGACGGCATGAACTGGGTGTGCAAAAATGTCAGTACTAAGAAGAAGTAAAGCGTTCTGAGCTGCATGGAAATGGAGGAGCGGTGGGAGCAGAATTCTAGCCTGAAAACACTAATTTGCCGCTTTCTGACCAAATGTTTTTCCATCTGTGCACAGCTACAGCTGTTAAAAGAAAAAAAAAAAAAAACGAGAGAAAAAAAGGGAGCAACATTGGTTTAAACCTACTGCTGGATTTGGAACTTGACCTGCTCTTTAGTATATTTTTTTTTATCCCAATAAAGGAATTACATATTTCCTCCCTATGCATAAGTAGTATTAAATGTCTGATTAGCAAGCAAGTTTGTAAGGAGAAGCAAGACTGATTCAGTGTGGAGCAGAGGGAGTGGTGAGTTACTGTAGTGGCTTAGATGCATAGGAGCTGCCCTAATAGGCGCGGTTGCTGAGGACACGCTTGGGCATCAGTCACAGCTTCCCCTCAGTGACAGATAAAATGCAGTTGTGTTACCAATTGTGGGTAGTTTCTTAAAATAAAGCTGCTAAGGAGTCATTTGTGTAACATATTCCTTTAGCCATGGAATATTCCACATATTCCTTTAGCCATAAAAGAGGAGTTTGATGATAACGAGGCACTGTTGCATTGTGACACCGCTGTAGAAGGGAGAGAAGGGTTATATGTGTATAAATGAAGCTCTTTACAGTTGGAATAATGCAGGATGAGCGTGCCTAGGGCTTTTCTCACAGCTGAAGGAGAATTTAGCCCAGCATTTCACCTTGAGCCAGCAAAAATGTTGTTCCTCTGTTCAATAAGTTCCATATGTGAGATTAGTCTTGATGTTGAACAATCCCTGTTGATTTTCCCTTGATGTTAAGGCAACTCTGCAGGAAAATGCAATTAAGTCCATGATTACTTTCTAGAATGAGATATCAGGTCCCAGGTTTCCTTCTTTGAAATGTGCAAAATGTATTCTCCTACCTCACCACCTCAGCATGCCTTGCCTGGCTCTTCCAGAGACCTGGGGGACTGCCCCACAGCAGGCTGGCTGTCCAATGCCTGAGGTCCCCCAGCCTGGTGCTGGCTGTGGATTGCCCGGGTGGAGGGTGAGGATCCTGGTGAACGGCAGATGGGAAGTGCTCTGTAAAACGAGCATTCATTCTTCCCTGGGCCAGCTTCTCTTTAAAAGGACACAGTTGCTGAAATAGGAAAGAGAATGTGATTTCCACCTCCTCCTCCCCAATTCAAATCTAGCCCCAGACTGACAAGGGAGCGGGAGCGATTAGCACGCCAAAGTAGCCATGTCCTGCATGAAGCGAGCTTGGTGACTCCTGGGCCAGTTCTTAATGCACAGATGGTAAAATAATCCCACTGCCCTGCTTGCCAGCTTTGTTTGCTGCCTGCCTGCAAAAGGCCAGAGAATGACTTGGGACTGCATTACCCCTTCCACCTCCTGGAGACGGACGGTGGCGCAGGATGGGAAAGCTGCATGTACTAAAGCATGTGGCTTTACCACGCGTCAGCGAGTTGACTCATGGACCCAGGCAGGCGGCTGACACCCCTGGAGCTCTCAGCTCTTTTTTCCTCCCTTCCCCTGGACATCTCCACCTCACGGCACAAACATCTGCACTGTACGTGAAGCAGCCCCTGGCTGTCTGTGTGTTACAGCTTGGCATAATAAAATCATCTGGGGCTCATTCCGGGTCCCCCCATACATCAGGATGTACAGTAGCAGTTTAGGGATGATCTCTGTGTAGTTCAGCTGTCTTTGCTGTGGCTGGGGGCACTGGGACAGCTGGGACAGCAACTGCTTTAGCAATCCAACTTTAATCTGCCTGTGTCCGTGAGTCAGCACCGTCCTAGTGCATCTGTCTCCAGCAGGGAGGCAGGACACGCATGCTGGAGTAGCAGAGCCTTGCTTTAAAAACCAGACGACTGGGGAGCGGGGTGGGGGGGAAGAGCGGGCTCAAGTGAGCTGTTAAGCAATCGCTAATGACAAAGTGACACAGCTCCGGCTTTGCATGGATTGAGTAAGGAGTCATAAGATGAGATGTTCATTTAAATGCAGCTTGCTCGGTAACTCCCCAGCTGCGCAGGCTTATCAGGAACGCTGCAAATTTGAGTATGGCATGTTCCTGGGTCAGTCCAAGGAGGAGAAATTCATCCCAGGATCACCTTTTCCTTGCAAATAATGCATTTGCCTGATGCGAGCAATGTAAAGAATTACAGCCCTTTCCTGTGGGCAGGCTTGTGCTGGCTGAGTGGCAGAGCTTTGTGACAGATAGTCCCCAAGCTTTGGATTTGCCCATGTTGCTTACCAGATGCAGAGAGAAATACTCAGGTATTGCTCCTCTGGTCCAGGCAGGGCAGGGCAGAGCACCTTTTGGAGCTCAGGCATTGATCTTTCACACTTGCATGGGACTTGAGTTGGTGCTTTTCTGCTCCCTACTCTTTTAGCAGTGGCAGACTTAGTCTGTGACACCCCACCAGTGCCACAGTTGGCTTCCTGGGGCTGAAAAGAATCCAGGAGGGTAATGTGGTTTTTTAAAGTCTCCTGTTGGTTAAACTTGGAAATGTGTGTAAAATAAATATGTAGTAATTTTTCTATCACTTTAGCTGGGAAGGAAAAATTGCCTTATTGAACTCAGGATCCACAAAAATTTGCTGGCTCATTCATTATGTTTACTCGTAGCCACACGTATTGGTTGCTTGCATCTGTACCTGCCAGAGTGTCCCTTGTAACCCAGTAGTTAATTTGGTTTTCCCATGCCAGGTGGTAAGAGAGGAAGACTGTGATAGAGTGAGCTGTGCTGGGAGGATGGAGGTGGGGGGTTAAAATGACCATGTCTTAAATATATCATCCTACAAGATGGCTGTAAATGTTCATTGTATTGTAAACGTTTTTCTGTGCAACCTGGTGAAAATGTATAAGAATTTGAGGTTCTGTTCACTTGTTACTCCTTATCTGAATGTATTTATATCTGCTATGGCCTCTGCAGGGCTCTCTGCCCTGTTCAGCACCTGGCTTGAAAACCACCTGGACAACTGTCCGGTGCCAGCCAGAAACGCCTGCCCCCCACCAGTGCAGCCGCTGCCCCTCTGCCAGCCCTTCAGCCCCTCCCTGGTTTATGGCACACGCAGGGCTCCGTCCTTCCAGCGCTGTCAGCTTCGCTCTCCTTTAAAGTGATGCTGGGGGAACCAAGCGGCTCATTGGTATGGGTGGAGCTCTGCCACACGTCGCATCAATTCCTGGATTTTTTAGCCAGGAGGGACCGTTGTGTTCCTGTTTCCTGACCTCCCGCGTTACACAGCCCGTTAAACCCCACCCCGCCGTGGTGACTCACGGCTGAGCCAGAGCCCCTGTGGAAGGAAGAAGCCCAGCCATGAGTTAAAGGCTCCAAGTGACAGGCAGACCTCGGGATGATTGTCACAGGGGTTAATTCCCTTCCCGTGCTTCACTTTCACATCATTAAATCTGGTTCTACCTTTGCGATAGATGAAAGAAGCCTCTCCTGCTCCTGCCCCATTCATTCTCTGGAGGGGAGAGGTGCGGGAGAAGTGAAATTCTCCAAGGCCATGTCAGAAAACCTGAGTCCAAGCCCCTGCTCTGACCGTGAGTGGGGTGTGGGGACTCACGTCCTCCCCCAGCTGTGGCCGTGTCCTCCACTGCAGCTTCGCTGGAGAATGTCTCTCCTGCCCTTGGAGAATGCTTGCCAAAGCCTCTTGCAACCTTCTCCCATTTTCCCACTACCTATGATGTTTCTTGCACATTAATGACTTCTCTCTCTGTCAAAACTATATCTGGTCACCAGACTCTTTTTATAAAGTGTACTGGGATGAGACCAGCCCACTCCAACATGGTCACTCTTCTCCAAAAGCAAAAGATGGCGGCTGTTGCATTCCCTGGGCCGGCCAGGTTCACGCAAGCTCTTTCTTTTATGTTCCCTTTTTGTATTTCACCAGAAAGGGATATTTGCAATATCTGGTCATGTTGTTACTCAGTGTATAATTTAGATGTCTTTGTCAACAAAAAAAAAAAAGGAAATAAATTAAAATTTAGTAGACAACTGGTGTTTGGGGGTGATCCTTTTTTCTTCAGCAGGTTCATCTTCTGCCAGGATTGTCTCTTCCCAAAGAGCTTCCAGTCAGGTCGCAAGGCTGCTCTTCCATTGCTCCTGTCACCCCACCAGAAGTGGTTGCTGGTACTAGAAGTGATCAAAACTGTTGAAGAAGCCTTTTTCCTTTGGATTTTCAGTATTCCAAAACTATCAGAGAAGTCAGCCAGAGAGAAAGGGAAACTCTGGGAGGATCTTCTTAGTTCAAAAATCATGCTGTAGGTTAAAAAAAACATGTCATGAAACACGTTCTCTACTGACCTGGCAGGAAAAGGGAAGGGGAAAAAGAAAAGCAGCAAACTATTTAGGTTTGGTTCAGTGAAATGGGTTTGGAAGGGGGTTAGGAGGGAGGGAAGCAAATCTATTGCTTTCCCGCTAATCTGACTCATTACTGTTCCTGCAACACCCAGATGGGCCAAAAAGCAAGAAACTGTTAGAACTCTTTAAAGTATCAGGTCCCTCCCTGCACAGTCACAGTCAGGATGCCTGGAAGGCTGTCAGAGCCACTGGAAAAAAAACATTATAGATGGTCACACTTCTTTTCTCATTTTTTTAAGGCACGCTTTATACTCAGTCCTGGTATTTTTTCAGCAAAGTAGGAAATACTTTTTCATCTTGTTTGCCTAATGGATTGGATGTGAAAAATATTTCTCTGGCAAGTGAACACCCTGAGAGTTGTTTGACTTGTCACAACGTTATGTATCGGCCCCTGCGGCCCCCGGCCCCCGAATCGGCTGCGCTTCCCCTCTCCTGCTGCTGTTTACGGTGGGATGTGGTAATTTATGGGGAGGCTGCATGTGACCTTGCGTGCGTCTGCTGGAGCGAGCCGCGGGTCCCTTCCCTGCACAAGCCCCGCTTTACATCCACATGATGAATTTAGTGCTCCCGAAAGGACAAGGAACCGAGCGGATTGGGTGTGGGGAGGAGAAAAAAAAGAAAATAATAATCTGCAGCCTGCAGGAGAAAAAAACACTGAGATTTTTGTTCCTCTTTGGCCAGTATTTCCCTGTTTATGGCCTCGCACCCCCAGACGCCTGCCTTTATCAGAGCAGAGAAGTGGTCTGTGGCCGCAGAGCCGGATATTTCAGCCTCCGTGTTCTCGCCGCGTTGGCATTCCCCAGCCCGGCCGTGCTCTGCTGGGACGCGTTGGAGCGGGGCAGCTGGACTGATGGCCACGGCCGTGCTCCAGCCCACCCAGCTGGGCACCCACCCAGGCGCTGGCTGAAGCTTTTTTCATTTTATTTTGTTTTGTTTAAGTGGAAACAAGCTCTCACCGCAGCCTCGTGATTGGCTTCTGCCGAAATGGCAGCTTCGGGCTCAGTTGGCTGAATTTGGGCTTGTTGGATTTTTTATTGCAATCTGTTCACTTATTTCCCTTCCCAGCACTGATTGGAAGCAAAACTTCTAAAGCTGTGATCAGGCTGTGCCCGTGCTGGGGGATGCTGTCAAAGGCTTGCTAGAAACAGCACGGGGTGGGGGGGTGCCTCCTCTGCATTTCCTATGTAGCTGTCTGACCGAGATGAGTATCTGTATCATTTTTAATGGGAAAAGGAAAAAAAAAAAAATCACATTCAGAAGAGGAAGGGTTGAAAGGATCCTCTCTGCTTGCAACATCCCATGACCTCCTGCCTCTGAGCTGCAGCCTTCTGGGCAGCACAGTCAGCCAGCCAAACGCAGCCCCAGGTAAATAACCCCCCGAGGAAGGGGAACTGGCAGGTGGGTTAGGCCCCTAGTCTGAGCTGGCAGGAATGCCCTGCAAGTAAATCACCTGGATGAGAGATATTTTTAAATAGAAGTTGTCCTTGCTGCCTGGCTTTGCAACATTTGTGCTACCAATGGGATCCACAGCCTGCATGCTTTAATGCTTCTCTGTCTGGCAGGAGCTTGGGGTGCCAAGGGGGACACTCTTGGGGACAGCGAGTCTACCCTGCCGAGAGCATCATTGTGGGCTGGGACACTGCACTGTCCCCAGCCTGAGACAGCTGGGTCCCAACTGACAAAGACAAAGCCCAGCGTCTTGGGGTGGCTGAGCCAGCTGTCCTGCCCTGGCTCCATCACCCTCCCTGATGTCAGACAGGAGGATTTATATGTATTTTGGGTGCATTTTTATAGCTGGCACCTGTGAGGCTAAAGCCAGGAAGGGATAAGCGAAGAGGCCTTACTCTGAGGGGCTGTGATAGTGGCAGGGGCATGGAGAGCTGCTCTGGGGTATGGGGAGATGGGCGTGGCAGCCTCTCTGCACCTGGGGACAGTGCTTGGGTCTGGGACTGGGCCGAGAGCTGGGCCTGGCTGGCGGCTGCTTTTGGAGCTGGGGCAGGAGCTGCAGCTCTCACAGCCCGGGGGGTTGGGAGGGGCCCTGAATTGGGTGCATTCAGCGTGGCACAGCTGGTGTGGGCTGCAGGGCGGGGGGGCTGCAGTTGCTCCTGACACTTTTGCCTCTGAATGTGATGATAAACTCCCTTTCCCGATTAGCGCTGATCCCTCTGCCTCCAAAACAGTTGGCCCTAATGAACATACGGCCCAACAGCTGTAAGCGGTTATACATATGCATGGATATATATATTTATCCCCCCCCAGCCCATCCATATATACTGGAGATCACAGCTGTTGCTATTCTTCCTTGCAATGCAGATCAGACGCTCTCTCTCTTTGGAGTCTTACTTGACCTATTTTGCAGGCGCAAGATTTTTTGTGATGATGATTTCCCCAGTTGGTGCTTTTGATTCTGCCTGAAACATCTTGATTGAAGGCAAACAATGGCAGCTCCGGCAGCCGGCAGCGCCCCGCACCCACGCGCCGCCCCGGCCCCGCCAGCCGCCACGCGCCGGGGGGGCCCAGCATGGCCCCGGCCTGCAGCGCCTGCTGGCTGGTCCATCCCGATCCAGCTCCTCTGATGCCACAACCCTGTGCCCACAGGACATGGCTCTGCCACCTGGCCCACCATCCAGGCCATGCAACCTCGACCTTGAGGCTTGTGCTGGTGTCCCCATCCTTTGCCTGGCTGTCCCCTTCTCAGCCCTGAGCCTCTTCCTGCCAGCTGGAAACTGCTCCACCATCCCAAAATCTTGCAAATCATGGTGGTGATGCCCCTTGGGGTCCCAGGAGTGTCTTAGCTGTAAGACCAGAGGGGGAGATGTTGCCAGAGCTGGCAGGAATGTCAAAACTCCAGTGATGGCAGTGCAGCATCTGATGGGTGATGGACACCTTTGAAGTGCAGTCTCCAGTGACCCCCAGCCTCTGCTCACTGCTTAACACGAACTTTCTGGGCTGCAAGGGAGCCTCCCGTGTCCCTACAGCCCTCCCTGTCCACACAGGGTGCCCCAAAGAAGGGCCTCAAAGCCACAACATCCTGGCAAGGAAAAGCGGCCATCCGGGCGCACACAAAGCCATTTCTTGTTTGGCATTTTTGTTTGAAGTGTGTCCTTCATCTGGGTTTCTACAGCAACTGGGAAGTTCCTATCCTGGCCCAGCTGGAGGGAGTGAAGCAGCCAGGGGAACAGAGCAGGAGGGCAGGAGGCAAGGATTGAGGGCAAGAAGGGAAGAAGCAAAAAATCAAGCTTTTGAGAAGTGGGGCTGTATTTTCCATCTCCGCCTTGGGCCCAGGGCTGCTGCAGCTGGGACAGGACTCTAACTCTATCCCTGTCCCTTTGTCTCCAGAGGCAGTGCAGACAGCTGGGGCAAAATCAGGGGGTGTAAAACAAACAGCTTTTAGGACCCCTTCAGGTAAGGAGTAGTCTGCTGTGTCCCACCTTGGTTGGCCCTGGCATGGCTGCATCCTCTGAGCCCCTGTGCCAGCCTGGGTTAAAATGAAACACACTTTTCTTAGACGAAAACAACAAAACCCAATGAAACACCAGTGGTTCATGTTAGACGGTGTGTTCATTTATTCATTATGAGATAATACCCAAATCTGGCTAATTAATATTCCTGCATATTTTCCAAGGGGTGATGAGTTATCTTAAACATCTCGTGGAGATGGGCTTTCGTATTTATAAAGTTGATGTGCAAACTTAAATTGACACTGTCTAAATATACCCTCATGTTTAAGCCTGGGGCTTTCTCTCCCAAGGCAGTGAGGGCTTTCCTGGGGTTCTCACCCTGGTTGAAAGTGGGACCTGGGGCTCAGTGAGTGGGAGAGTTGCCCAAAAAGGCTCCTGCGAGGCAGGGTGTGATGTTGTGTGGTCCATCTTTCCACAAAGATGTTGGATTTCTGTTTGCTTTGGTAACGGGAACAGCACAACAGGCACTGACCCAGTGGTGGTCGTGGGGTCAGCGGTGCTTTGGGGTGGAGGATCAGTGTGAGCACCCACACAGCCGGATGTACTGATGGCTACCAGGGCAGGGCCTGCAGCTTCCTGCTGAAACCCTTCTCCAAGGTTAAAAATAGGACTGGGTTGAAAACTGAAAGCCTGGTTTGCATTCGCCCTCATTATGTTGATTGCTTATTTACATGTATGCAAATGGAGGAAGAGGCAGTGGCTCCTCCACCTGGGGACCCCTTGGCACAGGAGAGCCTAAAACCCACTGGGTAAATCCCTGCGGAGGGCTGGACCACGGGGCTGTGGCCCCTTCCCAGGATCACCCTGAATGTGAAGCATCAGCCCCTCTTACCCTGCCGATCCAAGGGCTGAGCCACAGCCTTGTGCCCTGAGTGCAGTGGCTGGTGCCACCAGCCATTGCCTCTCCCCCCACCCTGCTCCACCAGATGTGCGTGTCCAGCTCCAGCTGTTCCCCATCAGCCTCCCCCGTGCAGCACCGCCAGCTCTGGGATCCTTTTTCCACCAGGCCCCATGTCCTTCATCAGACACCAATTTGGTCTCTCCCAGCTGCTCATTTTTCTTTCCGCCATGTGACATGTTTTCACCTGGCTCCTAATCCGTCTCTTTCCATTCACAACTCGAGCTGTTTATGGATGTGCCTCTGCTCCCCCTGCTCTCCCCACCCCCTGGACAGAGCCATCCATCAACAAAACCCTGCTGTGCCCCCGAGCCTCAGTGCTTCCCCTCCCAGGCCACCAATATCCCAACAGCCACGGGCACACATTCCTCCTCCTGCTCCATGGGTTGATCCCACAAGGCCACTGCTTTCCTCCTTGCCACCAGCAGCACATGGGGCTTGACAGCACTGATGGTCCTGGAAGCTGAGGCACCCAGGACACCAGGAGACTTTTCCTGGATGGGGGTGAAATAGAGGGGCTGTGGCCCCTCTGCTCTGCATGGGCACCCACTCTTTTGGGGCTGATCCCTCCAGTGAAGGTGTGGGGTGAGTGTGGCCCATGATGGGGAGAGTCCTAACCTTTGTTGGTTACCCTGCAGGGTGGGGGCTGTGCCTGTGTCCCCCCATTAGTAGGTGACAGGTGCTTTAATGCCTGGGCTGGCAGCTACTGCTGCTATCACAGGAGGAGGCAGCTGTGCCAAGGAGGAAGAGGATGATGATAAGGAGGACAGCTGGACAGTCAAACCTAGAGGCACCAAGCATAGGGGCCATGGCTGGGGAGTACCCTGGGGTGGGGGGTGGCCCTGGCTGTGCATCGGGGACCCTCCTCCACAGGGAGGGACATCACTCATCTCACCTGTATCCTCATCACCCCGGGGTTCTTCTTTACCCCCCAGCAGCCGGCCCTGTGAATATGAAGGGGAGACATCGTGGGACCCCTGTGAAAGTTGAGAGCATCCTGCTCCCTCCTGCCATGCTGGAGTGCTTTGCTTTTGACTGAGAAGCAAATCCCCAAATATCCCAATGGACTGGGGGTTTCCTGAAGAGCCCGAGCAGGGCAGGGTTGAGAAGAACCCAGCAGGATAGCAGGGCTGAGCTACCAGGCTCTGCAGCCTGTGTGTACAAGAACACAGGAGGTACCCCAACCCAACACTGCCTGGGAACTTCTCCAGGGCTGTGCTGCTACCTTTGTTGGAATAGAATGGGAGGAGTTAGACAGAGGGTCCCCGTCCCTCAAACCCACTGTTCCCCTGTTTCAGCTCACTGAGACTTTCTCCCCTTTCCAGTTCCCACTAAAGTAGCACAAGGGGAATTCAAAATGGAACTAAACCAGGGGTGTTTTGCAACCAAGGAAAAAATAAAGCAAGCTGAACCTGAAGAGAGCAGTGGAAAACCCCTCCTGCCTCTAGGACACTGCTGTTTTATGAAGGCAGCTTCATTTTCCCCAGACGAAGATGACCCCTGCACAGCCCCAGCCAGGCCAGCCCAGGGCCCCACTGCACGTCCTGGACAAAGGTTCCTCCTTGCCCTTCCCAGCCTTGGCTGAGCACAGAGGGTCCCCAAACCAGCCTGGGGTGCTTCCAGCACCCACAAAGCCCCAGGGGGCAGCAGGGCTTTAAGTGGGGATGAAGGCTTAAGGGCTGGGTTCCAGGGCAGCAGCATGGCTGGAATGGTGGATGCTGGCAGAGTCAGGAAAGCTGCTGTCCCCAGCCCAGTCCCCATCCCACAATGGGGATTGTTCTGGAGCCCATGGGCAGGATGCGGCCTGGCCGGCTCCGTGCCTGACTCACATCCTCGCTGCCTGGGAGGGAGCTGGTGGAGAGCCACATCTCCAGCACACCTTCCCACGGGGCTGGGACAGGACCCAGGCACTGGAGGGGACCCTGTCCGCATCTGGGACCAACTGCTGCCCCATGGCTGAGCTGCTCCCTCCTGAACAGCCCCTCTGGAAAACCCCTGCCATCGTCGGGACTGGGCAGCGTTTCCTGCCCAAAGCAGGTTGGAGCCTCCCGCCGGAGCTGGCGTTCCCGGGGGAAGAGCTGCAGCAGAGCGAGGCATTTGCACTAAGTGATCACATTTATTTGAATATTTTGCGTGTGTGTGTGTGTGTGTGTGTGTGTGTGAATGTGTGTGTGTGTGTGTCTAAAATTGGTTACAGAATAAATACCTGTGCCTTATAGCAGGAAGTCCACTTTTTTTTATACAAAGTGCTTGTTACAGGAAGTTGCATCAGCGATATGCAGGAGGGGAGTGCGTTTTGATCACGCTTCCCCTCCTGAAAACTAGAACAGATTTTTTTTTATTTATTTATTTGTGGTTTTTTGTAAAGTTTCTTTTCCCTTTTTTTTTTGTGCATTAAATTTCCTGCCATTGTGTATTTACAAATCTCTGAAAGAAGGAAAAAAATGCCAATATGCATGAGAAGTGGCCTTGTAACACAAAAAAAAAAAATCAGCCTTTAAAAAAAAAAAGTAACAAACCCAAAATCTACAAGTATCATTTCATACTGAATCAATGATAGATTTTTTCTTTTTTTTTCTTTTTAAAAAGGGAAAGAAAGGGGTGGGGAAAGGGGAAAAACTGAACCAAACCAGAAAAAATTAACTTGGAGAAATAGAAAGAGAGAAGGTGCCATTGTCCCTTCTGAAGTTTTCCAAAGGCAGAGAGGAGCGAGGAAGAGCACAACGCACAGACCCAGATGTCCGACTGAAATCCCCATCAATTTCTTCTCGGTAATTTCTCCCTTGTGTTTACCCAGTGAGGGGCAGGAAGGACTTCCAAAATTAAATTAAAAAAAGGCATTAAAATGAAAAAAATTATTTCATTTTTAAAGGATTAAAAAAAAAAAAAAAAAAAAGGAGATATGATAGAACAACCCTCCCCAAAATCCTGGAGGGGTGTGAGGCAGGGAAAAAATCGGGTTTGATTTAAAAGGAGGGGAAAAAAAAAAAAAAAGAAAAGCCAAACCAAACCAGACTTTTCTCTCTGAACACGTCATCGAGCGGGACTCTCCGGAGAGTGTGACGGTTAACTGGTGACGTAGTGTTTGGCCGATGGCTGGCCGTAGACCCTATAGAAATCCTGCCGCCCGTGCTGCTGGGATGCGTCAATCCATTCCCTCACGGCAAGTCCCGGGAGTGACTGTGGCACGGCGGGGGCAGGTGGCAGCGGGTGGGAGTACTCCTGCGACGAGACTGTCCAGGGGAAGTGCCCCGAGCGCGGGTAGGGCTGGTGCCCGCTGTGGTTGGACACCGAGGAACAGTAACAGTTATCCACGGAGCAGACGAGGATTTTGCGCCCGCCGTACTGGGAGAGCACAGACTGCTGAGATGACGTGGTGTTGGGGTAGTGAGATGGGTTGAAGACGGAGCCCGAGTGTACCGGCTGCGGGCCGCTAGGAAGTCCAACTATGTGCTGCGTGGAGCTACAAGGCACCATGGCTTGTGCGGACTGCCCCTCGCCAGCCGAAGCACCCTGGCTCATGTACTGGCTCGCCACAGTCCCGGACGATGGCTCGAGGAAGCTGCCCTCGGGAAAGGCGGTGGAGTGCTTGCGCTTCTCCGCGCCGGAGTTGCTGACGGTGCAGGGGTACATGGGGATGCTCTGCAGGAAGGGGACGGGGGTGCTCAGAGGACCTGCAGAGGGGAACGGAAGAGGGGGATTGTATTAAGCACAGCGTGGCACAGCTCCAGGGCGCTACAGCCCCAAGACCCACATTCCAGCCCCATGTGTGCAGAGGGTCCCCCAGCCCGCCCCACCAGTGGTGAACCATGCACACAGCCCTGTGCAGGTGGACTTGCAGATTCAGTTCTGGGCCCTTGGCAGGGAGCTCGGAGCAGCCCCAGGCACTGCTCTGCAAACAGCTCATGAACACAGTCCCTAACAGGAGCAGAGTGGGACAACCTGGGGGATAAACACCAATCCCCCAAGGAGAGGACTGGAAAGCCTCCACAGGACGTGGTTTGCTCACAGGCATTGGCTGGGGGCTGTGGGACCATGCCAGCCCCTGGCTATCCCTGCCCACATGCTGACCCCCATCTTTCCACTGACTTTTCCTGGCAATGGCCAAACCCCCAAAAGCTCTGTATTTCAGGGTTTTGTGTAACCCCAGAACACAGCCATTTCACAAGACAAGGAAAATGCCCTGGGGAGAGTCAGGAATTGGCTGACTGTAGAGGGGCTCCAAGGGGTCCCTGCCCCAAAGAGCTCTCCCCACCTTTTTGTACTGGGATCAGCAGGGCAGCCAGCTCTCGATACAGGAGGTAGTGAGATCCCATGCCCCTGCACCCCTCAGGTTTCACCCACCTTCCAGCAACTTCCTCAGCTGCTTCTCCTTCTTGGCGATCTCGTTCAGGAAGAGCTTGGAGTTGAGGTGGCCGATTTTGGGTGGGGGCAGGCTGCCACCTGTACAGTTCTGAGTCCTGTTGGGGATGGCAGGCAGAGAGGTGTGAGTTACAAGGTAGACTCAGGAGAAGGACAGCTCTTCCCCCCACTCCCTCCTGGAGCCAAACCCCCTCCCTAGGGTAGAGGACAGAAGTGAGCTGGCTGTCTCTGGCAGACAGGACCTTCCCTGTCCAGTTCTGCTTGAACGTCCCCTGCCAGGGCACACCTCCTGCAGTCCATGTCCCCAATGCATGGCCATCCCAGTTCATCTCTGCTCTGCCAGTGCTGCCTTTAACTCCCTGCCCTGCCTCTGCCCAGTGGAGCTGGATGGAGCCCTGCACCCCAACCCGACTGGTCCCATCCTCTGCTCTTCCATAAGCACAACACTGAGATTCCCCTAGTCCACAGGGAGGACCTGATTCAATGGGTGCATATCCTCCCAGAGAGGGAAGCTGAGTATGGCATATGCCTCTCCCAAACCCTGTAGCATCCCTGGCCCTGGTCTTCCTCTGGATATTGTGCTGCTGCCACCCCTGTGGACATGAACACACCCTTTTCCCCAAACACGTCTGTCCCGCTGCGCTTACCTGTCCATTAAGATTTTCACAGACTTGGTGTTCTAGAAGTGGAAGGAGAAGCTCTGGTCAGTAAGGCCAATCCCTGCCATGGTGGCCATGCCCCCTTTCAGTGTCAGCTTCCATGTACCCCCAGGAGGGGACAGTCTGACCACAGGCATTGAGCCCCCTTTCCCGTGCATGGGCTGCTCCAGCCCCATCTCCAGCTGTGGCACCTCCTCATTTGAGGCCAGCACTGAGCCTGCCTCACTTCTCCTTGACTTCTTCCACTGCTGAGCACTCTGGAGACATCAGCTAATGTCCCCATCCTGCTCCCCACCACACGCCACACATACCCAATTCTTCCCACACAACCAAGCCTCTCCACAGCCCCTGTCCCACCCTGGCATGGGCAGCTTGTCTTACCTTCATGAAGTTGATGTCCTCAGTTTTGTCAAACATGACCTGGACAGAGCTGAGGAGCTTCTTGGCCTCCTGCATGCGCTCATTGAGGTGCAGAACCTGGGCCGCGTTCTCATTGCAGAACTTGGCCTGGGCCTTGTCCAGGATCTCCATGGTCTTCCGTAAGTCCTCATCCAAGATCTGGTGCATCTTCTCGTACTGCAGGCGCACCTCATCCTTCAGCTGGTTCACCTTCTCCTGGGGAGAGGAGCAGGGTCAGGCCCTCTGTGCCCTTTGACCTCTTCCTGGTTGTCCCAGGACACCTGGGTCCTTTCTCAGCAATGGAGAATGCAGCCTGAAAGCTGCACCCCAGCATTGCTCTCCTGTAACACTCAGACAGCTCAAACCCTGCTGTCAGCTCCCACATGGGAGGACTTCTATGTGCCAGAGACCCAACAGGTACACTCTGAAGGTTTGACTGGTTCAGCAGATTCCTGTACTTCCTGGGGTCTGCGTGGGGATCAGCTCAAGAGACTCAATGCCAAGGAACAACCTGCTACACCACCAAGGGAAGTGTGCTCCCCTAAAAAATCCGACCCATGCCTATCTGCATACCCTTTCCCATCTTCTTCCTCATCCTCAGCCCCACCCCAGGCTGGAGACACTTCATGTTCCAGAGCCTTTCCCTTCATGCTCTGGGAGGCTGAGGGGCTTTAAGGACCACAGGCATTCCCTGCCTGAGAAAGGCTGTGCTGAGGACAGGATGTGCCATCTGATATTTAAGGACAACCTTGTTCCTCACCTCCCAACTCAACCCAGGCCCAAGAGGCTGCAGAGCAGCTCCAAACACTTTTTTTATTCTCCCAAAATGATGACTGATGACACTGAAATGGAGGCTGGAAGTCTGTCCAGCTACTCCTCCCCTGCATGCCTGTCTTCCTCCCTGCCCACCTAGCCCCTGTGTCCCACGAGCTTGTCCCCATTGTGCCACAGGGTGACAGTCCCTGGGACTGGCCATGGCAAGGTGAGGCACTGTTTACCTCGACCAGCCGCTTGTCTGATTCCAGCTTGTAGAGTTGCTCCTCGATGTCCTGCTCCCGCTCCTCCAGGCGGTCCTGCTGCTTCATCAGCATCTTCTGCAGAGATGAGAGAAAGCAGCATCGTCAGAGCCCAGTGGCCGCATGTGCCAGTGAACATCAGTGCTGCCCACACTGGCTCTGCCCACATGGAGGGATGGTGCATTTTCCCAGCAGGATGCCACTGCCAGGCTGAAAGCCCCCGTGTAGCTTGTGGAGCTGGAAACTTGGTTATTTCAGTGGCAGAAATGGCAGAGGGGTTGTGTGTGCCAGGCTGTGTTATTGGCTGGGCTGGGTCCCCTGGATGGGGGCAGCACCTCAGGTAACTTTCTGCACCGTCAGTGGGGTTGGGTCAGGGCCAAGTCCTGGGGACTGTGGGGGGGACCCAGAGAGGCTCATTCCCCACTAAGGCAGTACCATTTTGAGGCCCATCACCCATCGCCAGCAGGCTCCTGTGAGACATCACCACCTCCCTCACGCTCCCATACGCCACGCCAAATCCTTTCTCCCTTCCCCGCCTCCTTGACAAGCCCCAGAGCCAGCGTCAGCGTAATCTGGAGGGACAGAGTGAGGAGGAACAGAGCCTCCCCCTACCACACTGCCAGCCCCTAGCCCCACTCCTTGGGGCTGGGCCTGGGCCATCCACCGAATAACTGGGACAAAACCTTATCCCCAGTTATCAGCACGAGTGCCTCGCTCCTGCATGCTTCCCAGCCTGGAGAAACCCACTGCCCATGAGAGAAGGGCTCCATCCCTATGAGCAGGAGCAGGGCTTCCCAAAACACCCCTCAAAATCAACTCCAAATATTCCACCCTTCAAGTTTACTGGGTGGAAAAGCCAGGACACCAGCGGGGTGAGGAGAAAGGCTTCAGCCCAGCACGGAGATGCGGCGTTCAAGACTCAACGACGGGGGCGAGATGGAAAGAAACCGGCAGCAAGAATGAATTTCGAGGGGATTATTGCTATTATAAACCGCCACTCGGGAATTTATAATCAAGTAATTAATTCCTGGACGAGGCGGGAGGGGGAGGGTGACAGAGGCGCTGCCGGGATTAATTGCATTGCAGGGAAAGGCTGTCACCTCCGACTCAATTCAGGAGCAGGAATGCGAAGCCTCCTCCCTCCTGTTGTTTTTCTTAAGGTCTCAGGCACCTCCAGCCTTACTGTCACTGGGCTCTGACCACTAATAATAACAAGGAGCTAAAAAAACCCAGCTTCCCACTCACAGCACACTCCACAAGCATGCCCGGGATGCACGCGTGTGCACCCCCCCAGGCCCATGCAGACAGACAGACAGGGCTGAGGGGCAGTCCACTGAAACAGGGCTGAGGGGCAGTCACAGCAACACAGACCCCCAGCCCACGGGGGGACATTTGCTGTGCATGCATACAGAAACACAGGGGCCTGCAGCATCCACACTGAGAAAGACTTGAGGTATATATTCAAAATCTCATTTTTTTTCGTTGTAAAATGATTGTTTTTTGTGCTGCTGCAGCAGCAGGAGGCTGCAATCCACTCCCAGGTTTAACACGGTGGGAACTGAGCTCTGGAGAGTGAGTGCAACACCACTTGCTTGAACCCTGTAGAACCAAGGGTACAGGCAGGAACTGTGTCCTAGGTCCTGTGCCAGCAGCCAGGCCTGAGTGTGGACCTGCTGGGGGCTTCTCTAGGGGCTCAGACAGGGTTTTGGGTCAAGCACCAAGCAGAACTGTGGAGCAGGTGGACAACTGCTCTATTGCACCAAACAGACAACAGCCCCATGTAGGCAGATTGAGAAGTAGCAGGCAACAAGCCTGCTCCTGGGCTCCAAGGAAAGAGATTCCTTCCAACATCCCTGTTTGCAGGAGGCCAGCTGAATGTGGGAGTTGGGCAGGTCGTGCAGCTCAGGCTGAGCTGCTCACGCCCCATGCTGGGCAGCCAAAGGACACAGCGAGCTTTGCACCGAGCCCTTCCCTACACCTCCCTCCCTGCCACAGACTCGCCATCTCCACCACAGACAGCCGGGCCCATACCACACCAGCCCACCAGGAGGATAGACAAGTCTAGCCAGGCCCCCAGGAGCAGCCCCATCCTCAGCCTGACTTCCCTGTCTGCCAGCTGGGATGGGAGTGGGTAGAAAACATAGGACAGGATCCCTTGCTGGGCACAGAGGCCAAATCCCTATCCCACTCTGTCATACCCATAGGGATGTGACATATCCGAGGCAGCCACTGCCCTTCCCCTGATGCTGCTGGGATGCTCTAGCAGGGGAAAGCAGGGTTCCCTATCACTGGCAGATGCCAGGCAGGCAGAGGCCACCCTGCCAGCCCCAGTGGTCTGAGGGACCCCCGAGAGAGGCACCGAACAGCCCGGACATGCACGTACCATCGCCCTGCAGCTGCCGTGGCAGAGCTGCCAACCTTTGTGTTTTGTAACAAACCTCAGACTGCCCCACTCCAGGAATCATGCAATTATGTGAAATCACAAATATATATATAAACATATGTAAAGAAACCTTTTCATATATGTAAATTAATTTAATATCACCTCACAGCTGGAAAAAGTGACCAGAATCTAACCTAAACCCACAGAAATCAGACAGAATAAAGGACATGCAGTGTTTTCTTTAAACCTCATATTTGAGCCACTCTTTTTTTAGGGTGATTTAAAAACTGTACGTGCCTGGGATTGCAGTGGAATGGGAGGGCTTTTCACCCACAGCAACAAAACCTTAACAAGACACAAGGGTATGAACTACCCCTTCTGGCACCGAGGGGCAAAATCTCATTGTCTATGCAGCACAGGCTGAATTGCTTAGGTATTTTGAAAAGGAAGATAGATCTCTTCCCCTTCCATCCCCTCCCAAATCTGGCATTTCTGAAGTCATGAACTCCTCCTCCTCCAGGATCAGAATTTCTCGGGGTAATTTCTCATATTTCATGCATGACCTTGATGCTGGGAGAAGCGAGGCTCCCTCCGTCCAGGCACTCTTCCCAGACTGTGCACAACTCTGATCCCAGTTTGTCTTTTCCGAGACACGTCGCCAGTTTGCGAAACGCATACTGAAAATGCTTTTTATTCCAACACCAGCTGAGAGTGAATTCATCTCATTAATTAATAAATTAATTGGTGGCTGGGGTAAGTGGCTGGTCCACCATGACCCAGTAGGCCCCAGTGAGACTGGGCTAGTTCATGGACACCAGCTTATTCTGCAGGAGATGAACATAATCTCCCCCCTCCTGATGGA
Source organism: Serinus canaria (assembly GCF_022539315.1). Classification (NCBI taxonomy): domain Eukaryota; kingdom Metazoa; phylum Chordata; class Aves; order Passeriformes; family Fringillidae; genus Serinus; species Serinus canaria. The sequence continues at coordinate 22,576,014 of NC_066320.1, read as the reverse complement.
GAAGAATGAAGTGTGGGTACAAAAGGGCTGAGCCCATACAGGGAGCTTGTGAACACACCGTGGGCATCAACTCTGCAAGGGAGCTGGACCACCAAAGGTGGAAGGACAAAGGAGGGGACACTATCATTCACTTCCCTTCAGGAGTGAGGGTGCACTCCTCCTGTGCAGGCAGAGGAGAGTGATTCCTGAGCAGCAATTGTGGCAAGTCAGATGGGTTTGGAGTACCCAGGTCATGCACCGAGATTGAAACACTGTTTGGAGGGACATCTTGTCAGGAAGCAAAGCAAGCACTGCAAGGTCTCATTGCAGGGAGGATGCACACAGCTGGTACCCATGGGGGAAGGGGAAGGTTTGCTGACCGTCACTATCCACAGCACTTGCTGGGAGGAAACCACCACCAGGGAAACCACACCCTGCCTGCCTCACCCTGCCTGCACCTTACAGCACCCCCTGGTCAGAGGGAGTGCAGTAAGATGCAGACTATGCACTGACCCCAGCCCCAGTGGCCACCCCAGCACAGGACACATCCACCCTGCCAGGCAGGGCATAGGGATTTGTCTGCTGGGGAACAGGGACAGTCCCAAAAAAGAACTTCTGCAACATTAAATGCCTGCAACCACAAGACAGGAAGACAGTAATAAAGAGTTTAACAGCTCTGATGATACAGGGCACCTATGCTTCTCATCTGAGAGCCACTGCATGGCTGCAGCACCACAAGCCTCAGATATGTTATACACATGGGTCCAGCTCAACCAGCTAGGAAAACCTCCACTGTAAATGGGAGCACTGGGGTGTAGGAAGGAGCTCACACCCACCCAAGACCTCCCAGGCAGGGAGCAATCTGTGGGCACAGTATTTCCCCTGACTTGTCTTAGGCTGGTCTCAACACTGTCCTCTCCCAAAGGGCAGAGCTAAGCCTGTGGTCACTGCTGAGCCCACGCTAACAGTGGATTATGGCCCTGCCCTGCCTGAGGCTCAGCACTCCCCTCATCCCCTCTTTGAAGCCCCCAGAAGCCCATTGCTCTGGGGCCAGCAGCAGGGCAGTAAAATCCCACAACATGCCCCAAGGTTTTGTGTTCTCTGAGGCTGGTCAGGGCCCTTGTGTGCCTCTCAGGGAGAGCTGGCAGGGGAGAGCCTCTGGCACCCCTTCCCTGGGGACTGGAGTGCTCACCAGTCCCTGCCCAATTCCCAGCAGGATCAGGAAGGAGCCTGGCAGCTTCACCAGAGGCACAGCGGTGCCCCATGACCTGCTGAGCTGCTGTGGTTTTAAACAAGAGCTGGAGCAGTGAAAAGCCTTACTGTGTTCACAGGGCAAATGGAGCCCATGCAGCTTCTCTTGATGTCTAATAGGCACTGTGCATCCTTCAGGGCCATGCACCTTGCAAGAGCAACCGAGTGCCCACACCCTGACCTGTGGGATGCTTGCAGGATGCTAATTCCCAATAAACTCTGCTGGAACTGTCTGTGGATTTGGAGGGTACTACAGAAGGGCAGGTGGACAAACCACAGGAGTGCACAGCCCTTGTTCCAGTAGGAAACTGGGGGAGCAGAGAGCCAGCCGGCCCCACAGAGCACCTTTAACCACAGCTGGAGAGCTGGCCCAGGACAGGCACACTCACTTCTCTGCCTCTCTCCTTCCTCCTCCTCTGCGCCCAGGCCTTCCCCTCGCCGCCAAATCCCAGCCACTGAGTGAATAAGGACATTGTTTGCAGTCACCGGAAAGCAAGAACAGAGGGAGCAGCTTGGAGCATGAGGGGCAGGAAGGGTGAGGAGGAGGAGGAGGAAGGTGGAACCGGAGCGAGGAAGCTGCAAAGGGCAGATGCCTGCAGCGGGAATGGCTCCAGACACCTGCAGCTCAGCCCAGGGACCGGGATCAAGAGCCTCCATTGAGATACATGTCCCAGCACGTTGCTGGAGACGGGCCTGAAGTCACAGTGACTGAATTTTAATGCACCAAAAGCCCCGGGCCAAGGAGGCGAGCGCAACCTTTCGCCTCCCCAGGCCTCCCACACACAGGCTTCCCTCTCGCCAGCCCCACTACACTGTCAGCTGGACCATTTTCTGAGAAAAACCCACGTGATGAGCTATTTTCATCCCTCCTGAAAGTGTCACCCCACCTGCTAACACATCAGAACCCTGACACTGTGCACATCTGGGACACAGCACCCCACTGCCCCCAAAAACAGGATCTCAAATCATGAGATAATGCACCATGCACTGCCACAGCCCAAACCCCTGGAGCATTCCACCCTGCTGGTGGTCTCCTGCTGACCAGATCTAGGCAAAACCAGCTCTTTCAAACTCCTCACAGCCCTCACAACACTCACAGGAGGCTGATCCACTTAAAGAGGCAGGAAGGAAATGCTTTCTTGGTTGGGGTTTCATCTTGCACACATTTACAGTAAGCACCCGGCATAAGGGAAGGTCTCCAGCCGGAGCACAAGGTCTTGCCTTCCCTGGCCAGCCCAGAGCACACACAGTGCTCCAGGCTTTGGCTTTTCTCACAGTGCTCCCTGTGCAGAGATCAGGCTGGTTTATCCTCAACAGGGAAAGGAAGAGGGGAGGGGAACAGCCTGAGATATTAATAGCTGTCCTTGCTAGGAAGGGATGGAAGTAGCAGCCATGCAGGCACCAAAGAGACCCTCTTTCCAGCACTGAGAGACACCTGAGCACCAGGAGAGCTGGTGCTTTGTAGAAAAGGGCTGAAGGCCAAATAATCAGCTCCAGCTTGGGGTAAGAGGATGTGCAGGTGCCTCTTGCAACAGCAGCTCTCTACCCTGTTCTCCTGCTGGAGTGGACGAGGATGCCTCCTGCTTGTCCACATCACCCTGAGGCTGCCTGGCCTCTGAGCCTTCCCTGGAGAAGAAATCATCAGGTTTAGACCCATGTCCATCTCCACTGGCTACCCCACAGGCACAGCCCCATGCCCACCTCCTGTGCCACCCCAGCACAGGGCATCCCTGCAGCACAACTGGCACACAGCAGCTGGATGCTCCCATGGAGCCATGACTCATGACTGCTTATGAGAACCAGGTCAGGCCTGACTCCTGGAGCATCCCAGGACAGTGGGCATGGCAAACCATATTTCTCTGCATGTCCCTGTACCAGAGCAGATCCAGAGCCACCAAAGGACTGTGCCAGTGCCTGCAGCTTGGGACAGCTCTTTCCCTTGTTTACACCTAGCAGAAAGGAAGAACTTGTTAATAAGGAGAAAATACAAGGCATTGTGTTGTGTGGGGCCAGCAGCAGGATTTCTGGAGGTCAGGAAATGGGAACCTATTGTCTGTCAGAAAGCAACCTTCCAGGAGGATCTTGAGAATGCTAACTCACCTTCCTGGGCCTCTGTGCATCCCCCTGCTCACTGCAGCCATGGGAGGTACTTCATGCTGTGCCTCTCACACAAATGGGGGAATGAGGCTGGGGCTCTACCTATGGTGTTTGGACCCCAGCTTCAAGCCATGGCCCAGCTGCCGCTGCTGTCAGTGTCCTTGGAGTAAGGATGAAGATTTGCTTTGAGAGGAAAAGGAGGATAAGGGAGATTAAGGAGCAGAGAGATGAGGCCAGTGGCTGGAGACACATCACCTCTCTACGAGCAGCCCTGCAAGTCCTGGAGGAAGGAGCTTTCCTCATACTGGTATGAGGTGATTCCAGAATGGGTGTTTTACCCTTCAAAACAGAGGCTCTCTCCATGCAAAACACAACTAGAGGCAGTGAAAGCAGGGCAAACTGCCTATGCCAGATCTGGGGCTCAAGATTCACTAATAACATGTGCAGAAGAGGAAAAAAGGGTCTGGAAATGCACCAGGAAGACAAATACCAGGACGAGAAGCCAGTTTGCATGCCGAGCATGCAGCCAGGCGAGTCATGACTGATGCTGCTGGCTCCACAGGACAAAGATGAGCCTTGGTGATAGAATCATAAAATCATTAAGATTGGAAAACACCTCCAAGATCTTTGAGATCAACCTTTGACTGAACACTACCCTGTCAACTAAACTATTAGCACTAATAGCCAGGTCCAGTCATTTCTTGAATACTTCCAGGGATGGTGGCTCTACAACCTCCCTGGGCAGCCCATTCTAATGCCTAAACTTCCTTTCAGTGAAGAAATTTTTCCTGATGCCCAACATAAACCCTCCCTAGCATGGCTTGAGGCTTGTCCTCATCCTGTCACTTGTTGTCTGGGAGAAGAGGCCCACCCCTACCTCGCTACACCCTCCTTTCAGGCAGTTGTAGAGAGTGATAAGGTCTCCCCTGAGCCTCCTTTTCTCCAGGCTAAACACCCCCAGCTCCCTCAGCCACTCCTCACAGGACTTGTGCTCCAGACCCTCCACCAGCTCTGCTGCCCTTCTCTGGACTCGCTCCAGCACCTCAGTATTTTTCTTGTAGTAAGGGGTCCAAAACTGACCATGAAATTTGAGGTACTGTGCTGAGTACAGGGGAGTGATCACAGTCCTGGTCCTGCTGGCCACAGTACTGCTACATAAGCCAGGATGCCTTCTTGGCCACCTGGGCAATTGCTGGCTCATGATCCCCAGGTCTGTTTCTGCTGGACAGCTTGCCAGCCACTCTGCCTCCCAGCCTGTAGCACTGCGTGGGGTTGTTGTGATCCAAGTGCAGGATCCAGCACTTCACTTTGTTGAACCTCAAACAACTGGCCTTGGCCCATTGATTCAGCCTGTCCAGATCTCTCTCTAGAGCCTTCCTAGTACTAAACAAGATTGGTCTCAAAACTGACCCTTGGGGAGCCTCACTAGTGACCTGGCCAGCAGAGCCACTCCCTGCCCCGTACCTGCCAGGAGAGACAGCATCTCATCAGGGAAAATGCTCCCACACTGTGTCCCAATGCCACAGGGACAGCAGATGCATTTGGGTGGTGCAGGAGCAAGATGGAAAGGCCAAGAAATTTCTTTTCTGTCTGCTGGGCAGGGAGGGAGAAGAGATCCCCAGCCAGGCCTGGGAGTGAACACAGCCCACCCCAGCCAGCTTTTGGTGGGAGGACAGCACAGACCACCTTCACCTGGGAGTGAGGAGAGCCAGGGAGAGTCACAGGGCTCAGCTCTGTGTTTATGAAGGACTGGGTCTGCATCTTCTTTGCCACCAGGGATGCAGGGGAGGAGCTCTTTTCCCCACCTCTCTCAGTTTTAGGGGGGAAATGTACATGTTTAGGGCTGCTTAAAAATGAGTGCCAAAATTCACCCTGCTGTTGAGCCATCTCCAGCACAGGGCTCTGGCTGCAGGCCCTGGCACAAACCTGCCCTGCCCAGCACCAAATGCCCTTTGAGTAATCAACTCAGGAGCACCAGCACTGGAGACTGCAGGGAAAGTGCAGGATTTGTGACATCCAGAAAGTTTCAGACACCCAGACCCAAGTGCCCTGAGCAACTGTTTCCAGCCACTTGGGAGCTCAGACTGACACCAACACCTGGAGCACAACTGCTCCCCATGACCAGCATTGCTTTGTGCTTCATCCCCACCATGCCAGAAAATAAAAGCTGGGGCCTGTAACTGTATTGAGTGGGATTCACCAGATTTCACAGTTTTTTCAGAACCTAAAAGATCATGTAATAAGTCCTGCCCTTTCTGCCTTCAGCACACTCCGTGCTTATGGTTTCTCAAATGCTTCAATCAATTTATATGGACATTAGGGGGGCCCTACAATCCTTTTCTCCCTCATGCCTGTTTTAATACATCTGCCTCTTCCCAACCACAGATACAGATAAAAAATTCATCCAGAAAAAAAAGAGCAGTCTGTCTTTGGTGGGATCATCTCCCCCAGCTGGCTCTCAGAAGCGCTCTGCCAGCTCCAGTGGTGGCAGTCTGGGCAGCAAAGGGAGATCACTCAGTGCTGAAACTCAGCTGAATCACAAAGTCGTCACACCAATCCTATTGCTCTGACATATAATTTCTCAGTTGCTCCTCCCATAACCCCCATAAAAAATTCAACAGGCTTTGGCAGCACCCCCAATCCTGCCTCGATCTGCTGCTGTCCCAGTCTTGTCTAGCTCTGTTGAATTCCAAGATCTTCCCAACATGACAAAATCTCAGGGTCTCAGCCAGTTGTCCCCAGATTGTGGCTGGGGGAATGGCTTGCCTTACAAAGGAGCCATCCTGCAAAGACCCATCCTACTGCTTGGCAGCAAACCTACCCCCATCTGCAAGCCCTGCAAAATTGAGAAACCCTCACTCCCCTTTCCAAATAAACATCTTGGATTCAAGATCCAGCTGGCCTGTGTGATCTCAGAGCCTTCTCCCTGCAGGGGTGAAACACAGCCAGCCTCTTCCACCCTTGCTCCCACTACAGGCTGAGCAGCCTTTCCCCTGCCCAAAGACCTCCACTCCACACCCACCAGGCTGAGTCCTGCCATGGGAAGCCCTGAGCTCTAAACAACAGCCTCTTTAGCTTCCCACCCCCCCCCGATTTCTAGTTTCTGCTCTGGAGGGACCCTGGCATGAGGATCTGAAAGCATAAACAGGTTTTATGGGGAGCTCAGATACCTCTGAGGGGCACAGCAGCAGCCACGTGTACCCACGTCCTGGTCATGAGACCACTGGCAATGACCTACAGCCACGTGTCCCATCAGAGTCTCATTTGGTGAGCCAAAGACAAGGGGTGAGCTGCACAAGGCACCTCTCCAGACTCAGGCAGCAGTAGAAAGAAAACCCTCCTTTGATTTAAAGGCCATGATTTTATTTTTTTTCCTCCCAACCGATCTAGTTAAACTTCCAACCGCTCAAGGCTATTTTAATTTGTACTGGTAAGTTAAATCAACACAAACAAGGACAGAACAGGTTTATATGCACGTCTATTACTGGCCTGCACCAACTAAAGTGCAGCTCCATTTCTCCAGGCAGCTTTTTTTTTTCTCTAATAAAGATAAGGGGGACGTTTTTGTGCACCTCCAACTGACAAATGGAGCCTGAAAGTGAATTGGGAGTCAAAGCCTTGAGGAAAGTCAAGGTGACTTATGCACCAATAGGCTGGATTCAAAGAGCTTTGCAAAAATGCAGATCAACTAACAAGATTTATAAAACTCGTTAGGGGCTTAGAGGTCGCTTAATTCTCAAAGGTGCCAAGGAAAGTGCCTGACTCGCAGAAGGATGGATGGGGCTTACAGAGGTGGCTATCTCAACCTTTCAGTTGCTTCAAGAAAAGCGGGTTCAATTTCTCTTGGAAATGAGGTTTTGACATGCCAAAATGTTTACTGTGAGCCTTGGCTCCTCCATCATTTACTTTAAAGAAAAAGAAACCAAGTCCTGTTGCTGCAGACAACTGTTAGAAACATCTACTGAAAGCCACAGCAGAATCTGCTGCTTCAGCTCACCAGCGCCAGACACCACCCAGAGGAGTATGAGACCAGATTCAGCACACAAGCTGGAAAAAACAGAAGCAGGGAAAAGACTTCGCTCTTCTACAGCTCCCCAGAGCCTGGCACTTTGCAGGCTGGAAGCAGCCTGTCAGCACCTGTGGGCAGCCAAGGAAAGGTACAGCGAGTCCATCCACCCCAGTGACCACGACCACAGTCTGCTGAGCACCAAGCACCCTCCATTGCCTTCCTGTTGGATTTTTTCTCTTACCGATTTTTTTTTTTTTTTTTTTTTTTTGGTGAGGTGGTTGTTGAGAATCTGAAAGCCCGGATTATAATCTTTATGAATCCCATAGTTAGATCGCGCTGAACAGCAGCCCAGCAATACCAGATGTTCAAACAAAGCTGCCAACCGACAGCTGTCTGCAGCTTGCAGCGTGTTTTTACTTTAAAATGCAAAATGATACCAATCTATATTAAAAGAGAGACGTTCAGAGCCTTGCGATAGCAGCTGAAGCCGCGGATATTGCTCTTTCACGCAGGGTGTGGCAGCAGAAGGAAATATCTCAAAAACTACTGCTTAAGCCACCCTCCCAGCCCCCCCAAATCCTGGCCCCTTTCCTAATGGGAAAGAGACTCACGTTACTGCCTGAGTGCCGTGAATGTACCAGTGCGTGTCCAAACAAGCCAGCAAAAAGAAAAATGCAGCATGAACAAACAGTGTCTAACGAAGGATGCCAGAACGAATCTGGGTGCTGCCCACATCTGGCTCTCAGCGGCATGGGGAGGACAAAGTGACACATGGGGGGATGGAGGGAACCAGTCCTGGGGTGGAGGGTGCAGTGCAGCCCATCCTGTACCAGTGACCAAAGTGGGACAGGAAATGTCCCTTCTGGCAGCACAGCATTGCCAGTGGAAGGGTGGGATGGAGGGGCATCTTCCCCTGCCCCAGCCCTGTCTGCCCAGTGTCTCACCTCAGGTTGTCCCACATCCCTCTAAAACACACAGGGATGCTCTGGTCCCACTGGAGAAACTCTGCCTGAGTCTCCTTGATGTGAAGCAGGTTTTCAACTTGCACTGCTTTGTACCTTTATTTCTTAGGCTGGCTAGGATCAGCACAAAGCCCTACACCCTGCAACCTTTTCTGCACACCAGCAGCTGGAGAAGGCAAGAAGTGGAGCTCAGCCTTGCTCTTCATTATCTCTCCCTCTGGAAATGCAAGCCACCCAAAATCACCACATTTTGGGGATGGCAAGTCCCGAATACAGTAGGCATGGCACAATACTCCTGGCTTGCAGGAATTGTGCAAAAAGCGTTCTGACTTACTCGAACGTGACGTCCCAAATTCCCCACCAGCCGCGATCACAGGAAATCTTTGGGACCTGTCCCAGGCCTGCCTCATTGTGCTCTGAGCAGCAACAGCATGAATGAATCATGCTCCACAACGTGACACCCAGCTCCCAGCAACGTATTCGGGACCAAAATATTTACGTTGCAAATGAGTAAGAATAGGACCAGATCCCCTCCCCAGCCTGGTGACATAAAAAGGCCAACCTGGTCTTGCATTGAGTAAGTGGGTGGCAGAAGTATAGGAAAACAGGAGGCAGAGATCAGTCCCATGTCTTACAGCCTGGATGTGCCCAGCAATGCTGAATCAGAGCCCTTCCCAGTTACAGCAAAACTCCAAAGTGGCAAGCACTGAGACTACAAACCCTGTGGTACCACGCTCCCTCTGGGTGACAAGTAAAGGAGCATGCTGGGACCTGTAGTTTCCAGCCAGCCAGCAGCAAAATGCCATCCCCCAGTAAACACATCTCAAAGTGATGCAAGGTCCCCAAACTCCTGGCAAGGTGCCAGCATTGGCTTCCTGTTGGCAGGCACTTGGCCAATTCCCATGTGTTGCACTAGCCCCCTTTCAAGGAGAAGCCAAGAGCCCACACCCCACAAATCCCCTTGCTGCTGACCTGCCCTTTCTGAAGCGACGTGTCTGCATGGACTGCAGGATGCTCCCAGAGCTCTGGTGCAGCCCTGGCCTGCAGGAGATGTCAGCCCTGCTCCTGCCTTGCTGTTGAACCCCTCCAAATTTGCTCCATGGCACTGCAATGCCAACCCCAGAGCAGGACCCTCCATCCAGTGCTGGTCAAACTTCAGCTACATAAAGCCCAACAATGCATCCCTTGAGGGGTCCCATAAAGATGCCACTGAAGCAATCAGAGTCTTGGGCAGCAAAAAGCAACACACTGGTGTGGTGTTTTCAGTTAGAACAGAACAAGCAGGCAAAGCACCACCAAATCATCATGCTAGGGTGGCAGCCACCTTCCCACAGGATCCCAGATGGGTACACAGCCACCCCGGGAGTGCTGTCACCCTGTACTCCAGCAAGAGCAAACTATACATCACATCCTGGGGAATGCAGCACCCCTCTCCTTGCCCGCTCACCCTCCCTGCTGCGGAGGAAATTGTGCGCCCGGCTGATGTCAGGAGGCATCACTTCACACAAAGGCCAGGCTTCCTGGCGGGGAAGGGGTGGGGGAGTGGGGAGGAAGGGGAAGAGGAGCCTGGGGCAAAGGCAAACAACATCTACAGCTCCTTGTGCGTGCAAAAGGGGCAGCAGCAGGGGACAGCATGGCCCCTTCTACTTCAATTGCCCTTGCACCCGGGAGAGAGAGGCAACATCGTATTTCCTAGTGCCCTCCACAGGAGCCACAGCACGGCCCTGCCCTGAACCCTGCACAGCCCTTTAAGAATGCACTGAAAAGAAGGGACTCAAGTTTATTTTAATTTTCTCCTGCAAATAAATCACTTCCATTTTCTACATGCTAGGCTGTGGCTGTTGCCAACCAGGGGACACAGCTCCCCGCTTAGCACCCAACAAGGAGAAAAACAATTCTATGACAAGCTCTAACATCAGCACCCTCAAAATCAGCACAAGCATGCACCCCACCTATCTCCTGCTTATGGGTGGCTAAATACTCATGGTACCCATTAACTGATAAATACAGATAAAAATAACATATTAAGGACCAAAGACAAGAGTAATCAGCAGCCCTCATTTCCCAAACTCCTCTCCCCATTACGCTCCCCAAAGCCGAGCACCTTTCAAAACATGGCCTATCACAGTACCCACAGCATCAATATGACCTCCTGCTTCAGCATCTCCTCTCCTCCTCTCCCTCCTGCAGTCCCAGCTCACCCCCAGCCACTGAAAGAGGCTGGTGGCCAGCACCAGACTACATTGCTTTTGTCTCCAACTCAGCTACTCTCTCAAGGACAGGAGCACTCTGGACCAGCTGCACAGGGACCAGTGAAGAGGGCCCAGCCGTAGGGGACCTGCAGGATGCGGTCGATGTTGATTGAAAAGGGAAATCACTGTTATTGCAGAGGGCAGCCAGAGAAGGTGGATTTTGGATGTGGGCACCACCAGAGAATAACTGTAAAGAAGCAAAACCCTGCTGCTCTCCTTCAACGTGCTGACTTGTGCTCCTAGGAGAAGGCCTGTCATTGGTTTTTAATCTCACCCGATTACGGACCAGCCTTTGACATTATTGATCTCAGGCCCCAGAAGTATAATTTATCTTCTGGGTTTGACTCGACCATCAGAGCTCGACAGCTCAGACCCCAGTCAGCTCCATCCTCCCAGGGAGCCAGGGCGACTGCTCTGCACCACTCCAGTCCTGCTGATTCACGTGAGCCATATTTGATGCTCAGTTTCCGTCCTCATGTAAGGTGTCCTTCACTCTCTGCCTACCTGGCATTTCATTTTCTGACTCAAAAATCCAGCTCCTCAGGTCTCTGGCAAACCAGTACTGCTTCCTCAAGCCTGGCAGTCCAAGGTGCCTCTAGTGTGCCCCGCTTCCCCTTCCCCCTTTCAGTTTCATTATCCTCTTTCAAAGAGGATGCGGCGGAGACACAAATGTTATGGGATGTACTGAGAACTGCACAGGGACTGAGGGAGCAGTGCCAGCAGTCAGTGTACAACCAGAGAAGCCATTTCTAGCTGTGACCCACTGCCATTTTCTAGAGCAGAAAGGACCAACAACTGTAGCTCCTGGTGAGATTGTACCCACAGAAAAACCAGGTAACTATTGTAGCTTTGTGGTGGCTTCCCCTTACCTGCCAGCCAGCACAGCTGCCACAGGGCCAGCTCGTGACTTTTGCTTGACCTTCAAAACGTCAATGCCTGCTTCCTCCACCAGACCCAGAAGAGATGGGCTGACAGGCTCCCTTTCCCCTGGATACCTCCATCCCCCACCAAACTGACAGACGCTCCCAGCCTCCACTGTTTGGGAAGCACAAGGTTTTCCCCAAATGCCTTTGTCAACAGTTACTGGATGCAGCACGTACATGAAGGCTGTCTTTTCAGATGCCTCCCGTCTCTCTCTCCTGCAAAGCCAGGCCTTGTGTTTTGGGAAGGAGGAATATTTCCTGAGGAAGGCTCCAGTGGGCAGTTTTAATGGAGAGAGAGAGGAAGGTTTAGTTTTTGTTCTTCACCTTGTTATCATTTATCATATTGCTGAAAAGCACTTTGGTAAATGGAGATTAATACCATGCGCATTCATAGATTGTAGCAGGAACTAGTCATGGGGAGGACCAGGGAAGGAAATGTCTGGATGGGGGCAGCTAGCAGGGTCCATATCCTGCAAGGTACCACCACTGGCAAAGAAAGCTGCAGTCTCCAGGATTGCTTCCCCACAATGACAGGGACTTCCTGACTCCTAGCAGGTCTCCCCACCTCTGCTTACCTCTAAATTAGGGTAATACCCTGACTTCCCCATTCAGACTTTAGATTGTTGCAGAGATTAAAATGATGTTTATCTCCCCTGTTCTAAGTAGAAACCTATAAAATTCCTTAGCTGGAGGACAGGCCTTGGTTTTACCTGCTGGGCTTACATGCTCAGGAATTGCATTTGGAAAGGGGTGGTCTTCATACCAGGCACTACTTCCAGTTCCCTGCCCAGATGCCCTATTGTGCAGGATGCCAGTAGGCAGAGGCAGGAAAATAGCCCCCAGATGTGCTCTCATTCCCTTGATGGGGGCAGGCTCCGTCTTCACCCCCTACAATCAAACTACCTCTGACCAAAACAGAGCTCACAGGCCTCAGCCACTCAGTCACAACAGTGCAGCTGTGGCAGGAGAGCTGCAGTAATTCCCTCCTGGATCTGGCCACCCCCATCACTAAAGGGCTAGCACAATACCAGAGGGAAGGGGGAGCGCAGCACCCGCCCCCGCACTGTCCCCAAAGGGTCTGTGAGGGGGACAGAGACCTCGCAGCACATTTATTCCGCTCCATCCATTTGAGAGGCATGCTTCAAGGGGCTTTTTGCCGTCAGAGGCGGGTGCACCAGGACAGGAAAAGAACAAAGGGAGGCACCGGCACCCCCAGTCCTTTGTCTGAGCGCAGAGGAGTTCACCTGCAGGGAAAACCTGCTCCCACTGCAGAGGCAGCAGCACCACATGGATTCAGAGGGGGAGTGGGATGCGGCCCCCCCTTGCAGCAAGAGGATAATGAGCAGAAGGACGCAATCACATTACCGTCTCTCTCCCCTTGCCACACGCACAAGCCCATTACAGTGCACGCCACCCCCCCGAGTTACCAACAACCCAACAAACGCAACCAGCAATAAAAACCATTGCCACAGAAATATCAACCCACTCCCCGTGTGATTGATCTGTGTCTGCGTGTGGCCCAGCACCAAACCCTGCAGCTCGGCTCCACCGACCAGGATTGACTGGGAGGGAAGGGGGTGGGAGACTAGTTTCCAGGGGATGGGGTTTTAAAGCCACACAATAACTGGCTCAAATGAGGGTTTGGATTAAGCTGTTGTACGGCAAGGGAAAACACTGCCTCCATTAGGACATGCAGGATTTTCCTTCCCTTTCTCCAAAGCTACAGCTCCAGGATGAAGCTTCCAGGTCACCCAGGCAGGGAGAGGAGAACTGGGTGATGCCGAGCAAATGGGGAATCCTGAACAGGGAGAGATGGGTAGAGGGAAGAAAAAGCAGATCAGCCCTCCCGAAGCCCCAGATCATACAGTCGGCTGCTCTGACAATGTTTACTCATATTTCAGAGAGATACAGCCATCCGGAACATCACTCCCTGCCAACTGCCTCATCTGGAGCCATCCACAGCTCGGCTCTTCCCAGCCCACTCCAGAGACAGCACCCCCATCAAAGCATCCACACAGCAAGAAACTGAAAAAGGAAAGGTAGGGGGAAGAGAAGAAACAGAGAAATTAAATTAATTCATGTTTAGGGGGTTTTTTTAACAGTTCTGGTACATCATCTCAGCAAACAGATGACTTGGAGTGTGCTTGGAGTGCAACAGCACCGCTGCAGAGTGCAGGGCACTGCGCTGAGCTGGGAACTTCTGCTCATGTTACCATCACAAGAGAATCACAAGACAGAAGAGGGACAACCATGATGCCCTGGTGAGAACAGGCTGAAGCTATCCTTATCAGAAAGGACCCCGGACTGAGAACCTCCTCCCTGAGTTCATCTGGGGGACATATGTAAAAACTTTTGCGTGCATCCAGAGTCTCATGCCTGTGAATAACCACCCCTCCCTCCATATTAGGGACCAGACATCTCCTCCCGTTCCCAAGTATGCTGGATGTAGCTCTCCCAGGAAAAGGAGGGGTAGCTGCCTCTATCCTTCCGTGGAGGAAAGGGAAGGGCAGGACATCCCTGGTCCTGCAAATTTCACATCTCCCCACCAGTCCCCCAGCATCTTCCTCATCCTCTCTTCCTGCAAACAGAGGTTCATTGCAGAAAATTGGCTATCACTGCAAGCAAGCTCAGCAGCAATGAGTCCTCTGTGCCATCCCCCTTACTTCAATCCAACCAGCATCTCCTCAGCCTACAGGCTGCTGATAAATGCAAGAAGTTGACAAAGTCACCAGAACCTAGCCCAGATCCATAGCATTTTTTTTTTTTTAAGCAAAAAAGCCAGGCCAGACCAGATTCTGCCCTAGAGCCTTTGTAGCAAAGGAAAATCCTGCTCCAAGTGTTTATTTATAAATCCATACATACATGTACATTTGAATTCTGACAGAATTAATTCTGGCATCCAGCTAATTCAAAGCATTCCTCCCCCATCACACTACTGTTGCAGGCCAGCCCTGCACAGAAGCTGATTATAAAATGCTGCACTAGCCAGGCATTTCTGCAAAGGCTTGTGCTATTGAGCATTCAGTCTTTCCTTGCTTGGCTATTTCATTGTTTCGGTGTCGATCCCTCCTCTCTTGCCCTGTGTTTCCTGGTTACTTTTGTCCCTGCTCTGGAAGCACTGCTGCTCGCAGCCCCATTTCAGCGTCAGATTAAAAAAAAACCCAAAACAATTACATGAAATTAAAGAGAAGAAAAGAAGAAATTATCATCATGTACCAAGATTTCCAGTAAACAGATAGGTAACGAGCAAAAAATAGGCCAATATGCTGCAAGGCAAGCTGCAGACAGATCTGGGGACAGAAAACCCGCTGCCCACCTCCCAAGCGCAGCTAAGAAATCCCTGTGTGGTCACACGCTGTCCTCTGGAGCAGAGAGGAGAGAGGTCAGGGCAGCCAGCACTGTAAGAGCCTCTTTATTCTTGGGCAGTTGCACGAATCTGATCACTTGTGCCCTTTGTGAGACATGGAAATCTGCCTTCTCCTCCCACCCCCTTCGCCAGCCCCTCTTCTGCTCCTCCTGCTCAGATGGGGACAGAGACAACTCCTTGGCTCCAGAGGCAAAGACCAAAGCAGCAGAGAGGCTGTGGATGCCCCTCTGGCAGGACCAGGCCCAGATGAGCACACACGGGAGACCTTGAGAACAGCGCTTTGTTGGAGCAAGGGGAGGGGAGAAGAAGGGAAGGACAGTCCTGGGGCTTGCACATTCCTTGAAGGGCTCACCCAGACTCCCTTGTGTGAGGCACGAGGCTGAGGGGTGGAGACAAGTCCAGGGTGTCCCACTGCAGTTCATGCCTCTCCTACTTCTCCCTCTCCATCATGCTCATGGGCTTCAGGAGAATGGCACGCTGATCACCTCCGTGCCAGCAGACACATGATGCTCACATAAGTATCACATGATACATTTAGATTAAACAAGGGTCTGGGCTAAGTTCATTACACCCTCATCACCACACAAAGCTGGGCTTAGACCTCCTAGTTCAGAGACCAGACCACAACACCTCTGTCTCAGGGGCTCATTCAAAGTCACTGCTGAGGGAGGGCTTCAGGGTGGAAAGCTCTAGGTAGGCCAGGGCAGTCTGGTGAGCAGGGCTGTAAGCCTGGGCTACATGTTGTTGCTATTCCTTGCAAAGCAGTTCAAGCAGCTCGGGAACCTCAAGGAACCTTTCCTAGTCTCTCCTCTTTCCACCTCACTCTCCGACAGTTCCCATCCACACTGCATTGTCCCCTATAGGAAGAGAGCATTCTCCACAGCAGCCCCTGTCCTACTCCTTTACCAAGGCTGTCCCCTCCACACACGTCTCCTCCCTCCCACCCAAGCCACCAGGCTGCCCCCCAGCATTCTCCATCTCTGCTGTCACTTCTCGGATTGACTCTACACAAAAGACTTGCAGCTGCAGGTCTGGAGCAACCAGCCCCTGGCAACCTGACGGGTTAAGGGCACAGAAAATGTTCAAGCTTAGCAGGAAAGCAGCGGGGAAAAGCCCTTAATCCAAACCCTGTGGAGGCAGGAGACTGCTCCAGTTCAGCCAAAGATCTGGGACCGCCAGGATACCCACTGCTGCTTGGCCAGCAAACCCAGAGGGGTTTGCAGCAGAGTGGCTCAGCCCCCCAGACCTCTCTAGGGCAGCTCAGGCTGCTACGGCTTGAAATCTGCTGCCCCTGACAATACTGAGCAGCAAAGCCTGACAGATCCATGTGGTGAGTGGCACCGAGCTCGAAACCAGGCTAGGTGGGTGCTGGGATTTCTGCCACTGCCCAAGGCCCAAGAAGTCAGCGCTCATCATGGCAGCGTGACCAACTGACAGCATCCCAGGGCACAATGATCAGCCACGTTTAGGAGCACAGTACCATGTGCCTGGGCAGGAATTAGGGCATAAGCAAAGCCAGGGAAGGAAAGACCTGGGTTAGGCTGACCTAACCCTTGGGCTAGGCCGGCAGTTCAGCTCTGGGGTGCTGGTGGAAGTTCAGATGGCAGGCGCAGGGAGAAGCTGCACAACTCCTGCTTTGTAAGGCCTGCTCCGAAAGTTGTCTGGGGACTGGGTATGCTCAAAGAGTGCCACAGCAAACGCCTGCCAGGCACCAGCCACACCACCTACAGCCACGAGAGCTAAATTAGCACTCAAGCACTTGGGCACTTGTACTCACAATGCCTGCAGTGAGCTGCGTGCCGTGCTCCTCATAAACAAGTCATCTGGAAAATAAGTAAGCCTGTAAAAATCCAGTCCATCACAAGTTACCAAACCTGTTTCAGAGTAAAACAACCTAGAGCAGCTCATGCCAGAAGCCTGGCAGTGAAGCTGATACCAAGCTTCCCCACCAGTGGGACTCCCTTGGTCCCAGCAAAACATCCCTGGCACTGATGGCAGCATGGGGATGCCACGTGGGACTTTGTGGTGGCCAAAGCTGGCAAAGTATCATAGTTTCTTGTACAGACTTGAGATCCACCTCTTCCTGGGCTCCTACCAAGCGCTCACCTTTCCTCGTTCTCATAATTTAGAAAGCAGATGAGTTGGCCTTATGTGGGGTGCTGCCAAAGAAGAAAGTCCAAACCCACTGAACTGCACATGGAGCCAGCAGCCCCGGTCCCTGTTCCCCTGGATTTGCTGAACGTGCACTGCTCCATGGACAGTGCTGGATGCTGTTCCTGCACACCTCCAGGAGGATTCCCAATGTTTTCCTCCAGGTCTCAGCACCACAATGCATTTTCTCCCACTGTATGTTCAAAGCCACCAGAGATCTTCAGAATGTGAAGAGATTTCTAGGAAGCTAGGACAGGGAGAAATCGATCTCCTTCTCCCAAAACAAAACAGAAGCAGAGCCTCCCTACCCAAAACCTTTCCATCTCCTTCTCCCAAAACAAAACAGAAGCAGAGCCTCCCTACCCAAGACCTTTTCCACTGATGGCACTTCTAGCTGAGGACCGGCAGCTGGGAAACCTCTGAGCAAGCTCAGATGTACCTGGCCTCAATCAACCATGTCCCACACAAAGACAGGGCAACCATGGTAATACTCTGCAAGTGAGTCTCTTTCTCTGACTGCCAACTTCTAACCCATACTCAAATCCCAGCAATGTATTTTTCCCCTTTTTGGATGAAGAAAAAATAAAAAGCAACACATCAACCTCGCACTGGAGCAACTTTCTTTTTCAGCCTTAGAAGGAGGCTCCCCCATGCAGGCAGGAGGCATGTGGCTAGGGCAGCAAAGGCAAAGATGGAAGAAAAACTGTTTCATTTTGAGACCTTGAAACAAACAAAATGAGAAGAAACAAAAAAAAAAAAAAAAGAAAAAAAGAAAAAAGAAAATAAAAAGAAAAAAAGAAAAGAGGGTGCCTCGTTGGCTTTTCTTTCCCCCCCTTTCAAGCGCTACAAAAACAGGAAACAAAGGAGAAAACATCTCATGGGGGGAAGGGGAGGTAAGCGCTTTATACGCCCACGAAAGAAAGATTAACCACATATTTTATTTACTATTTGTATTACAGTTGCACCGTGGAGTTCAACTAATTCCGAGCCAGGGCTCTGCGGGTTTGTGCAGCGCCTAACGCTGAGAGGGGTCCTTCCCCCAAACCCACCAGGCACATATTCCACTTCAGGCAAACCCTGCACTGACACCCCCTTTCCTCTGGCAGACACCCACTTCCAGCCTCCTTCACCCAGCCAGAGCACTCCTGCCCCACCTTCCAGCTCAGCTGACAAAGTGCTGGTGCTGTCCCCAAGGAGTTTTGAGTCCCTTTTCCCCTTCAAATTGTTCTGTAACCAGGGATAAGGTGCCCTTCGAGGCAGGTTGGCAACACAGCCAGAGGAATAAATGCTAAAAAAGCAGAGTGTATGGGGAGCATGTTTGCAGGCTCCAGACCCTCCTCCGGACCATGGGGGACATCCCCTCCACAGCAAGTTGATGTTGCAACCCCCACACTTGCGAGTCCCCTGCACCAAGGTCAGGGCTCCGATCCTCCCAACTTTGACTCATTTCTCAATTAACGGCTTTCTGAACACAAGCCACACATGGAACAAACCTCTCACAATGGGGCCTCCCCCAGACCTCCCAAGCCCAGTGTTACTCATCTGCCCCCCAGTCCCAGTCCATCTTTTCTCGGGATGCTCCAAGTGCGGCTCACCGCCGCTGCAGGGTGAGCAAGCAGCCAGGAATCCCGGGCCCAGCTCCCGCAGGCGGGAAGCCGTCACCAGCTGAGCTCATGCACCCTAATTCGGGAGCCGACGAGGCGAGGCCACCTTCCTTGCTGGCTGGCAACCGACAGCTTTCAGCCGGAGACCTAGCCATGGCCATGGAGCAAGGGCTGGAAACCTGCTGGGTGCTTTTCCCAGGGTTTCATCCCTACTCCAGCCACTTTGTGGAAGAACTGATTCAACTCTAGGGAGGATCCTTTGGGCTCACCGTCTCCCAGCTTGGTGCTGTCCTTCACTGACCCAGACTCCGTGCACCCAACCGAGCCACGCGCCCAGTAGGAAGAGACAAGCTTATCATCACAGAGAAAGGAAATTAAGATAACGTGGCGATGGAGGTACCGAGGGATTTGGCCAAGGTCACAAAATAATTCCATGGCTCTACAATACAACCGTCTAACACTTTTGGTGTCTGGCCACATATCCTAAAATTTCAAGCCAGGGCCAAAATCCAGCCTAGGCAGTGGCAGATTTCTGCCAGGTCATTAGCAGTGTGCATCCGCAAGAAGCGGCGAACATCCAGCCATAACAACGGCAGCAACAACAAAAAAAACATGCAGCAAGAGTGGGAATAAATGAGATCAAAGTGTCCTGGAAAAGGACCTGGAAAAATAGTTTCGGTCCCTGGCTAAGGCTCCTGGGAGATGCACATGAGAACCCCATTCCAGCCCTGCACAGCCCTCCGGAGGTGGCTCCCCACCCTGGCAAAGGGAAACCAAAATGACTCCCTATAAATAGAAGCAGAAAAGCGCTTCTCCAAAAGACTGACTGGGTCTTTCCCCTTCCAGCGTGTGTGGTGGAGCTGCTGGCACCTCCGCGGAGGTCCCTGGTTTTCCCCCAGAAAACCTGGAGGGGAAAATAACCTTCCTGTGAGCTCAGGCTGGCTCCTCTCTACACAGAGCTGCACCCCCCCGCCCCACTCCCAGGCCTGGCCATCCAATTGGAAAGTAATTATACTGCAATTTTTATTTATGACTTCTTCGGTTTTTTTATTGCTAAATGGTGACTCATTTTGGCAACATTAAAATACACAGGAAATCATCCCCATTTTACAGTAATCACCATTCAATTCATTGTTAAATATTTATTCGGCAGACAAGCGCTGAGCCTCTTTCGAAGGGTCGGAGGGGAAGCGGAGGGGCAACTCTGAAAAGGGGGAAGGTGGTAGAAGGGTCATGGCAGGGCTGGCCGCAGGGCTGGTAAATGCCTGCCAGAACTGGAGGGTGGGGAGCCAGGGGTGAAAGCTCCTGCCAGATGGCCTGGCCAAGAGCAAAATACAGACCCACTTTCCCTCGAATCCAGCACAACAGCCCAAGCTGCTCTAGGGAGAGAGGCAGCCCTGTGCCCCCTAATAAAAAATCACATTATTTGGCCAAACCCCAAGACTGAATCCCCACCAGTGAGACGTCATGGGTCTCTGACACGTCATGGGTCTCTGACACGAAGCTCTTCCATTGCCGGGGGGAAGAGGATGGCGGCCACCAGCCCCAGTGGGAGGCAGTGGGAAGAGCAGGCAGTTTGACATTCACAGGCTTTACAATGGACAGGGTCTGCTCCTGCAGCTGCTTTGTCCTCCCAGGAAGCCCAATTTTGGGGTGACTCGACCTCAGCTGCAGACAGCTCTTCTGCCTTCCCCCAAACAGCTGCATAGCTCAGCACAAACCTGGCAGACGACCCCTCCAAATGCCCCTGGCCCAAGACTGCAAACCTTCCCTGCAGAGTACACACCCAAGGGACCGTAGGTCCCACAGCTCAACAGCTACAAAGGCCCCCCCAGCACAGACACCTTCCCTGGGGAGCTCCCCTGGCACCCACGGGCTCCGTCACTGCTTGGCTGGGAGGCCACCCAACATGTCTGCCACAGGGGGACCCCGGGCGGAAGGAGGAGCAGTGCCAGGATGGATTTTGTGTAGGTCCTACACAAACACAGGAGGACAGACATGGCAGGGAAGAGGGTGGCTGGGTGGTCCCCAGGCTGGGCAAACCCAAGTGTTGGTTGGACTCACCCGGATCTCATTGCGGCGGATCTCCACGTCGCAGACCGAGTGTCCCTGGTGGGCCCCGCTGTAGTAGCAGCAGAACTGGCAGACGGCCACCTGCTCGGCCTCGCAGTGGTATAGGCGGTAGGCGTTGTGCTGGGGGCAGCTCCAGGCCCGCACGTCCTCCGCCTCCACTAGGAGATGCCCCCGGGCCGTGGAGGGCTGCTGCAGGTGGGTCTGGACGTGGGACTGGCAGCACGGAGCCTCGCACCTCAAACAGATCTTCTGGGCCGGCAGCGGCGGGCCGCGGCGGCAGAAGACGCAGTGCAGGACTGAGGGGGGCTTCTCCAGGTTGAGGGAGTTGAACTTCTCCACGATGTTGGTGAGCTTCAGGTTCTTCTCCAGGTTGGGCTTCTGGTTGTAGGCCTGGTTGCACTCCGGGCACCGCACCAAGCCCGACTCCTTGGCCCACGCCTCCCCGATGCAGCCCCGGCAGAAGTTGTGCTTGCAGGGCAGCTGGACCGGCTCCACAAAGACATGCAGGCAAATGGGGCAGATGAGCTCCTCTTCGAAGCAGTTCTTCCAATTCTCGGCCATCTCTGCCGGCAGCTCTGTCGACGCTTCCCCCCAACCACTTCGGTCGCTCAGTGCGGTCTAGGGGCGGACGCCGGGGTCTGTCCTCCCTGAAAGGGGAAGGCTGATGGTGAACGGACAGGCTCCCCCCTCCCCGCAGCACACGCCATAAATAATAAACCGCAGCAGATTTTAAAATCGGGGATAAAATAAGCCACAGAGCAGCACTCTAGGAATATCCGGCAAGAAAACGCAACGTCCCCATCGCTTCGTTAAAAAACAACACAAATGGTCAAAAAAAATCCCAACATGATCCCGTTGGACTTACAGCCCAAAGTCCTAACTACCCCTAAAAGCCATTTGCTCCTTTTTACCCCAGAAGGTGAACTGAAACTTACCAAAGGTTGAAAAAAATCCATACAAAATCCAGCAGCAGAGTCCAAGTTCCATATAAAGCTCCTAAATTTAGCGCTCCGGATCAGATTTTTCTTTTCTTAGGTTTGCAACTGACATTCAATATTTTAAAGGGACTTTTGTCCCCCACCAAACCTGGCCAACAGCTGAGGGCAGCGACTCGCTCGGGCTTTTTTTTTTCCCTTCCCTGTATTTCTCCTCCCTCTCCCCCTGATGGGAGTTAGGAATCAGAGTCTTTTAAAGGAAACAGATCAAAGGGTTAAGATCCAAAACGGGAAAAGGAGGAAGATTGAAAAAATAATAATAATAGCGACGATGACGATGGCGGAAAAACGAATTCTCTCTGCGGCCCCCGAGATTTGCTTCTAAATCGGAGGAGCAGCAGGGAAAAAAAGGAAGAGGGGGGGGAAAAGACAAGACAGGAAAGAAAAAAAAAAAAAAAAGAGAAGAAAAAAAAGCTCTCTCGCCTGCTTCGAGATTGCGAGGTCTTGAATGGGAGAGCTCGGTCATTCAGAGCAAACGCCAGCCCAGAACAGCCCGCCCAGCTCCTCCAACGCTCCCGGAGAGGGATGGGAGAGAGGACGGGCTTTGCCACGGGGGGTTCTGAGCCCCGCGGACCCCAAATCAACCTGCTCTCACTTCCCACCAGGGGTGGGGGGAAAAAGGCGCCTGGAGGGTCCGTCCTAGCCCGCTCTCATGGCCGGCCCGGGGGTCGCAAACCCCCGATGGTAACAATGCTTCGGGGCGCACGGACGGCGCCCGAGCCGGCGGCGGAGCGCTGCCTTCCCCGGCGCGGCCCCGCCGGGAAGGGGCGAGGCGGCGGCGGGCAGCCGGGAGGAGCCGGCCGGAGCGAGCGGTTCCGGGAGAGCCGAGTCAGCTCTCAGCCATCTTGAGCTGCCCGGCTGAGAACAGAGACCGGGAGCGCGTTAAAAATAAAATTAAAAGATAAATAAATTAAAAAAAAAAAAAAAGGAAAGAGAAGAAAAAAGGGTATTTTAAAAAAGAAATTATAAATAAAGTCACCAGAACAACCCCGCTCCCGGGAGCCACCTCCTTCGCCTGCCCAGCGAGGCTCTGCGGAGGGGCTGCGGGGCCAGGCGAGCCCGAGCCGAGCCGCCCCGTCCCGGCGGGGCCGCTCAGCACAGCCCCCCGCGCCCGCCCCCGCCGCCTCCTCCAGCCATCTTGGGGTCGCCCTGGGCGCCGGAGCCCCACGCCCCGGCTTCCTCCCGCCGCCCCCGGGGAGGTGGCCGCGGCCGGGGGAGGGGGGGGAACGCGGAGCGAGGCGGGTGGAGGCGCGGAGCCCCGCAGCGGGAAGGGGAAGAGGGGGCGGCGCCTCGGGCTCAGCCCCGGCGCGGGGGGCCGGGGCGGCGGCGGGGGGCGGGCGGGGCGGCCATGGGGGCGGCGGCCGCGGGGATCGATCAACCGTGGAAAGGGGTGAGGACGAGCGCGCCCCGCCCCGCTCGGGAGCCGGCCGGGGTGGGGGGGGGCGGAGCGGAGGCGCCGGTGCCGCTGGGTCTCGCCGGGCGCTGCCGCCGCCGCCGCCTCGGAGCTGCCGCTGTGCTGCGGCGGGAGCAGCCCCGCCCCGCCCGCGGGACCGCCCCGCGCGTCACCGGGCCCCGCCCCCGCCCCGCCCCGCGGCCCCGCCGCCGTAAAGGGGACACGGCACCGCGGTGGGGCCCGGCGCTGACGGCCGCCGATCTCTGCCGCTGCCTTCGAGGAGGTCGGGCTTGGGAAGTGCCGTCTGGCCACTGCATCCCTACGCGGCCCGCGCTGCTCAGGGTGCCAGTCCATAAAAAGGCTGATTGCACTGGATCCAGTGCACATCTGGATCACAGCTGGTGCTGGGCACCGTCCTCATCGCTGTATCCAACTTCCTCGCGGGGGGAACAGGAGGGTTCCCCCCGCACTGAACTCGTCTCTCTGGCAGCTAGGGACGGGACCCGAAGAAATTGCCTGAAGTTGTGTCAGGCGAGGTTGAGGTTGGACATTAGAAAAAGGTTCTAGTTAGGCACTGGAACAGGCTCCCCAAAGAAGTGGTCATACCACCATGCCTGCCTGAGTTCAAGAAGCATTTGGAAAACATACTCAGGCACACTGAGGATGTTTAATTCTTGAAGATGTCTTGTGCAGGCCAAGAGTTGGATTCGATGATCCTTGTGGGTCCCTTACAACTCAGAATATTCTGGATTAAGTGCCCTCAAGAGCCTCCTGTCCCCTCTTGGCTGGCTTCTAGATGTGTGTTACTTTGCACAGGACTATTTAGGTGCATTTTGTCCCTGTGCAGAGCCACAGCCGTTTATCCCCTGGGGTCTTTCCCAAACCAGAAGCCCCAGCACCTTCTGCCAGAGCTCGAGGCACAGAGGTGTCTCTGTTAACAGCTCTCCCACCAAATGTTTCCACAGCTGTTTTGCAGGACACTGTATTTCTAACCCCTGCCATATGTGCCAAGCTGCTGGGAATAAAGCACATTTCTGGTGGAAATCCATTTCGCACTGGCAAGAGTGTCAATGGCTCAAAACAAAAGTATTTACATCAAAAAATGCTCAGGATCCACAGTCAGGTTTGTGGTGGAGTGACAAGAGGGCAAAGGCTCAGTCAGCAGCTTTGGGATCTGGCCCAAAGCTGACCCTTGGGTGACGCTCTCTGATGGCAATTTGCCTCTGGGAGGGATTTAGCAGGAATTCCCCATCTGCGGCCTCAAATGTCTGAAGACACCACTCAGTAGTGTCTACTATAGCATCCTATATCCCAGTGCCTTGGACCACCCAGGGCAGCCTGCTGGAGGGATGAGCATTCCACACCACTCCCAGTATGGGGATTATCCAGGTCTTTCCACACTATGTTTTACAGGAACCCCCTGTGCATGGGCAGGCCCTGCCTAGAGACACTCTGATAAGGAGGCAGTGATGGCTTCTGCTGCATGACTGAGGCTCACCCCGTGTCACCCCTCGGCCGCCCCCCTCCATTCCTGCCCTCCTGGGGCTCAAGTGCCGATTCCTGAAAAGGGAGCAGTTTGCCATGTAATTCCTGTGCCAGGCCTCGGAGTCCACGGGCTGTACCTCTCCTCCAGAGTTTTACAAGCCAGCCGGCAGCCAGGGCTGGTGGGAGCTGGGCAGGGCAGTGTGAGATGTGTCAGAACCGCAGTCGACTGGTGGAGGCCGTGTGGAGGCAAACCTCTCCTCGAAAAGTCAGCGCAAAACTATTCATGACTCTCACTTCTCTATAAACACACACAATACCAGACAGCCTCCGGTGACAGCCACCATACCCACCCCAGCCAGCACAGGGCTCTTCTGCAGGGGCTTCTCAGGCCCCCTGTATTCCCACCGTGGCTGCCCTGGGGAAGCTGGCTGGTATTTACCAGTACTTAAAAGAGGAAGGTGGATGGGATGGGATGGGCCTTTGCCAAGCTGAAAGATGCACCCTACGCCTGACTGGGAATGCCTCTGTCCTGGGACTGGTACTCTGTCATCATACCCACATCTGGATGATGCCATCTCCCTGCCCGTGCCAGAGAAACTCCCTTGGCAAGGGAAGCCCCAAAGCCAGGCTGGGCATTGCAGCCCTTCCACAACTAGCCAGAGCTGCCTGGAGGAGCTGGCTGTAGACAGGGCCCCCTCTGCCTACACAGCTCCCAAACCCCTTCCTGACAGTGTTGGGTGGCTGATGAAAACCAGCAGGAGCAAGCTGCAGAATTCCTGCCCATGCTTCAGTCTCCCCTCCACCAGGACCTTGGTGTGGGTCCCAGACCCACAGAGGGGCCACGGAGGTGGTTTGAAGCTGAGTCCTGGTGTTCATCCCTCAACCTCCCCCAAGCCTCAGTTTTCCCAGCCACTGCCAGGCCATCATTCCAGTTTGCCAGAGGTCTCCCTTCAGCAGCCCTTAGTCCCGCTCTGGAATGACCACTTCCTGCCCCCTGTCTCCCCAGTAAAGTATCAGCATCTCTGCTGAGCCCTCAGTGAGCACTGGCTGGACTGCAGGTACCCCCTGCAGAGCCTTGATGCTCAGGCACTTGTCACTGGTGTCTGGCATTGAGGTGCATTGCCTGGTATGGATGACGTCCCTGGGAGCAGGGATGAGCTTGGCTGCTCCACAGAGCCGAGGTACCAAACTCATTTTGGTGTTTAGGGCTTGGGATCCTGCTGAGCTGATGGTAGAGGGGGGGGTTTTTGCAAAGATTTACAGAGCAGTTGGCTCTTAATGTGACACCATCCCTGTCTGCCATGACCCTCCCTTGGGAACAATCCCGAAGGCTCTGGCACCCAGCCCTGCACCTTCCCCAGAAGCCTTGAGCCCTCTGGAAGTGACACAAAGTCCTGTGTTTCTTGGGTCATTTATAACTCAATTAACTCATCAGAGAAAAAACATCACTCCCCTTCTGTCCCCTGCCATGTCAGGCTGGTGAGGTGTGATGGAGAAAGCTCCCTCCACCCTCTTCCATGTGATTAACACGCTGAAGGTTTTCACTGATGTTTATGTTTTAAGCTGGGTTTAAGGATGAGGGAACTTGCAGGGTGGCAACAGTCTGGTTTCCAACACTAAATCTGTCAGCTTATGGCCATCCCCTGTTCCTGTTTGGGGTGGAGGAGGAGCAAAACAGCCCCGTGGAAGAGGCACAATGCACAGGTCTGCATGGTCACCTGCTGACCCAGCCCAGGACACACCACCAACATGCACCATTTGTGCCCAGCCATCCCATGGAGTCACACCTGTCCCTCACACACTGTCACCTGCCTGCTGTGGCATCCTCCCAGCCCGAAACCTTCTGGGAGAAGATGCACGTGTGTATGCAGTGTGTCTGCAGGAGAAACCTCCTGTTTCTGACATTAATAAAAAGGGACCAGAAGCAGGGTGTGCAGCCTGGTCCCCACAGCACACAAAGCAAGTTCCCAGCCCCCCAGGCACTGGGATCCAGCGACACCCACATGTGACACTGGAAGCTGGGAGCAGGTCTGGAATGATGTGCTGGGTGCAGGGATGGTAAGGCCCCGTGAGAGAGCCCTACCCTTGTGCAACGGGTGCGCAACTGGGGCTCCTCTTGGGGCAAAAATGCTGGGCTTTCTCCCTTCCTCCCTGAGCCTAAAGCGTGGGCCAGAGTGGGTGTAGAGGGCTGGCCAAGGGGGAACTGCATGTCAGGGTGTTGGAGGGGAGCTCTGCTTTGGTTCGAGCAAACCTGGAGTGTAACAGCCCAATCTGAGGCTGACTGGCCAAATCCAGGGCTGTACAGCCAGACAGCTGTGGAGCAGGGGTGATGCTCCAGGGCTCACCACCTTGGCTGACCTCGGGGTGCTGGTGGGGGCTGGTGAGTGCGGCAGCAGGTCCGGCAGCTGCGGGGCTGGAGCAGGGGGAGCCCGGACGAGGGCCGATGTAGTTCCCTGCTTGGCGGGGTTTCTTTCTATGCAAATGCCTGGGAGCAGCTGCCCTGCCGGCGTGACTCATTTCCTGCTCTTGTGTCACATTCTGGTCAGGCCAGTTTGGCAAAGGCTTTCTTCTCTCCCTCTCTGGCTTCTCCTCCTCTCCCCAACGCCGAAGGCTGGGATGTGCATTTGCTCAGTCCCTGGCAGGATGAGGCAGGATTTTCAGGAAACTGCGTCAAAGCCACAAAACCTCCATATATATTAAAAAAAACCCCAAAACAACCAAACAAAAAAATCCAGCACAATTTTCTCTCATTCTTTTTTTCTGAGCACGATGGAGACTGGCGGCCAGACAGGCTCCTCTGCTCTTCCCCCTCCTGGGGCGGCTCCTTCCCCTGAGACCCAGGGAACAGGACCTGGCAGAAAAGCTGTAATAGTTTGCTGGGTGGACAAGGAGAAAAAATGCAGCTTGGTCTCATTTTACCTTCTGCTGCCAGTTGCAGAAGTGCTGCCAGAGCCGGGCTGCCAGTGGACAGCCTTTAACAGGGCATAGCTGGCTAGAGCACCCAGGGCAGCCGCCATCCCTGGAATTTGCCCGGTATTTCTTTTTCCTAAGCAGAACTCTGGGGCAGTCTCACCACTGCACTCTGAAAAATGTACTGGATGGGGTCAAAAGTAACCCATTCATCTTAAAAGGGGTCTGGAAAGGATGGTAGCAATCGATGACAGACCCCAGTGTGGTGAGTCTCCCACCACAGGTTGGGAAAAGGGAAGGCAATTCTGGCCGTGAATCCCTCTGGCTGTTCCCACAGTCTGTCCAGGCTGGCACTCCCCAAAGCCCAGGCTGTGCCACAGGTAGAAAAGTCATTTTTTACGGCATTTCCCACCTGATCTGTGTTTTAGTGGTGAGGTCAGGATTTACAGCCTCCCAAGTGGCCATGTAAACCCTCCTGCCCCGAGGCTCTTGCTTTGGTGTGTCACCATCCCCTGGGTGCAGGGACACACAGCCCCTCACTGCCCCCAAGGCCAGGGCAGAAAGCAGCAGCCCTTTGCCTTGAGCCCGTGGCTACCAGTGGCCTGGTCCTCCCTCTGCACCAGCTCTTTCCCTGGTGCATCCTCCTCTGGCACAGCATCCCACACCATAGTGAGACATTTCCCTGAGGGAAAGATGGAGCTCCTCAGTGCTGCCAGCCCAGCAACAAGTTTGGGACATGAAGATGCCAGCATCAAATATGATCATGGGAGACAGGATGGCAGCAGGATCCAATCTCACCACCTCCATTCCCATCTGCAGTTCCATTCAGCCACTCTCCCACCAGAAGGCCCCTGTGGTCCCTGCCCAGAACAAGGTGTAATCTTTGCAATCTTCACATCTGTCTCTCAGCCTTCCTGTTCATTTTCTGCATGTTCCCTGCAATTCAAGTCAGCTCCAGCCAAATGACCCAGTGCCACACACCTGCTAAAAACGTGCCAGGGAGCTCTTGGGCTTTCCCATGAAAGCCAGAGCATCCAAGGCTGCCATGCCCTGTGCTACCCCAAACCTAAAGTCCCAAAGCTGAGTGGTGTCATGGGGCTCCAGTTTGATGCAGCTGGGGGAAACTGAGGCAGGTGAGGGCATAGGATTGCTCCAGAGCTGTGGCCCATGCACTCACTGCTACTGGGGTTTAAACGTCCTCTCAGAAAGCCTAAAGGTCTGTTTGCTCACAGTGAAGGGAAAAGCAGGAGAGCAGTGGTATAAATTAGGTCAGGAAGCATGGCTAATAAACTGTCACTTCTGATTGTGTAATGGGAGCAATTATTGGTTTAGGTTTTGTTAAGACACCAGGAAGGAAAACACGACCTGTCTGGGGGTAGGAGTGTGATGGCAAACAAAAAAGGAGGGTCCTGTTGACAGAAGGATGAAACTGCTTTTGTGTTGGAGGCATTTCTGTCTCATCCTGGTGTGTTGGCAGCCTGGGGCTTGAACAGACTCCTGCATGGGGAATGCAGGGAGGGGGTTCCCAGCTCTCTCTGTGCTCTCTCCTTCCCCTGGGCACCCCAGGGCTCAAGAGTCTCTAGACAGGTGGTTTTAACCCCTCTGAAGTCTCCCTGTCCATGATCCACTCTGCTCAGCTCAGAGCTTGGTGCTCACTGTCCCCCCACAGATCCTCCTTTGGGGTCCAGTGGGTACCTGTGGGCAGCAGGGCCCATGCTGGGCTCTGCTGGAAAGCCTGGGAGAAGTGCCTGAGCTCTTCCTGCATCTGATGGCCCTTCTCTCCCTGTAGAGCTGCCAGGCTCCCCTTGCTGCCCCCCACCTTGTGCTGCCCCCTGCACTGCTGGCAGCAAACACCTCTCTGTCCATCCCTCCCTGCTGCCAGTCTCTGAGGGGAGAGACTGCTGGTGGAGGTCAAGCAGAGCCTGTCCAGGACAAACTGAGAACCCTCCACAAACAAAACCCCAGGGCCCTGACAAACCTGTGGTGGGGACACCCACATCTCCTCCACGGGTGTCAGGAGAGTGGGAGGCTCCTGGAGTGAATCCAGCTAATGCACACCACTAAGGAGGGGCTGTGGCACCTGGCAGCCAGGGTTAGCCTTTAACCACCCAAAACATGTCAGAAAGGGAGAGGGAATTCTTGAGGCATCTATTAACATAAAAGGAGTCATTCTTTACGTTCAGTCCCACTTATGGCTTATAAATGATTACTGCACCTTTTAATAAATGGTTAATCAAGTGTTAGAGTCCAAACAAGTTGATGGGTTGCTTATTACCACAGTTTATAACCTTTTATGAATGCCTTCTGTCGATGTGCTTATAAACATCCATACCAAGTACTTCTCATGTCTTGACACGTTGGTCACATCTGTTTGAAGTTTATTAACCCTTGAGCTGCTTGCTAAGGGCAGGCTGGGGATATCCTGCAGTTGTTCTGTATCAATCTGTGCAGCTCAGAGGGCACACCTACACCAGCTGAGGGGTGGTCTGGGCATCCCCCTTCATCCAAAAGAGGCTCCAGGCAAGCAGGATGCAGCTGCATCAGAAATAAGTTGGCAGTGTGGTGTTGCTCTCAGAGGTGCATTTTTTTTTGGCCACCAGGACAAACAGCCAAGGGAAGTCAGTGGGAGATTCTTCCTCTCTTGAAGTCACCGAGCCGAGACAGGACGCCGTCCTGGGCTGCCCGCTTGAATCAAAACCACAAGTTATTGGGCTCAGTGCAAGGGGAATGGGGGGAAATTCTCTGGTCTGCAAACACAGGAGGTAAGACACGATGATTTAATGGGCTTTTTTGGACTAGAAACTCACGGAAACATCCTTGGCCATCGCTGTTCCTGTGCAGCCAAAGCCCCCCTCCCACCATGTTGCAAATAATGAAATGAAACTTTCAACAAGCTGAATAATCAGAAAACAATTTTCCAATAAAATCATTCCCTGAAATCTCCTTTTAAGGCAAGGACTGGGATTCCCACTGCCGAGCGTGTTCCCAACGCCTCGCAGCATTGTTCAGCTGGCTGTGCTGGGGCTGGGCAGGCTGCCACACCGCCCTGTGCCCCCAGGGATGCTCCCTGTCACACGGCCCAGCCAGCCCTCCACTCCTGAGCCCCTTTGCCTTTATGTTCCCCTTTTGCTGCAAGCTTCTGATGATATTGCTGTTCAAAAAGGAAGTGGGACATACGAGGTGCCATGGCCCCACGCTTGCTTCAGCATTTTCAACAGCCAGAGAAGGGATTTGTGCATTAAGCAGGCAGGGATGATCCCAGCCTGGGCAGCAAGCTGGGTCTCCCAGGTCATCTTGGCCTAGGACACTCTTGGAGATTTTTTAATATCTGCCCATGCTTTCTCCTTTGTTCCCTGCTGTCCAGTCCTTCCAAAGAGGGTACCCCATCTCCTGCAGCAGGAGCATCTCCAGCATGGGACAGCCCCGCTCGCTGCCCTCCAGCAGGTTATGATTTGTGGCCAGAGTATAGAAAGTCTGAGGAAATGAGAATGCTGGGAAAGGGCATTAAAAATACTCCTCCCCTAGGAAAAACAAAACCAAAACCTGAGGTACGCTTTCTTGGAAAGCCACTGTGGCAATGACTGCTGCCTGAAATGAAGCTGCAGGCAGTGCTTCCCTGTGGCAGGTGAGCAGTGGGGCATGGAGGGGACAGAGGGGACAAAGCCTGCACTGAGGCCACTGTGGCTGAGCTGCTATGGCCTGTCCAAACACTGCTTCAGTTCTTGTGAGTGATGAGGTGACAGGGCAAGGTGGTGTCATTTTTTTCCCCAGTGCAAACCCTGCCTGACAGCAGGAACAGTTGCTCTGAAAGCTGTTTGGAGAAGCTGGAGCTTTTAGGCAGGCCGTGGGTGCCCAGACAGGGAGCTGGGGCATGCAGGGGGTGTCCCTACAGTCTCCCCCCGCTCCTGCCATGTCCTGGTTTCCTACACCAGACCTGGGGCTATGACAAGCAGCAAGGATGCCTGCTGGTTCCCTGGTGTCCCCAAAGCTTGGCTGTGGGGCTGGGGGTGCTTGTCCTGTGCCAGAGGGAGGCAGCAGGATCTGGTCAAGCTTGGCTGCTCTGGGACCCTCTGCAGCCATGGCTTGGCCATCAGGCCCCCAGGAATATGGGGTGTTAACATGTTGGGTCCTATGCACTGGGTCATGATGGGAGCTTTTCCTCTGCACCGAGGTGCTGCTGTAGCCAGCTGTGCCACAAACATCAGCTGGGAGAGACAGCAAGCAGGAGAGAAATGAGGGAAAAAGAGGGGAAAAAGAAAAACCCAAAGGGACATGGTGTGCTGATCTGCTGTGAACCCACATTTCTGGATGTTGTATGACACATCCTTGTGGAGCAGGGGGCTGAAGCATGCAGAACACTTCCTTGCCATGTCTGCACAATCCTGCCATGGGCTAGGGGACGTGCCATGGGGTAGGGATGTGCCATTGGAAGGGACATGCTATGGGGGTGATGCTTTGCAAGGGGGATGGGGGTAAGAACTGTTCCTAGGTGCCCAAGTCCAGTCATGTTGGCTCTGTCCTGGGTGGGCAGGGAGCACCACAGGAGTAGGAGCCCCTTGCTGTGGGGGATGCTGCCTTGTTCCACCCATGAGAGCCCATCTCCCACCCCACTCCATCTCCCTCTTCAGCTTCACAGGTGCACCCTCTTACCCACTGAGGTTCCCAGGCACTGCCATTCACTTCTCAGATGGGAAATGAGCCCCAGCCCTCTCTCTACACTCCAGAAAAAAAACACACCAAGAGAGGAGCGAAATAAACAAACAAATCCTTCCCTCTCCTGGCTTGGCATCTGCTCACAGCCCTTCCATTATTAATTAGAGAAGCTGCCGGCATTATTAGCAACAAACCGCTCCTAATGAAGTTCAGAGCCGCAGATCCAGGAGGGGCTCCCAGACACTGCTTTTCAGAAACCTTAATTAAATTCACTGCCCGAAGGTGCTTTTGGCTGGGGTGCAGGCAGAGCAGTGAGGCTGCCTGGGCTGGGCACAGCCGTGCCGGTGGTGGGCCTTGGGGGAAGGGTGCCAGCAGGAGAGGGGCACCCCACTGTGCCACAGCTCCACGGTCCCCTCTGGATTTCGGGCCAAACAGAGGAATCAGCTGGGACGCAGTGCTGCAAAGGGGGTACTGCCTGGCCACCACAGGAAAGGCACAAGTGGATAGTTAAATTCATTAATTAAATTTACTAAGGGGCTGACAGTGAGGGCTCCCAGCACTGCTTGGGGTCCCTTGCTGGTCTGGCTCTGCCGTCCTTGCTGGGATGTCCTGGAGGGGCAGCCCTGTGCTGGTATATGCTTCAAAATTTGGAAGGCAAGAGGTGTGAGGGGTTCTTGGGCCATAGAACCAGTTGTGGGTGGCCTCTCTCCCCCCATGCCTGTCTGGGTAAATAACCTCACTGGGGAACCCCACTGACCATCAAGTGAGATGGTGAAACCTTACCAAGCTGAAGTGATGTTCTCTTTGTCACATCCAGCAGGGGCTGTTCTGCGCTGGCAGAGCTTGGAGATCTCACTGCTTTGCATTGGGGCTGGGACAATTTGTGTCTGGATGCAGCTGTGGGAGAGGTCTCAGGAAAAAGATGGCTTTCACGCCAAACTTCAAAGGGAAAGAAATCCTTGCAGAAATCCTTTCTGCTGATTGCTCCCCTTTTGATGCAGGGTGGGCTGAGATAACACCTGTGAAGAGCAACTGCAAAACCTGCCTAAAGCTGGATTTTGGCTCTCCGTGCATCCTTTCCTTTCCCTGTCATCCTTCCTCTGAGCACTGCAATCTCCCTTTCCCCCCGCCCAGATATTCCACCCTTTCTCTTTGGCCTTAAAGGCATTTATTACTGAGGAGTGTAAAAAGATTACTGCAAAATCGTTCTGTGTTACTGGGAAATCATTGCAACATTAGCTCAGTAATAATTTTTCATAAGTGTTTGCTGTGTCTCTTCTCCAACATATTCAGTCTCTGCACACACATCCACACCCCCACAAATCCCACTGAAGCCAGGAGGCACTTGGCCGAGGACAGGAACACGGACCTGACCTGACACTCACCCCAGCTCCCTCCTTCCTGTGCTGGTGGACGAGGTTGCCATGTTTCAGCCAACTGGCTGCATCCTTAGACCCACGTGCAAGCACTCCCTATTCCAGCTTGTCCAAAGAGCATGGAAAACCCTGGCTGTCAGGGCACTCAGGCTGCTTTGACTCAAGGGGTTTTGCCAGCAGATGTTCATGAAAGATGCTGAATCTGGCAGGTCCTGGGACCAGTCATTTTGCTGGGGTTTTAGGGGAAGAAAAGATCCCTTTCCCTCCCACACTTGTAGTCCAGAGGTCTGGGCAAGAGACCCCGCTTCCCTGGGAGCAGGGAAGAAGGTGTCAATGAGGAGAAGGAGCTGCCAAAGGAGTCACAGAGCTGAGCAGGAGACAGTCGGTCCCACCGTGCTGCCCGCAGAGAAGGACACTGACAATTCTGCAAATACCTTTAATGCACTTAGAATACACGGGAGGAAAAAAATTGTTTAGTGATTCACAAAAATATTACAAAAAGTCACGTGCAGGCGAAACACACCCAGCACTGCAATAACAATGTAAGAATTTACATTAGAAACTAATATAAAATATTTAAAAACCTCTGCTAGTTTAGCTTTCTGTTCGTTTTTTGTCTTTTATAAAAAAAAGGAGGAGGGGAGAGGGAAGAAAGGCCATCTACAAGGTACTGGTACACCGGCCACAGAAACACAGGCTCCTTCCAGCCCCACTGGGAGTGTCCTGGGGCTCCTCCATCCACATGACCCCTGCGTCTGCAGACCACACACACACTCACACACACCCCCAAACACACACACATGTACAAGGCTGAAGCACAGAAAAGCTCACCTCAGGGCTGCAAGGGCAACCCCAGGGGTCAGGGTTTGCTGTGGTCCCAGTCACCCATGTGTCCCCTGCCCTGGGAACCTTGCCTTTGCTCCCATTCAGCACATAGAACAAGTAGTGTCCCCAGCGAGAGGCAAAACCTCCATCCCTTTAAGAAAAGGGAAAAGTTAAGTGTGTCCAGCCTGGGCTGGACAAGAGAAGGGTTTTGAAAGAGTAAACTTGGGTTTGGAGCATGACTCTGGCCAAACTCACAGTACCAGGACTACAGGGCTGGATGGGTGCAAGGAGCATCCCAGTGCAGGAGCCAGGGCACCACTACAAGCCCCTAGCAGGATGCTGCCTGCTTCCACGGCACTGCAGATTCCCACTTTGGGGAAAGACAAAAAAAGCCCAGAGCTCCCCAGCCCGTGATCAGTCCCTACCAGGACAACATGGCCACTCACACCCACATCCCATTCCTCAGCTCCTGTGTGTTTTGCATCCTGCTTGCTTCTGTAGAGAGACCAGGGAGCCTTGTCACCAGCACCAGGGAGCCCTTGTGCTCCCATCCTGCTCGGGGCATTGTCACCAAGCCATGTTCACGGAGGACCTACCGCACACGGTGACAGCTCGGGCCCTCCCACCCTGGCTCCCGTGCACGGGAGAGTTTCTGGAGCTGCGCTTTCGCTGCAGTTGGGCCCCAGGGAAAGGAACAAAGGAGCCATTTTCATCTCCAGCCTTGTCGGGAGTGGAGGGAGAGGGCAAGAGAAAGGAACAGTGTTTGCAAA
This sequence comes from Serinus canaria, assembly GCF_022539315.1. Classification (NCBI taxonomy): domain Eukaryota; kingdom Metazoa; phylum Chordata; class Aves; order Passeriformes; family Fringillidae; genus Serinus; species Serinus canaria. Next base: position 22,540,939 of record NC_066320.1, on the reverse strand, counting down.
ACACGACAATGGGCAGGAAATTTTCTTCTGGTTTTTCGAGGTTGGGTTTGTTTCTCTCTCTCTTCCTCTTTTTAAAGAGGGCAGACACAGCATCAGGACAGTTTAAAAACAACCAGGCTCTGGCCAGCCACATCTGCCATGGACAGCCCTTCTGGGCTGACGATCCTCTCCTGCTATCGGGGCTCCACAAGCAGGTGAACGATGCTGTGGTCTTCCAGCAAGGGAAAAGGACAGGGCAGCCCCTTCACAGCAGACTAGAAGTGACGTTTGTGAACTGATGTGCCACTGACAGATTTTATGGTCTGTCAGCAACTTTAGGGGAAACAGAATCATGGTAGAAATGAAGAGGTGGTGAAGCACGATACACGGCAGGTTCACTGCCTGAGAGACAAGTCGATACGAGACCACATTTAAAACACATTTAAGCAACCTCAGGCCTATTCTCCATTTGAAAATTTGGACTCATGTCAAACACAAGGGTTGGGTTTTTTTGAAAGAAGAGAGAACAAGCAGACACTGCACAACAGAAAAAAAAAGTTATAAAAATAGTGAGTTGAAATAGAGCTTGTTAGGTCGAGAGACTTAAACCCAGCTTTAAAATCTTAAGAGGTGAACCCCATAGGTATATGTGGATTTTGAGATTGCTTTGGATACAGTCTGGGTGCTGTGCAGGCTGGCATTTATTAACAGGGACAGATGCACTGGAAGGAATTCTTAGTTGCTCGACAATTCATCTGCCCTTGCAGCTTCACTCAGAGGAAAAATTAAGGCACAATGGGTTCTCTCACAGGAGGGCAGTCACTGGGAGGTGGAAGGGCTCTCCTGGTGCTGGAACCCTTCCTTACCTGGTCCAGATGGAGTAGGGCCTGAAGCCCAAGACTTGATACAGTGGAGCAAAAAGGCACAAAGCCATGCTCTGGGCTAGGGGAAAACTGGACACACTTCCTCTGGTCTGAAGCTTTTCTCCCCACCTGATGTGATGCTGCCCTGCACTGGCCAGGTACAAGCTAGCAAAGCAGGACACGGACTCTGGATGCAAACCTAGGAGGAGCAAAGAGCCAAGCATTGCTTTCAAGTGTTTTGGGTTTTTTAAAAAAATATTTCTACTGGTCCCAGATGAAAAAAAACACAACCCTCACTTCTCCCAAGACCATTTGATGACCTGATGGTGTAATTTCAAAAGCCATCCAAGAGCAACTGAATATTTAAAGTGAAGAGCTTCAGAATATAATTTCAAATCACTGTTGGCAATTCCATGTAGAGTAAAACCAATATACACTATCCTCAAAGAATTAAACACAGCAGGCACCATCTATCTAAGCCACTGAAAATATGGTTACAGCAGCTACAAGACTGACTGCTCTGCTCAGATCACACCCTACATACTTTAATACTGAAATTATACATTCCTTGTCCTGTTTTTAATCAGAAATTGAGAGAGAGAGAGTAGCCCTGGCTTTTAAGACTTCTCCTGTTTCAGAATTGCTGTCACATGCTGGATTTTCAAGGCTCTTCATCCTTCCAAATATCTGAATTGACCTGCATTGCCAGATTTCTTCAAGAGAGAGGAATCCTGTACTCACTGCTTCTAAACTGCTTTCATTTCCATCCAGATCACTGTCTTTGGCCAACACCAGCCCCACAGGTTTTGGTTCCATACAAACCTGCTTCAGGCCTTCTACACAATCGAGAAAAAATCAGCACCAGTGGTCCTACCATCTCATCAGGTTTGGGCTAGAAAAACACCGTGGCATTTATTAGCACTGATGACTTCCCTCTTTCAAACTACTTGCTCACTAAAATACAAAGGTTTCTTTTCCATTTCACTCACACACAGACATGTCCTCTTGCCCCAAGATGAAAATATCCAAACTTCACATCTCATTTACTTGCCAGTAAGTAAGCCTTTGGCACGGCTGCAAACTTGATGTGAATGATGAGGGGATGTCCTGTGGCTGCCCAGCTCTTCAGGATACTGAGTAACTACAACTTTCTTACTCTTAGATAAGTTGCTGAGAGGCAGCAACATGACCAGGGAGCTTAAGGGCTGACTTTCACCAGGTTCTCAGAGCTGCTCTAACAATAAGACACAGAATTCTATTTTAGCAATTATTTGTCTAATATTTCCCCCCTTACCTAAATAGGAAGATTTCACTTCCTTCCCTCCAAGCCTTCCCCCCCTCAATTGTTATCTGGCTACCAGCAAAGATCTGTGAGAAAGTGTCTCAGAAATAGAGATTTCTGGCATGCCACCTGTTCATAACTCAAATACACGGAACTATATATAAATACATGACATGGAACAAAAATACACACACACACACACAAGGATACTGGCTGGATTATCACATGCATTCAGCGTGCTCCCTCTGAAGTCAATGGAAACCTGGCCCAGAGCATCTGCTGAGAGTAAATACAGTGAGGAAAACACTTGCATGAGAAAGGCAGAACTGGAGCACAAGCCAGCTTGGAGGAGGTGCTTTCCCTGCATATAGCACCAGATCCCTGCCATGAAGGCTCAAGGAGTTCATAGGGCAGGAGGTCCCAAGCTTTCCAGATGTGTGTCAGAGCCCAGAGAGGGTCTGATGGACTTCTTTCTGCCCCGTGCTGATCTCTGCAGGAATAGCAACAATTGACCTTCCAAATGTCCCTTCTCCACCAAGATGTGGATTTTAAACTCCTTTTAATGAGAGGTAGCATCTGGAAACAAGGAAGAGCAGCCAGCATTGTGGCAACAGGCCAGCTCTGCTGCGGCACCCACAGCAAGCTCGTACAAGAGCATCCATGGGCTACCGTTGGATGGCTTTGGGAAAAAATTGTAGTTGCTGCCCTTGCCTTTTTCCCACTGCCACAATTATCTGTTTGCCCATTATCTTGTGGTGGGACTCTTAGGCACGTTGTTTTTGAAGCTGGACTGGTAGGTTTTCATGGCACTTTCTCACCCACACTGTCCCTTGCACACACATCTACAGTGCAGAAGGGATGCTTAGAGCTAACCAGGACGATGAAAACTGGCCAAGAGATCCCATGGATGAATGCAGCCTGCCTCAGCACAGAAATCACTCTGGCTGGCACATGCAGATATCTGAAAGTTTGTTCTTTCACAGCAGGATTTTAAGATGATCCTCTGAGTTCAGACAAAATGACAAACTCATTTACATGTAAATTGCTTTCATAGCTTTGCAGAAAGGAAGGTTCTGCAGAGCAGTGTTGGACCCTGCATTTGGCCTGCCTTAAATTATAATATAAAAACAATTATAATAATACAAATACTACTTTGTACACAAAGCACGCCCTCCCCTGCAAACCCTGGCATGCTTCGATAGGTCCTACAGCCCTCTAGTCAATAGTCACCCTCTCTGCACAGAGAGACATTGAGTGACTTGCCTGAGGCCACAGAGGAATTCTGTAGCAAGTCCAAGGAAAGCTTTGTGGCTCCTAGCTCTGCTTCTTGACCAACATTAACCAGCCTCAAATATATGCAGAAAACATCAAAGCTAACTGTGCTGGGAAGAAATTAAATCAGAAAACAAACAGAAAACCAACCCCAGGGTACTGTGAGGCCTCCTGGACTTTGCTGTTTGATCAGGGGAGTTAAGTGTTAAAAGCTTTTGTTATACTTGTATTAGGATCACACAGCAAGTGGGCATAAACCACCGGTTATCTTGCAGGCAGAAAGGGGTGGAAGGAAAGCTGCACCTCCCCTGACAAGGAGTGAAGAGTTGTCACCAAAAGACAATGGGCAGAGGAAAGCTGGGGAATATGCATCAGAAACACCCTGCAGCAGCAGCAGGGGGTAAAGCCTGCGGTGGTTTGCTGCAGGTATCCACAGGGCCAGCAGCTGATGCAGAGACACAACCTGGCACTGCAGAGACCAGCTCCTCTACACACTCCTTTTGCTCCAAGGAGGAAGCCACAGGGATCTAGAGAGTGTCTTTTCAAACTGGTTTTGATGCTTTACAGTTCAAACCCATCTGAAAGGAGGAAGGTCAGCAACAAGAGCCACCACAGCGAGGCTAGAGGGGAAAATGGAGCTGCACTAGGGCACAACCCTGCTGGAACAGGGAGAACAGTTGGCTTCATTGAGGCTGCGACTCCTTTCTGCTGTGCCAGGGCAGCAGAGATCTCCACTTCATATGCTTTCAAGAAGCCCCCTGATCCTGCAGAGCTGCTGAAGTTGTCCCTGTGAACAAATGATCCTTTCTAGCTTCTCAAATTCTGTACAATAGCAAGGAAAAAATACTTGACAGTATCTCTTTAAAGATAAACACACTGTAAACAGGAGATCTCCCCCGCCCCGGTAGCTTTCTTCCTCTTGCTTGTGCAAAACCAGAGGTTGCGACCTTCCCTGGGGTTCAGGCACAAGGACAGGATGCACGAGAATAAAGTTGCCTCTGTTTGCAGTGATACCACAGCTAATAGCACCAAGACCAACACTTAAAACATGCCTAATTTGAGGGCAGGGAGGATCTGGATTTGTTTTTCTTGACTGAACTAGAAAGTTCATCTTTAAATCTGTTCAGCTTCAAGCATGTGAGCTTTTGGCCTCCTTTAAACAGGGGAAATACCATTCCGTTTCTAAAAAGAAAAAAAAATAGCACATGGAAGAACAGTTCTGCAGTCAGTAAAAGTTTGGCTAACAAAAGGACTCCAGAGTCACGTAAAGAACATTTAATCCATGGATTATAGGCTCGCACCTGGCAGAAATGTATGTGTAAATACAGGCGTGCAGAGCGTCTACACCCTGGGCTAAGGCAGAGGGGAGTTCTGCAGCTAGGAGAGAGAAAGGATTCTTACTACTAATTTTCATAGTTAAATATTTCTCACTCTCACTCACACATACGCAGGCTGCTCCCAGAGAGTTCAGCCTTGGGAAGGATAAAGGAAAGGGCTCAGTTCGGTCTGGGCTGGTGCTGAGTAGCTCCTCTTCTGTTTGCAGTGGTTGTGCAGCAAACTCTTTTTATTTGCAGGCAGAGTTTTTACTGCATTAATTATCCTGTGAGTCACTGGGTAATGGACAGTAACTTGGCTCTCCCAGTTGTTAGAATAGTGTAATTCAGCTCTAATGCAGTGGGTTGTCGAACACGGCATCTGGCAAGATGGAAACTTTCAGTTTCTTTTCAGGCCAGCTGTACTCCTTTGGAAGTTTAAACTGTAAGACAGTAAAGAGAACCAGTTAATGCATATCACTACAATCTGCACAGAAAAAGCAAAATTGTTGCAAAGGCAGGCAGCCCCATGTTATTATTATTTTTTAAAACAAGAGGCCACTAAGAAAACATTTCCCCATCAGTATGTTTTGGACAGCAGCGGACATTAGATAATGTGGCCTGTCTCAGCTGCCAAAGTAAAGTTCTGAGCTTTCAGCCCAAGCACTGTTTATTTCGTCAGATGAATTTTGGAGGGTTTCTGCCCCCATCACTATTTCCCCTTCCCAACCTCTCAGAAGATTTGCAGCAGAAGTGTCTTCCCTCCTATCTATTCCATCCTATCTAACCACGTCTCTTTTCTTTCACCCAGCCCAGCCCCCAGAGCCCACATTTGCTTTAAAGGGAGTCTGAGGGCAGCTTTCAAACCCCTGCTGTTCAGAGTGGAATGCAGGTGAGCCATCAGAGCTCTCTGGTGACAGGCAAACTGTGCTGCCCTGGCTGGGGAGAGCCAATGTGCCTGCACAGCATTCCTGCTGCAGTTCTTCCCACCTCTGGCACAAAGGCCTCACAGAGCCCTACAATGCCTTATGCTCACACAGGCACTCAGCTGCTCAGGCTGTTTTGCAAACATTGGCTGAAGCACACAGAAGGGAGATTTTTTTGCCCCAGTCTGGTTTACACAGCACTGTCTGTGGCCAATGTTTCCCAAACAAGGCAAGTCTACTGGTCCCACTCTCATGTCCCAGCTTGGGCTAGGAAGTCACCCCAACATCAACCCAAACACAACCAATTCAGGGACAGAGTTGCAAGGAGCCTTACCACCAAACCTTCTCACAACCACATGACCAGTGCCCAAGCATTCACACAGGTCTCTCAAACACAGCTGTGGGGTGGGAGTGAAGGTGTGAGATGGAATCTCTTAGGCTGCAAATCTGCCCCATCCACAGCTGAATGGCAACCAGTTCTACATAGGCATTTTATGCAATCCCAGGGGCCAGCCTGAGGACCCAAAACACATTGGGGGGGATAGCTCTGGAAGCCTGTTTGCAGGCTCATTTTGCTTTCAAAACTGTACTGCACCCAGTGTTGCACTGCCTTGCCCTGTGATACTCCCTGACATCCTGATGGGACTCCCAGGGAAGAATCTTGTGGGGACCCAACAGCAGCAGTGACAATCTGCCCTGGAGCTGGCTAATTCAGAATGGTTAAGGATACAGTGCTCCTCTCCTAGCAGAGTCCTCAGATCCAGACCAGCAGCACCATAGGCTTCCCAGGGCTGTTTGAATAAGAGAGATGGTACAAGGGGACAGCGCTGGAAATCATCAGTCTTTGTCCAATTACTTGTCTTTCTTCCCATAAGCACCCTGTTTCTGATGGACACCAACACAGGCTCAGTGCAAGGTTCCTGCCAAAGGAGATCCCCTCCAGCTGGCTGCTCCACAGCAAGGATGTCTCCAATATGAATTTGCTCCTGACCTTGCTCCATTTGCAGCTGCCCATGAGGGTAACCTGCAGTTAGTATCCATTGACCTTAATATGCTGATGGTTTGTGGTCTGATCCATGATCTGGGGGCACAGCAGGAGGATTCTTCAGGATAGAGGCTACCACAAACTCCTGTTTTCTTATCCTCTAGGAAACAAACAGCTCAAGTCCTATTTAAGCTTTTTTATAAACTCAAGCCCTGTGTATGGCTTGCACCATGTAATCTACTGGCCCTGCAGAGCCCTAGGAGTTCTGAGTTGCTGTCTAGGACATGTGAAAAGCATGTTAAGATACTCAGACAGATTATTTCACTTAATTTCACTTAACACAGGTGGTTCTTTATGTGGCAAAGGAAAGACTCCTCACAGTGTGGAGTCCTCCTCATTCTACCACATGAACATCATCAGCAACAGTCAGGCCTGCTGAGGAATGCTTTCAGTTGGCCCGACCCGGATCCTGCAAGTTACAAATCCTTGGAGGAATCTGGATGCTGAAAGATCACATTTCATCTCAAGTATTTTCCTTTTTATAAACAGCAGTGTTTCCAAAGCAATCCTCTTGGAGAAGTCATCCTTTGCATTTGTTTGTTTTTCACTTTTTAATTCAGCAAAGTCACAGTGAGTGGGAACCAAAAACTCTGTCGCTGTGCCAGGAGCTGCCATGCTCTTTGCCTCAATGGACAGTGAAGGAACATGAGCCATCCAAAGCCTCCACTTAAGAGCCTTCAAACCAAAGTGCTCCTGGGCTTCCATGTCACTAGCAAAAATGAGCTTTGGATTAGGTTTAACTGGATAAAAGCTGTCCTGAAAGTCACTGCACAGCCAGCAGCAAGCTCCCCTCACTCACACAGTGAGGAACACCCTGGCATTAAGTCAACTCTGGATTAAACAATTAGAGCCCTGAGATTTTCCTGGGGGGAGGGGAGCAGAGCAAGGGATGGGAGGGCTGTTCTACAAGCCAAGGAAAGTTTCTTTAGAGTCTGCAGGGAGCTGTAAAAAATGGGATTAAAAATATTACATGTCATTTCTGCCACTGATCTTTGAAGTCAAGCAGAATATTTATATGGCATGCATGGGAGACGGGGTGTTAAATGTTCCCCAGGAAGAGATCACATGGCAGTGGGAAATTTAGTACCAGCTTTATAAAGCCCCCCTGGCTGTTGCTGTAATGCTTCCAGACTGGTGATGGTCCTTCACACACCGTGCAGGACCAGCAGGTGAAGGCCAAGTAGCAGATGTGAAACAGCCCTGCCTGCTTACCAAACACACTAAAGGAGGCCCATACAACAGATTGTTCAAAAGTATATGTGCAGCCTTTCTGAAAGCAGGGAAGGTGATGTGCTAGGAGATGCTGGTGAGGACAATATCTATGCATGGCATGGAGGAAATCCTGCCATGGTCCAGCTGCACTGCTGTCATCTGGGGTGTTCAGATACTATGCTGGAAAAAATGCTGATGGAAATCAAAACACAGAGTCTCCCTTGATACCTATCCCTGTCTTGTATTTCTTGCAATCCCTTCTCTCAGTGCCTCAGTAGTTCGCAGCAGATGTGAAGGCTTAGCATGGCCTCAAGTCTATGGATGGAGCAGGGCTGCAGCCTGCAGGCTGAGGGGAGGATCAAAGACAAGCTGCAGGATGGGCTGAGCTCTCTGGGACAGTACATGGAAGATACAGGAATGATGCAGCCTTACTTCCTCTGGAGAATTCAGATCTTCTAAATCTTCCAGCATTCTCTCTACGAACTCTTCGGTCAAAAGGATCTGCAAAGGAAATACAGTATTTTATGCTTTATACTCTTAGTTTTAGCTAATTGCAAGGAACAGCATGACTTCTGCACGGAGCAGACTGTACCAACTCACTCCTTCCCATGTGTCTTTCTTTACCGCAATACAAAGGTTTGAGGGCAAGGAGCTCCTAACTTTGTATTCCACCCCAACCACTGAAAAAAAATGTTGAAATTACACAGTAATCTTTTTTGACCCTCAATTATCTCCCTCAGTCTAAAATTAGAGGCTCAGCTTTAGACAGAAAGAGTGGGGAAGGAGGAAAAAGGGTCAAGTAACAACTGTTGGAGAGACAGAGGGAGACAGCCACTTTTATCTGATCCATTGAAGTCAAGCTCACAGTTTAATCAGGAAACAGCAGCATAGGAAGAGAGAGAGCTGGTGCTCTGGGCATGGGGAAGGGCCTGACCCCAGTACAGCACATTGTTCATATGAACCAGATGCTGGGTACGGGAAGTGCTCCCAGAGGTGCCCACGCAAGGCACCCCCATATTGTGATGGTGCATGCCCATCCTGCATGTCTGTGCTGGGAAAGCTTTTGGCTCATCTCAGAGCCAGGTTGGCAAGCATGAAGCAGTCCAAGAAAACAGCTGCTGTCAAGTCAAAAGTCCTGGATGAGGACCACAACCCCAGCTCCATGGAGTCCCCCAAGTCACACAAACAAGAGACATCATGGGGGAAATCAGCCCTGGGAATTCAAGCAGAGGAACTCCCACCCTCTTTAAAAAAATATGTGATAGGCAAAAGCAAACACATCCTGCCCTCTTCACAAGAGCTGCAGAGGCCAGAGCTCCAGGCAGGACAGCTGGTTTGGCACAGGAGCAGAGACGGCCGTGCAGGACCAGGCAAACATCCCCACGCAGTGAGGGGGCCTTGGAGCAGCATTCCTGGGAGTTAGGTTGCAGCAGCATCCAGTGGATTATTATTTACATTTTAGCCTACAGGATTGTTTCTTTCTCTCTGCTCCTCCTTTCCTTCCTCTGGCCCACCCTTTCCTCCTCTCTGGCATTATTTTCTATCCAGAAGAGCCCACCATTCCCATGCTCCCTTTCTCACCCTTCCTCTCTATGTTCTTCCCAGCCATGAGCCCTGTGCTACAGAGAAGAGACTGTTCTAGCACCAAACAGTGGTGGAGCTAAGTAGCCAGTTACACTGTTCTCCACCTCACATCTGGAAGAGCAGCAGCCAGGCTGTCCCACTGCCCTGCAGAAAGCCCACCTCCTGTGCCCACTGGCTGCTTAGGACCAGTAACACCAGTGGAGAGCGAGTGACTGCCAGGATGCCATGGGCAAGTGGAAGCCTCTGTGCTCCATTTTGGCAACACATAAGCAGGACTATTGGACATAAAGAGATATGGTCTGGTCTCTCTTTCTTCTTTTGTTGGGCAAGACAAGAGATCAAAAAACCACTAAATCCAAATCCAAGGTGTCTGCAGTACTCTCCCCTCAACATTGCCACACTGCTGCCACTACACACAGATTTTCTGGGGATGATGGAACCACAACCTCCCCTTTCCACTACATTCCCCTCCTCACTTAGCTTCAACCTGCAGCAGGCTCCAGGCCAGGGTTTATGACCAAGCTGCTCAGCATGAATGCAGGTACCTTTACCAGGCCTTCCTGATCATACCTTGAGCCTGAAAAGCTCTGCTTCAGCTTGGAGCCAGCAGCTTGCTGCTTTGGACAGGACTCTGCAACCTGGCATCAATCTGCAGACTGGCAAGCTGAGGAACATTGCACTGAAACACGCAGTGCCACCGCAAACTGCTGCAGTCTCCTTGCAGGGGCCGGCAACTCTTCTGCCTCTTGAACTGGAGACGCTCATTTGCTCACTGTTTGCAGGAGGAGGAGGGAGAAGTCTGTCCCTGTTGGACACAGGAGGGCAACCTGATCACTCAGCTCAGGAGGAAGGGCTGGGTGGGGAGCTGGGGCTCTGCACTGAGAGGATCGCTTTCTGCGGAGGTGCAGTCTGCAGTGGGGTGAGGGAATGAAAACAATTTGGCAGACATTAAAATCTACAGAACAGCCGGAAAAAGGAGGAGGAATTGGTATTCACAGCAATCAGGCCAGGAGGAAATGAATATTCAGCCATCCACGGATGAGCAAAAATGCCAGAGGTTGGGATGGGTGAGAGAGCAGGAATGAGGAACTGCAGCTTTGGCAGGGAGACTAGATGTCAAGCACAGCAGGAAGACCCCTGGGCACTCCCAAGGTGCCACAGGCAGGAGAAAAATGGGAACCACGTGTGCAAGGCAGCCAGCTGCTCTGAGGCTGTAGGAAGACAAGACAGGGTATGCAGGGGTAAACAGCAAAGGGTGGAGAGAATGAAGGAGGGGATAGGTCAGGTCTTGGCTAGGGACAAACCTACATGGAGCACTGTGCCTATCACCGAAACTGGGGTATGATTCCTTAAGATGGCTGAGCCTGTCTACAGCTCACTGCCCTCTCTCATGAATTTTGGTAATCCAGCTGAAATAGAAGCACAAATTCCACTGATGCACTGAGCTGAACTGGCTCCCTGAAAGGTCTGACAAGTGGAGTGAGACAGGAGACCACAGCCCAGCTCAGCTGCATTTGGGGGCTCAAAGCAATGGCTGCAGCACATGAAAAAAGATTGCAACAGCTTCTGCAAGCCCTGCAAGGACAGTTAACTTTGGTGGTCAGCAGGTGTCACAGGTTGCAGTGACAAACTGCTGCAGTGACATTCACACACACAGTGTGAGTCTCAGAGCCTGTCCTTAACAGTCCAAGTCAGAAAAATACCCACCGTAAATGCTACTACCCCACACTGCTGGGGAGACCTGCCTTCCATCCAGGAGAAGAAGGGAGACTCAAAAGTGCAGGTGTAACCAAATGTACAAGGAGCAATGTCCCACAACACAGGAAACTGGCACTCTTAAAGTACTCCTGAGCATGTAGGGGGAAGGCATGTGCCAGCAGGACACCAACTGCTTAAGAGGGCTTGGAAGCAAGAAGTATTGTCATCCCGTATTCATGTCTAGACAAGATTTCTCCTGTTAGAAGTAGCCCAATCAAAACGGCCCAAGAGCGCTAATGCCTGTGCTCATATATAGATCAGGCTGCCATCCCCACCTGCAATTAGCTAAACCACCTTTGTGCTGGTGAGTGAGTCTTATGGACAAGGCTGAAAATAAATCCAATCCTATCTCAGCGCCCCTCACTCACAATATTTCACATTTCCAGTTCTTGTAGCATGCCTGCTCCTGCACAGTATGATACCCCATTACATTAACACACACACACACGTTGTATGTGCATGATATTAAAGGTGACATTCCCAGCAAATAAACATGACAGACTGCCATTGCTCTAGGCACCTAATTTAATTTCCTCTGGGACTTAAACCTTAGAAGCTCAAATTAAACAAATAGGCCTCACTCACTTTATACTTCAGAACTGAATCTTAGTTTTCCTCTGATGCTGTTGACTGATCTTATCAACAGGACACTACACAGAGATCACAATGATGAAGCAGCTTATTCCCTTCCCAAAGGAAAACAGAGCCCCACTGTTGTCCTGCAGCCATGGGAAAAGCCGACACAATCTGGAGGGCAAACGAAGCCATCCCCTGTGCACTGAACAAGCCTCTTCTCCCATGAAATCTCTCAGCTGGTGCTGAGGAAGCAAAGGAGCAGTCCTGAGCAGGTGTCCTGGGTGCTGCAGCAGCCCAGTCTCACAGCACTGTGTTTTCAGAGCCCTGTGCAAACACCCAGCCTGCCAAAGCTGGTCACAGGGTGCAGCTCAGCCTGTGCAATGGCTGTTTGCAGTATGAACAGTGAATGGCCCTGCCAGCCAGCTGTGGGTACCTGAAACAACTCCTTGGGTGCTGCACAATCCTGCTCGCACCAGGATCTCCCAGACCTGACCTAGAGAGGCTTGGACATGTGCTAAACCATTGCCAGCAGATCTGGATTCCATTTGCTCTGTGTTTGTGGCATTGAGTCATGCTACAGATGCTCAGAAGATGACAACAGCCAGAAGATAAGTCCCCGTTTTCTATCACAGGTACCTACTGCACAACTGAAGTACAAAGTTTGGGTTCTCACCACTTCACTAACAGCTGCAAGTGTCCAGACATGTTCAGAACACCAGGCTAGGCTGTCTCATTCAGGTGGATGTGCTCAGGGAACACATGCTGTCTCCCTCTCGTGGCAAGTCTCACCTGAGCTTGCTGAAATCTACTTCTTATTCACAGGGCTCACCTACGGGTCACCTGAAGGAGTTTGTGTTGAAGCTTTCTGTGCTGAAGCTTTCATACTCACATCTGGCTGAGAAATCTGTATCATGACTTGTTACAGGTACTCAGCTGCAGGCATATGAAAATGGATGAAATCTAAAAGTGTCCACAAGATCATGGGGCTCCAGATGAGGTTTGGCTGACTTTGAAAGCACCTGGTGCTTAGTAAAACATTAAAGATTTTATAGTCAGCTTACAGATACCACCCCACAGTTTACACCCCAGCTCTCACTACAGAGTTCAACACTGCCATGAGGGATTGACATTCTCAGCTCAGGAAAGGCTCCTGGGGACAGAGGTCACACCAATGCTGAATGCCTGGCAAGACTTTGATCATGGAAGACTCTCATAAGCTGAGCTAGGAATCAAGCTGCATCTCTGCCCAACTTAAGGAAACATGCTTTGCCAAGGGCAAGACACAAGCAAATAAAAGGCCCTGCTACACTGAAGCAGAGGCTTTCACTGATAATACTCAATTTTCTTGCCTACCTAGGAAAAAAACAAACAATCACACACTTTGCCCTAGTGCTTTGTTTGCATTAAACACTCCAAGCTGCCTTTCTAGCAGGTTTGCCAAAGAAAGGAAACCATGTTTTATTAGTTCTGGGCTTAGTACAGAGCTGGCCTGTATGTCCAGCCAGAGAAGGTGAGGACACATTGCAATAAACCCTATGTAAACCACACCAACCCTTGTAAGAAACCGTTCATCCATTGGGTACTATGCCTGGAACAGGTGGAACAGTTGTATCCTAAGCCAAATCATCTGTTACATCTGCAAATATCCACCGACTTTTATGAGTCCTTTGCCCTGAAAATGTTTCAGCTTAATTCTTGCTGTCAGCATAGCAAAAAGTTAAGTTAAACTGTGTCAGCCTTTCCCAGCAAAATTTCAACCAATAAAATCCCCTGATGGGGGGATTGTGTTGTGCCACAGGTACCCCCCAGCCCACCTCTCTGCTCTCTCCTTGACCTGGCTTCTTTGCACTGCTTTGCTCATGCTGCAAGTGGTTCAGGGCAGAGGTCTTGTCTCCTTGTTCTATATCAGGCCAGCCCTGACACTGTCTGAAAAGGCCACCTTGCTGCCTGAATCCATCCCAGCTCTCACTACAGCTTCGAAGGTACCAGTATTGCAACAAACACCTCTGATGGGAAATTCCACTGCTGCTCTTGCAGGAGATCCACAACTCCCCTTGTAAAAGAGAAACATCCACTCACAGATGCCTCAGGGGCCCTGTTGCTTCACACCATGATGTTACAATCCTAGGAGAGGAAATATAGGATGACACTGAAAGATTTTGACCTTGTGGGATCTTTTCATGACATTCTTGGTCACAAGGTTGATCCCGAGGACCTGAGCTCCTTAGAGCCCAGACTGATGAGATCTATCATGCAGACAAGGCTTCTTTGATTCAATACATAAAATTTGGCTCAGCTGGGGAAAGGGCTGGCAAGGAAGCCAAGACAACAGGCAAATCCAATTCTTTCTTTCAGAGAGAAAAAGCAAAGGAAGAACAGATATTTCAAGGAATGCACTAAGTGGGTGGAAGACAACCTACACAAAGTAGCCAAAATCAAAGTCTCCTTTGAATGGCAAGGGAGGGGTATTAGGTGGCAGGATAGACAGTCAGTCAGATTAAGAAGGATGAAAGAACCTGACTCATCCAAAACTAGCCTGGACAAAGTACTAGGGAACGTGCTGCAGGAGAGTTGATATTGGGAGGATCATCGTGTTCTAACGGTGCATTTCTACTCTAGATGAAATGCCTCGTTCAGCTGTGAGGGAGAAGAACAAAAAGGGATAATGCAGTAAGATTTTGGGGAGTGTTTGGAGCACACAATAAACTTACTGGAAAACTGCTAGCTTAGATTTCTAAAACCTGCTCAAGAATTTGGAGGAAGCCACTCAAAACATTCTGAAAAATAATTTCATGAGTAGACACAAAAAACTGCTTTGGAGAAGAGCAGGCTGTAGTTGTACACAACTCAAACCAGCTTGTGGATGTTCCTAAACTCACCATACTAGAAATAACACATCTATTCAAGTGTGGGGAGACCAAAAATCAAGCCTATGTCTTCAAGAGAGGACATGACCCATAGCTACTACTTCCAAGTGAGCATCTTCAGCATCAGAGTAGCTCTTTCAAATGTTGCTTTGAACCTCTGTTGCTGCCATTATGCCAATATGCATAAATGATTTAACATGTGGTTGAGCAGAGAGAAGAACCAGATGTGCTAATTTCCAGGGGAATGTCCTGACTCTACCGGAACAAAGTCATTCTCTTGTGCACTCTGTCTCTGTGACTAATTCAGTGTTTTATATGATGTGGAACAACTCCAATTGGAAGAGCTGAGGAAGAACCAAAATACCCTATAGCTGTGGTGCCCATAAAGCAAAGAAGTAGAAATAGGGGTTCAAATTAAAGAAAAGAAATAAAGTATGAGTTTCTCATATCCTATGCAAGCATTATATTCCTTAAATATTGATTAGAGAAGGCAAACTTCTAACACCTCCAACCCTATTCTGCAAAACCAGATTTTTTTCCTGTTTTTATTGAAGAAAACTTTCTTATTCTTATTTCTGGTTTCATTCAACATAAAAGGATTTTATTTCAGCTTTTGGTCTCTTTAAGGCTTTTGTTTCAGCAAGAAAAACTGAAAATATTTAAAGATTGGGCTCAGTCTGATCTTCTTTCCCAGATTTTTCACTTAGGTTGCCAAACCAAAAGAATGGATCGTCCCCCATGACCCTGCTCACAGTAATCCCCTCTCTGCTGTGACTGCCAGCATAGATAGCACATGTTGATAGCTCCTGCATGCTGGATGCTTCCCACGGCTTCCATGTACCTATCCTGCCTACAGGCACATTTAACATTTTCTATGAAAGGTTTGACCTTGCTGTCCTAAGCTTAAACTTATTTTTCCATGCTGGATGCCTTGTTTTTGATTTTTTTTTTTGAAAGGTTTTTAGGGAAAAAGGAATCCAGAGAGGTATTTTGGGAAAAGTGTATTTTGACAGTACTAGCAAATTCATATGATAATTTTGTTGGCATGAGAACCACCCCTTTTGAAGAGGGTGATGAAGATTAGCAAATGAGTGCTCTGGAGGACAAGGGAAAACCTTTCTCCGGATCATGAAAATGCTTTGCTAAGTTAGAAGTCTCTGAAAGTACTGTTTGCCCATAGCCTTTATGAGAAATGAAGAGTCCTCCTTCACTGAGAACATCCCAGCCCAAGGCAGCTCTGGCCCAAAATAAGGCAGAGGTAGCTAAGGAGTGCTTTCTCCTCTAATCATTCCTCTGAGAAATGAGGGATTGCTATGTCACCAGGCACATCAGGACTAATGGCAGGGAAACTCTCCAGCACTCTCAGTGTTTCTGCTGGAAATCAGACTATGTGGAGGAGGAGGAGAAGGAATTTTCCATCTTGAATGAAGGGGAGGAGAGGAAAGCAGAGACGGGCCAGGATGAGGGGAAGACGGAGACAAACAGGATGAAGGGCAGATCAGATGCCAAAGCTGGGGACAACAAAGGGCAAGGAGCCTGGAGAACCCCATTTACACAGCCTTAACATCCACATTCTGTCAGATGGACACTGGGAACCTACTGGCATAGGAGGCGAGCAAAGAGGGCCCCCCAGCAGTGCCTGGTGCCAGAGGATAACACCCCACCACTGCTGTGAGCTCTTCAGCTCACACAGAGCTCACACTCACATTGTGCTGAGAATCAGGGGGTGTCAAGTGCCAATGATCCATAGCCTCCACCTGCCTAACAGGATTAGTCCCAAACCCAAGAAAATTACCTGGAAAAAATGCCCTCTGCACTCAGAGATGAGTGACATTGGGCATACAAAACTTAGGAAATTGCTGCACAGAAATGATGCCATGCTAATTTGGCACCAGCACATTTCTGCCTCATGAAACAAATCTGTAATCACAGTATCACCTGCAGTTTTTCTGCAGCAAGACCTCTGCCCTGCTCAGTCCTCAGGATGGTTCTGCTCACTGAATGCAGCATTAGTCATCATTTCTTTTCATTATCATTCAACTTGCTTCCCCATTCTCTCCTACTCTCTTCTCCTTTATTTAGTATGCTCCATCCAGCTACTGCCAGCATGGATAACACTGGAAGTACCTAATCTTACTGTCCACCACACTCAGCCTCTGACATGCTTGGCCTCACATTTCTGCAAGGCAGGGAAGCGCTCCCTTCAATACAGCAGATGAGGGATGGAGGCTCAAGGAAGTAGAGACTTAAAAGTCACAGAGAAAACCTGCAAGAGCAGGAAGCTGAACATGGGTCTTTGACCACAGCTCCCAGGATGAATCCCTGCCCCAAAGAAATCCTTTCTCTCTCCTGACCTGCAAGAATAAATTTTAATCTCTTCCTGAAATTGTTTCCGCCATTCGTCTGTGGAGAATTCCTAGCAAGCACTGAATTCATTGCATTCTTCACAGGGTGACTGGAAGAATGTTCTTCTGAACAGATATAGGAAAATGAGTGAAGAAAAGGTTGAATCTGAATGTCTACTTCTTGTGAGTGCCCATCTCAAGACCTGCAGATCTCTGTTTTCCAGTCCACTTAGTCCTGTGTAACACAGAGGTATGCACAAGGGAATTCCTCCTGACCTCCTCTCGTTGCTAGGAACACAGATCAGACTTCAGGCTTAAGCTGGGCATCCAGAAAATGAGGAACACAAAGTCACTTGCAGGTGAGAACATTTTAGCTTAAGACTCTGGAATAAGAGTAGTTGAGGCAGGAACGGGACCCATTTCTCCAGGGCAACACTTAACAGGCCTCACTACAAAACAACTGTGATTTTTTGCAATTACCTGCCTCATTCATTACACTTACTTTCCAATTTTACTTTCCAATTACAATTGGAATTACTTTCCAATTTTAACAAATAAAGTGGAAATCCTATAGGAAAGAGTCTACTTTACTCCACGCTCCTGATTCATCCCCCAAACATACTGCATCTCTGTGCAGTGAATGAGGCAAGCACACTCTGTTAAAAATATGCATGATTCTTCAATTAGATATTGCATTGAAATGCACATGTGTAACAGGGGCAAGGCTAAAGTGCAGAGATATTTCTTACATTCTGTGTGCTAGGTTTTACAGTTAACGAGGACTCTTTAACTATAGGTTTGTTTTTACTGCACTGTGTTGGCTTGTATGTCAGAGTCTGCAGTAGTATCTGATGCGTAACATGCACGTTGCACTTGATCAAAGGCTTGAATGTCATCTTCTTGCCTAGAACAATGACTGCCTAAAGCAGCAGGAGCAGAAATTATCTAAAGGTAGAGTTAAACAAACCTCCTTCTCCCCTCTGGGGAGAGTAAGCAGTCCAGGTGAGCAAGGCAGGAGGGGAGAACAGCCTGCTTTGTGCTAGACGGGCAGAGAGCTCCACATAAAAGCAGAGGAGCTTTGCAGAAGCATGTCCTGACTCCCATCACTGGAGACTTAATGATGGTAATTCCCAAAGGATGATGCATGCTGACAGGCTTTGACACAAACTACCCCAGGATAATATTAATATGTATTAAAGGCTCAGGCAACTTTATTGGGACAGGCTTGATCAGTAACACATTTCAACAGAGTGTCTCTATCATCTGTTGGAACAAAAGTAAGGGAGGGAGAGAGAACACACGCACAACCTCACCTTGCTTTGGGAATGTTTTAGAGACAAACAAGGTCAATCTGTGATGAATTGCACACTTGGCACAGCTCAGATGTTGGACCAAGGACGCTCCATCAGAAATACGAATGTCACTGTGGGGCAGTTTATGTTGGAATCTGTCTGCATGATCAGCATCCTTAACCCTCCAGCATGGGCCAGACGCCTCCTGCACAGCCTTTCCCTGTGCATCTGGAACATCTACCCCTTGGAAAGCAGAGGAGAGGTGCTTAGGAGGCAATGTGGGGGCTCTGCAGTCACAGCACTGGAGGAAAGGGGAGTGGAAGAAAGAACAGCGGAAGCCTTTGATCATGTGTAATGTTAATTCAAGTGTTACACATCAGAGACTTTGCCACAGTAACTAGCATATAAACAGGAGTCTAGTGTTAACAAGGAGGACTTCTTGAATATGTTTGTACATTTCTGAGTTAAAGCAATTTCCCTATTTAACAATACATGACATAGTGGAAGGAGTTCAGAAATAAACCAGCCTAACATGCTTAGACCTTTAATAGAATTTAGCTTCTTAGAACTAATTAAATGTTACTTAAATGAAAAAAAAAAAAATCCAAGTACTTGGGAAAGGTGCCAATTTGACAGCTCTGGAGAATGAAATAATCTAATCATCCCCAGAGCATGGGCAGCAGCAGGACAGGCTTCCCCTACTAACATGCCTCAAACGTGACCTGGAAAGACTGCTGATAGAAATGGGGCGTACAATCTCTCTGGTCTAATGACTCCTTACTTTTTCTGCTGAGACTGCTAAAATGGTTCCCACTGAGTACCAGCTGTGGTGGTGATATGGACACCTGTCTGGTTGGAATGGTGCTGGGACCTGCCAAACTCCTGTCATCTGCTAACCCTCCACCAGAGCCCAGTGACTCTCAGCTCATTGCTCAGCCCGGGCAGCGGGGGCTGATAGACAGCAGCTCTCCAGCCTGTCCCACCTTGGACACACTCCACTCCAGCCCACAAGATGTAAACAGGAGGTACTGTGTTTAGTCTGCAGGTTTGGGCTCTCACTGCACCAAAGCTTAGACTCAAGAGAAGTCAGTCTCTGGCTGCTGCAGAGTTGAGGCCGGGATTTTTAAGGCTCTTATTTCTACCCTAAGATAGGGAAAAAGTCCACAGGAGGAAAAGCTTGCCATGTCTCCTCTTCTCCACAGTTCCTCCATTTACTTGTCTTTGCAACATGCCCCTGCATTGCAGAAATGTGCTTTCAGCCACCAATTCTCCTTGGAACTCCTTGCTGTGCCTGGAGTCCCAAGCAAGGGAGGAGGAAAATCCTCTCTGGGCCTTGCTGTGAAAGCTTAGCAGGGCTTGCCAGCTCAGCCAGCCCAGGCTGCAATGGACTAAACCAAACACAGCTCGCCTCTTCGGAAATTTTATGCACCACAACTTCTTTTACTTCTGAAGCAAAGCCACATAAACCTCCCCCTCCCCTGCTCCCAACACCACAAGGAATGGCTGAGCACGGATCAAGTCTTCCCTTGCATACTAAGCCAAGAGTCTCAGACACTCCCACATCTCAGAACCGGGTGCTACTCCTCTTGTCCCAGGCTGCTTTTAGCCTCCCTTCCTCCCCCCTTCAGCCTGTCCTCCTTTGTACTCAACACAGGACAGGGCAGGGGCCAGCAGCAGAGCTGGTTATGTCAGACAAGAAGATCCAATACATTAGCCTCGTGTAGGAGACAAGTGAGGGAACTTGCTTCTCCTCTCTACCATCTGAGCCAGCAATTCTTCACCTTTCCATCCCACCTATTCCAAAAATCTTACACGTTTTTCAGCACCAAAATAAGAGGGCATGAAAAAAGCCAGGTTCATAAGGGTTAACATGTCTGTATGGTGACATAATTATTGCCACTCTTCACTGTTTAGAGGTTACCTGACTACTCTACACATCAATATATTTCGAGATGTGATGCAAATGCAAACAAACACTCATGTTTGGAGTCAACACAGTCACAAGATTCTGTGTATCATGTGTTGGCAAGCACAGGAACCAACAGCAAATGACCCACCCTTAAACCTGACTCTTTGCTGTTAATCATTATAGGAGCATTGCACTTTCCAGTCAGAACAATGAAAACAGGCTCTTTGAAAATCCCTACACGAGATGGGTCTGGCGGAGATCAGCTCCTTTACAAGTCATACAGATTCCAAGGTATGATGTCCTCCAGACATACGAATGCAGACTGCAGAATGCCTTGAAAACAAGTCATTGGAAGGCTAATTGCAACACTGCAATGCTGAAACAATCCTCTGTCTTCAAAACAGAAGGGGAGGCAGAAATGCCACAGTTACAGTGGCAGAGACGTATTGCACACATAGTCCCTCAGAAATGGGCTTTTCTGCATTAAAACATTCCCTCAAGATTTTTTTTCCACAATATGCTTATAACCATAAAGAAATTTAAGGGTAGAACAGAACTATACTGTCAGATCATTAGTGCATCACTGCTCTAGGGCTGACCCTCAACTTCAAGCTGACGGGGATTTTCCAGGGAAAATCTGTGACACCAAGAACATGTGGGTGCAAAAATGTGTGGGTGCTTCAAGCAACCACAAGCTTTTATCAAAGAATCAACAGAAAAGAGCTCAAACTGAAAGACATTGCTCTCTGTGCTACTCTCCTGTTAGGGATGATCAAACTGAGACCTTGGCTCTGCAGGATCATAGTCCCACATCTTTCTAGCTCTTCTGCCCTGGCTCCATTCTTGTTTAGGTCATTCCACTCTGCCTCCCCAAATTCCTTTCTGGAAAAAATCAAGAATAAATACAGGCTGCAAAGTGTTCACCGACTTCAGGAAATGGATACTACTATATTCACAGATGATGTCTGAATTTTCCAGTCAATTATCTTTTTGAGTTCCACTAATATAAATAGCAGCATTTCACCATTATTTTTTGAGGCCATAATTACTGAAAATATTGTGCAAGAGCTATGAGAGATGTTGCAGCAGAAAATACAGGTTTGTTACACTTTTAAACAACATAAGCCCTTGGCAAGATAATTTTTAGGTCACAGGAAAGGAGAAAATCAGGAGACAGGTTTTCTCACTTGTAACCAAGGTCCGTGGGCTGCATAGGGGTGCTCCTCTGTAGCAAAGGCTCCTTCTACTCCCGTTGATACAAATGTGATTGCTGTATCTCCTGTAATACTTTTATATGTAAAGTGCCGTCCATGTAAGAGCCTTCCCCTGGGGAATTAAACACATGTACATGAGTTGAGAGGGTGTGCACAACATTCAACACAACAATGGAGATACATCACTATTGTTTCTGCCATCAGCATGGGAAACTATTTTGAAGGCAGCAAATAGATATTTTTCAGGAATATAAGAATGATTTACTCCACAAAGCAGGTGATGAGCCTTCTTCTGAGGCAGGGAGCTACCCCTCATCTTCCCCTTAATCTCAGGACCTTGTTACAGAGCTAGAATACATCTAAATCCTACTTCATGCCTATCCCCATGATGAGGTGCTGATGTATGTGAAGGCAGGGAACTGACAGTTTTCCAGCAAGATGGAAACTACAGAAGAGAATCCAGACTCCACATTGTGTGGGAATGTGAAGACGCATTTCCAAGAAGGCTCATTTCTGTGACAATACCTAGCAATCAATTGTCCTGGTGTTTGACAAATGTCACCTGTATTACTTAAGCAAATGCCTAGAAAACACACATACAGTGTTTTGACCATCTACAGTATTACTTCCCTTTTTTCATTCAGTGCAAGGGAAAATCACGGCTCTGTATTTCGGCTCAGAGCATCTGTGACACCTATGCATGGCTTCTAACATGCAAGAGGGAAAGCTTCAGGTAATACATTTAGTGCCTACCAGAGTTACAGTTGCTTGGTGAGTTACTGCTGGTCAGATGAGCTAACTGATCAGGACAGACTGTTCATACATTTGTGATGTAAAATAAAATATGTTTGCATTAACTTTCCCATTGGTTTCTCAACAGGCCCAGGCAAGCGTGCACCTGCTGCTGATAACTCCGATACTACCAACATGTAACTCATTAAGCTAAAGTAACTCAATCACCTACAATCATTTGTCTTGACACGACAGTTCATTTTTATCTTAAGATACTGGAACATTTGCACAGGGATTTTTAAAAATAATGCTGTCTGAAATTATGGAAAACTAGAAGCCAGTGATATGCACAGACTGAACCTTCAAAAGAAAATGTGTAGAGTATGCACACAATGTGTTGCTCCTTCAGTCATGTGACATAATTTGTCTAAAATCCACACTTGTATGCATAAACTGATTGCAAACAGGTTTTGCACAACCACTTATCTGAGTCCATAAGTCAGAATGAATAACTTAAGGGATTTCTTTGACAGAGTACGTTAAGACAGCCCTTCTTTATCACAGGGTTGCTAGCATTAGACTAATAAAAAAGCCCCTATACTAACCCTGTCCTGCTTCAACACTCAAAAGACACTGGAGGATGTAAAAAGAATGAGAAACAATCTTAACACGATGAGCACAGAATCATGCAAAGAATCATCTGTTTTTAATGTGTTTTGGCAAAATATCTAAGCTCTGGCCTTTACAGACCCATTGCATGCATGTCTGTATGGTGAAACAATGCCACAAGGCAAAAGCAGCATGTTAGCACAGGCTGTGGAGGAGGATGGCTTCGCTCACCTTAGGCAGAGGGGGATGAGCGCTCCGGACTCCTGGTTGAATTTCAGGTGCACGCTCTCCAGCTGTCTCGTGCGGATCAGCTCGTGAGGAATGATGGCTGCTGAGCTCTCGCTTTCCAAACTGTCCTTACGGCTTCTGAGAGAACAGGCAAAATGCACATATTCAGGATTCCAGTACTCTGTGCTATTTTGATTGCAAACATGGAAGGATTGAGGAAAAAACCATCATGAAGACAAAGCTACATCTGAGTTTTCACCCCTCCTGCAGAGACACAGCCTCACTCAGACTACCAGTCCCAGCATGCAGCTCTTCACCTTGATTTGACAACCTAGGATATGAATTGATGTACATACATGGTGCATCCCTTCCCAGTATAACAAAAAAATCCCAAAAACTTTCTGGAAAGAACTGCAGCAAAACTAAAGTCTCCAAAACTCCAAACACTATGGTTTGGAAGAATTACCAGGTGTGTCCTTCCTCCTGCTTTTGCTTTATCTTCAGGATTTTTCAGGTAGTGGCCTGCAGGAAAGACTAGTCCAGTCCTTTGTGCCTTTTTTTGCACAGTTCAACAAAAAGGCTTTGAGAATCTCCTGGTTCCACCAGCATCAAGTGCAACAGCCAAAAGACTGTTTCCATGTGACAAGATGTGACAAGTAGGAGATTCACAGATTCTTCTCCCTTTTAAGTTGGGCTGCTTTAGGACAATGATAACTTTACTTTCTTATTCCTCCATTTCTGCAAGACCAGCATATTCTGAAGCTACAACACAGTTAAATTGTTACATGATTAGGAAATTTGCCAGACCAAATCCTATAGATAATAAAACGATCTATCTCAAAATATTTGACCATAAACACTTTATATGTTCAAAGAGCACCAGAATGATCTCTTACTTGACAGTCTGGAACAAAGAATAAAGGACAGGATGGGTTATGACTTTAATGGATGACATAGACTGATAAGTGTC
The DNA here is from genome assembly GCF_022539315.1 of Serinus canaria. Lineage (NCBI taxonomy): Eukaryota > Metazoa > Chordata > Aves > Passeriformes > Fringillidae > Serinus > Serinus canaria. The sequence goes on along the minus strand of NC_066320.1, from coordinate 22,516,963 downwards.
TGATAAGTGATTTATATTCTTGTCACCTGGTATTCCACAAGAATTTAATAGAGGTAAGAGTTTGTTAAGATAGTTTCTACAGTACAGAATCACCAGAGGAGAGGGACAGGGAAAGCAGGAGGGCACTGGGATTCCACATTGCAATGTACCTCCATTGTGCCACAAGGACCAAAAGCCAAACAAGGCTATCAAGCTGTGGCTCCATTTGAGAACACTGTTAAAACAAGCCTGGATCCTTCCTCCATCCAAGCTGAACTGTCTTTAGTGTACATCTGGAAATGATTGTAAAGAATCAGCTTCACCCTCATGAGCTGACCTAGATGACACCTTTACTTGATTTTACCTTTGAGAGCTGTCCCAAAATTACTCCCACCAGCCACACACATAGCAGCACAGTTCAGTGTGAATTCCAGTACAGATCAGCCTATTGCTTCTGCCGGGTCACCCAGTCCCACGTGAGTCCTTCACCCACGCTGCTGAGCTGCCCACTCTGAAACAGCTAAACTCTGATATCTCATGGTCCAACCTGCAAATACACTGCATGGCCAGGTCAGAGACATGCAGAAAAAAGATACCAGAGCAGCTCAGCTCTCTGCAAGATAAAAACTGTAAAACATGCCCCATTTTCTTCTTTAGCAACACACAAAAGTAGTAATGTAGCCAGCAGGGACATGGTACATCAGGATACAGCTTATGCACAGGGTGGGCTGAGGGACTGACAATCAGCAGAGTGTCAGTTTAGTGGGTTAACCCTGAAGCAAAGACACAACATGCTTTGTAGTCTATGTGTGGCACTTAAAGTTGTGTTTAATCTACTTCAGCAAACATTTTATAGCTCTTTCTAGGTGGGGTCTTCAAAGAGTGGAGCAGGCCAGCATTTTTCAGGCTGATTACCTGAGAAGTGCAGTTACAGTTGATTAATGATCAGTTGACCTTAAGCTAAGCTTTGTCTCAACTTCCTTATCAGATCTTATATACACAGTGAGCTGTGGGAAAGTCAGCCTGTGGTCTACAGCTTCCAATCATTCATTTATCAGCCCCTTCGAAAAGGGTCAGCCATTAGCAAAGCATGATTTTCAGGCAAGCCATAAACTAGCACTCCTAAATGCAGTTCCAGAGTTTAGGCACTGTGGAGCGGATCAGGAGTTTTACAGAAATGTTACTGCTACAGACAAGAGACTGTGCCCTGCTCACCTGGCCTGCCTAAGCATGCCAGGCATGGGGACATCCCAGAACAGCCTCACAGGCAATCCATGGCATGAGATTTGCGCTTCAGCAGGACAGAGAGCTGCAGGACAGTCTCCCACAACCCTGGGCTCCAAATCCCTCCGAGCTGAAGGTGGGATTTTAGGTTTCCACCATGCTAGCCAGTACAGCTGTGAGCACAATGGGGCTGCAGTCCGGAGGGGGAACAGCCTCCGGTTGTTAATGAAATAATAGGAATGACGACAATAATTATGGAGGCAAGGGGCAAAGCTTTCTCAGTCTTATTAAAACCAGCAAATGCTGTTTGTCATTACATGCTCAAGAGAAGATGTTGACTAATGTGTAACTATCAAATGGAACTGTCATGACTTTACGGCTGTCAATAATTATGACTTCACATTAATAAGTAACCAGCCCTTTTGTCAAAAAGGTGAAGCAAAATGGTAGTTAATTCTGTGAATGACATGAAAGGATTCATCCTTTCCAAAATGCTCATACTCTGCGTCTCTTGTTTCCATTCAGAGGAGCTCACACAATTTCAGGTATTTAAAATTAAGGGTGAAACTCCAATAGCAGAAACCAAATAACCTTCTGTCTAAGGCAGACCTTTCTAAACAAGAATTGTATATAGTGGAATGCACATAACACATCAGGAGGTCACAGTGCCACCATTTTCAGACTCGGAAAAATGTCGCACAACACAGGGACCAAGAAAGACCCATTAAAATTCTTTCTTTGGGACTGGAAATCCTTGTGCTGGCCCTTCCAAAGGGTGATCACCCAGATGAAGGGTCAGTAGGACCTCTAGATTGTTATTAATAAAAAGCTCATATCCTAACACACATTGACATCCACAGCTTGTAGTTTTCAGACTCAGAAAAAAAATGTAGAAAAAGTTTGCTTTCTAACACTAACATCCCTGGTTTTACGACTGTCAGTTACCCGTAAGTCTTTGCTTCCTCCACCCCATCACCAAATAAATCAGCAGCAAGAGTCAGTGGAGTTTTACTTGTTATGACTAAGATCTAGCTGACTATCACAAAAAATGTTGCAAACTTTGTCTATGCCAGATTTAATACTTTGTCCAACCCCCACAAAAAAATTCATGTTTCTCAGTGTCCAGAAAAAACAACTCTGCAAAAGCCAGGGCTGCTGCATTAGGAAAGGCAGCAGATTTAAATGGAAGCAGCATGCCGGAAATGCCCCAGTTTAAAGACTGCACATCTAGTGTTTTGTGAAACTAGAGGGGAGTTGGAGGAGATTAAAGCGCATTTCCCTCTGATTGGGAGCTTGTGGGAGGTGTAAACGTGGGCAGTTGTCAGATTAATTCTTTAGATGATTACATTCTTTTTGTTTCTTTAAAGCTGTTTGTAGTTGGGTTTGATGTCTCCTGTTCTGGGCAAGTGTATTGCTGCAGTTACCAAGGTGACTTTAGCTGACTTTCAACTATTTTTTCCAGCTTCAGTTTCTACCAGTAGTCTGCTTATGGGGGGAGGAAAGAGGGAGGAAATTATGTTTGTTGTTTTTTTGTTAAGTCTCATGAATGCTGATTAACATGAACTTAACCAAAGCCATACTTGATTTTTTTTCTCTTTTTCTAAGAAAGAGAGCATGATTAAGCCATTGTAAAGGTGCCCAGTGTGGCCTGCAGCTTCCCCAGATCTGTCAACAAGGGCAAAGGACCTGAGGAGACTCGATGTCCCAGTGTGCTGTGCTCCTTACTTGATGTGAGAAGGCCACACGCTGGAACCTGTAGCCTCCCAGGGGCCCTCTCTTTGTATTAAAGAGTGAGGGTGGCTGCAACCTGCTTAATTTGATGCCAATTAGCAGCAGCCCCTGGGGATCCTGGAAAATCGCCAATGCAATCACTAGGTTGCTCAAAGTTTGGATGTCCCCTCTTTATAAGTCATGTTTATAGCAACTCCTCAAGCAACCACTGGCAGTTATTTTATGGGATTCAAGAATAACCAGGTTGATTGGATTAAGAAAGGTTTATTTATTCTTGCATTTGTGCTTTGCTTTATGATCAGAGCACTTGATCTCATGGATCTGTCAAGGAAGGAAGTCTCAGTTCCCCTCCAAGCTCTGTTGCTGATATGGAGCATAATTTTGCTGCATTTCCAAGATACCTTGCCAGGTATCGAAACCACAAAGGACATGCTGTTGGAAGCTGGCCATGGCAGGGGCTCTTTCCAGGAGTGGGTGCCCACTGTCTCACTGAAGTTAGCTTCTGTCATTGCTCCTTGCTCCCTCCATATAAAATTCAGTACTGTGAGTTAGCAAATGCAAACCATCAGTGCAGGCTTGCACAGCTGAGAGAGAAAGGTCGGGCCACTTTTCCTTTCTTCCCCTCCCGCCCCCTCCTTCCACTCCCCCTTCTTCCCTTTCCAACTGTGGCTGTTTCAAACCTCCTCACTCCCTCATGAAGATATGGTCAAAGATCACTCAAGTGCCAACAATCTTTCAGTCTCTTTCCCACAGTTTCCCCTGAAGGGCAAACCAGCAGCTGTGGGAAAGAGCCCTAAGCACCTTGGCACACAGAGTTACAGCACCCGTCAGGCACGCACAGAGGCAAGTGCAGAACTGGGGAGGACACGGTTACACAGCTCCTGCTGTGGTCACACTGAGACAAGCCTACTCCAAGTGCTCAGACTTGGGTGCTCCTCAGCCTGGTTAAACAGGATGGTGACGATGTTCTGTGTGCATTTCCTGGCAGGGAAGGGCTGCTAGGACAATGCCAGTAGCAACAATCTTCTTGCCACTCACATATCCCTTTGGAAAGCTGCATAATAACCACTGTCAGAGCTTGCAGGGGCCAGACTGTTCCAAGACCTGCAGCTGAAGTGGAATTGAGAGATTTAGGCTGTGCCACTGGCATCCTGCAGACTCATGAGCGAAGTCAAACAACTCTTTTATGCTTCAGGTTCCCTGCCTGTAAAACCGAGACATTTTTCCACGTAGGGACGTTGCAAGGATTAAGTCAATGTTTGCAAAGCACTTTTGGATTCTTAGATGGGGAAAACTATGCAGGAGTGCAAATTATTAACATGGTGACTACTTTGCACTTCAACTGACACTGGTTTTCCAGACATTTACTTTTCTAGTTTGCAATCTTGTCACCCAGCACTCAGTCTCATGCTGAGAGACACTCCCTGAAGTATATTGCCTCCCTCCATTCAGCATTCCTGACTCAACCAGGACACCACTGAATGGCGACTCGATGAGAGAGCATGCCTAAATAAGCAGGACTGGATTGGAAACTTACTGCTTAGTGGTTGAAGAATCAGAAAGCCTAGCCAGAACCAGACAGCTTCAGAGAATGATGAAATGCTCCTCTTTATGTAAAGTTTGCCTCCAAGAACTGAAGACAGGAAACCAGCTACAAAGACAACAGCTTCCCTCTGCCCAAGTAAAGCAAAATGAAAACCCAGTGCAACTGGGAGAAGCAAAGTGCAGGCTCTCCTCCAAGCAAATCCTGCATTTTGGTATTACTGTCAGAGCTTCCTCAGAAACACTGCTCAGATGGAGCTTGTTAATGTGCATTAACCCAGTGCTGCTCCATCCATGTGCTCTGCTGACCAAGAACTCCAGGAGCAGTGGACTCCAGCCCTGGATGCAGTGCCACTATTACTCATGTGCTCCAAGCCAGGTACACCATGTGATAGTCTGGGGTTATCCCAGGGGGAATTCTAGTGACACAACTCCTCCCCCTTCCCACGAGGGGAGGGCAACCACCTGAGATGCTCAGAGTGCAGAGCTCCAGCAGGTCACTGCCAGGACAGTCCTGCCAGCCCCACCTGCCGGAGGGTTGTTCCCTACTCTGCCAGGAACCTGCCTTCATTTCCCTGCACAGCTGGAAACTGTTCAGGGCTGGATGGAATTAGCACATGGCTACAGGGCTACCATATGTTCAGGTTTCCCTAGACTGAAACTGTCTTTCTGCCTAGAAATTGAACGCAGATGGGACTTGAGGTCTCTGTGGGTCCCTGGACAAATGGGACAGCGTACGTAAGGGACCAGCACAATTACCTGGGAAATCCCAGACAGAAATATGAGAGTCAGGTATGTGAACCACACCACTCGACCTTCTTGAGAAGGGGGAGAGTTATAAACAGCAGAGACATGATGGAAAAGCCTTATCAAAGTAATACAGACTTTGGAGACCCTGTTCTATCACTCAAACCTAATGTTCAGACACTGGGGTGTGCGTGGGCACACCTGAGTTCTGGCACAATGAAATGCAACAACCACAGATAATTTTAGCTTCAACACAGGCAGTAATGCAATGTGCTAGCACAAGGTTTCTACTCCATGCCTGAACTCACAGTACAACAGTCTGAGTCAGCCAAGAGGCAGAAAAACATCAATTTCAGCAATGCTGCATGATCAAGGGGGCCCTCGAGGGGTGGAAAAGGTCAAGAATTCCCCTATCCCAATGCTGGCTCTCACTGCAACTGTGGCAAATTAACTCTGCTGTCCTAATCTGTAACATGGAGATACTACTCACCTACTGCACAGGAGAGCACAGAGCTAATTACCAGGGACAACCAAAGACTCGGCCCCAGAAATTACTGCATCAAGAAATTAAATAGTGATCGAAGAAAGACTCCACAAGTGTCACTGAACTTTGACATCTGGAGCTTCCAGCCCACTGAGGGCTTGACAGCAGCAGTGTTCAGTCTGACATTTAAACATCCCCTACGGGCAACAGTTCTCTGTATCCAGCAAGAGTCAATCTGCACGATTCAGAAGACTGGGAGCTTTGCCTTTCTGTGTGTCTCAGCAGCACCTACTAAGCTGATGGTTCCTAAGAAACAAATAATGCACCACTGAAACACACACTGGTATTCATGCACGTCTTATTTCTCCAAGTGGTAATTGAGAGTATTCAGTTACCTGTGTTCAAAATGATTAGTCATGTTTCCAAAGATTAATTCACATGTTCCTTTGTTAATACGTACAAACTGATTTAATGGGTGCTTATGAACTGAGCCAAGAATTTTGAGAAACAGATGTCCAATGCAGTTTTAAGCTTTAAGTGTGCTTTTATTCATATCCTTAGGAGAAAAAGGGCTACACAGTCTACAGTAATAACACTAATGAATCAAAGTACTACAGCTGCCCAGCAGGGTTTTGACAGAACCCAGCTTTTTCTCAAAGGAACTTTTTTTTAGGACTCTGGGACAGTGAACAACTGGTAATATGCATGTTTAACATGTCAGTATATGCTTTGCTGGAGCCAAAACACTGAATCAAGCCCTATCTCCAACCAAATAATATGAGGCCTTTGCATTAGCACTGAAAACTGTAACTACACAAAGACTGGGAAATCTACACGGAATCTGGATCTTTTACATTTTATACAAATAAATATTCAAAAGCTTGAGTGTTTCTGATACTATTTGTGATGCTGAATGCAGAACAGGTTGTCTGCTTTAAACCTTGATAGAGTATTGTGTGTGGGTGGTAGGGTTAGGATAAAAGAAAGGGAAGAAAGCTACTAGGAAAGCAGTTGGTGGTTGCAAATCCATGATAAATAAACAGCACATTCCTCTTCTACACAAAGCCCTTAGAGTCTGTGTCAGACTTTAACATCCTACTGTCAGTTGGGTGCAAATTTGACAGCCTGGGGTTCTGCAGAGCTCCTTACAGAAAGCAGATTTGAAACAATTTGCCATGCCCCAAGAGAGTATTTCTGTCAAGTTCCTAAAGAACTTCTAATGCACTAGTTATTCACAGGACCCTTGCAAAGAACCACAGGTTTGATTTTTTTATGATTTGGTGTGTACAGTGCAGGATATGATTACACACAAGCCTGCTTCCCATCAGCCAGCACCTCATAACCATTAACATATTTATCCTTGTGGTGCCTCAAGAAGATGACATTGTTATTAGTCCCATTTTATTGAATCAGAACTGAAGCTCAATAGCTAAACTACTTGCCTTTGATTACACAAAATTTACAGCAAAGGACAGACCTGAGTCCCAGCATACCACTTCCAAGCAATGCAAGGAAGGATTGCACCAGAAGGACTAGAACTATGTACAGAAATGTCCTCCATCTCAGGTGTTCAGAAGTCCTATGAAAGAGTTATATCTGCACTGTGCCTTTTGTGTCTCAGCCTTTACCCCTGCAGGTACCTGGAGAGAACATGGATGTAGATACATTATTGCACTCAAAAGCTGAGCTCCTAAGTTACATTCCTGTGCAGCAGCTGGAGATGAGAGTCTCCATATCACACACTTGTACTTACTGCACATTGAGCAATTTTGCTCAAATGCATGAGACATGCTGAGACAGTGTGTTAAGGAAGGCGGAGACATAACAAGCTCTTCCTCTTCTGCTTCATCTATACCACACTGTTCTGGAAAATGTGTTGACTGATCAGTTTTAGCCACAGTAAAAGTAATCATCAGGTCTGATTTAAGTACTAGTTAGTCAGAGGTTGTAAGTAAACACTGCTTTCCAGCACAAACCACCACTTTTGGTATGGTCAATGCATTGAACAAGTCCCATTGTATCTGCTACATGGAGAGGAGAAACAACTGCACAAGGAGAAGAAGACCTTTCCCAAACTCCTCTCAAAGCAGCTAGTAAGATGGAGGAAGAAAGTATTAGGACACACAGCTGTTTTAAGCTGAGATTTCCCCTATGCCTCCAACAGTATCACCACAGTAACACAGCCGATAGCTGTCTTTCCTTAACTAAAGTGCTTATGGAGAAACAGGCGACCTATCAGTTTCCCCAGTGGTAACCACAGACCTCAGAGAAATGTACTGACCTCCTAGGAGGCAAACATTGGGAACCAGCCTTTCCTACCACTCAGGCTTCAGGCAGGGTGAGTGTGCAGCTGCTGCAGGTAAGAGAGATTTGCAACAAAGAGCACTGTTACATATGTGAGGCTCTGAATTTGACCTGCCTTCTCTGTCTCAGAACAGTTAAAAACCTAGGTAAATATTTGTGTGCTTCATCTTAGACCTCTGCTAACCTTTTACCACTCTGTCTCAAATGTATCTCTGTTTATCTCACCCTGAATAATGCAAAGCTCTCTTATCTAAGCAACAACTGCCTCCCAGCATTAAGGCTTACCCATCAGCTGCCTCCTTGACATGATGTGCACCCAAAATGTTTGTGGTCACCCTCAACCACTGAGGACTCAGAGCTTACAGTGGGCAAGCAGATGCATGCAGGAGCACAGCATCTGTGAGAAATCCTGCCCAGTACTTTTGAGCTCTCTAAGGCTGGGTGTGATTTGTGCAAATCAAATGGTATAATTTTATATTTTTTTCAGTGGGGCCAGTGGGACTAACCAATGGTCCAATGTGGCCAACCTGCAGGCAGAGAAATACTATTCAAAACCTGAGTCAGATCAGAATTTGACTCCATATAATTACTATATGGCAAAAGTAAGATTATTCCTAAAGCAATAATAAAGTCACTTGAGATTTTTTTAATATAAGTACCTATATCTCATATTACATATTAGCAAAAAGAATCAGCATTTGACACATAATCCTTCCCCCAACGGATTAGGCAACTCATAAACATTCATTTATTCGGCAAATCGGAAGTCACCCACAAAATGGAACAAGAAAGGACAACAACAAGAAATATTTTTCTCATGAAATGTTTGAATCAAGAATGAAACAGGAATTGAAACAGACCAGGGTGCTGTCCCTGCCTGGCACTACAGGGAAGTGCTGATTTCATGCTGATCTTTACTCTTGAAAGCAGAAGGCAGAGATGTTCATCAGAGACTAAGAAACCAAAGGAAATACCAAGAAGAAAGAGTGCAGCAAAGATGTGTGTCTTTCTGTATAATTTAGATGAAAACATTAAAATTGATGGGAAGGCACTGAACTAGCACCTGAAGTCTAAGAGAGAAAGGGAAGAAGCCTGGAAAGACAGAAGTGCAGATAATAGATTCACTTACGTCAGAAGTTACAAGAGAGATCTATGGGCCACCCTAGTCCCACTTAAATCATCTGTTAGACTACTGCTATTAGAGACCCAGGTGTTATTGGCATGTAATTACTGACAGAACCCACCTGGGGTGGGCAAGATCAAAGTCAATTAAAAAGAAAAAAAAAATCAAGATTTTAACTGAAAGGTTTGTAATTATGAGCTGGAAAACAAAATATTCAGGAAAAAATATCAGCAGTCACCTATGCCACCTATCTTTACTGATATCATAGCACTTTTCAGCACAGTACTTTTTATAGGGATCACTCCAGTCTGAATTCAAACACTGAACACCATGAACAGCAGGTTCTACAGAACAGTCAAAGCCACTCTGCATTAGCACGGTTTGTCCAAAACCCCTCTAAAAAGCTGCCCTCCTGAGTACTAGCCCACTTATCCAACCTGAATAATTCTTCTCCACCCATCTTTGCACTTTGCAAGTGTTCACTGCCAGCTTTCCTCTCCCCTTGCCAAGTCTTTTCCCACCCAACCTTAACTTTGTTTTCCACGCTGAGCTCTTTAGCCTCCCTCTGCCACCATGTGAATGTGCAGGGTGAAACTCACGGTGCTCGGTCGAGGTTCAACCCATTCTGTCTTTGTGCATTGATTGGAGGTAGGACAGGTTTGCTGTTAATCTCAAGCCCTCTCCGTAAAGTCTCCCTGATTTGCTCTGTATCTGCAAAGAGAATTTTTTAAACATGATTTAGAATCCCCAAAAACAACACAGACACAAGAAGATATCAGGTGTGTTTCATCTAAACTCTTCCCCTTCAGAAAGAAGTGTAGAAATGTTATGGGGTAACACTTAACTACACTTTCCTGAACTTCCTTGAGAGTTATTTCACTTTATAATGTCAGCTTGAATTCCCCTGTTTGGGCTTCAGTGTTGTATCAGGCAAGGAGAGCTGGAATCTTTGGTACTGAGTTCTCCTGATGAAGAAATTCTGAGTAGTTTTGTAAATTTTCATAAATGAGGTGTTTGTTGGTTCTCTAACTCTCATAGAACCTCCTGACACTTCCAAACCTTTGTACTGGAAATCATTTTTCCCATTAGGCATAACAGCAACTTGTTCCTTTCCCAAATGTATGTATGAAGGTTTCCAAGTTTTTTGCAATTGGCTTTGGAAATCTGTTGATTAATTTACAACAAGATTCACAAAGGGAGGGATTTTTATGCAGGGCAACCTTTAGCCTCAAGCTCACATCTGAAAATAAGCTGCAAATTATGCAGTTCAGATGCAGTCTTTTTACTTCTGCCTTTTTCTGAAATGTCTACTGGCCAAATACTTTCAACAGGAAGGTTTCCTGCCTTTCTTAGAAGTTTCTTCATCTATTTTTGCGAAATGTGAGAATTAGGTAGAGAAAAAAAAACCCAAATTATTTAAAAATCTTTTGAAGAATATACAAATTTCATCATGTATACCTCTCTTGGGCTTTTTGTTTCAAGGCTGAGGCAAAACAGCCTTTTTAGATCCAGTGCAGTTCAAAATATTTGCACAGAAGCCAGAAGACAGGCTGTATGCATTTAACTAATTTTTACCACAGATTTAAGAACAGATGCCATTCCTGTGGAAACCATTGTTAATTCCAGGAAATCTCAAGCCCTCAAATTTTATGTTGCTTCACCCATTTGAAAGGTAATATGCGTCTCTACCCTGAGAAGTCATCTCACTGCAAAGGGAAACTCCACAGTTTTTTAATTCTTCTTTTTTGATTTCTGTATTTGCACAAATTCCTTGGGTTCAGCTGCAGCAATGTGCAGTGTCAGTCCAACTTGCTTCCCAAGAAGGGATAATGTTAACAAGGAAACACAGCCTGAGAAAATGAAATTGCTTCACCTTGCAGGTGTTTAGAGTCCTGGTTTCAGCAGGTGTTCAGTTTAACTTTGCAGATTCAGATTACAATTTGCCTAAAAACTGAAAGAAATGTTTAGACAAAATATTGCCAAGAACTCTTTTCCTCTCTCCTGCCTTCTTCAAAGAGGCCAAAATCCATTTTGCTGCCCTGAGACAAACCAAGCCTCCCCATGGCTGTGGAGTTTGCTATGAACTTGAGAATGCAGCATGGCTCAATGCACTGCCCAGACCCAGCAGAACAGAAGCTGAAAGGCTGTGACAGTGACCTGGCCCAGGACCTCTTACCTTTCCCAGAGAGCCGCCGAGGCTGGGTCCCAATGCAAATGCTCCTGCTGTCTTCATCATCCTCTGGTGGCCGGCTCAGGTCGTCCCAGGCACATTTGGCACTCACTCCACTCAGGTTTGAGCCATCTGTCTCAATCCCTTTGTCGACTCTCTCCTGCTTGAAAAGATTCAAAACACCAAGACTTTTTTTGAGCGTGGCTTGAGCCTGAGTTGGAGCCCACCATGGTGCAAGCCCAACCTTCACCAGCTCCTGCAGATCCCCTTTTGTGGGCAATTTCCACTCTCTGGAGCCTGGCTTTGCTGTGTCAGCAAACAGCAACTGCACATTGAGCCAAACCAGGAAGCCACTCTCAATTAAACAAACCTTCTCCATAGCAAGTTGGTCTGAAATCCACCCTGTCCCCACTGCTTCACTATGTGCCCCTGACAGGCACAAAGCAGGGAGAGAGAAAGGTGGAAACCAATGGCCTGGGGTGTGCAGGATTGCTTCTTTCACTGGTAGCACTGATTTACACCAACTTGAAATATTTAAGACGTGAAGCATAGCTTGGCAGTTGATCTCTTATATGTCAATGATAACAAACCCCTGAATAACTAAAGCTCTCTTTCCAGCCTTACCAAAGGGTACAATGAAAACAGCTCATGGAGAGACCCATCATTCATAAGGTTCTTCATTTGCAAACTGCGCAGAGAATCCCTGCTTTCCAATGTGCTGGGGTGTCCCCAAAAAGGACAAACATGCAAATTTGGACATGCAAGGAGACAAGGCCTGTTCCCAAAGTCAAAGCTTTTGCATAGCTTTCTCTATTGGCAAATAAACAAAGTCCCTTCCTTGCAAGCTGGACTTTCCAAGCACGTAACCAGTGTTTGGGTCTCAGAAGGTGTCACATACCAGTCATAAGCAGCTGGATGCTCTCAGGCACCAGGCATTTTCTCAAGGACACGTGCATCTGTTGCCAGCAAGACTGCCCTAAGCTACAGCCAAAACCTCTACAGGAAGTTCCACCTTCTTGGACATGGGCATCAATCTGAATTTCTACCTGTGACCCACAAGGGGGTAATGTTGAGCCGAACAAACTCGGGGCCATGCTACACCGAGGAAGGGCTGGCACCTCTTCCCTGGCACCAAACCAGCCAGGCTTGCTTCCCCCTTTTCTGAAGGGGTTTTGCCTCTGGCACTGCTCAATGGCACCAGCAAGATCTGCATCTGCATACATCTGTGTCACCTCGAAACACAGGTAGTCCCAAGAAACTTCAAAGATTTGAGGAGAGAGCAGCGTGGTGTCATACACAGTGGGAGAGGATTTCTCCATCCATGTAAGTACCCTCTGGTTTGACATTGCCACTGAAGATGAGAGACTGTGCAAACATTTTGCTCTTTGCAAAATCTGTCCCCAGGAAACAGTTTCCAGACTAAACCCATATACATCCCTCCCCTTGCCCAGGTGTGCATGCTGCACCCCGGGAAGAGCATTGCCTGTTCTTGTGACCATTCAAGAGAGGATTTGAGCAGCTCAAAGATAAACACAAGCATTCAGGGTGTGGTTGCGCAGCGGTTTAAGTTGATGTAATTTGCAATGACTGCAGTCCCACCCTCCTCCATGTGCTCCTATCCCTTCCCTTGAGCCAACTCTTTTTTTTTTTTTTTCATCTGGATCACCGCCCAAAACCCGCTCTTTGGCCCAAAATTGAGGTAGGAGCCTGTGGCTGACTGCAGGACCAGAGCAGTCCTGACTTAGACTTAAGCATTCAAGAGACTGCCTTTCTTCTGTTTTTCTCCCCTTGTTAGGATCTTCCTCCAGCGTCAGGGGAAACTGGCTTCTTGAAAACGTAATAGGAAAATCTGAGAAATAATAAATCTGCTGTGATTTTCTTTTGTTTTATCCTAAACATAAAATTAGTTGTGTCACCCAGAAATAGAAGTTGTGGGGAAAGAAATAAAAATACATCCGTTCCTACATATGCAGACAATGCTCTAAGTGAGATTTAGCACGTGGCTCCTTTGGGAACCCTCCATGGTGCTCTGTGAGGACCCAAATGAGCTGGCGTGGGGAGGTGTAACTTGTCAGCGAAGTTATTTTTTATCCCAGTCATTGGGGAAGCATGGGAGAGCCACCAAACCCGGTCTTGAGCAGGGAGAAGAAGAGGCCAGAAGGCTGTGAGGCTCTGGTGGGATCTGCTTCCCCATCCCTGCAGCCAGGGCCCCACTCCCAGCCAGACCCTGCGGACACAGTGCAGAGCCTCGGGGAGGGGGAAGGACTCTCATCTGCAGCTCAGCTGGTTTGCAGAGCACTTCCTCAGGGGAAGAAGTGCTGCTCTGTTGGCATCACTTGGAGATCAAGGGGAGCTGATGGAAACGAGCTGGCTTAAGGCAGCCTAATTTGCATGCCTGTTTCATAATGTTTGCAAGTATTGATGTTAAAAGGGGAAAAGTCAAAAAACTCCCGATCAATGTAGACTCATAGCTCTGGCAATGCACAGTTCTACCCCACCTTTAGCCAGCAAAGATTTGCCTGGACTGAGGAGCTGTTCTTCCTTCCTTGAAAGGGCAGCATGAACAGGAGGCTAGAGGAGCCCAGGGCAAAGGAGGTTCAGCTCTTTTCCTTCCTCAAAGAAAGGATATTTCTGTCCCATTTTCCTCTCAGCGTGTGGGAGGGATGCTCTGAGGCTCTAAGTCATTGATCCCTTTTTAAACGAGCCAGAGCACTGCAGTGTGACCTGCAGAGCAGCAACCACAACTCAGGAAATTCAAATCAGCTTTATTCTCTTCTGAGATATCTGCTAAACAGAAGCAAAGCACTGAGAATCAGCACAGAGCGGGGGACCGACAGGAATTGTTTGACAGTGCTGCCAGGGAAATCTGAATGGCCTACAGGGAAGCCTGGCTGCACAGAAAACAGCCAGCGTTGCCACAGCGTTAATTGCCGACATCCTGGGATGACATCTTAGTTGGGATCCATTCTCAGCAACTCCGAACAGAAAGTACAGCTGCTGCTGCCAGGGCTGAGTTTAGGCCTCAACCAATTCCCACAAGACACAATGCAGCCTCCAAACAAGCTCTGCCTGCTTCCCAGGCAGACAACATGCTTGCTGGCTCCCAAGAAAGTTGTCCAGTTTCTCTGCCTGTTCCCTCCCTCCCCTCCACTTCTCTTCCACTGCTGCCTCTCTGGTCTCACACACCCTTTACCAACAGCAAGAAAATGACACTTTATCCTTTCCCCACTAATGACAGGGCTGAAGGCAGCCTGGCACAGCCTGACTCCCCGCACTCAGCAGAGGCTCTTTGTGGGACTCAGGGGTGGATTTTGCTCTATGAATCCCTGGGGGCTGCAGCAGCAGAGCAGGAGGGAGGTGTGCACACACACACCTGCCCATCTGCACTTCTGCAGGGGCAAGAGAGAACAGAAACAGGAATGTGCTCCATGTGAGGAAGTCCGGAAGGACCACAGACATAGCAGCTTTCAGCAGCAGGACACACTGGTGAGGCAGAGGTACTCTTTTATTTGCCTTAACTTGCCTTGGCTGACTCAGATTCCAGTAAGCTGAGCTATTTTTCATTTACAGTAAATTGAAGAAAACCTTGTTATCATTAGGAATCACCAGTGTGCAGACGACAGAAACACCTCCAGGAGGGAAGAGGGCAAGTTCTGGAAAGTCTAAAAACTTTATGGGACTTTCAACTGTATTAGCTCCCACGTTGTGGAACGTTTGTGGAACATTTTTTTGTGTTTCTCAGACTGGAGTTATTCTAGATGAACAAATCCTTAACACCAGTAAAAGTAGAATCTGGTTTTGTTCTTAAGCTTTCAAAGTAAAAGATGCTGTGATGCAACTGAGAATAATCAGATACAGACATGCAGACCATAAGCAAATGCTTGTACAAAACATGCACATTTGCACGTGCCCCACCAAGCTGAGCCATAAGTTCTCTGTTAAAGGCAAATACTCAGTGATTCACTGAAACATGGCCAGCACCACACTGGATTTGCTGGGGACACATGTACTCCAGTACCATGTACTCCAGCTCTGCTGAAGGGATTGCAGAACTGTCTCCCAAATGCATGGCTCAGGGGAAGTCCATAGTACAGTAACCTCTCCATAGAGGTCCCATTCTCATCTTTACATTTCAGAAATTAAATTGAACTTTGAAGAAGAAGGTTTAATATCTCTTCCTGCATGGATTATTAATAACTGCATGTGGTACTTTTGGGTTCCCAAAATTTCTCAGTCCACACTAACTACTTGGCCTCAAGTGATATCCTACAGAAATGAGCTACACTATCACATTTGCTGTGAAAAAATAGTACTTAGTTGGTTTTGAGATTTCTGCTTGTTATATCTCCTTACACTTGCACATAAAAGGAAGGAGGAATTTCCTGTTGTATCATTCCTAAATCTTGTCTTATTCTATCTTTCATCTTCTTTCTTTCCCCTTTCTAAAATATCCAGTCCAAATTTTACCAATTTGTCTCATATAGGAGATTCCATTTTCCTGATCTCCCTTCTCTATCTTTCTTCCTAGAGCTGCCATTCACGTGGGTCTGGACATGGCCCTCTTGAACCACCTCCAAGAGGGCAAAGAGTTTCTAAGACTTTTCCAGGATTATTACAAACATTGAGAAGATCCAAGCACCTTTACAGAAAATATTAGAACTGTTGTATAACAGTTGGCTCCTACAAGAGACGTGACATTTTATAAACTAAAGACATACTTGCAGATGTGGGTCAATCTCAAATATGGTCTCTCCTCTTCGCATGTCTGTTATCAGCCAGGGGCCTCCAGCTCTACAAAGAAAGACAGGTAATGAACCAAACAAGCCCTTTAATTAGAACTTTCCAGCAGGGTCCTCAGAGTGGACCTGTATTGCAAGCACAAGATAAGGGTTTAAATTAAGCCTAGAAACCCCTCTATGCGGTGTATACATCCTACAGCATGCATTTGCCCTTTACATTTTCCAAATAAATAAACAAGAAAAGCCCTCCATGTCCTAGCAGTTAATCTGCTCAGTGTCTGGCATCACCCAGACATGCACGGCAGTCAGGACTGACACAGGCTGTTATCCCCTGTGCAGGCCCCCTTGCTCACACAAGACTGAGAGGGGTTTTAATCTTACAGGAAACGAACTGGGACTGAGAAGTCCAGTGCAGCCTGAGTCAAAGAAAGATGGGTAAGGCATGGAGTCAAGATTTATTCCTCTATTACATATCTAAGAATAGAGCAGGGCCCCAGTGGGACTGCACTTTTTGCCAAGATTGACAGTCACGTTCAGTACCACAAAGAACTTATTGCTCTGATAAATACTATCACAACAGACATTTTGCTCAGTTGGTACTTCATGGCCAAGTACTCAGATGGTTCAGGGAAATCTTTATTATCATTAGCAATAAAAGTTGGAAGGCTCAAGGTGTTTCCTAACAAAGGTGATAGAAAGCAGATTACTGTGAAGATGAAATACTCAGAGACTTCACTTTGGGTCATAGTGCAGCCAGACTGCAGAAGTCAGCCTTAGATAGTGCTTTTCATTTGAAGTAAAAACTGAAGTCTTTTGGAACTGCCATAAAAAAATTCATTTTTTTCATGAGATACTTTGTTATTGCAGTCAAAAGCCCCCTCCTCTGGCCTAGTTTGTGTTAGTCTCCTAAAACACTTAAAAGTGGGAGAAAAAAAGGTTAATATTTTACAGGTTTTCAGATTCATGGACAGCCACTCGTTTTTTTCACAACACTTTGGAAGTTGTGAATTATTAACTGCAGGTGTGTGACCTGCCACAGTTCCTCACTGGGGTGCAAGAGACTTTTACCCCAGTTCCACATCAATGGCTTAGTAGCTTGCAGCTTTGTCTCCAAATCATGGAAAGGTGCTTATACCACAGCACAAAAGCCAAAAACCAAAATGAGAACAGACTGAGGAGAGAAGTGCTGTATCTGTATTGACTTAGAGGAGCTAAGGGAACTGCAGGCAGTGTTTAGTGTCTCAGGGACCCAGAAACAAAGCTTGCAGCTGGACAAATTCACTCTACTCTAGGACATTTGCATGAATTATCTGCACTTGTGCCTAAAAGGGAAAAGTTCAAGTAAAAAAAGTCCAGCTCTTCCAAATAATCAATTCAAGGCTATTGTGACAATAGAGAGTGTACTATTGTGCCCAGAAACAAAAATTCAGAACTATTTTGCTTTAAAAAGTAAGTCTTTTTGAGTTACAATCACATGGCAATAAATTCCACAGAATTTAAAAATGTTTAAGCAAAATACCTGCAAGCCAAAAAGATTTAACTGCACCCTGGAAGCAAACAAAGCATCAACATATCATTTACCATTTAAAACCCATCTCGTTCTCAACCCAACATAATTTTTGTTATTTCTCCCATGGCAAAACAATGAACTTCACTTTCATGAATGCTCCTCCTGCTGCAAACTGGCCCACCAAGAGTGGGCCAAGTTTGAGAGTGACTTTCTCACTTTTAGACAGTACTTCCAGACAGTTTTGTAAGCCAGACCCTCTCCTTCCTTTCTTTGAACTAAACAGCAAGGTCACCAGTAACAGTTATCCCAGGAAGAACCAATGAGAAAACCCTGCAGGCATAAGAGGAAGGAAATTAAGCTTTCAAGACCTCATTCTCTTTCACCCTGAACATGTGGACTTCCACATGCATTAATTTGCCATCTAAGTGTCTCTGCGTGAGAACAGATTTGCAATGAATTCCCATCTCTTACTACAGCACAGATTAAATAAGTTCCATCAGCAAGTTAAAGATTGTGAATAAAAATAAACAACAGAATTGTTCTCTACAGAAATGTTTCCCTGTATGGGTTATGTGATCACTTACACTGGGACAGTCCGAAGCAGTTCCAGAATCCCTTGACCATTCCACTGCTGAGCTGCATGCAGTTCCTCAGTGCAAACCCCAACAATCTGTAATAAATAACAACAGACATACTAAACTGGGTAGGAACCATGAAAGAACTGTGGAGAAAATGTGCCAGTGGTACTGGATCAAACAATGCATGTACATAGAAGCACCATTTCTTTAATCTAACCAGATATGCCAGGACAAATGGAGCCTGAGAGAACAGTGGGATCCCACAAGACCTTGTTCTCTCTCTCTACACTTACCATGGGAAGCACCCTGGTCGTGTAACATTTAATCTTGTAAAGTGTGTGCGAATTTACAATGAAGACGATCTGGTGACAAATCAGGGTTTATACGCTAGTCTGCTTGACTTTTCAATGAAGTCCACACAGACAGGACAGAGCAAGACAGGTTAGGGTCTGAGCACATACAAACACTGCTCTGTCAACAGATTGCTAGGGGCAAATGCAATACTGCACAAGCAATCTCAACCAGGCAAGGGACTTGCTGCCACAAGGGATTGCTTTGGTGCTCATAAACTGACCAACTCAGTTTGCTGACTGGTAACATCTTACCCAGCACCATAAAGTAAAGCTGCTTACACACCACATAATCCACTTGTCACTGCAGGCAACTGCAGACTTCTGCCTCCCTGTATAATGCAGGATGTGTTTGCTTTTCAGGATAGGAGCTGCCACACTGAGCAATACCAGATGTCTCTCTAACAGCAGCTGAGATCAGCTGCTTCAAATGAAGGGGTGAAACACCCTTCAGCTGATAGCAGAAGGCAATTTCTTCCTGCTGTATCAACCACTGGTTTGTGCCTTTGAGCACAATGATTCACCCTGAGATGAAAAATATTTTTTTGCCATGGCCTTCTATTTTCTTCCTCAATACTCTGAAGTCTTTTCCAACAACACTGAATTTTTTGTCAAAATCTGTTCAAATGATGTTTTATCAGAAAAGAGGAAAAGCTCTGAAGAGCAGCAAGCAGAAGTGAAGGATGTGCCTTCTGCTGTAGGCACATAACTGCACTGATAGAGATCTATGTGGAAAACTCTCACGTCAGCACGCACCCAGCTCTGCACACCCTACCTCTCCTGCCCCTTGCAGAGCTCACTTTGTCAGGACCCAGCCCTTGGAGGTGCACTTCATCCCCACCCATCTTCCAGGCTTCCTCCACCAACAGCCTGAATCACCCCTGCCTCAGGACACCCCTCCCTGGGCCTTCACTCACTAATTACACACAAACAGCAAGACTCTAAACAGGAAATTATTTTGTGTTCATTCTTTGCTTTTTGTAATCATTTATCCTCATGGGTCAAAATAAATTCATAACAACAAGCATCAAACAAAGGGGAAAACCAAGTCAACTGTATGTGCTGTGGAAGATTAGAGGCCAAGGGCCTCAGGATGCAGCAAGCTGACTATTCTTTGATTCAAGACAGCTGGGCACTAAAGAAGAGATGAAGACTAACCCACTACTAGCTCCAGAGTCAGCCAGGGATTATCCTGCTTAGCTTGGCTCTCTGCCTCTTCTTCCAGGTCCCACAACTCACCTTGCACTAATTAATCTCACACCCACCTTCTTTTTGTTGATAAAACACAGACATTTGGGCACCTCAGAAAAGCCTTGCAGAGCAGTTGTCTTGTGCAGGTTTGTGGTAAGAGAACTTCCTTTTACATGTTGCAACTACAGCCAAAGACAAATGGGAGCAACTAGAAGCTTAAATTGTAAAATACAGACACTTGCATTTTCCCACAGGATGGGAGCTTTTCCACGGAGCATGAAGAAACCAGCAGCTGGCATAAACTATGCCACTCTTCCACTAAGGCTATTAACCCAATATGCAATTTAAAAATATCCAAAGCAGCCCCTATCTAAGAAGCATCGCTGAGAAGGACTTTGGGAAAGCAAGCAAACCTGTTTGGCCACAGAAGCTCCCCATGCTGAACAGCAGAGTTAAATCACAAGGGATTTTTTTAGTGTTTCTTTTGCAAAGCAAACCCGACCCTTTCTTAAACAGAAGATCAATACAGGAAAACTCAGCCTCTAAAGAATCTTTGTGTCAGTACTGCAAGCTACATTTCTGCCATTAAGTACTGCTAAAACAGTTCCAAGTCCTGCTCCAAACTCTTCTCTTCCTGGCATTCAAACCAGTGGATCACTTAGCGATATTACCACGGAATTAATTTTTATTTATCTTTACATTAGCTTTTAAAACTGTTTCTCTCAGCATTTTTTTTTCAATGTTCACATTTGAAACTAAAAGCAGGATAATAAATATCTGAGTAACACAGCTCAAAGCAATGTTAGCTGCACTCCACGCCCAGGAGGTGGCAGTGGGAGCCATCGTGGCTGGGCCATACCTGCAGGAAAGTGACAACCCCAAAAGGAGTCTGCACCGGCTGCATCTGGGGGTCTTCTGTCAGCAACATGTGCTGGATTCGAGACTCACTGTTGTCCAAAGGGCTGTGCCACGACACGTGGTCACCGCTGCAAAAGGTGTTTTCTGCAAGGACAGGAAACAAGAAATATTTAGTCTGTGAAGTCTGCTAGAACATTCCTTCTGTTGGCAGCTGCTCCTGACTGCTGCCAGGCAGGGACCTCCGGCCTGGGCTGGGACAGTCACTGGTGACTGTTCACAGTGACTGCCCCTGGCCAGCTCTGCTGAGCCTCTGAACCACCTGAAACAGGAATGGAGTCTCATTGAGTCATCTGAGTTCAACACTGATTTCAAAATTACCCACTCTTGAGTCCTGTGGCAAAAAACACTGTCCTACTTTGATATTAAGCCCAACAGGAAATACTAGCAAATAAAATTAGCCAGTCTCTCATTTACTATTAGTCTCCTTTTTTTGTGAAGGTACAGAAAGTCAGCAGGCCATACTGGATGCCAAATACCACAGCAATTCACACTCTTAATCTGCCACAGAGAAAATATTCTCAAATTTGAATTAAACACAAATACTACCCTGCTATATTTAATAAAATAATTTATATTTAATAAAATTTCTGCTGCCCAACTTATGATAATTTAAGTCAAAGTCACTCTCTCTCCCAGTTGTCTGGGCAGCTCTGGTGCAGAATTAGAATTAATATGTTTCTTCTTTCCCAAACAATGAGAAAACCAATAGGCTATAAATTTCATTCTATGTCAGAACAGACTGCATCAAAACAAGGCAGGCATTCCTTTCTTTTCCTCCCCTCCTACTTAGAAAGACAAAACCCCAGATAATCCCATGTTCCACAGCTAGTGCATGCCAGAAGGCACACCAGAACCCATCTGTCTGATGCAGCCCCATCACAAGAAAGGCTAATGCTTGCTTTCTGAGTGAACTAGAAGTGAAACAACCAGCCATGACCACATTCACAGCACACTTCATTTGCATGCAGTTCCTGAGCATGTGTGGTAATGCTGCCTAGCTGACTGCTTTTATCTTGGGTCTTGTGCTTGTCCAAGCAGGGCTTTATTGTACATACAAATAAACAACCTGGAATCCACATTCTGCCCTCTGAGATAGGTGTAGTGCTCCAGGGATGAAGTGAGTACTGCCTCCCTGCTTCCAAAGTCAGTGGCAGGCCCAGTGCCCCTCTCCTTGACCAAGCTCATCCATGAAGCCAGTCTGGGCTGCTGTCCCTGCTGTGGTCTCTCCCAAGGCCACACTTAGAACTCAGCAGGAAAGGAGGCCTTGCCCACTGGAAGAGGACTAGAAATTCCAGTGCAGACTGGAAAACAGTGGTTATTTGAGTTGCTGTCTGTCGAGACTGGAGCATCTCCCATGCTACAGGAGCAGGATCCAATTCAGAGAGGTGCCCTCCCCATGGCCTGGATCTTCACCTAACCTTCCCACATCACCTTCCAAACACATCACAATAGGACACCCCTAAAATATCTACAGGACTAATAGATGAACATGGCAGTGTCTGCAACAGCAAGAGAAAAGCTTTTTGAATTGCCAGGAATTGCAATTCATTCCAGGTCACATTAAATAGCACCACCAAGGAACAAGGTGCTTGCACACCCCATTGCAATAATTGTGCATCAGGATCAAATTTATTATTAATAATTTCTTTCATGACAATTTTCAGTGAAAAAAGCCCTTCAGATTTTTTTTTCTCCAGTAGAGTTTTTTCATTGCCACGATGACAAGCACGGACTCGTGCAAGGGGAGCAAAGGCAGGATGCTTCAAGGGAGCCCTCAGGAGCAGGCAGGTAAACTCCTGAGAGCTCCCTCAGAACTGCAGTGGTTAAAAATATTTGCAGTCCTCTCTCCCTGATGAGGAGCTGCTGGCCTGCTCCTGGCTGTAATGTTGGGCAACTCAGTGTGTATCCACTGGGTGTCCCCATTGGTGTGGGTTTGAACATTTGTTATACGTGTTTTTTCAGATGAATTTCCTGGACAGCTCATTTGATTAAGGATTAAAATAAACTCTAACTTAGCCTGAAAAATGAGGCATGTAACAGAAGTGCTGTGATAAGTAAGGGAATGTTTTCCTTAGTTAAAATTAGGAAAGAAAGAAAACACAGTGAATGCAAGTTGCTTCAAAGGGTTTATCGTTATGTACACTAAATTACACGCTTCCAGCTCTGGGACTGAAAGGACTGGTTCAAATATTACTTTACTTTTAGAGCTGAGGAAATATAAGCAGACAAAGGAAAATTATATTTTTTTTAGTATCAAAATCTGATTAAAGAAACAGTACTTGGAACGTTGTAAGGGATATCTTGTGATATTTTCCAAGTTAGACAAAATGTGGCTGATTAATTTTTTTAAAATGATAAAGCCTCTCAGTCACAGTTTTCAGGAATGAAACAAAGCCACAAAGAGCTTATTCTTGGGCCCTGTCTTTATACCACAACATTTTGCCCATCAAATGCTCACACAATTCTATGCTGATCGATCGCTGCGTTTCACTGTTGGTGCTGCTTCTCCTGGGAAAGCCCAGCCCAGTTAGAGCAGGTTTTCAAATGCAAATGTCTCTGCTGGAAACCCACCTGTTTATGTCCATGTGAACACTGAACACTTAGAAAATCTCCCTTTCCCTTGCATACACACGAACACCACAAAATTCACACTGACTACTCAATTAAATCACACCAAAAAAATTCTGCAAATAACATGAAGCCAAATTAAAACCTGTGGGAGTTCAAGAAATTTGGAATTACACCCAGAAACCCAGCTTTCCACTTGCTGCATTGTCACCCATGTGGGACGTAAGACCAGCTCTTGTACAGAGACCATTGCAGCACTGAAAACAGCCTGAATTACATGACTTGTAACCACAAAATCTAAGAAATTACAGAAACAAAGGACTAGATAATAATTTCTATTGCCTCATGCTGGAAACAGGGATAGAATCTGATATCCTCCCTTCCTACCTTTCACACTCAAAACAGGACAGGGATGAGAACACCAAAACTGGATAAGCCCCCTCTCCTTAGGTGACCACAACAAAACCAACAGTTGTAAGAAAAAGTTCCAGGACATGACAAGTAATTGTCAAATCCATATAACAGGTGGCAAAGCACAGAAATTATCTAGTCATCAACAGGAAAAATTAAAAGCAAAGGAACTAAAAGAAAACATGTTAAAAATTTAAATCCAAATTATTTTAGCCTATGGATAAATCAGCAAATCCTCAGGAGTAAACTAAGTCTCTGATTTACTGCACAAGCTGACTCCTGCTGAATACTTCTGCCTCATGGTAAACCTGAGATGGCTTCACGTTCCCTCCATGACAGGATGAGCTAAGGTACCCAAACTGCCCCAGCATAAATTCATATCTTTCAGCAGTTACCATGGGAGCAGGGGATGTGTTGTAAATACACAGGCTTGCTCATGGAACCCTCTGGGACTCTTGCACCCGTCCTGCTTGGAAGGGGCACTAACTAACAAGCCTTAAACAGCAAGGTGACTCATCCTCACAATTTTGAAACTGGTTCTTTTCCTGCAAGTTTATGTTTTAACAAAAAACACTGACTTTTCTTTCTTTCTGGTGAGGATTGCTGATTCCATGAAATCCAACTGCTTCATAGGGAGGTATTGATTTCATAAGAACTCAACAAGGAAATTATTAAAACATGTCAATTGAAACTTACTATTTTAGTTCATAATTTATAATAGCAAATCTGCCACAGACCAGCTCTTGTACTATTCTGTTATGCAAAAGCAGCAGTTATACCAGACCACTCTCTTAAGCCACCCATATTTTGAAGTCTTTAAAATGTCATTATCAATTTTCTTTTACAGCTCACATAAAGCAGGTGAGGTTCCTTCATGCAGCAACAGTCATAATTCAGCAGCACAATCTCTCCTAACTTTACTATCCAACTGCTCTGTAATGAGAACTGGGGAAATAACTCAGAGGGAACCATTCCACTGTAGACTAGTAAATATTCTTTGTCTAACTTTGCTCATGTATTTTCTTGGAGTGAATTCCTCCTCCCTCCTTTAATTTGACTAAATATAGCTCATGCCTAAGAAATAAAACCAAGTCATATTCTTGATCTCGGGATGTTTCATAAACATTATCATGCATGCAATCTATGCTCAAGTGGTGCTACCTAGCTCTAGAGAGAATTACAGATTACTTCCCACTGTATTTTCAATTCCTTTTTTAAACCTGACAGCTTTCCATATATGGGATCCTGCTACAAGTCCTTACTCCCTTAATTGCCACAGGGAGTAAATTGAAAAGGACAGCAAACTTAGAGAAGTACCAGGAGCTGAGAGAGAACTCCATCCTAAAGGCAGCATCCTAAAGGCTGAAAGTAAGTCAGGGAATATCTCCAGTGAGCTGGCTACCCTGCACCCAGAGCAGATGGCAAACAGTCTTTGGGCATCTGGGAGTCCAGTATCTTCTCTTGCATGTGCATTGGCAACTTAAGGAGGAAAACAAAGAGCTGATGCTGTTCCACCAGTAAGAATACAGCAAGGCAACTTTAAGCCTTTCTCCAATCCATGCAGACTCCTGTCCCCAGCCTGTCTGGCTCCAAGGCAGTTCAAATTGCACCATTCTGGTTAATCCAGAGGCCAGAAACTTATCCCTTCTGACATGGTCCTGCCACATAATTTTTGAGATAAATTTTAATATTAGAAGAACAGATTTTCAGCCTGATCATTCCTTTGTATCTCTTCTAAGACACCTCCTTCTTCCAAATGCCAGCTAAAATCAGCAACAGAGGCGGCTGAGTAAGTAGCCAGACAAATCTACCTGGACAGTGTGTTACAGGTTGGAAGCTGATACAGCACAGAGTGGGAGAAGACCTAAGTAACACTAACTACATTTGCCTGGTGTTGGCAAAACAACCACTCATATCATTCATGAGAATGTTTCTGTTCCTTCTGATTCTGGGGAAAGCCAGGCCATCATTACATGCTCAGTTTATTTGGGGACATGTGCAAGATGATGCTGAAAGAAACAGTCCTACTTGTCCCCTGCAAAAGCAGGGCTACCTGGATCATACCCTTGGAGCAGTGAGGTTGCTTTGCTATGCTGGTACAATGCTTGGAAATTCTCTGCTACCTTCGTCTAAAAAGAAAAGAAAAATCCAGCAAAAAACCCACCTCAGTAAATTTGCATCAGTGTGTGGCACAGGGGATGTTGGCACACAAACAGAATGACCACATCCCTCACAGAGCCAGACCTATATTATCCACAGTGCTCAGCAGTGTGAAAACTGGCTGCTCTAAGGGTTACAAACCTGACTTAGAGATCTCAGCTAAACTGCAGGCAGCGAGTCACAGATGTCAGCCTGCATAACTCAGAGAAATTGTGTATTTCAGGGCAAAGAAGGATTTTAACTCCATGACTTATGGGTGCAGGAATGTTAAAAAGGCCCCCAGTGAGTTCCTGACCAGCATGACAGTGATGCAGCCAGACATTTAAATTGAATGCAGCTTATCCAATACTTACAGAAACAACGTAATTTATTGCATTGCCATTACCCCATGTATGGTCTGTATAATTTATTACATAAATGCATTTTCTCCAACACATTTTTAATATTCAGTCTGGCTTTGTTAAAAAAAAAAGTAATCTGGCAATCTGTCACAAGTAAGATTTGATGCTGTTTTTCAGTACCATTTTGCAGACCAAACAGCTAGAATTATTTGAGAGAAACTAAGGGCAAACAGAGATCCAACGCTGAAATGTAATAGCTATATTTTTCACTAGACCTACTTAATATATTTCTAACTAGCTCAATAATAAATATAAACATGCATGCAAAGATGTTAGCTATAATAAATCAATACAAAAGCTGAGGATGAAATTTGTGCCCAAGTATCTCAAAGTAATACTGTTGTTGCAATTCATTATATGGATGAAAAATTTTTAAGAATAGAGTATAAAGAAAAAGTTTTTATTTAGACTTATTTGCCAGCCACATTAAACTAGGATAGTTAATGCTAACTTCAGTCTCAAGCTTAGTTTCCCAAGCTACAAAGAACTGCACACATGGATTGGTAAAGGGAAAAAACAATTGGGATATAATCTGTGGGGCCCATGGCCAGTTAGTTTATAATTTTGTTTTCAAGTCAAGATGAACATGTTTTAAGAATATACAAGGAATTAGCAGAATCCAAGATGTGATATATTTGCACTAAATTTAAAAAATGCTTTTCCTCCCTGTTTTTCTTTTTCATTTCAATTTTGCTGCCCCTTATCTTTTGCCTTGGGAACAGGAGCTGCCCCAGCCCTGGCACTCCAAAGAGGTGCAAATTCACACAGTGCTGCTGCCTCCTGCAGACATGCAGCATAGAGAAGATCCCTTAGGAAGAATTAAATCCCAGGGATACAATTAAACAATAGCCCCACTGCAGGGATTCAAATTGGGCTTTTAGAAACAAGGGGCCTAGATAAAAGGATCTTAAAAAAAAAAAAGCAGGGAAAAAAACAGATTACCAGTACTGTAAGGACTGCTTGACCTCGGAGGTTTGAAGACAGTTTGAAAAAGCAAAGAAGCATGATGCAGTTTATTTTTTTTAAATTGCTCTGCAGGTTGAAAATACAAAAATTATTACTGCACAGCTCCAGGGTGTTAAGTCTAGAAAATTAACAACCCTCACAAAGAGCACAATCAATTTATGCAAACACATACAAACTTACCTGATCATTTAAGTCTTTGAACTGAAAGCCCAATGAAGAGCCTCCCACACCTTCCCAGGGTA
Source organism: Serinus canaria (assembly GCF_022539315.1). Lineage (NCBI taxonomy): Eukaryota > Metazoa > Chordata > Aves > Passeriformes > Fringillidae > Serinus > Serinus canaria. The sequence continues at coordinate 22,489,625 of NC_066320.1, read as the reverse complement.
CATCACCAGCAGGGCAAGGTGATTCCTCACTTAACTGTGTTGTGCTTAGAGGCATCACTACTATTGGCAGTGGGGTGATGGAAAATGTGTCTCATTGTACTACAGATTACACTGATGGAGTTATAAATACTGCTTTTCTTATCACAAAGTAGATCCCAGGCACACAGATGCCTTCTGCCACACTGCAGAGTGCAGCATCATAGAAAAAAAAAAAATGCTATTGTACAGTAACCAGTTTGGTTCTGAGCCTCCTCTGTTTTCCAAGACATTTCTTTCCATCCCTTACAGATCCGCATATCTGGCTTGCTCCTTCTTCCTGCCCCATGCTACGTTTGTACACAATTTCCATGACTGCAAACTCTGGGAATTTCTCAGCAGGCTCCCAGCAAGTGACTCCAGTGCCCAGGTCACACTCCCACCCTCTGCAAGTAGTGGGCCCCCTGTCCTCTCCCTGACTCTGCACAGCCTGCTCCACCAGCCACCTCCTCCCACACTTTCTCTCCTCCCAAAACTTCATTCAGCTCCTCCACTCTGTCCCCCTCAGGCTTCTGCAGCTCTTGCAAACAGCAGGAGCTGGCACATTCATCGTGTTTGGTGTCCCCTTTGTATAAGCACTGTCCAGGGCAGGGTGCATCTCTCACCTTGCTTTTGCAACACCACAGTTCTCACCCATCTGCAGATTTATCTGCATGGCTCCCTCCTCCAGAGAGGGGAAGCTGGAAGAAGGCATGGCAGCATGAAGGACTTAGCTGGCATTGTTGAGTATGGCAGAAAAAGAAAACGAACACAGATGTGAGCTGCTCTTTCTCAGTCCCACAGAAGATGGCTCCTCCAAGCTCTTGCTCCTCTACACCTCATCACTCAGACCCATTGCCCTTGGGTATTGCAGGGCTGGGATGTTTTCACCTCCCCCAGTCTTCCTTTTAATTTCCCCATCCTCCTGTTCCAGAAACCATAAGGGAGCAGGAGTGATGTGCTTGCTCCAGGTCAGGCAAGAGACCCTTCCACCCCTGCCCAGTTTCACTGCTACTAGTTTTCTGCATCCTTCACCTGAAAGAGAAGCATTTTGCAGGACCCTTTTAAAGGATGGTAGTTACACCTTCAACAGTTTCAAAAAGTGAATAGCCTCAGGATGGGGTGGAGCCCGAAAGGATGTTATACAGCAGGATCTCCTGTCGGATAAGGACTCAGCTCAAAATGGGTATTTAATGACAGTTTATTTACCCATTATGTGGCCCCACATGACCAATCTGAAACTTACCTGTCATTTAAAAACTTTATCCTTCGCTCTGGCGCAGGAAAGTCAGAATGTTTTACAGTTACCTGAATGTTTTCCAGCCAGGTGCAACTAGAACAAAGACTGGTGCCCACAGCATTTGGCAACCTTTAAATGTCCTCAGTGAGGGAACTGCAGCAGGTGAGAAAAACTTTTTTCCTTGTTGGACCTCCTACATACTTGCACATGTGCAGCCACTGAGAAGGGAGGATACTTGGACCCACGAGCACCATAAGCTTGTGCAGTCACTTGTGATCTTCCCCTAGATATGCATCTATAAGACATTTCTGTTGAAGAGCTTTCAAGGAACTTGAAGGAGGAGCAAAGGCAGGATCTGCCTCTGAATAACCCAAAGAACATACAAGCAGCTTCTTTGAATAGCCTTCACAGCAGACATCTGACAGACAGACTCTTAGATACCTACACCAGGGTATCTATTTTAGCAAAATTAATTAAGAAATTGAAAGAAAGGGGAGATGGTCTGTGAGAAAACATCCACGAAGTTATCACATTATAACCCTTTCAGAAAAAGGTTCTAATTACTCAGGCATTAGTTCTGGGACTTGTAATGGACAATAGGGCAGAGGTCTTCAAGAGAGCACTGTGTCATTTTTCTCAGTGGTTGATTATTTTTCCTTAAATTTTCAGGAATTTAAAGCTTGCACAGGCCAAACTTTTGTTTTACTTTGGCAAAGCAGGAGGCCAAAGGGCAGGAAACAGAAAAACTCTACATTCACACATACTTGCATAAAATAGTAACTACTGATCTCTACCATCCCATTACAGCACTGCAAGAAAAACCCACTTATTCCAATCCAAGAGTTGTGTTTATGGATCAAATGCAAAATGGACAGCCTATTTATGGAGCATCATTTGAAACACCATCCCAAGTGTTCTGAGAAGACTCCTTTAAGCCCCTAATTTTAAATCAAAAAGCACAAGAGTCCACTTCCCTCAGGTTCTGCGCTGCCCACAACCTCTGAATATACTCTCCCAGTTTCTCTTTCCCACCAAGAACAAAACACTTCCCCTGCTGTGCCCATTTGCTGCCTCCTGGCTGAGCGGGCTGCTGCAAAGGATCTTTGGCTCTGAGGCTGTCAGAAGACGGTCTGTAATGAGCTCTGCACACTGCCACTTTCACAGGCAGAGTGGGTTAGTCAGAAAGCACAGTTTGAGCACCACTTGCTGCATAGATCTTCAATAGAATGTGTAAGAAGGTGGATATGTAACAGTGAACCCAACTTCCAGCTCTGCAGTTCATCTGCAGTTACTCTACTCTGCAGTTTCATCTAACATGGGCTTGGCAGCTGTCAAGGGAAAACACAGTCCTTTTCAGAATGCTACTCAGTACGTGTAACCTTCAAATTCTCCTCTGTGCATCCCAAACAATTGCACACAGGCAGTGAGAGAGGATGCTCTTGCAACTGGAGAACAATCCCTCTGTGTTGTTGCTTTCAGCTCCTCCATAGGAGGAGGCAATACTGTTCTCTGCAGAAGCTTTTAACTGCTAAAGCACTTGCTTCCGTTTCCCAGGAAAGGCCGGGTGGGACAAAGACCTTATATATGAGAGGCCAAAGGACCTCACACCAGCAGGAGGGGGAGTTTTCTGCCTTCCCTGTGCTGTTTCCTTTGTCCTGCATTCTGCCTTCAGTACAGGGGACACAGCTTTTATCCAAGGCAGGGCTCACCATGTGCAGCTTCTCCCCTGCTTCCTTTATTCCAGTGTTAAGAGATATTCTTCCTCACAGAGCTTGCTGGTCTCTAACATGTGGGCTCCTCCTCACTCTCCTACAGTGGGGAGGCTCTGGGTAGGATGGAAGAAAAGGCTTCCTGCAGAGAGCTTGGCTCCCCTCCACTTTGGGCAGAAAACAGCCAGATCAGTCCTGATCTTGAACTGCAGCCACTGTGGATAAACACCTGCTCGGGGCCAGCATCCAGGCGTCCCTGGGCGTGGGGCCTGCTGGCTGTCCCTCTGCCACTTGGGCTGCTGCAGCAGCCCTGCACAGAGATGCGTCACACAGCTTCCTCCAGGTCTCTGTGCCAGCTTCTTCCCTCCCTCTCTGTCCCAATAGCAGCCCACCTGCAATATGAAGGCTAAAATAACTTGCGCATTTCTAAGCATAACCATGTATCAAAGTCACAAGCCTTGGTGCTCTGTCCATCCCTGACTCTTTGGGAGCAGCATCAGGGCACATGGACTGATGTAAAACACAGAAAGAAGACAAATTCCCACCCCCTTTCTTTTTCCTTTTTCTTTTTTTTTAAATAAACCAACTGAATGAACTGTACTGAACAGCTGAAAAACAACAAGCCAAGTTCAGTTCCCAGGCAGGAAGGACACGACATGAGTTGACAGAATTAAAAGGGACAGCATCAGTTGAAATCTCGCCAACTCAAACTGGGCCTAAACCTACTTTATCTAAATTGCAGTAGCAGCTACAAACAAGCCTTCTCTTTCAGGCAGCACCGAGATACCTCACTTACTGCCTGGAAATACTATGTAATCAGTAAAGCAGTCCAGGGGAAGACAGCTTTCCTTCTATTTCAACAAAGTCTTTTATAAGCAACAAAGGCTTTCTGTGCCTTTGCTCCTGGCAAAGTCTCTCTGTGCCTTAGTGTGAACCTATCCTTTGGGGCTGAAGAAGGTCAGAGACCTGTTCCCAGCCAAGAACTAAAAGTTGGAAAGACAACAGTGGCTTCCACAGCAAGACACAGGAAATAACCATGAATCCAGACAAACTGCCGGAGAAGAAAAAAGCCCAAACTGTGGGAGATTAGAGAGGTAGAGAGGAAAATACTTTAATTTATATTATATAACTAGCTTAATGACAACATAAGACACAGACTTCTCATCCTCCAAGTAAAATTAGAGTGCAGGTGTCCCTGAAAATTCCTGGGGTTCCAGTCATGCTTTCCTACTCCTGCACTTCTGACTGGGAGGAGCCTCATGCCCAGCCCTTGCTTCAGAGCACCCGTGCTAATGAAGCAAAAGGCAATGTCACTCAGCAGTGCTGAGTTCCTTCCTCTCATGTTCCTGGGAAATCATCCTGCACTTCTCAAACCTGGCCAAGGGGCTGCAGGGGCTTTTCTATACTGCAGCTGAATTAAATATATGGGGAAGAGATTCTCTAGTGTTGCCTAAGGTCCTAGCAAGTCACAAACAAAGGCCAGAAAGATGCTACTCACTAAAACCATAACAAATAAGCAAAAATAATGGCCAGCTTATCCCATCAGTGGCTGATGAAGTGACAGTGCTCCAAGGCAAAGGGCAGGGCTGAGTCTGGCACTGGGGTGCCTCCAGCATTTTAAAGGGACAACCCTTCCTGCTGGAAACAGGAAGAGAAGCAAAGTAATGTAATCCCACAAAATCTAAGGCCATGCAACTCCATTTGTGCTGCTAGGAAGAACAGGCACACCACACACGTGGTGGCATTCGCAGCTGTGTCCCTGCTCTATGCCCTCTCCTAGTTTACCACCCACACCTGACACCACTCTGATGAAGAGAGGAAGGACAGGCCACCAGCTGCGTGCTAGTTCACAGCCAGGGAAACCTCAGCCACGGCCAAGGCCACTGCAAAGCTGCTTTCCAAGGACTGGCAAGCTTGTGCCTCTGCAGCCACTCACAAAACAGAGCTATCTGTTTTGGTCTATCCCTACCTCAGAAGTGAGGATAAATACATCAGGCTCTGGAGGTCCCAAAAATTACAGTCATACAAAATGACTTAATATTAAGGTTTGCAAGCCTGCAGAGGGGACCTACATTAATTTAACTAAGGGAACCCAGATCTACAACGGGGAGTAAAAAGGGCCAGATCTGTCTGCAGCCAGCACTTCACTGCAATGTCTGTCAGGACAATTTACAAGAGTTACATCTGGCAATGCTGTTGCCAACAACATCAGCAATGCCATCCAGCTCCAGAGGAAGCCAGCTACAGGTTAGGGACCAAAGCACAAGCTTGACAGCTGCCTGTCGTGCCCAGCTCATCAGCCAACCACTCTGCACGCCAGCAACCGGTTTGTTTTGTCAGCCAGCACATCATTTGGTACCACTCACAGCACGTACATCCCAGCTGGAAGCTACGGGGATGTGACAAGGCTGGCTTAGGAGATGGGGGAGGGATGGGAAGTACTGGGGAGGTGAGCTCAAAGGCAGCAGTTTGGGGAGAAGGGGATTTATTGCAGCAGTGCAGGACACTGCACAAAAATGCGAAGGCCCAGGCTGGATCTGAGCTGCTGCTCACAGAACAGCTTGTTTTATGGGAAACATCTAAGAGGAATTAGGCTAAAACCCAACCAATTTCTCATGGACCGCTGAATAACTATCAGATGATGAGAGCTTTTGGCCATGACAAACTTGGGTTAAATTGGAACCAGTCACTTAATGTTTCCATACCCCTTTGCAGAATAAAGGCACGCAGCCCCTGCACACTTGGTTGAGTGTCCTGTTCACCTACAGCAATTTACTGTGCTACAATTTCAGCATTCACACAGCACAGTTCACTGCATAACAGGTTCTGTTGAATTGAAATTGATGGTGATTTATACTTCTTTGTAGAGCTAAAAAACATAGTTAATCTCCATACAATTTTAATCTAAAATCCTGGAATACTAGAGAGGAGACAGGCCAGCTCTACACTGGAAACGGGTCAATATTATAAACAGATGATAGAAAAAAAAATATATTTTCCAGAGCCATAGCAACCAGAAGAGAATAATAAATCGGCCTGGGGTTGGGAAGAAAAAGATAAGGGTACAGTCAAGGAAAAATGTGTATGAATTACTGGCACATTTTATTTGGCTTTAGTCATCCTCCTGGGAAGAAATAAACAGCTTTACAAACAAGCCAGAGAAGCTTCATTTGTATTCAAGGAAGCAAGGAGTTTGTTTTAGTTTTAGAGTTGGGTGGCTTGTTTGGTTTTTTCCTTTTTACACACAGAAACCGGCCTGTGTCAGGAATGTTTGAAAACATGTTGGCAAGCAAAGAGTCACTGAGGCTACTACTCTAAAGCTTTCTGGACCCCAGGAGATGTGAAGGTGAGGCCTGGTGGTTATGGCAGGACAGCAGGTGCCAAGGTACCAGCTGGCTAGTGGCTGCAGGTCTGTGACCCCCATCAGATCCCCTAATCTCACTGACCCCCACTTTCAGTGTAAGAGTTACAGTGCCTGTCAAACACAAAGAATCTCCATGACTAAGACTAAACTAACTTGATTCACGTGAGAGCTGCTGAAGAAGAAGAGTGCATCTACACCTGCAGCCTTTGCAACTTCCATAATCAAGCCCTTGTTTAACCAAAGGTGAAACTGCGGTGTAGCGAGACGGCATTATGGCCCCAGACTGATGGACTGGGACATCATGCACGTGGCAGGAACTGTGTGTGTGTGTCCTTCTTTAAACTAGAGACAAGCTGTCATAAAATAATTTCTACCTGATGAAAGACATGTCAGAAATTACTAAGGAAGGCTACATGTACCTCATTTTGAGCGTGCTTTTCAGCCTGGCTGCCAAAGGCTTGTGCAGCTGTGCTGCCTTGGGCACTTCCATGTAGCAGACCCCTCCTCCTTTCCAGGGCAGACTTTGGGAAATTGGCCCATGGACTTGAACCACAACAGAGGACAGAAGCTCACAGATACTAAGTTCTTCCAGGTTTCACAGAAATAACAACTATATTTAATATCTCTTTCCTGAAAAGGGGATCCTTCACCATGACAGTGCAGAGGTGTTTGTGGGGAAAAAATCCCACAAACCAAACCAACTATAGTTAGTTTGGTTGCTGTTTTGACATGTTATTATCAACATGTATAACTTTTCATGTACCTACTGGAATTGGTTTTATATATTCCACCTTTCAGAAGTAGTAAGTTTCCTACGGTATAACTCACATAAGTTGCTTCTGAAGTACTAAGCTGAAATTTACTTTAAACTGCCACTGAAGAATTGCACCTTGCATCCCTACTTTCTTTACCTGCACATTTTGTTATTAATATTTTGCAGTACCCAGGATGCAAAGAACTTCCTAATACTGGCTAGTAAAAAGTTAAATATTAAAATTCAACTTTTCAATTAGTTGAGACATCAAACTCACATTTAAGTATCTTTCAGTGCACTAGTCATCAGGAGACTATGAGAAAAGATAAATTATGTATTTATGGAATAAAAAAATACATTTAGAAGACCTGAAAAGAATACTTAGTCATTCAAGACATATTTATAATAATAAATGAGACTAAGAAGGCTCCTACTCTGCCCTTGCCTAAAGGAAGAATAAACTCTGCCTGACAAATTTTCATGAAGAACAGTTTGACTTGTTCTCAAAGATATGCAGCAATAGGGAATCTGCCACTATCTGAATGTGTCACTGCACTTGCCATTTGGAAGTTCTCCTAATGACAAACCCTAAGCCTATTTTACAGAAATTTTAGTAGTTAAATTACAGAATTTTTAGTCTTTCCTATCCCCAGCAGGCACATGAAAAATGTGTTTATTACTTTATTCCTTAGAGCAACCTTTTGCATACTTGAAGACTGTTCTCACATCTTCCATTTTCTCCTCCCTAGCCTAAACAAATGTAACTTTTGATCATTCCTTCACAGGCCATATTTTCTGGACCCCTGGAACATTCTTACTGCTCTCCCCCAGTCTCTCTCCAACTGGGATGCATCTGACTTGAAGCTTTTTGCCCAAAATGAAATACAATGTTTTCCCTCTCCTTTGCAGTGTAGGACCCAATCATATGCAATATACAGAACACTTCTATTTATACATCAGAATAATTTCACTTCTATCTCTCAGCATGAAGAGTCTGTTGGTTTAGGTACAGCCTATTGGTAATAGTAACTCCAAATTGTTTTCTTCTCCTTTTAGAACTGCTGCTTTCCCCCAACTGATTGCACTGGGTTATTCCTCTGTCAGGAGAAGACCTTGCACCTGCTGTGCCTCCCTGCCCTTACTGCACACCAGTACTTCCCAGCTCTACCCATCTTTTGTGGTTGATGACTACACATGGGCAATTACTCAGTCTCTAAATATCCAACCAGTACTGCAGCCCTCTTCTTTAACTTTTACCAAGATCTCATTTCCTCAACTCATTCACACACTTGTTGGGACAATGTAAAAATCTTAGTAGCATCAAGGTAACCAACATTCACTGTTTCCTATGGTACCTGTAACTTACTTTCTTCTGATTTATTGTTGATAAGTCCATGCTGGAACATGCATTATTCTGTGGATGCCTTCTGGATGGTTTGTTTCTCTTAGCAGTTTCTTAAGACCTGAAATCTGATTGACCAATTAGAAACTTCTTTGGTGTTTTTTTGTTGTTGTTGTTGTTTTTGTTTGTTTATTTGTGGTTTTGTTTTGGGGGGTTTTGTTGGTTTTGTTTTGGTTTATTTTTCCAGATTTTTTTTTTGTTTTGATTTGGGTTTTTTTAATGGGATGTGAAAAACAGCATTTGCCCATTTTCCAATCTCCTGTGGTGCTACCTGTCTCCCCTAAACCAGCAGGGGCTCAGCCTGCTCATGCTGATATGTTCTGGGGTAAATGTCATCAAGCTCAGCCAACCTGCAAGCTTCTAATTCATGGACATGCTCTTCATACTTTGGCTCATTCCCTGCTACAGCTTGTGCATTGTGGAGAATATAACCATGACATATGTCACATCATTATCTTCAGGCTCTATGCATGATGAGTTTTCATGACAATTTCTCCAAACCTGTATCTGCCCGCTGCAGCTGTCTCCTTTCAAGCTAAAAACATGGAAGCAGCAAGAGCTCAATACACACATGTACTTGTTCCCATGCTACATCAATATATTGCCTTCATCACACATATCAGACAGATTCTTGAAAACAATATAAATTTATCCTAGAGAGACTTTAATTTCAGGAAAACACAAACCCCAGTCCCTCTGTAGTGATTAAGGGACTTAATACTGTAGTACATAAAGAGTTAACAACTGTAGTAAGCTCTGGATAAGCTTTCTCTAGGAAGAGCATTTCTTCCTTTTCATTTGAATTGAAGTATAAATTTGTTCTACCATGAGATATTTGCAGTACACCCATGAACCATGACAAGCTAAGGTCACGGAATTGTGCAAAGTTTCATTTTCAAGGTTTGAAGGTTTGGGGAATTTTTAAAACTAGCAGAGTTGGAATTTGTGGTCATGGTCAAACAGTGATAAAATTAAGAACAGATAAAGCCACAAATAAAACTTTTTGAGACTTGAAAGCTTGATGTTGTTGAAGGAGGGTAAGTACTGCCCTTTAATCAAAAGCACCAAGCGCTTGTTACAGTGAACAGAGAAGCCAAGGCTGAAAGGGGTCTGAAATTCAATGCAGAAGATTGCTTTTCTAAAGCACTGCCACAGTGCAGGAGAGAGAGAAACAAAGGAATGCAACATTCATTTGCCTAGAAGCATTTGTTAGAAAAATACATCACTTGCAATGAGCCATGCTTTGCACTTGCAATACACAGGAATAATATTTAGGACAGAAGTAGCTGCTAGGTGAATATTCAACTCAGACGACACCACCTGAAAATGCTCAGGCTCAGCAGGAGTATGACTGCACCTTACTCTCCCCCAGCTTCAGCTGGACTCAGCAGCACACCTCTATGATAACTAAAATGTTGGCTTTTATCAAGAGATAAGAATTTAGCTCTTAGGACAGCTTTCAGAGTAAACAATTTTCTGACATGCGAAAGTGCTTGGAGCCTATCCAAAAAGTTTCTGCCGATTTTATTCTTTTTCTTGCTTCTTGTTCAGAGTGGATTCATAAGTTTTACTTCAGTTGTTTCAAATGTTTTTAAGGCAGAGTATTAAAGAGACACCATAGTTTTATTTTTTTTTAAACAACTGAAGAGGACAACATTAAAGTACATACACTAGAGTTAAACAATGCTTACCAGAGTTTCATTTGACAAATGCTCTAAGCACTACAGTCAGAAAGAACTTGAGCAAAAAGAAACCTTTCATCATGTAAAACAATGCTGTCATGCCACAGCCTGCTGCATGCCCAATGGGCTTCAGAAGAACCAACCCTTCAAATACTTCACAGTTTTAAAGTTTCAACATCTGAATAGAGAAGTCCTGTAAAAAACCAAGAAAAAACAATGGCAGAAGCTCACTTGGCTCTGCAGAGTGAGAATGTCAAACTGGGGGAAACTCTACTAGGCAGAAAAGAAAGTAACACTGCTGAGACTGGGTGCCTGATCACCCAGGAGTGACATAAGGGAGAACTGCTCTGTACACTGCCATTCTGAGACAAAACAGCTCAAGGGAGTACAACAAAATAAAGGAGGACATGTCAGATGTAGCAGAAGTACTGGAGACTCTGCAGAACAATGGAGTGAGAGGTCTTTGACTAAATTAGAAAATTACTGCATCTAGCTGTGGTCAACTGGCATTGCCCTGAAAGATCAAGAAGAAACATTATAAAATAGGCCCCATTACAGATCTTTTAAATGCATCATCTTGTCAGGATTAATGTGATGTCTATTATTAACCAGACCATTTTAGCCTAAGAAAATTCTATTCTAAAAGAGACATGTGATGATCAAATTTCTACTAAAATAAAACTAGAGTTTTTTCACTTGTTGCAATTGCATACAGATTTGTTTTATACAAGGCAAGGAATGGTTGATAACAGTCAGTGACAACACACAGCTACTTGCTGAAGAGCATAAAGCATAAAGCATAAAGCACTTCTGTAGTATTGTAAGGGGCTTTGCAGATCTCTTGTCCAGCCTTCCTATTTGAAGTGGAGCCATCCCCAATGCTAGATCAGGACCAACTTAGATTTGTTGAGCTAAGTCCTGAACCTTTCCAGGAGTGGAGTTCCAGCACCTCTCTTATAAACCATTCCCTGTCCTTTGCTACTCCCCTTGTGAGCAAGTTTTCCTTGAAGCTTTTCCAGGGCCTCCCATACAGCAATTCAGAGCTGTAGCCCTTTGATGTACTATCTAGGGCTTGACCCCACAATCTTGCAACTACCCTCCCTACAGCTGTAGGCTCCAATTAGATCACCCTGCACATTCTCTTCCTTTCCAGGCTAAACTGGCCCTGCTCCCTCCAGCTCTCCTTATGGCTCACATGCCCTAGAACCCTGACCACCTTGAACACTCTCCAGTTTTTCATTATCACTTAAAGGCCAAAACCAGGACACAATATTTTAAGCAAACCCTTCCCAGTGCCATGCCAAAGAAGTAATAACTTCCCTCTATCTGCTGCTCATGCTTTTCCTAAGGTAACTCAGCGTGTGGTTTACCCATTGTATGATAAGCATGGTATTGGCTCATATCCAATTACACCGTCAAAGAAAGAGACCAATGTATGATTCATACACTGTTGTTTTTCATAAGGCAAATTGAAAATTAAACACCCAGAGGCTAGAATCCATCAGCATGGATGAGTTTCAGTGTGCCTTTAAAGAGTCATTGTGGAGATAAAGTAAAAAGCAGCATGGATAAGCAGGAGATAACACTGGAGGGTGGTTCAAGCCAGATTGATAAGCATGGGCACAACCACCCTTTTCATTCTAAGAACAGTTTTTTGGCTGTGAGGTCAAAAAGATGGGACTGCATTTTTGCAGGAACCAAACAAGGGAAGTCTCTGCCCTGACTGCCAACTTAGTCACCAAGAAGTTTGCCCTTAAGTACCCTTCCAAACCCCATTTCTCTCCATAGACCTCCTCTCACCCATGAAAAGACAGTGACCAACAAGCAACTGCTTCGAAACCGGCCTGGACTAGGAAATTCAAAATGTTTCAAGTGGGATGTAGGATATTTAGTATAAGTTCACACATAAGACATACATTACTTTGTATCTAAGAGGGAGACTTTAGATTTAGATGTTTTCTTCAGATCCTGCAATCACTGCATAAAAAATGTGAGTATGAATTCATCACTGTATGGTCAGTACCAAAAAGCTGCTGTGCAATACAATTTAGGCAGGATGGGAATCTTAAACAATGTCAAACATAATGACAGGCTCAGATTTAGATCCTTAACAGTTGTAAAAATCAAGACAGAAAAGTGAGACAAATTTTGGGTGATAACTGGGGAAGACAGCTACACAGCAAAGGTTACAAAAAGCAATAATCTGGGCTGGCACTGAACTATGCCCACCAATATTTAGAAAAATACCCAAAAGATTGGCACTTCCTCAGATTTGTTATAGAGGTTAGCAGAACAATCCTGTTCTTACCCAGACCTTTTCCCTTCGAGAGTCAGCCAGCTGACTGAAAACCATCAGCAGAATCAGAAGTTACTGAGCAATTTATGAACTAGTTCAGCAGGTACCAAATGCTAAAAATTCAATAATCATCGATTTAGAAGGTACTTTACCTGTAAAGAATCTCAAATTAAAAAATGTTCTTTAAATATTTTCATTCAGATCTTGTGATGCTGGAAAGTGCCTTTCAAGTACATGAGCCATCAGCCATTCCACAGGTTTTCATGTGCTGGCACTAAAAGTAACATTCAATCCACTGATGTAAATGAAACTATGAAAGAACATTGCAAGAGGATGGTTTGTAGGTACCCTAGTTCCCAGTTTTCTGGCAGTTCTCCACCAGCAGTAATGATTCACAACTGTGAATTCCTTGGCCTTCCCAGCCTTAGCATTCCTTACAACTTCTACATTTTTACACGCAAAACAACACCATGTCCATATGCATTGCTACTGCTTGGCTGCAGGACCACTGGAAGGGATTTGCCTGTGATGGAGCTCCAATGTTTTTGAAAGTTCTGCTGAAAAGTGAGACCTTATCAGATGGCTGTTCCTCAGCCATTCAGGATAAGCAAATGTGTTTTTCTTGCTGAGAGCATATACTGGACATGGCACTCAGTGCCATGGGTTAGTTAATGAGGAGATGTTAGGCCATAGGTTGGACTTGATCTCAAAGGTCTTTTCCAATCTAGTTCATTCTGTGATTCTGCGATTCTGTGAACCCAGCTATGCAGGAAAGAGTCACTGGACAGACTTCCTATAGTTACTGACTGTTGTGTAACTTGAGCTTTTCAATACTGAGGATTTGCAGTAACCTGAACAACAATTGGTTTTGCCCCCACAGGACGGGCTGGAGGAAGGAACACGCTCTTTTGGGTTCCCACACAAAGACAATTCCCAAGACCTGACTGGGTGCTGATGACACATGTGTCACACCCTGTAACAGATGTGGCCTTTCAGAAGCAGAGCAGGACAAAGCGAGGCCATGTATTGACCCAGTGGTACCTGACTGGAAGACGTATCTGGCCAAGCCTTGCATCAGCTCTGCTGGCCAGGTGGGTGGTGCCGACTCCCCCGTCTCTCTCTTCAGCCGGAATGTCAGCTCAAACCCGAAACCACTCGGTCCATCTGTTCCTGTAAACCTGGAGGGAATGAAAAATAAAAAGTCATGACACACTTCTTGTAACCAGAGCAGGATTTAAGATTAGGACCATGGAAAAAGGAGGAGTGTTCTCCTCACAGAACCAGCCATCCAGGAAGTCGAATCTGGATGTGCAGTGGATCCTGTGTTCTGTAACCACATGTGCAGATCTATCTGACTGACTGATACAGGACAGTGGCAGCCTCACAAATGCAAAGTTGTATCTTGGACAAACAGCTTCCCTATAGTGTTTTATTAGTTTCATATATCAGTTAGTAAAGGAAAAAAGAAATAATTCTTGGAGGGAGAAATAAAAATGCGTCAAAGTGGATAATTTTCAAGAACTGATTCCAGGAAAAAGAATAAACCAGAAACAAACACCTTATGAATGGGTCAGTTTTAAGAAAGATCAAAGTTAACAAAAAGCGTTCAAGCTGATGTTTCACAGCTAAATTTTTTGGAAAGCAAGATGGCTCTCTATTGAACTTCCTCCTTTCAAGGCATGTTCTGAAACAACACAGCTTTACTTCTAATATGAAATGAGCTGGAGTTCAGTAGGCTTTTTTTTTAACCTCTTGGATCTCTGCTTCCCAAAAATAACTGTTTAAAGAAGACCACACATGCTTTACATTGATCCATATGAAAATTACTGAATAACAGAAGTGTTTAGGTGAGTATCCATCAAATCTAAAGCAACACTTGTATTTAGGAGAACATTGCTGGTCACAACACACCAGTAGTCACAAAGCAGTAGAGCTGACAGGCAATATTACTTAAATGGATTTGTTCATATGGTAGTGTGACTCTTAAACAGAGAATTACTTAAAAAAAAAAAGGTAAGGAAACAACCATTAAACTACTTCCAATATAAGATTTTTTAAAAATCCCCAAAGATTCAAGACATTTCTTCCAAAGAACACAGAAAATGCAGCAGCATGCAAAGCTTATAGTCTCAAATTAACAGTTAAATCTTAGTAGAAATTCATTTGCATCTAAGAGATTTGTATTTAAAGATTAGACTTAAAATATTTTTGCACAGTTAATGGTCACAAGTTGGTGAAAATACAGGGAAAATTTAAAAATATGTAATTGACCTGCACTGTGCAGCTGTTCTGAGATAACAGTCAATAAAATGAAAGTCTTTGATCTGTTTAATTTTAGCTTGGTAATCTGGTTTTGAGGAAATTGTGACATATGTGGATTTGAATACTCCTGATTACTTTGGAAATACTTTATGCTTAATTTAGACAGGTCTTTCATAGAAAGAAATATTAATATTCAGAATGTAATTAGCATAGTAATTTTATTAGTATTTTTGCCAAAGGTTTTGCTTTTATTATCCAATAGCCAAACTATGCAGCTTGGCTTCTCTTACAGATATCCTTTTTACTACAAGTGCTCACACTGGCCCCAGCTTCAAAACTGGTGATAAGGATGCATCAGTCTGCTAGTGGAAAGGCAAATAGCATGGGAAATGATTTTTTCCAGTTAGAAACCCAAGATCTCCAGATACATGTGCCAGTGGAAGGAAGAACAAATGGCTTATCATCTCTCACAAGGACAGAGATACTTCTCATGTGGGAACACTCGGTCCCCATGGCAGTCTCCTTCTTTTAGACTAGGTCTCAACTGCTTAAGCATTATCTTAGGAGGATGACAAGAAGCTGGACAAAATACCCACCACACCTTGCAGGCTTGCAGGTTTTCAAACTTGTGCTTCTTCCTGTAAGTTCCAAATTTCCCCCAAACTTCCAGAAAATTTCTAGAAAATCAATCACTGTCATCCAGCCACAGTCAATGAACAAGATAAAAACCCGCAGAATATTTCCAGAACAGAAAGACCAAACAAGCCTCATTTCCCCAAAAAAATCTGTGTGGAAGGCTAACAATACACAGATGGAAGAAATCTTGCTAAAGCACATGGAAGCCATGAACTCTTCCATGGACCTCCCCACTTTCTCTGCTACCTGTACCTGCACCAACCTGCTCCCTTTCCAGTGGAAAGCATTCCCAGCAGGTCAGCCTGACACAACTCCTGTGCCAGCTGCAGAGGCAACACACTTTGACTACAGCCTTTGATCTACAGAAACTAGATTCTGGCACTATTTAGGGCTGGTTTCTCTGAGAGCTAGGGAAGTGAGGAATGAGATTATAGGTTTGGTGTAGGTTTTTCTGGTCATGGTTAGGTTGGTAGGGTGGTTTTGTTGTTGTTTTGTTTTTTTCTCTTTGGGTTTGTTTGGTTTTGGGTTGTAGTGTTTTGGTTCTGGTTTTGTTTTTTTTTTTTTTTTTTTTGTGGGGAGGAGGGTGTTAGTGGCTTAAATCTGAAGGCAACCAATTCAAACTATAGCCAATTTAGAACAAGGACTTTGGAGCTTAGTTCAGCACCTCAGCACTGAGGTGCTTTACAGGTCATTTCTTCAGTCAAATTCTTGCAGCACAGCAGTCCAAAAGCACCTCAGCTTTACAGTAAGATGATGATCTGAGATGGACTGTGTGCAGGGAGAAAGCCTCAGAATTAGTATTTTGTATCCCTGCATGGCCCCGGCTACACAAACTGAAAGCTGCAGTACAGCATTAAATTTCTGTACTAACAGATCTGAATATTTCACATAGTTTGTTTTATGCCTTGGTTCTGGTGAACCCTGGAGTTTTGAGTGAAAGTTTCTTCTAAACACTTCTAAAACACAAGGGTGGGGGGTGGGAGGGGGAACCCCTATTTTGCCTCAAAACTAAAGATACTAAGTAAAAAGAGTCTGCATGGACTATATTGTGCTTACCATCACTTTGCTCCCTCCAACACCAGGGCATATCACCTTTTTAGCCAACCCAACTGCAAAGCAACTGGGTAAGTTTTCAGAAAAATAAACACTGATGGAAAAATTCTTGGCTTGCTGCATGCTCACTGGCACACATCAGATAGTTTTATATTATGACTACAGCAGTAATAGAGGCTCTGGTATCTGCCAAGTCAAATCCAACCCCACATTTAATATTAAAACCTTATTTTGTTCAAAGAACAAAAATAAACCTTTCAAATGCCAAGGTCATACATTACATGTCATTCTTAGGTTGAAACTCCCGTTATCTGTTCAGCAAATCAGCTCAGAACAAACCACACTGCAGCACTGCGCATATGCTGGAGGAGCCTGCCTTGTTCCTTTAATGAGGTAAGAGTTTCACTGATCACGATATTTAGTTCCAGCAAAAGAATCCAAAGAAATAGAGGCCCCTTTATTTACAGAGCTGTGCAACCAGGCCCCCCTGAGCCCCTCACCACCCCACACTCTGCCAGCCCTCTTCTGAAGCCACACACAGAGAACTGAAAAGCTGCTCCCCTCTGCAGCAGAGTACGCAGGACGTTTTTCACATCAAATAACCCAGCTTAAGAGGATCAAAAGGCAAAGTAGCCCTTTGCTTAAAAAGCAGCTCTGAAAACCAGAGGCTTTTCAGTTTAAATCAAAGCTATATGCCAAGGCATTTTCATTCTCACTTTTGCAAGGAAGAAGAGAAGTTTTGCTTCACTGCAGTGCAAATGGCAGTATTTCTGCAATTCTGCTTTTGAAAGCTACACAGCTCTATACAAGGAGCAGAATGTACTAGGTATTTATTTTTTTGAGAGTTTAAGAGTATGTGCATATAAATATATAAGGTGAACCAATCCCTAGAAACGGGAGTTTACATAGGGAAATGACTATGATTATTTCAGCCTGAGAACAACAAGAAAGCCCTTTCAGGCTGTTTGGGGATAGTTAGGACTGCACTTCCAGAAGTCACAGCTGCATTCCCAACAGCTTCAGAGAGATAAACCGACTCTCTTCTGGGAAGCAAGGTCACAGCACTCTGGAATGACACAGCACTCAGTCTCAGACTGAGTTTTCAGCTGCTTCAACACTACTTTTGTGAAGCCACTTAAGATGTCTTTTACTTAAACTTCTTAATTGCATCTTTCCACATCTTCTACAAGACAGTTACCTGTTCTGCTGCTGGTGAGCTACTCTGATACTATTTTGAGGGCTGCAGAAATACAGTATCACTACAATTCTAAACCTGACATCAGAAAAAGCTGCTGTTATTTTTATCAGCACCAATTTTAATTGTACCCTCAATTCCCATAACAAAAAATCCTCAACAGAATAATTGCCAATCCATAGCTTTCAGTATCTCAGACCAGCATCTCAGGATCTTTCCAAAGTTTGAAGAGATGGTCAAACCAAGGTGACAGGCAGGATCCACAACTCTGCCTGATGAGAACAAAGCATTTGGGAGTCCAACCCTCAACAGTGTTTTAAGGCTGCAGAGCTAATACCTGTCCCAGAAGATTTTTCTGTTATGTAGCAAAGAGCCTACTATTAGCAACACAGAGGACTGGTGTCACAAAAAGCACCATGGTACCCAGTGACTGACTTCACAGGTCCTCCCTGAGAATTACTTGAATCACCTGAGACGTGAATCACTTCCTTTTTACTGCCCACTAAAAAGCAACACAAAGGGTGGTCTCCTGTCCAAAACCAAAGGAGAAGACTTCAGCAGCCACTGAGCTTCAGTGTCTCTATGTCCTGGGAAGGGCATCAGGCAAGAGCTGATTGCCTTAAACAAGATTATGCACAGTCAGTCTTCTGAATTCAAGCTCCAGGTGCATTGTGCAATTTCTACCCACCACAAGCAAATGACCCTCAGATTTCAGAGCTTAAGGGGAAAAGAAAAAAAAGAAAGGAAAAAAAAAACCAAAAAAACCCTACCTAGTGCTTCCAGTATCTTGCCTAACAGGAAGCAGTTGTTTTTAGTGCAGCTGTCAAACAGTATAAAACTCTCATCTGAGAACCCTGACAGCATGCTGGGAGATTCCTGTGAAGCAATTCCATAAGAAAATCGGCACAGCAACCCCTTAAAAAGGCACCCAGAAGAGTAATTTCAGCCAAAACCTACCTGCTTACTCACATATTCTCCTGGATTGTCTCCTGACATTTAAAAAATATTTATTCACATACAAACGTTTGAGAGAAGCAAGGGGTGGTTATCTGGATGTCAGATGGTTATCTCTTCAGAGTGCTTAGCAGGAAATTCCATGAGCTCCTGCCACCCCAAACTTGCACAGACAATCTTACTGGACTCCTTTGTAGCTTGATTTAAGAAAAAACTACATGCAAAAGCAGGGCAAATATAAACATAAAACGAACACTCATAAACATAAAACGAATGCTGAAAGATTTCTGTTATGTAAAATTGGTTGGAAAGTGAGTGACACAGTGTTCAGAGATATCAGTCTGTGGCAGCTGCTGCTTAGAGCTTGATCTTGCAGTACATCATATCAAATGTGTAAGCCATCAACCAAATGGAAAACTCTTCTAGAAAGGTCAATTGTTTTTAGAGATTTATTCCAACATCTAAATCCAAACAGATGCAGAGCACTCACTCTGCAGTTATTTGGAGGAGTTTCTCAGCTTTCTGAAATACTCATGTAGGATCCACTTAAAAAGCTTACACTGAGATAGAGCTGAGTAAAAAATTTGTGAATTGATTTATGCTGACCAGTATGAAAACCGATTTGTGTTTCACTGAGCAACCATTCAATGAGGGAAGAGCTGTTACAGGGCAGAGGGGGAAAGACAAGACAATTTCACTCACACATACATAACACTGATTTCACAGATTTTACTATTCAGCTTCTTTAAAACTCAGCCACTTACAATCTTGTCCCTGAAACCTGGAGACTCACAGTTTAGATTTCATTTTTACAAAATTGTTTCTGTAAATAATAAATGTTGATACAACAGACAAATTTTTTTCCCCCTAAACCTAGAGAGTCAAGTCAACCTTATTTGTAATTCTGCAGGCACAACTGTTTTATAGAGTGTCACTAGATAGTGATCAAACTCTGGAATTGGATCTAGGGATGTGATCCAGGGAACTCAGCCATCTGAGAAAGCATCAACTGGAAACTTTGGATCCTACAAATCATCATGGCCAAGAACACAGATATGAACTTCTGCTACTGATACTCTGTACCCAGAACTGTGCTTGCAGGACCCATAGCTGATAATTCCCAAACACTTAAGTTAAACTCATTTTGACAGAAGTGGTTCCTCTACTCGTCTCCTGCCCAACCACCTAGGAAACACCTCCTGAACTGTGCTGTCTCCAGTCTAGTATGTTAAAATAAACCACCATCAGTTTTCTGGTCACCTAAATGTGCTGAGCTGCAAGTTAAGGCAATCTAGGGGTTGTTTCTTTGAGGCTCTGCTGCCCATGCCATGAAAGCAGTAACATCTGGAAGGAGGACAGGATCATGCTTAGCTGCTGGAGGTTAATCCCTTTGAGCTCTAGAGGCTTGGAAGCATTATTGTCTTGTTCTGGAGAGTGCCAACATACAGTCACACCTGTAGGGATAGTGCTTGCAGATTAAGGGCAAAAGGCTGCAAAGGCCCTGTTGGTGTCAAAGGGATCGATCTGCCTCATTATTAACAGGAAAATTCAGAATCCTCTGAAAGTGCTCAAACAGCATCCAGGTAACCTAAGTTTGAACCTCCTGTCTGCTACAAACTTCTCATCCTCCTCAACAAGTTACTTAGGGATTTGATTCTCAGATGTAAATAATGATAGTTCCCTGCTTCAAAGAGTAATGTGACACACTCATCATATAGGAAATGCTTATGTGCTCCATCTATCAAGGTCACAAAAGCTGGGAAATTAACTCCACATTCTGCACAGCATGGACAAATACAGAACACGGGAAATGACTAAAACAACCAAATACGAAACAGGAGGTAGTATGGGATATGTCACTCCCTACTCCAGCAAAAGATGTTCATATGAGGGTAGTTTACATTTTATTTTCTCTATTTTATGGCGCCTGGATGTAGCTATACCAGTAGGTGATGGTTTACTCACACATGACAGTTACAACTGAACTGACAAGACCAAAGCAGTTCCTCTTCATGATTTCCAAAGCAACTTATTAAAAATAAATAAATTTTTGTGTAATCATGTAACTGACATGTGACAACTGACATGTGTTTCAACTCAAGGGCTCACACATTTCTCCATAGAGCCACTCTGGCTTTTTACTTCATGGCTGGGAGAATCAGTCTCAGCCCAGGTGGGATGTTGAGAGCAGGTTCTGAACCACCACAACCAGCACCACAAGTGAGGCTGTGCTTTTTGACAAAGAAAGTGCAAACAGTTTCAATGCAAAAGCCTGGGAAGTTGCAGCAGACTTACATCATCTTAATGTCCACTGAAAGGATCTGGAAAGAAAAGCTAGGAGTACAATAAGGATTTACTATTGCATTCACAGAACAAGAGTGAATGCACTAATGAAAAAGAAAACTTATCAAGATCTGTAACATTTTACTTAAACTGCGTATTTATGCTGCACTACAGAACTACTCATCCTTTATTTCTACAAGGCCCAGAAGAACAGTGCTCTCATTTGGCCTGAGCTGGAGGTGATTCTGCCAACAAAGCACACAGTCACTGCACAACACAGTGCATTAGAGAAGACAAACTTCCATCTGCACATGGATCCCACTTCCTATCGGATCTGAATCCTTAGCTCTGATAGACAGAGAATGGTAATACATCTCCACAAATTCACCTAAAGGCTCACCAGCCAAGAGAACATTAGCAAAGGGCTAGTTTGAGCCAGCGTGCCTGGGACGGGCAGTATTGTTGTGCTTGGTGAGCTGCCGGGAAAAGGACACCAGCTTTCCTTGCAGTGTCTGCTGGCTCCTTCCTAGCTCCTACTGTGGAAAGTTCTGCAGCTGCCGGGAGGAACCTATTCACATAACAAAAGTGCCTTTGAAAAGCAGTACAGAGGGTGGAAAGCATATGAAAAAAACCTCAAAGTCACTGACAGCTACAGTTAGTATTTTTCAGCATTGCCTAAAGGTCTCAGGCAAGGATCCTCCAATACCTCATGTAGAATATAAACACCGGTGTCTCCCATTACTTTCCTGCTGGCTAAAGAACATACCTTAAGAAAAATCACGCAAGAAGCAACTTTAGCATATCCTTGAGCACACTTTTAGGACTCTCATACAATTAAGTTCTCAGCTGTGCAACAAATTAACTCGAGGCATAAAAGGTATTAGGAGCTCTTTTAGGAGCCTGAACTCCAAAAGCCTGCAAACAGGCTGTAGGCACCCAAGCAGTGCTGGTTGGCAAAATGCTCAGTGTGAACCAGCAAGGTGTGCCTGCAGCCCAGGAAGTCAACTGTATCCTGGGCTGCAACCCCAGAGGTGTGGCCACCAGGCTGAGGGAAGTGGTTCTGCTCTTCTACTCTGCTCTTGTGAGATCCCACCTGGACTGCTGCATCCAGCTCTGGGACTCCCATCCTAAAAATAACATGGATCTGTTGCAACAAGTCCTGAGGATGGCCATGAAGATGCTCAGAGGACTAGGGACAGGCCGAGAGAGTTGGGCCTGTTCAGCCTGGAAAAGACAAGGCTCTAGGAAGACCTTAGAGCAATTTCCAGTACCCTAAGGGCCAGAGAGATAAAGACTTTTGATAATGGCACAAAGTGACAGGACAAGGGGGAATGCCTTTAAACTGACAGAAAGTATGTTTAGATTAGATATTAGGAAGAAATTCTTTACTGTGAGGGTGATGAGGCACTGGCACAGGGTTGTCCAGCAGAGCTGTGGATGCCCCATTACGGGAAGTGTTCCAGGCCAGGCTGGGTGGGGCTTTGAGGAAGCTGGTCTAGCAGGGATTGGAGCTAGAAGATCTTTACAGTCCTTTCCAACTTAAACTCACCTATGTCTCTCTGATCCTGATGGATCTCAAATTCAATCCCTGATCTTTCACTTCATCAGCTATAGAAACCCAGACAATTCTGCCTTCCCTGGTGAGCTGTTACATAGTCTCATTTCATTGCAAAGGGTGCGCTTAAAAATACACTGATGAGCACCATGAGAGATCTTAATCAATTAAGCAGGCAGCGAAAGGTCCTTGGAGCTTGAGCCGTAATTCCAGGGAAAAGAAAGCACTGGACTGCTGGTGAAAAACTCCCAAAAGGGAAACACGAGACATCTGTAATGAAAAGTCTACTAGAGATATTTTTTAAATCTGCCTTTAAGTGATTAGCTTCTCTGGCAGGACTATCTTTCCTTTGAAGCACATGAAACTTCTAGGGCTTGTGAAGGATACATGAACTTTTATTTGTTGTAAGACAACGTCCAAAAGGATAAAAAAAATCTTTGCCTCTTAAAAATCAAACAAAGGAGGAAAGAAAGTCTCATTCCCTCACCATCCTTTCAATGGCTCCAGGCTTATCCCTAAAAATTTTAATAGTGGCAAAATAGTTTTGCTTCTCAGTCAAATCACTTCAGTTATGGGTGGCTGCAAAATGGCTCAGCTTGTCTTTCAAACAGGAGCAAAGGAGAGAGATGTGAACTTACAGCATATTTCAGTACTGCTTACATTTGTGTGTAGCAAGCACGAACACTCTCCTTGTGTTCCTGATCACTTTTGGAGGAATAACCTGCCCAGTAAAAAACACAGAGGTCAGCATACAGCTCATCACAACCATTCTGTTAGAGAAAATCTTCCACCTATCTCTGAACACGAAATACTTTGCTTTTCTGCTTAATGTTTCTCTTCTGGGTAAAAAAGGAATTCAAGGCTCAGAGACATATTATTTTTGCGTAATAAAGTTATACATATGGATTCAACTTAGCTAGGAAATGTCAACTTAAGGCTTGTCTTCATGAGGAAATTTACTGTAACTAGTCTACCAGTATAATTATATTGCTGTAGTTCTACTGGTAAAATTCCCCTGTTGAGCCTTATTCATAACAACAGCTGCCTTTATGGTTTATTTTTGTCGACTATGCCAAAGAAGGCCCCTGCTCCAGAAAGGCCACAACAATTTTCAGGGGAGGAGGGGAAGGAGCTGTGCCAGTGTAACTGGAGCAGTAGAAAGATTAACAGTATAGAAACGGCAGTATTTCTTTATCCTAATGAATTATTTGATACAAAAAAAAGAATGAAATACTGTAAGAAAACTATACTGTACATCAGACCTCATTGCAGGTAAGGTATGTGCCAGTTTCATGCTATGTTTCATAGCTTTGGCAAAGGCCCCCAAGCCAGACGTTGGTCTACATCAGCCCCTCTGTGTGCATCCTTTTGTTCTTGCCTCCTCCCCAAATGCTGCAGTGCATTTTTCCCAGGAGTATTCTTTCCCCACCATTCCTTTATAGAAGCAATGCCTTGCCACCCAGCAACTGCCCAGGGCCCCTTGGACTGACTCTCCAAAACAAATGGGCATTTAAGACCAGTCCCTCTGGTTTACAGTTTGCATCTCAGGGACCACGGATAGCTGGAAAGCAAAGAGCACTTTTTGCAAAAAGGATTTTAAAACAATTGCCCTTCACTTCGGCAGTACAAGAATGCTGAGCTAGACAAAACAATGAGCCATCTGTGCACTCTTCCTCCTTCCCTTGTCTGTACCCTCTGAGCTTAAATCAGAGCTCCCCAAGAATGGCCGAGTCCCCCTTCACCTCCTCCCACCCTGTTTACATCCTGAAAAAAACAGTTTTCTGGCCTATTTTTTTCTTTTTTGTTCTCAAGAGCCCTTGCAAAATCTTTCTTTAAACCTCAGCCCTTTGTCAGGTGGTATCCCATCTACCCAGCTTTGTCAAGTGATGAAAAAATGCCTCTCACCAGTGAGCCGTTCCTTGTTTACCATCCCTAGAGGCAGAGTGGCACTCAGGAGCCCTACTCACCCCTTTGTCCAAAGAAGGCAATACCATCTGAATGGGAGACCACCAAGATTTGCAGCCCTCTTTTGTTAGCCTGGTGTCACTGCCTATTGGGCCTTGATTCAAAACTGAGAAGACAGTAGAGAGGCAGCTGAGTTAGGTCATCACCACGGAGCATAGAAGAGAGAAACACCAATAGCACAAATTTCACATAGAACTGGTAACTTTATTATTAGTGGTAATTTGTTGTTACCAATTGTAGCCAAGTACTCATCAAGAAACATGCACTATTCTAGTACTAATTCCCAACACTAAAAACACTGAGGAAAAAACAAAAGGGATTAGGTATGAATAACAGCATTTGGATCTATTACTTCAAACCTTTATTTTGTTAGTTTCTCTATTCCAGGCAGCAAATGGATTAAAAAATGTCAATGATCTCACAGCTGGAATGGCTGCACTGCTCAAAAATACTTTTACCTTCACGTCTCACTGAAAAAAAAGATTGGTTTTTAATTCTTGATTTTAAAACACCATAAACAGATCTTTATCACATAAAGCAATCTTTCACTAGAAGACCCAGTTTTGATTCCCAGTCACTTGTCTTCCTGCCGGCTGAACTCACTGGGAGAACAGAGCCTGAAAACTTTCCCACATCATTCACCCCTAACCCAACTTGGAGATCAGAGTAAGGAAGCCATGTCTCAGATCAACTCTCCTCCAATGTGCCAAGATCATAAATGTGGAAGTTCTGTTGGCAAAAAAAATCCCATAAAATCATGCAGTTTGAGCACTATGCCCCTTCCCTGCAAGGCAGCATAAGGCTTATCCTAACAGGATGCAGCACTGGAGAGCAGACCCACAACCAAACAGGAAGTGGTGTTTGCCTTCTTCCAACCTTTTTCCTTTTTTTTTTTTTTTTTATTGAAAACAGTCCTTCTTGTAAATTCAACTACTGTGCTGTAAATGTTAAATGAATTTCCTTCAATGCTTCAAAAAACCGTTCCAAATGTAGCACAGTTCAAGAGTGGTCTCGTCCCACAGCCCCTGCACGTAAACACAGATAGACCGCAGCACAAAACAGGCTGCTCTCTGTAGGTGGCCCACATCTTCCATTTCATTAAGGGCACTAACTACCTCCAGCAAGTGACATTTGGAAGCCAAGTGCACTCTGCCTAGGAGGAGGGAAAACCAGATTTCCCTGTGGTGACCATAGCTTCAGGGGAGGTCTGCCTCCAGCAGTGAAACACAAGCCTTAGAGGGTTCTGGTGCATGGCAGTCACTGGAGGGACACCCTCAGGGGAACACATAAATAGGCATCATGGTTTAAGTGGGGTCTTTTTGATTTCTGGTTTTTTTTTTTTTTTTTTTTTTTTTTTTTTTTTTTTTTTGTCTGGGAAATAGAGAATTGAACCTGACATGATCATACTTGTGCATATGCTTCTTTAAAATGTCTGAATTCATTG
Source organism: Serinus canaria (assembly GCF_022539315.1). Taxonomy (NCBI): domain Eukaryota; kingdom Metazoa; phylum Chordata; class Aves; order Passeriformes; family Fringillidae; genus Serinus; species Serinus canaria. The sequence goes on along the minus strand of NC_066320.1, from coordinate 22,463,816 downwards.
GTCAAAATTAATCCAGTCCTTCAGAGCAAGAGTTATCCAAAAAATGTCACATTTCTGCAAAGTATGAAAAAACAAATGGCCAGAAGAGAAGGATCTACAAGTGCTCCCAGTAAGCAAGTTTCACTAGAAGCACACCTGTATTGCCAGAGAATCCACACAGGTGAGACTTGTTAAAAGTACCTTAATTTTAAGAAAAGCTCATTCTAACTCTTATAGGTATGAAAAAAATCTAATCACAGACAAAATCCATTAAAAGACAGATTTTATTATGCTGTGCAACTAAACTACTATTTCCTATTTTGACAGATTCTCAAATAAACTATCACTGAAAGAAAACACTTTTTTTTTTTGGTTACAGAAATCCCTAATTCTATGGCCTCTCCCTTTGCACTCTGCCATGAATCCTCCTCTCTCCCCTCTGCCTCAGACTGAAGACAAAATGAAAAAAATAAGCATTATATTTGGGGTCAGTCTTTGATAGGCAAACAAGACCTGGGAAGAAAAAGGAAGTCCAGAGCATAGTGCTCACCTTGAACCCTCTCTCCTCCAAATCCTACCTCTTGTACTGCTTTCCTAAACTGATGCTCACTGATACCCTCTTCCATGTAATTCCCTATAGCTGGGGCAGATGCTCCACCTCCAGCAATCTCTCAAGGTAGACATGCTGAACTTTACAAATCTTTTCTGAAATATGGATCTACCACCTCTCTCTCTAATTTACTGTCTTCCAAAAGGCCCTCTGTTTTATCATGAAAACAGAGGGGCAGAGTCACTCTCCACCATTTTAAAAGCATTCAGTTACCTTGGAGTTTGGTGTAATATTTCAGCAGTGCTTTAGGCATGTGGTTTATAAAGCACTTAGGGACCCATTAAATAGCAAAATTTAAGGCTAAAGGCTGGCAAGCTGAGGGCAGTCAGCTTTTAAATTTATGAAAGGCTAGAGAACTAAGAGGCCACTAAAGTGATAGCTGTCAGCACCACTCCATCCTACATTCATGCAGGTTCAAAGGAGAAGCCAGCATGCACTCAAAAGAAAGAGAGCACTCATTCCAACTTCCAGGCTATTTTCTAAATACTCTTTTCAAACTCCTTTTATACTCAGAAAAAGCCTTCCAGAAAACATCCACCCCTCTGCAAGCCTTGTATTGGTTACCTGATCCACTTTTGCGCTCCTTTTTCTTCCTCCCAACTCTAACAAGCATCCTTGCCCTTTTACAAGTTAAGGTCATTCAGAGGATCTATACAAGCAAGCAGAACACAAGATGGACTGAAGATCTTGAAAGGCTCATGCTTACCCTCACCTTTAATAGGGAGGCACCACCCACAGAGACAACACGTTATCCCGGCATGCACTGCTCCCTCCTGATCCAAATGGAAAGCAGCACAAATCAAAAGGACCCCAGCAAGTTGGAACCTGTTGTCTCAGCGGGTGGTACCCTGCATCTGTAATAGAGATGAAGGCAGCTGTAATCTCTCCGGTTTTATGCAAATGGATGCTGCACTTCGGCTCCTGGCTAGGGGCCAGGATACAAAATAAAACCAAGAAACCCCAAACCCCACCACCCTTGTCAGTATGAAACTGATGTAGTAAACATCAAAACACAGTTGGCATGTCACTTTGTGGGATGTGGGAAGACCACAAATAAAAATCTTATCTCAATCTATCCATAATTTAAGCCTTACTTTCTATTTCAGCTCTGAATTACAACCCTGCAATTTTAATACAAATAAGACTATTCAAGGTGTTCAGGAGTTCTATTGCATCATGGTTTTCACTTTCCATCCACTTCTTTAAAGTCTTAAGAAAAAGAATGAGCACTCAAACTACAGAACAGTTAAGTGGAGATTCAAACCTTGGCCTTAGAGCAAACTGAAGTCAGAAGCCAGTCTGGGAAAAACACATTTTCCTTAGTCCCTGGACAGGCCTGCAAACCTGTGCCTGCACAATCTGGGGCTGGCAAACACTGTGGCACCACTGTCATCTGGTCCAACCTTCTTACTCATGCAAGGTAATCCCAGAGCACATGGCACAGGATTGTGTCCAGACAGTTCTTTAGTATCTCCACAGCCTCTCTGGACAATTTGTTCCAGTGCATGGTCACCCACACAATAATAAGGTTCTTCCTCATCTGCAGGTGGAACTTCCTATGCATCAGGTTCTGCCCATTGCCTCCTGGGTCAGAGACTCCTGAGGGAGTCAGCTGAAGCTGGCATTGCCACTGATGGAGTCCGAGTCCAGCTACACCTGCTGATGCTGCCTTCCTCGTGCATCTGTTCTCCCCCAAGGAAGAAGTCACTGTAACATTTGTAAACCGCAGGAATGATCTGTCCCTTGATCTCACTGATGGCCTGGCATCAGAGCACAAACCTGCAACTGCCAGCTGAGGCACTGGCTTTGTGCAGACACACAGGGACACATTCCTTCCTGCTGGCATTGCTGTGGGCAGCTGCTGCCAGCAAGGGGTGCAGAAGAGTGCAGGACTCCGCATCTCCTCTCCCACAACTGCACAGGCCACATGCTTCCTGCCAGCAGGCAGCACACACTCACCACTGCAGTGCAGAATCTCTTCAGAATGCAAGAACAGTCTGAAAAAAAAGGCCCTACTTTAACCCTGCTGAATAGATTCAAGAAGTCACACATTTGTTTTGATTAGAAAGAAGATAGGAAAAGCTAAAAATGGAGTATAACTTGCAAAAACATACTGGAAGGATTTCTGCTGCCACTCAAGTTGTGCAACATGCTCAACTGGAGAGACTTATTTCCATGCAAGCAGCTTGGCATGAAATCCCACTGAAAGGCCTGTGGTTCCCTAATGCTGTCATGACATCATGATTTAGGATTTTTAGAGCTATCAGCCCAGCACAGCTGGTGTCGTGGTTGCCATTATACCATGAAACACTGAGGGGTTTTAAACAAAAAAGGTTTCCTTGTTTGAAATTCTTAGATTTCTTCCATCTTATTCTACAGATTCTTAAAAACCAGACTGGGTTCTGTAAGCAGAGTATAGCTGATACGTAAGCAGAGCAGGAAACAGTGCTGCTTTAACTGAAAATAAATCTGTCAACAAGGAGGCGCCAGGAGAGCTCTACTTCAGACTTTTCAGGTTCTTATTAAAAATATAAATTAAAGTCAACATTTTCACATTATTTGCTACATCTGTTTGCTATTCCATTATAAATAAAAATATGGGGCCTCCAATTCAGTGTTAGTTCACTTGAAAAAATCAAAAAGTCCTTTTCATTTAATACTGCATTATAACTGTTCTAGACTGTACTGTATTACCATGAAAGGTCCACAAGAAGTAAGCTACAGGTTACCCAAACTGGGCAATTAACAAGACCTTTGGCAGTGTTCTGTCTTTTCCTTTCTAAAGTATGAAGGACAGCAAGGCTATGGAAGCACATCCTTGTTGTAGGAACCTTGCTGATTGTCACAAGCAGATCCAGCTCTGCACTCTTTGTAGACAGCTGGGAAATAAAATTAAAACAAACAAACAAAACAAAACAAATAAAACCCTTTCCTGTCTCTGGAGGCCAGGGCAACTGAAGGAGCACCACACTGGTTTTAAAGGAAATATATGAAAGATTTAAACAACTGCCCTGCAACCCCATGCTCCTGCCAACCATTCTACAGCACACTTTACCTGGGACAGCAGAATTCCAAAGCCCTTCAAGCAAAAAAGAGACATTTTCTTAAACAAAGCTTTATTAAATTCCCTGTCAGAGAACAAAAACCTCCTGAGTGCGTAGGAAAATCCACCACATTCCTACAGTGTGCACCCAGGATTGGGCTGGTGATGTGCAATTCCCACAGCCATCAAATTTCCAGAGCAGTTTTAGCAAACAGCAATTGCTCTTGGGAGTGAGAACTGCTGGTGAGTGCTCAGGTCCTTTGAGAATCTTCTCTCAGCCAGTCTACAGTGCTCACATACCAGCTGGTAACTTCAGGTTCAGTTTAGGAGATGTCTAGGTCTTGACAGCTCTACCACATGCATAATTATATATTAAGGTTTTTGGACACAAGGTAGAACCAACCTACTCAAGAGGACAAATACTATTAAGCTTTGTAGCTCCAAGAATGAGGCCAATTTAAAGGTGACAGACTGCAGACAGCTGAACATCTCAGGGCAAGTGACACAAGGACAGTGCTATGGAGCTGGGGACGTTGTTCTAGCCAGAAGGAAACACACACCTGATCTATGAACAAAAGCACCATGTAAATATCTACATGTTCACACTAAGATCTCTTGGGAGGGAAGGAAGCCTTAAACTTAATTTCTTTCACTTGCCTTAGTTTTCCTCTGTCCCTGCAACTATCTCTTGGGGTTTGTTGTTAATGGTTGCTTAAATGTCCCAGGCAGATCTCTGTGACATTAGGGTCCTGTATGAACTTGTTTTCTGAAAAACAGTTCTGTTAATCACAAACACAGGGAGAAAAAAAACAGGAGAAACTGCCTTGAGGAATGGGTAAATTTAAAGAAACTGCCCAACTGCTGCTGTTGCAAGAGAAGCACTTAGATGGAAAAAAAAACTGGTGGCTGAATCTTAACCAAGACAAACAAAAGGAGGAAAGCTTGTGTGAACAAACTGGAGCCTTTGCTGCACCATTCATCAAGGACATTTATCCTGCAACTATAACACAGTGCAAAGATAGTTTCAGTAAACAGCGACAGCAGAAATATCATGCCATTTCTGGCTGGTTAAAAGACCATGTTCACAGCCCCAAAATCATGATGTTCACAGTCCCAAAATCATGATGGCCTGGCTACTATGACTCACTTTAACTGGAGTTATGGAGTAAGGTCAGCTAATGAAAGAATAGGGTTAGCTCATGCTGCTTGCTTGGTCTAATCCAAAGTTCCTGCTAGAAACCATTCATACCAACAACCTAAGATAATAATTTAATTACTGGAGAAAAGAGTCAAACAATTAGAGTTTTAGGCTTCTGTTACACAAATTGGCACTTTATACAGCAGACACCGGCGTGGCAGTCTGCTGACAGTAACACTGCTGTGCCAGCAACAGCAAAAATGCCCTTACAGCAGTTTTCCAGAGGAAGGCATTTAACATGCAGAGGGAGAGGTCAGGATTTAAGTGTATGACCATAACAGATTACAGAGTGTGAAAAACACAAGACAGACAGTTAAAAGAAAATTTCCCAACAAGTTAAAACAGATTTAAACAAAAACCCACTCAACATTGCATTCAAAGCCTGCAGAGGCAAACACAGAATGTCTTCTACATATAAGAACAGGCATATGTCATCTTTTTTGAGACCAGGGCTAGGGTGTTCTCAACAGAAAACCAGATGGTCGAATAATAGGAGCAGCAGGACAGGGTTTTACCTACACACCCCCAAAATGCAACTCAAAACTCAACACACAGCTACAGAACCTAAATGACACTTACTCATGTACTCTGTTGTCTCCATACAAGTCACTTAACCCAAAGCTGACGTAGTGCCAATGCTCAGGAACATTCAGTGCTGGGTTTCCCAGGTTCCTGTACATGCTAACATAGTCCAGAGGGTCAGGTCCTCCCAACCTGCATGAAAAACAGAAACATTCTTATGTAAGTTAGTTCACTCAAGGCAAACGGTAAGTCTCCCCAGGTGCTAGAAGAGGTTGTACAAAGATCTGGTTTAAAACAAAAATTAGAACATTCAAATTACCGCTTTAAAAAAAAAAAAAAAAAAAAAATTGAGGAGAAAGGTTAGGTTAAGCCCAGAAAGCTTTGAGCACAGGAAGACAAAGTACACGTGTGCAACATGCTAAAAATGTTTTTAATGGTAAAGCATAAAAGCCTCTGGAAAATCATATTAAAGCTTCCACAAAACACAAGAAAATTGAAAAACTGTACCAGTAAAAGAGCAATGGCTGTACCTGCATTGCAAACTCTTAATTCAGTCCAGAGGCACATACCTCAAAAAAGTGATGCTATTTCAAGCAGATTTTGAAATATACTAAGTTTTGAGGAGAGTAATCCATACTTCTGAACACAGACAAAATAGTTCAAACAGTGGAGGAGAAAAACATTGATTCAGTAAAACTAGCAGCAAAACTTTTAAAAATACACCATTCACATTAACCAAGAATGAGTAAAAAGCACCACTGTACCCTCTGCATCAGCATTAGAATGGCTTCCTTAAAAGAACATAACTCAAAAGTTAATGCAGCACAGCAGATTATGCTACACAGCAATCACCAAAGCCTGCAGCCACCCTTCCTCCTACAAGGCACAGGGAATTGAGGCTGTGTGCCAGAAGAGAGCAGAGCACATCCTCCTGCCATTCGCGTCACCTCTGTCTGAGCAAAGAGAGGACAACTCCCTGCTGAAGGAAAGAACATGCTGGACTGTTTTGCTATTTGCCCTGTCAATCACAAAACACCTACCACAAGCAGTTCTGGCACAGCTGAGCAGCTGTTTAACCATTTTGTGCCTACAACACACTGTGTCTTCAAGTAAAACTCCCAGCTGCTCCAAACAAGAAAATCCAAACTCAAACGATCCTATTCACTGGAACAAATGATGCTACACATCAATTCCTCTCATGTCTATTATCTGTTTAGACCCTGACACAATCATCTGCAGGTTGCAGGGCATGGCTGTGCTTCCTTCACTTGTCCTGAGGGTTTGTGCATCATGATATGCAGTCTCCGTGGCTGGACAGATGGATCCAGCCCTAGTGACAGTGAGACACTGTTTTATATTCTCTGCCCTACTCCTGTTGCCCAGCCTTTTCAAGTCTTTACAAAACAGCTTATCAGTTTGGTGTACTAAAAGGCCTCTCCACATGTGTGCTGTGCTTCCTTGCTCCTACTGCTGCTGGCAAAAAAACAGAGCAGTTGTCTAACATGACTGACTACGTAGGACAGCTTCCCTCTCCTAAGTCATATAAGGCCATCGTAGTGACTGAGACCAGTTGCAGCTTCTCCAGCAGGTCAGTCAAGGATGCCGCCCATGATACTGGGGCAGGACAGAGGGCATGAGCAGCTCACCCCCAGCAGTGGCACAGGTGTCCATTGTCAAAGGCTACATCAGAACAATGCAGTCTCCTCATATGACAAATGGCATCTTCATGGCATAAAAGGCAAAGTGGTGAGCAAACACAGGGAGAGTGTATCAGACCCCAGGATGGAGCTGTGTCTGATCTTCAGCAGACACCTGAAAAAAAATGTTTTCAAAGTCTAGCGATAGTTTGAAACACTCAGGAAAACACAAGTCCCCTCTGACACCCTTTTCTCACCTGTTCCCTTTCACTGGCATCAGGTCACACTGGAGGCTGAGGTCTCTACCAGAAACACCCATCCAGGTGGCTCTGTTGAGAGCACAGCACCTATGCCCTGGCCAGTGCTCATCCCTCAAGGGATCCATGATGGAAGCAGTCAGATGGAAGCAATTTCAGCCAGGATAGTCACTTACCCCTGAGGAGTGGCAGTGACCAGCAGCAGCCACACACAATTATTACTGGACTGGGAGGATCTGGAGTGAGGGAAATTCATGCACTAACCAGCGTGAGAGGTTAGTCAGTGGTCAGAGCATTTGTGTGGGCTTTGCAATGATGGGAACACTGCTAAGCAACCAGCATCTCCTACATAAAGAAAACCTGCTTCCAAACTGGGTCTAATAACACTTTAGAAGTCAAACAATTAATGCTGGAACACTGCTGACACAGGCACTCTGACACTGACAACACACAGAGAAACCTCTATACTGCCCTTTTCAGGACAGGGACTATTCCATGAGCACGTGCTTTTCCCTAGGGCTACTCAAACATAATTGTCAGGTCTGATGCAGATGGCAAGTCCTGCCTAGGACAGTCTCAGGCAAGCCAGACACCTCTCCCTCACTCCTGCCAGCAATCCTGTGTCTCCAAAGGCCAAACTTTTCTGGAGACCTGCAACACCAGACCACCAAGAGGCAGCCACAGCAATGTGGCACCAGGTGGCCTGGAGGAGCTGAGCTCAGTCCTGCCCAGAATTCACTACCAACTGGTTCACGTGTTGCTCAATGATCCAGTCACACCATCTTTACTCGCTGAGAAAGGTAGTAGGCTTGGAAGAGATGTAGACCAAAAGCCAGCAGTGGTGACTAATTAAATTTTGAAAAACACATATCCAAGACACACACCTATCCCAAAAACCACCGCAAGTGCACAAGCATCCAGCACGAGCTTTAAGCCAGCTACCTGCAGCAGACAGTAACACAGCCATGGCAATAACGCTCACCAAAGGTTAGTCAGCACAGATATTTATCCAGTTTCGGTGGCAGGTTCCACTGCTCTCTGTCGGCACTGCTGTGGTACATCCTCCTCCCGCCCACGGCTGCCGCGGCAGGGTTCGACCTTGTATCACAATCTACATATCAGTACATGCACTCACACAAAGAGCTGGAAGCGTTGGAGGATTTTATTAGGAAGAGCCCAACTTCAAAGCCAGAGGTACAGTACAAATTTGTTACATTCTCTATTCATGGAGCTCATTCAGGAGCAGGAAGGGCCGCCTCAGGGGAAACCCTGTATTTGCATCTGCACCAGAGTCTTCTTTTGACTGATGTTAGGGCGCTCTGAAGTTTGTGTGGAAGGAGAAACGCCAAAGGAAAGAGATCCACAATGGAAAGTCATTGGAAAACTCCTAATTCATTCACCCTGAAAAGTCCTTAGTGTATTGTTTGTAGTCTCTTCCCAGCAGCTGACAATAGGATTGCTTTTCACAGCTACCTTCTGACAACCTTTCAGAAGAACCCTGGATTCCCAACAGGCCCCAGACCACAGCTCACTGCACAAGTTTTTGAGAGTATGGCCCAAATTTAAGACGGGTGATAAAAACCCAGTAGTTGAGCCCAAATTATGCTTATTTCAAAACCTTTCACAAAAAAAGGAACAAATTTGATTTTTTCACCAGCAACTCCATGCAACAAGATATTTCAATTTGAGATACTCTACCATATTTTATAATAAAAGTGAATACTGGATATCAACAGACAAACTCCATCTTGGTGCACGGCCTTCACAAAGACAGACAGAAACTCTTCCAAGAAGTTCTGAATGGATCCCAAGCTATGCAAATAGCATTTTAAAAGACTAATTCCATTGAATAATCCACATGGCTAAATCCCTTTATGCAAGAGGCATGGAGTTCTGCAGATTCTCCAACGTTACACAGTTAGGATCTGCTCTGATCTGCAAGCCAAAGACTACAACTTCAGCTCCCTGAACAAAAAACAAATTGCTGTTAACCATAGAGAAACTGATATATATAATTAAGAGCTGATTAGTGTTACAATATTTCTCCTAAGGCAGAGAATTTCATTCAGCCATTTCCTCTTCTAATCTAAACCAGCTAATAGCTGGCAGCCCTGGCAGAGTAGAACAGACTAGCAGAGAGTGTTGTGGCAGGAGTCGTTCTATCAGACTTAACAAAACCAAGCTCCAAGTTTCACCCAATAACAGGAGAAAAAACTTGTGGGGTCCATGGAGGCTTTACCTCACACAAGCATTTCCTGCACAGGACAGCAGTAGGAAGTCACCTCTTCAACAGAAGCTCTCAGCTCTCACTGCTGGCTGAGCTAACAGCTGGAGGAACCACTAAGTGGAAAATGCCAGGATAAACAGGCCTTCACATTATTTCTTACTTGCAACCTGCCATCACTGCCAGCAGTAACCATTTTAGTGTTTGAGGTCCAACTGCAGCAAAGCCCTAATCAATCCCGTAAACAACAAGGTTTCTTCCCAAACAAGGGTCTTTGCCATTCTTCACTATAGACCTGTATTTCCCTCAACCTCCACAAATCCTACGCCAATAAAGGCAGTATGCTTTAAGCTGTTGATAGAAAACAAGTGCTAATGTGACTGGAAATGCTTCATGAGTATCTAAGATTAGACATAGGTGTAAAAACAGACTGATCAGACCACCACCACAGTACTGATGTGCACAGATGACTAAGAAATTATTTATATTTTGACGTCTCAGATTTGCAAAATCTTATCTCAGTCCACTGTGTCATTTTAATACAATATCTCCCCTAGGCAATAAAGGCTTACACACAAAGTTCTTGCTAGAATCATTTAAAAAACTACACTTCTGTGGACAACACCAGCAATAGCTTTGTCTGTCAGAACACCACACAGTGAGGATGTTACTCTGCTGTTGCTCAGGACTCTAATTAGATAAAGACATACAGGTTGAAATGAGCTGTAAATAAAAAAGTTGAGCATTTATTATTTTTTTTCAAGTGCTGGGGTCATTGGGACTGGCCAATGTCATGCAAAGCCAAATTTCAGGGGTGACGTGAGCATGTTCCTTAGCCCCAGAAGAGGGGGCTGAGCAGCTAAGCAATAGCAAAAAGCAAAAGGAACTCCTCTTCACACGGGATTAGACGCTAGACACTTATCTTGATAGCTAAACATCCAAGAACTTCCTTCATGCCACTCTCCCACATAAACAACTGCTGTTCCTGGTGTGAGACACTGTGTCAGCATAGACACTGAACAGCAGATCCACAGTCTGTGATAACACATGGCTACGTAAGGCCAAGAGAAGCTGGCACTGCCCCGTGGGCTTTATGGGTACACATGGCATGTGTCCGGCCTGCAGGCTGCAACAGCGGCTTCACTCCGGTCAGTGCCACCACACTCCAATCCCAGACTCCTGGCCAGGAGACAGAGCTCATGCTTCCTGGCCAGGGGGAAACTCCAGACCCTCACCCTCAGTGGGAACACCTCCACTGAGTAACCCACACTCCCTCCTTCTAAGATCTGCCCTAGTTGGGGCCTTCATCAGCAGTGCCTCACTCAGGGACCCTCCAAATCACCCCAGAAACCCCAACAGACTCTCCTCTCTTCAGGGCACACCTCTCTAGTCCCTTCTACTGCCAGCACATTCTCCCCAGGAGCCCCCTGCAAACACACGCCCTAGGCAACCAACTGCACCCCCAATCCCTCCATCCCCCGACCAGCTGAATGTCCCCAAAACTCTTGCATCTCACCCCTAACAGAGGGCGCAACCCCCAGTCCCTCTCCCCTTGCTGCAACCCTCCCCAGCCCCTCCAGCTTACCCGTGCAACGTCCCCAGCCCCATTGCTTCTCCCAAACCTCTCCCACTCCCACTATTCCTCCCAAAACCCTCTCCTATCCCACCCAAGGCGCCGTCCCCACGGCTCCCCCCACCTCCACGCAAGACCCCGGCCCCATCCAGGCCGCCTCACCAGTACTTAAGGATGGCGGTGACCTGGAGCGGGTTGGGCTGGTCGGGATAGAGGCGGCGGCACTCGCCGTAGATACCGTGCAGCCCCGGCGGGAACAGCGACGGGAAGGACCCAGACCCGGACCCCGAGCCGGACCCCGGCCCGCCCGCGGGGGGTCCCCCGCCCGGCCGCACGCCCTCCATGTCCCGGAGGCGGCTGGTGCCGGCCCGTCCCAGTTGGTGCCGAACCCGCTCCGCTCCCACCAGGCGCTCCCGGCCCGGCCCGGCCCGGCCCAAGCGGCTGCGTGGGGCCGCGGAGGGAGGGGCGGGGCCTACTGCCGGGCCGTGTGAGTGACAGACAAGTTCCGCCAATGGCGGCGCTGCGCGGGGCTCCTCCTGGGGGGGGTGGGGCCCCGCTGCAAGGGCGGAGTGAGTGACAGGAGAGTCTGACCAATGGAAGCTCGAGGCCCGGAGGGCGGCCGCGCCTCTTCCCCCGCCCCTCGCTACGTTGTGGACGCGCCCCCTCGCGGCGGCGCGGGGCCTCGCGATGGGCGGGGCGATGTCCGCGCGAGGCGATGGCGGGAACGCGGAGCGGGTCCCGGGGGGAGCCGGAGCTCCCGCAGCCGGGCAGGGCTGGGGACACAGCGGGGTTCTTAGTGCTGCCTTTGGACCTCCTCCAATGCTCTCCGGGCCTCTACTCTCCCCGTGCGATCTCTGTGTCTGTAGGGCCCTTGCAGGCAGCTGGAAGCTGCCAGTGGGTGAAGTTTGGGGGCTCTCTGATCGCGGTTTGTGACTTGTGCACGAAGCACACTGACGATCTGGCTCATTCCTGACGCAAATACAACTGCGGCTATGGAAATCGAGGATGGTGTGTGCACGATAGTCCGACACACCTCTCCTAGAGCAGAGTCCTGCTTGTTAATCAGCAAATAGAAAAAAAATGAGCTATAGAGTGCTCAGCGGAGAGGGTGGGCGCTCATGCTCGCATTTCTCATTTAAATAGGTGAGAGTTTATTCTAAAAACATTCACTACACCATTTGGGAGAACACACGTGGTCAAGAAGCTGACAAGCTGACGCCAAGTGACAATCCCCTGGTAAAGGAGGTGAGCAGTTGGTGTCCTTACTTCCCACAGTGAAAAATATTTCACTCGTTCTGTTACTGTGATACTACTTTTTTTGACATCTGCCCGAGTGAGCTGAGAAGGTGAATGTTACAGAGTATGTATGAAAGGCTGTGTTGGCGCCATAAAACCATAATGAGTGTCTCCTGGCATTCCCTGAAGTGATACATCACTGGCCTTAGTTTAAACCCCTCAATCCTGTTGTACAAAAACTCCCTCTTGTAGACGAGGTGAATGGGGAAGATTGCTAAAGGTAAATATCTGGGATGAAACTTATCTACTGGGGCTAAAGGCAGGAACTAAACTAAAACAGGAGAAAAGTCCATGTCTGCAGGAGAAATGTGGGACAATACAGGTGAATCAAGCCTTCAGGTCTGCTCACTGGCACAGAAGTCCATTTTAATTAATTTCACGACCCAGAGTTTCAGACATCAATTATTCCAAGTGCTTTTAGAATACTTAGTCAATGGAAAATGACAATGTGTTCATTGTTCAATACTGAAATGTTCATGATGTTCATTCTTTATACTGACACCTCTTGTGTGGCTCTAATGCCTCAAAAATTGAGAGAAACTGGTATTTCGTGGAGGGAACAGATGTGTTATGACCAGTAGTTCGTTAAGACGATCACATGAAATTATGGGACAATAAAACGCTTTCCTTAGTCATAGATCCCTGCTACAGAAGTTTATGGGATCACCTTTTTCTCCTTTCCTATTATGAAAAAATTAGGCGGGGGGAAATCTATTAAGCATAAGCCAGCCAGTTGCAATGCAGCGGTTTTGGTGGAAGCACTCAGCTATCTCCTGCACCGCAACATCCACCCTTGTCTCGGCCGTGGATGGGTCCGCAGGATTCCCCTTTTTCCGCACTCCGCCTCCCAGCACGCCCCGCTCCTACGCCGGCCTACAATTCCCAGCATGGCTCACTCCCGGCGCGTGTCTACAGCTCCCGACATGCCCCGCTTAAGGCGCGCCTCCCCGCTTGACTCTGCGCAGCGTCGGACTATAGCTCCCGGCAGGCGCCGCGGCGGCAGGAATACATCACCCAGGCGGCGCCGCGTCGCCGCTCCGCGCATGCGCCGCCGAGGGCTGGGCTGTTGCTCCCTCACGGGCGGCTGCGGCGGGTCCTCGCCATGGAGTCCTACGATGTGATAGCGAACCAGCCCGTCGTGATTGACAACGTGAGTGCGGGCGGCCGCGCGTGCCGGGAGCGGGGAGGGCCCGCAATCCCTTTGTCATCGGGGCGGCCGCGCCCCGCCCGCCGCCGCCCCCCCACCTCGGCCGGCTCGGCCGCCGCCTCCAGTCCTCTCCCGGCGCCATACGGCGTCCTCGGAGGGCGGGGCCGCTGCGCGTCGGCGAGTCGCGATTGGCTGGGGCCACTGGCAGTCGCCCGCAGCGGGGCCGCTGCCCCGCGCTGGGGGGCGCAGCCCTCACCGCCGCCGAGCTGCCGCTGGTTGGGAGGGGCGGCTTGCCCCCATTGGCTGAGGCAGCTGCCAGTCTGCAGGACAGCCCTCTGCTACCTGCCGGAGCGGGGCGGGACTGTCGCCAGAGCACCTGTGCTCATTGGCAGCTGGCGCTGTCAGTCGGGCGGGGCTTCCCCGGTTCCGCCCCACCCCTCTTTGTGCCGGGGGGACAATAGGGGTGCTGGGCCCGGACATGGCCACACTCCCAGCATGCTGTGAGGCAGGCCTTGGCCAGCGTTCCAGCGTGCTCCTGGCAGACCGTGGATGCACCCCCGGCAAGCTCTGGGGGTGCTGGCACTTCCCTGGGCCCATACAGGACATGTTGCTCTCCAGCCAGTCAACCCTCATGGGCCCAGGGAGAGAGAAGCCTTGACCTCTTGTACTGCCCCTCCAGTGCATCCAGCACAGTGGTCACAACAAGGCAGTGCCGTTCCCAAGGCATAGATTCCCATGCCTTGGAATGCCATTGCTGACGGATCTGTGCCCAGGGTTGCATCAGCATAGTGTGGTGTTGCAGATGGCTGCTCCAATGTGCTGATGCTGCTCATTAGCACAAAGAAGACATTCAGTCTCTGTGTGTAATAGCTCTGTGGGAGATGAATGACAGTGATTCCGTGCCTCTTTGAGGTGCTTCTGGGTCCAGTTCTGAATTGCCCCATCCATGCTGCCCTCCCAGGAGGAAGGACCATCCAGGAAGGAATGGGAGGACATGTCTTGGATGGCGCCTCCTTCAGTGTACTGAGTCACAAACCCATGCTCCTCCCTTCTGACCTCTATCGCCAGTGATTGAGATTCTGTTGTTTTGAAGGGTCAGTTCTGTGCTCCATTCTTCTTCCACATGCTTAATTTCTCCTGAATTTTTTTGCCATATGAATTGGGTTTCCTGGCCTGGCACTTCTCAGCCTATTGCTTTAACTCTCCATATGGTGAATAATTGTAGGTCTTCTCAGATAAAGGTGGTTATTCTTCTGACTTTTTCTTTATTATGGATCCCAAATTCCTCTCTACAGCTTGAGCTCTCTGATACAGTTTTGGATTTGTTTATTTCCCTGGAATCTTACAGCAGAGGGATTTGGGTTAGACATTGAAGGAAAGCATCTAATAGAAAATGAGAGTAAGCAGTAAAATTGACTGTGTTGAGTAAAACATGTATCTTCTTTATTGAAGATGTAAAAAAATGCATTAAGTTGATTGTTTTTAAGAATGCCAGTATCAGCGCTGATCCTGCTGCATTGTTGAGTGATTAGCTAAACATTAAAGTTACCTCTAGGTGTTCTGACACTGTGTGGGTCACTTTGTTCGGCTATTAATGTAGTAGCAGCCTATATTTAATTTCAGCATGTCCTTTTGTTATTTAGTGCAATGATTGCTGCCTGTGCCTCAGACCTGAAGAAGGGCTCATGTGCCATCAGCTGATTCTGTGTATTTTTTCATTTTATCAGCTGGTCTTATAAAAGCTAACTCTTGTTCTTTCCTCTCCGATAAGCGAGCTTCCCCCCTTCCCCTCCCTGTACAAGAAGTAGAATAGAGCAGTTGTTGTAGCATCTGCCTGGAATGCTGGCAGGCTGTGGGCCAAGGAGACTCGTGGTGACACTGCATTTTTGCTGCTCTTTGGAGTTCAGGCAGAATGAGAAGTGGAACTGCACAGAGCAGGTACCACTCTTCCACTGCTGTTCCGTTACTGCTTTTCTGCAGAGAACTGCAGGCACCTTCTGAAGGCTGAATGTTATCCTGTCTCACATGCCTGTGTGTGGGAAGGGGGAAGTGAGATACTGAGCTGGTGAGAGCCAGACCCCTCCAGTCCCAGCCCTGCTCTAGAATCTCAGTGTGTTCCAAAAGGACATGAAGTTCTGTAGCTAAAAAATTAACAGGGAGGGTTTTTTTCTCTTACAGCCCATTGCTCTTAGTGTATGTTTTCAGCAGGGAGAGCTTTGTAATGTACAGTGGGAGGCTGGAGCTGTACCTCAGCACAACTTTATACTCTCCATTGTCTAATTTTTAAGAGTTGTATTCCGATCTGCAGTCCAACAAGCTCGCACTGAACAGTCTGGGAGCCCTTCTGAATGTAATACACATGTCAGTAGCTCACCTGTGGCCTAAGTCACTACAAATTTCTTGACCTCCATGGAACATGGAATTATCTCGTTTGCCTTGTAGTCTAAGTGGTGGCATTTTATGCAGCTGAGCTGTCAGCAAGGGCTGTTGTGTCTTTGGTTTGTTCTTGATCTTATACATTCTGTATCAAATAAAACAGTTTTACAACAATATGAAATGTGCACTCTCCATAGAAAGTGCTACATGGAAGATTGATTGGTGATTTCCATTTAAATTTGAGTCCTAAATGCATCAAGATGAATGAATCCATAACCAACTGGCTACAGAGCTAGTAGATGAGGTATGTTCAGGGATGAGGTATGTTCAGTTCCTTCAAGACATTCACAAGAATTTTTAATGAATTTATCCCTCTTGACCTTTACATTTTACATGTAGTTTTTCTTCTTCTATTCTTTTGCTCTGATTAAAATTAAAAAAAAAAACAAAAAAAACAAAAAAAAAAACCAAAAAAAACCCAAAGCTGCTGCCAGATAAAATGAAATGAAAACCCAGCCAGGATAGTTACTGGTGGAAGTATATAAATTTTTAAATTTTTTTAAAGTTTTAATAAATCAGAGTTTGTAACAGAAGAAAAGATGCATGTGTTTTTGCTTGTTTGAAACAAAGATGAAAAAACAGGTCTTTAAACCTTCTGAATTAGAGTTATTTCAAAATGTAAACATTTTCCTGTCATTGCATAGGAATCTCAAACTGGTCTATAATAAACAGATTTACTCAGTGTGCACATATCTTCAAAGAAGTAAAATGTTTTCAAGAAAAATTGAATAGGTCAGAAAGTGCAGTCAGGTCTTTGTAGTGCAGAGATATCAAACAGCTGTTCTTGGTTTATTCCCAGGCACTTGGAAGCACAATAGTGTTGAAGCCCTATCCCACCAGCATATTCAAAGCATTCATTTGTCTTTGACTCCAAGCTGGAGTTCTGAACTCCCAACACATTTGGTTACCTTTGAACTTCAGTATGTAAATCTTAAAATACTTTACTTGCTGGGAATCTCACCAAGACACACTGGGCAATTTTTGGCCTGACATAAGGAAGTTTTAATCTCTAAGTTAAATTAGGAGCATCATTGTTCTCCTGAAACCAGTTCCCCACAGCAGAATGTGCTAGCAACAGGATCACTCATAATCCTGAACAAAATATTCACTAAGTGCAATATTCTGATGTGGTTACATTATGTTACTGCATTTCATTCAATTATTTTTCTGCAAGACTTGCCACAGGATGGTATTCTTTCCCAGGTAGAGAGTTGTTTAGAAGCTGTGATAAGAAAAATCAAAATAGCGGTTTTGGTTTGTTCCTTGTTTCACTTTGAAGGGAATAAATGGAAGAGAGTCTGTCTCAAGGGAAGTCTTTTTAACACTTCACCTGCCACTTTGTCACACTGACATCAGTTAGTGCAGACCTTGGGATGCAACTGGAGCTGTGTCCCTCTTGTGGAAAGGAAGTAGTTAGTCCTGCCCAGTTGGCAGTTTGGGTGTGCTCCTGGAGCCAGCCTGGCTGCAGGTGTTTATCAGGAGACAAGGATTTAAGCAGTCTGCCTTTCATATGCTTTATAACTAGCTGTGTCTGGTTTGCAGAGTATTCCTGACACTCCTCTCCTACTCATGTGTCCTGGCAAATCTGACTCTGGTGGTTTAGAAGCAGGGGTATCCTAGCTCTGGTGGCAGAGTGCACACGCTCTGTGCAGAACCTGACATCCCCGCTGAAGCTGCTGACGGAAGTAGCTTGGCAGTAAAGTGCTGGACTGTGAACAGGAGAGGCTGAGGCCACCCCACATTCCTTTCTGCTGAGCCTGCTCTGGCTGGTAACCTCTGGCACTGGGAAGGCAGCATCAGAAACCACTGCAGCCAGGGCTTGCTTGTCAGAGCCCTGAGCAACTCATCTGGTCCCAGCCTCAAAGCAAAAGAGGTGATGCTGACCCATGCAGAGGTGGTGAGAAGTGGAAAGCTGTGGAGGAGCTGTGTTGCTACTCATTTTAAAATGCAGTGGGGTAGCCCAAATATCTTTTTGGCCTCCAAACCAGAGCATTCCTACTGCAGAGCCCTTGAGCATGAATAGGCACTTCACAGGTCACAGCTTTCAGTGCAAGCTCACACATACTTTGCTCCCACCATGGGACTAAGCAGAACTACTCCTCTTTCTGCAGAAGAGCTTGTGCTCATGGTAGGCTGGGATTACCCGTGAAATGGCTTATCTGAGGAGATCCTGTGAAAATCCGCTCCTCAGCAAAACTTGGGTGTTCCTGCAAGCTGCTCATTGTTTCAAGATGTCATTCCCTTGTGCAGGGAGAGGAAATGGAGGAGGGGAAGGAGTCAGCACAGATCCAAGTTGATGATGGCGTTCCCAGGATGCTTCCGGACAGGGAATGAGAGCTGTGGGGCCAGATGCCCGCACTGACTCCCTGCCAGGGCCTTGCTGTGGCTGGTTTTACCCACCCTGTGTTTGCTGCTTTGAATGCTGCAGAAGGCTCTTGGATGTGCCTTCCTTACTGCCATCTCTCATCTCTTCTTTGACTCTTCTGAATAAGCTCTATCCCGTCAGCTGTTCTTCCTGCCCCCAGCTGTTCCCTTTGCAGTGTAACCGGCACCTTTGTCCTTTCCCAACCACAGTCTAGGTTGATTTCCAGTGTATTTTCAGACCACACTACTGCCTCCTTAGCGTTAGCTATATCAATAGACACCTGTGGAGTGTGGATTTAGCTTCCTGCACCCCTCATGTAACCCTGGCTAGAGAAATACTCGTCTGTACAGGGTGTTTGGGTGTGTGCAGAGCAGTACCAGGGTGCATGGGATGGTTGTGCCCTGTGAGATGTGTCACTGCCAGAGAGGGTGCCTCCAACAGCCAAGCTGGCACTTCCCATCCTCAAGTAGCCTGGAGAGTCAGTCCCTTGGGGCTTTATTCCTAGTAGAAAGGAGAGGATCTGGCAGTCCTAATGTACTTTGCCACTCCTCTAAAACTTGTGAAGATGATGGAATGAGTGATAAGCTCACATATTTTTTCTGTTGCTTCCACAGGGCTCGGGTGTGATTAAAGCAGGTTTTGCGGGTGATCAAATACCAAAATACTGCTTTCCTAACTAGTAAGTATTCTGCTGGTCTTGGTAAATTCTTAGTACTGTGTACCAATTCTTTGATATATGGAGGGGAAGAATTGCCCAGTTTTGTGAATGGAAAAATGAGTTATTCTTTTCTGCCTGCTGCAAAGAAGCATCAGGGAGATGAGAGCTCTGCTGTTAAATATTTTGAGGTTTTTGGGGACACACACACATCATAAAAGATGACATCACTTTGTCAGGCTCAACACACAACCAAAGCTGTAGGATCCTTTATTCTGCACACATGAGGAAAAGGACCTGGAAAAAGTAAAATTTGGCATAAGAAGTGTGAAGACCTATGTATTTTTGCGGTGTGTGGTATGATGTCTTGATTCCTGCCAGACTTTTTTGTAAGTTTTCTAAGAGTTTTGCAGGATGAAGACTGCTGGAGCAGGAACTCTGAATAGTCACTGGCTTTTATGTTCATTGTGGTAGGTTTTTAGTGAGTAGTTTTGTGTTCTGAGCAGAATGTTCTTATGGGCTGGTGGGGTATGGGACACAAATGTCTAATCTGAGAAGTCTGCCTGAGGTCAGGCAGCACACGTGGATCCAACACCTCAGACAATTGTTTAGTCTAGTCTTGTTCATCCCAGGCACTGTTGAAACAGGTGAGTCCTGAATAATCATTGAAAATATGGCCAGTCTCAGCTGGTTTAATTCCAGCCAGTTCAAAACTGTCTACAATCTGTCCCCTTTACCTCTGATTTCTGAGAATAGCTCAGAGCAAACCTGGGTCTGTCTGCACCTGGTAGCACCCCCAGACTCACCCACTGAGAAAGTTCTGGTTAGGACAGAGAGGAACACAAAGTATGTAATTATTGGGTGCATCTGAGCACCCAAGAATTTGTAGAAGCATTTACTCTCTCTTCTCTGTTCTAGTGTGGGCAGACCAAAGCACGTTCGTGTTATGGCTGGTGCTTTAGAAGGGGACATTTTCATTGGTCCAAAGGCAGAGGTAAGAACACCTGTACACTGCACTTGTCCATATACCTCAGTATGCTGCTGTAAGGGGGGGATGTGGCAGCTGGGCTGTGGTTCTTTGGTATTGTGTAGGTCCAAAGAGTAGAACAGATTGTCGTTTGCATGTGTGTCCAAAGTGGAATGTGAAACTTAATGAAATTGTTGTGCCAATCTGCTGACACAGACCTAGCTCCAAGGTCTTCGATATCTCTCTTTTCTTTTTTGGCTACTTCTAGCTCCTTATGGCAACATACTTTTGACTGGGAACTTTAGAAATGGACCCTACTCAATTGCTCTATATCTCCCTGCCGTGGGCAGGAAGCTTCTCTCCACAGTCCTGCTTCTGTCAGCATGTAGTCAGTTGTGTGGTCACATTTCTTGTGAGCCCTTCAAACTGCATTCCCATAATAACATCCAATTATGTTTTATATCATGGCTGATCTGGTAGTACAGAGATACCATATGATAGGTGTCTGTTTGTTGACTTTAGAAGTGTTATGATGGAATATGCTCTGTAAATATCAGATGTAGACATTCCTACTCGGTATGAAAAGGCCTTGTCTAGTCTTGGCTTCTCTGGGAGAGATGTTTGTGATGAATGTTCAGATTTTGCCCTGTATGCTATAGATAAGTTATCTTTTAGTGGAATCAAAACTGTAGGTGAGAGTGACAGTAAGTCACAGTCACAATGCTCAGAAGTGTGATTGTTGGAAGCTCTGATGCTCTCTTGTTCTTCCTGTTTGCTCAGGAGCACAGAGGTCTTCTTGCGATCCGATACCCGATGGAACATGGCATAGTGAAGGACTGGAATGACATGGAGCGCATCTGGCAGTACGTGTATTCTAAAGACCAGCTCCAGACTTTCTCAGAAGAGGTGAGAGACCACGTTATGTAAAGGCACAGGCGTCATTCAGTGCGTGTGTAACACCAGGAGCATTGGAACTTGGAAAGATTTGGGACTTTTCCTTTGGCCTTCTTTCTGAATGTGTGTCTGTTGCTAAATTAGGTTCTTTCACCTCTCAAGAGATGCTACACAAGAAGTGTCCAAGCAGAATTCTTCTCCAGATCTGATGGTCTGGCCTAACTGAAAATCTGCCTTTCATATTTGCTATTCACACTCTCGCTAATGATTCTCCTCTAGGCCAAGTGTTTCTGACTTTTCTTGTTCTGCCTGCACATCAGGCATATCCACTCAGCAGTGACATGAGTTGAAGTGAGGAAGGAGAAAACCACAGTCCTGTGATCTGGAAGGATCAGACCAAAAAATTATTAAATGTCTGAGAGCAATCTAAGTTGTGGAGTAAAAATATTTCTGTCTGCCTGTGCTAAAATACCATATGCCTTTACCCTTTCTTAGGGTGTGTATTTTGGCTAATCTGGCTGATTTTTTCTTACTGAGAGTCACCCTACTTGTCCTTCATATGTCAGAGTTACTCACAGAGTACATTTCCTAACACTTCTTCATAACTAGACCAGAACCCTGCTGGTCTTCCAACCTAATAGAGATGATTCAATCTAATACATCTCAGCTGAAATTACTTCTTTGTACCTGCCCGCTTGCACCAGTGGTCCCTAAAATGAAAAAATAAGCAGAAACATTTAGGAACGCACCCCTACTGCTTCCTGGTTACTGCAGCACAGCTCCTTCTTCTCTTTCCCAGCATCCTGTACTGCTGACAGAAGCACCCCTAAACCCGCGCAAGAACAGAGAGCGTGCTGCTGAGGTGTTTTTTGAGACCTTCAATGTGCCAGCACTATTCATCTCCATGCAAGCTGTGCTTAGCCTGTAAGTGTCTTTTGTCTTTGGTTTGTGTTTGTGGAATGTTGCCATGAAATCCATTCTACAGAAAAATCATGGAAGACCTCACTGATGTCTCTGTCAACTGAAACTCAATTTGTGTAATAAAGAGTTTACAGGAAATTTGCTGAACTGCCAACAGAACTTGCATTCTGAGGGTGTTTTAGGCCCTGTTTTAGGTGAAATCTTTGCTTCCTGAGTTGAGTGTGGATGTGCTGCTTGCCTGAGCTCGCTTTGATTTGCTTGTTCTGACTTGAGCCTTTGTCCCTTTGGTAGCTACGCGACCGGCAGGACCACGGGAGTGGTGCTGGACTCTGGGGATGGCGTCACCCACGCGGTTCCCATCTATGAAGGCTTTGCCATGCCTCACTCCATCATGCGGATTGACATTGCTGGCCGGGATGTCTCCCGCTTCCTGCGTCTCTATCTCCGGAAGGAAGGCTATGACTTCCACACAACCTCTGAGTTTGAGATTGTCAAGACCATCAAGGAGGTGATGCCCTGCCTTGTTTCTGTGTTTGTCCAAGAGGGGATTTATTCTCAAAGGAAGTTGTGGGTTGTGAAATCTGGTGGGAAGTTCCAGCCTATTTAGCTCTGCACCTAAATCCATTATCTACGTGAGGGAGTCCAGGGCCACTAAAGGACTCTTGTATGTGGAAAGGCAGGGAGAGCTTGAACTGTTGAGCCACAAGAAATGTTTGGGGAGAGTCTTGTTGATACATATAAATGTCTGAAGGGAGGGTGCAGAGAAAACAGAGCCAGACTCATTTCAGTGATGTCCAGTGACAGGACAAGATGCACAACTGAAGCACCGGAGGTTCTGCCTGAACATAAACTTTCTTTAGCGTGAGGGTGACCAAGTGCTGGCACAGTTTGTCTAGAGGGTTGTGGAGTCTCCATCCCTGGTAATATCACCTGGACATGATCCTGGACAGCCTGCTTTAGGGGACCCTGCATGGACAAGATCTTTGCAAGAGGTCATTTGCAACCTCAGCTGTCCCATATTCTGAGAGAGTTATTGTCAAAATCACATTAATCCCTGTTGAGAGGCTGTTAACATGGAGGTGAAGATGGGCTAGTGGTTCAGAATCAGTTTTGCACTTACCTGTGCTGCAGTTTTTCAGGGTCTGGTGATAGTTTTCAGTAGTGTTTGTATCCCTTCATGGAGCTAGGGATCACAACTGTGATATTGCAAGGTAGTTTACCTGCTGTGAGCCATAAAGGTCTTTTCTCCAGCACATAATACTGTTGAAATCAGCCTCCCCAAAAGGGATACACGGATTTTAATTATTAGTGAGAAAAACATTTTATCAGAGGCATTTGGATTTACCCATCTCATTTCCGTCTCTCTGACTCTGTTTCCTCTCCAGCGTGCCTGCTACCTGTCAATAAACCCACAGAAGGATGAGACTCTGGAGACTGAGAAGGCTCAGTACTACCTGCCAGATGGAAGCACTATTGAGGTTTGTAAGAACCACTCTTAAAGAATTCCTCATGTGAGACACAGGGTTTCCAGAAAAGCTCCCCAGTGATGGGAAATTTCATGCGGTGTTAGGTGGGAGGGGATAATTTTAAAAGACCATAACTCATCCTAGGCTGTTGACTGGGCACTAGAATTTTTAAGGAAAGAAAAACTCTACTAGAGACCTCACAACTTCTGCTAGAAGTCCTGGCTAAGGATGCAGTATAACAATGGGGACTCTAAGGTGTTTGAGAGCAGGCTCTGATCTAATAAACTTTATGCAGATCAGGTATGGAGTGTGAGTAGGTGTCAGCTCACTAAATCCATCAGTGGTTTTATGGACAGTGCCTTTTGTCCTGCCTAGAATTGTCTCCTGTGCATTAACAGTTGACTTGAAGAGTTAGGAACACTCTTTAGAAGACTGAGCCCACTATAGAATGGTCAGAGGAGGGGAAATACTGGTTTCACCTCCAGTACCAGGGCTTGATTTGCTCCCTTTATGCCAGACCTGCCATATGGGGCTGAGCAAGTTTCTTCATCTCTTTCATCTGCAAATTGGAAATGGTGCCCTTTGTAGGAGTTGTAGTCCAGACTGGCATTCACTTGGGATCTAGTGATGCAGCATGAATGTTCAGGAAGTTTCATTACTCTGAAGCTTCACCTTATGTCATGGTTTGACCACAGCATCCCAAAAAACTCACTTCCTCTCAAACCACAAGACCTCAGAAAGGCAGGCCCATTTGTAAGTAGTGAAGAAAGCCACACTGTTCTCTTCCCTGTGTCCTAATTTCTGCTCTTGCAGATTGGCCCTGCCCGTTTCCGAGCCCCAGAGCTCCTGTTCCGGCCGGACCTGATAGGGGAGGAATGTGAAGGACTTCATGAAGTGCTCGTTTTTGCCATTCAAAAGTCAGACATGGATCTGAGGCGAACGCTGTTCTCCAACATTGTGCTATCTGGAGGCTCCACGCTTTTCAAAGGTCCCTGCCTCTCCTCTTTCAGTGTGCTGTGACATACCTGATCTCTTGCTTCTTTCTCATGTGAAACTGGGAAGATAGCCCAGATCACCCAGTTTGTCCTCTGGGGTGAGGGCTGTGTAAATTCTGCTCTATCAGGGCATTTACTTCCTAATTTTCTGAGTCCTAGTCATATCCTGCTGGGTATGCAGGATACCTGCCCTTGTACATCACTTTCTGGGCTTGGAGGGCTTTTACTATTCTCCTCCAGTCAATGCCTGTGGAAGATCTGAATTGCTGTATTCAGTCCTGCTGCTGTAGCTCACGTTATCTGAGACTAGATATCAAAAAGGACTTTTCCATCTTCTAAGGTTTCTTTAGGTCTCTGATATGTGAGAGTTCAATGGTTCTAGTCCTGCATGAGTGTCAGCTATGTGTGCACAGAAAGGTTTCAACCCATCCCCTCGGGGCTCAGTTGGTACTGGCTGACCTAAAGATAGCTTCTGCCAGTACCTATCAGTCTGTTATCCACTGGTGGACATCTCCAAATTGATCCAGTCTTCCCATTCAACCCCCTGTAAATGGGCTGGACACAGGAGGAATGCCTAGGGAAGGAGGAGGTCCTAGCTAAAAACCTTGTTTGCTGACTCAGGTTGCTGCTGAGGAATAGAGCCCATTGTGAGGAATAGAACCAGTGTTTGAGCTCTCAGTGAGACAAAGTCCTGTTATGTCATTGTCTGTGTTCTGTGCCTCCCCAGATTGGACTCTGTGTAAGATGTGGAATGGGGTATTTGAATAGGGCTGCACAGGCCATGTCCACATTGTTAGTAGATGGAACTTGGGATTTTGCTGAGGTGCTCACACTACACGTTTTCTGTCTTGTGTAGGCTTTGGTGACAGGCTGTTGAGCGAAGTGAAGAAACTAGCTCCGAAGGACGTCAAAATAAGGGTAAGAGCCATCTCTTTTGTGTTTGTCACTTATCAAGTGTGTTGGTCTGTTACTTTGAAAGAACCTCGCTCAGACTGCAGCTGCCATTTACTTCAAGTCAGAAATGCCTTTCCTGAGACACTCACATGCCCAACAACATTTGCTGTTGTGATGAAAATCACTTTGTTTTCATCACTGAGAAGGTGGCTCCTCTGACATGACCTCGGTCCTGGATTCTGGACCAGAATGGCTGTTTTGCGGGGACTGCCAGGTGTCTTTTTGTTGGGAGAGATCACATCTGTGTCAGGTGCTAGCTGGAGTGAAGTGTGGGCAGTGTGCTAGGAGGAGCAGACTGGAGCTTGGGAAGGTACAGACTGACTCTCTTTCTTCCAGATATCGGCTCCTCAGGAGAGATTGTATTCCACGTGGATTGGGTATGTATGTGCTGCACAGCAACACATTTTGCTGTGGGATTGGGCTGGGGAGGCAGACCCCAGTACCTCTTGTGTTGTTATCCCAGCTGATGCTGTTTGTCAAGGGGGTTGTGTTGTTCAGCTGGGCAATGCTTGGTGTGTTCTTGAAGCAGCAGTCATCAGGTCATGTGGGAGGGGGCAGGTGGTGCCAGGCTCTCTAGCACTGGCACATTTGAGGATAGTGGGATAGTGGTAGAGGGAGTGACTGTCCAGAGAATGGTTCTGTCATGCGTAACAGAGCCTAGGTGCCTTACTGTCATGGGGAATAGACAGTAGAAACAGCCCATCTCTGCAGAGATACTATGAGAGTGCCCCCGGCATTTTCCTTTAACCTCTGACATGCCTGTCTCTCTGTAGTGGCTCTATCCTGGCCTCTCTGGACACCTTTAAGAAAATGTGGGTTTCGAAAAAGGAATATGAAGAAGATGGAGCTCGTGCCATCCACCGAAAAACCTTCTAGCCCTGGGACCTGTCCTCAGTCTCCTCTGAAGACTCACTTAAACTCGCTTTTCTGAGTCCGAGTGTCTGAGAGCTGCCTGTGTGTGTGTGTGTGCGCCAGCATGCCCCGATGTCACTGAGCAAAGACGACAGCAGCAGGAGGGTTGTATTAGTACTACTAACTTCTTTTTTGTTTTGGTTTTTTTAATGGAAAGGAGAAAATACCGATCTATGTTTCTCCAGAATGGCCCATTCCTTTTTCATTTCAGTCCCTTATTTTCTGTATCACAGTCACATCTGTCATTGTAAAACAAATAAGCAAAAACAAAGGGAACAGCTTATAGAAACTGCCTGGCAAGCCAGAAGGGAGCCAACCACTGCAGACTGCTCGTGCAGGCTTTAGTCAGCCTGACTGCAATGCCTGGATTGTCTGGAAACACATAGCTGAGACCCCATAGCTACTTCCTTCTTCAGCGGTGTCTTCACCATCAGTACGTTTTTGAAGTTGTTTTTAATATATTTTTTATTAAGAGAAAGCACATTCTCAACAGTCAAGTCCATTTGCCCCCACTCTTTTGGTGTGTGAGTGTGTGTATGAGTGTGTAACTTCTTAGCCTGATGTGGGGTCTGCACCACAGCTGAAGAAGTTGGCGATAGGACTTAGTTTGTATTGCATGGAGTAGAACAAAGCAAATCTAATCAGCTATCATTGTACTAGACGGTTATTCTCTCGTACCTTGTTTTAAATACCTTTTCTCCTCTGGAAGCAAGTACCCTGGAATGGGCGTGAAGGCACTTGTGTGTTCCCCCTCAACCTGCCAAGATTTACAGTGCTGACTTCTTGTGTTCTTTGTAAGAGTCGAGGCTGTTTCCCTCCTTCCTGCCATGTCAGGGCAAAGGGAGCATGTATTCACAGCCAGGCATAACTCTTGTGTACTTTATCCATTCTGGGGCAAAATAATAATTGGGAAGGTGCATTGTAATGTAAGAATTGTTTTATTTATTGAAAATGTCTGAGCATCTCTCAAATACTGACCACAGCACCTGGGAATTACGCTTTGGGTCTTCTTTGAACACCTGTTGCCCAGCTGCCCGCTGCTCGATGTTCGCACTGCGCACAGCACCCACGCTTAGTGGAAAGGCCAGCCCTGCACCACCCCCCGTCCCTGCTCCGTGGGGACTTGCTGGTTGCTGGGAATGCACTAGGGAAGAGGACGACAAAGTGCTGGGAGGCCGGTGTGAGTGGCACGTGTGTGAGCAGGACGTTGTCCTGCTGGCTGTGTTCCGCTGCACTGCAGTGCCTTTCTGCTCACCTGGTGGCTGCTTTGCTTGTACTGCTCTAACAGCCCTGGGCAGCCTGCAGACCTGCTTGTGTTGGGGCATGCCACTGTTCCGGTTTTACTTGTGCATTATTCAGTCCTCTCTTTTTTTCCCATTAGTTTTCTGCAGAACATGGCAGTAACAATGGAGCTGGACTTGGTGGCAGTTCCTCCCTGTTTCTCTCTTTTCTGTTCTTTGCCACACATCACCTTTGGGTCACTCTCAGGTGCAGAGATGGGGTAAGAGCTGGAGGATTGCCGCAGAGGTGAGGGAAAGGCCAGTGCACTGCCCCAGCTGAGACAAATGTAAGCAGCAGCCAGTTGCCACTTCAGGAACCACGTTCTTGGGGCTCACCCCTGGGTTTGGAGAGGCCATAGGCAGGTGGGTGGGGTGGTCTCTCCCAGCTGAGGCCAGGCTGCTTGTTCCCCTCGCCCATTGGAGCAGACTGTTTTTTTAAGCAAGAACCTGTCAGAGCCATCAATGCTCAGCCTTCTGCTGGGAAACTGGTTGTGTTCTTGCTGGTTTGATGCAGCACACAGAGGGGAATTCCAGCAAATTCCTCTCTGTTCCATTACTGTGTGCCCCAGGCAGTGCTCTCCATCCCCCCAGCCCCTCCGCTGGCCTTGCAGCAGCAGTGCTCCATTTTGTAACCTGCAGTGACTGGGCGGATGGTGCTGTCTCCAATCTAGCGTTTGTTTGGTCTGCCTGACTGTTCCCTTGCACACTGTCCAAACCATGTTGCCTGGTGGTGCCCAGCATACTTAAATAAAGTCATTCATATACAACACTCAAGCCTCCTGGCCTCCTCTGCCCACATTTGCAATTTTAAGGAGGTAACTTGTGTTCTCTTGCCTGTGCAGAATTGTTACTGGCCAGACTACAAGGAGACATCATCTTTGGTCCAGGATTGCATTCCTGGTCTGGCTTTTGTGGGAGGAGATTCCTGGGCTGCAGCCGTGGTGTCCACATCTACTCTCCTTTACATGTGTTATCCCTGAATCTTCTGTTACTGCAGACAGGTGAAAAGCTGGAAAAGGGCAGCCTGGGCTGAGAAAGGGTGATGCCACTGCTGTTTTGAGAAGAGGTGGTGCCAGCCCAGGTGTTTGCAGAGAGAGCAGTGAGTAGTTGTTCTCACAGGGAAGGTGGCATAGTGCCCAGTGCTATGACTGTCCCGTTTTGTCCCCAGTACCCACTGGTGTAGGAACAGGGCCCTTCCAAAGCAGCAGGGGTCAGTGATGACTCGCTTCAAAGGTAGGTGATCCTCTGCCCCCTGCAGAAACAGCCAAGCCTCAGGGCAGTTTTGTGGAGAAGGAGTTGTCCCCTTGTCTCCACCCAGCCACAGCTGTGTCCCCACAGCACCACATCCACCCAGCCAGGCTAGACCCCCTGGCTAGAAGATAATCATCAAGCAATTCAGAAAAAGATCATCTTTAATTTATGAAATGGAGAATCAGTCTCAAACTTGGTTAGAAGTTGCACAAATAACTTATGATTGAACCAGTAAGAACTACAGCAGCCTCATGGCAGGAATGTCTTGGTCCAAGACAGAAGGCAGCCATGTCCTGAGGCAGGCTGGCGGGCTGAGACCCCAGAGGGAACCTGGGACTAAACTAACAACATCCCTCAACGTGCAACAGCTTCAAACACTGCCTGCTAAGCCCCCACCTCCTGCAGCACATCCCTTCTGCCTGCTTCCAAACACATCACAGGGATTGAGTAGTCACTCCCTTGCCTCAGAGACCCCTTTGGTGATTACCTGTCCATCCGCTCTCAGCCAAAACCAAGGAGACGAAAGCACCTGCTCCCCTTGGGTCCCTGGCTCAGCAGCTCTCTGATATGCTCTCAGCAGGTGAGATGATCCAACTCACACTGTCTAGCACAGAGGAGCTGAGGTGTCTGCCCGTCCCCACAGGGGTAAAATCCCAACCCTGTGACTGCCCAGTACTGTGTCAGACAGGATTCAACGAGGAATCAAAGGCACAAAAGCAAGACCTGGGATCTCCTTCAGGCTGTGCTCTCCTGCAAGAGGGGAGGGCACCAGGCTGCCTCACCGGGTCACCTGGGATTGCCCTGGGCAGGGAGGCACTTCCAGCAGCTGGGTTAGAGGTTGGTTCCCTGACCTTGCCCAGAATGGGAGGGGGCTCACAGTACAGCTGTGTGATAGCACTGAGTAGTAGGGGCTGTGGAGGGGAAGTGAGGGATAAACACATGCAATGGGATGCCCAGTGAAATGATACAGCTCAAGGCTCTGAGCTCAGTTCAAGCCCAGCACCTTTTCCAGGCCAGCAATAACTTCCTCTACAAGGCCAGAGAAGGGAACCTCAGCATAAAACAGCACACCCAGCAGATCCTGGCTGTGCAGCATATTGTCCTGTGAACAAATGCTTAAGAGTGGATTTGGTCCAAGAACCACAGCACTGCAAGTGGGAGGGTTCTACCAGTTACTGGGAAAGCCTTCAAGGTCCTGCCATCCCTGCTCCTGTTTGATAATCATTCCCTTGGTCACTTTGTCCCTCAGGAGCCCCCCACTCCACAAGAGTGAAAGGCTCTAGTGAAGAAGGACTCCCTGTGCAGTCTCCTCCTGCTCAGCTGCAGAGGCTGTGGCTCCCAAGAGCCATGTCTAGCACAAAGAAAAGTGCATTGGGGATGTGTCTGTTTCTAGCACTTGCAACCCAGCACCTCTTTGCTGGAATGAGCAGCTCTCTCTGCTCCCTGGGACAGGCTGGGATAAAATATTCTTGCTCCTGAGATCAAGCGATCTATCTCACATGCTGAACCTCTCTGCCTTCCCCAGCGATGATCACCTGGAATGAACAAACATTGGCATCACAGCATTTCACAGCTGAACCATGAACATCAGGCTCTCTCAGCCCACCATCCCTACCCTTCACCTGCCCTCCAGCACCAGCCTGGAACCAGCAGCATCCTGAGGGCTCAGGCACCCTTAGATTGTTTTGATCTCTGGTGCTTGGCCTTGTGTCAGGCTCTGCCGCTGAGCCTTCACTGCCTGCAGCCGCTTCCCATGCAGGCTGAACTGTGACCAGCTGAGGAGCTGCAGCAGGGCGCACGCGATGGGCACAAAGACGAGGAGGTAAAAGCAGCCCTGGCGAAGAGTTGGCTCCAAGGCCGCAGCAGACTCCAGCTTCGGCTGGGCACTCACCACGTTGTTCAGGGGGTTGCGCTGGAAGATGTCGTAGCCTGGTGTCAGAGAAGAGTTTGTGAGAATGGGGCTGTGGGGATGGGTCTTTGTCCATTCTCTTTGAGTGACCAGCCATGGAGACCAGGCACAGTTTAGCAACTGAAGAGCCCTCTGCACCCACCCAGGGCACAGCACAAGGTGCCACACACTGAACTCTACCCTGTTCTACTCCACTGCTTTCCCCAGGAGCATCCTTACCTGTGTATGCACAGAGCAGCCAGGTGCCAATCAGAGGGGCGAAGGTCTGGCCCGGTTTGGTGACCAGAGCCACCATCCCAAAGAGCAGGGCTGAAGCTGCCTGCTTCCTACGGTTCAGGACTAGATCCTCATCCACCAAATCAGTGACCACCAGGTTGAGTAACTTACAGGTCCCTTCTGTGAACACACGGTTGCTGCAGAACAACAGGCAAAGCACTGAATAGGGCTATCAAATAACAGGGAAAATGTGACAGACAGAAAAAATGGGAAGGGTGGAAAAGGTTTCCCCACACTTCAAATAACAATTTCAGGCGCCCTAGTTACAGAAGAGGAACACCACTATCACTAAGACTTTGTACCCCGCACCTCAGTCTTGACCTGCCACACAGACAGGCCTGGGGACAGGACACACTGAGCCTGTGGCTCACAGGCAGCTATAGCACACACTGAGGGCTGCGGAAGAGAGAAGCTCTCAGCATTTGGCAAATGCAGGTGCAAGCTGCCACTAGTCCTGCTGGTCTGTGACCTCCTGAACATCACTGCCTCCCTCACTCTGCAGCAGGGCAGCCTGTGGATTCTGCAGTGACCTGTCCCATGTGTTGTCAGAGCTAGAAACCATATGGCTTATGTATGATCCTTCCCCCTCTTCCCTGTCTTCCACTCCTCTTCTTAAAACAGAGACAACGCATTTTGCTTCACAGGAAGCAGAGGGCAGGGGAAGTGCTTGCCTACCTGGCAATGAAGATGCAGAGCAGATACACCTGATCAGGTCCTGCCAGGAACATGACAACACTCAGAGCCAGCTTCAGGAAGAAGAGTCCTCGCACCACAGCGTAAACCCCACAGCGGCGGCAGAGTGACAGGAAGTAGAGGTTGTTGAGATGGGGGGCAATGTAGGAAACACCTGAGCAGACAGATGCAGAAACAGCTTGATGGAGTTTCACTTTCCACCATGCCCCCAGACACAATACCAAGAGAGACAGCAAGGTTGCCTATTGCCAGTTGGACAATACAGAGCAGCTCCTCCACATATACAGAAGGCTGTAGCAGATTTATTCCATGGCTTTGTGGCACAGCACACACTTTCCTACAGAGGGAGACCTTCTTCCATCAACCTCATGGACAGAAAGGAAGAAAAGACTTGCCCAGTGTCATGCAGAGGCTGCAACTCAGCCCTGGAGCAGAAATGAGAGAGACAGGACTGCCTGACCAGACCTGGCTTGCACAGAACCCTCCCAGAGTAACTCTAGTACCAATGCCCACATATCTGTGGCAGCTTGGAAATGGTCTGTATGCTGCAGAAGGAAAGGGATAAAATTTAGGGCTGTATTCTCTGCTGTATCCTGGGAACACTGCATTCTGCAGCCCCTAGTGCTCAGAGCAATACCTCTCTGGAGTCTGGTGTCCAGTACATCAGGCTTGTCCTTAATAGAAAAGGCTCCAAGTTACTTGTGTGCCCAGGAAGGACAATTCAAAGGTCCCAGGAAATGTGTGGGGTGCGTGCATGTGTGAATTTTACAGCCCAGAGTCCTGCATGTGAACACACCTCTCCCCAGATGGAGTTTGGGAAGGGCAAACCCAGACTCGGGCCAGGTCCTGTGTAACTCAGCTGCTCCCTCCAGTCCCACCTGAAACTCACCAAGCAGGAAGGATCCAGTAGAGACAGAGATCTGGTCTGACAGCAGGTGCTCCAGGAACAGAGGGAAGAAGTTGCTATTAAAATGGCAGTGAAAAACCTGTGAAGGCAGCATGCAGACGAGCTGGTCAGCAGGAACAGCAGTGAGAAAGAACAGAAAAAGCTAACAGCCCTCTGAGCTCTGTTGTCCTAGGAGCCCCATGCCAAAGGATCATGCAGGATAGGCCTGGAGTACTTCAGCAGAGCAAGACCTTGGCTGTGACATTTCTGACACTGCTGGCTGAGATTGCAGAGCTGCAATGCCATCAGCTATGCCCACTTTGTGCCCAAAGTCAGCCCCACTGCCCAGCTGTACAGCACAGTGCTGCTAAGGCAGACAGGGCCAGCAGGTGACAGCAGTGACCATGAGGCTAGGGGAGACAGTGGCATGGCAGGAGGGAGGAGGCAGCCAGCAGGAGGACATCAGTAAGGCAGTGAGGCTTGAACAAAAAGATGCAGACCAGCATCTGCCTGAGGGAAACTGAAAGATCCTCAGGGAGCCATGACTGCAGCTCACAAAGCTGGGCAGGCTGCCGGCATTTGGTAGTCATCACTGAAGAGGATGAAGAACAGAAATGGTAAAAGCCAGCTGAGAGATGGATCCAGCTGGACAGTGAGAACAGTGGTGTGAGCCTCAGGAAAATTGAAAGGGAAAGGAGACTGTGCTGACAGCCACACAGAAAACAGCACTCCTAAACTCATCCTCTCTCTGAGCCAGGCCCTGTGCTTCTGCACCCCATATGGGCCGCACAGCCCTCAGTCAGCCCTCATAAGCCAGCCTACGCTGCAGAGAGAGGAAGGGGCACCCCACAGCTTGCTCAGGAAGTATCCTACTCACAAGCAGGGAGAGTGGCTACCAGCTGCTGAATCAGCCAGCATGTGCAGGAGGCTCCAAGAGCAAGTGGGTGCTGGGAACATCTCTGCCCTTCCTCAGGAACTTACATACTGCTGAATCATCCATCTCAAAGAGCCAGAGCCAGCACTCATCCCATGAATTGCAGCATGTCACTTCTGTGCCTACCTGGATGAGATTCATGCAGACAAACCAGAGGAAGTTGCGATGCCGGGAGAGCTGCTGGAGATACTCTGCCAGGGTGATCCTCTTCTCCTGGGGGACGGAGAGTTTCTCAATGTACAGCCTAAAGGAAAAGGAAGGATAAAAAGTAACCATAAATCCCTCACACCAAGACAGAGTTCCCAGCTCTCCCCGTGCAGATGCAGAGCTCTCTCTTCTCAGCTCCCATCCTGACCTTTCATATTCTTGGACCAATCAAAACAGTGGAGTCTATAACAATGATTGCTTATTGCTAGTAAGAAGCACAGGTAACAGGTCTCCCAAAGAACATCTGTCTTCTTAATAAAAAAATTGACCTTTCTGCCAAGAAATACATTCTCCTCTTATCAGCGATTCCACTATACATCCATTCCTCTTCCAGGTCCCTGCAGTTAGCTCACCTGGCAGATCTCATCAGGATCTGCTGCTTCTACAGCATAATGCTGGCAGCTCATAACAAGAGATGACAAGTGAGGCAACCTGAGGAAGGAGCTGAACAGGGAAAATCAGCTTGGTCTGGTCTACCAATAGCCCAGATACTATCAAGCAGCTGAAGTGAGTGACAGGGAGTGACATTCACTTGTCCAATTCCGTAGGACATGGGCAGCAATGTGATCTCATGCTCAAGCATGAGTGCTATCATAAGCTGCTTCTTTTATCACTTTACGACTCACAGTCCTCACTGAGTGCTCTAGACATGAACTCATTTCGTGTTCTAAACACTGGATGGACATATAGCAGGTTAGGCCTCTGCCTCCAGTTTGGACGAGGGCTGACACAAGACAGTTTTGTTCTATTTTCAGAGGAATGCGACAAGTGCGAGAGCTGATCCTGAAAACTGTATCAATAGACAAGAACGAGAGATAATTAACAAATTTTGCCTCATTCTGGATCTTCTCACATATTTATTTGCTGCAGATTTATGTCAGCCCTTTGTCCCTGCTGGGAATTCGTGACTCTTACTCTTTCAGGGTTGATTCCTGGTCCCATTTCGCTTTCCCATCAGCCTGAAACCGCTGGCGGAGCAGCTGTGTGGACAGGGTGAAACCAACAATGGAGCAGAGGGCCAGCAGGACGCAAAATATGCGAAAGGAAAAGAAGTCCTCCTTGTTCCACACTGCATAGGACATGAAGACAGACAGGGAGCCTATGGCACTGAAGAGGGAGCAGTAGAAGTTGAGGCTTGTCCTGTCTTTTGCTGAAACAGCCAGGTCTGCAAGCAAGGCGTTGTGATGGAGGTCAACCATGGTGAGAAAGCTGTCGTACATGCATAGGCAAAGGAGGAACTGCAAACCAGGATGAGCCCAGGAAACCCAGAAAGCCAGGAAAGAAATGGCAAAGAGGGGGCCATTGTGGCTTAGTGCTCTGAGCCTCTTCAGAACTACTTCAGGGGACGAAATCTCTGCTCCTGCCCTGCAACAGAAGGAAAAAAAATATTTTACGTACCTGGACAAAACCCTGCATGATCACATATTCTTCCTCTCCAAGGAAGTCATGTAAGTGGCACAGACACAAATACAGCTTTTGTTCAAGTAATAACCACCTACATCGGATATCTTCTCAGCTAATAGTGAATACACTCAAAATATAAGTTTAGGAAGGCCAAAAAGGGATTTTTTTTTCTCCAGAGCATTTCTCTCCCTGACAGTGCAGTACTGTCTGCACTTGGTGCAATGTAAATTATTTTCATGAGTTTTTACTAATTGCAGGAAGCCACACCACTACTTTACTTAAAATGTTGACATAAATACATGAGAAATGCTAATGGCCAACAATACAGAGCTATCTTGCCTTCCATCCTATAGAGTTTGGGAACAACTGGTCTGAGGCATTCTATGTGGAAATAACGGTACTTTTCCCCCTTGTGCCTCCCAAACCATGTACAGACACTCTCTAACACCCCATTAACAGGCTTGCTCATATAGCAGGGGCTGGAGATTTTATATGCCCATATTTTAGGTTCTGCACCACTCATGACTGTTAAGGGTTAGGGCCACATCTACCCAATAAGTGTGTGTGACTTTCTCTAAAAAGACAAGTACTGAAACAACATTTATGAGCACCAAACTTCAAAGATGTCACAAAAAGGAGGTATTTAAGAGTTCCATGCCCAGTAAGCCATTCCCACGCCATCATTTTAAAGCTGCCAATTTGACATCATCTTCCCCAGAGACTAAACAACTTCCCAGACTCTTCTGAACTTCACTTACTGCTGTGTGCTAAGGAATACTCGGTCACTCAGCCAGCCAAACAGAGGGTCATTGAGGCTGTTCCAGATCAGAAACACTGTCTAAGAAAGAAAACAGGACAGTGAAACAATTCACAGGACAGCTCCTTTCTGTCACCAAAGCAAGCAGTGCTGAGCTGGCATGGTGAGCTGTCAGCAGGAACAGTCCCAGCACACCTTCCCTGCCCCATCACCACTGTATGATGCTCCTGTCTGGGGCAACTGGCAGTAAGGCCAGTGGTTTTCACTGCTTGTGAAACACCCCAACATCCCCAGAGGAAAGGCATTTTCTGCATTTTCTGTCCCAGCTTGTTCTATTTTTACGTAAGTGGGAAAAACTGAAAAGCCTAAGTTAGCACTTGGAAGGCTCCCTTGCTCCCTCTCCAAAAGGGAACACTGCTGTTATAGCTAACAGTTTTCACATTTCTAGCAAGGAGCAGTCTTGGTTTCAGAGTTTCCTACTTAAAGAGCACAGAAGCCAATGGAAAAAAACTAACCTCTCCTATCCAAAAGGACAGTTTATCAATCTTGTAAACAGAGACGAAGGTGTCCACGTAGTACAGGAGGAACACATTGTGCAAAATAGAAACAAAGAGCGACAGAGACCCGTAGATCACTGCAGTGGGCAAATGGAAAAGACAAGCCAGCAGTCGCAGCCCCATGTTGGTGCAGTCAGTGTTCAGCTCCTTCAATCACCTCCATTTCAGGTGAGATGTCTTCTCCCAACACCTACTACATTTTTGTTGTGGCCAATCCATTGTTGCTCCTGCAGGAGAGAAAAAAAAATAAATAACATAAAATGAAAACAGATTCATTTTCTTAAATAAAGTAAAAGGTGAATCCAGTTAATTGGTAAATCTTTGTATGCAGCAATCAGAATTTGTATTGTTTTGAGGAGCTGCTACAAAGTGGATTGGAGGGAATTTAAGAGACTAGAAGCTGTCTGCTGCACTAAAGCTGTTTCATTAAGCTGAAGCCAGACTGTGGGCTCCTGGGGGTATGGCTGCCTCCTCCTGAGCAGCCTGCCCTGTCCTTTACCCTGTAATGTTCTTTGTTATCCAGCAAGCAGACAATTAATCCAGCTCTTTAAAGGCAAGGTCAGAGGAAGAATCAAGCTAGATAGCTGCAAACAACAAAGCAGCCTTCAGAAAACACACCTAGTCACTGGTATTTTTAGGTACTCACGTAAATTTTCATCCAAATAAAAATGACAAGAGCTGTGATGTAACCTCACATGTGCACAATGCTTTCCCCAGGCAGTCACAGCTTACTGCACCTGGGCTGGCTCAGACAGGAGTTATTTATGGTGAGCAGTGTTGCTGCTTTGTGGCATGAAGAGACACGACCAAAACACAACTGCAGCAGGCATGCTGCCATCACGCAATAAAAGTAAGCAGAAGTGCCTTAGCAATTGTTCGGCTTGTCTTGGAGTGGCCTAAGTCTTAGGACCATAGTCTGAAATAAAGATGCTTTGGCTGGATGGCAATATATACAGAAATAAAACACGTGGACACAGCAGCCTTAGATGAGAACAAGTCACTGTATATTCACAAGGGGCTGAGTGTGAGAGGGGGACTCCTCACACCTGCACCAACTGGAGCTTGTGGCCAGGAGTTGGGGCCAGAAATGTTCTCTTCTGCTTTTCAGGCTGAGCTTTCTCTCACACACCAGTTGCTACAGACCCAAGGCAAAACACAAGGCACTTATATGAGACATAAGGGTTTCTTAAATGAGTACAAGTCAGCTTCTCCAGCCCATGCCATCATGCCCTGTTCACAGCACTCGCATGAAGGGTGACAAAAAGGTTGTTATCTTGGCACTGTCAAAAGCAAGATAAAGGGCTGTGTGCCACTCCTGTTTCAGCCCTCCAGAGTCTGCATTCACCGAACTCCGATACAATGTGGGATAAGACTGAACACATAAGAAGTAGGAACATACGCACCACGCCATCCTCTTGGGCTTGCAACACCAGCTGCAGCAAGTCCAAGCAGGAAATCAAGCAGAAGAATAAACGTCTGGGTATGAAACCTGATGAAAGGACAGTCCCATTAAGCATTTCCCTGAAGCCATGAGTCTGACCACTTCTAGGCAAGATCAGAAAAGCAAAAATAACCATCTGCTCTGCCTAGGCCAAGGAATTCCTCATAACTAGTTCAGAAGGAGCAGGAACAGCATTTGTTCCAATCAATTACATCACTAGATTGAAACTGCACCTCGGTTCCACTCCCAGCCAAAGCCCTAGACCTCAACTGGATCCAACTGCAGAGCCCTTGTGGAGCTCAGACACAATTCTGCATTCCTGCCAGGCCAAAACCCATGGCCAGAAAAAAGGAAGACACCGCTTGGAAGAGAATTGAGCCAGACAATGAACCTTTACAGACATAATTAAAGACAGACAAGACTCAAGGGGAAATTTCATTTTGTATGGTCAAGAATTGGAAAGGAGTCACAATGTGTAAAGACAAAGGTTAAGAAGAAGGGAAAGTTAAGGCAAGATGCAAGTCCCCTGCCCCTCTCACCAAAAGTCTTCTGTGGAGGACTGACAGCAGAGCAGATGAAGACATCAGTGTGGTGGGCTCCTTCATGGAATTGTCAGGACACAAGAACTGGGAACACTCACTGTAACTAGCAGGAAGTCAGCTTAAAGCACACAAAAATATTTCTTTACCTGGCAGGTAGTAAACACCTGACATTCACTAACAAAGGACATTAGAGAGCTGGGCAGCAGCTTCAAAGGATTGGACAAATTCACAGAAAAGAGCCATACACGAACAGCTATTAAAGGGAGCAAGGCAGGGAAATCGCCTCTAACTGCCCCAAGCCAGCTGTGCAGGCTGGGGGTGGACAAGTGGAAAGCCATGAATGGTGCCCAGACTCCTGCGCTCTCCCCCTAAACAGCACCTCCTGCTGCCACCGTGGGGCAGGATATGGGGAGAGACAGACTAACAGTATGACCTACTAGAGTGATTCTTCTCCTGGGCTTGCCTTTGCTATTCAAAACCTGTGTGAAAGCAGAGCCTGCTCAAGACTTGGTCTCAGTGCTGTACTTCATGCTGTCCCCATCCAAAAAGTGCTTCACTGAGCACATGTTGCACAAACCACAGCTGTTGAAATTTCCAGAGACACCTCATTTTGTCATATAAATGCTACAGCACTGTTCAAAGAGGGTGAAGTTCCACTTCCTTTCTTTCTGCTCCCTCATCACTCCCTCACAGATGTGCAACCTCTCCAGCCAGCTGATATTTGCAAGTGATGTCACATTTGCTAGGATAGTCATTAGGTCATTCGATAGATATTTTTTCCCTTCTCATCTGCAAATGTGCAGTTAAAAAGAAACAAATCACAGTTGACTTTAAAAAGCAGATTTCACTTCTACACCCAAAGGACTGTGTTACTGCCACACTGGTATTTTCATAACCTTTTCCTTGGGATGGAGAATTATTCATGGAGTATGTCAGAACTTTTCAACATGAGGCTGTAAGAAGGAATAGGAAAAGGAGCTGCAGGAGGGAATAGCCATCATTCATTCACACTGAACCTCTAACACAGTCATAAAGCAACAAGCTCATAAATTAAAAAGCAATGAGTCTTTATTTGAGAAACTTCCTCCTCCGCATTTGACATCTGGCTCCTGCCAGTGACGTCCACAGATCTTATCTTCCTGAGGAGGATGTTGGAATACTGGCTACCAGGAAAGCACTGCTTTTGTTTGAGAGTGCTGGCATACAGCTGTGTCTGGAACACACCACAGCTTGGGGCTCACACATGTGCTCAAAGTTCCTAGCCAGCTCACAGCTGGATGCACGAGTCCTCGTGTCCCGTGGTGATTCGGCAATGCTTTGGCCTTACAACAAGGCTGAGCTCCAGCCTTCCACAGCTGAAGCTACTTGTACTGAGCCAGCAGCAGAGCCATACATGTGAATCTTGGCTCAAGAAAGCCTTTTAAGCAGGGCCAGATGATTTTTATGAGCTGAAGTTGCCACTCAGCAACCTGAAACAGCCATCTGCAGACCTGACTGCAGTATCAGGATGGCTCTCATGTTCATTCTCCCTTGTGTGGGTAATGCAGGCTGAAATCCCAAATAATACTTCAGAATATGTCTGTGCTTGCTGGAGCTGCCACAACACTGCCTCTGCTGCATATTCTGGGGTTTGAGGGGCTTACTAAGCCAGCTCTGTACGTCTGCAACTGCCACACAACAAATCCACCCAGCAGCTGAAAAAACCACCTGAGAGAAAACTCTATTTATAGACATTTGTCACAGCCAGACAGGACCTGGCTGCTGGGGTCTGGCCCCACTCACAGGGAAGCTGGGCTAGAGCTGCACCTGTGGAAGAGCTGATGTCCTGTGACCTGTCTCAGCAAAACACCTGGTACTGGGCACATCAACTCCTCCCAGAGCCTGCAAGTGACAGGCATGGATGTCTCTGTCTGGTCAGGGTTATCTGTCAGTAATAAGCCCATTTTGGGAGCACAGACCAGGTTCTGCACACTCCTTCCCTACCACACATGGTACCCCAGGACACCTCCACCATACAAGACATCTCAGAGGGTCCTCACCCCACAAAGCTACCTGGATTCTGGCAAAACTCTGGCAGGAAAACAAGAAATCCCCCCCACAGAGCTATGTGAATGAATGAAACCAAAAGCCTCCACCTAAACAAAAAAATACCTCTCAAAATCCTATTTCTGTCCCAGGAAAGCTCCTTCCTAGATACACTTCACAAAATTTAGGCTTCTCTGACAAAACTTTGGTATTGTGCACCCTTTTGACGTGCCCTTAAAGATGAATGTAACTCCAAGGCTCTCAGTTTCTCTACTCCATACTTCTCCTGAAACCCTCTTAACACCATCAGATAATCCCTTAGTATCAAGGACTCCTGAGGGAGCATTAAACACAGTCCTGTGTGAAACTTGAACAAGCATCCCAAAACAGGCTCCCAGCAGTTTTGTATCTGATGTGTGAAGAAATGAAAACTTTGAAACCACCTGGATCAGGCATGGAAACATGACTGAAAGATGTTATGAGGGTGTTTCCCAGTACTGTTTACCAATTCAACAATCATTGATGACTGTGCATCATGAGGTTAAGTAAAACCCTTCTTATTACAAGCAATCATGTGCTTCCATCACCCCTGCGGAGTTCATACATGCAAACACAAATGCCATACAGACAATTAATACCTTGAACCAGCTGGTAGCTTCCACGGAGCTGTGCTCCAGCTGAGTAATCTTGTTCAATCAGATCTCATTCCCTAATAAGAGCACAAGGTTTGTCAATATAGAGATAACAGGGCAGATCTCATAGCCTTGGAACTTGGCAAGGCTTTTACCTTCACAGCATGCAACATCCCCTGTCTAAAGAACTCATTGTTTTACAGT
Source organism: Serinus canaria (assembly GCF_022539315.1). Lineage (NCBI taxonomy): Eukaryota > Metazoa > Chordata > Aves > Passeriformes > Fringillidae > Serinus > Serinus canaria. Next base: position 22,422,767 of record NC_066320.1, on the reverse strand, counting down.
GTAAAGGAAGTGTGTTAGATGTATTAAAAAACTTGTTCCTGATCATTTGCTGAAAATATAAGCTCTAATCCTGTAATGGACCTCACAGCACAAGGATGGGAACCAAAGCCAGGTAACTCTGGCCTCAAATTACAAAACTAGAAGTAAGTTTGAAATCGTCAATGAAAACAAACCCCAAGATTTGCTTCAAAGGAGCTATAAGAGGGGATTACTGCACACATTTTGCCTGTTCTTTGTTAAGACTTGACAGGAAACTCCAGGTGAGAAGCAACTTTCACCACTCTGCCAGGGGCAGCCACCAGGAGTTTCTGCTACACAGCTTCCCGGGAACAGGTATTCTCTTCACCTGCGCAACCTCCAAGGCCACCGTCCCTCCGCAGGGCCCCATGCAGCCACAAGGCCACATGCTACTGACTGGGTCACCAACTGCAGCCACTGGCCCCCTGTGCGGGACAGGAGCGCGGGGAACCATGCGATGCCTGCCGGGTCAGGCTGGACATGGGGACACCGTGACTTGGGCAGCGCAGCCCAAGCAGCGCTGCCATCCCTGTGCCCCATCCGCAGCGGCTCTCCACGCTGCGGGGAGACCTGGCAACCCTGGCAGACGAAGAGGTGGCCAGGCAGAGGCGCTGCCATCCTTCCCTGGTGGGCTCTCCCGCAGGCTCCATAGCAGTGGGCTGAAGCCTGCCAGGTAAAGGGAAGGCGTAACAGGGACACCAGAGACCCGCGGCACACTCCGGGAGAGGAGGGCAATGCCAGAGTCCCCTCTCCTTGCCGGGAGGCAGACCCCACCGCCTCCAGCACTGAGCCCCGGGAGCGATGGCACCCCCCGACCCAAAGTGGGATCATCCACGATAGCAGAGGTAAGTATCCACCAGGGCTCTACCACTGTAGGGAAGGGGAGGTCCCCACTACACCACAGAGGCGCCCCCCCGAGGGGTAGTGTCTCTCCCACCCTACCCGTAGCACCTCACTGAGCGGACGAGGGATCTGCCACCCTACCACACTACAGGTAGAGAGACAGACCGGGGCCAGCGATGAGGCGGGAGAGACGCCCGCCCGCCGCCTCGGCGCCTCCTACCTGCGTCCGGCACCGGCGCTCCCCCGCCGCTCCGCCGTCGCACGGCGCGGCCGCGCATGCGCGCCCTCAGCCCCGCCCTGCGGCCATTTTGCGTCTTGGCAAGTGAAGCCGCCAGCACCTCCCGGCAGCCATCGCGTGCGAGGGCACGCTGCTCCCTTATTTGCATATCCCCGCCCCCAGCCGCACGAGCCTCTCTGGTGTGGCGCCACCTCTATGGTCAGTCCGCCCGTCGCCATGGAAATGCAGCCTGGGCGGGACGCCAGCGCTTGGAGACAGGGAATCGTAGAATCATCGTGGAATCATCAATATTGTATGAGATCTTCAAGTTTAACCAGTCCACCCGCCAGCCCATCGCCACCACTGTTACCCGTGAGCCACTAAACCGTATCACCCAGTGCCATTTCCAGAGGCCACTTGAAAACCTCCAGGGATGGCAACTCCACCATCTGTGCAACCAATTCCAATGCCTGATCACTCAAACAAAAAAAAAATCTAGTATTGAATCTGAATCTCCACTATCCCAGCTTGAGGTCATTTCCTCTGTCCCTCTCACTGTAGGCACGGTAGAAGAGACCGGCCTCCGCCTCATCACAACCTCCTGTCAGGGTTTGTAAAGAGCAGTGAGGTCCCCCCTGAGCCTCCTCTTCTCCAAAGAGCACGTGCCAAGCTGCAGAATAATTTAGTGGGAACCAAAATATATACATGGCTGCTTGGGAAGGTGGGGCAGTAATCCAGCAAATAACCTGTCTCTGGTCTTAGGAATTGGCAACTTATATTTCTCTCCCATGATTAATTTCCATTCATCCTGTGTATTTCAGAAAATAAGGACTAATATTGTCCATTATCATTTAAGATCTCTCTGTGGCCCTTTCTCTCAAAGAAGCAACCCCTATATTCAGTATATGCATCACCTTTGGTCTCTCACTGCAACAGTTAAGCTGCTCTCAAATTTCACCAGGGGAAATTTCACCACAAAAAATTGAGGCAAAAGCCAATTGCTGTGCACAGGAAGGTATTATTGCACCCTATTACTTACCCGTGGTTTTGCACATTAAACTTACTAGTAGCTTCTTAAGAAGGTAATTTTTATAAATTCCTAGAAGTCAGTCAACTAATTGTAATCAACATAGTTTGTAATTAAAGAGTGATTTGTAGGTATTTAGCTTCAGCTATTGAGATCACCTGCAGCAGAGCAAGGCATAAGACATTAATCAAAGAATCATTTAGTTTGGAAAAGACCTCTAATATCACGGAATCAGTAAGCATCCCAAAGGAGCTGCACTACTGCTGCTGTTGTGCTGGGTGATGATGAGCTGACCTTGCAGGAGTCACCCATTTAAAACTCCTGTGGAGATTTCTGTCTGTAAAGATCCACCACAGTGCAGGTGCTTACAATAAGGTAGTACTGATGGGAGCCACTGATATGGCTTCTTACTTAATTACGATCTGGATGAGCTGTGAGTACAAATACCAGCTTATCTGTGGCTGAGTGTGAGTAAAAAGCTTGGGGAGGACCAACACTAAGAGAAAAGGGGAGGGTTTAGGGGTTTTTTTTTGTTTTGTTTTGGGGTGGGGTTTTTTTTGTTTTTTTTTTTTTTTAAGCATTTAATGGGGGGGTTCTTTTCTGTGTTAGTTAGTCTGTTGCTTTAAAGGTTACAATTCTTTAAGTTTTGCTGACTTGAGAAAGAACCTGAAGTTTTGGTGAGTGCTTTTTTCAGGTTTTTCCATGCTGGCTTTATGTGCTGATTTTAGCTGCTGCTTTGCCTGTGTCTCGTATCCTTGTTCCATGTCTGAGCATGTAATGTAATTGCTGAAGGAATGATCCTCCTGTTGCCATCTTAAGGTATAAGGGCATGCTCAGGCAAGTTTTGGTGCCTTGGTTACTACAGGAGAAACTTCCATTAGGTCTAATGCAGTTTCTTAGGGCATCTCCTCCCTCCCTGTGTGTCCCTATGGTACTTCAGCGAAAAAGAGCCTGTGGAAAGTAACCTGCTTTCTTAGGATCAGGTTGTGTGTCCTACTGTTCCTTGTTTAAGTGAAGGCATTCTCCTGGTTGTCTTTTCTCCATGTGTGAGTACACATATGCCAAGCAAATCTCTCTCTGTGTTCTGCACTTATAGACTGGGCTGTTTTGCAATGTTTCTGCAGTTGAATGCTACCTTTAACGTTTGCAGTAGTAGAGCTGTGGATGACTGAGATATTCTGTATTTTGCCTAGCTTCTTAAAAACACAAACCCCTTTGCAGGTGGTGCTATTTTCACATCTGCTGTTTGATCATGTGGGTGCTAGTCCACGTACAGTATCATAACTTGGCTGTAGTATTGACTCCTGCCAGTGTTCTACTCTGTAATATTCTTAGCATCATCTACTTGTGAAAGATACTAATGTAAATCATTATTGTTGTGTGACGAAAGGCTTTAAACACATTAATTTGGAAAAAAATGAACTATAAAAGCCTTTGAGTTGATTGTATTCCTGGAAACACAAGATTTTCTTTTGATTCCTATTTAAAAAAAATCAATAGTGTTATTTGTGACTGATGTTCTGTATTGTCTAAAGACCATAACAGAAGTTAGTTGGTTGGTTTTTTTTCTAGTTATAACAAAGTTGTAGATCAGCAGATGCTGCAGCTGTCGGCCTTGGGGATGTAATAAGAGCAGTATTCCCATGGGTAGTTCTAGCTTAGATGTTTGAACTACACTAGAAATGCAGTGTGTGTTGCTGTTGTAACAGAAACCCCCCTTATATGCCAGAGGGGTATGTTGGATGTAATACAACCCCAAAGAGTGGATAATCTTTCCTGCCCTGTCCTACTGTTTAGGATGTTGACACTCCGGGAAGATGCAAGTGCATAAGACTATGCCTTCTGTACTTCTGCATATCCATCCTCAGTGCAGGATATGTGGGAATAGGATCTATTTAAAGAAGAAAGAGTTAAAATGCAAATAGTTTTCTGTGGCACTGATGTTTGTTAACAGAGGAAATCCACTGTGGGCACAACCTCATTCTGGAGAACCAGGCTGTGTCGTCCATTAACTCGTTTGCAGGATATCAGGAGACTCTCCCAAGAACACTTCAAGGACAAAGACTTGTAATCAAGCAGCTGTGAGAGTAGGATGCTGTGGAAGTACAAAACATGTTGCTCTGTTATGCAAACGGTCTTTGTGCAAGATAAGAAAGTGCTGGTAGGTAACTGGAGCTGGGCATGGGAATTAAGGCTGGAATTGAATGATTTGTCTTGGAGTGTGTAAAATAAACAATATATAACCAGGAGGAACAAAATGGACTGTCTGAAGCAGCTCTTGTAGGGTAAAACCTTTCAAGGCCACCTGCACCACATCGGTAATACCATATAAGGCTGAGATTACCAAGGTAACGATATCGGAATTGTCAGGCTTAATTATGGATGTGGCAAAACTGAGGAAGAAATAATCTGGGTGGATTGGCTGTTTGGGAGGAGACTGAGGTAAAGGAAGCATGAATGTGGCAGAAAAAGTGGATCCTGAAATTGAGAATAACGTATAAAATGAGACAAAGGTAAGATCAGCTGACTGAAGGATTTTAGGTGTCCAGACGATTGTGAAGCCTGAGGACCCAAGCTCACAGGACTGCTGAAGTGATGCTCTTTGAACAACCTGCTGGACTCTACATCAGGTCGATGCTGGAAAGAATTGTTGTGGGAGGGCAGAGCAAAGTGGGGTAGATGTGCATCCTAGTGCTAAGTGGTGTGGGAGGGAAGGGTGACTCAACAGCATCATGTGTGGTTTGTAAGACTTGATTAGTAGCTTCATAGCTGTGTGCAAAGTGATATAAATAGCCATGAGAAGCTACTGGTGCATTAATGAAGTTATTGGCTGTTTAGTTGACTTATTAGTGTGCTTGATATAATTAGTGCCCTGAGTCTGTTCCCTCAACACTGTAATATGAAGGGGAATAGCTGGGCAGAAGTCACAGCTGGGGGCTCAACCAGGACCTCCTAATTTAGGAGCTTGAGCTAACTGGTAGTGAGATCTTTGAAGAAGATGTGTGGATGGGGATGATGGGTGTCAGATGAACTCTTGAGTGAGAGGAGCAGCAGGTGTGTGCAGGCTGTGTTTTAACATGGAGGTGATCCTTAGGACTGAATGCTATGAAATAGACATTAAAATACGCTCAACTGAAGAAAGACTAGTGTCTACATACACAGCTGCATCTGGGAAAGGGTTTAAATGAGAAATAACATGGTGGCTGGGGTACTGAGACATGGGACACAGATTTGAACCTCAGGTGAGGAAGACACCTGATGTAAAGGGTGCCTGCAGTGGTTACTGGGAAGATGAGAATGATGGTGGTAGAAGCTTTAATAACACAGAAGTTAGGCTAAGCTGAAAGGAGAATGGGTCAGAAAAAGAGAAACTGTGGAGTATATCCAAAATGTATATTGTGGTGCAGCAGATGCATGCCCAGGGAGAGGCTGAATAGGTGTCAGTGTCAGGATCACCTGGCAGCAGGCAGGGATGTTTTCTATAGCCTTGCCTGCTGATGGAGTCACCCTATGGTAACACTCATCATGTTTTATTCTTGGTGGCACAGCTGTTCCAGAGCTGCTGTGTTACTCAGCAGCTGTAGACTGAGTAGGAGTGGCTGCTCCAAACCTCTCTGTCCCCAGTGAGTTGCATTTGACTGCTATTTGAGCAGAGTTATGCAGGGAGGTGGTTTTTGGATAACGGCTGTCAAGTAAAGACTTGCTCTGCAATGACCTGGCCTTTCCCTGGTGTTTTGATTTCATACAGAGTCTGGGCTTTGCACAGACCTCAGAAACAAATGCCAGACCCACACTAGACTTCAGTGCTTTCTGGGAATGTTGCTTTGAATAGCTGAAATGGATCTATTCCCTCTTCAAAGGGCCTCTATAAGGGGTGACTGACTGTAGAACGCATTAGCTGCTATTTCCAGAGTTACCAATGCCAGCTGGAGCTCTTTTCTTCGTGGTGCACTAGTAATAGCAGGGTGAGACTGGTGTCTTCTGGCTTCAGAAGTTAAACTCTCCCCCTTGGCTGAGCTGAAGGGATTGTTCATGGAGCTCTTATATCAGCTGTGCTTGTGATATTCTTCCAGTTGGCTTGGACCGTGAAGTAATTCCTGATAGAAAGAGGGGTGAGGGGAAACAGGGTCAGAACCCCAGCACAGCTGGGGGAGTTCCTCAGACTGGGTTAGTGATGTGTGGAGGCTTGTTCTCTACAGCATTGATTTGTATTGCTATTAATCACTGCTATCTGCTGGTACCTTGAACTGGGTGTGATGCAGTAACCCCTTGTGTGAGTATTTAACACTTCTTGGAGTACTTTGCTGGAGCAGTGTGGGTTGATTTTTCTCTTGGGGAGTGTAGCAAAATGTGGTGCTATTTTATGTTGAGGAGGTGAGTGGGTTTGTGTTCAAAATGCAAGTTTTTCCATTATTTAGAAGCACTACTATGGGAATCTGGTCCTCTAGATAAAAACAAAGGCCTGAAAAGGCGCAGCTTTTAATGAGCTATTGCATTTTCCTTGAATTCCTGTGTTGCTGCCAGGCATGTCTGGCTAAGAGAAAGCATCCCGTTTAGGAAGGCAGCCAAGTGCTTCTGTCCTAAGGATCAGTACTGGTGGTGGAGGATCAAAGTTATTGTGTTGTATGGCTTTTTGTACTGCTTTCCCACCTCCCCAAGAAGTACTTGGGAGTCTTCTCCTGGATGAGTTTTACTGAAAAGACTTCAAACCACGCATGACCTTAAGTTGGCAATAAAGAGATAGAAGTGACAAGGAAAAATATGAAACTGCTTTGTCATGATCTTCTCCCACGCACTATCTCCAGCTACCAGGATGCTGGATATGTGGGGGACTGACACCAGAGTGATGGAAGACAAACCTTGGCTGCATAAAAACATTCAATTTTAACATCTTACTTTAAGCAGTCCTTGAAGTTTAGGTTTTTTTTTTAAGTCTTTACCAAAGCTTTGTAAGGTGGCAACAATTTTGCAGACTCTACTCAAAATGGGGAAACTAACTGGAAATAACTCATTTATTTTTCATCTTCTTGGCTGGGGGAAATTGGTGCTTTCGCAGTATTCATCCCTGTACCCTTGGGAGTTATTACAGAGCAATGGCAGGAGATCTGTGGGTTTTTTGTGGGATGGGGAGAGGAGGAGGAGGTCAGGAAAAAAGCTAGAAAGAATAGTCTGAAAGCTTGAGTGCTGGAACAGAGGAAAGGGTAACTTAATGGTATCTTCATTTGTGAGCTGATCACAGGGCTATGGAATGAGATGAAAATATTCTGGGTAGAGAGTTCCAGTAAATTAGATGGTAATGTCCTCTCCCATGGGCCCAGTGTCCCTACAGTTGTGTTGGCTTGCAGCATATTCCCTGAGGCAGTATCTAAACCCATCCAAACTGCTAGCCTGACCTGGGAACCCTTGTCTGCTTGGACAGAGGACTTGGTGAAACCAGTCTCTCCAGACATGTGAGATACTTGTATGAAGTTTCACATGTTGGGTATTGTGGCACACCTGTGTGTTGGTAATGCCCATGATTCAGTCAGGCTCACTTCAGTCTCTCTCCTACAGAATGTGAAGTCTGGCATGGAATTTAAAATTTTCTTTCCTCTGTTTTCTGTAGCTCACAGTGGTCTCTGTGTTCCACAAGTACCTAAAAAGAAAGCTCACCAAATTCAAAGCTAGCCTAGGTGATAGTAAAGCTCTACTGCCCTGAGATGTTCAGAAGAACCATGATCTTCTGTATTTTTAGCAGGTAATTTCTGCTGCTTTAGATACTAGGAAAGCCCTACCAGACCTGGGCATTTCTGTTTTAACTAGTGGTGGTTTCATCACCTGCAGTAACTGAGAGGGCTGAAACCAAAGCTTCTCTTATCGAATGTCTTCTCTAATTTTGTATTGCAAACATTGCTTGGTTGCTCCATAGCAACTCTATGTGGGGCAGCTGGTGTGAAGCATGCTTTGCTTGTCAGGCCTTTTTTTGGGAGCTGTGTTGTCAGTCCCCTTGACCTCCACCAAGATGTTTGAGGAGGGAAAGATGACTGGGGCAGTGGGTGAGGGAATTGCTGGATTCAGCTCTGGCAAGTCTGGGAATAGTCTGCAGTATCATGTTCTCACCAAGAAGAGATGACAATCTTATGTTAGTTTTCTATGATCACTTTTGGAGTTTTCTCTCCTTTTTATTGTGCCTGGTGTCTCATTCAGCACCAGCCAAGTGGGATCTGAACCCTTTTCCAGCAAGGTCAAAACTGCTGGAAAGGGTTAAAAGGAGAGGCTGCCTTGTCTCTTGCTGCGGCCTTTCTTACTGTGTTGGCCCCTTGTTGTTCCCTGCTGCCAACCACTGCTCTAGGTGCCCTGGAGTGAGGAGGCTTGGCTCCTAGGCACAGCCTGCTCTCTGCCCATCCAGGCTTTCCGTCTGTGCCACCAATACATGCCAGGTATTGGTGGATGTCAGTGGCTCTCAGGAGCAGGCAAGCATTTAGCAGAGCTCAAGTTTTAAGGTCTGCTTTGCCTGTTCCTGCTCAGGACATTCAAATGCTGGGCAACAGATGTGATTTTTGAATTTTTTTTTTTTCTCAAGGGGTAACAGAACTTGAAAGTGGAGCAAAGGAGGATAGTAGTTCTGAAGAGACAGATCAGCTAGGATCCCCTTTCCTTTTCTGGTCCTATAGTTGGTCCTGAAGAGTTGAGGCTGTCAGGTATTTACTTCCAAGACCAGGCCAGCCTCTGGCTGCTGGTACTGGAGAAACAAGAGCAGGTGGATCATAGTATGGTTTGAGTTGGAAAGGACTTAAAGATCATTCAGTTCTAACTTCTCTGTCATGGGCAGGGGTACCTTTCACTAGACTAGAGCTCTCAGTGCCCTATCAAGTCTCACATGGAATGCTTCCAGGGATGGGGCACCAACAGCTTCTCTGGGCACCCTACTCTGGTGCCTCACCACTCTCACAGTAAAGAATTTTAATATCTAATATTCAATTTTAATTCACTCTCCATCAGTTTAAAACTATTCCTCCTTGTCCTATCACTGCTTGCCCTTGTGAAAATTCCCTTGCCAGCCTTCTTGGAGACCCCATTTAGGTACTGGAAGGTGCTATAAGGTCTCCTTGAGAAGAGGAAGGGGAGAAGAAACTGGGGATTGGACTCCTTCCTCATGTGGTACCATTTGGTGTTGGTGTTTGGAGTTGGTTTTCTTAAACATCTGGCTTTTGATGCCTTCCGGCCATCAGGTGGCCTGACAAATGATCACCTTCTGGGCAAACCCTGTTTTCCCTGGAGCAGTGTCTGCTTTTACTTCCTGGTTAGTGAGGGATGGGGTGGGCAAGCTGGTACTGGTGCTCTCAAAGCCCTTTTCTCCTGTACACATGGATTTGTCATGACTTAGCCTGAAGGTCAGTATGAACAACAGGCAATTGTGTAATGGTGGGGTAAACTGCATTGTCAGCCCCTGGGAGCACCAGGGTGCAGCTCGCAGGGCAGGAGTGCCTCCTGCATACCAAAACCTTGTTGCAACACACCCAAGCATTCAGAGCAGTGCTGGGCCCTGCAAGCCAGGAGCTGGGGCTCAGTGCCTCTGCAGGTAAGGCTGTGGCTGGGCAGTCTGAGAGCTCTGTGCTTGGGAGCAGGCAGGGACAGGGCAGCAGCAGGCAGCTGTGAAGGGGGGCCTGGCAGAGGCCACCCAGTCAAGGCTTGCCCTGACAGGTTTGCAAACTTCCTCTGGGGCTGTGAAGTCCTGTGTAGGCTGTCAGCACACTCCCCCCGGGTGATCTGCTTCCAGGAAAATGTATTTGCTTCTGTGGTAGGGCATGTGATAATGCTGCCCTGAAGTGCTTCTAGCCCTGCTTAATCCTCATGTTGTTCCCCCTTCTTATCTGTTCAGTTTGCTTCCTCTTGTAGGTCATCCTGCCTGGCTAAGACACCAGCTTGTTCCCCGTATCTTTCTTCAGTGTAAAATCAAAGCAATTAGTAGCTGTGCTCAGGCTGCCTTGTGATAAGCCCCCAGTGATTTCGATGGCCTGTCAGTCCTTCTTGCAGCTGCCAGGAAGACCTGGGAGCAATGATGCTGACAGCCAAAATGCAGGGTGCTACAGAAGCTTTTGAGCAAGAGCTGGTCATCAGCTAGATGAGAACAGGTTCTCCAGGATTGTCCTTAACTGGCTTGGAGCAGCACACCCAGCAGAAGGGGTGTAAGCTGGGCTTGCTTTGTTTCATGTGATGGATGCAATAACTGCATGCTCTCTGTGCAGACCACTTGCTCTGAAATACAAGCACTTTACAGAAGTGTGGATCTCAATAGGAATGCATGGATGAGCTATTTAAAGAGGTGCTGAAACTGGTTTTCAAGATGAGACCATTTATTCCATGTGCCTGCCTCTTGCTGCTGTTGACATACAACATCTCTTTGGATTTTTGTGGTCATTCTGAGCAAGTTAGGCAAGTAGGTTGTGAACTTTGTTTCATTTCCTCCTATCTGAGGGGGTGATGGTTATGGGTGATGGCTTTGTCTCCAAGGCTGTAAGTCTTGTTTAAGGGTGCTGCCTGGTCTTGACTGAATACTCCAGTGCTGTTCTGCTGTTCCACTGGTGGAGTGTAGGTGTCTAGCCCTGAACCCATGGCAAAAAAAGGCTTGAGCTAGTTAATGTACATTGTGAACCTCTAGGAAAAGGAAGAACTTGTGCTAGCTAAAAAGAAAAAAAAACATTTTGCATTGCCTGACTCAGCATTGCTTGTGTCAGGCAACTCTTAGGGGACAGCTGAACTTTCATCTCTTTCTTGGTTAACACCTGTGGGAGAGGCAACTCTAGTTAAGGCAAGAAGAGCCCACAGGATCTGAACTTCATGGGGAAAAAAAAATCCAGTTTGCTGCCTATAGTCCTATGCATGATCTTTTCCTGTCTCTGATAGCAAACTCTTTAAAAATAAAACAACCCTATGCTATATACAGCTTCCTTTCTGGCCCTAGGGGAGATGATAATGAGTCATGGGAGGACATTGCTTCATGCCCTGGAGGGTGCTTGGATATCTGGCAAGGGCAGGTTAGGAGCAAATTCAGCTGTAGGTCAGAGTTGTTCAAGGTAAATGTACACTTAAACGTGAATGGTAATTAGTGAGACCAGAAAGAGAAACCTGTACATGAGAACTTGTCAGAGGAAGTATAGATGTGCCTGGATTTTGCTCTAGAAATAAACAAATGGTACAGCTCTTGTTTGCTTATCAGAGTAAAAGCAGGGCTTTGGGAGGATGGGGAGAGAGTCAAGGGCAGCTGAAGATCTTTTTATTTGTTCAAGATTTCCTTGTCTGGGCAGGATGGCAGTTGTCATGACTGCAGCAGGGTTGGGCTGTGTTGCCTCTTTCCTTTCTTTTCCCTGATTGCTTTGTTTCTTTCCCTTGTGCCTGCCTTTCCCACTTTTATGCCTGCTCAAGGGCCTTCAGCTCCTCACAGTATCTTGCTGCCTCCCAGCACTGCAGTTATGAGGATATGAGGGTGACTCTTCTGCCCTCACTGGTTTTTATGTCAGCTTGTTCACATCTTTGCAACTCAGATGTGTGGGTTAAATGATGTCTTGCAGAGGAGCTAACAAGCAGTCACTGACAATGTGGTTTACTTGTTCTTGGTAGGTTACTGCTCCTGCAAGCTGTGGGGAGCTCCTTGTATTATTTATTAATTAGTTGGTATGCTTACAGTGCATCTCCTTATTCACCCCAAAATGTATATAACCAATATAAATTGTCTTTTCCCCTTCTGTCCTCACAGCTTTTGAGACTTAGCAACTTCTCAAGAGAAGTGCCCCCTGTGTAAAACCCCAGGCTCCTGTACAATGTACCAGTCCAGCTTTGTGCCACGGGAATATTATCCAGCCATGATCCCACCTTCTGCTTATACCTACCCACCGCTGCGGCCTGGGAGAGCAGAAGACATGTCCAGATCTGTGATGTTCCCTCCCATTCACATGCACAACTTCTACAGTCGACCTATCACCTTTGTGGTGGACAGGAACAGCTACCCTGACTACGCAGGAGGTCAGGTGGAGTATCATCATCTGTATAGTGCCTCCAATCCCTATATCCATCCATACCACACCTGGCACTTCCCTCCCATGGTCCCTATCCCTCTCTACAGCCCCTATGCAAACTACCATCCCTATGCTCCCTGCCAGAGGTCAGATCAGTATCGAGATATGTGGCCAGAAGGCTTCACAATGAGAGGGGAGCTTCAATGGGGGAAGCTTGGAAAAGTGTTTGGGCCAAGGAAAGACCTCCCAGAATTTGTGAAGGATGATCTCCGGAGGGTTTATGGCACCTACCCCCGGACCAATGTTTCCATATCCTATCGGAAAGGAGAGTTCTTGGTCAAGGGAGACCCCAAGATAGAAGACCAGGAATATGCAGTGGAGAAAAAGGTCATCCAGCAGGCTGTGACGCCCAGTGCCAGTGAGGCAGATGACAGCAGCGAGGACCGGAACCGTAAGAAGAAAAAGAAACTGAGACATTGAGGGAGTCGGATACCCAATGGACTGCTGCTCCAGTACCCTCATGGGACCCAGCTGGCAACTGGTTTTGGTGTGGTTGGCAAGTAGCACAAGCAATGGATACCACTATTCTTGTTGATTTAATTGCCCCCCATCCGCCACAATCTTACGGCAGATTTACCCTTATTGACGCACAATGCCCATCCTGTGAAGAAACCACATGACACTTGACTGTTGGGTAAGCTCGTTGGTCCTGGTTTTGAAATGAGCATTTGATTTCCACTGGTTTGGTTGTCTGGTCACAGCCTGGTGGGGGATCTCCAAACTACAGCTCTTGATCAGAGAAGATGGGCCTCTTCCTACCTTGTCCAGGGGAAAAGCCTGTAAGCTGGTTCTCTTCCTGGAGAGATAAAAGCCGAATTTCCTTCAGGCTGAGGGCAGTGCAGGTCCCAGAGGACACAGGGTTTCTTGAACACTCTGAAGAACAGTTGTCTGCATGTCTTGTCACTGCTGTTTATGACCATATCATAGTGCTTTATCACCACATGAGGCCTGTGCAGCACTTCCCTACACTCTGGCGTCCCCATCCTCTTACACTTGATAGTGTGGTGTCCAGTACTCCTGGCCACATGTCCTTATTGAAACTGCTGTTGAGGCCCTGCTCTGGGTCTGACTTGGCTCTGGTTGGAGGTGCTGGCTCTCCCATGAGATTACTGGAGTTATGTGAATCACAGCACTTCCATAGCTTGGTGGTTGTACTGGAAGAGCTGTGCTGGAAGCCTGGAGGGCTGTGAGGGCCTGGGTCTGACTTACTTGCAAACTTCTAAAAACTTCTACCTTTTAAATGACTATAAACAATAAAAAAACCCAAATGCATATGCTTATATTTCTGATTCTTAAATACATAACATCAGTCTCTTTTGTGAGCAACTTACTATCAGATCTGGCACCTTTTTGTGAAGTTAGGGATGGCTTCTGCTGTGGTTCATGCCCAGCCATGGTGCCTTGTCCCACTTGGCAGTACCCTGCCTTGCCCTAGCTTATTTTCTGCCAGCTTCTGTAGGGACCAGCAGGAACTTTATAAGGATATGGAAGAAATATGGGACCTTCTCTCTCTCCCGTAATCTCCTAGTCTCCCTCTGGCCTCACACATGGGAGGGAATGGGATATTACACATCTGCATAGCAAAGTAGAGACTGTGAGGGTGAACTTGGAGGCTCTTGGTTGTTCTGAATTGCTATAAAGGGAAAGCAAGTGGACTTTCTTTAATTTTTTTTTTCTTAGTTAGTGCAACAGGTTTTGTTTAACCAATTGCCAAAGTGTCTCTGCAACTGTCTGCATTTCCCCTTCCCCATTTAGCTTCTTGGAAATGTGTTAACTCTGCTGTCAGACAAAGCTGCAAGAGGGCTGAACCAGAAAAACTGCTGTAGAAACCTTGGATCAAACTGGTTCTCTTTGGCTGTGCTGCCAACAGTGGCAGTGGGACTTGCTGAATGGGCTAGGAAAGGCCTCCATTAATGACAGCTGGCTAATCAGTTATGCTTTTGATTACCTAGTATAGGAAAAAGGCAGCAGCTCCTGCTGGGTTGGTTGGTTGGTTGTTTGTTGAGGTTTTTTTAATCTCTTCCTTGGCTGAGCAGGCTGTCCTGCCTAGTTAGGGACATGCACTTAAATGCCTGCATTGGTAGTGCGCCCCCAGTCCTTCCAGCAGCAGCAACTCCTTTGGGCAGTGAACCCAAAGTTCATGCACTGGATCCTTGCACAGTGGTTCAGCACCTCAGTGGGGTGTGGGAAGGAGATTTTTCCCCATCCCCTGCAGCTGTTCTGGGACACAGCTGAGCTGTCAGGACTGGATGCTGCCTGCCATGGGCAGGGGCTGCTTTAGGTGAGATCCTGGAGGAGGTGCAAACCAGCTCTTCTAGGCAAGGTGAGAAAGAGCATGGGGTTTGCCATACAGTGATTTTGAAATGCTACATAAATTACATGGACTTGCACAATAGCTTATCCTAAATGCTATTCCTCCAGCTGTTAGGTTCCTGGTGGCAGCATGACACCATATTAAAGCGGAAATGTCCCCAAAACGCAAGGGGCACAGCCAGGCCCTCCCAGAGGTATGTGGTGGATGGGTGAAAACAGAGAGCCTGTTGCCTATACAAATACCTTCTCTAAATATGTGTTGCTGCAGGGGTCATCTCCAAGGCCCATAGGGAGACAGAGGGCATAACCTTTAACTTTACTCATCCTGTCCTGTTTATCTTCTCCGAAGTTTTGTTTGGTTTTGCTGCCTGGACTCTGAACAGGAGATTGCTGGGCACACCCAGGCTGTTGTTCTGACAATGTGTATTTTTAGAAGAGGCTCACAATTGCTTGCAGTACATCAGGGTACTAATGTATTTATTTTCTAAAATGCCATTTCACTTCCAGAAGGAAAAAAACATTCTATAGTTGTGTGGTTTTTTTCCCTTGGGGGAAGATGTGCCACAAACCTCTAGTAGCTCTCTGATAGCAGATATTTCTGTGGTGGCCATAACTCCCCTCCACCCCTAATCTGGTCTCTGTGCAGGAGCAAAGATTTACATATTCCTTGTAGGAAGAGCTCACAGTTGCCTTTTCTTTCTGAAGGTTTGAGGCTCAGTTGCTGCCCAGCTGCAGAACTGAATCCATAGGGCATTTTGGAGGCTTTAACGCCTATGGAATTCAGTTCTCAGAGCCAAGCAGCCAGTGCGAGTCAGCTTCCCCAGCTCCAGCCAGCTGTGTCTCCATCTGCAAGGGGGAAAAATAGCAAAGAGCTCATCATATCTTTGACACAGGGCAGGCACTGAGCTGACACAGATTTTTGCAACTGGGAGCTGCCGCAAGGAGAAGACTCTGGCACCTTTCACCCCAGAAGCGGCACAGACAGACACAGCTTTCTTTGGAAACTTTGCTTAAGTTGGCTGGCTCTTTTTTTTTTTTCCACTGCTTCAACATATGCTGTTTGGAGTCATTGCAAAGTTTCAGGTCAGCCCTGAGCTCTGCAAACCTGCTAGAGCTGTAAGAGAAACACCATTTCACCACTTAGGACTGGTATTGGTGGGTGTGTTGAGAACCCCCTATGTATTTGCTCTGTGTGCAGGTGTCACACATCCTTTGGTCTAAACTGCTCTTCCTAAATGTTCTTTCCTCACTGTGTGTGTCTGAAAAGGGGCAAGCTGTGCCAGGGGTATACTTAGTCCTACAGGAGCAGCCCAGCACTTCCAGGCACTGACCCTCTGCTCCATTCATACTGAAACCAGTGCCCACAGAAAACTCTTGAACTGGGAGGTGCCAGCTGAGGGCAATGGTTTGTGCAGCAGGTGCTACCATGGGTGGACCATGAGCTGGAGGGGCTTTCTGCCCATTTGGAAGGGAAGGGACACAGGGCAATTCTGTGTAGAGTGAAAGGCCTTTTCCAGATAGCTCAGGGTGGATTCAGGGAGGGACTGGTCTGCATCTGAGTTAACCTGGGACTTGCTGGTGCATCCCACAACTATATACAAGCTCATTGCTGCCCACTGCTCCCACCCTCTGGTTTGGGCTGCAAAGCTCACATGCAGGGAGGGGGAGACTTGAGGGACACACGGGGATCCCCCTGAACACCCACAGAGCTGCTGATGCTGCTGGCAGCTTCGGGCAGCTTCACCCCTCAGTAAATGTTCACTTTCAAACCTGGGGACTGAGCTAATGGCTGAAAAGCTTTTCCTTGGCTCAGCAATATTTGGCACAGTTGTGATGACAGTGGCTCAGGCACGAGTAAGAACCAGAAGAGGATTCCAGCTCTTTGCCTGTATGTCAGCAGAAGAGACGGGAAATGACACACACCACTTTGGAGCACGGGCAAAGATTTCAATGGGGGAAGCACTGAGCAACTGTTGCACGAGCAGTGAACTCCGTGATTGCTCAACTGCTGGCCCCGGGCTCTATTTTAATCCCTCCTCTGGGAAATACAGTTCAGTTGGGGCAGCATGAACTCACCATCCTGATGCACGTAACAAGGCAGCCAAACCCTGTTGCAAAAGCTGAGGAATTCCAGGCTGAAAGTGCCAGCTCCGGTATATTCCAGGGACCACGTGCAGCAGTATCAAGGGGTTGCCTGGAGGGGCAGCAGTAGAGGAAGATGGGGTAAAGCAGAGCTTACACCAGGGTCCCCACCCTGCAGCAGGTGGTCAAGGTTAGAGAGTTTTCAATAGCTCTGAGCTCCTCAAACTCTGATCTCCCTCCTCCTCCTCCCCTTGCTCTGTAGGCAGCCACCTGTGGAATCCAGTGGGCAGGAAGGCAGCCTGCCAGAGACATTGCAGCCATGTGGAAGCACCTGCCAGCCTAAAATGGTTGGTAGGGTTTGGATGCTTTGGGGCTGCTTGTTGTCCATCTCATGCCCATGGGGTTGCATACTGTAGTCCATGGCTATTTGAGTGCATGGAAAACCTTTATATTTCATTTTTTAAGATGTAAAACTCTCCTCTGAGGCATTTACTTCACATTATTGATGGATGTCTGCTGTTCAAAGTGCCATCCATCTGCCTTCATCTCTCTGCTGCTCTCAGCAAACATTACTTTCAGAAACTGAAAGGTGCAGGCCAAGGAAAAGACTTCCTCCTCATCTTCCTCTGTGGACTGATTTGCAAAGAAAGAGGAAGGTTTTCAAGCAGACAGGCAGGTGAGTAGGATGGGGGTCAACACCAATAAGCCTTTCCTGTTAGTCCAGCTTCCCTTGCACCATGGCCCAGGGATGTGGGTGCTGGGGCTGAGTAGGACAGCCCAGTAGCCACCTGGCATGAATTCCCCCATGTCTCACTCTCCCCAGTGTGGGGCAGGGACAGCTCCAGCACGATACTTTTGGCATCCTACCTGGGGCTGCTGGGACTGGGGCACCCCATTGCCAAAATGCACCAGAAACAATTTGATCCAAGTGCAATGGAAAGCCCATGGGGGATGAGCTGGGAAAGAAATTATTCAAATGCAAACTCAGACAAGCTCCAATTCTGATTTCATTCCTGGCTGCTCCTGTAAGCAGTGTGCCCATGGCATGGCATCCACAGCACACCACATGTTCTGCTTTTGCTCCTTGGTTTTCCTGACCTGGCTTTGTCCTGTATTTATTCACCCAGGCAGGGCCAGGGCTGGATTTGGCCCTATGTATTTGGGATTATCCCTAGACCTAGGGGGTCTGCACTGAAGTGGGGTGCCAGGTAATACCTGGAAGAGCAGGGATGAATGTGGGAGCCACCTCAGTGATGGGTATTTTGCTGGTGCGAAGGTGCCCTGCCCTGACCTGATCCTGTGTTTTCTGGAGGCTGTGTCAGGGTCAGGCTGCAGCACGGCACTGTGGGGTGACCATTGCCCCAGCTCAACCCCGGGGGCATTGCATCAGACCAGCTGCCACCTTTGCAGGTGGGGGTTTCATAGCTCCACTGCAACCTGCCTCCCCTGACCTTGGAGCTGGAGCCCTTGGCCAAACGTTGAGAGCTCCTCAAGGCTCCTGACCTCAGCCCAAAATGATGGTGAGTCAAGAGACGCTGTGACAATCAGGTGCCCAGGAGGATACTGCTGCTGTGGGACTTTCTCTGTGGAGCACAGCAGAAATGGCCACATAAGCAGATTTCCCCATGGCAAGCCCCGCTGGAGGCTATGGGAGGACACAGAAGCAGAAGCTCACTCTCAGCTGGAGAGCTGCACCGCAGCAGTTCAGCCCTGAGCTGCAGAGGCACTGCGCTCTTTCTGCCTTTCGCTCTCCGCTCCCTCCCTCCTGTGGGTCCATGGGACAGGCTGGAGCGCTGCCCTCTCCCTCGCTCCTGGGGGAGACAAAACACAGGCTACTGTTCCAGAGCGGACGTGACTCCCAGGCAGCTCCAGCGCTCAGAGGTTAATGATTTATTGCTATATGTCTTTAAAAAAAAGCAGCACCGCCCTCCTTTTGGCATTTCCAGCTAATTATCCCGGGAGTTACTGATTAGCTAGGACGTGCCTAGGCCCAAGCAGCGGAGTCCTGTGGGCGCTGCACAGCCACCGGCACGGCGCTGACATGGTGGCTGCAGCATTATTCCAGGGAGTTTCACTTTGTCTTCCCGGGAACATGCCCCCCGCCGTTCAAAGTATGAGAAGCATGAGTCCGGTTTTGCAGGTTACCAAAAAAGCCGCGGATAGAAGTGAAGATGCTCGTGCACACACACGGTGTCCGACACCTCCTGTCCCGCTTCCCGCAGCCGCGGGCGGGTGCGCTGCCATCAACCGAGAGACGTCACCGCGTCCCCGCTGCTCGGCACGGGCAGAGCCGCCCTCTTCAGCGCCCGGGCTGCGGCTCCTTGGGGAGAGCAGCAGCCAAGAAATCCCCTCATTCCAGCCACAGCGATCCCCCCGCTCCGGCACAGACCCTCCCTTGACCCCGGCACTCACCCGACAGCTTCGGCTCCCGTCGAGGCGGGTCTGCGGGCGGCGGGGCCGGAGGCACTGTTAAATATTGCAGCCGACTTACTCACTCACTTCTCTTCCTGGACGGCAGCGCAAGTTTCCACCCACTTCTTTCACCTTTGGTTTCCAGGCTTTCTGAGAAAAGGGGAAGCCGTGGGAGGGAGCAACCGGCATCCCCGTGCCAGGGCCACGGCCCCCAGCAGCCTCTCTTTCCCGGGAAGGGGCGGATGCCAGAGGGGGCTGCTTTCCCGGGAAATTGCAGCGTGGCTGGGAGTGCCTTGTGCCCGTAGCCCAGCACTTCACGACCCTCTTGGGTTACGCAGATTTTCCTCCCCAGCCGAGTGGAGGGGGCACCTGAGTGTTGCCTCCCTGGCACAGGCTCAAGGGTGGCTGCCTGACCAGCTCAGCCTCCTCCTTTGGGAGTGAAAATCCCCCCGGGACACAGACATACCTTGGCCTCACTCCTCTAAAGCCCATTCAGTTCCTCCTTTAATGCAGTGCCTCCTCAAGTGGAGACAGGATCAAAGTTGGGGTCACATACACATCGCTGACACCTGTGATGAGCTGTGTCCGTCCCCAGCCCACAGAGCCCTGCCAGCAGCAGGTGCTGCTAAGGGCCTGGGAACATGCCAGCCAGCATTCTATTCTGCAGCCAGTGTTTCATCCAGTAGCATGCCCATTGGCATGGGGAAGCATGCCCACATGGAGCTGGTTGCTCTCCCTGGGGACATTGATAGATGATGTTCCCTGGGACATAAAGCCTCCACTGGCTACTGCCAGCTCTGGTGGGTTAGCACACGTATATGGTGAGATTCCTTTTTCTTAAGGTCCCATTCTCCCATTCTGTCAGTGCCATCAAATGCACAACTATTGTTTTTGCTCAGAAGTGACCTCAGGTCCCCTGGGGTTTCCCTCTGACAGCAGTCTGGAAATGAAAATCTGGGGCCCTAGCACTGGCTGTGGCACTGAGCTGATGGTGGGGTGAGCACCACTGCTCCTTCTGTGCCACGGTGAACAAACCTGGAAATAAACTGGCAAATCAATTGATGGGGGATGGCGAGATGCCTCACGTGCCTGGCTGCCTGCACAGCCCTGCCCAGGCTTGACAGCTGCCCCACAGGTTCAGATAAAATTTACAGGGTGGTTTTGCCTTTTGGGAGCTGCCATGGTGTTTCTGGAGTGGGAAGCACCTGGAAGGCTCTGTCGTGGAGGTGACCAAGCTGGAGCCAGAGTTTTGTCAATTCAAGCCCCCAAAACAGGCAACATCAGCAATTCAGGGCCTCACAGTGTATTTTCAGGTGGTCAGGTGTGATTTGGCTGCACACCACAACTTTGTATGACTGCTACTCTCTGCCCCTTAGCTCCATCAAGGGGCTGGACGGGAACTTTGGCATGTGGATCCATGACCTGAAATATCTCTGATTTCTCAAGGCGGGGCTGCCCTCCTGCTCACCTGCTGCAGTCCCACCCAAATATGACATAGCTTACAGCACTCCCTCCCCACAGCTATCACTTTTAGCAGTTTTAAGTGCCACACTGGAGGTCTGGAGATCTCCCTGCTCCTTCCTTGCTGCTGCTCAGTTCTTCCAAGGCAGCAGTGCAGCATTATGGCTGTGACACTGATGTCCCCACTGGGGATGAGGCCTGGCCAAATCCCTCCCTAGAGCTGGCTGCATTGCTTGTCCTTACTAAGGTCAGACCTTGGACATTCCTCTGGACACTGCTCCTGATATCTTCTGCAGGACAAATCTTGCCCCAGAAGGATTATCCTCCTTCTCAGTACCATGGCTGGCTTGGCCACTTCTTTGCACCCTTCTCCTTGGCATATGGATCCCCCACATGCTCCGTATGTGTCTGTCTGCTGGGAAGGGTCTGGTGAGCTCCTGAGTTGGAAAACCACTGGGGAACAAGGGAAGAAACAGGCAAGAGAGAGACACAAGTAGGGCAAACTGGGAAGTCACTGCAGGCCTGGTGCCAAGGTGATGGGCATCAAGACAGCTCAGACCCCGCATGGGTGGGAGGAAGGGAGTGCACAGCTTTGCTGGTGAACAAATTTGCCAACTCCCATGATGCAGGTTGTGGAAGGAAGAAGAGGAAGAGTGTGCTTGGAGTTGGAGTGACTGTAGTTTTGGTAGGTCTGGTTGGCAGAGGTGAGTGAGCAGAAGCAGTCTCTGGGGTCACACTGCAGCTGTGCCAATGTCATTTCCCCATGACATTGGCACAGCTGAGACCCAGTGCTGTTCCTAGTCCCCATTTCTCCAGATTCCCTGTCTCCTTGAGCCAAAGGCAGCAGGTGTGAGTGAGGAGCAGCCTGGCCCAGCCCCCTGTGGAAGGACAATGGCTTGGCATTTACTGGGGGGAAGTGGGAGCTTCCTGCAGCTCACAGTGCTGGGAGCATGGCTAGACACAAGGGGTTTGCCCTTGTTGGGGGCTCCTGTGGGAGAGGAGGCGGAAGAACTGCCCCTGCAAGGCTGGGACTTCACCCTGGGGGGAGAAAATCCACCTTCTACCTCTGGGGAAGTGGCAAAGGAAGAGAGCAGCTGGCCTTTCCTACCCATTCAAAGAAATTAGGTTGAAATTCTCCACCTTTGATCTTCTGTGACTGCAGAGAAAGCCATGCAGCAGGACTAGGGTGTGGTTTAGGGCTCAGAAATAAGCCAGCAATTAAAACACCTCAGTGTTACTGCTGAAAGCAGAAAGTAGCCCTAGGGAAGGGCTGATGTGTGCTTTCTGAGTGCCTGAGCCCCACAGCCCTGTGGGGTTTAGGATGAAAGCTGATGCATCTGCTCCTTGCCCTGGGGCAGGACACTGGAAAGAGGATCAGTGAAATGTCTGCAGCCTCCAGGAGTGTCCCAGTGGCAGCCACTGCCTCTGGGGCTGGAGTGGAACAAGAGCTTTCATGGCTATCTGAGGTGGTCTCCTCCTGGGAGGTTCAATCTCCTGCCAGGAGGCTGCTCTAGGCTGCAGCCCCAGGCTGTGCACAGCAAGAGAGCTGTGGCTGGAGGTGCTGGAGGCAACAGCCGCTGTTTGGCCCTTTAGTAGAGAAGCCCACAATAGTGCCAAGATCCAGGGTCATGCCCAGCCAGCACCTGCTGCCCCTCCCCAGGCAGTTTCTCGCAGGTATAGACTCACAGATTTCTAACACAGAGCTAATTCCACACCTCAGTCTTACAGTCCATCTCCAGACTTACAAACATCAGGCTTTGTGAGGTTTAGTGGCCATTGTGTATGTCTCCTTTTCCCTTTTAAGCCAGCAAACTCTCTGCAAGACCCTGTTCCTCCTCTGAGAAACGTCCTACATGAGAGAAACTGCATCTTTCAGCCTTGGGAAGAAGGATGTGGGTGTTAAGGGACATCTTGGGCTCACCAGGTGCTTTTTCTCCTGACAGCACGAAGACAGAGATGCCCTTGCTGAAAGAGCTGAACAGCCATGGTTTGTCCACACAGCCTGATCCTCAAAATCAGGTTTGAGAGGCCATACCAGTGGTCACAGAGCTGGGATGGCAGGACAGGCAGCTTGGATGGTGCTCAGCCTGTTCTCAGCCCCTTTGTTTGTGTTGCCAGCCCTGACTGCACACAGAGAGCCTGGAGGGGCCAAGGTTCCTCCATCACACCAAGTGTCCTGTGGGATGGGGCTGCTCCTACAGGGCTTGCAGATGCACTCAGACCTCACAGCCTTGGGGATGCTGGTGTGGACTCCTGCCCTCCAGGCCCTGCACTGAGCATTTGCATGGCTGCAGAGGAGCTCAGACATGGTTATCATCAATGATGGCCTGCAAGAAACCTCCCCCTGCAAAGGCCTGGCCAGCAGTGGGTATTTTCCTGCCAAGAGGACTTGCTCTGCCTCTCTCTCCAGCAGAGCTTTTTGTATGCAGCCAGGGTTCTGCTCGTGCTGTGTGGCTCTGAGCTTGGGCTCCCCCTCCACCTGCCTGTCTGTTTTTAGCCTATGCCATATTTTTGCATCCTTTGAGACCTCCTGCTGTCTGGCCACATGGATAGAAATCTGGTGAGATTTCATGAATGGGAAATGCACAGAAGTTCAGATGGTGTGACCACCAGAGATGGCATTTAGCTCTCTGGAGCAACTCCTTCTTCCCCCAAAAAGATGCTGAAAGCAGCACATACCCATGCAGCTCCCTACTAAGTGTGATCTGCCAGCATAAACCAGTCCCCTCAGTGCTGGCAGACCCAGCAGTAGCACGGTCAGCGGGAAAGGAGTTTCTTGGGATATTTTTCCCTCAAGGTTCCTGTTTCCCCTCCAACCCTCATCCACGGATGCTGGCAGCCTTCCCCTTTTCCATGTAGCTTTGCAGAGGGAGCAAACTGAGTAGCTGGGGCTGAAGAAGTCTGGGAGATGGAGGAAGGCTGAGGAGTCGAGGGCATGGGGAGGCAGAGGTGCCCCCTTGACCCATTGCTGGCACAGCAGCCCTGCCTTCCAGCAGCCCTGAAGCAATTTCGAAATCAAATCTGCCGGCAAGGAAGGGAGGAAAACCACAGGGCTGAGTCACTCCTTGGAAGGCATTTGCATCTGGACAAATTCCAGCCGAACCCCCTTCCCACTACCTTTGCGTGGGGTGTCAGGGGTGGCTTACAGGAATGGCCACATCCTTTTCCCCAGGACAGAGCCTCCCTGGCCGGTCACACTCTGCCAAAGCCGGGCAGCATCCACTGCCAACTTTGGCAGGTTTCCATCAGAAGGCAGGAAGGCTTTCCCAGGGGGGAAAGCTCTGCTGGTGAGCAGAAGCTAGAGTGAAGGCAAGTGAGGCTGCAAGGAAGCTGAGCCTCTTCCCAGAAATGGCAAAGTGGGATGTTGCCTTTCAGCATCTCCTGAAAGAGTCAGACTGGGGCTGGTCCCCCATCCAAGCTTTCCATTAGCAAATGGGCAGGATCTGGGATGAGAGTCTGCTCCAGGGATTTAGACAAAGAGAGGAGCAGCATGCAAGAAGGATGGAGGATTGGGAGCATCCCAAAAGCTGACCCAGCACCTGCAGAAGCTCAAGTTTTTGGCAGGGGTGAAAGAGGGGCTGGGGGAAAGGTTGCAGGGCTGGAGTTACCTACTGGTGGTGGGAACTAGCAGGGGCAGAGTCAAAGGGTGGAAAAAGCTTCTCTGGGAATGAAAGTGCTACAAAACAGTGTCTAAGAACTTGGTGTTGACATTTGCTCACAGTTTAAATTTCCCTGATGTGCAAAGTCATGTTCCTGCTTGGAAAGACCTTTGCCAGAATCAGGTGCTGTGTGTGACTAGAGCAGGATGGGTCCTGGGATGGGTCCCAGCTCAGGGAGGTACCTCAGGGTGAGATCTCAGGGTCTGTGTCTGGATCTGAGATGCATTGCACAGTGCTGGAGCTCTGTGCACCATCTCGGTGATGTCCAGCCTCCCTTTCCTCCCTCTAGTGGCTAAAATCCCGGCATTTCCCTGGGCTCCCAGAGCCCCCGGCAGCACCCGGCGCTGGGGCACAGGGACTAAGGGCACTGCCCCTGTGCTGGGACAATGCGTAGGTGGCCCCAGCCCCTACCAGCCCTCCTGACAGGGATGCTCCTGCCTGCCCCAGGTCTCATCTGAGAGGAGATGGCGTTTTGCAGGGTTTTTTTTTGGATTAGGGACGGCGTTACACGTAAAGGGAAGATTTCAAGCATCATGCTGATTTCGACACTGCTCCAAGCCCACAAATGCGCGATGAGGAATACCAAGGGAAATGTCGGCTCTTCCCTAAGTAATTTCTTTCAGCTAGCCTTGCAATTAGTCCTTTGGGGGAAAAAAAAAAAAAAGATTTTGAGCTTTGCCAGCACTTTTCTTTGCAAACGCTGGTCTCGCCCTGTTAAGTAGGGCACAGTGGGAGGCGAGAGCTGTTCACTCTTGGCATCGAGCTTTCCTCAGCCAGCCCCAGGCGGCTGAGATGAGACTGCCTGGGGGGCTGCGCTCCTGCTCGGGGAGGGGGGAAAGGAGCCTGCCGAGGCGAGGGGTGCCCGGCAGCGAGGGGTGCCCAGTGCCCGGCAGCTCGCCTGCAGACAGTGACCTGGCTCAGGGCCCACTTTCCCCTTTTTCCCCCACGCTCCACAAGCGTTTTGCAGGTGTGCGTGGACCACACGTTTGCTCCTGCACTTGTGGACAGAGAGGATGTGGAGAAGGGGCTGCGGAGCTGCTGCTCCCTGAGCCCGGAATCGGTGCTGAGTTACTCCCGGAAATCCAGCCGGGATCCACCCACTGTTTACAGAGAAGAGTGCCGTGAATCATCTGTGCGGGGAAGGAAAACACAACAAATTTGGGCCTTTTGAAGCTTTCCCGGCAAGTGGAAGCTGCTGGGAGAGCACCTGACTGGGAGCACAGCGGGTGTCCTGGGAGTAGCTGCTAGGGCTGGCTCTGGAGGGAGGATCCATATCCTGGGACAGGCACCTGTTTCTCACCCAGCCCCTTTAAAATGGGTGGCTGAACCCATCACAGCTGGCAGCAGCTGTACTCTGCACCCTGCAGGCCAGCCCAAGGGGGCTCCAGAGTAGTTTTCCAGGGAGATTTCCTGGCTGGTGGAGAAGAGGTGGCACTTGAGAACAAATGCTTTTCTCTAGATGTGAAAGCAGGAAGGCATTGATCTGGAAATGGGTTTGCTATAGCAAGGATGGGATTACTACATCTGCCTGAACAAAGGGACCAGAGCCCTTGGAGATGGCCTGGGGTGCTCCTCCTGGCTTGCAGAAGGACACAGGCCTGCTGGGCCTGATATCTCTGCCAATCCCCTGGGCTGTCTCAGGTGTCCTCTGTCGCTGGGCAGATGCTCAGGTAGCTAAACTGAGCCCTCAGCATCACACACACAAAAACATTACTTCTATGTGAAATCAATGAGGTGAGGAAAGGTCTTTGTGTTTGCCAAGAGCTGTGTTACCTTCCAGAAATGACAGCCAGAGCAACCACTGTCCCACAGATGTGGCCTTTAAGCCAAGCTGCCCAGGGCTGTGGCCTCAGGTCTGCAGCAGAAAGGGAAGGTGGATTCAATTAGCACCTGGAGAACATTTGGGATGGGGTCTTGGCATCATTAGGAGCCAGCACTGGGAGATAGTAAGAGCAGACTGAGGGGAGCTGCCAGCAAATAAAGGTCAAGGAAGGCAACCTGGCAGCTTGGTGTGGTTCTGGGGAATAGCTGGGTGTCTCCCAGAGGTGCACTCTGGGATCTTCAAACAGTTGCCAGGCACAGAAGGTAGAGGTAAGTGGGGATACAAGGGGAGAAGACCCCTAAAAGCCAGCAGGGACCCTAAGGAGAGGTGGAGATAGCTGCTGTGTGGGTGGAGAAGGGCTGGCCTGGCACAAGGGCTGCAGCCCTGATGCCACTTTGGCTGCCAGCCCAGCTTTGGGCCCCTCTGGGGTGAGGGAGGAACCAGTGCCAGAGGGGACAGGGCAGCTGGGTTGTGTGCAAGGTGTTCAAGTGCAGCAGCTGTGACACTGTAGCAGAGACCCCAAGGAAGTGTGGGTTTGCATCCCAAGTCAAAGCTGGTGCCCCAGTCCACGGGGAAATGTTCTGCACTCATGGCTAAGTGAGGGGGATCAGAAAAAACTGTGGCCTATGGGAATGTTACCCTTCAGTAAAAATACAGATGTGCCAGCCCTGCATGCTGAGGGAAGGATTGTGGCTGGAAGGGGCTGGAACAGCAGAAGGTACCGGAGAAGAGAGCTTCTGGGCTGACCCTGTACTTGAAGGCAGCTGAGAGCCAAAATGTTGGGATTTTTTATTTTTCTTTTAATGTGCACTGGGTATCAGGCTGTAAATCCTGTGACCTGCTGCCTGTCAGGAGCAGATTCAGGAGTGAGAGGTCCTCACGGCAGAGGTGGAGAGCTGTGCAGCTCTGCAGGGACACGGCCACTGTGGCAGTACCGTGGCTGGCAGTGGGCACTAGAGGGCTGCACACTCCCGTCCTTGCTGCCAGAGGTGTCTCTCTCTCTCTCTCTCTCTCTCTCACACTGCACAGCCTGGTCTGGAAATGCTGATTAACTTCTGACAGACTCAGTGACCCAGGAGAGATGAAAATAACTTTGAAGAATGGCAGTTTGCCACTGCATGGCCAAAGCAGTGATTTTTCTTAATTTTAGTTGTGCTTTCCCCAAGCTCTGCTGTTGCCAGGGCAAACTTGCAAGGTGAAAAGAAGTAAGTAGTGCATGGGATTGATGCTGGGGGTGTGTGATGAGCTTGTCCAGTTCCCTTAGCCCCTGAAAGTTTCCCCAGCACAGCCCTTATTCCCAGGAAAGCTGTGTCCTTTGCAGAAGCAGGGGGGTCCTCGGGTTGTTTAGTGTAGGTAAGGAGTGGCTGTGGATGGTGGAGGTATGGCTGATCCTGCCTCAGGTCAGGGTGATACACTGGGTTCCCTCCTAACATGGATTTCTAGGGAACCTGGCAGCACTGCAAAGGTGTAAAATGAAGGTACTCTTACTCTGAGTCATGTAAAGTAATTTTGGAGCAGGGTTTTTGTGACCACTTATGTCCACTGCTTTATTTTTCTTACCTGTTTCTGGCTGTTTTGTTGGCCTGCAGGAAATCCCTGCTGCTTTGGGGCCAGCTGTGGCCCCCTCCACCCCTCATGGTGGTAGACAGAGATGGTTACCATGCTTCTCCCTGGGGGGAAGGTTTGGCCAGGTATCCACAGGTGTACCAGATACCAAACTCCAGAGTTATCAGGAGCATCAGCCTGGAAAAGAGAGAGGAAGTGATGGCAAGAGGCTCTTTCCTCTGGGGGCCATGGTGCTCATTCCTTCACTGCCTGTGCCACCTGCCCTGTGGGACACCACTGACCTCCCACTGGAGGACACACTGGTAGTAAAGGTGCTAGATAAAAATCCATCATATCCATGTTGTGGGAACCAGACAGGATGGACCCTGTGACTGACTGAACATCTCAAGAGTTAGCATGGGAAGAGAAATTTGTGTTTGTGTGCCAAATGTGTAAAGATAAAGGTGAAACACTGGCAGAGTTGCCTGACATGTCCCATGGCACAAAGGGATTCAGAAAGGATTCCTGCTGAGGGATGGATTTGTGAGGGGTGCAGAAAAGGATTCAAAATTCAAATCAGCCTGGAACAACACAAAAAGGTGGCCCACCCATTGTCAGGAATATTGAGCAGATCACTGCCTCCCACCCCAAATAAAGATCTGCACAAGGGGCATGTTGGCAATACTGGACCAAGGAGGAAAATTTGGATGAGCAGTATGAGGGGAGAAAAAACTTAAGTTGATTGGGGAGTATATTCCATCAAAAAACATGAAACAGATAAGTGGCAAAAAAAGGTATTATATAAGAACCCAGTGAAAAAGAAGAGGAGGGACCTGGAATGGGAAATTTTGCTGCCATTGAATTGCATGCAGAAGGGGAATTGAAATCCCACTGTGGAAGTGAATGGGAGAGTTGTTGCAGACTGATTACGCCCTGGAAAGCTGCCTGTGCCCCACAGGACCTTTGAGAGAGTGAGCACATGCAGTTGCTACCAAGTTGCATAGCACTGTAACATCTTGCTTCTATTTAATATTTTTGTTGTAACACCTTATACTTACAGCTTGAAATATATTATCAGTTGTGGGTTAGCTGGATATGTCCTGCCCACTGTTGTGTTAAATATCCCAGGTGCACTGGCCATCACAAGCCAGTTTCCATTAAGGGCTGGTGGTATGTAGGGATGCTAAGGGGCTCTTAAGCATGGTGTGACATCTGTAACATGAATTTGAGACATAAACCACTGGTTTTGACTAAAGTGAATGGGCCATCTATACTTAATCTGGAAAAGAAATATGTATAATTTATGTGTTTTGTAAATAGCACGAGGATAAATAGTCAGGTCCCTCATGAGAGGCAGGGGCTATCCTGAAATATACAGCAGGGCAGCATGAACTGATGCACTCTGTACACTGACAGAGGTGGATAAAGTAAAACCCCTGTCCTCTAAGGTGAAAGTCGTGTGGAAGGAAGGCATTTGTCAGAGATGGTCTCCATATGAGCTCATCAGGCTGAGTCCTGCCTCATCCTACCTTGTAAAAACCACCAAGGTGGGAGGGAAAGGAAAATATGACTGGTTTTGTCCTCAGAAGTCTCATATAAATGGAGTGTGAAGAAAGAACTGCAGGAATATGTGGGGATGAAGGAATGTCTGCAGGTATTGCTCAGGGCACTGATAAAGTGTAAAGATAAGGAAGGAAAGAGCCAGCACTTGCTTGGGACATGAGGTAAAAATCAACCTGCTCCAGTTGCTCCTGCTGGGAGAGTTGAGAGAGAGAATGTAGCAGGGTCAGGTGGGAGATATTTAAGACTGGTATTTTTTTGCTACTTGGTAGATGAATTGTGATGTGACTTTATAGAAGTACTTGACCTGTGTTTTCCTGTGACATGGTGACCATACTTATTTGGCAATACTGGTGTTGGTGGGCAGGAGGTGAGCAGAGATTCTGCTAACACAAACCCATTCCCAATGGCAAGCTTTCTGCGAGATGAGCTAGCAAATATGAAGGTAATGGGAGTGGTATGAGACACAATTGTCCTTTAGTACAGAAAGCATCTGATTTCTCTGGGTAAAAACTCAGATTTGTTGCCTAAATTTGTATGCAATAATTGAAGTGGATGAAGTTCTAACAATTTTTGTGATGAGAGTATTTTGCTAAGACATCTTGAAAAATACTGTGGTCCCAAAGAGACTGATAACAGTCAAGTGTAATGGAACCTTAACCAGAGCTGGAAAGATTGCTGTGGGGGTTGTAGAGGAATGTGGATGTTAGGCACACTGGGATTCAGAAAACAAAACACGGGTTTGTCACCAGGCTGTTCAGACCTTTCCCAAGTAGCCTGTGTGTGCTGTGCTGCCTGTTGGTTACCTTGTCCCAGGAGCTGAGTGATCAGAGAAGAGCTGGAGGGGTGTGAGAGTTACTAGTCAGGATTTGCTTTGTAAGAGCACCTCACTGATTCTGGTGGGAAACAAGAGGCATAGACTATTTTTCTGTTGAATGAAACATTCTTAGTGTGGTGATCTAAGTGGGGCCCTAAAGAGGGACAGGTGCTTGTGGGTTCCTTGTCTAATCTGACTGTCAAAGTTTAGAAGAAACTACACAAAACTTGTGTTGTCCTAAAAGGGATAATGGGACAATAAAGAGAGATAATGTGTGTAGGACACCCAGGATCTGTTTTGTCTAGGACACTTGCTTGAGTGGAGCAGAAGGGAAAAGGACCTGAATTTGTCTCATGCCCTGGAATGAGAAAACCAGAAGGGCTGGGAATTGCATGTGGCACGAGCTGGCATGTGGCTGTGAACCAGCAGCAGTGTGGGTGCAGTGGCCAGCAGGGAGCTCCCATGTGAGACCAAACACCAGCTGCCGGCAGGAGCCCTGTGGGTGCAGGACCTGTGTGCTGCGGATGGAAAAGAAATCCTTTATTTCCTGTTCTGGAGTTCAGCTCTGCAGAACAGGCAGAGACCATTAGACCCCATTGAGTGACCTCCCATCTTTCACAGGCCTTGCAATTTCCTCCTGTTTCTCTTGACATCAGCCACTGATTTATGCTGAACTAAAGTACATCTTTTTTCCAGAAAAGACAGATCTGAAGACATTGGGAAATGAGAAAACCAACATTTCCTCTGATAATTTGTTCTACTTGTTAACCACTGCCACTCTTTTCCTGTTTCTTATTTTTCATTTCAGTCTGTCTGGTTTCTGATGCTAAACATTAGTTTGTGTTATAGATATCAGGAATAAATCAAAATGCCCTCTAGAACAGTACCTGTTTCCTTTTTGGAATGTGGGATATGGTAATTAAATCTCTTCAACTTGTCTTGGCTTTGCAGAAGGCTGGGGTTTAGTGCTATTGCTGCTGGGGAAAAAGCAAATCCCATCCTTCTCTCTTAGCTGGCTTGTGCCTTCCGTCTCACACTCTGTAATGCAGCAGGGCAGGGTACTGGTTCCGTTGAAATATATAAACTTTTTGATGCCTTGGGGTTATTTGGAGTTTTCAGTTTCTCACCACAGGGCTGTAAAGATGTCTGTGTGGTGCTAAGCCCAGCATGTTGAAGAGGCTGGAAGAGTTCCAGGTAGGATGCTTTTGCAGCAGAGCCCACTTTCAGGGACCAAACTGCCACCAAAGACTTTGGTTCAGGGATGCTTTTCCAGTCCCCAAGGTAAAAGCAAGAGGCCACTGTGTCTGACCAGTGCCAAGCACAGCCAACCTTGTGTGCAGGGCTGCTTAAGAAGCAAAACCAGAAGAGTTACAGATGATAATGAAACAATCCAGCTTTTTTGAGTGTAGGAAAGTGAAAAATGCTTTCCTTGCTTCCTTCCCTTTGAAAAGCCACAGCTGCTCACTCTGAGGGCAGAAATATAGGCAGAGCAAGCATGTACTGCAAATGTACACCCTGATCCTCTTGGAGGTTTTGGCTGACAGGAAGAGGGAACATGGACAGACCATTAGAGACAAATGTTTCTTGCAGGATCAACTCAGCTAAGGCAAAGTGAATTAACTTACAGAAACTCAGTTAATTGAAAGCCCATATGAGCTGGAGCTTTTGGTGGGAAAATGCAGGAAGATTTTGTTTCTACACACACATGCTCATTTCAGTCAAAACAACCTGGATTAGCAAAAGGATCTCTTGAATAAACCAGGAAAAACGACTTTGATGGAAATGGGGAAGGTGTGCTTACAGTACCAGGAAGGAGAGCTGAGGAAGTGGCAACATTTAGCAGAGGCAGAGAGCAATGAGCTGTCTTGCTGTGTCTGATAAGGAACATAGATGAAACTAATTGATTGGATTAATTATATTCTTCTTGTTAAAAGTTAAATTCTTCCCTAAGAAGGAATGAAAGGAAATCCCTTTGGCACAGTTGAGGGAAGTGTAGGGATACCTGCCAAGTTCTAACCTTTACATTTTTGTGGCCCGTTTAATGAAGCTGTAAGTGATTCGTGCTTTGTGTGACTCAACTCTACCATCTCAAAGTTTTAACAGAAGAAACGCTTTCTAAGTGAGTTTATGCTGCATCATGTTTTGTGTATTTTTAAAAAGCCTCAATTTCCTCTAGGCTATTACAAGAAAACAGATTTTAAAGAGTTTTGGGGTTTTTCTAATAAACAAGATAAAGAAATGTTAATAATTACAAGTAAATTATAAACTGTGGCTGTTGCACAATATAAAATTAAAGGCATAGCTGAGCTCCAAACCATTTCTTTATCAGAGATGATACTCAGATAATCAGACTCAGCTAACCTTTTGCAAATACTGACCTTGTACCTACAAATGAAGTTTCTAAGGATTAAAATGCCAATGCATATTTTGGAAGGTCACTCATATTTCCCAATGCTTGTTTGAAAACTGTGCCAGTTTGTCTTAGCTCAGGGTTTGAGCTCTGGATCATCACAGGGTGTTTATGTGTATGCCAGAGTCAACAGTTCATCATTAAGTGAAAAGGATGACACTGATAAAAAGGCCTAAGGGTGTCCCAGGATTGCTCTGCAGTGTCACTCTGGAAGGTTTGGTTGGAAGCAGGAAGCTGTAGTGGAGAGAGCCTGTTTTAGCAATGCTCAGAATGATGAAAACATGAGGTAGAGCATGGGGGGAACCATCTCTCCTTTTTAGCCAAGCTGCAGCTATTGAATGTATGTACATCTAGTGATAATATTCAATAGTGGGAGAATAATTGGCATAAAGAGTGTTTCCTCAATTTTCTCTCAGACAGGTGTCACTTGAGATTTAAGTGTGCTTATGTTCTTCTACTATTTGACTTACCAATTTTAACTTAGTTGTCACTGTGCCCTACTAATCCAACATTTGCAAAAAGCAGGTTTATTTCTCCAAATGCTGTGCTGCGTTTTGCTGCCCGATTACCCTGGGACTTGGTCACTACAGTGTATTTACACATAATCACCATGAAGTGCGACTCCAACTGACATAAGTACACCTGAAACCACTTTGAAGCTACAAGCTCAGAAATCCCCAGCAGTGTGGCCCTTTGGAGCAGAATTTGGCAAGGCATATTTGTCTATTTGTGCATGTGCCATGTACATTTAGGTGCCTGTCTTGACTTGTAGCCTGCAAAATTGACATGAGAGTCTTTTGCACCAGTTTGTGCACCTCAATTTCACCAGTTCCTGGCCATCTCTGCCTCCCCTGTGCTCACTCCTGCTTAAGGTGAGTTACTGAGGGCATGTTGCCAGAAGAGCAGGATTTATTGCCTAATTTTTTCCAGGAGCCTGTCCAGTGTTCAAGGGCATTCATATGTTTCATCCAGAGTCCACACAGTGGCCTGAAACTATGTGGAGTATGTTTGTTAAACTGTTGTGAATTTGAGAGGGATGGTGAGCCCTGGAAAACAGTCAGGGTTAAAAGTTACCTTGAGGAATGGTCTCAGGAATGCATTGGTGAATTCACAAAGAATTGCAGTGAGTTAACACAATGCACTGCAAGACTGTCAGATGGAGAGTGACTGTTCAGCAACAGCTCTGCCAGAAATGATCTGCAGGTCACATCAAATCTGAACTGTAGGTGAGGGGGAACCCCTTCTTCCTCCTGTGTGAACTGAAGTTTGTCCTGTGGGTATGGGGACAGATATTTCTACTATAGTGGGGCTCCTGTGGTGAAAGGGTTTGCATTTTGTTCTTGAAGAAAACTGTGAATTTCTCGAGGGAATTCAGAGGAGAGCCATTAGTGGTGTGCTGCAGCAATACTTGATCTTTTTGAAGTGGAAATGGTTCTGGCCAACACCCTGGGCTGTCCAGTTTTGTGCATTTCTAGCAGTGATTTGGCTTTATACATCCAAGGAAGAGGCTAACACTCATCCCTGCCACCTGATCTGGGCCAGGATGGGGGAGCTGGCTGGAGTGCTAGACTGGGAGGGTCTTCTGAAGCATACAGGGCTCTGGGAAGATGAGATGTGTGCTACACCTGCTGGCTTATGCCTGTAAAAAATTAATGTAACAAGATTCAGTGTGTTTCTTAATGAAAAGGGAAGCTTAGTTTAAAGAGAACCTAATTTCCTCACTCACTGTCATATGTTTAATTCACATTTTCACACCCTCATGCTTGTGGATTCCAAGACACGTGTCAAAACCCACGAGGATCTCTTGTGTAACACTAAGGATGTGATGCTGGCTTTCAAATCCTTGTTCCATATTTTGGGTTCCTCTTGATGATGCTAGATCTAGTTTTTGAGCTGATTTGAACCAATTTTTATCATGTAATTTACTTTAGAAGTCCAAGTTATTGCAGTGAATTTGTCTCCCTAAGAATCTTGCTTCTTCCTCTATAGGTCTTAGACAAGGTGGCAACAACTTTTCCTATTTACATCTAACTCTCTTCTCCTTTTACAGAGCCTGCTCCCCTCTCACCAAGCTGTGATGATGCCTTTTCCTCACTGAAGTAACAGCTGTGAGGCTCCCTGGCTTCTAGGTGAATTGGCTGGTCCTGCAGAGTTATCTGGTTACTAAATAAAAAGCCCTTTAGAGAAAATTTGCTAGTGCGTGCCACTTTTGATATATAACCTTCCATTTGTTCACTCACAGACATGGAACTTAGATTAAAAGTCAGTATGAGGGGGTTTACTGAGTGATTGCATGTCTAGCTTTTGAAATATAACAGTGTTTCCTCATTTTGGCCAGACGTCACATGTCCTGTCTGCTTACCTCTGATGGAGGCTGTGACTCTTATTCCCCTGTCCCAGCAGGCATTTCCCTGTTAATTATTCTGAAAGCTGAGCAGTCCCTAGCTTCATCAGAACTCTGACTGTGAAAGAATTGTAATATTTAAAGCTGATTCAGGAATTCCCTCAATCCTTGTAAATGTAATATCTTTGAAAGAGCTTGGTCACAGCATAACATGGAAGTGGAAGAAGATAAGAGGTCTGGCAACTTAGTTAGCTAACTGAACCTACCAACTAAAATTTTTGTTGCTTGTTAAGCAGAGAGCAACATGTTCATGTTGTGGAGGAAAAGCCAGAGAAACAGCTATAAGCTGCTGAAGGAAAGCCCTTTTCATTGCCTGCTAGCAGTGGATTGTCCCTCATCTTTCTGTGTTTGACCTTTGTGTCAAGAACGATTAATCTTTACAGAAACAATCAGCAATTAACAGAAGTTTACCCAGAGACAGCCTCCATGGAAAGGGAGCATCAAGGACAGGAATTAGCTTTGGTGAATGTTAACATCATGGATGTCTGCTGAAGAAGCCACAGGTGAAGGCTATTTCCATTTTTAATTTGCTTAAGCTATAAACCAGACTTTTCCTTGTAGTCATGACAAAGGAATTTTGTGTGTGTGGTTACATGGCTATTGCCAATGAAACTTTAAGTACTGAGAGACCTGGAACTCACAACTTTGAAATACCTGAATAAATAAAAGGTTGGGAATAGAATAGATGGAATTTAACTGACCAAGGTTGTGGGAATAGGTATGTGTGTGAGGAGAACCATTACTGTTATTTAAAGTGAGCAAACTATGTACTGATTAATAAATGTATATTAATGTAGTAGAATTATTATCTACAGACAGGTATTTTCTACACACTGTGTCCTATTGGCATATCAGTGCAGTGCTGCCAGTTTTTTGTCCTGTCAAAAAAAGGAACTGGTGTGCTAGTTGAGTTCCATATTACAATTCCCGGGGTGAAGCAGGCTCTGAAAAACACATGTACTTCACAACCTTGAGATACAAACCCTCTCCACTGATTAAACTGTTACTGCAATTGAAAGGGGTACCATAAATATTCTCTCCAGATGTTTACCTCAAGCCAAGTTTAGTCTTCTGCTCCATGAGCTGCATGTCAAAGTATCAGTGTCTGCTTGGTAAAGGAGGTGTAAATTGGTTCCTGCAATGCACAGCAGGGAGTATCTGATTGGATAATGTCTGGGAATTAGTGAGAAAGGGAATCTTTTCTCCAGAAGGATGGAAGGAAAGGAAACTAGGAATGCCAAGAAATAAATGTCTGTATCTGAACTCTGCTGTAATTTGTGGCTGTGCCGAAACCACACAGCAAATTGGTGATGAAGGGAACAAAGAGCAGCTGAGGCAACCCCAGGCAGGAAGCTGAGTGTGGAAGTGCCTGGAAGAGTGCATCACCCTGATGAGTTTACACAGGCTTGGCTCAGACATGTTCATGGCAGGTGCTGCCATGCCCCTGGCTTTGTGCTCAGGTGTATGATTCAGTCAGGGCAAACCAGCCTAAGTCTAAAGAAAACATTATTATTCTGGTTTCAAAATAAGTGTTTTTCTGCTTAAAAACCCCCAGCCTGCATAGTGCTCAGCAGTCCCCTCTACATGTGCAGCATGAAGAATAATGGCTAACTATATCAGAGCAGTTCCACATGACACTGGGCTTTATCCCTTCCATCAGTTCCACAACTTTTTTCAGTATCTGTGTTCTCCCAGGAAAAACAATGAAAATCTTTAAACATTTCCTTTTTCTTTCTGAGCATTGACCCTGAAGCCAGTGGCATATCAGTGTGTATCAGAGAAAACCCCTGTGATCAGCTTTTCCTTCCCTACTGGGTAACTATGAGTGATGGCATGTGTCACTCCTGATAGAATAACTGAATTTACTGTCTGGGTAATGATCTGCTATTAATAAGTAGACTACAACAATTTAATAAAAGGTATGCTAATAAATATTGGTTGATCTATTTCCACACAGACTGGGTCCTGTATGGGGAAAAAGCAATTTAAAACACTTAATAGAGAGGGGGTGTTATAAATGAGAAGCTTGGCTAGGCCAAAATTCAAGCAGCAATCAATTTATTAATTAATATGGTAAAGTATGAGCAATACAGTGCTGGGTACAGTGGGGGAAATTTTCCCTCCAACTGCACACCAATAGTTGAGGCTTACAGGTATTTATAGGAGTACTCATAAGCTTTCTCAGCAGTTTCTGTTCCAGTTTTTACTCATCAGCAGTTTCTATCCCCAATTTTTACATCACAATTCTATATACTATTGTGATTTAGTTTTTCTCAGGATGTATTCCAGAAAAGGAGTATCCCCAGGTGGTGGGGGTCCAGCTTCTGAAAGAAGAAAGAAGTCTCCCATCTGGTGAGGTCCAGATTCCAGTTGTGGCTCCACCTTTTAATTGCAAGGACTATAAATCTCATAAGAGTGATGTCCAGCTTCCCTTGGTTGAAACTATTAATCATTGAGTTAATGTTCATCTTCCTTTCTCAAGCTGCTTTTCGCTGTTTTGTTAAGGCGTGAGATAAGCATATTTCCTTTTTATATATTCTAAAGCTATAGTTTCAAAGATCCTTACTACAAGCAATATCCTAAAATTATACTTCAAACGGTTATTATTGCAAAACTCTTTAAGGCTTGGCTACAAGAAGAAAGTTCCTGTCAAAAAGCAACATCCTTAAAGCTTTAATTCAAATACTCCTGAATTACCTTAAGACTTATAAAGGTTAATTGCAAACAAAGGATAGGTTCAAAGGCCTTCTTCCATGCTTTACTTTCCTCAGTTATTATTAGAATTCATCTTTATAACTGTCCCATGGTCTGTTTCCACACATACTACAATCCAAATTCACACATTGCCTGTATGTACCTGACATGAAACACAGCTTTGTATTTCACAGGGGTAACTTATGACAATAACAGTCTTTGCTCTTACCTGCCACTCCCAGTGCTTCCTTAGCAAAATCTTCCTTTGCAGCCACACTGCTTGTGTTTGCTTTTATTCTAGGTTATAGGAGAGTTTCACAGTCCTCTGCCACTTCAGAAATGCATCTTTACTTCCCACGACAAACAGCTTCACCTTGCCAACACCAGTGCTGGAATTGGATGTTCTGTCAAAGCTGCTCTGTATCCAGCTCCTTGGTTGTCTTTTAGAAACTCTTTAAGGTGACTTAACTGTAGAAATGCCTCTATGTCTATTGCCATTTTCCATGGTTAAAGTATTAAACTTGAATGACAAAGCAATGTTTATTGGACTTCTATTTCATCTGCTCTTTCAATGTGTTAAAAATATTTCTGGAATTTCTGGATAACATTGGGCATGAAACTTTAACACTTTATTAATGGTATTTCATATATACACTACTGTCTTTTCAAGCAAATCTATATGACAGCAAGTCAAGATCTTCTTCATTTGTTGATCAAGGAAGTTACATGCAGCATAAACATGGATTTATTGTAGTGTTGTGCATAGTGGGTCTAGAAGAGTGCTGTCAAACAGTGGGATCCACTCCAGAAAACATCATAGTCACAGGTGGTCCCTGGGCAGGGAGGGGAGGGGTTGCAAGGAGGGGCTCAAGCAAGGAAGAAGCAAGGTGCATGTTGTGATGGCAGCCAGTGTTTTATGCTTTTGAGGCTGAGTTTAAGATATCAGAAATTACATGGCTCAAAGCTTTTGAAAAACAGAGACTGAGGGATAGGCATGATGACAAGGGGTGGGGTCCACAGCACAGGGCGGACTCAGCTATTCAGGTGTTCAAAAAACATTTTCTTATTTTGTCCTGTGCTTCCCTTTCTGTGTTACTGTTACTTCTGCTTTGCAGCCTTTCCCTAGGCCAGCCTAAGATAGTGTGTGAGAAGAGACGTGGGGTGGCTCACTCCTTTTCATTTGAGTCAGCTGTCTCCTGGTGTTTCTGAATCCAAGAAAAACACCATGAAAACAGTGGCTTTGGTCATCTCCACACTTGGGCAAAGTGCTAAACAAAACCTCCAAAAAAAAACCAACAACACAATACATATGTATAAAGAATATTTCTTATCTGTGAAGTGCCTGCTTTGAACTGCTAAAGCAACTTTTTGATACCGCTAGTTTTTACAGACTAAATAAGTGAATTTACACAGAATATTACAGATAGCATTCATAGCACTGGAATTCTTTAAGCTGGCAGGTCTGCTTCTTCAGTTGCCTAGTCCAAGATTTTGTCCAAAATATTTGCCAGGTGGTGGTGCAAGACACGGGATTCCACTCTGGATGCCTTTTCTGGGCGAAGTCCAGGCACAGAGGGAATCTTGCATAGCAGCCTGAGGACGGGCAGGCACAGGGTTTGGTGGTGATTTTGAAAAAGTTGCTCCCATTCCAATTTTTTAGCCTTCCACCTTGTCTCGCGTCTCTGGAGATGGGCGCGCAGCCTGGATCTCCTTCCAGACGCAGGGCAAGCCGCACGGCCTGCAGCTCGGTGGTGGTGCGTGGCGCTTTCCTCGCAGGACGCTTCTGCTCGTGGCCGAAAGCCGCGGACTGTCCCCGCCCGGGACACCGGGAGAGCCCCGGGAGCGGCGGGGGCGGGGCCTCGCGCGGGGGGGGGGGGGGCCCGCCCCGAGCGCACCAATCAGAGAACGGCAGCGCGGGCGGGGGACCGGCACGAGACCAAGGCGCCAAACAACCCTTCCTCCCTCGGACGCGGAACGGCGCTCCCGCCCTGCGCTCCCCAGCAGCCAATCACAGCCAGGATCCGGCTGCCCGTCCCGCCTCCGGTGGAAAGAAACCAATGGGAGACGCAGCTGCTGCAGCCGCTCAGCTAATCAGCGTCTGAGCCCATTGGAAAAAAAAAAAAAAAAAAAAAAAAAGGAAGAGCGGAGCCCGTTACCTCCCGCCCGTGACCTGCGGCCGCGCTGGGCGTTCCGGCCGTGTGGGGCGTTCGAGCTGCGCTCCTGGCGATGCTGCCGGCGGCGGCCACTCTCCTCCACCTCTCGGGCCCCGCCGTGCCGCCCGTGCCATGACACGACCGCTCGGCGAGGGGCTGCCGTCTCCGGGCCCTCCCTTAGCCATGTCCCGCCGCCATGTTACGCCGGCGGCCGCGGGCAGAGAGGCGGCCCAGGACTGCAGGTACGGGCGGGGCGCGGGAGGGGAGCGGTCGCGGTCGTGGTCGTCGCCGGGCACCGAGCCCGCCTAGCGGGGCGCCCCGGCTGCCGGCGTGCGCCGCGCTGTGCAGGGCGGGTGGCGGGGGTCGGCTCGGCGGGGGTTACCGGGGCCTCCCCGGGAGCATCATCGGGGGCCTGCCCCGGTGTTCCAGCCACCGAGGGGCCCGGCCGGGGCCTCCTCATCGTAACCGGCTCATGGTGCCGCTGTTCGTTGGCCAGGGCGTCTGGCAGCTTCCAGGAGTCTGAAAGGAGTGTCCAGCTAAGTTCAGGCTGGCATTTCCAGCACATCCTTCAGGATGCCGGGGCCGTCCCCCGTGTGCCCTCCCAGCCCTGCCCTGGCGTTACCCAGCCCACCTGCGGGGCTGGACGGCGTCAGCGGTTCGGCCTAACCGAGAACTTGGGGTGTCGGTTCAGCTCCCGAACCTGCTCCGGTCGGGACCTGCGCCTAACGGTGCTGGGGGACAGTGCCCAGGGAAAGCACGGGCTGCCAGTGACGGTGTTTATAGACTTGACAAACTTGTCTGCTAACTAGAAACTCAAATTCTGCCAGAGATTTGAGGTTTTTCAGAAGCTGCTGTGTTGTTTCTTGCAGAATGAGACAAGTCATAATTTTCTTATGCTGTTAGTAGCCCCTTACTTTGTTCAGATCCTCTGTTTTGATGGGACTGTCATTTAAAAGAGGGGGACAGGGTAAAAGTTCACTTTTTCAATCTTACTTTTTGCCCAAGAAAATGAATCGAAACTGCGATTTCGGTTTTGTTGCAGTTGTCTAAAAGACTGCGTTTTTCTACATAAGTTTCTGTTTTGGCTGGCTTTGTTGTGTTTTTTCTTTGTTTTTGTTTGTTTGCTTGGCTTTGTGTTCTTTTTACGCAGCTTTTCAAGATGCTCTCTGTTATCAATGATGTAGTAGCTTTTTGTAATTTAGTCCTGTGTTATGAGAATGTGCTATCTGGGAGGTATTGTTAATGTTTCCAATACAGCCTTTTAAAAAGATAGTTTTTATCCAGCCAGAGAGAAACACGAAAGTTACTGTAAACAGTAACAGCTTTTACGAAATGCTTAGGGGCTTGTTTTTAATGACAAGTGAATGTATTTCCTCTTTCCCTCTTCCATGCAGGCTGTGTCCTCCTTCCTTTGAAAGGCCTGGAAGGTCTATTAAGTTCATATCCTGGTTGTGCAGCTTTTTTCTGTTGATGGGTCAAATAACGTATTTATGGGTTTTGCATTTTCTTTTGGATTTTTAGTGGTCTCCTTGGTGTCTCAGTCGAGCTGAGATTTCACAAAATATGGTGTGATAATTTTTATTTGGGATAAAAGGTCTTGCTGAATTTATATATGTTGCTGACAAGTGTTAGCCAGAGCTCTATAGTGGTTCAGACAGATGCATTAAACAACTGTGATTTTCCTGTTAGCAAAAGAGCTAAACACAATAACCTTCTACTAAAGGCTGGAGATTCTCCTGTGAATGGTTTGTGAGCTGTCATGGCCCCATTCACATAGAAAATCACATTTCTCTCTGTACTTTCACATGTATGTGAAGGGCAGGTTGCACGGCCCAGTTCTTTTTCACGTTCTTCCTGGTACTGTATTGAATTCTTTCTTTTTTTCTTTTCCACACCCTTTGCTTTTGTCTGAAGTTTCTAGTACACTTCCTTGTCTCAGACACAATACAGAACCTTGGCTGGACAGTTCCTTGCACTCCAAAAGGCAGAGTTACAAACGCAAAGGGGAAAATATTGGTGGATAAGCACTTCCAAACAAGCTGCCTAAGACAAATCACTCGCTAACTCTTCATTCTGATTAAACTTGAGGGAGAAGGGAAGTGCCTTAGTTCCCTGTTGTTTTGTATAATTATGGAATAAACAGAAACTCTGTTACAAAGCTCTTGGATTTATAATAAACGACAGCAAAAAGAACAATATGGGAAGGACATAAGCAGTCATTTGGAATCAGTGGCTGTGGAAACAAGGACAGAGATGGCAGAAGGCCTTGTTTTTTGGTTTTGGTTTTGTTACAAGCTGCCTCATAGGCCAGAGTAACTGAGGTTCTTGTTAATTGGTCCCTTGGGGCAGATTAGAGAGAAAGAACACTGAATACCTGGTGTTTATAAATATGCACACATAGGGTTTATTTTAGGGTGATTTGGTTGCAATGGAAATGAGGTATGTAGCCATTTTGGTTATTATCTCTAGTAATAGGACAATATAGAAACATAAAGATACGACTTAAGGAAATAAATAAGGAAAAGAAAGAAAAAACAAGTATAGGAGTAGATTGCAGAGATATCACCTCCATGGATCCAGTGATGAGATTTGATTGTTGCAATTCCGATGTCTGCTGGTCAAAGTGGTACTTGCTGCCTTGATCAGTCAGGGATGTGGGAAGGCCCCAAAATGTAGAGCTCAGTGGGTTAATGGATGTTCAGGTGGGAATGCCCAGGTACCTCCCTTGGAGAGGGTGAATTTAACACTGTCTGTTACAAGGCTCCAGAAACGAGTCTGGCTGCACTTTGGGGGTCTTTGATGGTTTATGGCCCCATCTTAGACCGGTGTTTCTCGTATCATGTTTTCTCACATTATGCCTTTACAGAAGGGATAAATACTTCAGCCTAAGTGTGAATATGCCAATACCTCCCCCTGGGTGGGGGGTGCTGGTTTACAACTGAGCCAGTTGCGTAAGGGAGGACATTGGTGTGATGAAAAGCATTTTCCCACCTCTGCAGTGTCTGTGCCATATCATCCTTGTCCCTTGTCTGGCTCAAGCCCCAGCTTGTTTTGTCGTGGTCATGCTCTGGATGTGGGGGTACACCCTCTCCCGTCTTAGGCACATCAGAGGTTTCAAGTCCACACAGAAAAACCCTCTCCTCTCCCCTTCTATTGGGGGTGCAAACCTGGGCCTCAGCAGTATTGCTTGTTTGAGTCAATGACCTTTAACATTTCTGTCCTTCACAGTTTGTCTTCAAAGTTTAGGTGCTGAGAGGAATCTGGGTGGTAACTGAAGATGAGCTGTGGCCTGCCAGCAGTGCTTCATGTGCAGCTGGGGCTTTACTGGGGAAGAAGGAAGTACAG
This sequence comes from Serinus canaria, assembly GCF_022539315.1. Lineage (NCBI taxonomy): Eukaryota > Metazoa > Chordata > Aves > Passeriformes > Fringillidae > Serinus > Serinus canaria. Next base: position 22,379,930 of record NC_066320.1, on the reverse strand, counting down.
TCGCTCAGTTAGGGGAAGAGGAAGGGTTTGGAAGGATAGGCAGTGTGGAAAGCTCTGGGCACCGGATGATTTCGCAGCTTGAGAGCAGCCCAAGCAAGCAGCGGGTGTGTCCTGAGGAATGCAAGGTGGAGAGGGCTTTGCTGTGAGCAGGTGAGGCAGGTGAGGAGTGCAAGGAGGTCTAGGGCAGAAAAACAAATTGGTCAGCAGCAAGAACAGTGAATAAACCTGCATTTAAGTCATTGGTTCTTCTGCTGAACTGAAATACGGGGATCCTGTGTGTTGCAATTTTCCTCTTGTTTGAAAGTAGCTGAGTGATAGAAGTTGCAAGAGTTGTTAGACCGCAAGCTGAACTTTACTTGAACTACACGGCTCTGCTGAGCAATCCAAGATGGATTATGGCAAAACCTGGGGCTAACAACCTGAACAATAACAGTTGTTAGACTAGACAATGTTAATGGCTTAAATATTACTTTAAAATTAATAGCTGGAGTGGACAGCCCATAAATAGTGGTACATGAACAGCAACAACCATATTTATAACACGGAACACAGAACCAACTGCAACTCCCCCTGAAACTAAGAGGGTGTGAATATGGCCACAGAGCACGACTGGGTAGCAAAACAGTGAACCAGTGAAGACTGACTACCCACCAGTCCAGACCCTAAAATCGCTATTGGTCTGGACTGGTGGGTAGTTTAGATTGCCCAGGGATTTCTGTTTGTGGTCCCTTTTTTGAGGCACCACCTTAAGCTACAACCAGGCAGCTGATTGGTGCCAGTAAACCTGTCTGATGGAGTTGAGAGCCTGGTGTCCAAAATTTAACACTGTTGCTGTAGTGTGTGGGAAGAACACACTTATTTTGTCCTATGTCAAACTGAGCTGGGACAAGCTGGAGGCAGCCAGTCTTTGACAAGTAGTTTCTCTGCTTTCTTTGATAAGCCAAACCAGTTTTGTGCACCCACAGATTCTGATTACAAGTTACTTCTCACTGAGTTACAGTATCTTCAATTATCAGTGCTTGCCAGTATTGTGATTTAAGAATTATCAGTGCTTTATAAACAGCTTTTTGTATTTCTGTAGGTGCTAACAATGCAAAAGCTGTGTCAGAAAATGCAAAAGTGATGATTACAAACTTAAAGAAAGATTCAAAATTAGATCCAAATTAATTTCATTTTTTGAAGTTTGTCACCTTCGTATTCTGTGCACAGTCCTGATAAAAATAACCACTGTGGGTTCTTCTGCCCTAAGCTTCGAATATGGTTACTGAATCTTTGGGGACACAGTCGTGTATGGATACTTGTATATGTTACCTTAGTTTCTGGAGTAAGTAGATTTTGCCTTTATCACTGTTACTCAGGCAATAACAATGTAACTTTGCCTTGGAAGGTATGGAAAGACAACAAAACTTGGAACCAACCTCTGCTGTTCTTGCAACAACATGAACAATTGTGCTCATATCGATATTTTGTTCAAACTTTGAGACACTTCCCAAGCCAGCACTCAGTATAGCCTTAAAGTCATTAGCAAGCTGTGGAGGAAGATGAAGATAGCAAGTTCACAGATTCTGATGTGTTTTGTTGTTCAGCCAATCTGCCCATTTTTAGAAGCAATATTCTTCAGTGGAGAACGCCCTGGTGTTCCCATGTCCCACTTGCTCTTGCCAGAGATAAAATCTCTGATTTAAAGCTAGTAATTACCTTGTAGGTGGCTGTAGGCTGCTCTCTGTTGGAAGCTGGGTGAGATAGATGCTGACTTGGGTTAGCAGCTCAGAGTGATGGTGGACATGGGAAGGTTGTTAAATGACATAATGTCATCACATAATGTGCTGGTGATGTCTCACCTAGGATCCTGGGTGCAGGTGAGGTCAGTCCCATTCAGGACAGTTTAGTTTGAGGTGGAAGGGTGGTTAGGATTTACCAGGATTATAAAGAAAAGAGTTTGAGTGAGGAAACTGACAGGTTTAACTTCATTAGCCAAGCAGAGTGAAGGCTAGAAGGTAAAGACAATGATGGTGCTTTTTCTGATTTATCAGAAATAAGAGCTGCTGGCATTAAGGAAAATCTGTAGAAGTAATTTACAGGTTTTTTTTTTTTTAATTATGCAACATTCACTGAATGGTCATTTATTTATTATTTTATAAAGATAAAATTATGTTTTCTTTTCAGAAACCAGTTGATTACAGAGTTCTTCAAGCCAGTTTTGAGTCCAGGTAAATATGTTTTTTTCCAAGTGGAAGATATTTATATGAATTTTAATTATGGAAGCATGCAGAATGATAATCCAATCTCATTCTGTAGTGGAGCAGTAACATAATGAGTATAGCTTACCAAATATGTCAAAATGAGCACATTTAAATTTTTTCTAATCAACTGAAAATATCAATTTCCTGTTTAAATTAATTTCTTTAAATAGTGATGTAATTATTATTTCAAGTTCTGTCTCATGCTTAAACCAGATTGTTTATAACAGCTGAAGCTGCATCATAGGTTATGTGCTTCTTTGCATGGCAGTAGCAAAACTGGATGATTAGTTAATTAATTTTGGATTACATGAGAGCGAGAGAGAAAAAATATCTGTGAGAGAGAAGTAATACACTATAATAAGGTTTGTTGTTTTGTAGTTGGGTTTTTTTTCCCCCAGTATAGTTTTTGTGAATAATTGGTCTTTTTTCTCCTACACCATGTCCATAAAGACAGAACTGTGCTGTCCTCACCAGACAAAGGAAATGTAAAAGATGAAGGAATAGGACTGTCAGTCTTATGCACTGAAGGTTTTGATAGGAATTCATCTTCTCCAAAGAAGGTCAGAAGAAAAAGATGCCAGACCAAACACCAAATGAGTCCTGTGGTAGGTGTCTTTTGGAAAAGGACAGTGCAAACATGTCAGAGAACGGCTGAGTGTGCAGAGCCCTGGGTTTTTTGTACCAAAAGTTGTGATTCAGAAACTCCTCGTTACTGCGGGGTCTCAGGTGTATTCCTTGACCAAAAAGGTAAAGACTGTCTAGCCAGAACAGGGAAGAAATGAAAAATGTCTGGGTGTAAGGAGAGCACCATTTTCTTATGAAAATAGTTGGGCAGAGAAGAATGACTGTGTGGATCTCACAGAGTCCAGCTCAGACTCTGACAAATGGGTTTCACCTGCAGAAGCTGAGATTTGAAAAGCCTGAGCTGGAAAAATGGTACTGTGAGCATCACATCTCTGTGCTCAAGCCACATTTCCCCACTGCCCTGCTCTCCTACCAATCCTGCATTTGGGTTGTCATTGGAAGCTCTCTGCAGAGAAAGGGAATGGGAGAAGCAGAAATGGAACCAATCTAAGCCATATCCTGTAAAACCATTCTAAGGAACAAATGTTTTGTATCAGGAGTTTTTAAAGGTGGAAATCACTGACCCATGGTGCATATGAATTTTTAAATTTTTAGATTTTTAAAATCTTACACGTCAAGATAAGATTCTTGGTGCTGCCTTTTTCAAATACAACACAAATTTATGGTTTTTTGCTATTCCTTTGTAAGTTTTAAGTCATGCTTGTGTAAACTGGTTCTTAATCATTTTACAATCAGTGAAAAATCCTGTTTTAAAAGCAGGGGAGATATTCTGGGCTAGATGCAAGCATGGAAATGCAATAGAAATTGTATTTTGTAAAAAAAAAAAGATGCCTTTATCTTAAATGCCTTATCTTGTGTTTTCTTACAGTGTAGCTTAGGGAGCAGACTGGCAAATTTCTGCTATTTAGAAGTTGCAGTTAACAGCAGTTCAGATTTATACATTTAAGCCACAGTATTTAGATAGAGGTGGAAGTGGTCCTGTTACAAATGTAGAATTTAATTACAGGTCACTTTTAATCTGAAGGAAAAAATATATAATTTGGGTCGTGGAGAGATCTTTGCAGCTGTATTTAAAATTTGTCTTAAAATTAGGTCCATTAACATATTTCTGGGGGTGTGTGGAACCATGTCTGTGCTAGGTTCAACACTAGTTTTTAAAAGTATACAATTAACTTTTTTTTCCCTCCCTCTGTCTTCATTTTTAGGGAAATGGATGTCCTGTAAGAAAAATAATGTCTTTTGGTTCAAGGGAGATTGCCTCAGGTATGAGCATTGCTGTTGATATAGAATTAATTAATTGAATTCATCACTTCATATCTATTTTTAATGGCTTTTTTCCCTTGAAATTATGTTTCCTATTTTCTTCTACTAAAACAATAATTGCTACTGATTAGTCAGTATTATTTCTAATATATGGCAAGTTTGAAGAGTTTTAAAAGTAATTTAGGATTTTAGTGTAAAACATATTGATTGTAACTTAGTTAGAATTTGTGATATCTCATTGTCTTAAAACCTTGATCCCAGATTTTTTAATGGTTTCTCTTGTGTTTTGGATAATCCACATTTTCTTTGGTGGTTAATAAATTGTGCCTTTTAGCCTAATCCAGAAAAAATATTCTTGTTGAACCAACCACTAAAGTTGAGCTGGTTTTTGTTTTCTTTTTTTTTTTTCTTTTTGACCTTTTTAACCACATAATTTTGTTCTATGGGTGGTAGAATGGAATCTAAAAAGCTTGAGGTAGGTTAGTAGGAAGATAAACTTTAAAAAGATAACAAAAGGGGGGTGGAAACTCTTTAGGCTCTTTACTGCTCTAGTCCTAGTTAACTTAAAACCAGAAGTTAGTTTTAAAATGGAAAGCTGTTACATGTTTGTTTTTTAAGACAATTATTGTTACTATTTTGATTTTTTTTAACATGATAATGATGTTTCATCTTTTTCTCCAACACTTCATAGATGACCCATCTCAACCAAGGATAACACAGGTTTTAGAACATGAGGCATCTTCTCCACATGCATTTAGAACATCATCTGAGATGGCCTCTGGTGCACCAAAGAGCCCAGCTGTTCCTTCACACTTCTTTAAGGCGTCCTTTGGGCTGTCCAAACCAAGAGACTCTCCTGGGAAAAGAAAACACACTGCCATGAATGTGGATGTAGATGCTTCAGATCAATCTGAAGTGAATGACTCTGCTTTTAGTAGATCACCAAAATGCAAAAATTGGAGGCGTGATTTTGTAAAAAATATCTTTTTAAAGTCTCCTCATGATGATGTTCTGCAACTCAAGGAGCCTTCTGCCCTCTCTGGACATGATTTGACTCTTTCAGAGGAATTCCTCAACTCAAGCAATGAAAAGGAGAAAAATAATTACTCCACTGTAGGTTTGTCATCTTCATATTCTACACACAGTCCTGCTAAAAATAACCACATTTCTGTTGTGGATACCAAAGAGAATCAATTGCAGCTGGCTAACTCATGCTTTTTCTTGGAAAAGTCACTTCCCTTTTCTCAGGAAAAAAGTACTGTGTTGCCTTCTCCCCACCACTTAACACAAACAAAAGGCATGAAATCCCCTCTCCAGGTTGCTGGCTTATCTCAGGTATTGGATGTTAGGAAAGAGCAAGATAAAAGACCAGAAAGACATGAATGGAATAAAGGATACAGTATTCAACCCAGCAACTGTTTTTCTAATACAGTCCCTGAGATTTCTGAAAATACTCCTGATTCCTGTAGAATGGAAATCTCTGGGGAACTTGGACTGTCCCCAGAGACTGGCAAAAGTGTTCCCCCTTCATTGCCTTTGGAAGAGTCTTTTGTGGACAGCAGCCATGAGTCTTCACAGCCCTCGGCAGAACTGGAAGTTAAAAGGAACTTTACACACAAGTCCAAGCTGAGCAGAAAATGGCAAAGCAGCTCTGAGAGTGAAGATGATGTTTTGGAATCCATTCTAGTAGATGATGATGATGAGGAGGAAGAAGCATTAATGCCACTGCAAAAAATGCTTAGTTCAAGTCTCCAACCACAGGCAAGAAGAACCCTGGAAGACTCCTTTGACAGTGTTTCTCAGGACACTGTAACTCCATTGCTGAAGCTTCATGTAAGTTGGCTAAAACCAGTAAAACACATTCTTTCAAGTATTCTTTTACAGATGTTATTTGCAAGGAAAATAGTATGGATTTTAGCACAGTGCAGGGCCCAGTGGGTGCTAAGTTATTACCCCATATTTTAAATTTTAGAATGAAATTTTATATAGTAGGTATATACCACCAAAACACAGATAGAGGCCCAGGTGAATGGAGACATCTCATACCCAAAAATAAAATTGCCTCCTACCTCATCTGTACCATCTGGCACATACAGGCAGCAGCTTGTTCAGGTGTGCCACAGAACTAATTTCTGCTATTTAGCTCAGTTTTATAAACAAATGACAAGCTTTGAGCAGCTAAGATGTCCAGTAGTCTCCTAGTACCTATTCAGTCAGGATGTGTGTGACTGCTTGGTAATAGTTACTTTACATTAATTTTAGTCAAAAATTAATGTAAAACTCAGCCACCTCTTGCTGATTCTCATTATGCCAGTTAAAGCTATAGCAGAGTATAATGAGATAGCAGATAATCAGCTTTATGTTGTGTTTTTATATGATTTTCTCCCTTATTCATAATGCATGATAATTCAGAATTATTTGCCTGCAAAGCTGCTTACTTGGCCTAAGGGTCCTGTGCTGCTGTGCAGTTACAGTGTAGTTGGAGCAGGGACGTGCTTGTTACTGTGCTTGTCCTGGGAATGGCTGAAAGATGGTTTGTGCAGCCAGACTGATTTAGCTCTATCCCTTCTGGTTGTTTTTAGGAGTTGTGTTTTTGCTATTTCTCCCCCAAAGTCAGGAGGCTACGTTTAGAAAATGTGTGCAGTCTAATGTTTTTGTTTTCCTAGTCAGGTAAGATTTTGATGAGCTGAAGTTAACTGGAGGAAATTGATATAGACATTTAGAGATGTGTGTGCTAGACTCCAGTCATATATCCTTGCCACAGTCAGTGATTGTCAGAGATCTGAGTGTGAGTAAGTGTGGTTGTATTCTTTGAGGTTGTATTTCATGGAAATTGGAAGTATTTTAGGATTTCAAAAAGCTGAATGAATTCTGATCACAAGAGATAGATGACGTCTTTGAATCCCTGTGTACGGGATATTATGGTGATGAATTGGTGTTTTTAAAATTAGCTCATTTGTTCAATAAGAGCTTGTCAAACAGGTAGTGATTTTGAAGTTTTATTGTAAAATGATGTTTTAATAGGGAAGGTTCTGCAGTGCATCTTAGTGTGGCATTCCTGACAGTTGGTACAGGTTGGGAATGGCTGTATTTAAACAAAGAGATTTCATACTGAGCCTGGCTGGGTTGGAATTAATGTTCTTTATAACAGCTGTGTGGTGCTGTGTGTTTCAGACAAAACTAGTGTTGATAATAGACCAATCTTCTACCTATTGTGGAGCACTACTTGCACAGCATCAAGGCTTTATCTTCTTCCCATGCTGCTCCCATAGAGCAGATAAAAAGCTGGGAGGGAGCAGAGCCTGGAAAACAGACCCTGGATGACCAAAGGGATATATTCCATGCCACATAATGTCATGTTCAGCAGTCAAAAAACCAAGTGAGGGAATTTGGTCTGGCTTGTAGCCACTGCTCAGAGTGTAGCAGGGCATCCTTCTGCTTGTCAGAGGTGCTGAGTGACTGCTTGTATAGCTTTTTCTTTTCTTGCTTATGCTTTTTCCCTTAGTAAACTGTTGTTATCTTAACCCATGAGTTCTCTTGTCTTTGCTTTTCTTGCTTTTCATTTCACTGCCCTGCACCACTGGCTGGGGAAATGGCCAAGCTGTGTGGTGCTTAGCTGCTGGCTGGGGTCAGCCCATCACTAGTTTCTAGAGTGGAAAACCAACAGCAGAATGCCTGTATAAATTCTCTCTTCTGCCTTTCCCTCTCCTCATGCCTTTCACTCTCTGATAGGGTTTATTTGTTGACTGAGTTGCTGTCTCCATGGGCAGATGTTGAGCAGCCATAATTATTTAATCTGTTCTTAGGATTCTGTAATCAAGAGTGTTATAGATCAGACTTGTGTGGTTTCATATGTATTTCACAATCTCAGCCAACATGACTACCTGATTAATGGTTAAGCCTGATAAACACATGCAGCAAATGCTTGTGGGACAAGTGTGTGACCACAACATTTGGCTGGCCTGTTCCTGGTATAAGTCACGGCCAAGTAGGACAAAATAGTTAAGAACAGTCCCAACACTTCCATGACCATGAATTTTGCATGTATCCACATTCTTTTCTTGTAAGGAAGGATGTATGTGTACATTGGAATAAAGTTTTGATTCCCTGTTTTTTCAACAGTTACTTGGCAGATATTGACCAAATACAAAATAAACTAAGAAGTCTTGCAGATTTCCCACACAAAGACATGCTGCTTGTTATATTTAAGAGATGACTGAACACCAGGGTGGTGTCAAAAGAGCTGTGCTTGTCCAAAGAATGGAATCATGGCCATAAAAGTTTTCAAATTTGTTATCTGCTGCAAGCTGAATAAAAGACTGGCTACTGAAAAACAAGCCACTAGCAAAATTTATTAAAACTTTTAGTGTGCTGTTCTGTTTATTAGTGCCTTATTTTGGTTTTATATTAGGGTTTTGATTGGAAGTTTTGTTTTGTTTGATTTATTTAGAGGTCATTTAGCAAACACTGGAATTTTGCCCTCTAGAGACTCTGAAAATAAAACAGTTGAGTAATTTTTGGAGGTTGTTGTCTCATGCACAAGAATGGGGATTCCCAGGGTCTCTGGATGGTAATAGTGGTAGAGTTGTGAGGTAAAAGGCTTGTGATGGTAATGCTCTTTATGATTGCCAGCTGAAGGTCAGCCCCAGACATGCAGAGACTTGCTTCACTGTTCAGATCCACTGTGAAGCAGTTGTTTCTAAATTAGTCATTGAGAGAGATTTGACCATTATGTAAACTTGTCAAAGAGCTGAGAAACCTAAACTGATAATCATCCTGTTCTGCAGGGTCTCCTTTAGGTTTATATCTGCATGTAAAATATCATTAAAATTGGAAGAGGTTTCTATTTTGATTCTTGTTTAATAATGAGTTGATGGCTTATAGCATTTTTAAATGTCTTGTTATTTCATTTACAGCTTTCTAAGACTCCTATTATAAGCAAGGTGTCCTATGTGAACAGCTTAGATCATCTCTTGAAGGAGAAAGAAGAATCCAGAAGGTTTGTTTCTTACAGCTAGTTTGAAAAATGTGGGATGGTGTTGTAGAAGCTTGGATTTGCCTTGTCTCCCCAGAACTGATGGAGTTTGATTAGCAGCAAGCTGAGCTTTGCCTGCTGATGCCACCAACATACAACTGAACTGACAGGACCTACAAGTGTTGCTTAAATGGTGAAAGCTGAATGACAGGCTCCTTCCAAACAACAAGGAATGATTTGTGATACATCTGTTTACCCCTGAAGAGCCAGGCTAAATTTACTGATGCCTTGGTTTTAGGTCACTGAGCCAGCTAGCAGCTGCTGGTCAGGCATGAAATAGAAATATTTATGTAGACTGACTGTACTAGTTTTTTCAAAGGCATTTGCTGCTCAGTATTGGTTGCCAAATTTTGCAGGCTATGGGTGTCTGAGTAGTTACACAGGTCAGTGAACAGAACTAATGAGTATTCTTACAAGAGATCTTTTGGGTAGGAAGGGAAATGTGGTTTATGCGTTAATGGCAAGTGGTGGTGATGAGTATATGTGATTAACTGTATGTTTAAAGAATTTGACCCTGGTAACTATGGGCTGACTGCCCATGGAGTAGCAGATACTCCTGTAAATAATAGTGTTTAACAAATAAAATACTTGTTTGGTGCTTAGAAAAAAGTAAACAATCAGCCACAAGATCAAAAGTTTTGTGTAATTACAAAAACTTTATCAGAGGTTGGTTGAGTATTTGTGTCTGACAAGCCAGTCATTGATTGTGCTGTTGGAAATTCATTAGGTTTTGGGAAAAAGTACTTTGTGTCTTGGAATAGTAAGATGCTGGGGTTTTACAGATGCAATGTCTCACATGGTTTTGCTATGTGTAAATGGCTCCTGACTCCAGGGTTCAAATTCAGAGCCTGGGTTTTGTTGACTGTGTTGTGACTGTGTTGTGAATATTAAATGGTGATGATATGCTCTGCTGCTGCTGTTATTTCAGGTTAGAGGAAATAGTGAAACAGTTACAGGAAGACATAGAAAGAGAGGACAATGCTTCAGATGGAGAAAAAGAGGACAATGCCAGTGGAGATGATCTCTTGGAAGAACACAGGTCCTTGCAACTCTAAAACCAATGAAATCTTGATCTCTGCTTTTCTAGCCTTTTTATCCCCTAACCTCTCTCTGTTTCCAACAATTGTTACTATGTTTAATGAGAACCATATTAAAATCTTTTGGGGTTGGGTGGATTTCCTCGGGTGCAACTGTATTCTAACAATTCAGCTTTCACATAAGACTGATGCATTCATGACCTGAAAATGACTTTCTCAAGCAGCAAATAGCTTCTCAGTGTTTGAATTGATAAAAGCAATTCTGAATTTTACAGGGCGTTTATAAAGAGATTTTCAGTAGCAACTTATGTCATACCTGACAAACACCCTGGAGAAGATTTATTTGATTTATCAGCTGCTGGGAAAATCTTCACTCAACATAACCTTGACTTGAGGAATTTTCAGTTTGTCCCTCAAAATCGTATAGAATATCTGCTTCTGAAGTAAGAATATGCTCTTCACTTTGCTATGTTTACTTGTACAATTTTCTTGTTATTTTTAGCAGTTTTAAGGTACTGTTTAATCTTTGCATGCAAATGAGCTCTGTCTTACTAAATAGGCAAGACTGGTTCCCTTTCCTTGGAATTTTCCTTTCTGGATTAGCTTTACAGCACAGTAAATTGTAATGAAAAGCTTCCTTCTTTCCTCCTCTGGAATTCTTGAAAAACCTCTTAAATGAAACATGAGGAAAAACAGCTGTTCTGGCCTCTTCCATATTTCTACCACACACTGGGCTATCGTTGATAACCTTACCAGTTTGTGGGAGACAAAAGCAGAAGTGAAATGTTATAATGAACACAAGCTTAACCATGTGCAGACTGAAAGACATTTGTGGTTACCTGTTTGTGACCTTCTAGTGTTACATTATGTCTGCTGAAAGACTTTTGGTGCTTCCATCCTGGATGGGCCTGGCACCTGGGGCTCCATCTGATGAGGATTGCAGAGGGTCAGGATCTCTGACATCTGTTAGATTCAGTCTCTGAGCCACCGGCGTGTCTGTGTGTACATAAACAACTGCTCTGTAACCCACAGGCATTTCTGCTCTATATTTATGGGCTGCCACATTACAAATATCTGGACAAATACTTGCCTAATGCCACAAGTGTAAATCCTGAAAATTTCTGGTTATTTCATTTGGTATTTTATTCCAAACATGCATTAGAGGAACTGAGAGAGTTCAGTTACTCTTAAAGGATTTTTTGTACATGTGTATGTGTGGTTGTGGGTGTGAAGAGGTGGAGAGTGATTTCTCATCTCTTGAGGAAGTGCTGTTTATGATACACTCCTTTGGCTTCAGGCCTTTCTATTAATGTTTTGAAGATCACAAGGCTATGAGCTTCAAAAGCATTTTGTAAATCAGTGACTAGAGGAATGAGGATTAAACTGATCATCCCTTGCAGAAGGCAATTATGATTTAATTGCTTATGCATTCAGCCCAGTTGGCACAGCTGGCATGGACTGGCTGCCCAGTTGGCACATGGAGGTCTTACCAGTCAGGCAGGGAGAGGGTATATGTAGGAGTTAGGACACAGATCTCTCGACAGAGTTACCTGATTTAGTAGACAGAGAGAATAGAGGAGACTAAAGAAGGGTGTGGGGGAAACTGGATGTCTTTAATTCAGCTGCTTATGACATCCCTAATTTCTAAAGAAGAATAAGAGAATATCCTAAGTTGGAAGGGACCCACAAGGAGTAGTCCATATGGGATTTGAACCCATGAAGTTGGTGTTACCAGTACCCTGCTGTGACCATCTGAACTCATCCTGGTGACTAAAGCTCCAGTAATTCAGTAATAGCAATGGCACACTTTCTGTTATCCCAACATTTACTGTTTGCAGTCCACAAATTTGCACAGTGAGATTAAGCTGTGGGATTTAATTGCATTAGTTTGCCCTCCAGACCCCTTATTTAAAAGGGAATTTTAAAAATTTTGAAAACAATATTTTTTCTCTCTTGTTCTGAAACTGTTGGTAAAGGTCATTGGACAGTTAAAAATCTTATTTAATAGTCTCATTGAGCATGGCAGGCTGTCTGTGTTGTCAGGCATAGTGGTTCATAGTACAATAATGTAAATCAATATTTGTTTGAAACTATTATTCCCTAATAATGCAGATTTTTCTGTATAGTATGGCTTTATAGAAAGATAGTTGTTCTAAAGAACATTTGTAAAGTTGATTGCTATTAAAAATCAAGGCTTGATTACTATGACATTTTATATAAGTAATAACATAAGAATAACATCTGTTTTGCTTATTGAGATCTTTCTTTCTTGTTGATGATGATCTGAGGGGTGAGGAAGTTCTTATGTTTTTGTGAAAGTGACGATGCAACTAGTAATCAATTTTTATCCTCTTTCCTTGCCCCCATTTTTCTCTTACAGTTCTAGTATAACACAGCAGCTTTTTTTAGTTGTTAATGGCATTCTAAGTTCTGCTTACCATGACACATCTTGTCCCATACCAATTCTGAAGTGGCTGTTCCAGGTAAGTCTGTGCTATTCATGTAGTTATCATAACTCTCTGCATGTGTATTATTTTTCCTGGAAGCCAGTTGAAGAAGTTTGTGAATATGTTCCATTAACAACTTTTAAATCAGATATTTTTTCTCCTGGGTTCTGATTTGTTCTCCCATCTGAAATACTTTTATTGTCACTAGGGGTAAAACAATTGAGAGCCTTTTCTCCACACTCTGAGTGAATGCAAAGCTGCATGTCCATGTTCATCTATGCTACTGCATTGAAAAAGGACACAGTGAGTGAGGAGAGGTGCTGTGGGCCAAATCATGAGCAAATGCTAATCTTATTTCCTGTCACTCTTAGAAAAACAATACATATTGCATTATGTAAAAGTGCAAAAGTACCATTCTCTACATATATAATCTTCTAAATCATCAGTGATACCAGCATTATCAGATCATTTTCATTTGGAAAAAGTACCTTATGGCTCAGGGAGAAGCCTGGAGTCATTCTCAAAGGAAGTGTGGTGACTCTCTCCTTTCAAGATATCTGTCAGTCTCTGAATCATCAGGAATTTGCACAGTGCTGTTACTCACAAAAATGCCTCCCTCCAGTCTCCATTCTGTTATTAATTGCCACATTCTAACTGCACCTGAAACAAAAAAGAACTCTGACCACCTGGAAAATTGCAGCTTCAGTCTGTTGACTGGCTTTCTACATTTGCCAAAAGCAAAACATTTTGCTCTTCCATGTCCTTCCCTCCAGCCAGTAAAAAAATCACTTTCCTTCTTTCTGTGAGCTCTGGTGTTCCACTAACAAGGAAGAAGTGTGAGCCAATTGAGATCACTTACAGAGCAGGAAACTGTCCAGCACCTGGGGGGGAAAAAGATATTTTTGCTGGGCCAGTGAAGTGCTCCAGGAAATCTGAACAGTACTACATAGTCATGTTTTTGTAGTTAAGAGTTGTGTGAAAAACTAAGAATTCATTGTTTGGGTTTAGTATTGCGTATGTCCAACTTGTCTGTGAGTGCAAAAGTGTGTAGTTAATTCTGTTGCCTTCACTCCCTTCACTCAGGGAGCTCAATTTGAGCACAGATACAAATGGGCTCCAAAGGGGTATGTGGTGCTTTCTATTCTCTTAACCCTCAGGACTTGTTTATAAACCAACGTGGGGTCACAGCATTCTGATACTGTAAATAATTAATTTTACAGTATTCATATCATCTTTGCACTGCTTGAAATAATCAATGTTCACAGTATTCTGTTCTTATTAGTGTATCTTGCTTTAGAGATTTTGGGGTTAAGTTTTTTGTTCATTTGTTTTTTAATCTGTTACTCATTTTACTCTGCTGGGAAGTTTGGTGTTGTTTTTGTTCTGGTTTGATGTGGGGTTTTTTTTTCTAATTAAAAGAAAACTGATGCCATCATGCAGCTTGGTTTTTGATGCATAGCTTCTTCTCTGTTCACAGATGATGTCTGTTCATCCTGACCACTGTGTTTCTACCAAGATCTTAGACAGATTGATGGAGTTATCACTAAAAAACTGTAAGCATTTGAAGGATGGAAAACTGACCACCTGAGTGAAAGCACTTCTCCTCTCTTCAGCTTAGAAAAGTGTTAGTGAGGAAGTAAAAGGCACTAGTTCTGTTGGATGATTTTGGCTTGAATTTAGGCTCTCTTTTTACTAATGTAATGCAGAAATGCTGGGGGCTGACCTTCACTGAGTGTGTGCAGCCTGTATCACAGTATATGGTCCTGGCACATACCTCCAAAATAATGCATCCAGTACAGAGCTTTTAAATTCACTCCTGGTATTTCACAAATAGAATTGACCTGAAGAGAAGCTCAGTCTCCTCAAAAGTTTGCCCTCCTTTCCATGTTTTGCTTTGGATGATGTGGACATTTGTAGCTTAAGGATTACAAGATGTTTTTCACATTGTCATTCCCAGTATGTAGCACTTCATGATTTATTTTCCAGATAAGTGACAAAAATGAAGTGAATCATACACCTGCACAAAAACACTTTAAAGGATCTGCTTCAGCCCACAGTGCTTCTAATGTCTTCTGTGTTTTGTCTTCTTCATTTGTCTGTACTCAAATATTTCTCCACTACAAGTTCCTTTGTATGTTCCCCATGTCTTCATTCAGATCCATCAAAAGTGCCATTCATTTAAGACTACCAGTTAACATTGTTAAAGTAATGTGGTTCTTTTGAAGTATTTGCTCAGGCCTGTCCAAATTGTATCCTGTATTTTAATTCTTGTTTAAAATCAGAGCTGATATCAGAGGAAATGTGGCCTCCTTTATTTTATGCCTTGCTGGCATTAGGCTTGGTTCTGAATGAACAGTTCAAGATAATAAATGAGCATTCAAGCAATTAAGGCTGGGAGTTCCTTGTTTACCACTTTTGTTCCAGAAACCTTGCCTGTTTTCAAATCTTACTTAGCTCTTCTATAGTCCCACTGTGATAACACCCTCTTACCTTTGCCTACACGGGCAGTAATTTATGTGTTCTTTTAGACAAAAATGTTGCCTTGTTGCTTGTTCTGCTGTTTGTGATGAAAGAGAACTATGACAGAAAATGGGTGGAACTTGAAAGTAATTGACCTCTTACATAGGCAACATGTTTCCCTAGTGTAAAATACTGTATTAGACTTTTTTTCTCCTTCCTTGCTCTGAAAATAAGCTTACTGTTTAATGTACTGACTCCTCTGAGATGAGAGCTGGTAGAATTGATGCAATCTGCTTATTTGTTTACCTTAAAAGGAACTAATGCTAAGAACTAAATTTTATCTAATCCATTCCATGTTTTTATTTGTAGCTTCCATCAGTGATGAGCAGCTTAAACCATGGATTCCTTCAATAGCTGATATATCAACTGTTTTTGTCAATATGGGTGTTGGGTTCAGATCTCTCTTTCCATTGCAACATCTTCAACCCCCCTTCAATGAGCATGATATTTTGTAAGTGCTTTCCTTTGATTTTTTTTTTTTTCTGGATTCTGTGAAAACAAGTTTTTTGCTTGTAATGTAGAATCAGAAGTTTCTTCTTTATTTCCTTTCCCATACTCTGTAAGTTTTTGGCTCAGGTCTTAGTAAGAATAAATAACTCTGGAATTCAAGCAATGCCTTCTAGGTACGGATTCACTAAACCAGAGCCTTCTCCTTTGTCCTGCATCTTTCTAATGAAGGTTTTCAGGAATACTGGCTAAATAGCTGGGCAAAGTAATTGGCTACAAGTTGAGTTAGATGTGTGTGTTAGATGCTCTGGAACTGAGGATTATTTTGATTTGAAGGCATTTTGATACATGCAGGATTTTTTTTTCCTTCAGTTTGATGTCAATAAGCATTTGGGGCTTTTGAATTGTTCATTTTTTGCTCAGATTGTGTTTCTTCTATTAGAAATCAGGTGCAAGAATCAGTGAATCAACAACGGACAAGAGGAGATGTAGCCACTGCCAGTCCAGTGTTCCACAATCTACTTGAAAACAATTTAGTTAATGTGATTAAGGTGAGAAAACTCCAAGGTTTTTGTGGATTAGGTTTCTTTTTTTTTTGTGTGTGTTTCTTTTGGGAGGGAGGATAGGGTTTGCAATCTAGTCCTGAGCATGTGTTTGAGTAGATGCTGTCCTGAGACTTCATATTCATATTCAGCAGAGTTTATTGCAGGCATTTTGGAAACTTCAGTTTCTTGTCTTCCATTGGCTTCATTCACAGCTGCAGAGTTTTTCTGTCTCCCTTTCACAGCTGTGGCACTTTATAGAATATCTTGGCTCCCTCACATAGAAGAAACACTCCACTGATTTCCGTTTTCAGTGTTACTGGAGTATTTAGAAAATCTTTTGACCTTTCCTTCAATTAAAGGAGGATTATCTATGTAGTAAAGAAAGATCTTTCCTGCTCAAAAAAATGAGTCTCCAGCAGGTATTAAAATGAAAGGGTGGTGTTACTGGGAGATGGGGACATGTTGATAGACAAGTGTTGCTAAAACAGTACATCATTTGAGGTACATTTTACTGTGAGTGTGGAGAACTTAAGTTCTCATCATGCTTCAAATAAAGCTGAAATAATTCCGTGTTTTAATGCTTTGTATTTCTTTTAAAGTTTCTAGTTTTCTGTACATCAGTAATTCACGATGGATATACTGACCAAGAAATATGGCTGCTGCTTATATTGCTATTTAAAATAAGCTTGGAGAAACAGTTAAAACCTTTTCTGATAGATTTTCAGTGCCTTTTTTTCAAGCTTCTGGTGAATATAAAAGACTGGGATACAAAGGTAATTTCATACATTTATTGTACTAGATTTGTGAAACTGCAACTTCTGTTTTGAAGTTTTTTTTATTTTTTCTTTTTTGACATATCAGAAAAGTACTGGCTGAAAAATGTAACACAGAATTTTCAATAGTAGTTAATATAACAATATGAAAAATTGAAAGCTTTGTGTTTGTGTGAGATTTAGGAAGTGGGTGGGTATACTGAGAGGGTTTTGGTTACATGACATTGAGTTGCCTGTCCTCCTCTACCAGTTTGTTTATCTTAAGATTATGTGTGCTAAAATAGCTGTATGTTTAAAATGGCAGTCTTAAAGAAGGAAGAAATTATTGCACTATGCTGGTAAGCTGTCATTAAAAATATTCTGATCTCAGCTACCCTGTTTTAAACTGTATTTAGCAGACTCACCTCCTGGTGCAGCACAGACATTTTTTATGTACGTCATCTCTTGTTAGATCAGTTCCTTTTATCAATTACGCTGCCTGGTTTCTAGGGAGTAGGTGTGTGCTCCTTTGCAAATAAAGCAAACAGCCCTTCTTCAGTTTCAGGATGTTTTGTTGTTCTTTTGAAGATGCCTGAGCTGTGCCTGTCAGTGAGTGAGCTCTCCAGCAATCCCCACAACCTCCTGTGGCTGGTTCAGCTGGTGCCCAGCTGCATCGCGCGCGGACGGTAATGACGCTGTCGTGTCAGAAAGACACAGATCATTCACAGCTGCTTCATCTGTGCAAGCTCAAAGCCTGAAAAATGACACTTAAAAAAAAAGGGATTTGTTGTCTCATATGTTACAGATGTATGTGCAACTCTTGGTGTGCATGTATAGCTTCCTGATCACCTCTGCCGTGAAAAAGGGTTGTTAAATCTTTTATGTAGTTTCTGGGCTGTGAGTTCTTGGTACACAGTAGCAAAGGAAGGCTTAGCTTCAGGTTCTGACATCCATCATTCTAATTCTTGTCTGAGTGACCAAAATTTAAATTTTCTTTGGGTAATTCATGTCTGCTTCTAAGCATTATTCTGAGTTCTGTATCTTTGAAATTAGTGAACTATAATGTAACTGAGCGAGCAGAGCTAGTTAGGTCATTACCTTCAGGCTTGGTGACAAGTATCTAGCATTGTTTACTTGTGCAGAAGCTGAGCTGCAATGAGATTGAGGATACTTCTGTTTTTCTAGCTTACTTACAGGTTTATATAGCACCTATATTCAGAAAATCCAGTTTAATAGTTGCAAGCAAGTTTATGTCTAAGGAAGACATGCACAGCCTCACGTACTTTGTAGAAACTGTGGGTTTAAAAAATTCTAAGGGAAATAATTTTTAAATTGTTTTTCAGGGAAGTAAAAAGACGCCTTAGCCTAGTGATAATTGCAAAATTCCTTCATAAGAAGCATGTAGAAATACCTGATGACAGTGACAAGCAGGTACTGCTTTACATGTATTGTCTTTGTAGAATTTGAAAGTTCAGAAAGCATTAATATTGTATGCTTGTGTTTTATGTTTTAATATTGTAAGCCTGTTTTCAAGAACGTTGCCAAATGACCAATTAATAATTTTCTGTTCAGATTAAAGGTGTATTTGCATATGTGTGTAATCTGCATGTTTTGCAGCTTGTGCTTGTTTATATGCCTAAACATTAGTTTTAGACATTGGAAAGAGGTCTACATTTCTTTAAGTCTTTCTTTTGAAATCATGTGGAGAGACACTGTTTTCATAGGTTAGATCTCGTATTGAGAAAGTGTACAAACACTGAAGTCAGTAATTTCACAAAGCATGAAAACTTCCTTTTTAATTAAAAGTTCCTTTTCTGTTCTTGTTCCAGTGGATAAGTAATATGTAGGGGCACTCAGTTTCCAATTTTCTGTTGTTAGTAAATCAGTCCAATTTGTTAATGCTTGTATCTGTAGATGTTTCTTCTGCATCAGTTTCTTGTGTGTATGAAACCTTCTTATCTACTGAAGAAGAAGAGAGAGATGAGAAAAGGGCAGAAGGAGCATAAAGATGACGAAGTTCATGCAGAACTAGAACATGAGGTATACAACCAAGTGCTTTTTTGCTTTTTTTTCTGCATCTCTTTTATATTTTATATTTTATATGTAATATATATTACAATACAATTTGGGGAATATTTCTTTTACTTTTTAACAGTTCTGTGTATGGAACTGTAAATACACTATTTTGTTACTGTTCATCTTTAAAATATTACTAATTTTGGTTATAGTTGTGGGGGAAGGAAAGGAGTATGTGATGGAGGAACCTGTATTGGTTTTTTTACAAACAGGGAAATGGTCAGATTTTCTGAAGTCACAGGGAAGTCTTGAGTCTCTACTTCCGTAATCAGAGGACAATCTTCCCTCCCTTCTGATGTAATCAGTAAAAACTGTTCAGTGCTGAGCCAAAACTTTACCTTCAGGTTTCAGAAAAAGATTTGTGACTCTTTTATTAATATTTTCTCTCAAACAAGTGTTTAAAAGATTTAGTATTTCCATCCATCCAAAAACTGATTATTGGTTTTGTTATTTAAGTGGTTATCATGGAATCTCTCAACAAGGGTTTTGATCTGGAGGTAGATGAAGAGAAAATAAAGCCAACTGCTGAATTTAATTTTTAGTTGGTAAAACCACATTTTTATGGATTACTTAGGTTATTTAAACCAGTATAATACTGGTTTAAATAACCTAAGTATAATAAGGTTTCTAATATGTGAATATACTGTTTCAAATTAGTTATTTAGGCAGAAATGTTGATATACTTGTCCATTGGCCTGGCTCTTGGAGGATTTGTTCCAGAAAGCAGAGATGGTTCCATGTCTGTGAAGAGTTAAAATAATGGTGCTTTCACTGCTAAAGTTCTTTTGATTTCTCTCCAGGTGTACTACCTAATCTATGTCCTCCTTCATCTAGTCAGTGAAGCCAGTTTCCTTGATGTTGTAAATTCTAGTCAAAGGGTAAGTAACTTTAGTGGCTTGACCTTTAGATTTTAAAATGTTGTTTATCGTGCACATTTAGTCTGTTTTAGTACAAGCTATCATGTGATGGAAGATCACCAGTGCTTAAGAGCACTGGAGGAAGCTTTTGTTCTGGGCAAGGTAAAAGCAAAAACTTTTGTGTGTTTACTGCAGAGAAAACTCTCTTCTGTGTTTCTGTGAATGGAGCTACCTCCAGACATAAGGCTGTGAAAGGGCAGGCATTTGTTGTGTTAATCTTTCTCAGAAAGTACCTGGATATAAACTTTACACAGAATTTCTAAGTCAAATGATTCTATCAGCTTTGGAAATCGGTTTGAAATTTTTCAGTCTAGGAGAAAACCACTTCAAAAATATCCAGTAAAATATTTTCAAGCATGTTTGTTTCCTGTGCTGGAGTGCAGCAAGTGAAAGCAGGACTGTAGCTCTTCTCTGTAGTGGTAGTTCCTTTTTGCCATGTGATGTGAACATCTAAGTAATTCTGTCTGCTTAGCCTTTCAATATTTCTGTTCAGTTTTCTGTGATCATATGCTGAGAGTTGCTTGCTGCAAGGTGTCTGTGTAAACCTTCTGCCCTGTAGAATCGCTCTTGGCTTTTAAGAAATCTGTCACAGGAACTGTTTGAGACACATAAACCAGTAATGTTTGGCTACATTTGGATGCTTAGGTGTCTCAGTATATTAGGTTTGTGGAGAACTTGATATTTTCAATTGTTTTTTTAATGTCTCAATTTCTTAAGGAAGAAAGACTTTATTATTCACTGACCTGTTAGCCATCAAGTAGCAAGACAGGTATGGCTGAATATTGTGCAGGCTAGACTTGTGCAAAATCAATCTCAACTATTTCATTTCTGCCCCTCTTCCAGTTAAAGGGGATAAATTGTGGTGGCCTTGAGACACCAGCAAATGTTTATAAATAGAATTTCAGCATGTCTCACCTGTTCTGCAGAGTGGAGCCTCTTGGCAGCTGTTCAGTGAGAGACTGAAAACAGGAATTTTATGAAGAAATTAACAGAATGTGAAAGACCTTGGGAGTCATTATCAGGAGATCCTGAAGTGCAAAACTGCTTTATTAAAGTAATCAGAAATCTAGAAAAAAGAAAAGATCAGCGCATAAAACCTTGGATATATTTTACCTGCTCAGCCAATTCCTACAAAAGAAATTACCTGAGTCATCATTACTGAAAAGGTTATTTTCAGCTATTGTAACTTCAGAATTTTTTTGCTGATAAAAGGTGTGAATGGCACTGCACTCTGTTTGCTATTTTGGGGGCAGAAAGGATTTGCAAATTAGTTAGCTGGAACTTTAGAATTTGTGTTGTATAGCTCTGCTATACTTTGAAGCTGCTTTTAAAAACTCTTAGACCTGCTTTACCAGGAGCATGCCAGCAACAGATAGAGGATCTTGCAATGTCATCTTGTTTTCTTTCTTTTCCCTTTCTTAACTGTGTATTTCTGAGAAAAATTCAAACTGAAGCATGTAATTTTTGAATTGATATAATATTTGAATAGAGCCTGTGGTTTTGACATGGAGGATTTAATAGCTGTACACTTTTGTCCTTGTTTAGCAACACTTACTGAAGCTTTGTCGTGCCTTAGATAAGCACGTGAAAGGTGATATTAGGGAAGATGCAAGAATGTTTTATCGGTCTAAGGTAAGATGCAGAACTTGATTTTCTGTTTTGTTTTGGTTTGGGGGTGGTTTTTAGTGTTTGTGATGCGTGTTGTTCCCTCATCTCAGCCCTGGATATTCTAGGAGTTCCTCATGGGCTTGGGGGTTTTTTCCTGTTTTTTCTATCTGCATCATGTCTTTGCATGGGAATAAATACAGTCCCATTTTAATTCACTGAAAATACTCCTAATGCTAACGATAGGACTCTTAGCAGCTCTGAAGTGGGACTGATCATCCCTTTAGCCAGGCATCTCCACTTTTGGGCCCACAGAGTTGCTCTGTTTCTCTTTGTGGCAGTCACTGGTAGCTGACTCCAGCTGTAAGAGCAGAGCCTACCTGCAGGGCAGGGCACAGAGGACTGAGAAAGT
The DNA here is from genome assembly GCF_022539315.1 of Serinus canaria. Lineage (NCBI taxonomy): Eukaryota > Metazoa > Chordata > Aves > Passeriformes > Fringillidae > Serinus > Serinus canaria. Next base: position 22,358,046 of record NC_066320.1, on the reverse strand, counting down.
TGCCTGTCTTGCACAAGTCTCCATTTCATTTTTCAAATGAATGAATTGATTAAAGATGCTTTGGATTTAAGCCAGCTGTATGTGATGTAGCATCAAGCTTGGACAGCTGCCTTTTGTTTGCTTTGTCTGTGAGCCTTACATCTGGTAGTCCTAATTTTGTGACCTTCATGCTTTGCAAGCTACAGACCAAGTCAGCTCAGTGAAAAAGTCACCAGCCCCAGCTTTGAAAAGCCTTGGCTTCTTCACCTTTAAATCAGACATTTGCAGTTGTGTGCTTCCTTACCTCTCAAAAACATTCTTCTTTTCTTACTCAGGCAGACTAGTGGAGCATGGATCCTTTTAACAAGGATTACTCTTAATTACTCTTGCCTTGGAGTGTTATATCTCTGCTTGCTTTCACTTCTGTTTCTGTTTGTCTTTGCACTGAGGGGAAAATCTAACTCTGGTTTTCTCCATTGCTTCATTTGTGTAATACTGCAGTAACTTCTAGAGGATGCCACTGTGCTAGGTTTTAACACAGCAGATGAAGCAAATCTCAGTGTGAATGCCTTGGATTAAACACTTGTCATGATTGGTGATGAAAAAGCACAGTTTTATGTACAAGGAATTTGTTTCAGAAGCAGCCAGTGCTGCATTGTTGGCTTTTGTGGCTGCAGTTGTACCTGTTCTAGGTACAATCAGACTTGTGACAAACCTCATTTCCCAGGGATGAGGTGGTGTTTGGAGGGCAGAGGTTTGCATGATGATTCCAAACATTCAACCTGAGGAGTCATGTGCTTCTAATGTTTGTGGAGTGCTTGACTTTCAGTTCAGAGTCATGAGTTACAGGGATCTGAAGTTGAGGTGATGATACTTCCTGACAATAAAATTGTTCTTTTCCAGTAAACCTTGTATGTTGGGTTATCTGTTTATTTTTGAGTTTGAAGCTGTGAGGGGGAACGCAGGGTATGATTTTGTCTTTTTTTAACAGAAATGGCTAAATTAATCAGTGTGAATTTGCAGGTAAAAGGCTTGGCTGCTAGGATATATGGGAAATGGCAGGATGTGATACAAACCACTCGGCTTACTCAGGTACTGTAATGAAACTTCTCTTCCCTCATTGCAGGGTGCATTTAACTCAGTTTTTAGCACTTGAAAATGGCAAATCTTTTCAAGAGATTTTCTTTTTCTTTATAAATGGCATGGCTGTGGAATACACTTAGATGTATTAGAATGGATTTTAATTAAAATTCTTACTTTTCTGGCTTCAATAAAAGCAGGATCTCCTCTCCATTGTTAAAAGCTCTGTTTTTGTGAAGGTGTGTGTAATACACTGAAAACCCAGTCCCGAGTCGAGTCACAGGGCCTGTCTGCGATTACAGCTATTAGCAGATGCTTCCAAAAGGAAATTGGGGCAGGAATGCAGTGAGGCACATCCTGCTGTGGTCTGGCACTGTGTGGCTTTGAGACTTCTTGAGTCCAAAGCTTTATTCACATATGTTTAAGGGCTCTCAACAACTCCTCCCCCTTTGAGTGTGTCAAATTTCGTGCCATGATTAGGCAAAGCCTCTCATGTTTGTGAAAGTGTGCAGCAGTAAATAATGCCATGATAAGTCTCAGAAATATTTGCCTTTGTGACACCTAGCTGGCCTTGGTAGAATAGGTGGATAATTTCTGCTGCTACACAAAGTTCAGAGCTCTTTCTTCTAGCCTTGGCTTGTAAGGTTTCTGTTGTAATGTGATCAGACCACCTGTGTGAGTTCTGTCTTGGAACATAAAACTATCTCTCTTGGAAAAGCTTAGCTTTCCAGTAATGCAGAGTATTGTTTACATAAAATTTAAATTATACATTATGCCTAGTATTGATTCCACTTTAAAACTATTAAAGACTATTAATTCCTCCCAACAATGTGCAAAAAAAAATTGTGTTTAGTGTGTGTGATATTTCATTTTCTAGAGCAAGGAGTGACACATGTAACACATGGCTACAAATTTGCTTAGCAATAAATGAATGTTGGTAATGAGGTGGCTCTTTCAGAATTGTTTTTTTGGAGGTGTTTGGGGTTAATTCACATATGGCAAACTGGCAAGTGTTTCAGAATAAAATTCCAGGGACTTTTTCCAGCACATTGTGGTGCTCCCAAGCTAAGCACTTGCCTGCTCTACTAATTTCTTCTGACACTGGATTTCTGACTTGTATACTAATTTGTTTTTACTCTTTAGGGAAAACTGCATGACTTCTGGGAGCCAGATTCATGAAATCTCTCCTAGGTAAGGGAAAATAGCAGAAACTGAAATCAAGGAGGATATAGAATGAATGGAGCTTCACCTTATTTGGAACAGAAGAAATCAGTCACCTGAATTAGAACTTGAGCTTGATTCAGACAAGCTCTAGACACATGAGAATCTGATTTGACTAACATTGTTTTTTACTACAAGTACTCTACTCCTGAAAAATTGAAGTGGATCAACTGAAAAAACCCCAGCTGTTCCTATAGCCCTATCAGCACTGGCTAGAAATATTTTACTGTATTGAAAGCTGAGAGAAGTTTTCTTGTTTCCCTTGTTAATCACAAGACCTATTTGATAACAGTAAGTATTTATTTTCTTGCCAGCACATACCTACAAGCATTGTTTTAGGTTAGCTGGGAAAGAGCTGCCCTGTGACATGAAATGTGAGTTCAGGAGGAGTGTTAGACCTGTTGTGAGCAGGTGAGGAAGTGGTTCAGATGTGGGCTGAGTCATGGTAATCTGCCAAGCAGAATTGGTATGAACATCCAGTGTCTTTTAAAAATACAAAATACAGCAGTTGTACCTTCTTTAAATGGAGAATAAAATATCATCTCAGTGGAGATTAGAGAACAGCATTTGGCTTACCTTTGTAAAGACTGTGAAAGCCATATGATGACTGAATTCCTTGGTGTGAAGTCCTGCTGCACAGGCAATATGTGCTCAAAGCTCCAGGAGCTTTTTATGAAATAATCAGAGGAAGGTATGATCTCCTTTTGTGTTCTCTGTACAAATGCTATCACTTAAATCTTACACTGTGGTTTGTGTTTGTAGAATGGATGTAATAGGAAGAAAAAATTCAGTTATTGGGTAGAAACACCAATGGGGATTCCCATAATAAGAGATTTTTAATAACATCAACACGTGTATTTTATAATACCATTTTGTTTTAATTCTTGTAGATTACCCTGTCTTGTATGGAATTCTCTATGATAAGAATGTAAAATAAAGCTTAAAAAACCTGCCAACTACAAAACTTTCAAATTTAATTATGTGTATTACTTATAAAAGAACAGCTATGGAATGGACACATCTTAGAGGAAATCTATTAGATTTGCAAATTCATACTAAATGGTATTTTTTTCAAGTGTTACACTGTTACATCAATGTCATCTTTTGCTCTTTGATAGCTCATCTGCCTCCCCTCTCGTAACAGTTGCTTACTCTGATGAATATATTGTATGTAATTTTATTAATGTTTTTATTTTTTTCACTAATATTGTATAAAGGTAAAAAATGTGGAATGTTTACTGTATTTAATGTGTATATATTTTCTTACTGTGTAAAGTTGACATTGTTGGACTGTATATTTTGAAGAAGGAAAGGGGAGGAGCTTAGATGAACTGCTTTTGTACTGCAGTTCAAAGCATGTTGAAACTGCTGAGGGTTTTTCCACACAAAATAGCCACTTTGATATTTACTTTCATTTAACAGAACAATGAAAAAATAAAACCAGACACTCATTTCTAGTTAAATGTCCCCTGAGAAAATGGGCTCTATTTCACAAAAAACAAATGGCCACAGGTCCTATTTTATTCTTATGGGCAGATGTTACAATTCTTGGTTTCACAGCTGATTAGCTCACTATAGATGGAGACAGTTTTGAAATCATTCTCAGCTCAGCCAGTCCTGTGTTTTCATGCTTAATGCCTGTTCCAGCACTCTCCCTCTTCCCCCACCCCTGCCTGGTCAGGACTTCTCTTCCATCTGTTCTGTAGATGAGGAGTAATTCCTCAAGAGCTAGGTGTGGGTTAAATTGGTGCTCATCAGAATCCTTACAGAGATGATTCCCAAGCATCACTACAGGGTCTTTACAAGAGGGTCCTGGCAGTGAAATAGCAAACCTGCTGCCCATGTGTTCTGCCAACTCATTTCTGTCCCTCAGCCAGGATTTACATGCACTGGAAAAGGCTGTTTCCTTGTCCTGCAAGAGGCTGTTGCACACGAAAGGTCTTAACTGCTTTGGATGTCTTCAGAGAAGCATTTTGCACTTGAGGTCTATCTTTTGATACTGCATTGGCTATATTGAGAGCCCAATTATCACATTTCATGTGGAAGTAGGTGCACTTTATTGCAGCAATAACAGAAAAAAATTAAAGTCTGGTTGTAAAATATATGTTTGTAGCTCCTTGCCTTTTTTTTTTTTTTTTTTTTTTTTTTTTTTTTTAATTTAATGACAAGCCTCTCTATGGCTTAAAATAACCCAAACACTTCTGGTTTTAAAGATGAAGAAACCTGGCAGTGAAACTATTTGTGCATCTCATATTCTCACTGTTCCTGTTATGGAACTTGGTAATGGATGGGGATTTCAGAAGTGATTAATGATGTGCAGGTAGGTCTGGCTGAAGGTCAGTAGGACATTTCATTGATGCAGCAGCTATGGGCACTCTCTGAAGTCCCCAAGATAATGATTTAGTTGAGAATGTCTTTGGGAAAAGGAGGTGACTGGAATATCTGAAGTGTGTTGTTGTTATTGGTGGAGGATCTGGTTAGATTGCTGCAAAGGCATTTTAGAGGTAGGATTTCAGTGTGGAAAAAGACTTAATACTGAGAGTTGATTCACATATGGGAAACTGGCAAGTGTTTCAGAATAAAATTGCTGTGCTGATTTTCTGAGCACAGAAAGCCAGGTCTGTCTCCATGAGAGGTGTCTGCTCAGCACTGTCCAGCTCCAGTCCTGGGGGCCAACATTTGGGCACAGGGGCTGCAACAGACTGTGCTGCTGTGGGCATTCAGGCAACTACTTCCAGGTAGCTGGGTTCCTCTGCTCATCCCATCTCTAGCAGGAATACTGGAGCTCCAGTACTAATGCTGGTCTTCTGTTTTCTTTCCCAGGAGAACTGTATGTATAGCACAGTATCCCTTGCTTGGGTTTCTGTTTTGGTGTTTTGTTGGTTTGTCTTCCACTGGTTTGCGGTGGTTGTGACTTTTTGTTTTACTGAGAAGGGCAAATCAGAAAGGTTTCTGCTGGAGATGACCCTCCTCATTTTTCTGGGGTCCTATTCATTGGGTTTATGAGCTTTTGGAAAATGCTTCTTGCCTAAAGTTCCCCAGTGGGAAACACGACCCCCTGCCTGAGGGGCAGCTGCTTCCACTGGCATACTAGTGCTTCTTTTGCATGCAGAAAAAGAGAAAAGGCTCTTGGGACCGGCTGACTTTGAGCAGGGAAGGGGTTTGGTGAGCTTGTAGGAGACTAAGCAGCTGCTGAGGAGCTCCAAAGGAGCTGCCCAGAGAGGTCAGACAATCATTAGTGGATTTAGCTTATTCCTTGTGGTTTAACTTATCAGAATTCCTTTAATTGCCCTTTTCCCCATATTCCCCCTAGGCTGTGAAATTCCTTCAAGTTTTGCCTTGTGGATATTTTGCCAGCTTTACTGGCAGGGCCCCTTCTTATCACGTGTTGAAAAGGGCTTTCAGTGCTGAGGAATGGCGTGGGCTGCTGGTGGGAAGGATCCTAGGAAAAGTGAATTCCTTGAAGGGCTTCTCTTTGCAGGGAGGCTTTTAGTTTTGCCTGGCTGATGCTTTTTTCAGCCAGCGCTTTCTCGCCTTTGCAGTCAGGAATTTGAAAGGGAGTATTTTATCTGGTAGCAAGAGTAAGGCTGAGCGGTGAGCGAAGAAAAACATTTGCATCTTCCATCTTGATATTTTGATCTGTTTGGAGAAAGTCAGTCCTATGCTTTAAGGCTGCTTCTAAGTGGCGTTTGGATTTGTTGTACTTTTTTGAATGCCTCCCTTGTTTCTGCGTGGTGAGATGCTGCTAATGTTTCACCTCCTTCAGCTTCCCTGCCACCTCCCAGTTCCCTGTAGGGAGGTCACAGGGGAGGGGATGGAAACTCCACTGGAATTGTTCCCTTCATTGTCATCAAAGCGCCTTTGCCATCAGCCTGGGGGGAAACCTAAAGCTTTTCAAGGCAGGTTTGGCCCACATGGTGTGTCGGGGTGGATAAAGGGGTCATTTTCACACACCCTTGTCCCAGTGCTTCCCTTTGGGTTTGCATTTGCAGCTGAGGCTGCCTGAAGCCGGGCGAGCGATGCTCCTTCCCTCTCGCAGAGAGGAGCAGAAACGGTAAATGGATTTGTGCAGCTTTTGTGCTGCGGGGAGTCCTTCAGAGCAGTGAGCGCTCTGAGCTGGGGCTGGGCACGCAAGCTCCGGGGCTTTGCCTCTGGGTTTCAGGCTCTCTTCTCCCGAGTCTTGGTGAAACTCCTGGCTCTCGGAGCAGATGCAGGAGCAGAGGGTCCCCTTCCTCTCCGGACTGAGCGCCAGGCTGCAGCTGAAATAAAAACAATAGCTTCAAGCTGCCAGGGGCGGTGGTGGGGAGAGGGGGGCAAGGCATCCAGTTTGATGCTTTATTCACACTGCAGGCTCTTATAAAGGCAGTGTAAATCATGCAGAGCAGCCGTGGGCTCTGCAGACAGCATCGCTCAGGCTCTCAGACACATTGATCTGCATGCTGGAAACTGAGCGTGTCCCCTTGCCCTGACCAGGCTGTGGGGAGAGGCCTGCCAGGTGAGGAGGCTGAGCTGCTGCACTGCATATCGGCTCTCCTTCACCTTTGTGAAGCGCTGCCTGCCTCCCCTGTGTACTAACCCATTTTCCCCCGCCAGTATTTTGTTCTCCAGCATTGTTATGGTAAGGTTTGCACAATGCAACGTGTTTTCCCTCCAGCTGATTTTCTCTGATTAGCCCATTTTTCCTCTTGCCCTCATTCTGTTTTTCCCGCAGTATGCGAACGCCGTTTGCTGAGAAACTGTGTCAGCCTTCCTCTAATTAAGAGTCTGGCAGGAGGCAGCGCAACAGTAATTTTGGAGATGACGCTTCCAGTTTGGAGCTGACAGGGAGCTGAGGTGCTGCGGCAGGGGCTCGTGCTGGGGATGCGGGAATGTTCTCCGGCTGAGCAGGACAGGGGGACCCACAAGGAGCCTGGTGCAGGAGCAGTGAGTACCCCGGGTGCTTGGATGTTTAAACTGTGTCCTCTTGAAAAGCAGCTGCAGGAATGGTTAAATCGGTGGTTGTCACAGGTTTAGCCCTTTGTGAGGGTGTCTCTGTGTGTGTGTGTGTGTAAAGGACAGGAATAAATTGTAGTGGCCCTAAGTCGGCTGCATCTCTCTGAAATAGTTGTAATGTTGGAAAGTCAGATGGAGAGCTTAACAATCAAATGGCCTGAAAAAGGGCAAATAAGGAGAAGCCATTCAATGGCGCTCTGTCATACGGCTTCAGACTCCATAGTTCTTTTATTAGCAGAAAAGCTCAAAGCAAACAAAAGGAGACAGGAGCCGGGGATCTGCTTGCCTCAGGATGTTGTGGATGCTAAAAGCTTAGAGGTTCAAAGAGCATTTTGTGGCAGAAAAATGCAGCAGGGGTCTGTGAAATGAAAGCCGTTCTCCCTGGCTGAGAAAGCTTCAGGCTGCTGATCCCTGGAGGGTGGAGCATGTGCTGGGGAGATATCCCAGATATCTGTCCCATTCCTTCCCCCCCTGCAAGGTGCTAGGATTTGGTCCAGTGTGGTGTTAATGCCTTATGTGAACAGCTGAGGGATTTCATGTCATCTCTCACTTTCCAAATAGTCCATCGTGTCCACCATTCTGTCTCTCCATCCACTCCTGAGACAGAAGTTGTTGTTGAAGGTGGTGCCAGCCCTTGCTCTGAAGGAGCCTAGTGAGGTGTATGGGGTCAAATGTTTAATTTGGCTGAAGAAAACTCAGTGACATTTTTTGATCTTTCTAATGACCCTGTGAGTGAGACTAGGAAAACGAGTTGTGTGGTTCAGGAGCTCCAGCAGAACACAGCCAGCCACATGCCAGAGCTGACCTCCTTTCTCTCCCCTCCCACCCCATCCACAGATGTTTGCAGCTAGGAAGAAGTACAAATAAGAGCAGATGAGGAGATTTTTTTTAAAAAATCCTTCCTATGTGGTACCTCTAGAGCACAATTCAGCATTTTCCCTCTCTACTTGCTGTGTCAGATTTGCCTCTTGGGGGCAACCTCACCCCACTCCGGCAGAGACCAAAGGGAGTTCAAGTGCTTGGGGGCGATGACTCACTGCGCATCTCTCTCTGCCTTTGCGTTATCTGATCATTTTTAGTAATCGAGGTCATAATTTGCTGCAAGGATTTTAGGATTTAAGCCGTCGAGGCTGATTGTTGGTGGCTTTTCAGAAACAATGTGATTGGCTCTTGAAGGTCTCTTTCCAAGCTTGCAGTCCTTCAAAGTTTTTTCCTGCCTTGGTGTCCTTCAGAGAGAGGAGGGCAGTATGGAAGGACATGTGTTTTGTGGTTCTGGTTTAATGGGTAGAGCATAAATCTCTGCGAGGAAGATTTACAGTGTTCTCCTGGCTCTTTTGCCTGGGTTGGCTTGGACTGTCACTAAGCCTATCAGATAGTGCTGAGGACACTCTGACTTCTCTGGGGGAGAGCAAAATTACTGCTCCAGCTCCATTTCAGCCCTGAGTCCTCAAGCAGGCGTCTCGTACAAACCTCGTCCACAAAAAAACATTTGCATTTATTTAAAGGGCGTTGAGGTATATGATGGAATAAAGGAAGTATTATTCATGCTTCGTGCTGTGGATCCTAATGGTGCTTTACACGCTGATATGACCTACAAAGTTTGTTGTTTTGTGCCTGCAGTGCTCTGATGTTCTTCCTACCCTGAGGGTCAGAAATGACAAGAATAAATGATTGTGACGAGAGACTTGCAAATCCCTGCTCCCTCTCCTTGGAAGTGTCCTTGCCAGGGCACAGCTCAGTGGCCTTGCTAGCACAGGCAGCAGAGGGGCAGCACCCTTGTCTGGCCCGTGGGACTGAACAGAGTGATCTTCCGGTGAGATGTGAGGGCAAATCCATTTATCCCCATAGTTGTGTTTCACCTTCTCCCCAAAGCACAGGGATGCAGCTTGGGCTGGGCATGGGGCTTGGCCCAAGCTGAACACAGGCAGGGCCCCTCCTCTGGAAAATACCAGGGAGGAGGCTGGAGCAAGTGAGGTTAATCAGGGACCCCAAAGCATAGGGACTACTCCAAAGGGGGGTGCAGGGCCCTGCAGCCTGTGTCTGCCCAGTGAGGGACTGAGTCAGCCTTGCTGGGCCAGCAGCTCCTGGCTCCAGCCAGCCTGGGCACTTGGACAGCAGCAACCACGCAGCTCATTAACCCAGCCCTCCGGCACTTGCTCTGCTGGCCTTGACACTGTCCTTCTTAATAGCTCCTCTTCTTTCCTTTCCTTTTTTTTTTTTTTTTTTTCTTTTAATAAAGGTAAATTAGCTATATGGATATGCAGGGACATGAATCAAAGGAATTCAGCTGACTCTTGAACGAACCATTCGTACAGAGAAGTGCTAAAGCACCAGGACGTGATGGATGCAGCCCGCTCAGAAAACACCTAAGGACAAAAACTGCTTGTAAGGCATCTCGCTGCAGCCTCCAAAAATCTGATTATGTAGGGGGAGGGAAAAAAAAAAATCAGGTTTTGGAATACATTAACTCAGTTGAACAGCACAGAGAGAAGGTACCAGCAAGAAGCAAATCAATTCCTGAAGGCTGCTGGGAAATTTCACTGAATTGAAGCTTCAGTGTAAGGCTGGCTGCACTTAGAAGAGTTATGTTTCACCTGAAATATTTAACACTGGGCATTTGAAGTGCTCTGTGTGTCCAAAGAGCCTACCAAAAATATGGTTACGAGGAGATTTTAGAGGAACCCTGGGCTCATGCCATGCTGTTGATGGGTGAACCCAGATATTCACATTTGGTTTTGTTGGGTTTTTTTGGTGGTATTTTTTTTGTTTTTTTTTTTTTTTTAAGAAAAGCATGGGAAGGATAAGTCCCTCTCCTCCATCACAGGGAAGCAAAAATTACCATGTAATGAATGCTGGTCTGCTTTTGGGACATGTGCTGACAGATCTGTTGTTAGGAGGGAGATGTTTCCATAGCAAAACCATCATCATAAATGGCACTGTAATGCAGCAGAGATGCTGTGGTGGCCCTGGGGACCATCTTCCCGGACCATTCTGAGCATCCTTCCAGGGAATATGGGAGAGTGATGGCAGGGGGCATCAGAGCAGCTCATGGTGATGCTCCCTACAGCACTGCCACAGCACCAGGGCTCTGCTGGCAAGGCTGTCAGCTCAGCGTTTTTCAGTCCTTTCCCACTTCAACAGAAAACTACAACAAAAGGCAAGCTTGAAATAGCTCATTTTATCAATGCAGACAAACAACTTGCTTTGAGCATCATTGTCACTCAGCCTAAATTACTTTTAGATGTTTTTAATGACTGGGTAACATTTTTCAGCTGTTCATTCTGCAGCACCCTGCTGAGGGACAGTCCATCTGTAAAGACCAAGGACTCCAATATTGTGGTTGCTCTTCCTGACATTCATTTGGCTTTATTATTTGATACATGATTCCTGTGGCAGAGATGTTTTCAGCTAAATTTACAGCTACAAGCTCTTTTCTTTGCATAAAGGGGGATCTGTTTCCAAAAGGGCTGGAAGGGTGGCTATGCATGTGCCAGTGGAAGGTCAGGGATGTAGAGGAGAAACTCTGGGAGATTGAAGGTGACAGTCCAAATCCTGTCTGCACTGAGGGTGACATTACCCTTTGGGCTGGAGGGATTGTAGGCCATCATTTGTTACCTCTACCTTGCACTTTACTTGTAATGCACAGCATGGAGAGCTGTGACTTGCAAAAAGATCCCACTGGGGCCATGGTTTGTGACATCAGCCATGCAGGTCTCTCGAGTCCCTCTTTCCAAGGCAGGCACAGCTTTTGCATTTGTTTCTAAAGGCAGCTTCTAAGCCACTCGCCCTCACCATCTCTGGCTTTTGCAGTGCTTCTAGGAGACTGTATTTTTAAATCCTAGCTCATAAATTTTGGAAGCTACTTTCCTTCCCCACCCCCTCGCCCCTATCAAAGTGTCAGAGCTGAAGAAAAACTGCAAGAGTGATGGATGTGCCCAGCTCTGCTTGCCAGGGCTCTGCTGTGTGTGTGGGGGTTATTTACTGCACTGCTGGGGTTGTTTCTTCTTTGGTGGCAGAGACAGCAGGGTAGGGGTTCGGTGCCTGGGAAGGAGGGGTAGGATGCCCACGGGTCATCCAAGCATTTGGCTGGAGGAGGCTGGGAGAGAGATTGCTTGGGCACAGTGACACAGAGAGGAAAAAGTGAAGCCATGGGGACATGGATCCTGTCTGGTGGCTTGGCCCAAAGGGTGGATGCTGGGGTCCATAACACCTTCCTGGCTTCAGCTCTGGGGGGTGCAGGTCGGCTCACCCAAAAGGGCAGCTTTTAATAGCCACCAGTCTTATCCCATCCCTCATGCAACCCCAGGTATTTGTGTTACTGCTCTAGGCAGTGTGTGGCAGGGACCTGACCTGCCCTGCAGGGGAAACACAGGGTCTGTGCCTCACTGCAGAGAGAGACAGCCCTGTGCTCCCTGGCCAGGTTGGAGCCTGCCTGTTTTTACTGGGGCAGAGGGGTTGTCCAGCCCAGTAAATCCCTTCTCCTGGAGCTATGCCTCTGTCTCTTCCCTGTCTGCAGCCACCTTTGTCCTGCTCCTGCCCCAGAGCTGGGACAAGACCCCACAATGAGCTTCAAAACTCCATTTTCTAAGGGAACTCCCACTGCCTGCTGGCGTTTCCCCCCATGCTGCAGGAACATCCCAAAGCAGTTCTGCCTGGTTGAAAGGCAGGTCAGGACCCTGCCCTCCCGCAGTCTCACCAGCCCTTCCCTGAGGGCACGCTGCCGACAGATCCGGAGCCAGGGAGATGCTTTCCGCTGCCTTAGAGAGGTTTGCAGACAAGCAAACCAAACCAAACCTGCCAGCTCGCTGTGCGAGCGCCTGTCCTCCGTGAACTCCCGTGCGTCTCTTGCAGCCGGGCTTGTGGGAACTGATCGCAGGCTGCTGTGACTCAGCTGCTTCTCCCTTGAGAAAATCTGCCCTGGCACGGTGCTTGGCTCTGCGGCTGGGGCTGCCGGCACCTGGCAGCCTTCATCAACAAATGGCCTTGGGCAGAACATCCCAATTTCCACTGTCAAGCATTTATGGGAGGAGAAATGCAGCATGTGATCTTGCAGGAAGTGGAGGCAGCAACTCTGTGCTCTACTGAGCTGGGGGGAAAAGTCCCATCCCTCCCTGAAGCTGAGCCTTGGGCTGGTGGGGCTGCAACACAGGCTGGCTCTTCTGGTCTGCCCCTGCCCTTTTCCATTTCCTTATAACTTTCTCAGACAAATTCTTCTGCAATTGTAATTTTCCCCGCTGGCTCTCAGCCTGAAGAAACAGTGGTTTGGAAAGTTTGCTCAATGACTTGAAGGGAAGAGGCTCCCAAGCCTTTCATGCTCTGTGCCCACTGGAATATTTTTTTTCCCGGGCCTAATCTGTGGAGCATCACCCTTGGCTTGATGAGTCCGTGACGCTCTCAAGAAATAAAGCCAAGCCTGGTGAGTGTGTACTCAGCTGCTGGGAAGGCCCAAGTGCTGCTGTCGGAGTCCAGGCAACACCATGTGGTCTTTTCTGTTCCTGTGCTCCTCACAGATGTGCAGGCCTGGAATCTGGGCAGGCTGCTCTTGTGGTGGATAAAGGAGACTGATGAGGTGGTGGGTGCTGGAGCAGAAGACTCTCCTGTGGTGTGGGGCTGGTGTGCTCCCCATGGGGCTTTTTTTTCCATGGAGGCAGGTAAAGCAGCAGTGCAGGTCTCACAGGGTAGCTGAAGGATGGAGGGGCCTGGAGAAAGGCTGTTTTGCTTGTTACTTGCTCATGTCAGAAGGGGAAAGTACTCGTTTTTCCGCTGGTGGTTTTGCCTTTATAACAAGCCTCTCGCTGCGGTGTGGGCTGGCACGGCCTTAGCCTGCGTTTCACAACTCCTTTGTGGGTTTCATAAAGCCCCAGCGGCTGGAGCACCGTGATTTTGTAACTCCCAGCTGGCTTTTAAACCAGTCTGGAGAGGAGCTTGAAATGGTTGGATGCCTGCTGCCTCTCGGACTACAGAGGATGGCAAACCAAATCCCAGATCTGGAGTTTTATCTCAGTTTTCTTACCTGGGGCAAGGGAAAGACAGGCTGCAGGTACTGCTGAGCAGAACCCAGGCCTGCCTTAGGAAGCAGTTTCCTACCAAAGGCTGGAGATCCTGGTCAGCCCTGTGGGTTTGATAAGCACCAATGCCCTGCTAGTGCTGCAATCCCAAAACAGAACCCTTTGTGACTTGCTGCTCCCATGGTGTGCACCCTGCCAGTGTATTTCTAATTTAATCCTGGCTGCTATTTGATCCTGCTAAGTTGTTTTTCTTTACACCTCTCTGATCCATAATGAAATCCTCTGTCTGACCAAACCTGGTTTCCAGTAGTGGGAGAGGGGACATAGAGCAGTGGGGAGTGTGGGGGTTCTTCTGACAGTCACCCTGGACACCTGTGCGTGGGACATCCACCAAGGTTTTGGTTGTGCCGGATCAGCCTGAGAGGGGGCAAGAGGGCTGGGGGCTGGCACCTTTTGGGACTGCAGGCAAGGTGAGGGTCCCTTGGGGCCCAGGGTGACTGTTGGTGCCGAGCTACAACCAAGCCAGAGAAAGGTTCATCCCCAGCCAACCTTGAGGCACTTGAGGCAGAGCAGTGTCATGCATTAAGCACCCTGAATCATGTCACTGTGTGCTCTGAGGGGTCTGCACATCCCTCCAGGAAGGCTGAAGGCCGGTGGTGGCTGGGGAAGTGTCTCTGGCAGGGAGCAGCTGCTGCCCCGGGCGCTGAGCTGCAACCTGAGTGCAGGCAGGTCGCCGTCTCCCAGCTCGGGGCGAGTGCAGCATGCGTGCTGGGAGAGCTGATCCGCGCTAATCCCATCAATATTTCACGGTGTCGTGGCCCTGTTATAATTCCTCGCATCATTTGGGATGCCGGCTGGGATGGGGGTGTGGTGCCAAGTGAAACATGAGAGCTGCCATGGCTTTGCCCTGCCTCCCTGGGCATCAGGGGGGAGAAAGGGGCTGTCTGTGCCCTTTTCTGCTGGCTGCCACAGGTAGAGTTGTGTGGCAGAAACAGGTGAACTCAAAAATTCTGTCTCTTGGCATCTGCCTGGTTTTGCTATGTGCCGGAGTGGTGGGGCTGGGCTGTGCTGGGTGGCTGGCCCATGCACGGGTGGGGCTGTGACACGGCAGAGCCTGCTCTACTCGGTCCTCTCTCTGTGGGACACGGTGTTTAACTGACAACAAGAGGAAATTAAACAGTAACCAGTCTTTGGGCTGGTGATGAGGGCATGAAAACATTTCCTTTTCCTAAAGGCTATTTGGAGTAACAGGGAGAGAGCACTACAGACAAAATCTGGCATGGTATTGTGGAGGGGGGTTTCCCAAGGCACCATGCCGTGACTCAAAGGGTCCCCTGCTTTGGGCTGGCACCTGGGCTGGGATAGGAGTTGTAGGGCGGTAAATCCTATGAGGAGCAGATGATGGAGCTGGGGTTGTTTAACCTGGAGAAAAGGATGTTCTGGAGAGACCGTGTCACTCTCTACAGTTGCCTGAAAGGTGGTTGTAGTAAGGTGAGGGTCAGCATTTTCTTCCAAGTAACAAGTGATAGGACAAGAGGAAATGGCCTCAGGCTGCACCAGTGGAGGTTCAAGTTGGACATCATGAAGAATTTATTCTCTGAAATTGTTAAGTATTGAAATGGACTGCACAAGGGTGGGGTCACTATCACTGAAGATGTACAAGAATCGACTGGACATGGCACTTAGTACTGTGGTTTTGTTGACCAGGTTTTGTTTGGTCAAAGGTTGGACTCAATGATATTGGAGATCACTTCCAACCTTAATGATTCTATGATTCTAGAGCTGCCCCAATAGGAAATTCCCCTTCCAGCACCTTCCTGGCTCTGGACTAGGGTTGAAGCAGGAGCCAGACCTCCCTGCTTGGCAGAACCAATCCATGGATATGAGAGATACATGTACAGGAGAGGGTTGGGTTTGTTTGGGCTCCTGCTGCCTGGAAAAGTGCCTCTCTGACTCTTGGGAAAGCCATGCAAAGAAGAGGAAGGTCCTGGCCTTCAGCCTCTTGGAGCCCTAAATTCCTTCAGTTAATCTCATGGGGGCAGCAGAGCAGGCAAAGCTCTGAAAATAGATCTGTTTCCAGCTGCCAATGACTCGTGTTAATTAATTAAAGCCTCGCAAGCTCGGGCCTGTAAAAGCCCAGTGCTGGTCGCGCCAGGCTCAGCTTGCTCTGCACTCATGCACTAATTATCCTACTGCAAGGCCAGCAGCTAAAGAAGCTCCAATTTGTGCTGGGTTCGGCTTCCAGCCACGTGGGAGGCAGGGAGTGCTGTTGCAGGATGGGACGGGCACAGTGTCCTGGGTAAGGGGGAGCTTCGGGCACCCCCTTCCCCAGCACTCATGGACCAGGTCTCCCCATAAGTGGCCCCACAGACTCCAGCTGTGCCTCTGCTAAGGTAGGGAATGGGGTTTGGAGAGGCTGTGGAGGACCAGCTGCCTTGCAGCACCTGAACACCCCAAACCTAGGTAAGACAGGCTGGCCAAGAACATCCCTGCCTGGCTCCTGGTGCGTGGGCCTCCCACTTCCGCAGGGTGGGCAGAGGGGCGAGGCAAGGTGAGGCATGGAGGAGACGCTGGGGTTTTGCCCAAGGACAGGAGGAAATGGTAATTAGCCTCTGGAGCACAGAGGAGGCGAGGGCGGGAAGGCGGGGAGTGCTCCAGGAGGTGGGTAGTGTCTGCTCTGAGAGTGGGGCCAAGGAATGGGCCTTGGGATATCATGCTGGGAGAGCGGGTGGTGGCCGCTTGGGGAGTGTGTGCAAGGGTGACAGAACCACCTGCCATCAAGAGCACTAGGATGAGTCCCTTCTCAGCTGAGACCCATTGGTGGGTGAGGGCTGGGGAGATTCAAACCTCTGTTACCCTCCCTCCCACCTACAGTGTTTGTAGGAGGTAGGATCCTGGCAGTCAGAGGCCCTGAGAATGGCACGTTAGTGAGGTTCCCCTCAGGAACACCCTGGCCCTGCCATCTTTACTGACCTTTAAGGTCCAGAAGGTGGTGGAATCTCAGCTAGGGCTGACCCTCATTCCCAAACAATGCTCAGCAACTGTAGCACAACCTGCTCAGCCCTATGCCTTGCTATGGGTCTGGCTCCAGGTCTGCAGACTGTGGGGTTGGGGTGGTCTTTGTCCCCTTCCTGGCGACCTTACTCCTGGGACAGGCTGGTGTGGAGGGGATGAACGGGCATCCAGAGGTGATGGTGCTGGGACTGGGCACCACATGGCTTTGTAGCCACAGGCTGGCATCACCCGGCCACCCTGCCAGCTCCAGGAGAGCTGTTATTCAGCATACACAGGTACAGTATTTCCCCACCTCCTGCTCCAGCTGATTTCCAACTGCCCTAGATCCAACCTGCTGATTACACACAATGTTGGCTCAGAGTTTGGTTTTGGGAGGCCTGCTGCTGCTGTGAGGGTTGAGGAGGGAGGGTTGGCCAGGTGCTGGAAGCTTACGAAAGAAAAGCAAACACAGGCCTGGACCTGGCAGCTGCTCCACATGGGGAGGAGCTGCAGAAGCCACCCAGGATAAAAAGGCTCCACACAGGGCCCCAGAGAAACCATTACCTGCCTGTGTTTCCAAACAACCTTCTGCCATGCATGAATGGTGAGACGTGCTGAGAGCAGGGAGAAGATGGGGCATGGTGCCTGACTCAGGCATGCAGTGCAGGATGCTGGGCTGACTTTGAGGAGCAAGACACCTTAGTGAGCACCATGGCTCTGGCGAGGGGCTGTGCTGTGCTGACACTGGTGCCTCTGCCTGGGGGCGTTGGTGTGATGGTACAGGTAGCGTGTGCTTGCTGTGCTGGCAGAGTAGGATGGCACTTATCCGTGTTCAGTCATGCTTTTTCATCGTACTATATCCACAATATCAGCCCTTTGCCTCTCTGACTTTGCAAAGGGAATTCACACAGGCTTTTGGGCCCTGCATCACCCAAACCACCTGTGCTGAGCGAGCCCCCGGCCCACTCTACATGTAGGGGGCCGACCGGGGGCTGCACGGTAGCATCCCGTCCCTGCCTGCCGCGACTCTGCCGAGGGACATGCTGCCACCTGCTTCCACGCAACGCAGGCAGGGGCGGCCCTGCTCCGTTCCCCTCCTCCTCCTCCTCCTCCTCCTTCTCCTGGCGGCCCCACGCTGCGGGTCGGGCTGGCGGCCCCGCGCTGGACGCTGCCGGCAGGGGGCGGTGCGGGGCCCGGCGCGGCTCGGTCCGCACGGCGCGGCCGCGCACAGCCGGGCTGCGCTGCGAGCCGAGCCCAGCCGAGCCGAGCCCAGCCGAGCCGAACCCTGCCCTTGCCTGCCGTGCCGCCCGCACCTGCTGCGCCACCGCACCAGGCAAGTACCGAGGGGACGCGAGCAGCGCCGGCCGGGGCGGGTGCGGGTCCGCAGGCCAGGGGGGTGCTGGGTTTGGGCGCCGCGTTCGCGGGCAGGATCCGGGAAGCTGGGTCGTACCCTGGGTGCGGGTACTGCGTGCACACGGCTGGGGCCGGGTGATCAGCCCACGGGCAGGATCTGGAGTGCTGGGTGCGGGTGTTGAATCGCTTGGTGGGTCCTGGGGTGCTGGCTCAGGGTCGGGTCTAGGTCTACAGGTAGGGTTTGGGGCGCTGGATCCCAGCTGCTGAGTCCGCAGGCAGGATTAGGAGTGCTGGGTCTGACTGCTGTATCCACAGGCAGGGTTGGGTTGTTGGATCTGGAGTGCCGGGTCTTGGTTGGGGTCCACAAGCGGGGTTTGGAATGCTGGCTCTGTCTGCTCGGGTGCTGGATCCGGGTGCTGAGTCCAGAGGCAGGTTCTGGGGTGCTGGGTGTGCGTGCTGCTCACAGGAAGGGTCCAGAAAAAGAGGAGCAGGGCTCTGACCTGCTGTGGTTGAAATCCAGGGAATAATGCATTTGGGGAAACGAGGGCAGAACCTTGGAAGCAGCAGGGGAAGAGATTCAGGGTAGGTCTGATGCAGGTGAGGATTTGGGGGTGATAAGCAGGAGGGGAGGTGGGATATGCTGGATGTAGTGGCAGTGCAGGAGCTTTCTTTGGGGACAGGTTTGGGGTGTGAAGTGAGGTGGGTCTGGGGGACCTGGGTAGGAGTGATGGGGGAACACGCTGGGGGTGGGGGGGAGCACGATGCTAGGAGTTGCAGACAGACAGGGCACTGGCTCTGGGCAGGGAGGGCTGGATACTGCCCTTTCCTTCCCCAGCAGGCTGGGGGGATCAGGGGTCTGTAGGGATGAGAACTGCTGGGGGTGTTTGGGGAGGCCAAGCATTACCTGGGGTCAGCTGGTGTTTCAGATGGCTGGAATGAGGTACTAAACCTCATGCAGGTGGTGCAGTGCAATCCCTGCCCCCTCTCCTTCCCTTTGGAAATCAGGGGGTGGTCATGGAATGTGGCTTGTCTGAGCCTTGACTCGTTGAGATTCATCTCCTTGGGATGCATTGCTGTGGGGGCTGCAGATAGCCCCAGGCAAAGCAGTCCAGCCAGTGTTGGGGGCTTCTCTGCATCTTCGTGCTAATCCAAAGGTAGAAAGTACCTGCAGCACTGGAATTTGGGGCTCTCTTTGCTCTCTCCATCAGTGCCCAGGTGGGCCAGTGACTTGTGCCTGGCCTTTAAACCAAGAGCGTGAAGTGGGAGGGGGAACCATGAAAAGGTTCTTAGAGTGCCAAAAAGCCCAGTCTCCTCAGATAAAGAGGTTTCCCAAAATGGATGAGGAGTGCAGTTCTGCTTAGATGCAGGGAAATTATTAATAACAACAGCGGCATTTTTGGTGCTAACTGGGCTGCCACTGCGGGCTCTGGCTGCTTTGCTTCCCTCTGTGGCAGGTGCTGGTTGGGGCCCCCCCACCTGAACCCCAGACCTGGGCAGGGTGACCCTGGCAGCCGCAGATGCTGTGTGTGTGCCCTGCAGGACAGGTCTGTGCTTCATCTTGGTTTGGCCAGGCTTGCTCTGCCCAGAGGGATAAGGGGTAGGGAGCTGCCCCCCAGCAGGAGAGATCCATATCAGGACTTTGTTTTTGTGTTGCAACCTGAGGGGGAAAAAAACCAACCCAACAAATCCAAACCACCCTTTCAGCTCCTGCAGATGAGGCTTTGTTTTCCCCCCCTGCCTTTTCCAGCATCTATATGAACATTTCACCACTTTACCCACCAGGAATGCAGCGGGTTTGCTGGAGCTGGGAGGTTTATTCAGCAAATCTGGCAGGTCATGTGCCGGGATAAAGCATGCAGGTGTGCTTAGCAAGGCTGGTGAGGGGGCCTCTGCCGGCCCCGTGCAGGAGGGCAGCGGCGGGTGCAGGGAGACACAGTGCCAGCCTCGCCTGGCCGCGTGTGGGGAATTTCCTTGCACTTGCCCGCCGGCTCTGCTTGGCATCTTGATGAGACTTGTTGGGAAGCACCTCATGTGATGGGTGGTTTTGTGAGAGGGGGCCCGTCCTGGGGACCTGCTGCCTCTCAGAGGGGAGAGGTGATGCCCCCAGACTTTTTTCTGTACCCCGCCCCCCCCAGACATTCCTGGATGGCTGTGCCACCAGCTCCTCGTGATTTACAAGCATGAGGGCTCTGCCACAGCAAGGTCATCACCAAACCCACCCCCTCCTTCCTTCTGGGGCCTGAGCTCTGCTGTTCAGAGACCAAGGGGGCCCAGGGTTTCAGGCACCAGGTAACATGTGTGGGGGCCGGGATGCAGCCCTGTGATTCAGGGTGTGCCCTCGGTTCTGCTTTTCTTGTTGCTTAAAGATCCCTCTAGGTACAATCCCACCTCCGTTACCTGACAGAGGGCGACTGTTTGCCTGTTGCAAAGCCCAGCCCATGTAAATAATGTGGGGATCTGATTTTGGGGCAGCAAAGCTGGTGGTATGCAAACAACTGTGGGAAAGGCCAGATGTTACTTCTTTGTGCTGTGCAGTTTTGAATGCAAAGTGGAATATCAAAATTGGGTTTGACCCCGAATTGAAGCTTTGTTGGAGGGAAAGCAAAGGAAACAAGAAGATGCTGCTGAAACTGGAAGCCCTAAAACTGCTCCTATCATCTGGTTTTGCTGGACTTTGGAAAAGAAAACAGTTTATCTTTGGAATAAATAAAAGGGAGAGGAACAGGCTTGCAGCAGAAAGTCCCATGTTCACTGCAGACAAGCTGGGTTGTGCTCCACCTCTTGCCCCCGCTTTCAAGGGGACCCCAGGTTGTGTGGTTGTGTGGGATTTCTGAGCCTCTGTTTCCCCTTGGGAAAGCCCCGCACCTTCCCGACGGTGGGAACCCCAGGCATTGCCAAGAAACATCTTTGAAACTCAAACCTGGCTTTGGAAAATAACTGAAAGACAAACCGGCTCTAAACAAACACCCAAGTTAATTCCGTGTCTTGCATTGTATGAGCCCAGTGAAATGAAACACAGTGCAGCCACAGGGATGGGCAAATGGATTCAGATGCTTTAAAAAGCCCTGAAATCTGCTGGCTTTGAGATGTCCTTTTACATTTAGCGTTGGGATTTTTTTCATGTTTTCTTTCTAATTGTTCCTGGGAATTTAATTCTACAATTATTTTGCTGCTTCTGCTGAGGAGACAATGTGCTTCAGCCACAAAGCCTTTGAAGGCTGAATTGCAGATCACATCCAGTGCTGAGCCACTTGGATGCAGACGCCCCCTTGCTGGGAGAATTTGCTGTGATGTGGAGGGCTGTCTGTCTGTTCGTTTGTCCAGGCTGCCGAGGGGCTGCCGGCCGGCGGCGAAGCTTGTCATGCTGCAAATGAAAAACGGATGGAGCGTGTTGGGGTTTGGAGGTGATGTTGCTAGCACCAAGCTTGCCTAATGATGGGGGAGGTGGGAGCCCCAGGGATCAGCATCCCGTATCTCAGGGCTGAATGGCTGCACTCTGCCTCCCCCAGTCCTGGATTGGAGCGTGAGAGTGAAGTCAGAGAGAGGCCACAAAGTCTCAGCACCATCCGGTTTCACTTCCCGGTTGATGCACGACTCCCTGCTGTTCTCTCAGGTGCTCCCAGGCTGTGGGGTCAACCCAGGGCTGCTGCTGTGGTGTTTCCAGCACAAAGGGGGAGAGGTGTGCTGTGTGAGAGGAAAAAGCCAGAGAGACTGTGTCCTCACTGCTGTCCTGCAAGAGCTAATGGCCTCCAGCACGTGAGGAATTGTTCCTGTGAGGGGAGTTTTGCTGCTCTGTCCAGGGGATCTGTGTCTGGGCTGGCTGTGGCATCCCTTGGTGCTCTTGGTCCAGGCACTGAGCTGCAAGGGTTTGCCCTTCAGCCTCCCCTCCTTGCACCCTTCCAGACCATCTCCTGCCAAGGCCTCTGGATCCAGGCAAGGAACTGTTTCAGCTAACAGACAGTGTTGGTGGGTTTTCCATTTGGGTGGGCAGTGGTGGAGTGATCTGTTCTGCTGTCCTGCTGGTGTCGTGTCATGAGCAGCTGGAGCAGAGCTGTCCCTGTGCCTGGCAGCCATGGCACAGGGGCAGAGCAGCTTTCCTTATTTTCTTGGTTGGACTCTTTTGGGTGGGTTTGGATGGGAATGGCTGGATAGCTCTCATGGGGACTTGGCACTGAGCTCTGTTGCTGCCTGGCAGCCCCTTTGAATCTCCTGCTTCATATCAGACCCGACCTGATGGAGGAGAGGAACAAGTTCTTGTGAGATTAGTGAAAACAGGGAGCTTGGGAGAAGCTAACACACCCTGATCCCTGCAGCCCTGCAGGGAGGACTCCATATATCCCTGCCCCTTGTGGGGTGGGCAACATTCCCCGCAGGAATGCAACAGGGAGATGGTAATAAAGGCATGGTGCTGGCAGGGGTGGGGGGCAAATCTGTCAGAAACTGGGCTGTTGTTAGTTTTATTGCTGACTGCTCAGCCTGACTTTCCAGGGATGTTTGGCTCCCTCCAGCACTGGGACCCCTTAAACTGTCCCATATCCCCGACTGTCCCTACTCTCTCTCCCATCCATCACTTTGCTACTTCACGTCTCCTTCCTGCCGTGACATTTCTGGGATCAGAGCTGGGTGCTCTCCTCTGCTGGTGGCTGGTGGGGACTGCTGTGGGAATTTGGAGCCTGTTCCCATGGCCTGCAGGAGCCTCCCACCCGCCTCCCTGGCTCCATGATGGCTGTGCTCTGCGTGGGGGCTTTGCGTTGGGAGCAGGGCAGGATACTCTGTGAGAGGAGCTGATGTTGCAGCTCTTCCTCCCCTTCTCTGTGCCCGAATCCCAAATTTGGGTAAAGGAGAAGTACATCTGCTTCCTGAATGGCGGAAGCTCTAGTGTGTGTCTGCTGAAGCACCTCAGGGTCAGGCATGGTTTTGTTTAAAGAAAGCAAAAATAAACCCAGGGAGGGGCTCCCAGGAGGTCACTGTGCTCCTTCTCTCCCTGACCCAGCACGGGTCCCCTCTTCCTGGAGGGCATTTGGCAAGTTTGCATTTTTTTCTTGTGTTGTTGACAAAAATCCTGTCTGGTTGAGAAATATCTGTGCAGCAGCGCCAGCTCAGTCCCACGGGTCAAATCCTGCCCCTGCAAATCTGTGCCGGGAACAGTGGCTTGTTTTGGGCTGGCCTTTGGGGGTGCTGCCACGGGGGACCCATGTCCTTGCAGGACAATCTGGGCTTGAGGCCAGGAGCAAACTCCTTGAACAAATGGATGGACACTATGGGCTTGGGGTGGATCTGATGTTTTATTATTTGCTGGTTGGGCTCTGCAGCAGAAGCAAAGTGCTGGAAGTTCGTCAAGGGCTGAATTAAAGTTGCCTGGCAACCTCCATCCCGGCTCCTCTTCCCACATCTCGCAGGATTTCCCACCCAAGGTCTGCCGCCTCCAGGGAAGAGGGGCCCAAAATGCACTGCGCTCACATCCAGGCTGGGGCCAGGCTTGTCTCCCTTCCCATAACTTACTGGCTGTTCCCACGCCTGGCAGCCTGGAGCTCTCCCCACCTCATCATCCCCTGGGGCAGGTGCCTTTCCCTCAGCCCGTGCCAGGAATGGGTCGGGCTGTTTCAGCTGAACCCCTTGAGCAGTCTCCTGGAGGGTGGAACAGTTCAGTGACAGTGGGAATGCGACAGTGGGCTGCAGGGGGATGTGCCAGGCTTGGCCCCAGTGAGTAGAGTGGAATTGGCTGCATGGGGTTTGGAGTGCCCAGGCTGGGCTGCCATAAAAAAGCAAAGTGGTGTCTTATGGTGCAGTGCCTGATGGGGATTTTGTTAAGGCTGTTTTGCAGCTCCATAACCCAGAGAAGACCCACTGGAAATCCCTGTCTCCCACTGGGAAACCAGCAGTGCTTGCTTGTAGTAGTCTGTGATGCCAAGGAGAACAGCCCATGAGAGAGGAGGAATGTCCAGCAGCCACTCTGGGAGCCTGCTTGGGCTTTACTAGATCTTGGTGGAACAACCACAAGCTGTCTAGGGAGGGGTGGGATGGAGAAATGTCTTATTCTACTCCGCAAATCTGTCCTGCCATCCAGAATGGATGCTGAGGGTAAGCTGGAGAAGTGCTGCTCCCATGCACCACTTCCATTCTTTCTCCTGAGTTCCTCTGAAATTAAAAAGCTGGCATAATTTTTATCTGTGCTGATGAGGAAACATCTATGGGGGTCCTGTAAGACCCTGTCTGTGGTCCCTCCATGTTTGGCAACCCCACAGACACCACAGCTTCCCTGCAGTGCAGCTTGCAAACACCTTGTGCTCCCAGGTTTTGCTGCCTTGTGACTTTGAGGACCATGGGGCAGTGGGAAGGGGCTCTATGCCCACAGAATGACCTGCTGCAGTGGCTCTTGAGGTGTGTGGCAGCTTTGGCTTTCTTTGGCCAGATCCAGGTTGGTGAGAGTGTGAAATTCACTCATCAAAAGCTTTTTGCTCCTCCAGAGACGCTGATCATGGGGATTTTAAGGAGGTGCCGACTGGGCCAGCCCGTTTGGGTGTGCTGTGCCGGCTGGCTGCCGGTGGGAGGCTGAGGCCAGCACAGTCATGCTCACACAGCTTCCGTGGTGACCCAGTAAACCCAGTCAGACCTGACCGGGGCTCGCTCGCTCCCCTGCGCGCTCACCCACGCCTGCACGCCTCTGCCACCCCACGGCTTCCCTGCATTCCCCAGGGACCAGCAAACACATCCCACTGGTGAGAGACGGTACCTGGCTCCGGCTCCGTGCTGCGAGCTGTGGCTCAAGCCCATAGGAGCACTGATAGCCTCTGGTAGGAGGGTGGGCTTTTGCCTCTGTGGATGTTGCATGTTGTGAGTAGAGCGGCTGGTTCCTGGCTTCGCCCCTCTCAGGGTGTCTGTCAGTCCTGTGCCTGGGCCCTGCATCCACCGTCCTGCTTCTTCAGCGTCGCCAGCCAGCGACGGGAGCCTCAGTGGGAGCTGAGGCTGGACCGTCAGGTCCTATGTCGGCCCCCCTGTGCTGGGAAGTAGGTGAGGTGCCAAGGGACTCGGGAGCTCATTACTGGGGAATGGGGTGGGCTTTTCTGGGGAGTTTTTCTCTAAAACTCCTAGCTTTTCTGGAGCTGCTGCTGCTTTTTAGCCTCTTCATCTCCCCTTTTTGTTTCCCTTCCCCAGAGAAAACTGGTGTTTCCATTCCCAGCTTTTTTCTATTTCTCGTTAAAGTGCTGGACTTGTGTAATCCATCTGCCCCCAGCCCTGGTGGTGAGTCCCACATATTAAGACCTCCTCTACTTCCTGCCTGAGCCCTCGGGTTCACCCTGAGCTTAGAACTTGCACCCTGACAAGGGGGAAGTGATGGGTTTGGGGGTGTTTGTTGTGGCTGCAGACCAGGGTATTGACCTGAGGGGAGCCAAGGATTGTTTCAGTTCCTTTTTGCTTTTTCTCCCCCACCCTAGGTATGAAAAATAAGAACTATAAAATTAAAAAAAAATAGGGAATCTTGGAACAGCCCTTCTCTTTGAGTAAAATATTAACTGGCTCTTACAACGTAACTGATTAAATGTTCTTAAGGACAAAGTTACATCTGATCTCGGTCAAAGGAGCCTTTGGAAATGGGTGTAGCTGCTTCACTGGAAAAAGCAGAAGAGCCCAGCCCTGACAGCATGGGAGGCTGCTCCCCCCTGCCCAGCCAGGAGCCCTGCACAACCTCCCAGTTTAATATATATTTTTGTTTTCCCCCTGTGCTGGCTCGCTGTGTATGATGGTTAATGTTAGCTGGGGCTGGCTCGCAGCACCACTCCGGCCCTGTGATAAACACCATCCCTGCCATCCTGGCCAGGCACACTCCCGGCTCCCTCCCTGGCACGTCAGGAGCCAAGCAGCAGGCAAAGTTCAGGGCTTGTTTGTGCAGGGGAGATAAGGTGAGGACGCCCAGCATCGTGCAGTGCTGTTACTCATTTATGAGAGATCATTGTTTGCCTTGTCGTAAGGAGTGTAGTCCTCCACTCTGCTTTCCCATCCCAGGTGCAGCAGAGCAGCTCTTGTGGCTTGTGCATGATTCCAGACTCGTGTCCCCATGTGGATGCTTGGGGAAGGGTCCCTGTAACTTCCAGAGTGGCCCCGCTCCCACTGGTGGGATGGAGATCTGTCAGCGTGGGGCTGGCCGTGGTGCTTTGGTGCTCCAGGTGTGACCCCACCACTGGCTTTGCCCAAGGCTTGGTGGGTTTGGCTCGTGCTAGACATGGTGCCACCAAAGCAAATTGTTTCTTCTTGAGGTCCATCTGCACTCACCTGCCTTGCATTGCTGTGCTGTCATTCATGGGCAGGCCCTCTGTCTGTACAGGGCTTGTCCTGGAAACAAGAGTAACCTGGAGTGAGCCTGCTCTGGGATCTGCTCCCCAAGGAGCTCAGCCTTGCATGCAGCACCCTGCCAAAACCCAGGGTTGGATTCTTTAGAGTGCTCTGTGCTGGCCAAGGGGAACAGTGGAGCAGCAGGGAGGAATATTTCCCATCTGCCTCATTCCCAGAATGCTCTGGAGCAGCTGCCAGTGCAGGTGTGAGGTTTGTGTCTGAAACCCCTTGAACCAGCACTTTGATGCAAGCTCCAGAACTATGGCTGAATCCACGTGTGGACCCTCACTTCTCCTTTTCAGCCCCAAAGCCCTCTTCACCTTGGTTTTACCTCCCTTCTTCTTGGGACTCAGCAAAGTATTTGCTTCAGGGAAATTGTTTGCAGTGAGCATGTATAGGCAGCTTCTCTACAGGGTCAGGTATTTGTTTTTTTATATATATATATATATATATGTGGGTGTATATATATATATATTTATAAACCTCTAAGCAAATACTTAGGTTCTGGTTGCTTACTGGGAGCTCTCCAGCTCAGAGATACCCAGTCATCTTTTTCCTCCTTAATGTCTGCAAGATGAGCTAGTGGCTTTGCTTAGTGCAGCTGGGAGAGGTGGGGGTTATTTGTGAGTTATCGAATGCATGAAAGTGAGAGCCTAAGTAGATGTGGAGCTTCAAGGCAGCTTGGGATGAAAGAGAACCTGAAATCTCGTGGAAAAACATAGGGGGCAAAAATTGTTTCCGCTTGAAAAGATTTGCCGAAGAGTCCAAGCAGTTCCTCTATGGATTTTCCTTCACCTTACATCCCTGCGTGCCTGAAGCATCCTTTCCAATGCCTCAGTCCTCTGGAGTCTCATCACTTCGGGGGTGGGCGGGCAGAACTGGGGCCAAGGACCATGTCCTTACATAGCAGGGCTTGGGCTCCCCAGGACCCTCTCTGTTGCCATTCCTGCTGCAGCCACTCTGGTGGGTCTTGGAGTACCCCAGGGTGCCAAGAGATGCACAGAGGGGCTTGGTCCTGAGCCCCTTTCTCTGCTTTTGAGGGAAAGGGTGTGATATGCAATAGGGGATCAGCTGCCTCTGCTGAAACATATCCTTCAGTCTGGGGATCTGCAGGAGCAAAAGGCTGGGGGTGAATGAGGGATGAACCCAGAGGAGACTTGGGAGAAAATGTACCTCCAGGCAGCTGACCCAAGTGCTCAGCAAGCAGCTCCCTGCTGTGACAGAATGGTTGCTGACCCAGGGAGATGCTGCAGAAGGTCACTGTGCTCAAACTCCCCTCCATGCTCCATGATGGCTGCAGGCTCCGTGCCTTGTGCTATGCCTTGGTTTCCCTTTGAGCAAATGAGGGTTTGTTTTTCCCTGAAGCCATCCCTGCTCTGAGGCCGTGCTGGGTCAAGCATCCATGCATGTATGCAGCTGGCTGCTTCCCAAGCCTGCTTCCTTGTGAGGTGCTGGGGCAGCAGGAGTGTCTGAGCCAGCGCTCTGTGTTTCAGGAGGGTTTGGTGGCCAGCCCTGTCCCAGAGAGCTGGAGAGCCCGTGCTGAGGAGTGGCGGTGCCGGCCCGGCGGCTGAGGCAGCTGCCCTTGCCCAGAGAGCGGGAAGATGAGCGCAGGGCCGGCACATCTCCTGACAACTCTCTTCATGGCAGCGGCAGCCATGGGCTACCCATCACGGCGCTCTGCCACCGACCTGGATGCCACCCCCAGGACAACAGTCACCTTTGATGGTAAGGGGGTGTGGGTCCTGTGGTGGCAGTGTGGTTTGGGATTTTGCTGGCATGGCCTTAGTGCATTGTGACTGCATCTAGTCTTTGCCACCCACCTGGAGCAGGGGGCTCAGCATGGGAGGGTGGCTACATGGAGGCCTCTGATCCCCTGGGCTCCAGAAATCAGAGCCCACATGGCTGTTTGGTACTGTGTGCCCCAAAGAAATGAGCATGGCAAAATCATCTCCCCAAAAGCCAGAGGGGGACGAGGATGTACAGGGAGCCAGCCCTGACCAACCCCTGGCCCTGCCCAGCAGCCCTTGAAGGGTGTCCTGAGCTGGGCATCACACCTGGGCTGGGATCTCATGGGCCAAATAGTCAGCAGGAAACTTTCTTCTGTGATTTTCTCTAATTGCCACTGAACTCTTGACTTCCAGCCTCTGTGATGTCAGTGAGTCCAGCAGTGTCATGTCCCTTGGGGATCCACATGGCATCGTTGACCTCATTAGTGAGGCTCAACTCAGCAATCGATGGTGGGAGAGTTTCATTAGTAGCTGGGGTGCCCTTTTCTCTCCAGGCAATGCATCTTTTCTGGGGAAGACGGGGAATTATTCCTTTTCCAGCTGCCTATAGGGTCCCAAGCCTCAGAATTTTCACTTCCTGCTGGTCCCTCTGGCCAGGGTTGAGTCCTGCCTCACACTTCTCAGTGCCTCAAATTGGATGGTTTCATTGGCTTGGTGGGCAGAAGCACTCAGCCTCACAGCAGAATCACTCCCCTTGTATGACAGTTTTGGTTCAGGTTTTTTATCCTTCCCTGGGATGGCTGGGCTCAGTTCAGAGCCAGAGTCACTGCCAGCATGTTTCTGCTTTCTTCAGCAGTTTCCCAAACAACATGGCAGGTCTGTGCCCAGCACAGATATTGCAGCTCCCACCCCTGAGCTGTGCTTTAATTAGCAGAGAGAAATTTCCTCTGTGAACCTGAGCTCCATTAGTGCCTTTTGCCTTTTAACAAACCTTCTCCCTTCCTTTCCTCCTGCTGTAACTGCTGTCACCCAGCACTGCCTGCCTGATAACCCCAGTAAGTGCCATCCCACCCACTTCCAGCTCCATTCTCTTGTCTTTTCCCAGTGGCTTGCACAGTGCCTGCCCCGGGGTCCCCCTCAGCCCCCTGTTCCCTTTGCAGAGCTGTCGGGAGTCCGGCGCTTCACCGCGCACACCCTCAACTACAGCACCCTGCTGCTGGAGGACGAGCAGGGCATCCTCTACGTGGGCGCCAGGGGAGCCATCTTCGCCCTCAACTCCAGCGACGTGGCCGACGGCTCCCACCGCACGGTGAGCCCAGCCTCTGCCATGCTGCCCAATCCCCATCCACATCGTGGCCACTCTATCCCTGCTCAACCTCCCCCTCACCATCTCAGGTCCTGCCTGGAGGTGATGTCTCCAAGTCTGTCCCCAGGTCCCCTGTGGACACCTGGTCCTTCTCCCCAGCCAGGCAGCATGGGGACAGTGGTGGGAGACATCCCCAAGCCCAGAGCTGCCTGTTTCACGGACACCCCAGCAGAATGAAGGGCAGGGAGGGAATCACACTCTTTTGCTCCCCCAGGGAAGGATATCCCAAAATCCTCCAGGCTCCTGCAGTGCTCTGGGATGTCTGCCCACTAACTGGGGTGTGGGACCACACTTGCCCCAGGCTGGTGGGATGTGTGCAGGGTGCTATCTTGTGCTCTGAGCAACCATCTCTCCCTAAACAAATAAATAAGGATTTTATCATCCCTGATGGCTCTGATGAAAGCTGGAGGTTGCAGCGACAGGGCAGCCATGCAGTGATGGGAGTCATGCAGTAGCAGTCTCTCTTCCCCCTGCAGATCCACTGGGAAGCCTCCCCAGAGAAGCGGATGGACTGCTTGCAGAAGGGCAAAAACAACAAGGTAGAGCTGCTGGGTGGGTGCCAGGGAGGCATTTCCCCCACTTTTCCTGGCTCGTAACGCCTGCTCTCCCGCTCTGCAGACCGAGTGCTTCAACCACGTGCGGTTCCTGCAGCGGCTGAACAGCACCCACCTCTATGCCTGTGGGACCTACGCCTTCCACCCGCTCTGCGCTGCCATCGTGAGTACGGCTCACCCACAGCTGCCACCTGCCACTATGTCACCCTGGAGGGGTGCAGCCCCTGTCCTCTCCCGCCATCTCAACCCACAGCCCTACTCCCTTTCTACCTCTGTCCTTGCTCCTGCCTGGCTCACGGTGGGGGTAACTCCCAGGCTGGGGTGAGTAGGTTTGAGGATGTGGCCACCGTGATGCAGATGCTATAAGTCCCCACCCTGGCACTGGGGTTGGACTCTGACCGCAAGCGAGAGGGCTGGGGATGGATCAGTGCTGTAGGGGACGCATGTGGACTGAGCAGGATGGGATGCACCAGCCCTGGACCTGGTCTCCACTGCCTGCTGTTGCAGAATACTCTCCCAGAGGTGGGGCTGCAGAGTGGCTGATGGCAGGTGGAATGCATGCCCTGGAAAAGGTGGCAGGGGTAGGACTGATTCAGCAGCCCCTCCCCAGGGATTTCCTGTGCTAGTTTGACAGTCCCCACATGGCTGTGACTCATGGCAGTGTCCAAGAGCAGCCTTGTTTTATTGGCAGTGGGACTTTGACCCCCTTTCAGTAGCTCCTTGAGTCAATGGAGTTGCCATTTGCCCACCTCCATTCCTGAGCTGGGGGGCAAACGGGCCCCGTGACCATGTCTGCAGTGTGGCCAGGGAGCTCTGGAGAGGCTGTGCCTGTTCCCTTGGCTGTGCTGCTGGTCCGGTTTGGCCCTTGCACACACTGGAAATTGGGTGGAGGAGCTGCCAAGCTGGAAGGGCCCCGTCATTATTTAACATGCTTTGAACTGCAAACCCCAAAGAAAGTAACTCCTTCTATGACATGAACAGCACCTGGGGGGACTCCAGGCTGGCTGAGCAACATCTGCCAACCAGGCACTGTCTGGGAATATTGGTTGCACTGGCTGACTCCTGCCCAGTGCCCATGCAAAGCCCAGCTGAGGCTCGTCTTCCTCCCAGAGCCCTCTCGCAGTCTTGGCTGGGGGCTGTGGCTGGCTGTGTGGTTTCTGACCAGCTGGAGGGTGTCCAGGGGGGTTTGTCTTACTTGGACATGGGCATGGCTGCGGGCATCACTTTGTACCTGCCAGCAGCCTCTGCAGAGAGCCTGAGGCTGGCAGGTGAGGTGGGTCTGTCCCCTCCTGTCTAACCTGATTCCCTGTCCCCCTCAAGGATGCCAACAGGTTCATGTTGCCGTCTCACTTTGAAGAAGGCAAGGAGAAGTGTCCATATGACCCTGCCCGTGGCTACACTGGCCTTATTGTGGGTAAGCAGCACCTTTCTGGGGCTGGTGGGGATATGCAGGATGCCACTGACCATGGCCCCATCCCCAACACCTCTCCAGGGGGTGCCAGTGATCCGCCCCGCACTCGTCTGCCTGGGGTGTGGGGATGCTGGTGGCCTGTGGGGCTGTCCTCAGGCTTCAGGGCAGGGCCATGCTGATGGGCACCTGCCCTGCACAGATGGAGGCTTGTACACAGCAACACGCTACGAGTTTCGGAGCCTCCCTGACATTCGGAGGAACCTGCACCAGCGGCCACTGAAAACAGAGGAGTCCCCACTGCACTGGCTGAATGGTGAGATGTCCCCATCCTTCCCATCTCGTGGGCCATGGGACACTGTGCATTGTACTTGAGAGTTGGAGCAGGTGTGGGGGATGGCTCTTGAGTTCTGTGTGGTTTGCTATGAGAAGGAACTGAGGCAGGGAGGGATTCCCCATTCTGTGTTGGTCTCCAATCACCACCTCTTGCTCTGTGTCCCCAGATGCTGAGTTTGTGACCTCTGTGCTGGTCCGGGAGAGCAGGGACAGCCCTGTGGGTGATGATGACAAAATCTACTACTTCTTTATGGAGCGGGCAGGAGAGGAGACCACATCCTTCTTTGACAAGAGTCAGGTGGCCCGAGTGGCCCGGGTGGCCCGTGTCTGCAAGGTAGGCATGGTCCCAGCCACAGGGAACCAAGCACTGCTCCTGTTGGTGCAGGGGCAGTATGCCTCCGCCTGTGGGAAGACTGAGGCACAGGTAGAGGGGAATGAACAACTGTCCAGCCTGTGCAGAAATGCTCTCTGCACCCTCCCAGAGCGATGTGGGGGGAAAGAAGATTCTGCAGCGCAAGTGGACGTCCTTCATGAAGGCACGCCTAGTCTGCTACATCCCCTACTACGAAGTGCTGCGCAGTGTCTGCAGCCTGGATGGGGGCGGCTGGGCCAGCACTGTCTTCTATGCCGCCTTCACGCTCTCAGCACAGTGGTGAGTGGGGCAGTGGCCAAAATGATTGGGGCTAAAAGTCTGCAGCACCAGGGGAGCCAGAGATGTGTGAGGGGATGTGCAGGCAGGTGCTGAGCACCTGGGGGTGCATTGGTTGGGAGCACCCATGCCTCTGCCCAGGCTTAGGTGAGGTTCTGCTCCTCAGGAGGACCATGGAGGCCTCGGCTGTGTGCCGCTACAACATCTCAGCAGTGCAGCGTGCCTTTGAGGGCCCCTACATGGAGTACCAGGACTGGGCTCGCAAATGGTCTCGCTACGACGGTGCAGTGCCTGAGCCCCGGCCCGGCTCCGTGAGTGCCTAGGAGTGCAGAGCAGGGGGACATGGGGCAGTTGTCTTCCTCTCTGACCCCTGTTTCCCCTGGGCAGTGCATCACGGACCACTCCCGCAGGAAGGGCTACAACTCCTCACAGGACCTGCCCAACAGTGTCCTGGACTTTGTCAAGCTGCACCCACTCATGTTTGAGGAAGTGAAGCCAGCTGGTGGGGAGCCGCTCCTGGTGAAGAAGAACGTGGCGTACAGCCAGCTGGCTGTAGACAGGGTGCAGGCCCTGGATGGCCTCTCCTATGATGTGCTCTTCATGGGGACAGGTCAGTCTGAGATGAGTTTGATGGGCCTCTGCTGGGCAAAGGGCACACCTCACATTCCCTCCTGAATCCCTTGTTCTGCTCTCCAGGGGATGGCTGGATCCATAAGGCTGTGGTGGTGAACTCTGGCATCCACATTGTGGAGGAGGTGCAGGTGTTCAGGGACCTGCAGCCTGTGGAGAGCCTGGTGATCTCCCACATCCAGGTGAGGGGTGCAACAAGGAAGGGGAAACCACACATGGGGCATGCTTGTGCTGTGAAGCTGCTGTTGCAGTTTGGGGCCCCAGGGGGACATGACTCCTGGGTCACCCCAGCTCAGGATTTGTGCTGGAGCCCAGGAGGGTAGCTTGGGGAAATGAACCAGCCTGGCCAAAAGCACTGACTGGGTGCTGGGGACCCTTCTCATGCACACCCATGAAGGGAGAGCTATGCTGTGGGGCTGGGGGGGATCTCTGGGCACCATAGGGCACTCCAAAGCCCAGCAGCACCATGCCAGATCCATACTGAGCCAGGCCTTTCCCTCTCAGAGGAGCCTGTATGTGGGGGCAGCCAGTGGGATCGTGCAGGTGCCCCTGGCCTCATGCGCCAAGTACGCCTCCTGCTACGACTGCATCCTCGCCCGGGACCCCTACTGTGCCTGGGATGGCAGGGCATGCCGCACCATCACCACCACAGACAGGTAGGGACGGGCTGCCTGTCCTCAGATGGGTCCCCATGAACCTTCCACTTGCTCCATCCCGTGCTGTTTCATGTCAACCCAGAGCCAACCCCAAAGGTTTGGCATCTGACAGTGGGTCCCCTGGTGGCCGTGACCCCTGTAAGGGTGGGCTCAGCTGAGGCTGTGTGGCTGAGCCCCCCATGCCTTGCAGCACAGGGCTGGTGCAGGACATTCAAAGTGGCAACAAGGGATGCCGGAGCAGCTCTGGACGAGGTGAGTCTCTCCTGCCCTTTGGGACCACGGGGATGCTGGTGTCCAGCATCCCTTAGAATAGCTGGGAGAGGTGCAAGGCAGTGCGTGTCCCCACAGGCTCCCTGGTGTGGAAGAACCGGACGGTGCTGCAGGGGGATGATGTGCTGCTGCCCTGTGACCAGCGCTCTAACCTGGCCCGAGCCGTGTGGCTGCTGAATGGCAGCGAAGTGCTGGGCACGGGACAGGACAGGCTGCGTGTGG
Source organism: Serinus canaria (assembly GCF_022539315.1). NCBI lineage: Eukaryota > Metazoa > Chordata > Aves > Passeriformes > Fringillidae > Serinus > Serinus canaria. The sequence goes on along the minus strand of NC_066320.1, from coordinate 22,324,270 downwards.
GGGTGGACGGGCTGCTGGTGACGGACACGCTGCCCCAGCACAGCGGCGAGTACCGCTGCTACGGCGAGGAGCAGGGTCTCCGGACACTGTTGGCTGCCTACAGCCTCTCCGTGCTGCCCGAGCTGCCCCGCAGCCCTACCGCTGCCCCATCACCCCATGCTGCCAGCCAGGCGACCAACGACATGAAGGTGGCTTACATTTCTGCCATCGTCACCTTGGTGGTGCTCTGTACCGTGCTCAGCATCATCCTCCTGTACATGTCCTGCCTGGAGAAGCGCAAGGGCAAATATGTGCTAGGGGAGCCACGGCCAGCCAGCGTGGAGCTGCAGACCGTCTCAGCCAACTGCCTGCGCAAGGGCCACCGGGAGGAGGAGGAGGAAGAGCTCACCTACCCCGATGGCTGCCTGCGGATCATCCCTGGCGAGGCGCCCACAGCTGCCACCTCCCCAGTCAAGGAGCTGCCAGCTGCTGTGCCCCCACTGCCACCCCCGCTGCCAGCCGAGCTCACCAACGGCGTGGGGGCTCTGCCCAATGTCCTGCGCAAGATGAACGGCAACAGCTACATGTTGCTGCAGCAGCAGGAGGAGCCACTGGCCTCCCCACTCTACAGTGCGTCCTTCACCGAGGAGCTCAGCAAAATTCTGGAGAAGCGAAAACACACGCAACTGGTGGAAAAGCTGGACGAGAGCTCCGTGTAGGGGCTGGGGAGGGGGGTCCTGCCAGTGGGGCCCTCCTCCCCTCCAGCCCCTTCTCCCACCCTTTGCCAGCAGTGTTACAAGACTCAGGCAAAACTACCTCCTTGATGGCAGAGCTGGGCCGGGCCCGGGCTCGGCCATTCCTTCGGCTTTTCACTCACTTTTAAGACTTGCTGTACAGAAAAAAAGGAAGAATTATCTATTTAAATTTGGAGCTCTATTTATGTATAAAAACTCACTGACGGTGGCCACGAGCTGGAGACAGGAGCTGGCACCTGGCTGAAGGCGGACACCATGGGAGGGGGAGTTTTTGTCTGTTCACCCAGGCGTGAGAGAGACGCTGTTGTGGATGTGTGGTCTTGGCCAGTCCTGCTGGGTGTCCTTTGGCACACAGGAGCTGGATAGCTGCTGAGAGGTGGGTGAAGAGGACAGAGGGGGAATGAGGGCTGACATACTGTGCCTGTGCCTCTCACAGGGCACAGGATCCCTTGCCGACGTAGGGCTGGCAGGTTTTCCCCAGCTGCCAGCTCTCAGGCAGGAGAGGGGCTCTGGACACATCTCACATTGTGAGGGGTGGTCTCAGTGGCTTCCAGCTCCTACCCACTGTTGTGCATCTGCCCCCTCAGGGTTTCCTCTCTGGGAGAGGATGGGTTGGCGAGGCACAAGAGATAGGGCGAGGAGCTGATGTCCTGAATACCCTAGAGCAGCTGGTGAAGAGGCATGTGCCCACTGCGAAGAAGCCAGAAGAGGCCACAGGTGAAATATGGGGCTGGATGCACTGGGGAGGTGCACCCCCAGGGCTTCCAACCCTGACAGGGCTCTGCTCCCTTTCCCCAGGGCACTGGATGAAGCAGCAGGCAGCAGGATGCACTAGCAGCTGGACTGGCAGTCACCACCATGCCCTACAGCATGACAAGGGACCAGCACATCGTCCACATGCCCCTGATGTCTGCAGTGCCCCTGTGGCTCCAAGCACAACATGTTTCTGCCCTCCTGTGCAGTGCTGTTGGTGAACTGGAGTTCAGGCACAGCCCTGCCACCCATGGGAAAATGCGTGGGCAGGGAAATGTCCTCACACAGTGAGGAAGAAGAATCTTGTACAAGGGCTTGCCTCCCTCTGGAGCCTTCTCTTCATGGCACTTTCCAGGAGCAGCCTAAATCCTCCCAAACTGTTTCTGCAACTGCCACCTCCTGGGGACTGAGAGATGGGGGTGACAAAAACATCTCATGCTCTAGGGACAGTGTGGTGGCACCGGAGAAGCTGGGGAGGGACACACCTGTGGAGATCCATGTCCTCCTCCATGTTCCTTGCTTGTACCTCCATGATCAGGACATTGCCAAGGGCTCAGCCCTGAAAGGGAAACAGGGGACAGGTGACAACCCCCAGGGTCTCTCACGAGCTGCAGCTCAGGCCTCCTATTCCAAGAGAGTGAGGCTTAGCAGGAAAAGGCAAGAGTTGCACACTCTGCCACCCTGCCCCAGCCCTTGTTTTTGCTGCAAGAAGGGGGCATGAGCCACCCCCAAGGACTACCCCAAGGACCACCCCCAACCTCCCAAGGAGGGTCATCACTCTGTGTCTGGCACTCCTTACGCACAGCTCCACATTCCCCCCGAGCAATAAAAATGGCTCTGTCTGGATGTGGTGTAGCAGTGTCCCTCTAAAGGCAGGAGAAATGGATGCAGAGACATCTGGGGGATGGAGGAGGCTTTATTGGGGCTGCAGGCGTGGGCCCTGGACGGTGAGGATGGAGGGTTTGTTGGTGAGGGGGTGCCACTGGCCCTGGATGCTGGGGTTGTCAGTGTGGAAGGGCTTGCGGATGCGGATGATGTCCAGGCCAGACTGGTTGGCCAGCTTGGTGGCCAGCTGCACGATCTCCTCACTCGTCTTGCTGGCAATGAGCTCGTCCCGCACGGTCCCGTTCACTGCAGCAGAGTGAGGGGGTCAGGCCGCGATCCCCCCACTCCACAGCCTCCTGGGGGCAGCAGCTGCCCCAGCACCATCTGCGCTGGGCAGAGGTAATACGGAGTCGAGGCAGGGCAGGGAGACCCCCGTCCCGCTCCCCTCCCCAAAGCCCCCAGCACTCACAGTACTCGGCCCGCAGCACCGGGGCCGGGCCCGGGCCCGAGCGGGGGCTCACGTAGAGGACGACATCGGGGTGCTGCCGGGCGAAGTCCTGTGCCGCTTCCTCCACGAACTGCCTGGGGGCCAGAGGGGACTCTCAGCCCCAGCCAGGCCAGACAAGGGACGAATCGCCATAGCCGCCAGACATGGGTCACTGTCCGCCCGTGCCGGGCCCACGGGAGGGGTCACAGCGCAGAATTTGGGGTGATGCCCCCGGTGCTGCCTTCCAGCTCCTGCCCTGTCTCGCAGGAGGTTGGGGGTCCCACCCCGCCGCTGCCATGTGATCAGCGGCAGCAGCAGCACTGTCCCTTCCCCACGCTGACAGGCCCAGGGGAAGACCCGTCCTGACACTTAAGGGGTCACCAGGCTCCCCCCGCCCCATCCCCGGCAGTCGGGTGGTGCCTCCGGCGTTACCTGGCGCCGCGGGCGTCGGCCGCGGTGGGGCTGAAGAGGAGCTGCAGGCGCTGGAGCTGCCGCACGTACCGGCCCACGCCGTTGTGCAGCACGGCGGTCAGGAACCGGCTGGGAGACCCGCGGCTCGTCATGGCTCCGCGCTCACCCGGAGCCGGAACCGGCGGGAGGGGCGGGACGGGGCATCCCCCGACCCCGGCGGGAAGTGACGCGCCGGGAGCGGGAGCGGCAATGGCGGTGTCCGTGCGGACCCACGTGGGGGCTGTGGCCTGAGCGGCTCTGCGGGGCCGGGGGCCGCGGGGCAGCCGCCCATGCGGAGCTGCGGCGGCGGCGCGGGCGGGTGCCGGGGCGGTCAGGATGGCGCTGGTGCCCCTGCGGCCCGGAAGGGCCGCCAGCCGCCTCCTGCTGCTGCTGTGCGGGGGGGCCAGGAGCAAGGGAGCCTCGCTGGGCCCCGGGGCGCCGGGCCGCCTCGGCCAGCGGCGCTACAAGAAGGGCGTGCTGCCTTCCCCCGATGGACCCGCGCCCTCCGTCTCCATCACCGAGATCCGCCAGTACCTGCGGGCGCAGGACATCCCCTTCCACGATGGGTACAGCTGCCTGCACACCCCCAGCCTCTTCACCGGCGACCGCGGGGACCAGCCGCTGTCCGCCAATGCCCCGTTCACGCTTTTCATTGACAAGACCACGGGCAGCTTCCTGTGCACAGCCACCCTGGCCGAGGGCACTTGGCAGGACTTCCAGGCTAACGTGGAAATGCGGCACCATGGCGTTACCCCCATTCCCCCTGCCAGCTCGGAGGAGACGGAGGAGGAAATGAGACAGGCTCGCGAGGATGCCCGCTGCATCTGGGAACGGGCTCTGCCGCTCTGGGAGCTGCTGGATGAGAAGGAGACCAAGGAGACTAAGGCTTTGTTTGGTATCTCCCAGGTGTCAGATGCCACCTTGAAACGCTTCGGTGTGCGTTATCTGAGGGCTGCCAGGTCTCTCGTCTTCCCCTGGTTCAGTCCTCAAGATGCGACCCTGAAGGGCCTGAAGCTCCTGAGGGTGGAGAAGAAGGGGGGCACAAAAACTTACGTGGAAGAGACTTTACCCCGCTTCGATTCCTATCGCAATCTTTTTGGGCTGCCCCTGATTGGCCGCCGAGACACAGAGCTAGTCTTAACTGGCTGGGAGCTGGATGCCCTGGCCCTGCACCAAGCTGCAGGAGTGGCCAGCCTGGCCCTGCCACGGGGGGCCAGCTCCCTGCCTCCCACCCTTCTTCCCTACCTGGAGCAGTTCAAGCGCATCACGCTGTGGCTCGGCGAGGACTTGCGCTCCTGGGAAGCTGCCAAGCTCTTTGCTCGCAAGCTGAGTCTCAAGCGCTGCTCTCTGGTGCGCCCTGGCAACCTGCAGCCCCGGCCCTTGGAGGCTCTGAACCAGGGCCTGAACGTCACCAAGATCCTGCGTTCTGCCCTGCTTGCAAGCCACAAATCCATCATCTCCTTCCGGCAGCTGCGCGAGGAGGTGTTCGGGGAGCTGGTGAACACCGAGCAGGTGTCTGGTGTCAAGTGGGCACGTTTCCCCGAGCTCAACAAGCTCCTCAAAGGGCACCGCAGAGGGGAGCTCACCATCTTCACAGGTAACGGGCACAACGACTGGTGGACAGGGCAAGCAAAGGGGTGTTTGCTGGCTTCACCCTCCTGGGGGTGGTGCTTTACAAGTCTTTCAGGTCTCTTTCTGCTCAAGGCTTTTGCTGAGCCTGTCTTGTGGGTGTGTGAGAGGCTGGGGTGCATTCCTCAGTTCAGTGGGACCTTGCATGCCAATGTGGCGAAGGGCTCCCTGCCTGGGGCAGTGTAGGAAGTCCTGGGCTGTCCCGTACCCCTTCTCCCAGCTGCCACCCTGAGCCCTCCTGGCGCTCACCCAACTGGCTGCCCAGCCCTTCACACAAACCTGTGGGGACCCATAAGCTGTGGGAGGCCATGCTCAAGCACCCAGGTGTGTAGTGTGGCATGAGAAGTTTCTTCATGGTCTGAGTGCTGCAGATGAGCTTCTCTTACCCCGTCCCTGGTGCTTCCACCTCTAAAGAACCCCCCAACATGGTCAGGATGGGTCAGATCATTTCCCCCAGCTAATTCTCCTGTTGTTGTCCTTGTACCAGGCCCAACGGGCAGTGGGAAGACCACGTTTATCAGTGAGTATGCACTGGACCTGTGCATGCAGGGTGTGTGCACGCTGTGGGGCAGCTTTGAGATCAACAACGTCCGTCTGGCCAAAATCATGCTGACACAGTTTGCTGGCCGGCGCCTGGAGGACCAGCTAGAACTGTATGATGAGTGGGCTGATCGCTTCGAGGAGCTCCCGCTCTACTTCATGACCTTCCATGGCCAGCAGAACATCAAGTATGGTCCTGCATCTCCATTCCCAGTGGCATTTACCCCTCACGGCATGTGCTGCAGGGCCCTGGGGAGCTGGGGCTCTTCCCCCGCAGTGAGTCACAGATTTGGGGCTGGCAGGAGTCACATTGGGACTGTTCAAGTCCCAGGGTTGGTGTGTGGGGACTGTGTGGCCAACCACCTGTGTTCCTTCTGTCACGGGGACTCTCATAGACTCTCTCTGGGGTGGGGGTGAAGGAGGGGACTTGACCCTGTGCTGCTCTGAAGCCAGCCTGTGCCCATGGCAGGACATGTTCCCTCACACACTGCTTACTTGAAGTGCTGTTGTTTGCTGAAGAGGGAGGACAGGCATCTCTAACCCTTTTTATTCATCAGGCACTGTGCACCTGCATGCATCCCTATGTACCCTGAGGATCCCTGTGAGCTGGGGGCATTGCAGGGCAGTAGGCAGGGACTGTGTGGGCAGTGCTGGGTCCTTCTGATCCCAACTACCTTTCCCTGGGGGATGGGGCTGCACCTGCTCTACAGTGGGGGAGGTGCGGAGGTGGGATGTGCCCAGGTCCCATCAGGGCCCAGCCTGGTACCTCTCAGTTCTTTCTCTGCATCCCTTAGCCTGGCTCAGCATTGCCATCCCTACCTCCACTAATCCCTGGGGCTGATCCTGATCTCCCCTGCTCAGGACAGTGATTGACACCATGCAGCACGCAGTCTACATGTACGACATCACCCACGTGGTTGTTGACAATCTCCAGTTCATGATGGGACACGAGCACCTCTCTGTGGACAGGTAGTTCTTCTTCAGTTGTTCCCTTCCTTCCTCTGCCACCCTCACTGCTGGAGCTGTCCCTGTCAGGTGTCACACCAGGGCCTGGGGTTCTGCGCAGGATGTCACCTTTACTCCTCTCTGGCCACTTTGTTTCATTAAAGGACAACCAGTGCCCTAGGGAGGAAGAGGTGGGAAGAGGTGAACAGGTCACCAGCCATCCCTGACATACCACATCCCTCTTCCCGCATGGGCTTGTTTGCCTCGTGTTCCCGGGTGGTTTCTGCTGTGGGGATCAGCACCTCGCTGCCTCCTGCCATGAGCAATGGCAGCCCCTGACCCCATTCTTGCTGCTGTGGCAGGCTCGCTGCCCAGGACTTCATCGTTGGTGCCTTCCGCAAGTTTGCCACAGACAACACGTGCCACATCACCCTGATCATCCATCCTCGCAAGGAGGATGATGAGAAGGAGCTGCAGACAGCCTCCATCTTTGGCTCTGCCAAGGTGAGCTGGGCCAGGGTGGCCCTTCCTGTCTCTTGGGTGCAGTTTATTCCCCAGAAGGGGCTAGGATATGTTGGGCAGTTGTCCTCAGCTGCCATCAGTGCCCTGGATCATCACTGGGGACTTGTCTCCCAGAGTCCTAATGCAGGCAGAGAACAAACCCATTGTCAGCTAAAGCTCTGTTGGGGCTTTAGGTGCAGTTAATTAATACTGACTGTGGGTGGAATGTAGTAGGAGATAATTAAAGAGGGAGGCAGAGAGGGTGTGGGGACAGGCTCTGAGTATTTCAGTCTCTTCCGTGATGCTGACCAGCCTTGCAGTAGTGGGCAGGAGGTGCTCTCTGTGCACACCCCTCCAGTGATCCCATTTCCCCAGGGTGGGCTGTGGCACAGGGTGTGCTTGGTGGGTCACTGGACGTTCCCAGGGAACACAAGGGGTTGGTGCTGGGAAAATGCTGGAGTTGCTGTGGCATGGGGTGCCCTGTAAAAGGGTTTAAAGAAGTTGGGCAAGTGTTTGTGAGCATCTCTGAGGCCTGTCACTCTGGCAGCATTCCTTGCACCCTCCTGGAGATGTTTTCTTCTCCCCAGGCCAGCCAGGAGGCCGACAACGTCCTCATCCTGCAAGACCGTAAGCTGGTGACAGGGCCAGGGAAGCGCTACCTGCAGGTGTCCAAGAATCGCTTTGACGGGGACGTGGGTATCTTCCCGCTGGAGTTCAGCAAGGCCTCACTCTCCTTCTCATCTTCCAAAAGCAAGGTCAGGCTGAAGAAGATGAAGGAGGAGAAGGAGATTTTAGCCAACAAAATCGTAGAGGGAGGCTCAGGAGCCTCCAAGAAGCCATGAGGAAAGGAGGTCTCTTCCTCAGTTCATCTGGAGGAACAGATCCTAGTTTGGCAGTCCAGGGCTGGAATATGCCAGCTTCTCTTCCCTGGGAGCCTCTGCCATGGGGCTCTGTGACCCTTTCTTCTGCATGAACAAACCTCTTGACCACCAGCGCAGTGTCTTTGTGATGGGGGAGTACCATGAGAGGAGGAGTAGTCCCATCCTAGCAAAGAGTGGATGGGGAAGGTGCTTTGACCAACCTTGGCTGCTCCACATTGGTGCTGAGTGCTGGGAGCATGGAGAGAGTGGAGGCAGAGTAAGCTGGATGATGGTGGGGATGATCTGCAGGTCCAGGACTTGGGTATCTATGGACCTGGGGCAGGTCATTAAATTGTGTCTAAAGTGGAGCTGAAATCCTGAGCTGTCACTAAAGTGGGAAGGATTGTGGGGGGCAACCATGCAGAGGGACACATAGTAGAAATCTCCCTGTCACAAATGGGGTCTTTGGGTTCCATCCTGCATGGGATGGAGCCATCAAGGGAAAGGTGGTGAAGGAAAGTGTGGGAGATTGTGGGTGGCTGATGCTCTGGGGTGGGAACAGGTGTTACATGGAACTTGCTGTTTCTACCCGTTGGGCTGGTGCCTGACCTGGCCCCCTTTGCTCAGGGTCTCCCAAGCCCCTTTCTCTGGGGGGACATCACCAGCAATAAAACCATGTCCTAGGGGGAACAGTCCTGCCTTGCTCTGCTGGGTTTCGGGGGGCTGCCATCCCCCCTGTTCTCAGGGCTGCAGGCAGCAAATACTGTGACCTGACTAGTCCTTGCCATGGTAAGGAGTGTCCATGGCTGGATCTTGGTCTAATCCCTTTGCTTTTTTTCCTCTTTCTAGTTTTATTAAAGCATAAATGTGAGTGTCTTTTTGTCTCTGTGACTGGAGTACCCTTGGTCTAGGGAGGGTACCCTGGCCAGGGAGGACGTGCCCCCCTGATGATGTCCCTGTGCTGAGCATCCTGCCCCAGTCCTGGCACATGGGATCATTACCAACCTCCATGCTGGGAATAGTTTTAACCTGAGCCATAATGAGGGCCCAGAGCACGCGGGTGGTACACACCCAGCCCTGGGTTTCCGGGGTACACCAGCTCGCCTGGAGAGCACCTTTGGGTGCTGTCAGTGCAGGTGTGAGCACCCACAGGCAGGACAGGGTGATAGCAGAGGAAGGTCCTGGGGAAGCAGAGGTAAGGCAGGGGGGGAGTGGAGCTGGGTCAGGGTTCACATGGCGGTGTGGATGGGGGCTGTGGGTTTCCCCTCTCAGCCCAAGGGTTCCCTCCATCTCGCTGGCTTCCGTTTGACCCAGTCTAGTGCAGGTGAGGTGCTGTCATGGGGGACTAGAGTGGAAGTAAGGCAGTGGGATAGCCCAGGGCCTCATCTCCTACCTATCCCCCCATGGGCCCTAGATGGGGTGAAGAAGCTGAGCCTATGGGGGATGCTGGCTGATCCTAGACCCTAGGGGGCAGGTGGTTTCTTGGGGGTTTATTTTATTCTCTTGCCCCAGTTTGGGTCTCCATGAAAGGCTAGAGGGTGGCAATAGCTGTAACAACTCATGGGGAGGCACAGTGTGATGTCAAGCGGGGCAAAGGCCCTCAGGCCCCTTAGCTGGGCTCACCAAATAATTGCGGAGGGAGCACAATATAGAGAGGGGGCATAATCAGCCCAGAGACCCGGGGATATTTTGGGAGTGCAGAACCCTGAGACGGGGAGCTTGGCTGGGGGAGAGAAGGGGATGAGCGTCGGGAATCCCCCGGAACGGATGTGACTGGGAATGTCCCGGGCGGGGGTGCCCGCGGACCCCCCGGTGCCCCCGTGCCCCCGGCCTCTGCCCGGGGGCGTGGTCTCGCGCGGGGCGGAGCCGTGGGGGCGTGGCATCGTGGGCGTGGCCTGTGAGGGGCGGGGCCGGGGCGCGGCGCGGAGCGGGAGGCGGCGGCGGGGCCGCGGTGAGTGCGGAGGCCGGGCCGGGGGCGCCCGGGGGTCCCGTGGGGCCGGCAGGGCGCGGGGGCGTTCCGGGGAGTTGGCTGGCGGGGTGCTTCGGGAGGTGCTGCCGGCCCTTGGGGTGTTGTGGGGCCGGGCCCCCCTGGGCCGATTTGGGGGGATCCGGGGTCTGGGGGGGTAGCGGCGGCCCTGGAGCTCCGTGCGGTGCTTTGGGGATGTTTCGGGGCACTTTGGGAAGGTCCTGCGAATGCAGAGTCCCAGGGGCTCGGTGGGGTAGTTGAGGGGGTCGCGGGGCACTTTTGGGGTGCTTCAGGGGCGAGCTATTGTGCGGTGCAGGCCTAGACGCGCCGTGGGGCACTTTGGGGGTGTTTTGGAGCACTTTGGGGGTGGTTTAGGAGCACTTTAGGGGCGGTGTGGAGCAGCAGAGGCCCAGGAGCGCCGTGAAGCATTTTAGGGGTGTCGTGGGGAACTTTGGGGATGGTTTAGGGCAGTGTGGGGAAGCTGTAGTGCAGTGGGGCCCACGGGCACCATGGGGCATTTCAGGGTGCTGTGGGGTTAGGATGGGTGGAAGCACCGCGGGTCAGGCTCGGTGCTCTGGGGCTCAATGGGGCAGCGGAAGGTGGGTGGGAGGCCGGGGGGTGGGGGGGGGGGCGTTGGGCGGGCAAGGGGGGCAACATCATTGAAGGAACCTCAGGATGCCGGGGGTCTGGAGAGGGGCACAGCCGGGTATGGATGGTGTCCGTCCCACATGTGCTGGCTATGTCGGGGGGGACGGGGTCTGACCCTCATTTCCCCTTCTCGGGGGTGGCCCTGAGATTCCGTCGAGGCACGAGGGTCCCCGCGGGCCCGGAATCTCCACAGCAGGTCAGCGTGGGGGTCTGGCAGAGCAGGGACCGACTGTTCCCTTGCTGTTTATGGATCGGAACGGTGGGATCCGGCAGCGCTGTGGTCCGGCCGGAGTGGCTGGAGGTGACGCCACCCCAGTTGGTTACTGGTTTTACTGGATGGCTGGAGGCCGGGCTGGGCACTCCCTCCCTCCGCGAGCGGCGGTGGGACCCTCTCGGCAGGCCGGAGGGCTGGGGGAAGGGAGACGGTAAAGTCTGTTCCCACCGCCTGCTTGGCGGGGCCCCAGAAGTGACCGTGTCCCCTTCAGGCTGCGCAGGGACCCACTGTCCTGTCCCCAGGGCTGTCCGTCCTCTTGACCTGCACATCCTGGGGGAGTTTCGCTGGGGTGGGGTACTGTGCCTTGGCTGGCTGGGCTGGGGGGCCATTAGATGTGCCTTTGGTGTTCCTGGTCCCTGATTCTTGTTCCTCTGGCGGCAGCAGGTCCCCAGTGGTGGGCTCTTGTCCTCACCACACTTCCCGGGTTGACCGCAGCCCACCCTGGGTGCCAGGAGCAGCGCACCCGCCGCCGGGCTCCCGTGCCACCTCAGTGCCACGCTGGCACCACCTGCCTTGGCCCTACCGGCCGGGGCATTTGGGAGGGAGGGGGCAGTGGGGAGCACGAAGGACCCTGCTGCCGTTCAGCCCCCTGACCCCCTTCTCTTCGTCCTCCCCACTTCAGGGGCCGGCGGAGCCGTGTTCACGGTGCGGGGGCCCGAGAGGACCGGACGGATGGGCAGCGGCTGGCGAGGTGAGCAGAGCTGTTGAGGGGGGGTTCACCCACCTGCCCAGCCAAGGGGATCACGAGCACGGTGTGAGGTCACGGTGCCTGGGAATGGCACGTGCCGATGGGGGTGACGGTGGCGGGGGGTTTGGCTCGCCGGCATCTCTGCCCTGCTCGCCCCTCCCCGGGCGCTGGCAGGCGGATTGATTTCAGGTGACAGCTCGGCGGGCGAGACCGTGCGGGCAGCGCCCCCCCCCACCCCCGCCCGCGCCCTGTGCCAGCCGCAGCCATGTGCGAGATGCGATGAGGCAGCAGGGGATGGATCCGGCCCTGTCGGCTGGCTCCCGTCACGCGGGCGTATGGCGTGGGTTGGGGCGGGGGGAGTCACAGTAGAGACCGGCAGAGTCCCCCCAGCTGGAGGGGTGGGAACAAGCCTCCGTGTGTTGGGTCTGGGAAATAGCCCGGTGCCCACCAGGCAGCTTCCCCCTTGGTGGCCCTCTCCAGGGAACCCTGTGCCCCACTGTGGATGGTTGGAGGTAGAAAGCAGGCTCTGTGGGGTCACTGATGAGAGGGGTGGGGGCTGTGGGCCAGAGGAAGTGGATGACCCTGGTGTGTGGGGCTGTCCCCTGCCCTCCGTGATGCCCATGGGGCAGACAGGCGGGCAGGCTGCCTGTGAGCCAGCTCTCTGCAGGCCTTATGGGATTTGCCTCCAATCCTGGCACACTTCCCGTGGCAGGGTCACGCCAGGGCACGGCACGAGGCAGGACTGCATTGCCACTGCCCTACTGTACCACCAGCACCCCAGAGCCCCTGGCAGCCCCAGGCTGCTCCTTTGGGGTGCTGAGGCTGACTTGGGGGTTCCTAGTACCACTCCCCCCTGCTAATCCTGGTTTTGTTCTGATTCATTTGGCATCTCCTGCCCTTGGGCCAGCCTTCACTTATAAGATTGGGGATGGTGACTGGGGACCTGGGGATGCCCCCATGCCCACCTGGGTGGGTGGTGTGGCACTGTTGTCAGTGCCCATGGCTCTGATGCTCTGTCTCCCTTGCCTGCAGGCTGCCCATGTGCCCCTGCCCGCCGGGGGCCCCCCCGCCATGGCCATCGTGCAGACGCTGCCAGTGCCCCTTGAGGCCGTGTCTGAGGGGGCCACACAGCTCCGCGCCACCGCCCGCTCACCCCCTGCCGCCATGGGCAGCGTGGGCAGCCTCCTGCCCGTCCGGCCTCGCCATGACTGCGCAAGTGATGGGGACCCCTCCACCGCCTCCTTCTGCAAGCAGGAGGGGCTACTCCGAGCCACTCCTGAGGAGCCCCGTGTGTCTGTGCCCGGTGTCACCCACTCCTACGCCAATGGGGGCTTCTGTGGTGATTGGCTTGATGCCTCCTCTCCTGCCAGCCCCTGTAGCGACTCAGATGATCTCCGTGATGACCAAGCACCAAGTGATCACCTTCAGGGGCCACCCCCCAAGCTTGTACCTGTCTCTGGCAAGCTGGAAGAGGTGGGGGGGGGGCAGCAGTAGGGTGGGTGGGTGTGTGCTGCAGTCTTGACTTTCCACCCTGTGCCACACTGGGACTGTTGGCTCAGATATGTGAAATGGGGTCATATGGCCACACTTCTGGTGTCCCTGAGAAAGTGGCAATCCCTATGCTCTTAATGTCCCCAGGGTGTCTGGGGAGCTCACCTGGACACCCATGGAAAGGAGATGAAGTGGGTGGTGACTGGCCTCTGTATCCTTTGGAGTGTGAAGGCATCAGGGCTGGGGGCACCCACTGTAACATTTGTAAGCAGTCCTTTTTGGGGCTAATGGGTCCTCCCCATCCCCTCACTCTTCCCTCTTTTCTCGGCAGAATGTGGAGAAGACCCTAATCCGCCCCATGGCCTTCAAGCCAGTGGTATCCAAGCTTCGAAATGCCCAGCCAGGCACACGCCTAGGGCTCTCAGAGAGCCAGGTGAGCCTCACCCACTTGCTGGGTGCTGAGAAGCCTGGCTCTCTGAGCTGCCGTGCCAGCACCCTCTCGGACTCGGGGCGCAACTCCCTCTCTAGCCTGCCCACTTACAGCACGGGCTGCAGCCAGCACCCAGAGGTGGGTGCCCTGCCGACCACCCCCCATGGCCCCCTTGACCCTCTGGGGGGCTGCCGCCCCTCCAACTCGGACAGCGGGCGCTCATCCTCCAGCAAGAGCACAGGCTCGCTGAGCGGCCGGGGCCGCCCCTCCTCAGAGAGCGGCTCCTGCGGGCGCTCTCCGCTGCCTGGCGAGGAGGCCATGCTGGTGAGGGAGCTGGAGGACAAGCTGCGGGAGAGGGAGGCCGAGCTGCAGCTCCTGCGGGACAGCCTGGATGAGAACGAGGTGGCCATCTGCCAGGTATGTCCCTGGTGTCCTCATATCCTGTACCTGTACCCCTCCCTGGAGACAGGTGTCGACATAATCCTTGATAGGGTGTAGGGACCCACTTTGAGGACCCGTTACAGACCCTTGCAGAGGGATACATTTTCCTGTGGGTCTGGGTATGTGGGTTTTTCCCACCAGTTGGGTGGTCCTATGTAGTCCATGGGGGAGCCTTGTATGGCCCATGGGACCAGTTGTACAGACTGGGGTGCCTTATCTTGGGGTGCCTTTTTTTTAATGAACCTGGGACCTGTGGCTTCCACCTGCTTGTGATGGAGCTGGAGGAGCCCTATAGGCTCTGGGGGTGCTAACATGGGGGGCCTATGCGGAAGGATAGGAGAGCACAAAGAGGTGTGTACCGCCACATTGCACTCTTCCTCCAACCTTCCTCCATTTGGAGATGTGCTGCCCCCTCCCTGTGATGCCAATCTTGGAGATGGCAGGTGAAGTGGGAGGGTGCTGTGCTGCCCCCCAGCACCTGTGCATCCCCTGGCCCAGGTGTTTGAGGAGAAGCAGCGTCGGTGTGAGCAGGAGCTGGAGGGGCTGCGGCAGCGCTGTGCGGCCCAGGCGCGGCAGGCGGCCCACGCAGCACATCGTGGGCAGCAGGTCCTGCAGCTCCAGGTGCTGCAGTTGCAGCAGGAGAAGAAGCAGCTGCAGGAGGACTTGACCCAGCTGCTACAGGAGCATGAACTGCTGGAGCGTCGCTGTGCCTCCTTCCAGCGGGAGCGCACTGAGCTGGCACCCCGTCTGGAGGAGACTAAGTGGGAGGTGAGTCACCCAGCAGCACCAGGCATGTCAGGGGGCGCAGGCTGTGGCTGGGCAGTCCTGGCCGGCACCTGAACCCCATCATCCCCACAGGTGTGTCAGAAGTCTGGGGAGATCTCTCTGCTGAAGCAGCAGCTGAAGGAAGCACAGGCAGAGCTGGCGCAGCGGGGTGCCGAGCTGCTGGGGCTGCGGGCTCAGCTGCGGGAGGCACGGGTGCAGCTGCAGGCGGGCGAGCGGCGGGCGCAGGGGCTGCAGGAGGCTGCCCGCCTCAAGGTGCTGGAGCTGGAGGTCTGTGCCAATGAACTGCAGCGCCGCAAGAGCGAGGCTGACCTCTTCCGCGCCAAAGCCGGCCGGCTCGAGCAGGAGGTGGTGGGGCTGCGGGAAGCTGCCCGCGGGCGATGCCCACCAGGCACTGGTGAAGGGTGCCCCCCGCCTGGGGAAGGATGCCCCCCAGCCAGCGAGGAGCCCTGGGGCAGTGTGGGGCTGCGGCAGCAGCTGGAGCGGCTGCGGGCAGAGGTGGCCCTGGAGCGGCGGCGTGGGCAGGAGCAGCGGGATGCCTTCGAGCAGGAACGCAGCACGTGGCAGGGCGAGAAGGAGCGGGTCATCCGCTACCAGAAGCAGCTGCAATACAGCTACATCCAGATGTACCGGCGCAACCGGCGGCTTGAGCAGCGGCTCCAGCATCTCCGGCTTCAGGGCGAGGACCCCCTGCCCGAGCCCTGTGACCCACCCGACCTGCCCTTTGAGGAGATAACAGCCACTGAGATCTGAGATGCTGCCTGCCCTTGCCCCATGTGTGGAGGGCTGAAGGGGCCTCCAGCCCCTGTGATTTTGGGAGCTGTGAGGGGCCCCTGCTCTCCCCCAGCTCTGCAAACTGCAGCCACTGTGAAAGGGGCAGGGGAGACCACAGGTGCTGCCCCTCCCCAGCACTGAGGTCTTGGGGTGAGGATGTATCGGTGCCCACAGTGAGATGTGGGGTCAGATGGGTGCTGAGTCCTGGCCTTGGGGCCGCCCGGAACTGGTTTCTGCTGATCCTCTTAGCTCCTGGGGATTAGCAGCACTGGCTTCAGCCAGGGTCACCTTGGACAGAGGGAGGGCTGACTTGTCCCCTCCCTCTCATCCCTGCTGGCACTGTCACCCAGTCACTTGGCGTGTGCCCTGTCTCTGCCCATGCGAGCCTCCCTTATGCCCCTTTGTGTGTTTGTCAGGGAATTCGTTTCTGTGCCATTTTAAATAACTCTATTTTTATAGGACCTACCAAAACATATCAACCTCTTCCAGCTCACACTTCACCAGTCTGTGCCCCCTCACCCCTGCCACAGGGCAGCTTGCCCTCAGTGCCTTTCCCATGCTCTTGCCCCCCAGCATCCCTCTCTTTCCCCCCCAGAAAAGCCCATGCCTCTGTGATGCCCAGTCTGCTAGGGGAGAGGGGCATGGTGCTCCATGTGCCAGCTGGGGACACCCTGGGGACACCCCCAGGGATGGGCAGAGGTGAGGGGCCCCGCTGGATGCCTGTGGGGGGGTCAAACCAAAGGAAAAGTCTGGATGTGCCCAGCTGTGGCTTGGTCACCCCTGGCTCCAGGGGGGGATTTTTGTACTTTATTTCAGTCATGTCTCGTTCCCAGAGCCTGGCTCATCAGTGTACCACCCAGAAACAGCAATTAAAAACAAGCCCCTGGCTGTGTTTTTTTCAGGACTCTGTCTGCATGTCCAGAGCAGGGTCAGGGACTATCTGTCCTTCCCCTGTGTTGCCAGTGCTGCCCTCCCTTGGGTCCTGCAGTGGGCAGGTGCTCCATGCCCTTGGGGCAGGTCTGGCTCTCACCCTCTGGCTGCACTGAGACCAGCCACAGCTCAGTGCAGGAATGAGCCATCTGTCTCCTCTGGAACCCAGCATGGCTCCTGGAATAGGGGCTGCAGCATCACTCCGGCGGGGGTCCAGGCACCCGCACCACCAGCTCCATGGGCTCCTTGGCTTTGTTGCGGTAGGCCTGGCGGATGATGTCCACAGCCCTCTGGTGCGTGACATTCTGCAGGCTCTCCCCGTCCACCGACACCAGCTCCTGCCCGGCCTGGGTCCCAGAAGGGAAGGCCACAGGGTGAAGTGCAGCTACTTTTGGACTGCCAGAGGACTGCCAGCAAGCTAGTGGGCACCAGGGGATGGGAGTGTCTGGATATCTGCCCACCCCCTGGCATGTGCTTGGACCCCCATACCTTGAGGATGCCACTGAGGAAAGCAGCTCCACCAGGGAAGATCTTCTCAATCTTCACCACTGGCTGTGCCCTTGACTCAATACCACCAGAGATGCTGATCCCTGCAAGGGAACCATGAGACCCTCACACCTAGGTAGGCTGGGACCCCCACCCACTCCCAAGCATGGCACCACATTTCCCTGGCGAGCTGCACCTCTGTCTTGGCCTATATTGGTAGGTCCTACAGAGATGAGAGACTAGGGCAAGGATAGCTCTTCCCTCCCGTTCTCATTTTGGAGGAATGCTCTGGGGTTTGCCCCTTGCCAAGGGGGTGCCACCCATCCCACTGATGCTGGTGCCAGAAGGTCCTCACCCTACCCATGTGCCACCCACCCAGCGAGTGCTTCAGCTTGGAGAGGGTGACGGTGAGCAGATGATACTCTTCCTCCTCCTCTTCCTCCCTGCCAGCATCTTCAGGGCCATTGGCTGCCCCAGCCCTTGCCTCACCCCCTGGCCCCCCAAAGAGAGGGGCAAGAGGAGGCCGTGCCCGCTGGGGCTTCCCCAGCACTTCAGCTTCTCTGCTGGGCGCTGTCCTGGGGGGTTCCTTGTGCCAGGTGGCCCGGGGGCTGCGAGAGTGCCCACGGCCCTTCCCAGGGGAGGGCTCAGCCAGAAGCCAGTTTGGGGGCTGAGGGCCCAGGGTGGGCAGGGGCCGGCTGGTGGAGGCGTAGGCATCCACTGGCACGTCAGGGAGTGGGGTGTAGGTGCGGGGGTGAGGCCGGCGGGGGCTGGGGGAGGCTCTTGGACGGGCTGGGCTCGCCTGCTGCTCCCCTGCTTCCTCTGGCTCTGGGGTCCCTGCTGGCTTCAGCAGGAATCCACCGCGATAGTCTGCAATGAGAAGGGCTCAAGAATCTCTCCAGGGACCCACAGCCCTGCTCCCTGGGACTCCTGCCACGCTGGCCTCCCATGAGTACCCCAAAGCCCCGGGTCCTTTGCCACCTAGGGCCCCCCTCATCTAGAGACCCCTAGACACCCCAGTTGTCTGCAAGCACTCCCTGTCCCCCTCCCCAAGAACCCCAACGCTCAAGATCCACAGATTGTGCTGCTCCCAGTCTTCCCAACACCCATGGATGCCAGATGCCTTCTTCCCTGGGACCCCCTGCACTCAGGTATCCCAGCCCCCTTTCTCCTCCCCCAAACTCTCTTCACCCTGTCGCCACTGTGCAGCATGGTGTCCAAGCAGACCCTACAGGTGGCACTTACCAGGCACTGGTGTGATGAGGTGTCTTTTGGGGGGGGCGTCATGGTGGGCCGGGCGGAGGGCAGGTGAGCGCACTGCAGTCAGTGAGAACCCCCAGTCACCTCCTGAGCTGCACCCACCCTTGACCACTACCTGCCCCAAGTCAAGGTCCCTGGGGGGCTGGGATCTACCTGAGCGGCTCTTTAGGGCATCAAAGGCTTCCAGCTCCAGCGGCATCACCATGCTATCAAACCTGCCCAGGTCTGTGGGGGCCACCACGCTCCTGACAAGGCAAAAAGGTGGGGACAGATTGGAGCAGCTTCTGGGGTGGAGTGTGATTAGGGCTGAGGAGCATGTGTGAGGCTCCACTTCAATCACATCAGGATGGGCAGTTCTGGGGTTCCCAGATATTTCCTAGCAGCACTCGCCTCACGTCCCGTAGCAGCAGGACCTTCTCAGGCCGGTCTAGGATGGCCAGGAGTGGCCGCACCAAATCCTCCACGCTGCCCTCGTGCAGGTACTGCGGGCACAGGAGGGAGATCAGTGGGTGCCCCCCTCACCCGTTCCTTGGTTTACCTCCCAGAGTTAAGCATGCCCCCAGGATGCAGGAGCTTTCCAGGGACAAGGGCAGGGCGGCAGCGCACCCTGCCTTCTGTGCGTACCCGGGAGCAGTGGCGGAGCACGGCCGTCACCTCATCGGGGCTGAGGAGACGTGCAGCTGTGTCCTTGATGCGCGGGAGCCGGGCCTCAGGGTCGCTGCCATTGGACTGCATGGTGGCGATGCCCATGGGGCTCAGGATGCTGGCACGCCGGCTTTTCTCTGGGAAGGCACAACAAGGAGGGGTGGCCAGCGGGGCAAAGACTGCCCCAGCCAGCCCAGAGAGTTCCCCTCTCCCCTACCCCAGCAGCTCACTCCACACCAGAGTGGGACAAACGCAAGCAGTGCAGGGCCAGGCGCATGCAGAGCCTGCCCACACCCCCCCCCCCCAGGCACACAGGCACCCCCGTTACCCCGCCTCAGGCTCCGGATGACAAACTTCTGCACAGCGCCTACTGCAAGGGAGATGGAAAGTGGTGAGTGCCCAGGGCAGACAGCAGCATCACTGCCCATTGTCAAAACGGCGTGCTTGGGGAACCCCTCCCTATGCTCCCTTCATGCCAGGGATGCCACAACAGGCCCACAGAAGGGGGAACAATCCCAGGCTGAGTCCCTCTCTGCCCTGTCACCCAGGCTGATACCTCTGTCCCCGTCAGAGCGCCCTGGGGACTTGGAGCGTGCCCGGCGATCAGAGCCAGGGGCCTCCTGGCTGGGGGGGGCCCAGCTCTGGCTGGTGGCACGGCCCCCCTTGAAAAAGAGGTTGACAAGGGTCTTGGAGCGGTGCAATCCTGGGGTAGCCCCCCGTGCCCCTTGTCCCTCTGGCTTCTCCTTCTTCCGCTTCTCCTCTGTGGATAGAGAGAAGGGGCTGTTGGAGTGGAGAGATGAGGGGATGCCACCTCAAAACTTGTCTGGGGGCACAGAACTTTGGGGAGGGGCTATTGGGAGACACTGACTGGAAAAGAGTCCTTCTGTGGGGTGCAGTGGATCACCATGGGCCATGGGGCTGAGCTTTGGGGTGCGTGGGAAAGCCCAGGGACAGAGTTTGGGCTATGTGGGGTTATAGGATGCTCAGGACTGGTGGCCAGGGGGCCATATGGGCTGTAGGGTGCCTGGGTAGGGACCTAGATGTTTGCTATAGGAAGCCCAGGAGTGGGGGGCAGGTATCTATGTGTGTCAGGGACTATAGGATGCTTGAGTGGGAGACAGGTTCTCCACATGGGGCAGGGCCTGAGCTGTGGGACTCCCAGGGTTGGGTGTGCAGATTTGGAAGGGGACCTCAGCCAGGGTTCAGTCCCACGTGTGGGGCTGTGCTCCAGTGCGTACCTGCGACAGTGAGGTCACTCTGGGAGCGTGTAATGGGCTGCCGTGGCCGGCTCAGCGCCAGCAGAAGCGCCGTCTTGGGTGAGTGGGTGAAGGTGCGGCGTGGGTGGGTGCCGGGGGTCTCGCGGGTGCCCTGGCCGCGGATGGCCGTGTCCCGCAGCAGCTCAGGGGGCCGCACTGTGCGCCGTGTCTCTGGCAGCCCCTCAGTGGCTGGCTCGGTCTGCATGGCTCGCTCAGCACGTTCCCGCACCCAGCCCCGCCGTGGCCCGTCCTCTGTGGAGATTGCCACATCCACGGTGCGGGCTGGGGGCACTGGGGCAGCTGCCCCCAGCCCATTCACCGCCCCTGGTGCTGGTCCTGAGGAGTAGGAGGAGATGGAGGAGCTGGTTTCCGAGGTCTGAGCCAGCTGTTGCAGCTGCCCGTTGGTCACTGCAAAGACAGAGCAGGGACACACTGTGACACACTGTGGGCCACCTAGAGCTCCATGTCCCTCCCAAAGACAGCAGACATGTGGGGAACCCACAGGACCATGGGGACCTGTGGACTACTGGCCATTGCATAGGGATCATCATGTCCTCTCCAAGAAAGCAGGCATGTAGGATGCTGTGGGATCACAGGGACCCCAAGGCTTCTGGCCATGGCAGGGGGCTCTTCATGCCACCTCCAAGGACAGGGGACAGCTGTGACTTTGCAAGTCCATCAGGCCTGTGGGTAAGCTAACAGTGGCACAGGGAGCTCCCTGCTCCCTCCAAGGCCTTGGGACCCCACGGCATGCAGACCTTCTCCCTCCCTACAGTGGTCAGACATCACACGCATAGGAGCCCCAGCCCCACCATGCCCCAGCCCAGTGCCCCTGCCAGTACCCACACGGCACCGCCCTTACAGCGACTGAGCCAGCAGTACTCGGCCACCAACTCCTTGTAGGCAGGGAACCGGCCTGTCTCCTAGGCACAGGGGGAGAGGACAAGGGGGTCAGTGCCTGCTGGCTGCCC
The DNA here is from genome assembly GCF_022539315.1 of Serinus canaria. Lineage (NCBI taxonomy): Eukaryota > Metazoa > Chordata > Aves > Passeriformes > Fringillidae > Serinus > Serinus canaria. The sequence goes on along the minus strand of NC_066320.1, from coordinate 22,303,506 downwards.
CGGCGAACTCGATCTGGTGCCAGCCATGAATAATGCATCCCCCCCTCCCACCCGCCTGAAACCCAACCAGCCAACAGCTGCACCAGCCCCCGGTACTGGGCTGAGCAGGAGCAGTGCCAGTGAAGGGACATGCCAACCCCTGCCTCACCCGAGGGTCCATGGGGCAGGGCGTGGGTACCTTGATCGTCAGCATGATGTGGGTCTGCCCCTTGAGCACCTCCACTGCCTTGCTATGGCTTATGTCTTCAAACTTGACTCCATTGGCTGCAAGGACTTGGTCTCCCACCCGAATGCCGTTTTGCTCCGCCAGCCCTCCAGGGTCCACCCTAGGGAAGCAGGGGGGCAGGATGGGGCCAAGCCCTTGCTGGAGTCCTGCTCCTGCCCCACGCATTCACTTGGGTGGCCCCGTGGCTCAGCACCCATGGTGGTAATGCCCACAGTGTTCTGACAGTGTGGGGGCTCAGCCAGAGAGGAGAGGCTGAGCCACAGCATGGGCACAGCAGAGATTAGGGTGTCACAACCCCTTCATGCCCCAGGGCAGCCGTACTTGGAGACGTAGATGCCGAGGCCGAACTCTCTGCCACCGCGGATGTTGAAGCCCAGGCAGTAGTCATCAGAGGTGGTGTAGAGATGGACGATGCGCCGCAGACCGTCCTCGGAGCCACTCTCTGATGGTGTCGAGCCGCTCTTCTCTACTACCAGGCGCCTGTTCACCACATCCACCCTGGAGCATGGGTACAGTGTAGGTAGTCTCAAGGATTTGGCTCTTGTCCTCCAGCAGGATCAGATAGTTGGTGGCACCCAGCGGAGGAGAGTGATGGGGATGGGGGATGTTTAGGATGGGGCTTGCACCCACCCTACCTGCTCCAGACCTTCCTATCCCATCCTCTAACCCCCTCTGGTCTCTCCCCATCTTTGCCAGAGATTTCTGATGCCACTTTACCCTGGGGTCCCCCAGGGAGCCTCCCTGTTGCCCAGAATCCCTCATCAACCTCCTCCAGCATGCCCTTCATGGGGTTGGGTTTTGGGGCGCTGGCATGGGAGATGCCCTGCTTACCATGCTGTCTTCTCCTTGGAGAACTTGATTCCTGGCACACGGCCCATCCGCCGGACCACCATGCGGAGGCGGTTGTTGCCGGTGAGGACCTTGACAGCACTGCTCATTGTGATGTTCTCCAGACTCACACTGTTCACCTCTGTGATCTTGTCGCCAACACAAAGCCCGGCCTGCTCTACAGGGGACACATGGCTCATCTGGGCACCTGACCTGGTACTGATGCCCTTGTTTGACATCCCCTCCCTCAATGTCTCCTCAACCTGCTCTGAACCCCTTGGGAACAGAGGCAGGGGTGCCTGACAGCTGCACTGAGTGGCTTGTCACCTTGCTGTGGCTTGGGGATGGAGCTCAGAGTCATTGGCACAGGGCTGTCTACTCCTATGTCCTGCCCTTCGCTTTGGGCAGCCTGCAAATCTTACGGCCAAAGACAGCAGGGAGCAAATGGTGGCTTTCCACCATGAAGGGCGGCATTGTTGCTGTGATCCCATGTCACTGGGAGCTCCTTGAGAGGGTCTTGCTGGCATATGCCTGGTGTCCCTCACCCTGACCCTCTTACCAGCAGTGCTGCCCTCCTCCACTTTGCTGACAAAGATGCCCAACCCATGCTCGGAGCCGCCACGGACGCTGAAGCCCAGTTTGCCGTCCACGCTCTTCTCCACTGTGATGGCATTGATGACATCACTCTCATTGCTGCTGGCTGTGGGGACAGGGGAGCAGATGAGTCACACATGCTCTGTGTGCAATGGCAAGGGGTGTCTCTCTCCCTGGAAACATCCCCAGGCCCAGGACAGCCCTCCCTGCCCCTAGACCCAGGGAATTCAGCCACTGGGGCCCTCCTGGCTATGGGGGTGGGCAGGGGGCCGGGACACCCCACACACCTTCGATGGGGGCATTGATGAGGATGACACGGCCCATGGGGGAGGCGGCACGGCTGCTCCGGGTGGTCCCATTGAGCAGGCGGCTCTGCTTGCTGAGGAGGTAGCCGGGAGCCAGGCTGGCTTCGCTGCTGGAGCTCCGCGAGCGGCTGCCTGTCGTCATCCCCGACAGCACCGCGTCCCAGTCCTGGGCCATGGTGGCGCTGGGCACGCCGGCGTCCTGGCGTCTGGCTCAGGGCTGGCTGCGTCCTCACAGGGCCAGGGCTGCCCGTCAGCCAGCAGGGGACATGGCATAGTCCAGAAGCACATGCCCGGGCTTGGGCACCGCTCTTTTTTAGCAGTGCAATGCTGGGGGCAGCTGGCCCGGGCACTCGCCGCTGGCAAGACAGGTCCCAGGCACTGCAGCACAGCCTGGAGGGACAAGGAGCTTTGTGAACCCCTCTCCAGCCTGATCCCTTCCCGTCCTACCCTGTCCCAAGGATCAAACTGTCACATAGCTCCTGGGTACTACCATGGGGGTGTGGGCACAGGCTGCCCTGCCCTGGGGTAAGGATGCTGGGGTGAAAGGGAGCTCTCCCTCGCAGCATAAATCTGGAACAGGGGATGCAAAGGGGCTTTACTTGACAAATCGCACAAATCCGGAAAGGCTCCAGAGAGGGGAGACGGGGACATCAGCTTTATGCTACAGAGCAGGACCTGATCTTTCTGGCCATTTCCCATCCTCCCTGGAGCCACTCGGAATTCCCAACGCCATGCGGATGGAGATGGGTGCACCAGTGCCCAAGGCAGTTCCCGCGGGGATTTTCCAGGCGTGGGTGAAACGCCACCACGGTGCCCCCCCCTTCATTCCCCGCTCGCCCCAGCCTGACCTCAATAAATAAGTGATGGCCCCGGCAGCGGGGACACGCCGGTATCCCCGCCGCTGCCAGCCCCCCACAGCGCCCACCCATTACCCCCCGCCAGCATCAGACGCTAGTGCCCCCTCCCCGAAGGGGCGCAGGGGACCCCCTACCGCCGTCCCTCCCTCCCCCCCGCCCCGTGCCCTCCTCACCTGTCCCCATGGTGCCACCTGCGAAAGAGACACCTGGCAGCAGCGCGGGGGGGAAGGCGAGGCCGGGGGGCAGTACCGCCTCCTGCCCCCCCGGCCGCGGGGATTGGCTTTCCCTGTGGGACCGGAGAGGCCATCGGGCGCGGGAGCTGTCAATCGAGAGCGGCCGGGGCTGGCCTTGCAGCTGGCGGGGGGGGGGCAGTCCCATGGGTGTCCCCCGCGCGGCGGTCCGGGGGCGCGACCCCCGGCGAGGCTGAGTGTGGCAAGGTATGTGGCGTCCCCCCTGACCTCCTCCCTTAGCGCAGAGCATCCCGGGGGCACACAGGGGAAACTGAGGCACGGTCAGGGGAGGAGGGGTGTCGCGTCCCTCCGCTTCGCTCACTCCGGTGATGCGAGCCGGTATCCCCTCGTGTCCCCCTTCCCGGGGGGCATCGCCTCCAGTCCGGGCCGGCCGTGACCCCCCGGCGGGGCCCGGCGCCGCCAGCGCGAACCCGACACCGCGGCGGTTTCAGGTGATGCGCGGCGGCCGCGGGGACTGCGGGGGGGCTGCGGGCGGGCGGCGGGGGCGGGGGCCGGGCGCGGGGGGGCCGCCCCGACACCGCCGGGGTGAGGGGCTGGGGGGGCACGGCCGGCGTGGGGACACGCACCCACATGCACACACACCCCATGCACCCGCACGTCCACGGCATGCGTGTACGTGCCCTTGCGCGCACTCACAGACACCCGCGGAGCGCCGCACACGCGTGGACGTGGCCCCGCTCACACGCGCGTGTCCCGGCACGCACCGCCCCACGCACGAGCCGGCGCCCACTCCCGCGGAGGCGCGATCCCCGCGCGCTCCGGCGCAACAAACGTGACACGCGTGGCCGCCAACGCGGCGCGTGCGAGCGCGGCGCTACGGACACGCGGGCATCGAGACCCCGGGGACACGCGCCCGGCTGACACGGGGACACGCGGAAACGCGCACGTGAACACCCACGTGCAAACACGCGCGCACGAGCACCCGAGCGAGCGAAGCCGAGCCGACGCGCGAGCACACGCGCGCGGTCACGGGCAGGCGCGTGCACGCCCACGGGCACGCCCACACAAGCGCGGGAGGGCCGCGGGCACCGCGTGTGGCTCGGCACGTACCGCTCCCCCCGCCGCCGGCCCCGGTCACGCGTGGTCCCCGCCGCCCCCCGCGCGCCGCCCTCCCCGTCCCGCCCCGCCCGCCCGGCGCGGGGCCGCCCACCCGTGACGAGGCCACACGTCAGCGCGCGCAGGGGCGGGAGTGGGGCGGTGGCTGCGGTGACGGCGGCGCGGGCACGGCGGTCGCTGTCGCGGGAGCCGTGAGTGCGGGGGGTGCCCTGAGTCCCTGTGCACGGGGGGTCACGCGTGGCGGGAGGGATGCTCGGCGCGGGAAGGAAGGAAGGAGAGTCCCGCTTCCCTCGGGGCAGGGCGGGTGTGGAAATAGAGCCGCGTCGGGTGTGTCTGTGCCTTGCCGGGAGGGACATTCCTCCTTCCAGTGCCCTTCCTCACTCCGCTCTCCCGGTGCTGGCAGCAGCTGTGGCCCCTAAATGGTGGGTCCCTGTCCCCTCCTCTGTGGCCGCGGTGCTCTGCTGGGGTGGGGGTCCCTGATTCCTGGTGGCTGGTGTGGGCAAGGTCGGGGGTTTCTCTTCGGCGCATTGCAAGGTGCAGTCCCATTACAGGTCGCACCACCCACAAACTGCTTCATGTGCTGGGAGGGCTCAGGAGTCGCTGCTGAGCTCCTTCACAAAGGGGCTTCCTGTTCACCCCTTGTCCCCCCAGGCTGGGGGAGCACAGAGCTGCTGCTGCAGGGATGTGGGGGGGACACAGAGGCACCACAACCCATATAACCCTTTCATCTCCTGCCCTCCCAGAAGATGCCACCGTCCTTGCCTGCCACCATCAACATCCGGGAGCCCCGCTGGGACCAGAGCACCTTTCAGGGCCGGGCCAAGCACTTCTTCATGGTGACCGACCCCCGAAACCTGCTGCTCTCAGGGGCTACACTGGAGGAAGCCCGACGGGTGGTGGAGGACTACAGGTACCCACTGGGAGGGTGGATGTACGCTCAGCACTGCTCCCAGGCAGGAGCCATTCCCAGGAGTGGGAATAGAAGTGATGCTGGCCCCCCTGGCCAAAGCCCCCAAAACTGCCTGGCTGGTCCCTAAGGCATCTCCCAGCTGCCCCAAACAGTGTGGGGGAGCAGTTTGGCCATGTGTGCTGGCAGAGGGTCTTTCAACAGGTGTTACCCTTACCTGGCAGGGCAGGCACCGTACACCCTGGGCTGACGGAGGACCAGCTTTGGCGGGCGAAGTACATCTATGACTCGGCTTTCCACCCTGACACGGGCGAGAAGATGATCCTTGTGGGACGCATGTCCGCTCAGGTCCCCATGAACATGACCATCACTGGTTGCATGTTGACCTTCTACAGGTACCTGTCCACTCCTCACCTCAGGACCAAGAGGATGCCTGGAGGATCCTCCTGGCTCTGGGGTGAGGAGGGGACACTTGTCCCATACCCCACTCGTACTTGTGGTATAGGAGCATGGGTAACATCCCCCAGTGTCTCCAGCACCCTCCTCTCTCTGGCAGGACCACACCAGCTGTGCTGTTCTGGCAGTGGGTTAACCAGTCCTTCAATGCCATTGTCAACTACACCAACCGCAGCGGAGATGCACCCATCACCCCCAGGTGAGCATCTCTCTGATCAGGTCCTCGAGGCACGCCAAAACACCAGGGTGTGCCTTGCATAGCAGGGTACTGTAAGAGGGGACAATGGAGACCTGGTGAAGGCAGAGGTGGATGCCATTGGGGCTGTTAGGGTTAGTGGTAGAGCTGAGAGAGGAACCCAGACATCCTGATGCTCTTGAAGGGCATGCTGTTCCTTCCTTTGGAGGGGCAACTGGGATGGGAAGAACCTGGATTACTGGTGTCACTTCCTGCTCTTTCAGCCAGCTGGGGACAGCCTATGTGAGTGCAACCACGGGGGCAGTTGTCACAGCACTGGGACTCAAATCCCTCACCAAGGTAAGCTGATCCTTGGCCATCGCAACTGGGGGATGTAGACCCTCACCATGGGATCTCCCTGAGCTCTGAGCTGAGCAGGGGATTCACCTGGAGTGGGGGAGAAAATGAAGAAAAGGGGTTTGCTGAGGTTGCCCACACAAGGCAACTGCTCTCCCCAGTGATGGCTGTGGAGATGGCCTGTCCCTCCAGCCTTGCTCTGGATATATTTCCAGGCTTCTTTCACCCCTCAGCCTCTGTCCAGGCCTGGCAGGGGACCTGGGTCCCTCATACCCTTTGGTCTGTGCAGCTTTTACCAGCTGAGAGTTGCAGGGAAGGAGGGAACACTTTTCCTGCAGTAGGGCTGGGACACCCCAAGGTCTTGCAGGAAGACGGGGGCAGACCCAGGGACAGCCAGCTCTGCCCCCAGAACCTCTATGTGACGTTCTCCTGCTTTTCCTCCCAGCACTTGCCAGCCATCATCGGCCGGTACGTGCCTTTTGCGGCCGTGGCAGCTGCCAACTGCATCAACATCCCGCTGATGAGGCAGAGGTGAGCCCCTGAGGTGGGACAGGCTTGCCTCAGGGTTTGTAGGCAGTGGTGGGGAATGCAGGGACTTCCTTGCTGATCTTTAGCGTGGGGGGTTGGCTTGAGGGTACAAGCGCTTGGTTGCAACCCAGGGGGTTATTGGTCCCTGTACAGCCCTGTTGAGGACTGCTGCCAAATGTGAATGTGGCTCCAGCTGAGACCCCTCTGATTTATTGCGAGCCGGTGGACGGGGTACAGGAGGATGCCAGCCTCCCTTGGAGACATGTCCCTGTCCTGTGTCCTGATCCCCTCACCATTGTGCCCTGTGACCCCCTGACCCCCTGACCCCCTGTGTCCCTGCAGAGAGCTCAAGCTGGGGATCCCTGTCACTGATGAGAATGGGAACCGCCTGGGTGAATCCACAGCAGCAGCACAGAAGGCCATTTTCCAGGTGGTTGTGTCCCGTATTGGCATGGCAGCGCCAGCCATGGGTGAGTGTCTCTTCCTCCACCTGTGTTGGAAGATTGCAGCTGATCCCTGGCAGCGTGGGATGGGGTCCCACTGCTGGCAGGGAACTGTGAGCACTGGGAGCTCATCTCCTTCCTCCCTGCCTCAGCCATTCCGCCGGTGATCATGAACATGCTGGAGAAGAGAGCTTTCCTGAAGGTACCAGTGAACCTGGGATGGGCAGGTGGGCGTAAGGACACCCACCAAGCTTGGCACATTGTTGGCACCCCTCAGGGCTGGCACCCTATTGGGGAATAGTCACCTTCCTACCCTGTCCACCGCACTGACACACATCTTCTCCCTGTCTCTGGCAGCGGTACCCGTACCTGAATGCTCCCCTGCAGGTCAGCCTGGTGGGACTCTGGTAAGTCCTCCTGCCCCGATGGGGATCGCTGCCCTGGGCAGATACTGAGCCCAGGTGTATGGTACAGTGCTGCTGGGAACCCTGCTTGGCAGTGGGGGGAGAGAACTGCCCCAAAGTTTCCTGGGGGGATGCCAGAGCTTGGTCAGGCTAGTTGCACCCCAGGCAGATGGGGTGGGATATGAGGTTCTGGCGCCAGGAGTTGTCTTGCTTCATCTTGGTGTCTCTCAAGCCTGCCATGGGCTCCTACTCAGCACTGCTGTTCCCCCACATCATTGGGGGACAGACATTGCCCCTCCTCAGGAGAAAAATGCAGAGTCTGGAGCTTGGAGAGCGCATCTCTGTAGCCCTTTCCTGGCTGAACACCTGGCACAGCTCTGGCCTGCCTCATTGCTGCTCTGGGATCAGGCCATGGGTGGGTTTGGGTGATTTATGCAGCCCAGCTTCACCTTTCCATGTCTTTCCTTTGCAGTTTGGTGTTTGCCACCCCGTTGTGCTGTGCACTCTTCCCACAGAAAAGGTACAGACGGGCACTTTGCCTGCACGTGTGGCTCCTGTGTGGGATGGGGGTGCTCTCTGACTCCGAAAAGATTCTCTTGCTTTTTGAGCAGTCAGGGGCTTAAACCAGTGCACACATATCTCTGTGCACAGGTAGCAGTGCAGACCCAAGGGTCTGTGCTGGGCCATGGGGACAGCCTCCCCATGGGGTGCAGAAGGTATTTTCCAGCCTGAGGCCACTGCTGGCTATACCCCTCCATCCTCTGTATCCGTGTTTCCTCTACAGCTCAATGCCGGTGAGCAGCCTGGAGCCTGAAGTCCGAGATCAGATCCGGAAGAAAGATCCATGGCTGGAGACTGTCTACTTCAACAAAGGGCTCTGAGCAGGTCCTGGGGTGGCCTGGATGTGCCCCATGGAGCTGCCAGGCCAGCGCATTGCTGAGCTTTGCCCTTTGGATCCCCTTGGGGCTGCTGCTGCTTTCCCTTGGCCGTTGTGTTTCCATAGGTCCCGGGGGCTCAGCCCTGCTTCCCAGGGTGCCTGCAGGCATGCAGCACCACGCCAAACCCTGTCCCCGTGCCCGGCTCAGCCCTGCTCTGGGGACCTCCTGGCTGGCACCCTGGTGCACTCCTTCTCTCTGCGTGTGCCTGTGGCTCTGTGCAGTGCACAGGAAAGTGCAGGCAGCAACACCAAGACCTTGTGAGCTGTGGTGGAAGGAAAAACGAAAGTGAGATGAGGAAGAAAATGGTGTCCTTCCTCAAGAAAAAGCTGCTCCCCAGCTTTAGGAGGCAGCAGAGAATCAGCAATTGAAGGTAGAGTACCTCTGCAGGCACCCTACAGTGCCCAGCAGTTCAGCAGCTGGTACCTGGGGATGGCAGAGCAGCTTTGGAGAGGAAAACTCCCCATACCCAAAATAGCTGGGGATGAGTGATCAATTGCATATAGTGGCTGGAACTCAGAGCGGGGGGCTCTCCCAGCCCAGGCGTGTGCTCCCAGCTCACCTTCTGCTCTCCTCCAGGCTGCTCTGGGGATTTAATCTGGCTTTCTGCTGCTTCCATCCCCAGAGCAAATGGCACATTTTAATCCCAGTAGAGTCTTGGTTTTTATTCTCATTTTAATGCCATCTGTGTTCAGGGCTGGGCTTCCCCTGAGGGGTTACTCTACCCCCTCCTGGAGTGCTTGCTTTCAGGTGGACCTTCTCAAATAGCTCTAAGTGCACTGTGGTTTCCTCTAGATATTTTTGATATACGTATAATGTACCTATATATACCAAACAATAAAGGCAGATTGTTTATACAAAACCAACAGCAAGAGAAGTGTGCTGCTCCCTAATTTGTATATGGTGGAAAGGGTCTGCTACTGGGGTGAGGATGGGAGCAGGAGAGAGGGGCAGGCTGGCTTTTGGGGTGCCTCTGCACCCCCTGGGGCTGGGTTCTGCTTTCCAGCCCACTGCCTTTGCAGCAGCTCTGTCTGGCCTGTCATGTGTTGAAGCTTATCCAGCTGTCAGGAGGGTTTTTTTTAGTACAGTCGGCTTTGGACCTCGCCGCTGCGCAGAGAGCTTTGCTAAGCTGCTGCCCTGGATGCTTCTGGTTTGGAGAGGCCAGAGCGTCACCCTGGCTCTGCCCACACTCACACCCCCTCTTGCAGCCTGCTCACAGGACAACTCTGGCCCTGCTCCTATGTCTTCCCTGCAGAACTATTTTTACCCCGCTTTCTATGAACAGCTATCAGAGAGCACATTGCAGAGCACATCACTGCTGTCGCAGGACCCTGGCAAGCCTGCAGGCAGCAACTGCCTCCCCCTCAGATTTCTGTCTGACAAGGCAATCAGAAAGAGCAATGGATGTCCAGCCAGAGAGAGGAGGAATGGAGGCAACCATGCTCTGCAGTGCCCCATGCTGAAGGAGGGAGTGAGACCGCTGCAAAGGCCGGGATAGGCAGATACAGCAGTGACGAGACAAGAGCCAGGCAGCCCAAAGCCACCCTGTGCCACAGCTTCCACAGCTGGCAGGGGCTGGCAGAGGCCAGGCTTGAGCTGCTCCCCTCAAGGGGCACCCAGGACAACACCTGCACCCAGCAACTGCCCAGGGTGGGGAAGTGAGTGAATTGGGACAGGCACATCACGGGTCTGTCTCCCTCCTTCTCCCGGCCCTGGAATATTGCAAATATCTCCCCTGAGCCAGCCATTGGCAGCTTATAAATAATGCAGACCCTTGCCGTGCAATAAGGGCTTGTCAGTAGCTATTCTGCTCTCATAAATTAAAGATGAAAAGGTACAAGGCTCTTGCCAGAAAAATGAAGACAAATTTTTAATAGCTTGCCAAGGCACAGGGAGCTGGAGCGCTCAGGAAAAATGAATTACGTTTTTATTATGTGTTTTATTGTGGTATAATTGAACGGGATTATCTAAGAATACAATATATTTCCAGAGCAGTGTAAAGAAAACAAAAATAATGATGACACCTGCCTCCTCCCACACACCCCTCCCGGCTTTGCAGGGACACCCTCCTTGTGTGTGCTGGCCAGGAGCTGCTGGTGGCCACAAGAGGCAGAGACGGAAATGGGAGGGCCATGGGATCAGAGACACAGATGCTTGGGGTGGCTGGGTCTGGCCGGGCCGAGTCTGCGCTAACTCTAAGAGACCTCCAAGATCCATGAGCCTGGGATACAGGGCAGTGTGGTGTGGCACACAGAGCCACTGAGTGTCTTTCATCTGTCACCTGCTTTCATTCCATCCCTGAGATCATCTTTGGTCTGCCCCACACCTGCACAAGCTGGCACCACTAGGCAGAGACATGAAAAACCAAGTACTGGAATGTTGCAGGTCTGAGCTGCTCAGCTACGGTGTCTGCTCTCTCCTGGAGCCAGCAGTGGTGCAGATTCAGCCACTTCACCACACTAGGGGGAACTGGGGATTCCCCTAAGTGGGAAAGAGAAATCTTACTTGGCCAGTGAGTTCTAGGGTGTTGACGAGCCCAAAAGGGACACTGCTGCCTCTGCAGGGGAGCGCAGGATGCAGTAGTGAAGGCAGGGGAGCAAGGATGCTCAGTACCTTCCCGAGCTGGCTCATCACAAAGGTCAAGAGCCAGTCCCAGAAAGAGAGCAGCTGGATGTCCCCAGGGGTGCTGGGGGTGCTGGGCGGCACTGGGCTGGGGACATCGATTGGTCCCTGGCATTTTTAATGAGCTGCCCGACCACATGCTTTAACCTTGCCCATAATGAGGGCGAGCAGCAGCAATTCCTACCGCCTCAGCCGGCTCCCCCAGCCTTAATGAGCTAATCAATACTTGTTCTCAGCTTAATTTCCAGCTAATTGCTCTTTAATGACGCCTGGAAACGGGCAGCCTCTTGCAGGGGGGAGCGGGCAGGCTACCCCTCTCCCCAGTGGCCGTCCCCAGTGGCAGCGGGTGCCGGGGTGCTGGCAGCGGGTCACCTTCCCTGGCTGCCTCCCAGCCCTGCTGGCATTCTGGAGGCTGGGGAAAGGGAGGGTGGCAAAGGCGGCAGCGGGCGCGGTGCTACTGAGCTGGCAGCACCCTCTGGAGCACCCACCCCGTCTGAGGGGGCCATGCAGCCCTGAGCACCAGGGCAGGCTGAACAGAGGATCCCATTGTCACAGGAGGATGTGCCTAAGCCCCTCAGGACATTACAGTGGTGAGGGCTCCCAGGCTCGGCTGATAGTGGGGCTTTTAGTGCGCAGAAGATAAGGGTGGTGGGGCTGAAGTGTGCATGCATTACTGCGGGCTCTGCAGCCCCCAGGTACGGAACCAGTGTCACCGCAAGGGGCCGGGGACGAGTCCAGCAGTGCCCTGGAGGTGGCAGCAGAGACCCCGCAGCCGCCACCCGCACCCGGGCCGGGGCAGCCCTGCGGGCCGGGCGGGACACGCAGGGCCCCGTTTGCCGCGGGCTGTGGGAGGAGCCGGGCGGGTCACGGGGCCGTGGAACCCGCTCTCATCCGGCACCGCAGTGTCAAAGTTGGCACGGTCGTGCCAGTCCGGGGACATCCCGGGAATGCAGCCCCCGCCGCCTTTCGGTTCCTGCCCCCGGGTTATTAGACTTGCGCTTGGATGGGGCTGGTGGAAAAACCTCAGGATTCCTGCCGGGATGGAGCTGAGCCGCGGCTCTTGCCGGGGACCCCGGGGCGTCCCTTTCCGTTCGGCGGTCGTGCCTCGGGGCCGGGTGACCCTGCACACAGCTGCAACCGCTTCCCCAAGAATTTGCTGACGGGTTGGTTCTTCAGAGGAATTTGGTCTGGAAAAGCCTGGAGAAACCTGAGCCTGGCTGCTTCCTAGAGCAGGTCCGGCCTGGCACGCAGGGGTGACCTGCCTGCTGCCCATGCCTTGTCCCCACAGTGGAACCCTGGAATGTGGCTGGGGCCCCTAGAGAACCACTCAGCCTTGGGTTGAACCACAGAGCCAGGCTGTTTAAGACTGTCAGACAGCAGGCAGCAGAGAGTGTATCTGATGTGAAATGAGAGAGATTTGGTTTATTACCAGAAGGAGACCCCCATGGCCCAGGCAGTGTGCCGGCAGCATTCTGTCCCAGGATCTCTAGTGACATGTGCTTCTGCTGTGACATAACCCACATTCTCAACCCCACCAGCCCAGCCCCAGTGCTGCTTGCCAGCCCTGCCTAACATGATGTACGTTGAGTCACTTGGCCTAGGACTTTTTTTTTTCCAGAGTGGATTTTTCCCTTGGCTTTGTCTGCCATAAACTCCAGATTGCTATGGGGTGTCTGCGGGGGGGTCAGTGGGGCCAGGGGCAGTGTGGTAACCCTTACTGAATGTGATGTGTTTCATTCTGATGGCAGAGCTCTGGAGGGATGCCAAGGATGTGGGCCTGCTTGGAGCACCCATGGACTCCTGGCTTCTATGGGACCATCACAACATGAGAAAACAGCGATGGGGAGCAACCCACCCGGAAGGGAGGAGGAGACTTCTGTGCTTTAGGCTCAGCCTTCAAAGCCCAGCTCCAGGAGCTTCACTGGGCTCATGAAAAGTGAGGAAAGAGAGATAACTAGCCAGCACTGGTAGGGAGCCAGGAATGCAGTTTACCCAAGTGCCAGGCCATGCAGGGCTGTGATCACCTTTTCCCCACAAAGCTGTAAAGCAACCTAAGCCACAAACCCCATTTGAGCCATGGCTGTGTTGATTGACTTCAGGTGTGATTGAGCAGAACTTGTTAAGCACAGGTTAGATCTTCCACCTCTCATTCATTGCTGCTACTGTCTATTAACACATTCAATAGTCTCATTAAGCAGGAGGTTTAATTGACTGCCACGTTTGAGCTCCATCTTGTTGAGCTGAGCTAAGCTGCCCTTGGCTTTCTGGGGCTGTATTCTGGTTGTATTCCTCCACAAGAGGACCTGCTCCTGCTCAGACCTGTGTTTGGATTTCACCTTTGGCCAAGGGATCTCCCCAGTTAGTGGCTGATGCTGCCATGATGCTCTGGTGAATTCAGCCACCCAGAGGCCCTGATAATCCCATGAAGATAAGACACACCAAGTGTTTGAGCCATGGCACATGGGAAGAGGAACCCTGTGTGAGAAAGGACAGCAGCAATGGGGCCTGTTCCCCCTTGCCGAGGGCAAGAGACACAAATAACCTGAAACACTGAAGGTCTGTTCTCAGCAGTGCCTGGGATTTAAGTGCTGGCTCTGTTTCTGTGCTGGCCAGGAGCTTTGTGATCAGGAGGTGGCATACAGGGCCAGGCTTGCTTCACTGCTTTGCCCCACTGTGTGGAGCAGGGGCAAGTGAAGGTGTGCAGGAATGCCTGAACATGCAAGTCCTTCATCCCAAAGTGGCAAGGGTGGTATGGCAGGGATAGCCCAGGAGGCTCAGCCCTCCTGTCTGAGGCTCAGCACTACAATCTGTCTCCTCTCTGCTCAGGCTCTGTCCCAGCATGTAGGAAAACCTCAGCCCTTCCTGAGTTTTTCCCTGCTCCCAAAACAGCTGCAGCCCCAGCTGCTCAGCAACTCGTGGATGCTGGACCTGAAAACTTGTGGCATGTGGTGACTGAACTCAATAGGTTGGACAAGGGGAGCCAGGGGGGGAGGCAGCCCTGAGCCAAGGGGCTGGGGGCCACAGAGGGGGAGTGGGACTTGAGGCTGAAGGCAGAGCTGGCAGGAAACCCCCCTCTGCAGCAGGGGGCTGGGGAGGGGAGCTTGGCCGGCAGAGGCAGATTTAAGGGGGCTGAAGCCTGCTGCATTTTCCATTCGTTAGACATGGCTGGACTCACAATGTGACTGAGTGAAAGCCCTGGAACCCAGAACAAATTTGCAGGAGGGTGTTGGAAAGCAAAAGCAGATTTTTGCAGCATGGTGAAGGAAACCAGATCCTTTGAGGGGTCCTACTTTGCTTGAGCTTCATGGGGGAACTAAATCCCACAAATTCCTTGCCTGGAGAGGAGCAGACTATGTGAATCCCCTCTGGCATGGCATCTGGAGCAAGACGCAAAGGCACGGTGTGTGTTTGCGCTGCAAAGGCAGGCTGCCTCCCCCACTCCTCAGTGCCAGTTCCAGAGGGAAACTGAGGCAGGGAGCAGCGAGGCAGCTTGCTGGGGAGGTCTGGAGCCCCAGTTCTGTACACATGGGTTTTGCACTGCTGTGGCAAGGAGCAGTCCCACCATTGCTCCAAATAGCTCCACTCCAGCCACGGGAGCACCGTGGTTTATACCCCAATACCCCCTTCACACGTGGCTCCTGGTGTGAGACGAGTGCAGACATTCCCAGGAGCTATCCCCCCATTTATTTGCTGCAGCTGCTCAACTTTTCAGTCTATGTTTCCCAGCCAAATTACAGCCTGAGAGACGCTTTTGACCACTTCCTTAGCCATTCCCTCCTCTGCCATCCACTTGTCCCCAAGGACTGCTGCCAACTTGGACTGCAAAGGAGGGACCCCAATCCCTTCTTGCCCCATGGATGGGGCAGAGCATCAGCCCAGGTGCCGCACACGACTGGGGTGATTCCAGCGGGGAGGTGTCGGTGCCAGGGAGCCGGAGCGGCAGAACCCCGGGGCCAGGCTGCGGTGCGTGGTGGGACCCCGGCAGGGAAGGGGTGCCAGCCAGCCCGTGTCCCGGTCCGGGGACGGGCCGCGGGCCCAGAGAGGGGCGGGGGGATTCACGTTTCGCTGACATCACGGCGGTGCTGGAGCGGCCGGGGGCCAGCAGCCCTGGGGGCCAGCAGCCCTGCCGCCACGGCCACTGCGCACCGGCGGCCCGCGGCACCGGCGCCTCCGGTAAGTGGCGGCTTATGGCGGGGTGGCTCCTGGGGGACCCCAAGGGACGTCGTGCCCCTTCCCAGCTCTCTTCCAGCACCCCCAGCGCCTGCACTCCAGACGTGCGGAGCCAGAGACCAACTTTGCAATTCCCCCGTACCCTTTCTCCGCCCCCCCCACCCCCATCCATCGGGGGATGGAGCCTCACTCCGTACAGACCGGTAGGGTGGGCTGCGGGAGGGCTCCGGCACTGGGACCCTCTGCCTCTTTCCACCCCTGGGGCGTCTGGTGGTGTATGGTAAAGGGGTCAAATCATCGCGGTTTTTTATCCGGGGGATGCATATATGTAACCCAGTATCCCTACCCCAGCTCTGGGCTGTGTGAGCCCCAAGAGTGGGGGTGTAGCTGCCGCTTGCCCTTCGGTGCTGTTCCCAGCGGGAGGGGAGGGGACTGCCTGTCTGCCTAGGTCCCCTCCCCGGCCCCCCTCGCTTATGCTGAGCCGCCCCGGGGCGAGGACCACAATTTCACCCATCTCAGGGAAGGCAGAGCGGGTATAACAGGGGGCAGGGAGGGATGTTCGCAAAGGGATTTGGTTCATTGTTACCCTCTCTGGGGACAGGCTCTGAGATGCCACGTTCCCCCCCCTCCCTACCCCCGGGAGAGATGGGAAGCCGGAGTAGAGCAGCTTCTTCCTTGCCTGAATAGGTAATGCAGTCTTGGAGTTTGGGGGCAGGGTCCCTGCTGTGCTGGTACACACTGATCACATTGGGTCTGTTGTCAGTCCAGTGGTTGCTCACCTGTGCACTGGGCTCCTCCATGCTCAGCTTCAGTTGCCTGTGTGATGACTGAGGGGGTCACAAAATCTTCTGGGGAGTGGACATTTGTTCCCCTGTTCAAGTAGGTGGTGACTAAAAAGAGGGGTTACAGCACAGGGAGGGAAGGAGAACAAAAGCCAGGCCTGAGTGGGAACATTCTCCTGACTTGGCTGCCTCCAGCACAGAAAGAGCACCTTGTCTGCAGGATCAGCCACTCCATTGTGCTTGCATACTGGTGAGAGAGGAAAAAAGGGTTTGCAACTCCTGCAAAGCAGTGGGGAAAGGAAAGGGGCTTGAGAGCAACTTTTTAATGGGACACCAGGAGCAGGGTATGAATGAGCTGAACATAATGTAGAACAGCCTGTCCAGTGCCCTGCTAGCCCTGTGGCTTCCCAGGGTGTGTTGGGGTCAGAGGAGGCTGGACTTTGCATGCTGGGCTGCCAAGGGAACAAGGATTAAACCTTATGGGCTGGGGTCATTGGCACTCTCTCTCCAGAAGACGCTCAGTGTCTCAGGACAGAAGCTGGCTGGGGAGCTCCAGGGTGCAAAGGCCATGACTGCAGGGCTGGGGGTGAGAGGGGCTGTGACCAACCCTCCTCTGCACATCATGCAGTGTTGCTGCTCAGAGCAAGCCAGCCAGGAGACAAAGGAGTGGGAGATACTTCCTGCACCAGTAACATGCTTTCTCCCTCCTCACAGGCCAGGATGGCTCCTCAGATCTAGACAGGGAGACCAGAGCAGTGCCAGAAATCCCCATCCAAGTGACAGTGGGACTGGGATAGAGGAGCTGCCGTGAGGATGTCCGAAGCCAAGCCCTTCAGCATCTCTTGCCTCATGCTTTCCTTGTTCTCCTTGCACTGGGCTTTTCTCCAGCTGGGCCAGGCTTTTCCCAGCACCTCTGACTACCTCCAGCGGGGCTGGCAGCGGCTGCTGGAGGAAGGGGAGGGCTGCACTGAGTGCCAGCCAGAGGAGTGCCCGACGCCACGCGGGTGCCTGGCAGGCACGGTGCGGGATGCCTGTGACTGTTGCTGGGAGTGTGCCAACCTGGAGGGACAGATCTGTGACCTGGACAACACCAACCACTTCTACGGCAAGTGTGGGGAGCACCTGGAGTGCCAGCTGGATGCCGGGGACCTGCGTCACGGAGAGGTGCCCGAGCCCCAGTGTGCCTGCCTCTCCCACCTGGCTCTCTGCGGCTCTGACGGCAAAACCTACGCCCAGATCTGCAAGTTCCTGGAGGCTGCCCATGCTCACCCCGACACCAACCTCACTGTGGCCCATGAAGGTCCCTGTGAGTCAGGTAGTAGCCCTGGAGCTGTGGGAAGAGCCAAGCAAGGGGGTCTGGCTTAACAGTTTCACCTGGCAGCAAAACCAGGGACAGGACTGTGCTGGGGGCTGCTCCCTGCAGTGCCAGGTTCCCACTAGTGCCCCCACCCTGCTGTGCTGGGGGAGCCCCTTGCAGATCCAGTGCTTGGAGAAATATGGGAGAAGCTTTGCCAAGAGGGAGTGGAGTTTATGGAAGCAACAAATCCTGCTGGAGCAGATGGGGAAGTTCCAGGGAATTGTTAGCGAATTCTTGGCGTTGGGGCTGGGTTCACACTGGCCTGCTGCTCCTGAGAAATGTGCCTGCCTCCTGCAAATAGAAACCAGGGTTGGTTTGGCTTGGCTGTGTGATTTCCATCTCCCATTTAAAACTCGGGTGGGGGTTGAGAGGGAACAGTCTAGCAGGAAGGCCATGCCCCATCCTGCCCAGCCCGGCACAGGTCACCCAGTGATGTCACTGCAGCCTGAGGGGTGTCAAGGTTGACCTTATTTTCTGTAGATCATCATCTGTTTTTCCAGGTATATCTGAAGGTGGAAACCCTTCCTTGAACTCTGGCTCATGCTATGGGCCAGATCATGGACCAGGTGTGTGTGAGGACAGTCCTCACTCTGTCCCTCCAGGGAAGGGATGTGGAACCTGGAGCTGTTGGCTCCATCTGGGACATGGGGACCTGCTGACTCCTTTCATTGCTGTCACGAGCCCTGTGTCAGAGCAGAGGCCTCACTTGGCTGGAAGCTCAACTACCTCATCCATCCTCACCAGCCTCAGGCTGGATGAGTGCCCCTTGGCCTTTCTCCCACAGGAGGAGCATGCTCCAATGGCTCAGGAGAGCTTTGTTTTGTAACATTGCTGTCATTGCACTCTTCCTGCTGCGTGTGTCTCCTGAGCATCACTGCATGGGCAGGGAAACACAGGCCAGCAGGGATGGCAACCCTCCATGGACTGGGGGTGTAGGGGAGGGAGCTCCCAGTCCCAGCTGTGAGGAGGGACCATGTCCTTGGGAAAGGTGGGGATCTGCCATGGGAGGGAGAGGAGACAGACATGGGAAGGGTCCCGGCATCTCTATGTGAACCAAATGCTGCTGCTCCAGAGACCTGCCCAAGAGAGTCTGTGGGACCTGCCAAGGGTGGGACCTCTTCTGAGTCCAACCTGCTCTCCTCTACCCCCCTCCCAGAGCCTCAGATCACCTCTCCTCCCTATGACACATGGAACATCACCGGGCAGGATGTCATCTTCGGCTGCGAGGTCTTTGCCTACCCCATGGCATCCATTGAGTGGAGGAAGGATGGCACGGAGATGCTGCTGCCTGGAGATGACCCCCACATCTCTGTCCAGGTGAGCCGTGTGCCCAGGGCATTGAAGACAACCCCAGAGTGACCCAGTGCTTCCCAGGGCTCATGGACAACCAGACCTGAGAGTGGTCATACTCTGGGAATGGCTAAGCCTGGCTGCCTGGGGATGAGAAGGGGTGACTGGAGGCTCTATAAGATGAGAACTAACTGAGCTAGGGCTGGTGTCTCAGTGGTAGGAGCCATCAGCATAGCTCTCTTCTGTCATTTCCTCTGGTATTTTTTGAACTTATTCATAGAGTCCTGAAGCAGGGAGTTTCCTACTTGCCTGCCTTTAGTTTGCTGTGTATGCTGGCTTCACTTGCAGTCTTGCTGGCAGGGCTGGAAAGAGAGAAGGAAAGAGGACTTCCCCAGTGCCTTACAGCCTGGGTTGTCCTCTGGTCCTACCAGCACACTCAGGCAGTTCCTACCCTTTTTTCCCATCAGCAGGGCTTCTCTCCCTGAGCTGGCAGGCCCAGGGGTCAGCATCCTGCCTGTGGCCAGCCCCAAATATAGCACCCAGCTGGGTGTACTTAGCTATTAGAGGGTGTGAGCAGAGGCAAAGGGGCCATGCACCTCAGCCAGGCACAAATGAGGAAGAAACTGTGGTAGGATGGATGGAGGGAGCCAGAGGAGCAGGTGGAACCTGCACCATGGCCCCCTTCTATCTTTCTGTCCTTCAGGCCTCCCCACAGCTTGTCACAGGGTCTGACTGAGGATCTTCACCCCAAAGACTACCCTGCCTGGCTGGAGGAAACTCTACTGTCCTCCACCCCTGGCCACCACACCATAATAGCAGCCTGCAAACACAGCTGCAGCCCAGCTGGGTCAGGAAAAGCTTATTTATTCCAGAGGATAAACAGAAAATAGCATGGTTGCTACCAGAGCAATCCTGGGACCTCAGTGCCTGCTGAAAGGGGACCGGGGCTCTGTGGCACAGACTCCCTCTTGCTTCTGCCACAAGTGCTGACAGAAATCCTCCCTTCTTGCAGTTCAGAGGTGGCCCCCAGAAATACGAGGTGACAGGCTGGCTCCAGATCCAGGGCGTGCGGGTGACGGATGAGGGCACGTACCGCTGCTTTGCCCGGAACAGGCTCGGGGAGGTGGTGGCACTGGCCAGCCTGACCGTCTTCACACCGGGTGAGCACCGCCTCCTTATCCCCCTGCTCTCATGGGGACGTGGGAACAGATGTTTGGGCACAGCACACCACTATGGCAGGAGCTGCTGGAGCACAGGGCTGTGCTGGGGATGCCCCTGAAAGCTGCTGTGCATGGTTTGGCTTTGGTCCTGGTGGGGAGGGGGACAGGCAAAGCAGGGTGGCAATGTCACATTGTCCTCATGCTGCCATTTCAGACCAACTCAACCTGACAGACTTCTCCCTGCTGAAGCCCCGCACGACACCTGAGGATTACAGGGACAGTGAGGAGGACTACTACTAGCCCAGAGATGGCATGTTCAGCTGCAGAGATCACCTTGCCCACAGCTACCCTTCCCTGGGGTTTGGGGACATCTCTGGACAAGCATCCTCTGGCCCAAAACTCCTTTTCTGAACAGTCCTGCCACAACAGCCTGTTTTTTGGGGTGGGGGACAGGGTGACACAACCTTTTGAGGTGCTGGGGGATGGGATATTGGCTGGTTGGCTAGGACTGGGACCAGGGACAGCTCTGCCTGGAGCAGGGTGAATCTGTCCTCTGGCACTCAGTGGAGACACAATGGCAGGTAGGACACGGTGGGGACAACTGTGTTGTGTGTGATGAGGACTTGGTGCTGGGGATGGAGGCAGCCTCCTTTGGGAGAGTGAGGCCAGGGTAGGGGCATTATGTCCTGTATGAATAATTTTTGGGGAAGCTGAGCAGAGAGCTGGGACCTGACTGTGATAACCAGCGTGTCACAGCCCCCACCCCCTCCATCTGCTCTGTATCCCCCAAGCACAGAGACATCCCAGCTTCTTCCCAGAACCCGAGGAACCTGCTGCCCAAACACCCTTCTCTTCTGTTTTGTTTTTAACAAGAAAAGTAGTGATTTGAGGAAACCAGGCACTTGTGGCATTCAGGGCTGTTTTTTCTCCAGCTGAACCACCCTTGTGGTCAGAAACACTTTGGCCTTTTTTTGACTGACTTAATTTTTCCCTTCCATGCCTTTGACTGACTTCATGCTTTCCTTTGTCATTTCAGTTGATGTTATTTAAAATATACATGTAGGTCAAAGCCAAGGCTGGCTGACTGTCCTGCATCCACAAGGATGATTATGGGGGTGAGGAAGGGTGCAAACACTGTGGATGCTTCTTTGTCCATTGTGGGGTGCTTGTGTTGAGGAGCCCTCCTGCACATCCCAGTGCTCACAGCTGGTCCTGGTGCAGATCCTGCCCTTCCCATCCCACCTGGGGATGGAGGTGCCCAGCAGACAATCTCCTGTGCAGTGGTGATGCATCAGCTCCAGTCACTGTACTCCCATGTACTTGGATCCCATCCCACTGCTGCCCATTTTCATTTTGGGGTCCCAAGTTCTGTGACACTGGGGTCTCCACCCAGGTGACCACAGCTCTGTCAGGTTGAAGCAGCTCTGTGACTAGCTGGTGAAGTAAAGGGGTGCTCCAGTTTCCACTGGAAATATTATATTAAAAAAAAACCCCACCTACCTCCCAGAGCTGGTGATTTAGAGCAAACTTTCATTTGGGTGAGCACAGGAGAAGCTCAGAACTGCACTGTGCTGTTCACTGCCCAGAAAGGGCTGTCAGGACCCTTCCTCTGGGCATTCTGGGGCTGAGCTCATATTTAAGGGGTGCTTTATCCCCCAAAGCAGCAGCATTTACTGGACTTCTGGTGCTCAAAAGCTCCATTTGGACCAAACCCCTCCCAGTTACTCAGTCCCAGCTCTGGGGAGGTCCAGAGCAGCGGCAGAGAGCCAGGCCCTGTGAGAGAGGAGCTGGCCAGACCCCAGGCAGGAGCAGGCAGGATGCAATAAGGCTGGTGGCTTGGGTCCCGTGCTACTCTCCCTTCACATGTTTTTTCTTTTCTTTTCTTCCTTTTTCTCTTGAGAGCTGGCTCAGATGACAATTATGGCACTGAAACCTGAACAAGCAAATAAAAGGGATTTGTCTGGAACTGGCAGCAGAGTAAAATTCCTGCAGACGGTGAGGCTGGGCCAGTTCTGGGCCCCTGCACCACAGCTTGACGGGGCACTGCTGCCCTGCCTGCTGGGGTGCCTACCCTTTCTGGCAGAAAACCCCTTCTCAGCCAGAGAAATGCAAAAGCCATTAATGCCTCAGCTTCTCCTTCCATCTAACAGCATAACAGAATCCTCCTGGGCTGCTCCATCAGAGTTGGAGGGTGTTCAGGAGGGACCAGGGACAGAAGTGTGCCATTGGCTTTTATTTTGCTTTTTTTGGGTGTAAAACATTCTTTCAGAGAAGCTGGGCCTTTTTTATCCATCCTGATCCCCTTCCTGTTTTGCACACAAATGAGCTGGTGGAACTGGGCCACACTCAGGCTGAGGCTGCCACGGGGAAATCCGAGAGCGTCCTGGAGCTTCAGCAGTCAAGAGCTGCTTGCTGGGCTCCCTGCCGCTGCCTGGGGCTGGCCCCCAGCCAGGGCTGCCATGCCAACCCTCCTCAGGGCCAGGCGTGCCCTGCTGTGTTGGCACAAACCCAGGTCGTGCCGGTGTGGGTGCAGCTTTGGTCTGGCTGGAGAGTGTCAGATGTGTCACACGCTCCATCCCTGGCTCTCCATGTGCTCTGCAGGACAATGGCCTGCCTGGGCAACTGCATTTGGGTCTCAGCCCTTGCCCCTCTCTGCTTCACACCCAGTGCCTTCATACCCTGTAGGCAGCTGGCAGGGGATGCTGGTGGTTCCTGCCTGGCAGGAAGAGCAGTGGGGATGTGGTGACAAAGAGAGGGGGGAATTTGATCAAAAGTTCTTGGCCAAAATTAACCAAACCAAGGGCTGTGTGTCCCAGACTCCTCAGATCCCACTGTCTGACTGGCAGGATGGAGCTCAGTCAGTATTTGGGCTCCATTCCCCCCAAGGTGAAGGGCAGCAGAGTGGCTCCAGGGGCACAGAGAGTGCTGGTGTCTCTTCATCCCAGCTCCCAGCCTTGCCTTTCCAGTCACTTAAAAATTAAAGAAGCCAATATTGCTGCATGGCTGGAATCGGTCACTGCCACAGAGCTTAATTGGGATTATTTGTTGGCTCTCAAAACATTTGGTCACCTCTGCTGCTAGCTGCTCAGACGTTTCCTGCAGCCCCTGCCCCAAGGAGGGGGCACTCCAGGCTCTGCAGATCCTGTTCTCAGCTCCAGGCACCCAGAGGGTCCCGGGCACCTGACCAAACCTGGTGTCCCTGTGGGTTCAGAGGGCGTGCAATGCATGCAGCACCAAATTCCTTTGCTGGCTGAAATTTGGTGCAAAAGTTGCTTTCTGGTTGCTTTCTGGGACAGAGGGAGCTGAACAGCTCCTGCCAGCCCAGCTGACTGCACTCAGAGCACCTGATCAGGTGAGCCCAGAGGTCAGGCTGATGTCAAGGACTAGGAGAGCTGGACTGGGAAGTGTTGACATGGCCACTGGCCCAGGCACAGCACCCACACCTCCTGGCCACCTGGGAGGAGCAGGGTGTGGGTACTTCCCGGGGCACCAGAGGTCACTGTGAGCCTGGGTACAAAAGATGGCTTGTCCTGCCAGGACCTAAAAGATCCTGGAGATCTGCACCCTCTGAGCAACTGCCAGCTGCAAGGTTTTGAAGTCTGCAGGGAAAACCCACCAAGTCTGGCAAGTTAATACACTCCTGTAACACAGACATGCTGCCCCCGTCCTTCCCTGCCCTTGGGGGTGCTGGGACCTGCCCCTGTCGGGGCCTGGGCAGGAGGCACATGGAATCATAGAGTAGTTTCAATTGGAAGGAACCTCAGAGGTCATTTAGTTTCAATGCCCCTGCCATGGGATCTTCCACTAGGCCAGGTTGCTCAGGGCCCCACCCAGCCTAGTCTTGAACACTTCCGGGGCTGGGGAGTCCACAACTTCTCTGGGCAACCTATGCTGGTTCCTCACCACCCTCCCAAAAAAAGAATTTCTTTCTAATATCCGACCTAAACTTACTCTCTTTCAGTTTAAAGTCATTCACCCTTTTTCTATCACTACATATCCTCGTCAAAAGTCCTTCTCCAGCTCTCTTATAGACCCTTCAGGTTCTGGAACATGCTTTAAGGTGTTCCTGGAGCCTTCTCTTCTTCAGCCTACTCTTCCTCAGACTCAACTCTCTCAGCCTGTCTCCAGCCCTCTCAGCATCTTCACGGCCCTCCTCAGTACTCGCTCCAACAGGTCCACATCTTTCTAATGCTGGGAGCCCCAGAGCTGGACACGGCACTCAGGTAGGGTCCCACAAAAGCAGAGTGGAGGGACAGAATCACCTCCCACAAACTACTGGCCGTGCTTTTTGTGGCGCACCCGCGCCTCCCCCCGGCGCGGGCCGGCCAGGGCGGCGATCAGCCGCTGCACAGTGCCACCTCCCGGCACAGCCACCCGGCCCGGCCCGGCCCGGCCACCGCGCTGGCAGCCTGCGCCGGGCCCTGCGCACCCCTGGAGCGCCCCGACCCTCAGATCCATCCATGCCTGCCCCTGGCAGACCCTCTGCCTTGCGGAGAGGGGTGATACAAGGGACATGAGTATGAACTGTCCTTCGGGATGGTCCCGGAGCCACAGCATCCTCCTGTCACTTGGGTGGCTGCCGCAGGCAGAGCTGGGACGAGGCAGAGCCTGGAGATGTTCAGCTGTAATCCTTGGGTGTCTGCGCTGAGCTAGGGCTGCAAAAGTGTGAACACCCCTCACGGACACCCTGACAATCCCCCCATACCATGGGCACCTCCCATGGGAGATCAGTGGCTTTGGCAGAGGCTCATTGAGCCTGAGCTGATCACTGGTCATGCCTGGATGGAAGCAGCATTGTAACCTCGCTCTGCAAACAGGTAAACTGAGGCACAAAGCAACTATGCATGGAGAACTCAACCAGAGCCAGAGAGACCTTCACAGCAGAGTGACCAGCTACTCCCAGGGCTTCTATCCCCAGCCTGTCCCCACCCCTGTTGGGAGTGGCATTTTTCCCCCTGTCTTCTGCACAGCACCTCTTCCCCCTGCTGTAGTGGCTCAGAGAGAAAATAAAACAGCAAGACGGCTTCCCTGCCTCCACCCAGCACTTATACTGCCCGATAAACAAAATGGAAATAAATCCTCCTGCGTTTGCAGCAAATAGGTCTCCATGGGGGGTTGCTTTCAATAATTCAAATGCTGTTGCAGAGCAGAGCCCACGCCAATGGGTTTTAATAAACACAGCCGTAATGTGACATGCAATTTATTATTAAGCTTAAAACAGGAAGCAAAGAGTTTAATAAAAGCACCAGGTTCCCTGTATCAGTCACAGCAAGTGGCGGGGTGCTGGCTGTGGGGGGAGGCTGGGCGAGCTGGCTGCAGGGACATGCAGAGCTGGGTTTGCTTTGCTGTGTGCCCCTCAATCTGGCACTGCAGGAATCCTGGGCAGTGCATGGAGATGTGAGCCAGACAGGGGAAATGGGGATTATTGCAAGGATTATTGTAAGGTGTGAAATGCTGCACCCTGTACATCTGCCCAGCCATCCAGGGAAGAGCTCTGCCCCACACTTGCTTGCAAGATCAGACTAAAGCCTTGGGTTCAATCCCTCTCTGCAAAACTTTCTCATCCACATCCCTTTCTAAGTCAGCTCCACTGGGGCAGCCCTTTTCTGCTCCACCCTTACCACCCCTGGGCTGCCTTCAAGAGGAGGCAGAGGGGAAAGCTGAGCCTCCTGGAGGCAGAGAGGATGTGCAAGGTGAGATGATGTGAGGCACGAGGAACAGCTGGTGCCTGGTGCTGCAGCAAGTATGTGTGCTGTCCACTGGGCTGCATGGGTGGCCCCTCCAGACATGGATTTGTTTAAGGGCTGGTGAAAAGTAAGAGCTTGTCAGGGAGGTGGCTCAGCTGAGGTGGCTCGACAGGTCCAGGTGTCTGGAGGCACCTCTGTGCACAGGTGAGGGATGAAGGATGTTGCACCATCCCATATTCATCACTTAGCAGGATTCAGATGCTTCTTTCTCCCTGTTCTTGCTGTAGGCCTACCTGGACACTTGAATGCTGGCACTTCTCCCCTGTGGCTTTTTTGCCTCCTCTCCTTGGTCTTGCATCCTAGCTGTGCCCTCTCTTTGTTTGGGAATAATCCTGCCAACCCCAGTACCCACTCCTGCAGAGAACAGCACAGCAGGTGGAAGAGATGTGAGATACTGTTTCCCCACGAAAATGGGGTTTGTATGAATGCCCTGTGTCTGTTTTGAGGAGTGGTCTCAAGGAGAAGCAGTTCCCCTGACCCAAGCTTTTCTTGTTTTATATTAGACAGCAGAGAGTCCCTTCTCTACCAGGGCTGTAGGAGATGAGGAGCTTTGTCCCAGTCCAGCCAAATGACAGTCTGGGGCTGAACCAGCTCCAAGCACCTGCAGCTCTTTCCCGCAGAGCAAGCAGCCTCCTATCTTAAGGAGGGCTTTCCAGCCAGATAAAGCCATGGAAGCAGCCTCTGTCCTCCAGCCTGGCTGAAGTGCTGGCAGGGCTGTGCATGGGACAGCTTTTGTGGACTCTTTAGCTGGTGTTGACAGCAGAGGTTTTATGCTGGGATTGATGCAGGGTAACACCCTCTGCTTCTGCCAGCACCGGTGCCTGCTGGAGCCTGTAAAAGGTTTTAACTTGAGACTGCTCTTTTTTTCTCAGCCGTGTCTGTTGAAAGCTCCACTTCCTCTGGCTTGAAAAGCCCAAGAGCTGCTGATGTGGCTGTATCCATGACCATTACTGAGGCTGAGTGGGATGTTGAATCTGGATCCAGTGAAGGGACAGAGTATCTTGCCTGTCCCTTTGAGGTGATGATCCCTGTGCAGATTCAACAGGAGCAGCACCAGCCCAGGGGGGGCTGGAGGGTCCCCACGCTCTCCTTGCATCACAGGGTACTTTTTGACCTTCATCTGTGATCAGGTGAGGGAAAGACCTATCCTTAGTAGTGTGTGGTGATGGTCCTGTTTGTATCTCCTCTTGTGTGCTCATCTGATATCCTGGGTTTGCTCCCTGTGCTCTGGGCTTTCCCCTCTTCATGGGCATGGAATCTGGGACTGGGGTCTACTCCACGGAGAGAGGGGATTGAGCTGGAGCAGGCAATAATCCATGTGAGGGCACAACCTGCAGAGAGCACAGGTATCCTTCAGGGAGCGCCTGGGGTGCGTTATCTCAAAAGCGAGGCGGTGCTCAGCAGGGAGGTGCCTTATCGCAGCGCTGGTTGCTGTCTCTCCTCGCAGCCCTTTCTGCCCCGGGGCTGCTCTCTGTCACTTCTCTGCTCCGTAACAGCTGGAGGCAGGCGGAAATGGGAGCCCCTGTGCCTGGTCCCTGCCAGAGCACACTGCTTCGGAAGTGGGGGGGTATCTGCCGTGCAATTACTGTGCCTTTGGCTTGGCAGGCCTGAAAGTGTGAGTGATGGGGTCTCTGCAGAGCAGACCCTGAGCCCTGGCGGCTTGGGAAGGGCTCGTACCCATCAGCAGCTCTCCCCAGCTGCTCTGCCGGTTTGAGAATGTGGGAGGGGAGCAGGGGACAGCAACTTTGGGCTACTTGTAAAAACCCAAATATTCACCTGGCTGGATGTCCATATTGAAAGCACAGCCTGAGCCCTCCCCTTTAATAACCTCCCTCTCCCAGCTATGGCTATGAGGAGAAGCAGAAGCTGCAACTTGAATATCCCATTTCCCCCATCCACATTTCCCACTTTGCAGTCACATGTGGATGAAGAGCTGGGGTGGCTGTTCAGTGCTTCTCCAGGACACCTGCTGGAGCCAGTCCTTCCCTCACAGAAGAGTTCAGATAGGAAGAATAAAACAGAAAAACTCAGGGTTTGCATCTTAGCTGGTGTCAGGCGGACTAAGAATGTCCAGGGAAGCCTAGTCTGGCATGTCCTGCAAGTCCAGCTGCAGACAGTGGATTGAAGGCCTCCATGCCAGGAGATAACAAACCATCAGCCACCAGGCTGCTGTGTTGCAGGATGGGAGTGGCAGTTCCCTTGCAAGCATTTTGGGAGGGAGGATGCTGCCTTCTCTGCCCAAGGATGGAGGAGCCAGAAATGAGTGATGCCAGCTCAACAGGGAGCTTTAAACATGGAGAAGATCCAACAGCACTGAGCCCATGAGGATGGTATTATCAGGAGTTAACCAAAACTCCAGGTCTCTCCCACTGCCAGCTTTCCCTGGCTTTGGGGAAGGAAGGGTTAAGCCACAGGGATCAGCAAAACAAATGCTCTCTGGAAAGTCAGCCAAGTTACCCAAATGCTGGCCTCCCCTCTGCCCCCACCCTTATCCATCTCTCTTATCTGCCCTGGGCAAGAGCAGGGCATTTCCCCTGCTCGGCTGATGAGGAGCAGAGCTGGCGACAGGCGGAAGCTGGCTGAGAGCGCAGGGCTCAGGGGAGGCCATGGCCGTGGTGTCCCAGCTGTGGGGTGGCCTGTGTGGCTGCAGGGCAGAGATGTGCAGGGGTGCTATGGTGCACCATGGGGCTGGATCCACTGGCAGATTCCCTGTCCTTGGCTGTCTCACACCCTGGGTACTGCTGCAGCACCTCATTTCTGCAGCAGGCGCTCAGTGAGCCGCTGGGTCTCAGCCCCCCCAGAGAGCCTGTCTCGCATCAAGTGGGTCATCAGCTCTGCAAGGGTTAAATACCCTCTGGGCACTGCTGTCTGGGGACACAGCAGTTTGGTGTGGCTCAGGGAGACCAGGCAGGCTGGGACACCGCTCTGTCAGTGCTGGGGGTGAAGATGGAAGGAGGCAGGGGTGTTTCACCCAGTGGGAGCAAGGTGCCAGGGCATCTCTGGCAGCATGTGAGCTCTGCCGACACGAGGCAGGCTTGGACGAGCTGTTTAATTAAATGTGAAGAGCTCTCACACTTCACAAGCTGCAGCCCTCACCGCAGCCTGAGCGATTCTGGGGAAGAGCCCTTTTATTAAAAGAGAGAGAGGCTGTGGCTCTGCCAGGCAGCCATCAAATGGCACATTTAATTGTCTCGGCTCGTTTAGCTGTCGCACGGGGAGGGATGTGCTCTGAGCCCTTCAGCCTTCTCTGTACAACCTCCCCGGCAGGCACACGTGCTGCCTGCATCCTGGCTGCTCCTGCTGCCCTCCAGGAGGGCTGGTGAGGAGTACATGGGAGATGAGCCTTCATCCAAGGTCAGCACTGGGGGCTTGCTTGGTGCTCTGACAGCCCAGCCCACTCAGGGCTGAGCACTGGGGTTCAAAAGGGCTCGGGAAAGTGCCGGGAGAGATGGGAGCCTCCTGGGGCCCTGGGAGCTGCCTGGAAGACACAGGGTAACTAAATGACAGCCTAAAAGTATCTCCTTGTTTATTCCCACGGCAAAACACTTGTGACTCTGGAGAGGCCATCCTACCCTGGTTTCAATGTGACAACATCAGCGTATAAATCATGGGACAGGCTGGCAGTAGGTTAGGATAGCTGTGCTGCACCTTTCCTCTAGGAACTGAAGTCCTTGGAAATATCTTCTGGGCTCCGCACCATCCCAGCATCAGGGAACTGGCCTGTTCAGGGTGCACATGGAGGGAGGACAGAGCTCTGGGTGGTTTTGCTTTAAATCTGCTGGGTTCAGCTGCTGGTACTGAGTCCATCATCTTGGAGGAGAGGCTGTTTGGCTGAGTGATGGAAGATGCCCCTGGAGGGGGAGTCACAGCCTTTCCCGTGTCTGTGCAGGAGCAGCCATGCCAAAACTCACCATTTGGAGAGGAGAGGGGGAAGAAAGAAAGATGAAGAGGGGGAGGAAATACATTCTTTTATCAAAGCCTCCTACTTCAAAGCTGTCCAGCCGAAGTGGTCCCCTTTGGTTTAATTTGAAGTGATGTTTCCTTCAGCATCTGCAGCTAAATGGTATCAAGCCAGGCTGAAATGGCTGGAAAGCCTGGAAAGGGAAGGCACTGTTTGGGAATGGCTCGAGGCAGACCTTCCCATCAGGGTCAGCCTTGAAGGCCTTCCCATAGGGATAAAAACTGCCAATGCTGGCAGTTCTCATCCCTCAGCTCCTAGCACGGGATAAAATCCAAACCTTTTTGGCAACAGGAAAATTTCTCATCCTGGGTGCCTGGGGTGGCTCCATTCTCCTCAAGTGGCTGAAGTGTCTGTGCCCTTGAACAAGGGGAAGGCACAAGATGGAGATGTGGGTGCTGCTCTGCCCTGAGGAGCCAGTGCATCTCCCAGGCTTGTTGTTTCCAGCCTGCAGCCTCCCTGAAGATGCTTTGGCAGCCCCTGAACACAGGTGAGAGCTAAACCAGATTGCTGGGAGTAGAAGAGTAAAGGGCCAGAATCCAAGAGGGTTTGAAGGTATTCTGATGAATACCTTCAAACCCTCTTGGAGTGGAAGAGGAAGGCCACTGCTCCCAGTGACTGGGGAATTTCTTTGTGGAGGCAGAGGGGAAAAACAGCAACAGTCGGGCACGTGCTACATTGTCACAGCATCCCTTAACTACAAAAAACAACAAACAAACAAACAAACAAAAAAACCCCAAACCTACTGGGAGGCAAAGCAGCTGGCTTTTCCTGGGAAAGACCAATGTTCTGTCTGCTGCATAGGAACTGATTTTCCCCAGCTGGCTGGAAAGAAGCTACTTTGAAAGCAGCTGGGCCCTGTCCCTGCTGGGGGCAGCAGGGCTGGGTACCCCCTGGGCAGAATGTCTGGTCACTGGGAGGACAGAGGTGATCAGAACAGGCCAGCTGCTCTGTAGAGAGGAAGAGGGACATGTCCTGGGACACAGAAAGGTCATGGTCATCTCTTTAACCTCCAGAGGCCAAAACAAGCTTTTAATGGCAATGACTGTGCTAGCAATACAGCCACTGACCAGGAAGGACGAGTCACCTCTTGTTGCACATGGAGAAGGGATGCTCAGAGATATCTGTCTGCTGAGGACTGCTTGTAACAGCATCTGCAATGCTTCTTCCACCCAAAAGACTTGAGTGTTGTTCCAGCAAGAGGCTGCTTTAGGGAACAGGACTTCAGAGACTCATGATTGTGGCAGAGCTAGGACCCTGATCCCAGATTTTCTTAAATTAATTCTCAAAGGGGAGATGCTCAAATACATGTTTGTGTTTGCAGTGATGGGAGCTCTGTGGAGCAGAAGGCAGCTGACCATGTGCTCTTTCTCATGCTTTCCCAATATCATGTGATATTTGGGAAAAGGTCTCTGCCAAACTGGAGTGAAGTTTTGAAGCTGTATGAAGAGGAGAGGAGGAAAATAAATTCCTTCCACAAGAGTGGGGTAGAAGGAGCTGTAATTTCCCTTCTCCCAGTCCAGCAATCTCAGGTCCCTCACTGCAAATCCATTCCAGCAGTGGTATGGCTGCTGCTTGCTCGACTCTCCTCCTCCTCGCCCCCTCCTCTCCCTCCCCGCAGCTCCACCCCAGGTGCTCCTGGCTGCTCTAGGAGGATACAGGCAGGCGCAGAGTTCACGGAGCCGTACCTGTGCTTTGTCTTCATCTGTCACCCCTCCTGACAGTCAGATCCATCTTAAACTGGGAGCGAGAGGGGAAGAGAGGGAAGCAATAATTAACCTCTGTGCAGGCCGTTCCCAAAATGCTGCAGTCTGGTGATGCACGAGGAGACATCCCTGACACTTTTATTGCTACTCCAGCGCCGTTCTGCGTCTGTAGGAGGTGATTTGGCCGGGCTGGGATACCTGAGACTTTCATTATGGTTGAAGAGCTGCTGGCACCTGCAGCCTTTCTTTATGGGTGCATTAGTGAGGGCTCCCCACGACCTTTGCTGGCAAAGCTGGAGGGCAAAACTCATTTGAGGGGTTTGCAGGTTGAGCAGGGGTTTTCATGGCTCAGTCCTTGGGGTGGGCACAAGGTGTGTGTTGGATTTGGAAGTTGAAGCTGTTTCTTGTGTGGGTGCAATGCACATGTGCAGAAGCAGAGCTGGTGTAACATTCCAGCCCCAGGGTGAGCTCCAGGAGGTGCCAGACATCTAGGGCAGGACCCCAGGCGTTATGGAGACTGTGAGAGATCACTGGTGTCAACCTTGTCCCGCACCTGAAAGTTTCCTTGATGGGGGCATGAAGTGGGGAGAGGGGTTGGGTTTTTTGGACCCCATTGTGGTGCTGTGCTGGACCATAATGCCATCTTGGTGCTGAACATCCCCCTGGTCCCTGCAGCCTCCTGCCTTGGGTGCTTGAGCCTATCCTGGCACTCTTGGGGTCAAGAGGCCTCACAGCCACCTCCCAGCAATGCTGGGACAACAGTGGCACTGCACATCTGAATAAGGCCAGGTAGCAAAGGAGCCCTGCAATTAAAGCAGCATCAGTGCCCAAGCTCCATGAGATTCAAAGACAACAGATGTTCTTGTAAACCCAGTGGAGCCCACGGACAAAAACAGCCTAACCCTTCATGGAAATCAGGAAAAGCCATCCAAGAGTTGGTGTCTGGCTTGGTTCTTCTGCAGGACTGCTGTGCTGTCAGTTGGAGCAGTGATTGTTTCATAACATCCTGATACTTGTTCAGCAGATATTGCACCCTCACCTTATAGGAAAGCGAGGAAAAAATTAGTGCCAAAAGCACTTGACAGTCAGACCTCAGCTTGTGTTAATCCAAAGTGTCTCATGGTCAGGCTGGTGGTGTATTAAACTCCTGGTCCTTCATGTGGATGTGCAGAGGCTGGGAAAGGATGGGACAGCACTGAGCAGAGCTGGGAGCTGGGTATAGGTCCAGATCCTGGTGTGGGAAGTGCTGTTGTACAGTGTTCTGCCATGTCCTGGACAGGGAAGGTCCTGTGTGTGAGGAGGAGACCTGAAAGGACTCCTTGGGATGTGTCTTTGGGATAGCACTGGCATGTCCTCTTTGCCCATGAGATGGGTTGCAGCTGCTGTTTCTCCCCAGAAACACTCCCAAGCTGTCCCAGGACTGGGAGCAGTGGGAACCTGGTATCAGGTCCCACTACTGCTCCCAGGGTCTGCAGAAAGATGTGGCCATCCAAGGGCTTGAACCAGCTGTGCTGGGGGCTCAATAGGACACAAATGAAGAGAAAACCACTTAAAAATAAGATCCATTTTGTTTCTCACTTGTTTTAGCAGTGAAAGGGGATGAAATAAACCTTTCCACTAAGGCTAGAGGTGGCTTAGCCAGTTCTTGGGATCTGCAGAGCAAACTGGGATCCTTTGCCATGTGCTTTTGTCACAGGGATTCTTTATGCAGACCCAAGTTAAGCTGTCAGTGTTTGTAGACAGGTTGATATGGTCCATCCTTAGTATTTCTGAGACAACTACAGAGGATCCTGACATCTCTTCCAGCCTTGAATTTTCTAGTTGCAGCCTTGGTCCTGGCAGATTGCCTGCTCTGAGTCCTTGCATCTATGTCTTAGAAACTGTCAGCCCCATCAGTGTCCCCAGACTGTTTCTAAGGGGTCTATGCAAAGCCACCAAGAAAGACAGAGGTGGCTTCTGCCATTTGGGCCAAATTCCTAGTGGAAGACACTCTACTGTAAAGAAAACACAGCATTTGCAAGTAGGAAGGTGTTGTTTGTATCAGTTAGAAATGAGGAAACTGAGGCAAGCAGGATGAGTCTGACTTTCCCAGCTGAGGGAAGGACCTGGTAGCAAGCCCAGAGACAACTCAGAAGTCTTGTAAGTCTTTCCTCTTCCAGCTGCAAAAGCATCCATTGGGAGCAGGTGAGCACAGTGAAGAAAACCAGTCCCAAAGTTTTCCAGCTCAGTCTTCAGGGCCTAGTTTGCCAGTGTTGGAGGGGAAAATGCTTCTGAGCCCCTGAAATGTCCCAACAGGCTGCAGATGAGACCGTGCCCAAGTGCTGCCAGCTCCCTGGCTTATGAGAAGCGGGAAGCCTCGGCCTTTCCCTGCACAGATGGGGGTTTAATCAGGCTCAGTTCAAGCACATGGGTGTTCAGCACTAATCCAATTTCCATCCATTCATTAGGGTGGTTATTCATCACTCGGGAATCATGCAAGGCTGCGAGTCCATGTGGATGCTGAGAGGGGCAGCGCAGCTCGATGCGGGCGTGTGACCATGAGCTCCTTCCTTGCTGCTGAGCCTGACTGTGGCTGGGGATGGCAAGGGAGCTGCTGGGGGGTCTCAATCCCTTCACAACAAATGGCAAGGCAGGCTTACTACATCAGGCTATGGGAATCAAGTCATCTCAGGCTTGTCCAGCAGTCATATGGGAAACTGGCTGAAGCACAGGTTGTTGCACGCAGACAAGGAGCTGCTGAGCTGGGAGAGGATCTGAAGTGATGGAAACTTGTGGCCCTGCTGCGCTCCACCAGACCCATCTCCCAGTGGTCTGGGATCCCACAAACAGAAAGTTTAACAGGATGGTCCCAACCCAAGCTGGAGAAAGGCCATGGTGTGTGAGAGCAGAGCTGTGGGAGTGTGTGAAGGAATGGCCATCTGCCCAGGGTGGTCACAGCTCAGGTACAGCACCACCTGGAAAGCCACTGGCGAGGCTGCACAGGAAAGGCATCTGCTTTGGGTGCAGGTTTGCTTCTTCCAAGGGTCTGGCAGGTGCACTTCCACCTCTGCCAGTGGTGCCTGGGTAGACAGGGCAGGAGGCTACCAGAGCCTATCATGGCTGTGCTCTGGGACCCTGGCACCCAAGAAGAAGATAAGACATATATTTCCCTCTGTTTCTCCCCCCGTATGTGAAGCTCAATACCTTTGCTTTCCAGACAAACAGCAAAGTTTGCACAAATATCAAAGATCTTCCTTTTCAATTCCCAACTTCTGTTATCAGTGTGAATATTCTGGCCATTAAAGGCAAAAAAAGCAAATTGTCCTGCATAGCTGGTGTAAAGTTTGGTGTGGTGTGAATGAAAGGGGCTGAAAATATGGAGGAGTCCAAGGCTGATGAATGAATGCAAGTGTGGGTGTTTTCCTGGAGCCTTTAATCCCCAGTGAGAGTAGATGGTCCTTGAACCGTGCCTCACAGGGATGAGAGTTACTGCCCTGCCTCAGGGAACTAAAGAGTAACTACCAGTTAGTGGCTGGAGAGATATTTGGTAATTCTGATTGTCATGAGATATCTGGGGGACTCTGGGTCTTCGCCATGGGGCACCTGGGCTGTGAGCAGGTATTTAACCATGTTCTGGGTGAACCAAACTGTCCCTCACACCCTGGTCCTGCAGACACACTTGAGGGTCTCAGCGCAGACTGCTGGAGGGGCAAGGGGCAAAAGCTGCTTATCATCCATGGAGCTGACCTCCCATGCTTCTGGCCAGTCTGTCTGTCCATCCTGCGCCCTCTTTGGCTGGGAGCTGGGTATTAATGCATCTGAGATGCTGTGCTCTTCTCAGCCTAGAAGGTGAACCAAGCTTTGGGGATCTGAAATCACCCCCAGTCTGCTTATTGGCAAGGGGGCTCCTTCCTCTACTTGGCCCTTTCCTTTCTTCTCCAGGGTTTCTCCTGCAAAGCACTGACCCCTCCATCCCACCACCTGAACCCCTCATTCATTCAGTCTCCAGCTCACTCATGGCATCTTCCAAAACCTCCCTGGTATCTCTGTAGCACCCTGCCCTCCCTGAGCCCATCTCCATTCCCTGTGCAGCACCCCACCTTGCAAACCCTGGCTGAGCAGCAAGGCACTATCCCCGGCACCCTTCTCCCTTCCGAAAGGGGCTGGTGGTTTGACGGGAGTAATCCATCTCCATCATTGTAATGACCGTTCCCATTAATCGGCCATAAACTAATAAAGTAAGCACTTTCCCCTCCACACCCCCCCAACTTCATTAAGTCTTTAGTACATTAATATGTCTTACTTAGTGTCTGCTTTGGCCTCTGGTTTTGTGGTTGCTTTTGGGGTTTTTTAGTTTGTTTTGGGGTGTGGGGTTTTTCTTTCGTTTTGTCGGGAGTTTTTTGTTTTTCTGCCTTTTTTGATTGTTTGTTTTTCTTTTTTTTTTTTTTAAGGTTTTTTTTCCTGTGGTTAGCATGGGTTTACTTGCTGATGTTATTCCCTGCAGCCCTGAGGAAGCTTTGACAGCCTAGGTCATCCTTACATCAGCAGGAACATCATGTGTGCTGATGAGCTGAGAAGAAAGGGACATGGACGGGGATTGGGGCGGGGGAAGGAGGGAGGGAGGGAGGAATAAAAGATCCCGTACACCTCCAAATTAAATTTGTGATGCCTGGCATCAGATGGGCCCGCAGCCAGAGATTAATTCGACTGATCAAGTTATAAAGAGCGCTGAGGCAGGTAATCAATCTTGGAGCTGTCAGGCGAATAGGCAGCAGTATTAACCTGGCAGGACTCGCACACACGCACACACTCTGAAGCCTTTTTAATTCCTTTCACATTGGCTATTATTTCCCAGTCCTGTTTATTTGGAAGGGATGGGGGGTGGGGGTAGTGGTGCTTTGCTCTCTCCTTCTCCCTCCCTGGCAGAAATAGCCACATTCAAGCAGAGCATCGCTCTCTGCCTCATGCACTCAGCCCCTCTACGTGCAAAGGGGAAGTGCTTGGATGTGAACTTAGAAGGCTTTAGCAGCAGTTTTGCAATTGCATTTTCTGGTGGATACTGAGAAAACTCAGGCTAGGTTTCCTTCTCTTTCCAGACTGTGGTGGTGGTGTTACTCTTCCCCTCCAGCCCTCTGGCTGTGACTGATCCCATGCATGTGGTGCTCTGCCCAGGACACACCCCAGTCACTCAGAGTCCCCATGAGTCTCTGGAGGGTCACAGAACCACTGTTGCACTCTGGGCCAGCTGCAATCTGGAGCTCTTTGGGGCTGAGTCAGCAGAGTCCTTAGTGGATGAAGGCCAGGAGCTCTCTTTGAAGGTCTTCTTAGGAATGGAGTGTAAGCAGATTAGCTGTGGTGGGAGCTGGGCAGCTCCCTGCTTGGTCTGAGGCTTGGGAGTAACAACCCTGCTGTCAGAGAGGAGTTCTATCCTAGTGGGCTGGAGACCCCTGTGCTGGCCAGGTGCTGGACAGAGGCCTTATCTGGTCCAGCCTCAGGATGGGGTAGCTCAGCACTGGGAATCTAAAGAGCCTTGGATCAGCTCCATGGAAGGGAGACTTGCAGGCAAGAGCAGGGACAAGGCCAGCCAGGGACACAGGAATGGGTTGTTTCAGAAGAGAACTAAACTTGTGGCTATTGGAAAGATGACAGAAGAGAGTTTGGGGTGCTAAGCCAGCAGAGAGCACTGTGATGTGTCTGTGAAACCACTTGTGCCCCCATGGGGATTGTTGGCCATAAACTTGGGCCCAGCTGATATCTGCTCATAGCAAACCACCCCTGGCATGAGGAGGCAGTGGGACCTCCTTCCATGAGGAGAGCAGGATGAAATCCCCTGCCAACTCCTCTCTGGCTAGGGACATCTTCTTAGGTGATGCAGTCAAGCAGCAATGTCTCCATGCAGAAGTCAACTGCTGAGAGCCACCAAAAGCTGTTGGTGGGTATTTTTCATCTGGTCAAACACACAGTGCCCCATCTGGCATCCTCCAGGTTCTGGGAGGGGACCTGGGCAGGTGAACAAGTTTGTATTGATGCCGGATGCTGAGCATGGCTCAAATGGATGGAATTGGGAGCTGGCTCTGCAGAGACCTACAGCTGGTGTCTGGTGGCCCTGCAAACCCTGTATGAGTGCTTGTTTACTGAAAAGACTCAGGTACAGGTTGTCCCCATACTGCAGCTCTGCTGGTTAACCCAGCTGGCAAAGGGACCAGAGGCCTCACTGGGCCCCTGGGCTCACAGTCCTTTGGCCCAGAGCCGTGCTGTCCCATGTCCAGGCAGGCTGGAATTTTGCAGTGGTCCTGCAGTACTTTCTAAGTGCCAAAGCTGCAAACTGTCAGCATGACACAAACAGGACACGTGACTCGGGGTGCTGGGAATGTTGTGTCCTTTCTGGGATGTTCAAGTGGGTCCTTTCAGGCTGGAACAAACTGCGTGGGCAGCTGAGGGATATGAGAAATGCTCTGTGGTGGGAGCTGGTGTCTTTGCAAGAGGAGTTTCTTTCCATGCAAGGTGCCCCGGTTAAATATTTCAAAATCCTTTTGCTCCCACAGTTTTCCTGTGCATTCCCTTCAGGCCCTGTCAGTCAGGCTGCAGTGGCCCTGCTGAGAGCCAGGGCACCCAGCACGGCTGCAGTTTGCAGCCAGCTCTCTGCATCCAGCACTCATGTTTGTGCAAGAGCTGTGCCAAGGGCTGAGGGGGGGCACTCGCCTTGGGGTGCTTGGAGGAGGTCCCCAAAAGGGACAGAGTTTGGGGAAGGATTGCTGAATGATGTTCTCAGCACCCTTCCTCTGTGCCCCTCCCTCTCTAAAGAGGATATGGATGCTGTGTGTCCCAGGAGTGTCCCTATCCTCCCTCATGTCCCCTGTAAAGAAGAGCAGGGCTGCTGGTGCTGCTCCTCCCTCTGTGCTGGGAAGGTGTCCTCTTCCCTCTATTCAGGGAAAGGAGTTGCAGCCATTCCCCCATTTCCTGTCCCAGTGGCCCCATTCCTGCCGCGCTGTGGTGCTCTGATTGATGCCATGGCTCCTTCCACCAGATCCACCAACAAACACCTGTATCCTCTGCTGCCTGTGCCAGCCCCACCAGCTCACAGGGCTGCAGGCAAGAGGGCTTCCTTCTGGTGCCAAACCTCTCCTGCTCAGCTCATGCCAGCAGATTTTGGAGCTGCTTGGTGCCAATGTCTTCTCCAATTAATCTTCCTCCTCCCTGGCTCCCCTCCTCACTGGACCACATCTTGGGGAGGATCCATCAATCTCGGAAGTGCCCAAGAAAGCATCTGGAGCTCAGACCAGACTGTGTTCCCCAGCACCTTCCCCAGGTTGCTGGGTAGCAGTGCGGATGTTGTCTTCATATTTGATGGTATTATTAACACGAGGGGGGAGAGGGGGAGGTAAGCACTAATTGATCTGGTAATAAAGTTAATAGAAGCTCTTATGAGCTTGCCCATTAAGAATAATTAAGGAAGTATGAGTGAGGGGAGGAGGCTGAAGGGAAATCCACCAAGGCTGGGATGGGCCTGCTTGGTGAGGATTTCCAGCTCTTCCACCTCACATCCTCTGCCCTTGGCCTCCACCCCTAAACTGTCTTCTGCTCCTGCTCCCAAGGTCTCAGTCAGGTCTAAGTTCTCCTTCTCCTGGGGCAGCTGAAAGCACAAGTCACACAAGCCTTGGGAGGTGTGAGGGTGAGACCTTCCCTGTCGGTACCCAGACAAGACAGGGCGTCCATGGAAATTTAGCAGGGACCACTGGAGAGAGTGGTGGACTTCTTCCGAAGATCTCCCAGCAGAAGATGAGCATCACTTCTACCCAGGCTTTTCAGGG
This sequence comes from Serinus canaria, assembly GCF_022539315.1. Classification (NCBI taxonomy): domain Eukaryota; kingdom Metazoa; phylum Chordata; class Aves; order Passeriformes; family Fringillidae; genus Serinus; species Serinus canaria. The sequence continues at coordinate 22,264,602 of NC_066320.1, read as the reverse complement.
AGGCTGGGACTCTTCTGGATCAGAGGCTGGCTTGGTGGGACCAGCATCGCTGTGCCAAGCTGCAGACACTGCAGACTCTCCACGCTGGGAAGGACCATGGGGCATCTTGGGCTGGAGACAGGATGGCTGAGCTCTGTCATGGAGAAAAACCTCCAGCTCCAAGCCCCTGGTGAATGCAATTGCCAAAAGAATCTCAGTGGGGTCGGAGGTTAACATGGACAGGGCTGCTCCTACAAATGGCAGGGAGAACGGGTGGGATTTCAGTGGCTGATTACAGCAGGCAGCAGGGACAAGTTGGGCTGTGAGTTGGCAGAGGCAGGATCAGCCTGGCTGTGGGACAAGGGGTTGCAAGGTACCTGGGGGCAATGGAGAGTAAGTTCCCTGCACCTTCCCTACTTGTGGGACTGCAGGCAGTGTGGCACAGTTCCTGAATTCTTGGAGACACTGTTCCCTCTTTTCCCCACCTTGTGGAGCTCCTTGTGTCCTTGGCTTGATGCTGTCAGCTACCAGCACTGAGCAGGATTCCAGGGAGCTGGGCAGCTTATGCCAAATAAACAAGGAATTCAGAGGATGGGTGTGATGCTGCAGCTCAGTCTACAGCAGACAACCAATTATCCCAAGTTTGCTTTGCCCGTGAGCTGCCCCAAAATGGGACAAAGTATCCCTGGCTCCCAGCAACACAGTTTATTCCTGGCCTGATCCCAGCCTATCCATCTGCAACCAGCTGGGACATGCAAGCCGAGCGGGGCTGCGGGGCAGGCGGATGTGGGCTGCTTTGAGTGGCAGGTGGATTTTGCTGCAGGCACTGAAAAGCAGACACCAGGCAGTGGGGCTGGACTGACTCCCCCCTCCCACTGCTGCACTCCAGCCCTTCCCAGCACTCTCCCCCAGCCCAGACTCTTACACACCCCCTGACCCTGGCTTGGCAGCTTGGCTCTGTCCCTCTCTGCCCATCCCTTGAGCACTGTGTGGGTGCAGAGCTCATGGGTCTCTTGGCAGCCAAACCCATACATGGCATTTATTTCTTTCCTGCCCGTATCACATGAAGGGTGGCTTCACCCACATATGAGCAATGTGGAAGCCCTGAGTCCCCTTTCCACAAGGTAGATGGGCTGGCTTCTCCCACCACTGGGATGCAAGATGGAGCTGGTGCCCAGCTGAGTATGGGGGACATGGCAGGACCAGCGTGGAGCACCCAAGCCAGCTCAGGGCTGGCTGCATGCCGTGTCCATGGGAGGAGATGCCTGCCCACCCTGGTGCCCCCCAGGCCGACACAGCAGGTGACACTCTCTATGTTTGTTTGCTCTGAGAAAAGGAGTGAAACCAGACCCAGATGTGCTGCTGTTTGTGGCAGGGCCCTGGTGCAGACACAGGACATGGCAAAGAGAGGCAGGATGCCAGTGCTCACAGGAGAGCCATGCCCCTCCTGTGAGTGCCACAGGGAAGCCTCTCCACACCACTTCTCAAGGCATCCATCTCTGTCCATCCTACTCCCATCTGCAGCCCTTCAATGTCCTGGCTAGAGAAGAAAATACCTTTTTTTTTGGTGGTTTTGTAGCATTGCCATGTGATGTGTTGGGTACCAACATGGGAATGGGGACCAGGCTGGTGATGTGACCCTGCAGAGTTCCTTGGACTCCCCTGCCACTTCAGCCTCTGTGACTGGCAGACAGTCCCTGTGAGGAGATCAGTGACATCTTAAAAGCTGCTGCAACACTAGCCGGGTGGAAACACCCATATGCTCTGCCAAGCCCTGGGGAGGGCAGCCAGGGCCAGCAGGCTCCAAATATTGATCATGGCTAACATGTTCATAGAACATCTTTCAAGCCCTGCCATCATGGAGAGCCATGCCAGATGTCCCTGGTTTAAATATCCTGTGGGTAGAAGGAAGTGGTACTTGTTCCTTGGAGCCCAAATAATTTGAAGCCCCTCCCTGTGTCACCCATGGGTGACAGAGCCACTCACACAGCAGGCCCAGCATGTCCCTTGTGACCATGAATCCCCTCTGCACAGGGGTGACACCCTTTCTCCCTGTGAATATAGCCTGACTAATGGGGCTTGGGACCTTTAGTGGTAATCCAGAGCAGTGATTTACTTTTAATTAGCCAAATTAATATGAAATAGACTCTGCCCAAAAGCCTACAAATAACTTTTTGTGTTCATGGCTTGGGCTAATATAAGTCCTCCCTGGAAGATCACTGGGCTGTGAAACAAGGGCCCAGCCAGGCTGGAGGGGGAAGGGGGGCTGGCCATACCAGAGGGCAGGGAAAAGCTTTTCCTGCTAGGCAGTCTGTGACCATGGACTGTCCCCTTCTTTTCAATGGGTGCCACAGGCCTGATGCTATCAAGGCTCTAAAACACACTTAAAGCCTCATCACATGGATACAACTCAGTGGTAGCTTTCCTGAATTTTGAATTGCATTGTTTATTAAACCTAGATCTGAATAAAGAGACATTTTGTTGTTGAAGACCATGATACAAGAGGAAGGAGTCTGACATAACAATAGCAGAGAGATCAAACACCCAAAGAGTCAATGTGCAGAGCCAGCTCAGGACTTGGATTCAAACCCCATCATATTGGACACCTGTGATCTTGGCTACAAACCCCCAGAGCTCTCCCTCTTTGCACCCTGCAGCAGATGCAGAAGCATCTCTGTCAGGCTGCTGTTGTTGGAAATAAATCAGGTGGTGTTCATGGGGCACAGGGGGAGCTCACCTGGAAACAAGTGAGCCCTGGACAGGGTGAAAAAGAGCATTTGGAGTCAGCAGCTATCAAAGAAGTAAAATAACATTCAGCTTGTAATTAATTAATGTTAATGAATTGTTAGTTATCTAATAATTGTTAATCAAGTAAGATGTTGAACTTTTTAAATATTTATTTCTAAAAAACCTTTTCCACCAAGCTAGTCCACTCCCATGGCCTCAGAGGGCTGCTCTGACAAACCTGCAGACTTGTGTGTTGGATGTGACCTAAGAACCAGCTTTGATGGCTTTGCAGTAAATCACAAATGCACTGGGATGTCAGAGTGTGCCCGATCTGTGTGTTTGGTTTCTTAACCTGTCTGAATCCCATTAACCTGATTAAGGCTAATATGAGGTGGGTCCACTCAGAATGTCTTACAGTGGTTTGGGGTCTCTATTCAGTCTTGTCTCTGATTTCTTTCTGTCCAGGAACCCTCCAGCATCTGTAATTGAATGTGAGGGCTTCTGTCCAGGGCTGCAGGCTGCATCAATCACCTCAACCTAACAGAGCCAGGCCTTCACAGCATGTGAAATAACTCATGTTAATTGTTCCTTGTGATTTATCCTTTTCCCTGTCTTGTACATGAATTATTGAGGATGATGCTGTGGGAAACTGAGGCAAGGAAAGCCATGAAAGAGTCCTGAGGCTGGTACAGGTGGTCTCAGTCCCCCAGTTGGGAAGGCAGGGTGGGATGCAGTGGGGTTCTCCCCTGGCCCTGGGCACATCCAGCCTGCAGGAGGTGCTTGGCTGGCGTCTTCACTCTCACAGGGGCTGCTGGAAATAATTTGAACAGTTGACAGCCATGTGCTGAACTCTCTGGGCATCTCCACCTGGGCTTCTCAGGACAGGCTCTCTCCTCCCATCTGTCTTTGTGCTGGCTGCAGGGCTGTGTCCATCATTGGCGCCGCGTTTGTTTTGCTGTGGGTATTTTTCTTTAGCCCCAATTACACTCAGGCTTACACCAAAACAAACAAGCCCTGGGATGTGGAGGTACCTGGCTGGCTCAGACAGGCTGGTGCCACGGCTGGCCCCGGGGCTGATAAAGGACCTGTGGTGTCGCTGCGCTGGAGTCTGGGCTTGCAAAATGTGACATGGTTTTTCTTGTCAATTAATCACTGGGGAGCAAGCAGCATCAATTAATGGGTAATTGGCCTGATTTTGGGTCAGGGCTTCCAGGCTGGACTCCTTTTGGCCCTCTCTCCACTAAAAACATGAGCATCTGCATCATGGCACCTGGATGCAAAGCCCTGAGGGACAAAGTGAATGGAGGTGAGGGTTGATCCACCAGTGGTGGCAGCCAAGGGGGTTTCCTTGGGCAGGTGGGAATATTAACAACAAACCCCAAGACAGGGAAAATGAACACAGCTGGGATGAGGACATGACTGGCCTTGCAAACACCACTGCTGTCTGTGCCCCAGCCCGGCTGGCAGCACTTGTCCAGTCTGAGCCATGGGTCGTTTCTGGACCTGGATGCTTTGAGGTGCTCAGTTCCCTGTTTGACCCTGTGTGAGGTCAGAAGCAAGGGCTGCTGACTTTGTATTTCGGGGTGAATTGAGATGCCTCTAATGCCAGGAAATGCAAATGTTTCTGGTTCACACTTGCTTTAGGGAGGACTGCAGTGAGGTGTCTGCTTGAAACACTTAGTGGGGAAACTGAGGCATCTAAGCAGCTTTCATAAGACTGAAAACTCCTGATAAAACAGAAAGCTTGTAGCCACCTGGGTGGCATTGGGGGCAACTCCTGGGACATCTCCAGCCCTCTCCAGCAGAGCAGTCACTTCGGAGAATGGAGTCTGCCAGGGAGCACATCCCGCTGCAGCGCGGAGTCTGCGGGGATCAGCGCGGGAGCTCGGAAACAGCTCCGTGGAGGAGTAGGGATGGGGAGTAATTTGATGCTCTGAGTGTCCAGGAGAGATCCTGCTAGAAATACCCATCTGACACCGCTTGAGATAAAGCAGGGGAGGTGGGTTCACTTTAGCTTATCGGACACATTTCCTCTAGAGAGATCTCCATCAGCTTAGGGAGGAAACTACTGAATTTTTGTCTTTTGGTGACTTTTTTCCTCCTGACATTTTTCAAGGGGAGCAAAGATGGTCAGGAAAAAAATGTTTCACTTGGTCCTACTTCGATGGTGAAAAAGTTTTGGGTTGGAAAGTTTCTGTCTCTATTTTGTTTTATTACCAGGAAATCAAAATTTTTTTCCCACAATTAAGATGAACTAAAAAATACTGCCTGGAGAACGAGGTGGAAAAGAAATTTTTAAGCTGAAGAAGAGCAAGAGACACATTTGGAAAGCTGTATTTTTCATAATTATCCAATGGAGACAAAGTGAAGCACAAACACAACATGGGAATTTCACATGCTACTTCAAAGCTAATTTAATGGAATATAATTTTTCAGGGACAGAAGCAGCTCAGAAAGCATTTGCACTCCCATCCTTAGGACCTGATCTTCTGCCTCCTGCTGCGACTCTTCACACGCTGGGGTGGTACAAAAGGACATTTTGGACACCCTCATCCTGTGAAGACCCATAGAGTCTTTGCTTGGCCTCACCTGCTGTGCAAACTGCTTCATTCCTTGCATCTCCTGGGCAGGTTTTGGGCTCTCAGATCTGCCCTGCACCCCCAGTCTGCAGGAGAGAAGTGGCTCCCAGCCTGATCCTCTTCCCCAGGGCCATCCCCAGGCACTGGGGCTCCTCAGCAGGGACCTCTCCCCCAGGACATTTTCTCTGGGGACCCAGACACCCTGATCTCCCCCCAGTTCCAGCAGCAGCTGTGCAGGAGCAGGGCACGTGAGCAGGATGCTGCGGTGCCAGGCAGGATTCCTGCTCACCTGGCACAAGCCCAGGGAGCTGTCGTCTCACCACTGCCATGCTGCTAAGCACCAGGCATCCAGCACCACTGTCCCAAAACCCAGCAGCAAGTCCAGAGGATCCACCTGGCAAGCTGCAAGTGTGAGCAAATGCATCGTGGTGCACCAGAGCCTCACAAAAACTCCTGCAAGGCTGTGAGCACATTATATACCAGTTTTGGTAGAGCACTGTGCAGGGACCAGACCCTGGGGAGCACAGCCTCCAGGAGCTGGAAGTGCCTTCATCCATTTGACTTTCCAGCTCCTTTTATCATGGATTTTGAAAACATGACACTTGCTAGTGTTTTGCAAGTGCCCTTTTGTGCCTTTTCTCTGCAAAATGAAGCCCTGGGACAACGCTCTCCCCACTGTTATATGATAAACCACTTCCATTCATTTTCCTTTGAATTTTTCACCAATTTGCTGTTCTGATTCAGTGAAGAGACACTTCTCCAGCCCATCAAGTTTTCTCTTCTTATTTCTAGCTCTGTGTTAACCTCCCCTAGTCATTGCTAAATATGAGCTTTGTGTTTGCTGGTAGTCAGGGCATTTCCCCATGGCTTTGGTACTGAGGACTACGGTGGCCCCAGGGGTTCCTATGGGCCATGGGCAGGGAAAACAGGCATTGGTCAGACAGAACAGCCTGGAGGGAGGTGTCAGCACCACAGCCATTGGTGGGACGTGAGAAGAGCTGGGATGTGCTGGACTGATGATGGCCTGGGCCTTTTGCTAGCCTGGCAGCAACCTTAGGTCCTTGGGGAGTGAAGTTTCAGGGTCTCAGTGACCAGCAGTGCTGGCTGTGTGGCCGGGGTGGGCAGTGTGTTAAGTAGCTGATTGGGGTGGTGATGGATGAGCAAGGTGTTTGGGGCTCATTAATTTCCTGGCAGGGATCAGCTCGTCACATCCTGTAATGCAATCAAAGTGGGAACACATCTCACTCAGGGAGCACCAGGAGCACTCAGTCCAGAGGCAGATCACTGCCTTGCATTCTCCTCCAGCTGATAAAAAATGCTGGGAGAATTTAGCCCTGCTAAATGCTGGGCATGGCTCAGCCTTGGCTCGGTAACCTTCAGCAGGGGCACTGCTCCCATCTGGCTGACTTCTCCTGACTGCCCAGCAAAGGTGGCTGTGTAGGGGATGTTAGAACTTAGCTTAGTGCTGCCTTAAGACCCCTCCATCCCTGGGCTGCAGGTGTCCTGGGAAGCCTCTGCCCTCTGGAAGTCTGGATTGGCTGAGGCACAGACCACAGCACTGGCTGTGGTCACTCTTCCTTCCCCTCCTGTCACCACATCCAGCTTTGAGGCTTGCTGGGATCCCAGGAGCAGGGTCTCAGTTGTTGGACAGGGGCAATTTCCCTGCTCCAGAGGTACTCTTGTGCAGCCTGTGACAAGTTGTAGCCAGCACTCCTGCAGCCATAGGATGCTGCAGCACAGGGCTGTAGTGGGAGGTCAGGACAGATAAGCTTGTGTTCCCTCCCAGTCTGAAACTCCCCAAATCCCCAACCTGCTCTCCAAGAAGCTCAACTTCCTGTCATCCAAAGCACTGGAAGAGCACGGAAACCCAAAGATTTAAAAAAAGAAAAAGGCCCCTGTGGTGACAAACATGATCAGCATGGCTGTGAGCCAAGGCACTGCTCACCCACCCAGGGGACAAGCTCAGGGGGACACACACAGCCCCTCCAGCCGGGCCTAGGGCAGGGGGGAGGTTGTTTTTCCGGCTGCAGCATTGTTCTGCAGGACCTGAATAAACACCCAGCCTGGTGCACCCAGGCAAAGGGCACACTTCCCTCTCAATGTCTGGAGTCCTCAAGGAAACCCCTTTTGTCTCTGCTTTTGGCTGAACCTTGGAAAACACCTCCACCCCTTGCCGGCAGCAGTGCCTGCACCAGCACCACGGGTCCCTTGCTGCTGGAGAGAGTGGGAGCCAAGGCTGTATTCCAGCTCCTGTGCAGACATCTGGTCTCCTCTGAGAGAGTCAAGCTCTCTCATTGGCTTCCTCAGAGCTTAAACCCAGCACAAGTGTGGGTGGGCTCTAGAAATACTTTGATTTACCTTTTTAATATGACTGATATTCAATAACAATGATTTGATAACCATTTAGATATTCATACAGCTTGTTTGCTGCTATTGATTACTTTGGTTTGATGTTACATGCAGACAGCAGGGAGCTGAGGTCAGGCTCAGCTGCACCACAGTGAGCTGCAGCATCCCAAACAAGGAGAGAGATGCTCAGTGGTGGCTGTCCCCAGGTGGGACAGAACTGGGAAAATGCCACTCTCTGGGCTCATGCTGGCAAACAAGGTGTGAAAGCAAGTGGGTTTGTGGCCAGCTGCAGCTGGGGAACTGTATCTGGCCTACTGATCTGTACCTCTCTGCTTCTGGGGAATTTTCTGTCTCTGAGTCCACCCATTAGCCATCCTGGGGGGTCCAGGGCATGGCTGGGATCCACCAGACTCTCTTGTCCTGGGCATGCTCTAACAGCAGAGAGGGCGCTGGCAGCAGGGAGCTGGCTGTTTGTGCTGGGCTTGGAGCTTGGAGCTGGCACATTCCCCAGCTCAGCACAGGACCCTGGCTTTGCCTGATGAAACTCTTACAGGTGCAGCAGCATCTGATGGGCTCAGGGCAGGACCTGAGTCACCCCAAGAGGGCAAAGGCACCAGGATACAGCAGTGCCCAGGGACAATGCTGTTCTACAGGCAGCAAAGACCTGCTCTAGAGAGACCAGCATGCAGGAACTGCCAGGACAGGTGTGATGTCAGGGATATAATTTTCCTGTGCCATTCATGACTTTTAGCCTAGGCATGTCAGAGCTTAGAAGCATATGTGCCCCTCATTTCATCCTATGCTGAATCAGATCTCGCCCCTGGGTAGGAAAGAGCTGCTGCCTGCACAGCCTGCTTTGCTGTGGGGCACTGCTATCACCCAGAGAAGGCAACATACTTCTCCTGAGCACAGGATTTGAGGAGTGCAGCCTCATGGCCAGAGAGCAGCTTAGCAGCCTATTTTGTGCCTATTATCCAAGGCACTGAGATGGCTGCAGATGAACTAAGTGAGGGACTAAGTAAATAAAGGATTGACCTTCCACCCCAGGGGCCAGAGGGCAGCTTCAAACTAGTGCTAATGTGAAATAGAGAGCCAAAACTTTTCAGACTCTGGAGGAATTTACCCTGGAAGCATCAAAGAAGGCAAAGGACTCATGTGTCACCCTGTCTGCATCAACATGGCGATGATGGCCCTGCCACCCAGAGGACCAAGCTCTGGCCAGCAGCTCTGGGGGGAACTCTGTGTCAGTTCAAGGCCTGAAGCAGAAAAAGTCTGCAGGGAAATCCCTGAGTTGGATGCCTGGGGCTGCCCACAGTTCCAGCGTGATGCCCTGTGGGCACTCAGCACAGGCAATGCTCTGTGCACCCCCAGAGTCCTGCAAAGGCACCCTGGGGCTGCTGGGTGCTGTGCAGCTGGATGGACCTGGCAGCTGGTGGTTTTATGTTAACCTGTGGGTGCTGGGGGCAGGGACCACTGAGAGAGCTTGGGCTTTGCAGTACAGGGTTTTCAAAGGACCCCCTAAGTAGGGGTCACATCTCAGTGTCTCAGGGTGGGCAGCCAGCATCCCCAGTTACTTTTGACCATATGCAAAGGGACACCCAGAGAGTCATATGAGAGAGGCAGAAGACCACAAGGGATGGATGGGTCAATAGGAGCTGGCAGATGGACATGGCCATTGGAGAAAAGGAAAAACAAGCAGATAAAGGTGAGATCTGGAGAGATCCCACCAGAGGAGAGTTTTGATTGGGATATTTTGACTGAGTTATTCCAGCTGAGGGAAGCTGAACCAAGAGGTGGATTTGTTATTGCTTTTCTTGCTCTTGTCTTGTCTCAGGGAGAGGTGAGGCCAGTTATTAATAGTTTGATATGCATGGGCTGGTACAGAGCACTTCTGATAAACCTGCAGGGTCCCCAAATACTCCTAGGCATGCACTAATTGATTCACAGGACTGTGGTAATGTGTGCAAACCTCTCTAGGCCTGTTGCATTATGAAAATCTGTGAGATTTACACCCTGTTAGCAGGACCCCTAACCAGTCCATGTGTTATTTACAGAACAGTTGGGTTGCTTTCAGCTCCACTTGCTATTTTAATTGGTGCCCGAAATGGCTCTTCCTCCCACACAACGATGCTATGGTACTGTGCTTGACTTTCCCATGGTGGAAAAAAAAATCAAAAAGCAAAATCCCCCAAAGCACCCTGTTAAGAACTTCATCTCATTGAGCTGTTATTAATAGGGGGATTGTCTGGTGTCACAGCACAGGCATAAAATACATTATCACATAATCTTATTTAGCAAACACTTGTGTTGCTTCGCCCTTGGTAATTGCATTTGGGAGATGCAATATTTATGAAAGGGGAGAAGGAAATGTCTTGACTCATCTCCTATGAGCAGTAAAAATCCTGGGAAAAAGGGGAAAAGGTCTGCTGAGAGGATGAAGGGGGCGTCAAAACTGCCGTTTCTTTGCAGTGCCCTGTCAAAACTTCAGCTTTGCCTCTGAGCTGCTCCTGGAACTGAGCAAGGCTGGGGAATGAGGGATGAGGGTTTTGCACCAGGCTGTGTCAGACCCCAGAGCTCCCCCAGCATCTCTCTGCAAACCCTTCTGCGAGCTCACTCGCTGCCTTGCCTTAGCTCTTATTTCTGGTTGGATCTGTGAGGCTTTTCAGTGAGACTGCACTCAAGGCTCGGCTCTGAGAATGATCCCCTCTGAAGGGGAAGATGGATCAGGATTTCCCCTAGGACAGAAATCCCCACAACCAGCCCCGCATCTCTGTGTCAGACCTCACAGTCTGAGAGCAGGAGCTGAGGAGAGGAGCTTTGCCCAGGGTACAGCATCTCGACTCTGGGAGCTCAGATCTGTGTGGACACTTTTCCCCTCCATCTCTGAAGCCTCAGATCCTGCCACTTTGCAGATATCTGGAAAATTTGCAGTGGGGGATGAACTGCTGGAAGTTGTCCCTGTTTCACAGGGCATGCTTTAGGGAAAGGAGAAAGCTGTCTTGGAAGATTATAGAATGCCTCGGATAGCTCCATTCCATCGGAGCGCTGAAGTATTTGTCCCCAGAAATCACAGCTCGTTTCCCCACCTACAAAAAACCACGTCCCTTCGTACCCCCGGTGCCCGTGGGTGACCTTGACCGGCCAGCGAAGCACGGTGGCCTCTTCTGGGGTCCCGGGAGCTCCCCCTCCGGAAAGTCGTGGAGGGAGCAATAACACAGAACAGCGAGCTTTTGCAAGCCCCGATCCTGTCGGCACTGGCAATGCAAAGCTGTTGGTGGTTTGGACGGAACTGGGAAACTGGTGTCACCGACTCTCCTTCCCGATTTATGTTTACACATCGTGTTTAATGTTTGCTTTCTGTCGTGCTCTCTCTAAGCTGATTTTCGGCATTCCGCTTGGGCAGTCAGAAACATCCGCAAAGCCTTCGGGGTGGAGTCGCCTCTGACTTCTCTCCGTGGTCACTTGGGGAATCGAGAGGCTGTAGCACTGGCTATTAAAACGAATTACAGGTGGAAAATACACTTAATAAGAAAGTGAAAACTGGAAATAATTGATTAAATTCACAAGTGTGCAGATGACTCTTTGCGTCAGTGGCCAATCGTGATTAAACACAGATAATCCTTGTCGCTCCCCATCCCCGGGCACCGGTCTCGGGGCGGAACCCGCTCAGCGGTTTACCAGCGAGGAGCAGGTGGTGCCACGAGGGGAGATTTAGGGTTTGGAAACCCCCATGATTTCCTATTTCTAGATAACTTCCCCGATTTTATGCCACGGCTAATACCTGTGCTGCAAATGACAAGCGCTGCAGCAAGTTTTTAAGTGCCCTGACAGAATTTGAATGTGTTCTTAAACTTCAGCAAGAAGTACAGATGCAAAAATTAGTTAAATGATTAACAGGGTAGTCCTTTGTTAGGAAACTTTCCTCAGCCAACTGCTAATTTAAAAAATCGCGTTTCAAAATGTCATAAAATAAAAGGTATAAAAACTTCACAAATGTTAACTTCGATTACACACAGTATGTACATGTCAAGAAAAAATCCTTACGTCAAAAATCACTATAAGTCATAATCGGTGGTTTTAATGTTTGTCGGTAGTTTCCTTAGGTACAAAACTATTTTCTGTTTATTAATAGACCAGATATTTCAGCTCATATACGAATCACATGTAAAAAGACAACAGTAAATAAGGAAAAGCGCCCGAACCCATCGGAGTCTCTTGACTTCGGGGACAGAAGGGACTCGCGGGCAGGACAAGGACTCGTCCCCGCAGCCACCCACTTGTACGGCAGCTGCCTGAGGGGAACGGGGCAGCCCCCCTGCCCGGCCCTCCTCTCCAAAGGCTAATGCAAACAGCAGCAAATTAGATTTAAGTTTACCCATTGGTTCTATCATAATTTGTATTTACTTTTTGCGTACTAATTGACCTCGGGGAGGGGAAAAGAGGGAGGAAATAAACAAACAAACGCGAGGATTTACCGAGGAGGGGTTTGAGGTTTTTAGAGCTAAGCCCGTAACAATGTTTGCAATAATTAAGACTATTATTATCGGATCTTCTCATTCATTAGTGAAAGCTACTCTGTTAGCGGAGCCGGCAGGGCGGGCCGCTTCCCGCCTGCCCGGCGTTGGGAGCTGCCTGCGCCCCGGCCCCCGAGGGCGGCTTTTAAGACGGGTCGGGGGGGGGGGGGGGCAGGAGGGGAGAGACACAAATCTGTTGGCAAAACAGGACTTTGTCTGATGGGGAAAAGGCCTAAGGCTCGGGGCGTGGGGGAGACAAAGAGGCCGCCGCTTCCCCGGCGGGCGAGCAAACAGGGCAGCTGCCGTCAGCCGGGGCCGGCGGCGGTGAGCGGCCCCCGTGGGTGAGGGGCAACCGCAGGATCGGGCCATATCCCCATTGCCATCCTCTATGTCGCAAAGGGCCTGGCTGTCACCGGGGTCAGCGTTTCTCGGAGTGGGGGAGATCCAGGGGGAGACGGCGAAGGGACGCGGGTGACCAGCCCGTATCTGCTCCCTTGCTGCCACGGAGAGTGTAATTAAACTATGAGTTAATAACGGGGCAGAGCCCCCGGTGTCCCCCACTGCTGTCGATGCCCTCGGGGGTGGCGGCCAGACGCCGTTCATTACAGAGGGGCTGGTGCGGGGCGGGTGGCCAAGGGGACGGGGCTAATGGGATTACACGCATTTCTGCACGGTGGAGAGAGGGGCTGGTGCCGCAGGACCAATAATTTATTGGCAGATGCTCCTCCGGCAACCGGCGACACTGAATATTCATGGGGCGCCGCCGGGCACCGCGGGTCCCATCGGCCACCACCCCATTTCCTCCCCTCCGCGGGTACTCCCGTCTGGAGAGGACCCGCAAGGACGAGAGACCCCTGGCCTGTTGCATGGAGCTGATCAGTCCCAGGGCAGCGAGAGGCGGGAGGCAGCGAGAGGGAAGGTACGGGTCCCTTCTTCTTGGGCCCACAGGTGCGATGAGTCGTGACCCTGCACATCCCCATGCTGAATCCGTTTTCTCCAGGAAGCCAGGGGCTACAGAAGGGCGAAGGAGCAGTTTGCGGACTGCTTTGAATACTTATTTTTGGTAGATAACTACTGCCTCGGGAGATGTCGTTGACAGAGCGGGGAGCCGGCCCCGCCGCTCCTTCCCCGCCGTATTAACTCGTAGCCCCTCGGTCGTTTGTAACCATAAAGGGGAGAAATATCGTTGCGGGCGAAGTTCGTGCGATGCTGCGGCTCCCGCTGCGCCGGGCACTTTATACTCATTAAGTGCAGCGGCGCTAAGTCATTACTGTAATAAGGAGTTATGCTGAATGCACGGGACCACGTTTCCAAAGCCATAAATTACAACTGTCAGTGCGTATTCGGGGGATCAACAGAGCTGGGAGTAATTATTTACAGCGTGCTTTATAGAGCAATTAAAGATTCCCCAAATGGTGTTAATTGCTTTTAACGTTCAGGAAGCGCAGGCCGCCCTTCCCGCGGAGCGTGAGCCCGAGAAAAGGCGCCGCCGTCCGTGCGGGCTCGGGCTCGGTGGGAGATGCGGAAAACGAGATTTCCCGTTGGGAAGCCCGCGGCCCTGCGGGATCCCGGCCGGTTGGTGCGGGGGTAGTCCTGCTTCGCTGTCGGCGTCTGTGGCGACACTTGCGGTGTAAATTAGAGCTGGGGCAGTGATGAGGGATAGAGCCCCGACGGCAGCGGCGTCCGCGCCTTCCGCTCCAGGGCGAGGCGAGGGAGGCTCGATGGGGCCCTCTTGGCCCCGGAGCTCTCCCGCCAGCCCCCGTGAGCAGCCCGAGCCCGCACCGGCGCCTTTGCCATAATGGATTTCACGGGGGCCGCGGCGGAAGAGAAAGGGCTGCGGGAGATGATGGACGCGCAGAAAGCTGGATAATACCTGAGCTGGGGAGCCCCAGCGCAAGGAAGCGAGGGAGGGATGGAGTCGGGGTACACCCTTCTGCTGAGGGGTGTTTGTCGCCGTGCACCTGCCCGCGGCAGAGCCGCTCACTCTTCTTTCAGCAATATAGAGGATTTTACAGGTTCTGGAAAGCAGCACTCGAAATGCAGTTTTCGGACCTAGCCCAATGGGCTTTGCTGGGATCTTGCCAAGGTCCCAGACACACCACTTTTGTCCCCGGTCCCCTCAGGAGGGCTTGTATTTCGCAGCGGTGTCCCGGCCAGCAGCTGCGAGGCAGAGAGGCAGCTTGCAATGCCAAACTCCCGGGAGCCCCGAGCTGCAAAGGAGCTCAGGGGCCAAGAGGCAAGCCAGCAAAGCCGAAGAAAAGGGGAGTGGAGAGTGGAGGTCAGGCCCTGGCTGGGCTGCTTCTCCCTGCTAGCAGGAGGCAGATGCACACGATCAATGAGAGAAGCTGAGAAAGGATCCCTGGGCACTTCGTGGAGATGGAGAGCCTTATGAATCAGGAAGAACCCTCATCTTAATTGTTATTTCCTAGCATGCATAAACTGGGTCCTCAGCCCTCATCTGGGGCAGGATTAAAACACCATTGTAGAAATGAAATCGTCCCAGCAGCTGTTTGGGGTAGGTGAAGGGGGACAAAAATTTCAAGGCTTGCAGGAAGATGTATAGTGGCTGTGGATAGCTGTAGGAGGTGAGATGCTCTAGAGAAGTGGAGGCCAAGGACACTGGGCTTCCTTAATGTATGAATTTTGCAACAACTCAGCACACTTGTCAGCTCCTGCATTTGGAGGCTTTCGTCTGCCTCCAAGGAGGTCTAACACACTTTATTGGTGTTTCCCACAAAACAGGATCTCTCTGTACAGAATAACTAAGAACTAAAGCAGCAGTTTGGGGAATCATCTGGGAATGTCTGTCTCCCTGAGCTCTGCCTAGAGTGTGATATCTGAATTATTTTTTTCAGGATCTGACATTTAGGGACCTGACATCTAGAGTCCTAACAAAGAGTGACAAATCCAGCCCTCAGCAAATACATACTTACTGCAGATCTAAACAGAGGCGACTGGGCTGGGGTGATTCTGGCCCCACCCCAGGGATCCATTTGTAGGTTTATTGGATGCATCTCCACGTGGGTGCTGGTCCTTGTAGACTCTCCTGCTGGGATATGTACCTGAAAGCACCAAGACTGACCCTGACATATCTTAGTGTGTGAGCTTGCAGCACAGCCTCTTTAGCCTCAGAATTAGGGAGGCAAAACCCATATATTAATTGACAGGACATTTCCAGAGCCTTGTGCTCTACAGTACAGCCTAAGGGGAAACTGAGGCCAGGAACAATTTGAACTGGAACATCTCAACTGGGTGTTGTCCTGGAGCTATGATGTGCAGTGCCTAAACTTCCAGTGCCAGGAGCTGTGTGGCTTTCTCAAGGATGCAAGTGAAGTCTGGCTTGTGCAGAGAATAAATCCTAGGGCTCTGCATCATCCCCAAACTCATCAGTAATTCCCATTGATTTCCAGAAATTTTGGATCCCCCTCAGGACCTAGCCCTGCCTGCTCTTCTCCTTTGTCCTCACTGAATGCTGGACAGAAGGAATTCTGACTTACCTGTTATCTGTCTCCTGACAAGTTTTATTGCCCCAAAACCTCTACCTTGGGCTCAGCAGCTGGGGGCTGTGACCCTCACTAACCAGACTGTATCACTGGAGGTGACCTTCTGATTTCTTGAGGCCAGTCCCTCTGGGTCCTTCAACATCTGCTCAGCCTGGGGGATCCCTGGCACAGGGGAGGCCAAGGCTTTTTCTGGCATCAGCTGGGGCCTTTGGGATGAGCAAGTGGCATCAGGCAGCTGTGTTATTTACTGGAGGGGAGCATCTCCTGGGTCTCAGGACTTGGTAGCAGATCTGCATCCCTCTGGGTATCAGAGCTCAGAGGCAGGGGACTTTGTGGCACTGTGCAGGACTGGCATTACATGTTTTATTGCTTCCCTGTGGAGACAACCTGACATGCTCAGGGCAGGTGAGCAGACTCTGCCCTACATGTCCTGTGTGACAAGGGGCAGGAGAAGAAGCTCAGGCATATCCTGAGGAAGGGGAAAGGCAGCTGCAGTCCTGTGGGACAAGAAGGCCCCCTGCCTGAGGGCAGCCTCCCGGCCTCGGCTGGCCCCAGCCCTCACTCCCTCCCTCCTCTCCCAGCTCCTTCGTAACCACAAGGACTTTGGTTGATGGAGCTGGCGCCAGCGAGTTCCCTGAAGAGTTCAGAAGTCAAGAACTGAGGCAGGTACTGGGGGGGAGGAAATCCAACCCCAGCGGGCAGGCAGGGCTAGGTGGTGTTGGGGGCAGGCTGGCTGGGCACTGGCCGGGCACGGGGCCGAGAGAAGGCTGTGGGTTGCGGCTGCCGCCCACTGTCTCCACAGCCTTCCCGTGTGGGGCTGTGCTGGCTGCTGTGGTGATAGTGATGGGTCTCAGAGTGTCACAGCAAGGCTGTGGCTTGGGTGAGGGTAGCAGGAACCTACAAGCACTGGTGTGTCAGTGTGTGAGTCTGAGGGTGTCTGAATGCATGGGAACGGATGTGTTACTGCCTGCTGTGGGAGTGATTGTGGGCTGTGAATATATTCAGTTGTGAAGGTGTGAATGAGAACGTGTGTCAGAACTTGGGTATGCAGGGGGTTGTAACTGTCTGTGAGTGTGTGGGGCGTTTGAATAACTGCACAAACGTAGGTGTGTGTGTGAGGGAATGTGCGGGACTGTGAGCATAGGTGCCTGTGAACTCATGAGGGTGTTTGTGAGCTTGTGTGCAACACTGGGAGTGTGAGGATGAGGATGGGATGATGTAGCTGGTGATGAGTGAGGAGGTGTACCTGAGTGCACAGACACGACTTTCCATCCCAGAGCCATTAATTTTGTGTGGGGGATACCCCAGAGCAGGCTGTCCTGTGGGGTCCCCACGGTCCCTTGTGGGCACTGAACCCCGGTGAAGACGTGAAGGGCAGCCTTTGCCAGGGAGGAGGGGGCCTGGAGAGCCGGTCCCGGTAGCGGGAAGGATGAGGCGGGCAGAGCACAGACTACCGAGCAAACCCCTGACGCCGCGGCCGGCAGCGCTGGGCCGCACTGGGCAGTGCCGGTCGGCAGCAGTGGGAGGCCGGATGCAAGGAGACGGCGGTGCCCGGTCTCATCGGCGGCTCTGCCCCCGGCCTGCTGTGCAGAGCAGGCACAGACGGGCCAGGGCCACAGCAAGTTTTACAGAAATTACAATAGCGGTTTTCATTTCCCGGGTGTTTTAAACTTTAGGAAAAAAATTGTTTTGTTTTGTTTTTTGGTTTTTTTTTGGGGGGTGGGGGGTTTGTATTTTTGGGTTTTTTTAACGGAAACACTCATCTCCCCGCGGGCAGGAGCGGGAGGGGGCGGCGGCAGCAGGCGGTGGGGCCAGCAGTGGCGGGTGCCCCGTCAGTGGTGTCCGCTGCCCCGTGGGGCGCAGCTGGGGCCTGCCATCGTCCCGGGGAAACGAGCCCTGCCCCGGTTCTTCGGGGGAAAGAGTGCTTCAGGAGCCCCTTGTCTCCTCCCTTCCCACCCCTTCCATGGGTCCGGGCACTTGTGGGGTGCCATTCTCAACGTCCCCGTGTCCCTGCTCTGGGGTCTGGGGGTGGGAGAGCAGCCTCCTCCGCGGCTTTTTAGAAGGCGCTGACTTATGAAATTGAGAACACCCTTCCCGAACAAAGGGGCATGGCGGGTCCGGGACCCCACCGAAGGGGATCCTCCGGCTTCAGCCCTCGCTCGGGATCAGCGGCAGCCCTTGGGGATCGCAGCCTAGGCTTGGTTCTCCTGCGAGGCCTGGCAGCCAGGATCCCCCTTCCCAGCAGTCCGCGACCACAAAACTTCGGGACTAAACGACCAAGCTCTGCCTCCAGGTATCAGCCGCTATTTTATCCCCGCAGTGCCCTGCGCTCACCCAGCGCTCACTTTATAAGGCCGAGAAGGGCGGTGATTTTTTTTTTCTTCTTCTTTTTTTTTTCTTTTCTTTTTTTTTTTTTTTTTTTTTTTTTGGGGGTGGGGGTGCGAGAGGGGGTTGGGGAAGAAGAAACTCCTCTTGTGTGCTCTTCTCTGCTGTCATTCACTGGGCTGCTCTCAGCATCCAACCAATGGAGAGTGAGGGCCTGCAGCAGTAGGCCCTGGGTAGGGTGATTGATGGGCAAGCGGGGCGGCGGGCGATCGCGCTCACAATCCACCGCGCTCCGCTCCGCGGGGCTCCCGGCTCCCCACCGCCCGCCGCGGCGAGGGGTCCCCGGGGCACCCTTGTGTGTGTGTGAGTGTCCGTGCGTACGTCTGTGTGTCCTGGGTGAGAGGCTCCTGACGTGTCTTGGTACCTGGGGGTGCTGGGTCTCGTCGGAGCGAGACCATTGTGAGCGGCTGGGGTGTCGCGTCTCCGCTCCAGTCGGGTGTGCTTGGCGCGGTTGTGTCTCCAGTGTCTGTGTCCTGTGCCGCGCTGGGCACGGCTGTAGCGTCCCGGGCTGCGGGGGTGTTTCACTCTTGTACCTGGGCTGCGCATGGCTGTGCTGTTGTGTCTTCGTGCTGAGAGTGTGGCTGCTTGGTCCCGGCCTTGCGTGGCTTTGCTGGCGTTTCTTGGGGTGCTCTGCCGTCGTACTATGGAACTGACCGTGTAGCCGGCGTTCCCCGGCTCAGTGAGGTCCCGTTGCCGGTTTCGGGGCGGTGCGGGGCTGTGCTGCCCTGCCCGGGGCGGAGGTCCTGCCCCGGTGCCCGAGCGGCGGCATGGAGCACCTCGGGGCTCACCACCTGCACCAAGGGCAAGCCGAGCCCATCAGCTTCGGCATCGACCAGATCCTCAACACGTCGGAGCCGGGCAGTTGCATGGTGTCGCACCCTCGGCTGCAGGACTCGGCGGACTACGGGCTGGGCTGCATCGTAGGCAGCGCCTATAACACGGTCACGGGTGGCTACGGGGCGAGCGGCGGCGCGGCCGGCGCCTACACCGGCACCTCCTGCAGCATGGGCGGCCTGCCCAGCTCCTACAACGTGAACATGGCGGTGAGCATGAACGGCAATACCTTGAGCTCGGCCGGCGGCGTGATCCGCGTCCCGGCCCATCGCCCCGTGGCCGGCGGCGTCCACCAGCCCCTCTCCGCCGCCGTGCCGGCGGTAAACGGCATGAACAGCCTCACGGGGCTCACCTTCCCCTGGATGGAGAGCAACAGGCGGTACACAAAAGACAGGTTCACAGGTGAGTTGCGCCACCGGGACCCCCTTTCTGTCTCTGCTCCCGCCGCCCCGCTTCCTCCCCCACCGCCCGGCCTCGGCGCGACAGCCGGTGCTCAGAGGGACACGCATGATCCAGCCGAGGATCTCTCCGGCCGGGAGGAGAAACCAGCCGGGATGGTCCTGGGAAGCTGGTCCCGGAGGAGGCCAAAAGTAAGACGGGGTGGGAAATGAGGCGTATCCAGTCCCCCCTAAATGAGTTGTGTTTCCTTTTGTTTGTTTGTTTTGATCTCTGGGTTGGTTTGATTGTTTGTATATGTGGGGTTTTATATTGTTGTTGTTTTCGTTCCTTATTTATTTATTTATTAGTTTAGTGTAGGTTTTTTACACTTCTTCCCCCCGCGATACGGGTCGGCAAAGGCGGGCAAGGAAGAAAAGAGATGGTAAACTCCATACACGACCTCCCGCGAGCCCCGGGCACGGCTGCCCAATCCCTGCCGCCCGAGCCAGCACCCGGGGAAACTTTCCTTCAAAACCGAGAGTTGTTTGGGAAGCACGGCCCGGCCGGCGGGAAGGTAGACAGGCGGCCCTGGCCCTGGCCTGCCCGGGAAGGCCGTCCCGTTGCCTTTCTTCACCGGTCTGGCTTTCCCCGGTTGCGGGTTTCGGCTCAGCCTTTTTCCCCAACAAAAGGGACCTTTTGCAGACCAGAGCAGAGTGGGACTCGGGCTAGAGCCGCTTCCCGGCCTCGCCACTGTTTCCAGGTGTAGCTGGGCTCGTCTTTCGGCACTAACAAGGCAAAAGCTCGAACAACGAAAAGAAATAAATAAAAAAGACGCAAACAAACGAACAAAAAGAACGAAATTACAATGGGAAAAAAATCAGCGCCGCTTCCCGAGGGCGGAAACCGAGGCCCGATTTTTGAAACTTCCCATTTAATTTCGACCCGATGGCTCGGGGTTCAGGCACGGCTGCGAGTGGACAAACGCGCTGTTCCCCTGGCAAGCACCTGACTGAATTTTACTCATTTTGTTCCTGGCTTAGACACAATGTGACTTTTCACTATTTTTTTTTTTTTTTTTGGTGGGGTTGGGAAAAAAACCCCAAACCAACAAATCTAAACAAAACCATCCATATTTAAAACAAAACAAACAAACAAAAAGAACAAACAAACAGAACAACAAATTTCAACTCCAGTTTCCAGTCCGGGACTGTACTTCCCTGTATGAAGCACTGGGGCCGGGGCAATGGGGTAACCGCCGCGCCTAAACGAAATTATCCCGAACCCCCTTGGCACGGGGCGCGGAGCCCCGGCCCGGCGCCAGGGCCAGCTACCGCTGCTGAGCCCCCGTTTCCCGGCGGGCACTCGGCCGGGCAAGAGTCCATCTACCCCTCTGCTGGAGCCGAGCTGTGCCTGGGGGGTGCCCGCAGCACCCAGGAAAGGCCGCCGGGCCTTCCCGGTACGCGGGGCCGCCGCAGCCGAGTTTTTGCAGCTCATGCGTGGGTGTCGGCGGGGAAGCCGCGGCTTCGGAGCGGTGGGGGGTGGTCCCAAGCCCAGCGGCCGGGAGCCGGAGCCCCTCTGCTGATGTTTCGCTGCTTGCTTCTTTGCCTCTCATCCCCCCCTCCTCCCGTGTCCCCCCCAGTGGCCCTCTCACCCTTCACTGTAACACGCCGTATAGGTCACCCCTATCAGAACCGCACGCCCCCCAAGAAGAAGAAGCCGCGCACCTCCTTCACCCGGCTGCAGATTTGCGAGCTGGAGAAGCGCTTCCACCGGCAGAAATACCTGGCCTCGGCCGAGCGCGCTGCCCTGGCCAAGGCCCTTAAGATGACGGACGCCCAGGTGAAGACCTGGTTCCAGAACCGGCGCACCAAGTGGAGGTGAGGGACCGGGGGTCTCGGTGGACAGGGGTGGGGCAGTCCGGGGGAAACAGACGTTGCTGCCAGCAGCTCTACCAGGAGCCCCGATGGCAGCGCAGAGGCGTGCAAGCCCTGTGTGTGCGTGAATGTGTCTGTGTGTACACGTGCATGTGCATGCACAGCGGTGTACGTGTGTGTGCATGTGGTGCGTGCACACCTGCGGGCGTGTGTGCACGCAGGACAGGCGAGTGTAACTGCATGGTCAATGTGAGGGCCACGCGTGCCTGTGTGTGCCCACACACAGCGTGTGTGTATGTGTTTGTGTGTTTGTGTGTGTGTGAGCGTGCACGGGGGTGTGAAGTGCAAAGCACAGCCCCGCGAGTGTGGGGTGGTGCGGGCCGCGTGAGCACACCGGACCTGCGTGCAAAAACGCGTGCGGGTATGCCACGGGGATGAACGTGTGTGAGCACACACGTGAGCAGTGGGTGCAGTCAGTGTCACCAGAGGGTGCCCAGGCTCCCCTGCCTCTGTCCGCGGCAGCGGCGAGTAGGAGCCCCCGGCCCGGGGCTGTCGATGTACCGGGCTTTGCACAGCTCGGAGATTTTCGTCCCCGCGGGGCTCGCGGCGCCTCCTTGCCCAAACGCTTTCTTTTTGTTCTGCTGCCGGGCGTGCCGGTAAAGCCGGAGAGGAAGAGAAGGCTGGGCTCACACGGAGCCTCCAGGGCTCCGTCGCAGTGACCCTGCCCCACCCAAGCTGCACGTTCCCGGGATGTTCTCGAGGGAGACACTCCGGCCCTGACAACATCTCCTGTGCTGGGCTGGGTGCTGAGCTGCTGGGTGCTGCGCACTGGGTGCTGCAGGGCAGGCAGGCTGGCAGCTTCTTCAAAATGGGGGGAAAGGACTTCCCCAGAGTCTTCCCAAGGGTTAACAGGACAATGATTGCCTGAGTATGCTGGGGTTGGATAAGAAATGGGGGTCAAAGAACTTGAAACCAAGAGAGGTTGTAAATCCTCAACCCCAGTGAGTTTTTCCCTAGAGAACGCGTGGTAGTGCAATTCCCCAAGTGTTAGGAAGTCTCTAGCTGGAGTGATCTCTGTTGGCCAGAAAAAGAATCCTGGAGGAGGAACAGTCCTGCTGTGGCCTGCAAAACGGGGTCAGCTGTGTCTTCTAACCAGGTTTCCTAAGGAAGTGAGGCAAATCCATCTGTCAATACTCTTTGCGTCTGTTGGCTAAATTCAGCCTCTTTTGGCAGAGGTGCAGAGGATACAAACCTATTCACGTGTTTTACAAAAAATAGCTGGGTAAAGGGAAAGAAAATCCTGCTTCTGCCTAAGGGAGAGGCTGCAGCCAGATCTCAGCTGTAATATTAGACGTGGGAGAATCTCTGGCCTGAGCCAGAGGGACACAGGCAAGTAAGTTCTGCTTGTATGCATCTGTGCCTGCTGGGTGTTGCGATGGAAACGTGGGTGCCCCTGGCTGATAGCACATCCAGCTTCCTGCCTCAGGGCCCTGCACCGGGCAGTGGGCTCTGAGTGTTTCCTGATGCATTGGGAGATGGAAGGAGCTGCTGTAAGCTCAGCCTGAATGAGGCTGTGGGAAGTATTTGAGAAAATAGCGTTGCAATAAGCTCTCTGAGCAGTTTAGCTGCTTGAATGCAGGTTGGGAGGAAGAGTCTTGCCCCTGCCCCTTGCCTGGTTGTCTCCACTGCAGGAGGTGGTTGTGGGATCCCCTCCTCAGATTTGGGCTCTTGCTTTAGACACAGCTCTTTCCAGGCAGGTATGAACCTGGAAATCCCATTCTGATGCAAATCTATGACTAGACCAGCTGCTTGCAGCAGGGAGGTACTTGGGAGCAAAGTGCTCACAGCCATGGTACTCCTGATCACCCTGGACTTGGGGCTCCCTCCCTCGTCCTGAAGCATCTCCTCGTTGTGCAGGGAGTCATTAAATATTCATTGAGGCAGAGACTGAGCTGCTCCCCAGGCAGGTGCAGCTCTGAGCCCGCTCTTCCCGGGATGTCTGATGTGAGATGTTGACACAGTGATTAGAACAGGGACTGAGCCCTGAACTACCTGCTCCCAGGAGGGAACACTGGCCACATGTCTGGAGGCTTGGGTGCCCAGAGGCCCATTGCTGGCATCCAAGTGCCAGCCTTCTTCCCCACTGGGAGCCAGGGACCCCTGCCCTATGCTCTGAGATGCCACTGTGGAGATCAGAGTTGCCACTTCCAATTCCCATGGCCAAAGTGGATGAGACATCTCACACCCCCCTGAGCTGCTAAATTAAAAAGCTGCCATTTCCTGTGTCACTGGTCCACTGAAGTTGCTGAGAGGATGGCAGCTGAGCCTGGGGGTGGGAGGGAGGGAGGGAGGGAGGGAGGGAGAGGATGCTTTGGAAATCATCCTGGGACCAGCACAGTGAGTTGTTCACAGGTTTTTTCAGCAGCATCAATAGAGATGCCAGGTGAAGTAGAGGTGAGTGCAAGCTGCAGATTTTAGACTGACCTGCCATCCAAGCAAGCAGGAGTGGGTTTCCATTGTGGATATAAGAGGATTCAGGCCATTTCTACCTATCCCATTCTCCGCTCCTAGGCAGCCCAGAGCCAGGGCCCAGCCAACACTGGAAAGAGCCCCTTCTGACTCCCTAACACCCTCTCCTTGGGGATCACCTCTGCTGGTGTTATACCAGGCAGACACATGTCTAAACTGTTCTGAAAAACACTGTCATTCATCCTTTCCAGATAGTATATTCTGTGCTTTGATTTTTGTTATTGCTAAAAAATATGTTTCTAGTGTTTAGCTGAAATTTTGCTGCTTGCTAAGGGAATGTTTTTGCCTTCATCCAAGCTCTCAACCACTGGTCACCACAGCATGGCAGACAAGGTGGCAAACCTGGATGCTGGAAGGGGACGTCCAGGGTGACACTGCCCATCTCCCAGCTGTATGGCACTGCCAATCACTGTCTCACCCCACCCTGTTCCATGCTTCTTCCTGGGGCTTTGCATGCTTGACTCTTGCTGTGAGACCAGAGCATAATTTCAGGGGATTGTAACTTTTGCAATGCTGTTCTGTGACACTTCAGGTGTTTTGTCCCCCCTTGGTTTTTTCCTGTGGGCAGAGAGTAATCCAGAGCTGTGGGCTGCTCGCCACTCTCTTTGATCAGAGCAGTGTTTTTGCCGAGGCCAGTAAGACAGACAGACCCAGTCTGTGGGATTTACTGGGATTTAAATCCCAGTTTATGGGATTTACTGGCCATTTGTGTAGGGGATGTGGGACCATGCCATGACAAGGCACCCTGTTTTCCTACCCCTGTCCTCCCTATGAGCACCCAGCACAACTTAATCTCTCTGGAGACACCCTTCCCTTGCTTCCCCAGGCTCCCCTAACGACTCCCTCTCTCCTAGGAGGCAGACAGCGGAGGAGAGGGAGGCTGAGCGGCAGCAAGCAAACCGCATTCTCATGCAGTTGCAGCAGGAAGCCTTCCAAAAAACCATCAACCAGCCCATCCAAGCCGACCCCATCTGTGTCCACAACTCCTCTCTCTTTGCCCTTCAGAATCTCCAGCCTTGGTCTGATGACTCCACCAAGATCACCAGTGTCACCACTGTCGCCTCTGCTTGTGAATAAGTCTGGCACCCACTGGTGGCACTTACACCTTCTACTGGCGGGATTGCCCCAGGGGGACACGAGGCATCCTTGGTGGGACGTGTAGCAACTCTGTTTCTCCCTGAGAAGGGCTGGAACCCCCTGATCCTCTGGATATATGCATCATATGTATCCAGCTGGGGAAGCCCTCCACAAGAAACAAAAAGAAGGAAAGTCTCCCCAAAAACTCTCCCTAGCCATGGAGTTGCTGGAGCAGCAATGCTGTCTCACCTCCCCCCAATCCTTTTGTTCTCCTGAAAGTCTCCAGTGTTGACCCTGAACTTGCTGACTTGCTGCCAGACAAAAGCCCAGCCCTGACAGACACAGCCGCTGGTGATCGTCCAGCTGGGGGAGAGGAAAACTTCCTTAGGATTCTACTGGCGGCAGTGCAAAGTCTATGTACACCCATATATATATATATGTATATCTATATATATATCTATATATATATATATAGATATATGTTTTGAACTGTTGGCTTGAAAGAAAAGGAGAAGGCTCCCTGGGAAGCATGTCTCTGCTGCGAGCCTTCTTGGGTTGTCCGCACCGGAGACGTTCGGGGATGCAACAAATGGAGGAAACAGCAGCAATTTCTGCTTGTGCCAGATGGGAACCCTTCAGATCTCACCTTGCTGTCTCTCCTCCCCTTTTTCATTAATTTTTTCTTGCGAGGGGGGAACAAGAGAAGGATCTGACAGACTCCTGAGGACGGTAAATATGATATCTCAATTGTATGAAGAGCCCAAACAGTCCCTGGCTGCCACGGACTCTGTGCCCATCAGCGAGTATTTTAATAACGAGAAGACCTGGGTGGCAGTTTGTGGGGGTAATGCAGTTTCTTTCCATGGAATATTTCCATATAATTTGCAAAATGTTGTCCAATGTTTTATTTTATCAGTTTCCAGTTAGAAGGCAGTTCCTGACAACAAAAAATTGATTTCACTCTCAGCTGTTTAACTTAGTTGAATTGTACCAAGAAAATGAGACAAAATTAAACAAAGCACTTCTAGCAAATGCCAGGAATATATAGCTATATATATATATAAAAACAATATATATTTTTCAGTTACTTATAATCTAAAACAGCACTGCCAATTTAAGCAGTTAGTACAAACAAGTAACCAGAAAACCTATTTTCAGTGAGATTTTTAAAGGCATTCGTTTGTTTGCTTTTTTTTGTGGTTTTGTTTTTTTTAAGTTATGCACTTACAAGGTGTTTTATGTGTATTCATTTTATAAAGTGCTTGTGTAATTTATGTGGAAATGAAAAAGAAAATAAAAAATCTCCAGGGTACTGAATAAATCATTTAAAGCCTTGCTGTTCCCTGTCTATTAGTTCCCCAAGAGGAGACAGCATATCACAACTACTGCTGAAGCCTGTGCTATTTTTTTTTTTTTTTAATAAAAATAGAGTTAACATTTCCATTTGACTTTGCTCAGGTCCACTTGGCTTTGGAAGCTCCAGATGTAATATGCTGTGTTTTAATCCCTGGTCCTATAAACATTTTCAGGCTTCAAACCAGCAGTGCATTTAGCACTTGCTTTAATCGAAGCCTTTCTGGGGGGCTTGCTGGGGGTGGCAGGGACTGTGCAGGGGCTTAGCCTTAAACTCATGTAGAATAATTTATTGAGTAAGACCTTGGAATGAAGTCCCACCTGGGCTGAGACAGATCTACAGATATTTGTGTCTGAAACTGAATCAGAAAGGGGAATTTGAATATAAAGAAACGTGCAAGAGTACATTTTAGAGACAATCTTGCAGGGGATTAATCTGGGGACACTGTTTTCTATTTGTACTCAGCCTTACTGCAGGACATTGTCCCCAGCTTGGCAAGCCCTTCTCAGAGGAAAATCAAATGGGTGGGAAAACTCTCATCAGCTTCCTTGGGGGAGACTCCCAGCCCCGTGGCTGGCTTCAGCCTGCTGCTTCCTTCCAGCACTGGAAGTTACTGAGTAAAGGATGTTGGAGGATACGGCTGAAAAGGGCAGGCAGCCACGAGCAGTGGCAGGCACCCCCTGACGTGGCCCTGGGGTCCAGGCTGCCTGTGGGACATCTGCAACAAAATACCCCAAGCCTCTGATAGCTGGTGGGGGACAGTGCTCCTCGAGGCTGGGTCCTCTGGCTGTAGTGTTGCTGGGGAGTTTGTTAAGTGAGAATATAAATATCCTACTTCATCCAAAATCTGCTATTGTAGGGCTGAGAATTTATGGTGCTGCAGGATTTTCCTGTTCTGCAGTCCAATGTGTATAAAAACACAGAGAAACATCTGCAGCAATGGAGAGAAAAGAAGCCAGAAAAAGGAAAAAAGGGATAAAAAATGGGAAAATATGAAACTTGGAGATCATGCATTTTTGGCAATATCTTTAAAAGATATTGATTACTGCCAGAAGAATGCTAATATAAAATATGTATTTTTTCCAATGTAAATTTCAGGGAAGTCTTTTGTTTGAATTCTCTTTCATACTACAGTCAGATTTTTTTATTCTGAATGAGCTTACTATTTAACATTATTTAACATTAACTCAACTTTGTCTACAAAGGTAAACTCCTTCAGGAGGCATTGCTGTGTACAAAGCTTTAATGGTTCACAGTTTGTTGCAGTGTGTATTTTTGTTTTCAGTGTTTCTGCATAGGAAAAACATAAATCACAAAATAATAATAATAATCATCATCATCCTCACTGTTGATATTAAAATTGTTTTCTATTTTATTATTATGACACATCAATATTATAACATTTAATTCTAAGACAACCATTTTTTAATATCCACTTCATTCAGTTCATAATCCAAAATGTCCCCCAGTGAAGTTGAAGAGATGATAATGCACATTTGAGGGAATATGTTTAGATAGAATATTTAGCTACACCTTGTTTTCAAAACTGGCAACTTCCCCCTTTTCTGAACAATCTTTCCTGTAAATAAAAAATAACCAAAAAAACCCCCAAAAACCCAAACCAAACCAAAAGTCAAAAAGGAATCTTAATATGAAATGAGAATATATGTTACATTGGAACCAGAAAAACAGTTGCCTGGCCTTTCTTGTCCCTGGAAAATTGATTCTGGAGGAGTTTTATCTTAAAATATTTCTCTTGGATTCATTTTAAAAATTGGTTTAGTGGCAGAAGGTGTTTTTGATATCTGCATATGTGCTTCCAGTCATTAATATGATGATTTGTACCTAGACAATAAAAGTTGTCTGAAATATGATGGAATTAAATCAATAAGTAATGACATAAAATAATGACACGTAATGTTATGTTTTGTAGACTGACATCACCTCAGCTGTATCCTGGGGCCATCCATATCACATTGAAGGCTGATTTAATTTTTTGTATTATACTTATTTGGGAGCAGGAATAAAATTGCATTAAGATGCCTTGAAAGTCATTTCCCCCTTTGTTGCTCTCAAAATAAAGCAAGTCCCAAACATGAAATGGAAGTCAGGGAGAAATGTTTTTCTATGTTTTCCTGTATCTAGGAAATGCAGACCAAGGCAGAGTGACTTTGGTCTGTGGCCTGCCTGGAGCTGAAGGCACAGGGTGTCACAGGGGACCACGCTGTGGTTGTGCTCATCTCTCTCACCCACAACACTGCCAGAGCTATCATTCATTTGGGTTGGATGTGCTGAGCTTTTGAAGGTGAAATCTGGAGGGGGAAAACACCGTCTTTGCTTGAGCAACTGGAGTATTAAACATCTGTGTGGAGCTGGAGGAGACAAAGCCCTGTGGGATGGGCTGTGGTTGTCTGGGTTTGGTCCCAGCTCAGCAAACTATGAGGGCAGAAGGGAACCAGAGGTCTGGCCCCCATTTAGCCAATTAGTTGAATGCATGAGTCATCCAAACAAGGATCAGTTGGTTTATCTCTGCTGAGGGATGGCCCAGGAAAAGGCTGAAGGGTCTTTGCTGGAGCCTTCCACTCTAAGCAGCGCCTGCAGTTGTCCTTGGCACGGGCCAGCCCATTTGATCCCTGCAGTACATGCACACCCCAGTTCCTACCTGAGAACCACATGCAGGTTTTCTTGGGCTGCATTACTCCATCTACGGGGCATTTGTTATATCTTTTAAGTTATTTCTGCTGCAGCAGCATCAGTGAGAGCCATGTGTATTTGCTGGAAAAAGACTGAGGTGAGCGTACGTGTCCTCTAATGTGGTTTGTATAATTGATAATGAAAGGAGACACTGACCCCACAAACACCCATATGCAGGATCATTTTCATTATCTCACTGAGACTGTTGATTAGTGTTTTTGAATGTGCTCCTGATTAACCAACCCACTTAAAAAAAAGCTTAAACCCGGGGCTGGTGCCTCAGCACGGCGGCAGCAGGAGCCCATCCCCGCGAAGGCAGCCCCTCCTCGCCGCCAAGGCCAGCTCACAGGCACTCGGGGCTACATGGGGTAAAAAACCCCAACCAATTTACTGACAAAACTCAAAATGGCTTTGCTGAAAACTGTTTGGGTTACAGTAAAAAGCCATTCCTCTCTGGGGTTCTGGGACAGCTGGAACTTTTTGAATTAACCTTTTTTTTCCCTTGCGAGAAGCAGACTGGCTGAGTGACACTGATTTCTTTGTGCAGCGGTCAGCTTTGATGGCCACTTGTTTAAAAACTGTTTGTGAAATTACATTTGGAGTTATCAGCTTATCCTGGTTGAAAATTTTCTAAAGGAGAGGATCTAAAGTTTGGTGGGATAAGGCTGTTTTTTAAAACAAATATTAAGGGAAGAAAAAACCATACAAAGCTATAGATTATCAGAAGAAACTTTTGTTGGAGTCACACCAGATTGTTTTTTTTCAGATCTTTTGTTTGTGCAGCTAACTGTGATTTTGATATTCCTTAAATTATTGTTATTTTCTCTGTTACTGTAGGAAATTTGTTTGATGGGTCAGCGCTTATCCAAGATTATGACAGAGATCTTTCCCCTATTCCTTTCCATTAAGCAGAAAATCTTTGTTACTGGTAGTTTTAAATTAATTTTTTACATTTATTCAAGTCACACATAAAACTGTATTCAAAGAATTATGTTAGGGTTTTTTTTTTCTGACAGCACCAGAGTAATCTTGATTTTCCAAGAGTAGAAAACAGAAAATAATTTTTGCCTTCCTTTTGTTTTTGTTTGGGTTTGCTTTTTTTTTTTTTAATTTTTTTTTTTTTTTTTTTTTTTTTGTTGCATCTAGCTGTGGTAAGCACAGGGCTGGCCTCAGCACCTTTCAGCTCTGAAAGTCCTGGTAACTCACCAAGCCTCTGTGTGCTAAGGTGTGCAATCCCCTGTTGCAGAGAGCTGGAATCCCCTGCCCTCGGCTTTCCTGGGGCTGGAAGTTCAGTACTTACCCTCAGCTCAGCTGTTCTTTGCCTTTCTGCTTTCGAGACAAAAATAAAATGAGCAAGAATGAGGAGCCCATATTCTGGTTTTCAAGCAGGAGGGAAGAAAGCTTGAGAAAACTCGTTCTCTCTCTGCCTGTAAAGAATGTGAACCCGCTGGTCTGACGCTGCTGCGGTTAACTGTCTGTCTTTCCTAGACTGCAACTGTCTCAAAATAACAAAGCAGTGATTAAAAAGTATCAATCAATATATACTTTTTAAAACTACAGTTAGGAAGTGGTACTAAGACAGGGATAGATGCAAACATAGAGAAAAGCCTTGTTTCCCAGGGTCTTCCCTGTCTCAGCCAGAGGAAATTTTTGGAAAGTTTAGCAGTTTTAACCTGCTGTTTTGAGGTTTTAGGCACATGTCAGGGCTCACCAGAGTTTTCCTCTCTAGGCATCCATCTAGAATGTGTCTAGTTTGTGATGCCAGTGCTCAGTGGGGGTTAGACTGAGCCTGGGCTATCAGGTGTGTTGGGCATAGAAGTGCTGGTAGGCAGGGCTTGACCCCAGATCTCCCCATATAAGGTGACAAAGGGGAAGGAAGAGGTACAGATGGGCATGGGGCTTGCTCAGGCTAGTGGTGGGGAAGTGATCACGAGTGCACTGAGTTGTGGCCAGGCCTGTGTGCTCTCTCCCTCTCCCAGCTGATCTGGCTGTTTCCACAGGAGAGCCTGGGGAAGAGGTGGGGGTGTCCTTTGAGGTCAGGCGGGGGGAGGAGAGAGTAATGGCCAGCAAGTCCTGGGGAGCCACGATGTATCACAAGGGTGCTCTTTTGAGAGCTGCAGAGAAAAGGCAAGTCTGCAGGACAGTGGGGTTTGAGGGTAAGCACTGAGGGGCACCTTGGTGTCCTGGTCCAGTGGAAGCCTGGCTTAGGCAAAGGAGAGCTGTTCTCCCATAGGGGCTATACCCAGCTTGTCTGGCTCTGCACCAGTAGCGTGCACTGGAGGGCCTTGCAGGGCCTGGAGATGTCAAGCATGGGACTGCTGCTTAAATGGCAGTTCTCTGGCATCCCATGGTGACACAGTTGTGGAGCATGGTGGTAACTGCTGGGCTGTATCCAGAGCACTTCCTTCCAGGATTAGGCTCCAGGAAGTTTTATATGCATTTACAGTATTGTTGGGCTATGTTCCACTGCCTTCAGAGGGACACCTGCAACCACAGAGGGATGTGTCCCAGGCTCCCTGTCCCCTGACTTAGCCACTCGCAGGGGCAAGTGAGGGAGCTGTGGCTGGGGCATTTCCCACTCACCCCCATTCACACAGAAATGCTTGAAAAGGTCTGGCTTTCACTTTGGGATGGAGTGAAAACAAATGTTGTAACCTTATCAGTTGTTATGACAGGTCTGAAATCTGCCTTTGCTGTGGCTCATACCACCACATCCAGAGGCAGGACGTGGGATGTAGAGCAGAGTATGCTCTCTGTGGAGCAAGGCACTAGATATCTCTTTGTGGTGTACCCACCACAATTCACTCTCCCTCCAGACTTGGTCCTTTGAAGATCTGAGGATCTGAGCAGAGCCATTTCACACAACACAGGCAGAAGCCAGACCTGTAGCAGGCAGGGGAGGTAATGCAGATCTCCTGCTGGGACCTCAGGGTGCACATATGTGTGCCAGTCCCCAGGGAAACACACCGCAGCCCTGGCAGGGAAAGCACAGAGACAGGCAGAGACACACCTGTAATGTCATCCAGAGGAAAGGATTTCCTAAGGGACCTTGTGGCCACAGAAACTGCCAAAAGAAGTGAGGAGTGAGGAACTGTGTCTTCTTGCTGAACATCTGTGTCTCAGGAGCTGGTTTCTCTCCCTTCCCGGCTGACAAGTGGGATTGCAGGAGGTTACTCCAGCCTCACTCCCATTCCGGGATGAAACCCTGACTGCTGCTGGTGGTTTGGCCCAAACCGGCACTGGTGGATTAAGAGGAGTGGAGATCCCCTCACACAGGTGATGTGAGGGGTGGGGGGGATGAGGTATTGGTTGGCACTTCTAGAGATGCTGCCTTGCATGGAACTCACCCCACAGCCCTTTTTTCCTTCCTTGTGTCCTGTCCCTCCCTTGAGTCTCAGGAACCTCCCTTAATTTGCCATTATTTTAAAGCCCTATGGGTTTTTCCTGGATGGGAGCCAGAAAACCTCAAACCTCCCTGCAGCAGACGGTCCTCCATAGTATGGGGTCTACGGCAAGATAACCCTTATCACAAGTGCTCTGATGCACATAGGGATCAAAGCTATGGGTGTTTCCCCCAAAATGCATGGCACTGCTCCTTCACGGGTGACCCTGGTGGACGGCAACCCATAGTGGGGGCCAGAACAGCACGGCGTTAAACACTGTCCTGATTACAACCGCTCAGGCCAGCGGTCAGCACCCATGGGGAGTTAGATAAGCAGGACTGGGATGCACACCCTGCCCCTCTCCTCGGCCCTGCGCCGCGCGGGGCGAAGCTGCCGGGGACATCCCTGCCCGCCCCGGGGCCGCCCGGGAGCGATCGGCGGGCACCGAGCTCCATCTAGGGGTCAGGGAGCGCCCTGCGAGCGCTCGGCTAGTCCCCGCCGGCGCCGTGCCCCGGCCCAAGGCACAGGGTGGGGGTGACCATGGGCAGCCGAGCCCCAGGCACACCAGAGAATGGGTCAGACTGGCAGCACTGGGTGCTCAGGATGAAGGGTAGTCGAGTCCAGCCGCGAGTCCCTGCCCCTGAAGAGGACATAGGGTCAGAAATATTTAGGTAGGAAAAGAACTCACAGATCATGGAGTCCAACCTTAAACTAACAGTGCCAGGTCCATCCCTAAACTATGTCCCTCAGCACCACAGCTGCATACTTTTTTCTTGAAAAAAGCCAGCCCTGAGAAATTCAAGCGATGGACTCCCCTCTATTTAGTATTCCCCACTGGGATTAGGAAGCAAGACTTTCCATAGGATATCCCATGTGCTAATGTTTCATGTGTTGGGTAAGTTGCAGGATGTTTGGGTGCACTGAGCAATGCCAGGATGGGGAGTGTGATGTGGGCAGGGCCACTAAGAGGGGTTGCAGCCACAGAGAGAGGCCCTGGACTCTGTGAGCTCCAGCAAGGCATGGTGGAGGGGGTCTGGCTCCATCCCTCTCCTGGCTACACACCCCTACCTCTTGGCTCATGGAGTGCAGTAAATACTGAGGATAAGCAGCTGGGGCTTTTAAGCAGAGGGATGAGCTTTGATCAAAACAGGTGGCTGCAACAGCTCTCTAGGACGGCCAAGAGCCTGCTTGCATTCATCAAAAGAAAATATAAAAAACCTGTTAATCACTCAAGCACATAAATAATGAAGGAATGATTTTTGTCTTTGTGACAAACAAAGTCAATAAAGCTCAAGGAAACCACCTGTATTTTATTATCACATATTCATATGTTTAATGCTATTAAAACAAGAGTCTGGGGTGAGCTGCAGGAACTCAAAGCACTTAATGGTGCAGACACAAACCTTCTCTCCTCCTTCCCCAAAGGTGATTTGAACCAGTTTGAACAAATGTCTTTGTCTCTTAAAATAATTATGTGATTTAAAGGCTCTTTTTCCTGGCTTGAATCAAATGACTTTAATGGGGTCTGCTTGTGTGTGTCTGTGTGTGTCAGTTTAACAAGTTACTGCTTTTTAAAGTTGCATTTATAGCCCAGCATTCACCAGAAAAGTAATTCTTTATGAGAAGGGATTATTTGTGTTTCACCATCACTTGGCATTTATTCCACAGAACATTTACTAGTGAAATTGTGCCCAGAGGGCAGAGGCCAAAATGATCTAAAAAGATATGTTGAAATTTGGGATAAACATTCTCTGGAAGGTCTACCAACTGTGAACTTTCTCTTCTTTGCCTAATAGGTTTTGTCCTCTTTGTTCCAGTCTTGGCCACTCTCTTGGCCCTGCTTAAGATCAGGCTGACCTCTGTCCTCCCTGCCTGTGTTCTCCTCATGGCCCCAAATGGGATTTCCCCAGGGCAGAGGAGAGCTGACAGCAGCCCAGCCAGACTGGGATGGGGATCTGAAGGTGGGTTTCACAGTGGCCAACACTTGAGTGATGAATGGCCTGAATGGGTCCTCACAGGTGACCCTTCTCTCTTTGTCCAACTGAGACCTGCCAGTGCTGGGGAGAAAAGCTGTTTTGGGGGCTAGGTGAGCATGCAGGGAGCCAGACTCAATTTCCACCCCCTACCCCAGCCATGAATCCTGCTTGGCACAGTCGTCAGTTCTGGTGGAGTTGCAGGAGAGGAGAGCACTGAGCCATGCTCCTTGGGGAAGACACTTGCTGGGTGAGCTGCCTCATTTAGTTCTTGTCCTGGAGGCACTGGGAATCTCCTAAGCAACTGAGCTGTGCCACTGAAGCAGCTAATTTCTCCTCATAGGTGTATTTGGCTGCTTTAGGTAAAGGTAAAATGTAGTCTCACATGAATTATCAGTGCAGTTGGAGGACAGTGGCAGCTCAGCAGCCAGCCTTATTTCTTGGAGAAAAATACCATCAGTACAGACAACAAAAGGCGCAAGAGAGAGGGCTCAGCAGTTAAAGAATTAGGCTGTTCATGGCAGAAAACGGGCTAAAGATGGGCTTTATCAGGGGAGATCAGCCACTCTGGCTGATACAAGGGAAGAGATGGGCACTACCAAATGGGGAGCAGGAGGATGGGTGAGATGGTGCTGCCTGAAGGGTACCTTTGTCTAGCTACATCCTGTACCAGGCCATGGGATCATGGAGCTGAGCTGGCCCCCTCAGCAGCTGCAGGACCACCTCCTCCACAGGATACTGGTGCAAAGGCCAGTGGCTCTCTAGTGCTCTGCTGGCTGCTGCAGCTCATGGGAGACCCCTCATGTGCCTGCAAAAGAAGCCCAGCGAACATTCCCCCTGCAGTAGGATCAAGTCACTCCACCAAAGCAGGCAGCAATATTGCAAGGAAATGTTCAGAGCTACAATCAAGAAAGTCTAGGTTTTTCAGTGACATGTTCTATGAAAAATCTTTTCTTTAAGATTTTTCCCTCTTGAGAAGCTGAGAGGCCTCAAGAACAAAATGCAAACAATTCTTATCTGCTGCTGTGGAATGCAACAGGTGGATCTGTGATTGGTCTCATCTGGTTGTTTCTAATTAAGGGCCAATCACAGTCCACGTGTCCAGACTGTCTCGGTCAGAGACAAACCTTTGTTATTCATTCTTTTTCTATTCTTAGCTAAGCCTTCTGATGAAATACTTTCTTCTATTCTTTCAGTAGAGTTTTAATATATTATATATCATAAAAAAATAAACCAAGCCTTCTGAACATGGAGTCAACTTTCTCGTCTCTTCCCTGATCCTAAGACCCCTGTGAACAAAGCATCATGGGTTCTTTATCAATGCGAAGACACTGGCTGTGGTTTGCAGGTCTCATCTTCCAGAACCACATGGCTTGGAGCCAGGCTTTGCTAGGTCTGCCCAGGTGGGGAAGTCGTCCAGAAAGGGAGGAAGGAATATGAAATGTTCCAGTGACTCATGTGGGTGAGAGATTAATTTGTGGCCACAGCAGATCATTCTAACTATTCATCTGACCTATTTGATCTCCCAGGCACAACATGTTTGACCCTTATTTTGTTTTTCAGACTCTTCCTTCTTGACTCATTGCAAATTCCCTACAGGGATATCAATATTTGGCTAAAGGGGCCATTTGATGGACAACCTACCCATAAATCCCAGCCCTACAAGGCTTCTAGCATGTTAGAAGTTGCAACTTTAACCCCAAATTGGTTTGTGTAAAATTCTGAATGCACTGAACCTTTTGTGTCTTTTCAAGGTTAAAGCAACAGCTTTCAGTGAAAGTAGGTTTTCTTACATGTATCTTAAATCTTTTCTGGATGAAGAAATCAGATCAATTCTCACATCCTTTCTGTGTCTGCAATAGCTGTGATTGAAAACATTTGCAATATGTCCTGATATAAAGCCACCAAGAAGGGTTATTGCCCTCTGTTGACTTTTCATCTCTTTACAAAATCAGAGGAAACCGCTCCAGCTCCTCGTAAATGATCTCTCCTGCTCCTGGCCTGTTGATTGCTCATCCAATCCTCTGACAGGACCGTGTCTTTGCCCTTAGGGTGGTTATGAGGGAGTTGAACATGTGGGTTTCCCAGGGGAGGACAAGACTCAGCTCCTTTGCATTAATCTATTGCTGAGGTTATTAATTGACACTGGACTAGCAAACTGAATTTTTAGGAACCATGGGTAGTCCAGGTCTGCAACAGTACAGGGATGGAAATGTAAGTATAATGGTCCCATTAAGGCATTTGTACTACAATGAGCACCCCAAGACACATCACTGCAGACTGGCTGCTGTAGGAAAGTGTGTTAGCAGACTGGGTCCATTCCATCCCATCTCCCATTAAGGAGTTTGTTCTGAGGCTCTGATGGTATCTGCTTGAAAGGGATAAGTGGCTGCACAGATCTCAGATCCCTTTGTCCATCTTTTGGCCAGGGGGAGGGAATGCTGTGGGATAAAGAGGTGGGGAAGCAACACTTGGACCGCAGCAATCCCAAATCAGTTGAGCAATACCCAAATTTACAGTAGAAAAAAGCCTCTGTCCCCACATGGAGGGCCTGCAAACTGCTTGTCATGAGGATTTCCCAGGACAGTTCTGCTGCATCTTTCCAGAAAATTGGGTGATGAGAGTCTGGTGGTAACAGCCAAGGTTCTCCCCATGCTTCAACCTGAGGAATGCCTCAGCAGTGAGGGTCTGACCCTGTCCTTGGAGTGCTAGCCTTGTCCCCTGCTCCTTTACCCTCTTATAACACATCCTTTCAGCAAAGTGGTGAGTTATCTTAATTCTGCAGACAGCAGCACTCAGGGATAAGGTAACTAATTTGGGAAATTATCCTGGCTGTCAATTCCCTGAGTGATTGGTGGGAGAGGCTTTGAAGCCTCACGCATGCTCCCTGCCATTCACTTGGACTCGAATTACCCTTTTATTTTACTTCCTCCTTGCTCTCATTGCCACACCACTCAAACTAAAATTATTCGTCTACAACCACAAACGCAGGGATATATCACCGGGAGTGCTGTAGGGCTGTCACCATATATAATTCTCTGAGCTCAATATTTATAGAGCTACACACGGCACAAATCATACCCAGAAAGCCCATCGAGCTGGAGAGCTAGGTATAAACTCCAGAAATATCACAAGCCATCGCTCACAGGAGACTGCCCGGCAGACCCGCTGGCTGTACATCAAGCTGTAATGCCATCTGAGTCCGCGCTTGGTGCTGGAGTGGATCAGAGGTCACTTCCAAGATTTTCTTCCATAAATCCTGGGTGCTGGCTCTCAGCAAGGTTAGGTGCTGGGAGAACCCTGCTGAGTGCTCCCTCCTTCTGCTTGCTGCTGCTGACACTGAGCTGTCCCAGCACTCTGTGTGGGTTTTTATCTTTGGGGTCTTGCCCTCCCTTCTGCTCCTCTGCTATAGAAACCAGAGATTAGAGGGAGAAGGGGCGTGCTGGATCCTACAGCTCTACCGTATAAGCTACAGGAGCTCACAGCTCCTCTGAAATGACCTTTTGCTGGGCTTTGGGGGAGTCTGAGGCCCTCTTCATCTCACCCCTCAGGGTCACATTCTCCCTCATGGCCTAGTCCTGTGCAGGGCTGTGAATTTTCTCTAAATGTTCAGGTGGCTAAAGCACACAGCAGCCTGCCTGCCCACATAGCCAAGCCATGGTCATCAGTCCTAAGATAGTTCAGGTCCCTCTGTCACTGCCTTCCCTCCTCTTTTCCCCCTTTTCAAAGCTTCTCCCTGTCTTGGGTGGAGCTGGGCATCCCTCACCGGGGATGAGGGAGTGGTTCCTGACCAGGGCAGGCCCCAGTGCAGCTCAGGGCTTTTGCATTGCATTTGAAGCCAATCCAAAGAGCGAAGAACAAGTGAAACTAGTGCTCTGCAGATGCAGACTAATCCTTCCTCAGCTCTTCCCACTCTGGCAGCTTCCACTCTCATGTGCTGGTGATCCAAAGAGTACTGCAACAGGTGAAAAAGATCCAGATGAGACCCAATGCAATGGGCAGGTAAAGCCTCTCTGAAGCAGGGCAGCAGTGACATGGTTCTTTCTGAGCAAAGAAGTGCTGGGGTTTTGTCTGAGAAATCAGTCAGACAATTAATTTTATTTCTAAGCTGCATATGATGGACTTGAGCTAACCAGTCTCTGGTTCTTCCTTCTCCCCCAGCAGCACGGCAGACAGACTCTGACATTTAAGCAAAATAAAATCCAACCCTAAGCATTAAGTAAAACTCCCAGTGTGATGGGTTCGTGGCTTGCAGCAACATCTCAGCAGGGGCGTGTTAAAGCTGGTCTTCAGCAAGAGGAAGAATGAAGCTTTGCAAAACCCTGATGAGGCAAAGCTCCTAAAATAACAATTGAATTAAACTTAATTCAGTTTCACTTAATATCCTTATAGTGCCTTTAGCAAATGAGGCTGTTATTATTTTGAGGAGGAGAATGGGGAGGTGCAGTCTGGATGGAACTCACATCTCCTTACTGAAAGAAAAAAAACTTTGGTGGAAATAAAAAAAGCCATGGGAAGAAATACAGACAGTTCAAATTCTCCATTTTGGATGAAACACCCCCAAACCCATCCAGTCTCATGTTCTTCAAGATATGCCCCACACTCAAGAGTGTACAAACCCACTATTCTTTTTCTGGCAGATGCTGGCAGTTTGCCGGCTTTGCTAGGGTTACATACCCCGTCACATGCAGCATCTGTGAGTGGTTGGCCAGGTCCTTCCTTCCCTCTTCTTCTTCTCTTGCAGTTTTTGAGCTTTTCTGCAACATTTGAACCCCAAATGTCCCCTGCTTGCCCTACCCCTCACTAGCCTAATCTGCAGTGTTTAGAACACTGTTCTCACTTTTGTTTCTATGATGGGTCAGTGCGAGCATTTCCCTGGTTAAGGGTGAGCTAACCTCATGGCTCTGTGGGGTGGGCAAGCACAAGCTCAGGGTAGCAGCCCTAGACACTCCCTATTCAGGACAGCTTTTGTCCATTTGCCTTATTTCCAGCCATATCTCCTATTTACTTGTCCCCACCCTTATTTCTACTGTGGGCAGGATTTGGCAAGCCCCTCACCACCAAGATTGTCTTTCTCAGTTGGAGCTTCAGAACAGCATTTTAGAAAGGACATCCTGCAGCTCTTTCCGTCAGACATCCTAGCAAAGAGGGAATCTCTCATGATCCCACACTCCAGAGAGGGATGGTCAACTGAATCAAGGAGCAAATGAACCCAAGGAGCCATCCCAACCTTTCCCCACAGAATTTCTTGCTCTCAAACCTCAGGCTCTGCTCACCAGAGGGAGCAAAGGCTGTTCTGAAATGGCCATGCAGGAACTGAACTACACTTCCCAGTAGGCCACAGAGCAAGGGCCCTCCTGGTATGAAAAAGCCTCCATTTGACTTGCTCATGCTCCCTAGGGCTGGGGACAGCTGGAGGATTTTAGGATTTCAAGGCTAGACAGCCGTTGTTCATTGCTGTGTAAGCAGCAGCAACAGCAGGCATTACAGCAAAATTAATTTCCATTCTGAATGCAGCTCTCCTGTGTTTCTACTGCCTTTACAGTCTTCTTCCCAGAGCTCGAGAAAATCGCCCAGACAGGCTTTGCAAGGTCGCCTCGCCCTCTGTCTTGCTCACAGGCAGGCTCTGCTCTAACTAATCCTCTTCTGACACACCTTTTTGTCTCTCTTACTCACAGAAACCTTTCTCCACCTGCCTTGGTTAGGGCAGCAGCTAATTAACTCTGAGAAAAAAGGAGAATAAACTTTCTTAATAAGACACAACTTTTCTAACTCTCTGTTCTTCCCATCAATTAGAACTGGATAATTTTAGGCCTATGTGAAGAAAACGGAATGAGAAGGCCCTGGGACAGTGAGCAGCCATCCCTTATGTTTGCATCCTCTCTGCTGCCAACAGATGCTGCTGCTGCTCTCTCTTGCTGCAAGGCAATGACAAGCAATATTCAGAGCCTGTGTCTGCAGCAAGGACAAGATAACTTCACTGGGATATTTTCTGATAATCTGAGAAGTTAGCACATACCCATCATTTATTTCTCTGCACCTTCTTTCTGCTAGCAAGCCACACCTCTTTACTCTGATAGATTTTCAGAGCTATTACAACAAAATTCAGCTTTACTTTCTAAAGCAAGGACTAATGGGAAAACAATTAGCAGTCATGGTGGAGTATTTCATCAAAATCAGATCATCAGGATTTTGTGTTTTTTGAGCATTGCAGATGAAGAAGAATATGAGATGAACTCTACCATCTCTGGGGCTGGTATGAGCTATTTGCCTTCTGTATCACTGGATAAGAAATGGAATTTTTTTTCAGCACTGTTCCTTTGAAGGGAGATTCCTGCCTTGGTTGAGAGCCAAAGCCTGGAAAAAATGAAGATCTAGGTAGGCGTCTGCCAGAGTTTGTGAATGGACTCCTGTGCCCAGCATATGCCAGACCCACACCCATAAGTAAACTGCATAGAAAGGCCCAGGTCCTGTCCTGGCAGGGGGAGCACCCGAGGGCTGCTCGGGCACAGAACTCACAGTGCATGCTGTGCCTGAGCAGGGCGCCTTCTGCCCAAGTCCTTGGGGAGAGCCAAAGACACCGAGAGG
This sequence comes from Serinus canaria, assembly GCF_022539315.1. NCBI lineage: Eukaryota > Metazoa > Chordata > Aves > Passeriformes > Fringillidae > Serinus > Serinus canaria. The sequence continues at coordinate 22,223,882 of NC_066320.1, read as the reverse complement.
GCCTCACAAGCAGCCTCTTGTGAGGCTGAATGGTGCCAGGACACTGAGCACCATTCAGGAAGTATTGCTGAGCTCTTGTGCCTTGCTTTGGGGACACCAGCTAAGAGAGGAGCAAGACTCGGTCTGTGCTGTGCACGCAGGCTCCAGCAATGGTTGCAGGTAGTGGAATGCCTGCCCTGTTTCCCCCTCAAAAATCTCCTGTCCAAACCCTTTCTTTCCAGCCACGTCTCTGGAACATTAATCTCATCCTCCCTACTGTAAAGGGGAGCCTAGAGAAGGCACCAAAATCAAGGCTCCAGCATAGTAGAAAGAGGGTAGAAAGGCTGGGAAGTTTCCCCTGGAGACCTTACCACTCCTTCAAATTTCTTACCACCAAACCCATTGCAAGGGGATTTTGAGGGGGAGACTTGTCACCACTCCAAAGTGAGGTGTCTCAGAGGCCAGCCCTAAATCTCTCACCCAGGCATCAGTTAAATGAAACAGGAGGTCCTGGTGGCAGAACCAAGATATCAGTTGATTATTATTTCTTCTCACTTTGGGGTGATCTTGTCTGTGTCTTTATATCTTGCAGTCCTAATTATTCTTTTGCTTTCCCTGGCAGTGTTCATGGATCAAATCGGGCAGATTGCCTCTCCTCTTGGCCATGGTTTCTGCACCCTGGGCTGGACAGGGCACAAAGAACGAGGGCAGAAGTTGTTTTGCAATCTTGTTCATGGGTATTGTGGCTGATTCCTCCTACAGGGCAAAAAAAAAGACACAAGGAAGATAAATTAAAGTTATTAGTATCAAACAGGTAGGGGTTGTGGTTGAATTAGGTGAAAAGTAAATGGGACTAATTGGGAAAAACATTAGAAGATCAGAAAATAATAGCTTTTTAAGAAATGAGAAATAGAAGCTAATTACAAGCTGTGTGATATTGGCTTTATGTTGGTACTTGCGCAGATGGACTTGAAAGTTGCTTGACTACTCCAGTTCATTTTGGTGTGCAGGAAAGCACTGATGGATGAGGAGGAAGCAGGAATAGCAGTCAGGGATTTTTTTACTTCATTATTGAATGATAATATAATTCATATTGGAAGTGACCTCAGGAAGTCTCTGATTGAGCCTTCTCTCTGAGGAGCAGGGCTCACTGCTGCTGGGGCAGGTTTCTCAGTTCAGTAAACCTTTGAACATTGACATGGTTAGTGACTTCAAAGTTGGATCTCTGGTCCAGTATCACGGGATCCTTCATGCAGAAAGTTTCTTTCTCTTATTAATAATCACAGTTTTCTTTGATACAACATGTCTGTCATTCTTTGTGTCTATTGGCCTTTTGTCTTTCCCAATACCCCAAAAAGAATCTGACTCCGTCTTCTCTAACACTCCACCAAGCATCCCTGATGTGGATAAAGGTGTCTGTGTAAAAGATGTCCAAGCACAGGACACCGGGGGGAGCTGTCAGCATGAACGTAAAGGAACATGACTTGTGATACTCCCTACTCTCCAGGAATAAACAAACAAACAAACAACAAAAACAAACAAACAAACAACCTGCTGTGAAGCATTATATTTTCCTTCAAATTATCATTAGTTTTCTGAAAATACTCATGGGAAGTAAAAGGGTTGTAATACTCATTTGTGTGCTCTACAGGAAGGGCTAATACCTGGAGAATGGTTGCTGCCCATGAAAGTAAGAGCAGAAAATAACCTGGGGAGTGTCCACCAGTACATATGTACTACTTCATGCCGCCAGCTCTGCCAGCCTCAGAGCTGGGCACAGAACATCCCGTGAGCAGTGAAGGGGGGACACTGTCTCAAGCAGCTGGAAAGCTGGGACAGGACACATACTTCATACTTCATTCTAGGTGTGAAGTCCTGTCAGTTGACAGGCAGTGACCTAGGGACTCTGCAAGGAGACAGGAGAATTTCTAACAGAAGTGACCTGGCTATAAGGGACCTGTATGCACACAGCAGGTAGTGCTCCAAAGATCAGTTCCCAATGGCAGCAGGATTTGAAATACCCAACGACTGAATTTACTAGTCATTTCCCTAGTCCCATTTTGGCTGAAATTCAATGAGACATTTAAAATTTGGGAGGACAGGGACTCGGGGGCATTCACTGGATCGACTTGGAAGACCTGCTTGCTTTTGTGTCACCCCACTGTTTCTGAGATGCATCAGATCACATCTAACCCTGTGCCTGGTTTTCATCTTCTGTCCTCTCCCCGAGATCTGTGTCACTGGTGTCACTTTGTTTTAAGTGCCAATCTGCTCCAAAATGACTGTGAACCAGGGAATGGGTTTCACCCTTCAGACTGCATTACTGTGGCAGCAGCCTGTTTCCTCAGGTCCTGATACGGGGGGACAATATGTTTGTTCACACGGTGACGCTGGTAATGTCACAAGCCCTGGAAAGTACGACTTGATTTCTCTGTGGGATGTGAAATGGCTGCTCATCTCACAGAAAAGGAATGCCACGGGGAGTTTTGCTCACGAAACCCTTCCTCTTTTCACCTTTCAACTTTTAGAAGGACTTTTCCCCTTATTAAACCCGCTTGGCAGGAGGCAGCACACCCTGCTCAGTCCCAGACGGGGGATGCCGGCCGTGTTTCGGGGGCCGGGTGGCGGTGCGGCCTGCAGAGGTCCCCCTCGCCTAAGCTTTGAGCGCCGGGCGGGAAGGAAGCTCCGGCGGTTCCGGCGGGAAACGGCTCCCGCTCATATCCTTCACAGCCCTCACAGCCCTCACATCCCTCACAGCCCTCACAGCCCTCACATCCCTCACACCCCCCACAGCCCTCACAGCCCTCACAGTCCTCACAGCCCCTCACACCCTTCACACGCCTCACACCCCCTCACACCCCCTCACAGCCCCTCACAGCCCTCACACGCCTCACAGCCCCTCACAGCCCCTCACACGCCTCATACGCCTCATAGCCCCTCACAGCCCTCACACCCCTCACTCCTCGCAGCCCTTGTCCCGGCTTCCTCCTCTGCCGTCCCAGGCAAAGCGGCGTTGGGATGCCAGCAGGTGTGTCATAAGGATGTGGTGAGGTGAGCTTGGAGAAGCCATGGCCTCAAAGTGGGACCCCGGGAAGGCAGGACTATTAACAGCCCGGGCTAACACACCATAATTGTGGGCAGCTGGAACTGGGAGTCCTTCGACTCTCCCTGCCTTGCCAAGGAGGCACCTGGTGCAGGACAGAGACACTTTGAGCCTTGCCCACAGCAGAGGCCTACAGGCTTGACATCACTGAGGGGAGAGGCAATGGGACAGACAGCTCATCCATCCCTCCTCTCCAACTGCTACTGGATCCAGTTTTTGCTCCAGTGTCTGTGATGGACTTGGAACTCTCGAGTTTGTCCCCATGTCAATACTGTGGCGGCTCCATCTTTGGCAGTACGTGGGATTTGGGGAAGGAATGAGTGACCCCACCTGCACGAAAAGGTAACAATTACTGTAGACACGCCAGAGGAAACAAAAGAATGGTGTTCCTTCCTGTGCCCAGTGGCAACTACAAGCAGGGGTACTGTACCCAGCTGGAAGGGACTGCACACCTGGGCAAGGGTACAGGTTGCATCCCCTGGCTTTGCTGCAAAGCCAGACCAGGCTAGGCAGGGGTGTGCAGGGTGCCCTGGGTCCCTAACACAGCTTTTCTGGTTGTGGTCACAGGCCTTCCCTCACCCTCAGTGCATGGGCCACGGTTAACCTTGCCCTGACCAGGTGCTGGAGCACTTGGGTTTGATGTTGAGGTTTGGGAATAGGGACAGTGTTGCTCATTCACTAATACACTGCTTTAAAATAATAATAGTAATAGTAGTAGTAGTAGTTGTAGTAGTAGTAGTAGAAGTTGTAGTAGTAGTAGTAGTAGTAGTAGTAGTAGTAGTAGTAGTAGTAATAATAATAATAATAATAATAATAATAATAATAATATAATAATCATAATAATAATAAATAGTCGTAGTAGTAGTAGGGGATGAGACGATCCATTCACATGGCAGTACCTGAATTTTTTGCTGTGGGAGCTAGGACATTATGCCAACCACCCATAAACTCCTGTGTGTGGGCCAGCATTTATAGATAACTGGCCTCTCCACAGCCAGCAAGACTTGAACTCACAGTCACATCACTTTTGCACCAAATGCCATGTTCCTGTTCCCAAATAATGGAATTTTTTTTTAAACAAGAGGAGAATAGCAGCCAGCTACTAGTGTAAAGATCAGAAAACTGTGAAAGGGTCCTCTGAGGGAGGGAGTTGGCACAGCCTCCAGATTTCTGTGGTGACATGTTCTGTGATCTCCTGTTCCCATTGCTCTGATCTCTGAGCAAGGTGTGAGTCCATTCCAAGGGAAAGATTATCCTCATAATAAATGGTCTGGGGGGAAGTGAGAGGAATATTGACTTTGTCAGGAAAGGACAGATCAGAAGTGATATATTGGAATAATTTCAGCATCCCGGAAACCTCCAGTTTGGCTATAATATTAATGTTTTTGAAGATAAGGAACATTTGTGCAATAAACTTGTGGTAGTTCAGTGTAGCCTTGGCATTGTTTTGGGCTGTGAAGCCATTATGGACCCTCTGCACTGGATGCCCTGTACTCCCTGAATGTCCATGCTTGATTGAGCATTTTTCCAGCTTGGGTTAGTGGGTCTGCCAGGACAGAGAAGTGCGACTGGTGTTGGTGAGGCCGTGCCTGCTGGGTGTGGCATAGAGGGGCAGCTGGCTCCTTGGCAGGTGATGTGTTTGCAGGTAGAGGCACCATTCAGAGCACTTCTAATCCCGGGGGTTATGGCCCCGGTGAGGCGAGCCCTCTCCTTTGCCAAGGCCGCTCTGTGTGCTCCCTTCCCAGGCCAGGCACCGGAGAGCATGTGGGGACTCCCCGGCAGCTGGGGCAAGTGGGAGCCCTGGGGGCACCGCGGGAGGGGGCAGCCATCCTCTCCTGTGCCAGAGGAGGAGGAGGGCATGGGGACCCCCCTGCTTTGCAGGCTGCTGTGACCGGCAGCACGCTCTCACCACGAGGCTTGCTGTGGACTCAGGGAAGGGGAAGGCGGGGGTGCTGTGGAGCAGTGGCCAATCTCCCCAGCAGTCAGGACAACTCAGAGCATGGGGGGCTTTGCTGCAGCCTTGGAGGTAACTGCATCCCTCTGAGGGAGCCCCACCAATTCGGGGAAAGTGCCCCCCACCATCCATGGGCCAGCTGAACCTGGGGAGGACCTGGGGGGCTTCAGGGGCTTCCCCGGACGCCGGAGTGCTCACATGTGGAATCCCTGCTCCCTTCCTTGACGTGACCACTCGGTTGCCCCTGCCCCACTCGTGTTTCTGCCTATGGAACCATCCCCGGGAGGAGAGGGAGGCAGTAGGGGAGCACTGTCTTGTTCGGGAAATGGGAGACAGGGGTTGGGAAGGAGGGAGAAAGGCTTTTGCCAGAGGAAATCGATATCCCGTGAAAAGTAATTATTGAAGCATAAATTTATCATAAGGGTGATCACCAATAAAACATCTCTTGGCGACGTTTTAATTTAAAATCAAATTCGAAAAGGCCCCCTCCCCCTTCAAAAAAAAATCCTTAACAAGCAGAAAAATAACTGCAGCCCTTGGAACACTTCATTATACGTTCAAAGAGAGCTCCATCATCTTCGCACCGACGCCGGGCTCTGCTCTTCTGATGGATCCAATGCAGCTGATTTATGGAAATGACTTGCAAATCCATAAATGTAGTTTGCAGTGACAGCCGTGCATATCACTAGTAATTCCTTTAAACTATGCAAAGAAAAATGATTCATATCTGGTTGGACCCTGTCTTTTCCAAGGGTCGCCACTCCTGAGTCTTGATGTGTTTGTCTGTATTGGTTTCCCTCTCGATTTTTTTTTTTAAACTCCATGATGGATGAGGCTGAGATCTTAACACTGAAACCCGGGACCCTGCGACGGCCAGCAAGGGAAGAGTTAAGCCTGTGGGAAGGTGGTTTTGCCCTCCTTCCCCGCGGACACGAGTGAGTCGGATGTGACACACATTGCCTCACTCGGTGTCGTGTCCCCACGGCTTTTCTCTGCACCCCCCCGGGTTTCAGCCCCGGGTTCCGAAAGCTTAATTGTGTTAATTAATTAATCCTTCATGTGTGGTTGCTGGGTGACTCCGGGGCGGATGCAGAGGGATCGGAGAGGTGCAGCCCGGAGGGATGAGCTCTCATGCCTCAGTTTCCCTGCCTGCAAGAGGGGTGTGACGGGGGCAGGCGGCCCGGGCGATGCGGCTGCAGCCCCTCTCTGAGTACGCCCCCGAGTGCGACTGCCCTCTCCCTGGGGCTCCCGGTTCTGTCCTCCTTGCGTCCCAGCACACAGGGCTGGGCCCGCACACGTCGGGCAAGGATGGAGCAAAATCAGCGGTTCTCAGAATTTCTTCATTG